>NC_141691.1:1508870780-1511270780 GCF_964263255.1 Lissotriton vulgaris | reverse complement strand
GATCAAATGCACCTGGATTAAGGTGTTTCTCTTATGGGTGTTCTGCAGGGGACCTGTAGATAATAAAGGTGATTTTATCAGCCCCCTATTTCTGTTTACTTTAGGTACTGACGTTCTCGGTTAATCAACCGAGCATACCTGTTATGTTGTATCACCCTTGTGGTGGCAGCGCATTCAGTCTTTGTTTGTCTGCATAATGTGTTCACCTTCAGAGTATTCACACGTTCTGGGGATTTAAAATGTTTCTATGAGGTTGATTCGTTTTTTGCCAGTTATTGCAATGAAAAACCGACTTATACGCGGGAGGAAGCATACCTCTAATGTTCAGGTGGGGTCCCGGTGTTGATCACCCTTGCGCTCGTTCGAAATTGTTAGTACTCTCGTGTCGTTCACCTGTGGGGTGAAACGCTGGAATCAGTTTCCTATTGGGTCGTTTTTACTATTTACATTTAAAGTCGGCATTTCTGCGTTTTGATCTGTATAACCCTTACCTCGATCACACGCGGTCCGGCGGCTGCAATAGCAATCCGTGGATCCCGCTGCCATCTTTGTTTTGGTTAATATAGTCTATTAGTGGATAATGTGTCGGCCATTTTGGAAGAGGTTTTCTTCATTCCTTCGATCTTTTCAACATTTTAGTCTTCGTGTTTACATTAAGAGCATTGACGGCCAGTGTTTTATATTTTATGGTGTAATTTATATCAAGACACCATGCCATGGCATTACAGTTATGTATTATATATTGGGAGCTTTTTTGGTGCTGTGTTTTGCACGAAGTATTTATTTATTATTTCTTCTTCATGGAATTACTTTGGTAGCATCCTAGTATAGTTTATTAGGTCTGTCAATTTTGCTTGGAAGCCCGACATGTAAAGTGGGTTAGGAGGTTCATTCCTATGTTTACAGCGGCGGCCATCTTTAGATGGACCTATATCCCAGTCAGCAGCCTTATATGCCTATTGTATGTATCTCCCTGTGCTTATAATCTGGAGATTTTGGATAGTGAGTTAAGGCCAGAGAGGGCACTGTTAAATTTCAATATAAGATATGCTTCTTTTTGTAGCAATACTCTCTCTGGGTCCACTGATGATTTTCTGCCTTGAATATTAAACAGAACTGACCATTGAAAGTCATTTTCACCATGGCAGTTCTCTACAAAATGCTCTACCATTGGAGCCGTTAAAACTTTATTTTTTATTCGGGATCTATGTTGGGTCATACATGCATTTACTTGTTGAGTGGTCTTCCCAATATAGATCTTTGGGCAGGGGCATACAATTACATAGACTACATTTTTGGTTTTGCAATTTGTAAAACCAGAATGTTTCCATTTGGTATTTCCATGGGAGAATTCTTCGCCTTCCATTGTGTTGGCACATGCGACACAGGTGCCACATTTCCGGTGTCCCATTATGGGTTTTAGACCCCATTTGGTAATCAAATCACTTTTTGGCTTTGGTATCATTATGTCAACTCGCACAACCATCTGACCTATACTCCTGTTTTTCTTATATGCGAATAGGGGCCGAGGGAACGGACATTCCGGATTCTCCAATAAATGCCAGTTTTTTAATACAGCTTGTCTGATTTTACTGCTGTCTGGGCCAAAAGTGGTCACACAGACCAGTCTGTCTAGCTCTGGCTTCTCTTTTGTCTCTAAAAGACATTTTCTTGGGGTAAAACGAGCCCTTTTACTTGAATGTTTTAATAGTTTCCAGGGGTATCCTCTTTCTTTTAATTCGTTGTAGAAAATGTCTGCGTGTTGTACAAAATCTGAGACATCAGTACAATTTCTTCGTATGCGAAGTAACTGTCCATACGGTAAATTTGCCTTTAGATTTCTTGGGTGGGCACTTAGATGGTGTAGTATTGTGTTCTTATCTGTCTTTTTTCTATACAAAGATGATTTGAGTCGTCCTTCAGTGCATTTAATTTCGACATCAAGGAAGGTCATCTTGGTAGTACTAGAATCTATTGAAAACTTGATGTCCTGATGTCTAGTATTCAGCCACATATGGAACCGCATCAGTTCCGCGGGGCTCCCCTGCCACAGGAGCCACACGCCATCGATATAGCGGTACCATTGTTTTATTTGGTCACAGTAGGGGTTGTTATGATCAATGAACTTCCTTTCATATTCTGCCATAACCATTACGGCAATTTCTGGCGCGAATGGACAACCCATAGCAGTTCCCTTGGTTTGCATAAAGAACTGCTCATTGAATCTGGAATAGTTCTTTTTGAGGGCAATCTCAGCTAATTGCAGAATGAATGGAGTGGGTACCCGGTGGGGTCTGGGGCGGGCTTCCAAGTACAATTCTATTACTTCCAGGGCTTCGTCCTGGGGGATCTGGGTATATAAGGACGTAACGTCCATTGTCACTAGTATTTCTGAAGACGGGTCAAATTCTGTTCCCTCAACTTTGAGTAGAAAATCAGTTGTATCTTTTAGATAGGACTTAACCTGAGAAACAAAGGGTTTTAAAAAGAAATCCACATATTTGGCCAGGGGCTCTAGACATGAATCACACCCTGAGACGATGGGGCGTCCTGGGGGTTCATTAAGGTTTTTGTGGATTTTCGGGAGAAAATATAAAATGGGAGTTCTAGGAAATTTTTTGATTAGATAGTCACCTTCTTTGGGACCCACAAAGCCAGTTTCTATTCCTAGTTTAATTGTTTCTGAGATCAGACCTTGTATGCTTTTAACAGGATCTTCATCCAGTAGCCTGTACCACATTTTATTCTCCACTTGTGACTTCGCTTCAGTTATGTATTTATCTCTGGGCCACAACACCACAGCTCCGCCCTTGTCGGCCTGTTTGATTATTATCGAAGTGTCGTCTTTTAGATTCCTTAAAGCTTCTCTTTGGCCTTTACTTATATTTTGTTTCATATAACCTTTGTTTTTCTCAAGTTTATCTATTGTTGACAACAGAGTCTGCTCGAATGCATAGATTTGTTTTGGAATTTTTTGAGTTGGTACAAAGGTAGATTTATTTCGTAGTCCTGTTGTTTCCTTTTCTACCATGCAAGGTTGATTAGCAAAAAAGGCTTTAAGTCTAATTTTTCGACAAAAATCAATAGCTTCTAGTTTAGTTTTTGTAAAATCTGTATATTGGCGGGGAACAAATTTCAACCCTAGGTTAAGAACAGATTCCTCATCTCGTGTCAATATTTTCTGAGACAGATTGACTATACTAGTTTTATTTGTTATGATTTGTAGGTGTACGACAGGTGAACGATACGAGAGTACTAACAATTTCGAACGAGCGCAAGGGTGATCAACACCGGGACCCCGCCTGAACATTAGAGGTATGGTTTCTCCCGCGTATAAGTCGGTTTTTCATTGCAATAACTGGCAAAAAACGAATCAACCTCATAGAAACATTTTAAATCCCAAGAACGTGTGAATACTCTGAAGGTGAACACATTGTGCAGACAAACAAAAACTGAATGCGCTGCCACCACGAGGGTGATACAACATAACAGGTATGCCCGGTTGATTAACCGAGAACGTCAGTACCTAAAGTAAACAGAAATAGGGGGCTGATAAAATCACCTTTATTATCTACAGGTCCCCTGCAGAACACCCATAAGAGAAACACCTTAATCCAGGTGCATTTGATCCACGAGGATTAAAAGGTATGTTTAGGAAAGTAAGGCTTTACATGGTGGGACTCCAAAAAACGTCCAAATAGAAGAGTAATAGGTTTATTCCTTCTTTAAGACACGGGACCAAAAAGATTAGAGACTAGAGAAAGGAAGAAGATGTCAAACCTGTAGACCGGCGGCTGCTGGATAAACAGGTACAAACAGATGGTTTTGAAATGTATAAGCAAGAAAACCCCTTCAAAAATCAAAAAACTAATTTCATCTCTGTACATACTTGCAGATACTCACTAAATGACAGAGCCCTGAAGAGAACCTGTGAATTGAGGTCAACTGGTTCGAAACGCGTAGGCACAGAAAATATGACAGACATTGATCTATAGACCTATGAATTATACTATGGTTTATATTGTTTAATCATTTGAATATTTTGTCTTCTACATCAAGCGTTACTTTGTCAAATTTAGAAAAGCATCTGAGTTCATTAATTGGATCAAAGAAGTATAGTGTACAGTTTGTATTTTTGTATAGCTTTGTATATAACTTGTGTATATATATGTGATTTGTGTAAATGTTTTAAAATGTCTTGTCTTCTTTTTGCACATAAAAAATCTTGCTAAAAAAAGTCTAAAAAGTAAGTAAAAAGGCAAGATACGCCTTACAAGCCTTAAAATAAAATTGGTTTATTATCTTCCTGCAGTGACAGGAGTTGAAATACAGTGTGCTTGGTATCAGTTTTGTTTTTCTCAATATATACGGCCCAACCAGCCACAAGTCCCAGGGCCTGACTCCATTTTTTGTATCATCCTTAATGGTCATGGCACAATTATTTACTGTAACAAACAATTGTTATTTAACATGTTAAACTAAAACTAGAACTTAACCCCTTGATGCTGCTGTTGGAGCCTAAACTGCCCATGAAGATCCGTTTAGGCCACTGCAAGTATGCAGGCCATTGAGGTGTCAGGATAAGGCGCACGCACTTCTCACGCTGGGAGGACTGAACGAGCTCGATGTCTGATAACTTCTTGGTCCAGCATCATTGGTCCTCCCACCTCTTTTGATAATGAATACTATGCCGCTTGTAAACCCACAGGGTCTGCACCTTCTTTGCAGTGGCCTTCCAAATGGTCTTTTTTTGATGGGCATTTACCTGTATGGATACAAGAAATAAAAGAACAAAAAAAAATTGTTTTGGGACATTTTGTTTGTCTATATTGACGTAACACAATTCTACTGCATCAATCGTAAGCATTAGTCAAAAGTTACTACACAATATATATTTGTTCATTCTTCCAAAATAAAGCATTGAATAATACTTTTTTTGTAACCTGTTGACTACATTTATCCCTTGTCATTTCCTAAAATCATTAATTCAAGCCAGTGACATCATCGAGGCCAGGGAGCTCCAACATTTTCCATAGTGAGAGCTAATTCCGATCAGTGGAAATCATTGTGAAATACTAAAGGTTAAACAACGTACGCATTGTAATCAGACACCCACATGCCCAGCTACATTGACTTGAAGATTAAAAACAATAGAGCCAGATACTATGGTTTGTCATAAATACTATGAATACGGGCTCTTTGAAAGGGCTACCATGTGTGCCAGGTAGAGCGTGGTCTTTGGGGATGTACAAACGTGTATCCGTATGAAACAGATATATTTATTTGGGTGACTGAGACCCTGTGTCTTATATGCTTGCAGCACAGGACATAGCTTTCACTATGTGTGATACTGTGACAGAAATATACAATTGTATCTTCTTTTCAATTTGGAGAAATTAAAATGGCTGATAAATACCAAACATTACATATCATGGAACATTTTTCTGCACTTTGAATTTCTCTCATGTAAAAAAAGGACATAATTTTTCCTATATAATTATGGCACAGTGTATACAGCCCACTTGGAGTAAGACCCTTCTGATTGTGAATGCAACACTTCGAAATGGAAGAACATTGCAATTAAGTGTATCTCAATATTTAAGGTAACTCTCCATTTTATTTTCCGTCAATTTAAAATCATTCAGAAGCATAGTTTTGTGCACAACTCCAGTTGAGTTTTCAGTTGTTCACCTTTGTAACTCAGCCACAGTCAGGCCCATAAATCTGTCTGAGAACTGCTCATGTCAGGATATGCTATCTGCAGCCTGATGATCATGTTGTCAAATGAACACAGGCTTCCCTTAACACCTTCAGCGCGGCGCGAATTCTTGCGCTGTGCTGAAGGTTCTAATGAGCCTACGGGCTCATGACGGAACGGTTCCGTCATGAGCACAGGCCAACCGACGCTCTTGACGGAACTGTTCCGTCATGAGCATCGAAGGGGTTAAGTTTGAAATGAAAATATTACCTTGCACTCATCTGAAAAGAACTAAAGTATGCGAGCTACTCCAAATGTGTCTGGGAGCTATTGCAAGCTCCCGATTGATTGGTTGGAGATACCTGATATAGGCTGAGTGATTTGTTGGATAATACACATAGCAAACATCCATTTTATTTGGTATGTAAAACATTATGTAAATGTAAAAAAATATAATGATTTGTCAAATTTTACATGATGTGAAATGTCTACATCTCACAGGAAAATCCAACAAATACATTGATGTATCTAAAACTACACACCAAATAAAAGGTAGACCTTAAAACACACATACAAATATTGTTGTCTTCTCTAATCATAAACTGCTTACAAATTCACACCATCATTGTTCTATCATAGAACAATGATGGTGTGATACTTCAATGTAATGTAAAAAATAAATGACACTTCATTTCACTCACTACACTTCATTCAGGAACTCAAAGGGACATTCCAGCCTGTGTTTTTGAAAAGAACATTTAAACAGATTTAAAAATACATTTTAAACATGTACCTGTTTCTCTGGTGACCCATAGAGCTAGCTGAACAGGGGCAGGACTTCTGTGGCCAGCAACTCCAGCTCCTCCATCAAGAAGTATGGGGCCCTGTCACTAGCTCTTCCTGGCAACCTGGCTTTCAGAAGTAGGAAACAGCAGCAAAAGTTGAGGAGGTCTTGTTGGCTGAAGTGTTAGGAGGCAAGTGAGCTTTTTTCAAAATTTTGCATAGATGTGCATGATTTATGCAATAATCAATGGAGATGGAACAGCCATTGGCTTTTGTACGTTGCTTTAATACACATTAGTCTATGGCTGTGTCCGTCATGGATTGTCCCACCCACTACCCAGTCAATTACCGCCACGGCCGTCTAATTTTAAATGTCTTGATGGTGAGGTCAGGCGCTTGCCATTTTAGTAAGTTAAATACCGTATTTGTGAATGGTTAGTGTGTCCCCATCTCTCAAAATGGTGGCTAGTTTGTTTACATATACAAAAATGCTAATGTCACTCATTGATTGAAAAATAAACATTCATATATAGTGCAATATTGTGGTTAGGTACTATGGTAGGGCAGTGTTGTTAAAACTTATGTTGACAATACATTGGTTACAAAAAAAGAATGTGTAAATAATACATTTAAAAAATAGTATTTACACAATCTTTTTTTTTAAACAGTAGACATGTAAAAATATGTATTTGTTTAGAAAACATTTCAATATTACATGTTGTGTTAAGAAAACATATATTTTAAGCAAAGCATGACTTTTGTGTTATATATCAAAAATAAGTTTGTAATCACTTTTCCAGTGCAGATATATGAACCAGGGTGAGTGAGGTGATGACAGCCTTAAGTGTTCTCACCATTTACAGACCTTACCACCATAGTACAACAGGATATTATCTTAAAAATTAGATTGAATAGGCAGACTATACTGGATTTATGCCATCAGCTGGAGCCTTATCTTCTGTCTCACAATAGAAATCCTACATCTATATACACCAATTGTCAAACTCAGGGCAGTACTTCATTTTGTGGCGGCCACAGGATCATTCTAATACACTGTGGCAGTTTTTGGCGGAATGTCACAACCAACCTTCAGTGGTGTGCTGGAAGAAGTTCTTTCTTCAATGAGGAGACACAGCAACAACTGCATCCAATTTCAATGAGATGAGGATTTTGCAAATGTGAAAGGAGATTTGTATGTTTTGAGTTGCCTACCAAATGTGGTTGAAGCATTTGATGGTACACATATTTCCTTATTGCAACCATATGCCAGGGAACAAGTCTACCTTAATTGGAAGATCTTCCATTCAATCAATGCGCAAGTTGTCTGTGTACTTTATTTGTACATCACAAGTATCTGTGGTTGTTTCCCCAGATCAACCCATGAATCATTTGTACCGCAAGAAGACTGGATCGGAGTTGTCTCTGTTGTAGCCTAGTCACGCCTTGCCTTTCCACAGCCCCAGCTAGCCAGACCAGGAGAATCGAGCGCTGAGCAGAGCGCTGCCTACGGAGCCTAGAGAGCACTACGGAGCACTGTGCAGCATACCGTGAGAACTGCAAATTATCCGGGAGCGAAGACGCTGAGGACGCCGAAGGAGGGTAGTTAACACCCGTTTATGACAGCGAGACCCTCCCGAGACTCGCTCCAGCCCCCCAGCCATGCGGAAGTGCAGATTTCGAAGCGTGGGGTGTGAGGCTGGACAGGGCGACAGGACCCCAGAAACACGGCAGAACACCGGTCACAAGCCGGGAAAGGGAAGTCAGAGACCGGCAAACAGTGCCCGCGAAAACCAGCCATGCAGAACACACAGAATCGTGGTGAGTGTGTTTGCCGGCTGCCAAAGGCATAATCCAGCCGCCTCTAAACCCCCAGCCCCCGTGGAAGCAAGACAGAGGGGGTACTCGCACGGCGCCGCCGGTAAGCAGCAGAGGCACGCCAACAGCGGGTCAGGAGCAGCGGAGGTGCAGGCTTCATCTGGTTTCTTCAGTAGTAGTGGCCAAAGGATCAAACGATCTAACGAACACCTGTGGCACCTGAATGAGCAAGGAGCCAAGAACTGAAGGTGTGAGCCTAGTGTCCCGGCCGCAGAACCTACAAAGAATAAGGAGAGCAAGTATAGGGAAAAGCCGGGGAGTCACCATAAGGAAGGACAACATGTGCGGCAAGGCGGCTGGTGGTTAAAAGGCACAACAGAGGTAAGTGAAACAATTTAAGTATTTTTTAAAATAAAAAGTTAATACTAAATAAAACAGAGAATTTAACAACAGCAGTACTACAGTCTAGGCAACAAAACTAAAGAAATGGCACCAAAAAGAGGGCAAAAATTGCACTTAGATGATGAACCAGAGAAGAGTAAACAACTGGAGGGATCAATATCATTGGAAGAGAGCCTGGAAAGCCAGGCCTCAATTATGGACAACAGCAAGGGGCGATGTAAGAAAAGAAAAGTCAAAAGAGCAACCAAAAACGCCCAACAGACTAAAAGGGGTTGTATCCCGACAACCTCCAAACAGAAAGATAATATGTCAGCATCCAAATCTATAAAGGATTTTGTAGGGAAACACTACAACCCGATAGAGCCAGCAATTAATCTGGATCAAGAGGGAGATATGGAGGAAGATGGCGCGGAGGGCAGAGAAAAGACAGGGGCAGCTGTTAGGAGCCAGATAAGTAAAGTTACGGAAGAACTCCCTGAAGAAGAATCTCCAGATAGAGAGGAAGGAAGGGAGGAACCCCATATCGATAAACCTGACGCTCCTGAGCCAAAATCTCCACATATCAGCGCCTCGTCTCTCATCATCCCCAAAAATGTTCTTGCTACAACCATCGGGAAATAAAGAGCTAAGGGGAAATGAAAGTCAGAGCCAGAGTTATGTCTGGGGGGGCGCGCCAGACCAACCTCTGCAGCACCAAAATACCCATAACCCCCAAGCACAGCAAGACAGCATAAGAACCAGTCAGCATGTAAACCCAGAAAGAAAGAACACACAGGATTCGGACCTCTCCGTAACGCCCACATCATCATTGGTAGATCTAATATTGATGCTATAGAAGATATTACAAGGAATCCTAGAAGTAACACTTTCAAATAATGGAGTGATGAAAACTCAGAAACTGTACTTAAAAAAGATTGAAGAGGAACTAGGGGAGATAAAAAACCAAATGCCAAATATGTTAAGACCAATAGTTACAACATCACCCACTGATGAAAGTGCAGAGAACGAACCGGCAGAAGCAATCATGGTAAACCTTGCAGGGACACCTCACCCCACAGAACAAAGCATAACAAATAAATCCGCTGAGGCACTAGATAACGTATATATCTCTAGACGCCCAATGCTGATAAGAAGGAGAGCGGTGTATGCAGTGGCTCCCACCAGGAACACGGTTGGAAAGAAGCGTTTAACCAATCCAACAGCATCTGAAAAGGCAAGATAATAGAGGGGGAGGCACAGTCAGGTCAAAATCCCTCAGCCTCGATATACGTTCCGAACAGACCCTTGCAATCTGAGTCTAAAACAACAAAGACCCCGACAGTACCTAGTAAAAATGGGAGAAGCAAGGTGGTAAAAGAGAAACCCTTAACATCCCGTACTGTGAAGCAGAAAGTAATGATAGCCTCAGAACAACCCAATAGTGGCCATAGACTCAATAGCTCTCAGGTACAGGTACCATCCCGTGAGGGAAGCAAAGGGTGGGAGATAGGGAGAACAAAGGCTAGACAGCAAAAATGTTAAACCCCTAACAAAGTACAAGTGGTAGATAACAACAAATGGGTATATTTGGATCAGATATGGAAAAAGGGAAAGTCGGAAAGAAAAATGAACCCCCTAAATAGGGCACAGATTCTTTCCGCCTTCGCCAAATGCAGTAGCCTGAGTGGGATCAGCACAAACGGTCTTCGGCAGATCGGTTTTGTATAGAATAGGAATGGAAAAGAAATAACAAAAGTGTCACTTTACTCAGACCTGGTAAAAATGGCAATCCTGAAAGCCACAAGTGAGATAAATCAACAGGGAATAAAGATAATTCCAGAGAGGGAAGTAATAGCCTCCACAGATAATACATTCCTAAAACATCATGCAGGTCTAGGGAGGAGGCAAGTGAAACTATATAGAGAAATTGAAGGAAACCATAGTTGCTTGAACATAGTATTAGATCACATCCAGGCTGGATTACTGCAATAGCATCTACGCAGGTTCCAATAAAAGTGTTCTGCACAAACTGCAGATGGTCCAGAACACCGCAGCCCGCCTAGTACTGAGGCTGCCCAGGAAGTCATCTGCCTCAGCAGCACTCAGAACCCTACACTGGCTGCCTATTCACAAGAGAGTGCTATTTAAAATCCTACTTATCACTTTCAGAGCCTACCACCAGTCGGGTCCCACTTATCTGTCCCAAAGGTTTGGAAGATACACCCCCTCTCGATCACTCAGGTCCTCCAACCTGAACCTACTGGTGGTCCCTAGATTCAGACTCTCAACCAAAGGTGGAAAATCACTAGGTTTTTTGGGAGCTAGAGCCTGGAACAAGCTCCCTACCCAGATGCGTCTGATCCCTTCAGAAAACCTGTTTCGTAAGGCTCTCAAAACCTGGATTTTTAATGCATCTGACACCCTCGTCCTAACACTAATTTAATTTAACTTAACCTAGCTCAGGTCCTCCTCTCCCTCCTCCCCTTACTGGTCGCCCGTACACTTCCCTCCTCCCCTCCTCTGTGACACTTTACCACTAGCGCCAAGATGCTCCTTGGAGTGTAAGTCGCGCTCTATAAAAACCGTATCATATCATATCATAATACAGGAAATGATGCTTCTTGGGGTAACTGGTCCCTAGGTAGTAGCCCTGAGGGAGACGCTGACGAGAGCTATACGGAGGAAGAGGTAGAAGAGGGTGGCTTGAGCGAGGTAGAATAGGACGGGGGGGTGCCGCAAAGTCTAGGTCTCATAACCTGGAATGTGAATGGGCTAGGTAATGAACGAAAGCGAGAATATATAAAGGAAATAGTAAATAATGTGGACATGGCCTGCCTACAAGAGACCTGGACATGCGACAAAACCCCAATCTTTGAGGAATACCTACAATTAAGTTGCCCGGCCACGAAAAAAAGTTTGGCCGCCCTTCAGGGGGACTGATGACACTGGTTTTAACAAAAGTTCTGAGAAAAGTTACACCGTTGAATATGAAATGTAAATGGGTCCAATCATGCAGAATAGAACTATTGACAGTGGAAATGAAATAAAAAATGTTGACTGTGATAAATGTATACATGCAGTGGGATAATAAAGCAGAGTATGAAATTGAGATGAGGTATTTTAAGG
This sequence comes from Lissotriton vulgaris, assembly GCF_964263255.1. Classification (NCBI taxonomy): domain Eukaryota; kingdom Metazoa; phylum Chordata; class Amphibia; order Caudata; family Salamandridae; genus Lissotriton; species Lissotriton vulgaris. Next base: position 1,511,258,977 of record NC_141691.1, on the reverse strand, counting down.
AGGATGTTGATACTATACTTGAAAAATACGCATCGGACATACTGATAATAATGGGGGATTTTAACCACAAATTAGATCCAAAGAAGGTTGACCTCTGGAATAGAGAACTGTTAGAGGTATATGGAATAACCCCTGCTAGCTTCCCAGTAGGGGAGATTTCAAAACAGGAATCAGAATTAGTACATGTCCTAGGAGGTAGGGGTTACCAATGTGTAAATGGTAGATTGAAGACAGATTGCCCAGCAGGGAAGACCTTTAAATTAGGCTCACAGAATTGCCCAATAGACTATATGTTTCTACAAGCCTGGAACTTCCCCCAAGTTCGGAAATTTAGGATAGAACAAAAAGAGGTTAGTGATCATAGCCTACTACACCTAACATTATTGTGGCCATGTATATTATGTGTATTATGTATTTTTATATGCATTTTTAAATATATTGTGGTTTTTTTTTGTATATCTTTTATGATGCAATTGCAACGAAATAAAGATCATTGAATTGAATTGACCTAACATTATCTGGGGGAAGCAAAATGCCTAGAGACAAAGTGATCCCCCAGGAGGTCGAGTACCCTAAACGGGTGACGGCACGACTGACGGAGGAATATCAGGAAAAACTGAAGGCCATGCAAATTAAGGTTGAGCCCGGAAACTTAGAGAACAAAAATTTGGAATGGTTCATTGAAAAGTTAGATGAAGTGGTCCAGTGCCTAAGAATAGAATTAAAAAGGGACAAATATACTCGTGTAATACCGCCCAGCCGAGTAAAATGGTTCTCTGCTGAGTGCCAATCTAAAAAAAGGGAGATACGGGCAGCACAAAGAAGGCAAAAAAAGAACTTCACACACGAGAGACAGGTACACATAAACAAGTTGAAAAGAGAAATTAAAAAAAATGGCAGACAATGCAAAAAGGACATATAAAGACAAATGTTGGTTAAACCTGTTAGAAGCAATTGAAGGAAAAAACCTTACACAATTTTGGAAATTGGTAAAGGCAGCAATTGCCCCAATAGATGGTGAACTAAAATGTGTAGTTAGTGAAGCAGCATGGGAGGAGTATATAAGGGAATTGTACGGGGTAAGAGCTCCTAGGGATCACGTACATACCGAAAAATGGCAAGAAATATCAGAAGATCTCAAATCTAAGTTTAAAGAAAAACAAGTAGAGCATACAATAAGAGAACTGAAGCTAACCCGTGCGGCAGGACCCAACAACCTTCCTGCAATAATATTGAAATCAGAAGTAAAGTGGTGGGCAAGATTTTTTACACAGATGTTTCATATAATTCTTACTGAAGGCATAATGCCACCTAACTGGAAGGGCGCAATAATCAGGCCAATCCATAAGAAAGGGAGTATGGAGGCACCACAAAATTACCGACTGATTAACCTCCTTGACATCGGAGAGAAAGCTTTCTCAAAAATTGTATTGAACCAACTTAATGCATGGGTCAAAGAGTTCCAAATTGTACCCATAGAACAGGGGGGATTTAGGGAGGGGCACTCCACGATGGATCACGGATTTGCATTATGGGCTGTGGCTAGGAAGTCGACGGAACAAAATGGCAAGTTATTCTGTTGTTTCGTTGACTTCCGAGCAGCCTTTGATTCAGTCGATCGGGTCTGTCTATGGGAAACTCTAATGAAAGTAAATATTCCCAATGACCTACTGACCATAATAAAGGAATTACATAGAGGAAACTGGGCGCAAGTCATTAAGGACACTGAGGGGTCACTGACGCAAAAAATACCCATTGACAATGGTCTAAGACAGGGTTGCGTTCTGGCCCCACAGCTATTCTCCTTATTCCTGTCAGATCTCTTGGCCTATTTAGAGGTTGAGGGTAGTGCAAGTCCTAGAATGGATGGAAACAAGGTGCCCTGCTTACTCTATGCAGACGATCTGGTAATAGTGGACCAGACCGAGAGAGGCCTCCAAAGAAAGCTTAATGCTTTCAGTGAATACTGTGCCAGAAAATTCCTAACAGTTAACTTAGATAAAACAAAAATACTATGCTTTGGGAAAAAGACAAGCAGGTTTAATTGGTACCTAGGGGAGCTTAAACTGGAGACGGTAAGCGAATACCGATACCTAGGTATATTGTTTGATAAGACAATGAACTGGTGCACCCATTTGGAATCACAAAAAGCAAAAGCACACGCCTCAATATGCGGACTAAAAATGTTTAATAGGGAATACGGAGAAATGTCACATCGACCTATGCTAAGAGCTTTTGAGGCAATGATCCCCCCAAGTCCTATATGGAGCAGAAATCCTTTATTTGAGCAGTAAGGGAGCTTGGTACTTGGTGGAGGGGAAATGCCTAAAAAGCCTTCTATCTCTCCCACAATCGTCTATGATCCAAGCTATAAGAAATGAAATAGGCACAAAGTCTTGGGAGATACAAACGCAAATGGCATTAATTAGACTTTGGAATCGATTTGAAGATTCAGATGGGCACAAAGTAGCACAATGGTGCAGGAGAGAAATCCAAAAGAGTGACCTAAAATGGGCAAAAGCATGTAGGGAAAGATTGAGGCAAATTTGTAAAAGGTTAAAGGTGGAGGTATCCCAGTAAACGCTTCAAGTATCATGTACTAAGAGTGAGCTGAAATTAAATGGGAAGTAAGTATCCAGAATCACTGATATGGGATACTTAGTGAAGAAGAAATCAGTAGCACACATGATAAATACCTGGTCAAATGAAAATTGGTTTCCCTATCTAGACATCCTTCCCAACCGTGGCTACAGGCAGGAGATATTAAGGCTGCGGATTGGGATCCACCCATGGTTGTTGAATAAAGACCTGAGAGCAAAAATGCTAGATCAGATAGGATGTTGCAGGTGTGGTTTAGGATGCAAAGGAGACCTGGTACATATCCTACTTGATTGCCTGTAATTTTTAGAACAGCGGAAAAGTGGCTGTGACCTGTGTTTGTAAAACACGATATGAGAACAAGGGCGCAGGCGACAAATTTACTATTTGAAATTCCAACTATTGATATTGCAATTGCCCTGGGAAAATATTTAAAGGTGGTTCTGAGTGCAATAAGAAACCAGGAATAATCTGTAGTACTGCATGAACTTTCATACTAAGGGATTTATACTTGAGCTAAAGGAAAGAAATGTGTTTTAAATGTAATAATAAGTCTTATCTCAGAGGCAATTTTTATTGTCGTAGGTAAACGTAAAAAGGTGTAAGAGTTTTAATGGATATTGGTTAATTTTACATTGTTTTATGGTTTTTATATGAATATTTTAAACTTGTGATACTGCCTCTTGCTCTTGTTTAAAGACTATGGTCAAAATAAACATAACTTTGACTTGACTTGATTTGTACTGCAGAACAGCAGCATACCCCAGCAAATGTCACAACTTGGACTTGAGAGGCCTGACTTGTTGGTAAGTACAATCTGTCATAATATTGTTTAGTTAATTTAAAGTGCAATGATCTAAAATTGTGTTACTTTTTTGCTCATTTTATTTTTTTCCATATAGGAGGCTCAGCTTCTCCTAACTGACCATGGTTGTTAGCACTGCTGAGGAATCCAACTATGCTAGGGGAAGTCCAATTCAATGAGGACCATGGAAGAACACTGAGGCCAGTGGAGTGGGATTTTAAGCTCCTAAAGGCCCGATTTATATATATGGACAAGACTGGTGAAACCCTCCTTTACTCATCCGATAAGGTGTGCAAAATCACCATGGCATGCTGCAAGTTACACAACATACAGAGTGATGGAACATCCCATACATTGCAGATGAAGAAGGCCATGGAGAGCAACTGGGTGAGGATGTTGATATGGCAAATGAAGATGAAAGTGGTGAAAGGAAGGAATTGACATGTTGTGTCAATATGCCAGAGACAACTTATTCACATGAGTGTAAGTATATATTAACATTTTATTATGTGAAATGTTAAAACAATTTGTAATGTAATGAGGATAGAAGTCTATGCTGGACATGATTTTAGAAACACAAAGTTATGTGAAATTCAGGGCAAAGATGCTTGTTGATCAAAGTTTTGACACTTTGACTACTGTGTTTATTTAAGTGGTTTATCTTTGATTTTTGTGGAGTGGTGTGGCTCACTGGTTAGAGGCGGCAGACCCGGAAGCAGAGGACGGCCCGGGACCAGGGTTCAATTCCCGACGCAGCAGGGTCATGAACCAGGGTCAGCGGACTCGATAATTCTCGCCTTGGTGCCTACTCTAACCAGGGATCACACTCGGCAACTCTGGGCATTAGCTTGCCTCATCACCACAATGGCCCCCCACAAACGCCGGGGATGCCTGGTTTCACCTTGGAGATACCCAGGAGGGAACATCTCACATGGAAAGCCAGGACGGGTTCCCCAGCGGTCTATAGCGCCAGGACGCCTCCGGGTAGCAGTGCGCTTTAAAAGACACACACATTTACATTTACATTTTTCCTAGAAAAAGTGTCCTCTAAATTATTCAGTTGTAAGGTGTCTGTTTCATAGTGTAATTCAATAATTTTTTTTGTTTTATCTGTTTTAGAACACTTCTCTATGTCATCTTCATTTGCAAGATGAAGAAGGATTGGCCTTCTGGAATCTGGATCTGCACCCAAAGGCCTGAACTCTGAATGACTGCGCCTGCTGTGCAATCTGGTACTGCACCTCTGGGGACTCTACCTTGCTTCAAGAAGGATTAAGGAGTACACACCCTGCAAGCTACAGGTTAACAGCACCCACCTTCATCATCTCCACCAAGATTCCCCAACCTGCAATGTGTCAGTTGGAAGTTTGAGGGTTTGGCCAGGATCATTGTGGAAATTGTAGTACAGACATCCCAGAGACCATCTAGGAGATTCTAAACCTTTAGATTTATGTTTTGGGCACTTGGAAACTACAAGGATACCTTCAGGAAGCTCCATGAGGTGAATGACCCAATGTAGAGAGTCAGGCAGACTAACTTCAACAGCAACCCGGCCTGGATTTCAGGTTGCACCTCTGAAAAGCTCAGAAGCTCCAGACATCCAGGATTTGACCGGGAACTTGCAGAAAGTCAAGCCGGCAAACCCTCACTGAATCCAGCTTGCTATGAAGGTAAAGTTTTGACCAGTGCCACCCACTTAATGTATACGACCAGGACTCCATTTCAGTTAGCCTCAAACTTTGACTTTGTCCTGGTCAAGCACAATCAGATGTCCCAAATAGTAGCTATAGATTTATATGCACCATAAAGTGGTTTATCTTTTAAAATTCATATCTCAGGTTCCATAAATTGGATATTTGTTGTCTATTTGTTCATAAAAACATTTATAAGTTAGTGTGGGTATTTTAGTGATGTTGGGTGTTACTTATTTCATGTATTGGTGTTTTTAAATGCTCTATACTTCTGTCTCCTAAGTTAGGTCCGGCTGTTCCTTGTCAGCTACCAAGGGTTGAGTAAGGGGATAATTTACTCAATAACCCACTTTCAGACAATGAGAAACATTAGTTACATGTCATTTATTTATGAATAAGCAATCATTTTATTTTTTACATTTTAATATGTGTGATGGAAGGAAACAATTGATAAAGAAACTGAGAAATAAATACAACAGCAGTGTTTGACTTTGTTAGTTTTGCTTTTATTCACCAACACACACAAACTAAAACAGGATGTAAGCAAATACAACTAACAAAAATCATAACAATCAATCATGGTGAATTAAACTAATATTAAAGAGCCAAAAATTTTTGAAATTCAAGGTTCAAAATACCACGGGCATCAGAAAGATAAATGTGTTCAAAAATAGTCCACTGAGTGAATGGTAGTCATACACTAGAGGACTAGAGGTTCTTCATCTCTTGGTGGTGGTGGTCTTGCCATCCTCTCCTGGTGATCCGGATGAACGTGTGCTCCTGCGGGGGCTGATGGATCCAGAGTTGCAGGGACTGAGGTGGGTGCAAGTGTTGCCTCTTGTGGTAGGGCCTCCTTTTCTGTGGCTGAGGCAGATGTTGTTAGACTACAGAAAAGGGGTGATATTGCTGTAAAAGCCCTTCACCAAAGTGTGTAGATGTCTTGCAGCACCACAGTCAGAGAGTCCAAATTGGAGTTCAGATTCCATATCAGTACATTATGCTTCCCCTCCAACTGCTTCATTTCCTGGAGCTCTGTAAGGACGTGGCCCGTCATGTCTTGGGACTCATGGGGGATCTCATGACATGGGCGATAGTAGCTTGGGTGAGTGTGAACCCAGTGGCCTTACTTTGCTGGGTCACGGATTCCCTCCTAGAACCCCTACCCTGACAAACCTGTGTCCTTGACCCAGTGTGCCCCATCCCACTGATTCCTGGCTAAACTGGAGGTGGTGGTGGTGTTTGTTGAACTGCAGCCAGGACTGAAGGGCACAAGATGTGGGTGATGTTATTTTGGAAACAGGTAGTGGCAGTATCCATAGGGTGAAGGGTGGTAACAGCTGGGGTGGGAGGTGTAGGTTTTGGCTGAGTGTGACTCACTAGAGCTGCCTGCCGAGGCAACCAGATGGACCAGGCTGCTCCTCGCCATCTGGACTTTCATGAGTGGACTCTTGAGTGGGAGTTTTCTCAGTTGCAGATTGCTGTCCACGTACTCTGGGTGTTGGCCCTATAATGAATGTTAAAAAAAAATAAGACAGTTGAAAAAGTATGGATTATACATCAAATGAGGCTGAAGCTAAAATGAAGAAGAATCAAAGGAAAAAGTTAAATAATGATATTGAATGTACCTTTTGGTGATATTCTGATACATTTTATAAACAGTTGAAATTGCACTCAGAACAATTTCAAAATAGCAGGTAAAAAGATGTCCTGAAATCAAAAAAGAATTGAAGTATACATAAGATATATCAATGATTCAACACAAAACAGTAGCGAGGAGAAATGTCACAGAAACGACTCCAAGACCCAGCAGGCAAAAAGTCTGATAGTTACATAACTAAGAAGAATAAATAGAATTATTCATCATATAAACATTGCAGAGTCCATTTATTCAAAAAAACATAAATAAAAAGACAACTCATATTCAGCATACAAAATGTAATATCATCACATTTGTAATCCAGAAAACTTTGATTTGTGAAACAAATACCATCAATTCAATGAGAGACCAAGGATAGGACAACATACAACAAAAAACACACAAACACATTTAGCATGAAACTTCGACATATGTGAAGATTTGACAGAAAAGAGAGAAAGAGCAAAATTACATTGTAATATTATTTTCACATAACAAAAACAAGGCATCATGGTAGTTGTAGTCATTTCAGTTAAACATGCACAACGGTTGCAAAATAGTAAGTTAAACATACCTAGTGAAAATATACAAATAACAAAAAAATGGCATTTATAATATAAAACACATATATGAAATATGTTATTTGTTGTAAAAGCATTGTTACTCATGTGAACTATAATGCAGGTTGAATCTTGTAATCTTACTTACAACAAAATGAATTCAGACAAACAAAGAAGGCAAAAAATATAGTACTAATATATCTAGGGTTATATGTTAAACGAAGGTGTAAAACAACTAACACCAGCTAGATTAAAATGCAAAACGAGGTTTAGCCTCAGTGACACATTCAAAAGTATAACTTCCCAGTTTCCATCTTGCATCCTTCAGGATGCAAGATCTTCAAGACCTTTTTCTCCCATGGAAAAGGTTGTAAGAGGAGGCTGGTAGAACCACCACCTCTGGGCCTCAAGGTGATACTTGGAGGCCACAGATTACACTCTCCCCGCAGGTTGTTCCACCTCTTCCTAATTTCCTCCTGTGTGCACAGGTTATTTGCTACACCATTCGCTCTGTCAACTATTCTAGCCCATATTTGCCTATTCTGAGATAGGATTGCATTTTGGACTAGGGCTCCAAACAATTGTGGATCTGTTCTAATAATTTCATCCACATGACTTACAAGTCTCCCTCTGTAAAATGGGGATTTCTCTTCCCTTCCTTACATCATAATGTCATTAAAGTACCTAAATTTGTGAACCCACAAGTAAAATAAAATGCAAAATTCACAAGAAATAGAGGGAGCAAAAATATAAACCGAGAATACTCTGACATAACTTCTCGGAAAAATGTTGTGCTGTGCTGAAATGGCAAAGGATCATGGTCTGAAATGGTGTGTGTTTTATAGGGTGGTATGCAGGTGCAAACAATTAGTCAAAGCACATCAGGAGTGTTATACTAGCATCTACCATGCAGCCATAAAATAGTCCAATGTTGACCGTGTCCTGCAATGGAATAACTCTTTCAGCAAACCGCCACTAGAACACAACCAGCACAACTGTAAAATCTTAATAGACACAGTGACCCCATGAAGGTGATGGAGTAATGTTAGTTAGCAAAGAAGTCTGCCATGTCCATAATGACAAACCATTTATGCAACAGTAAACACTCTGTCGACACAGATGGTGGTGTAGCCAGCACACCTCTAAATAGGAAGGGTGGTATTCTATCAGCTTGGCGGAGTACTTGTTATTTGTACCACAGAGGGACAATGGTAGTCCTGTCAAGATTTAAATCAGGCCCTAAGTCATTACTGACTGAGCACAATTTTTCCCAGATTTCTATTGAATCACAACTCTCAATTATTTTCTCTTGGAGCAGAATGTAAAACTTCATCTCCTACCTGAGATTGGACATGGAAGGTTTTGGGAAGCAAGAAAAGGTGTCAGATGTTGCTTGTTTTTCTCCAGGCTGACTAGTTAATACAAAATCAAATACACTGAAAAACAATAGCTGCCTGACAAGGTGTTAAAACCATCAGCGGAGTAGAAGAGTTGTAGGTTTCTCTAATCAGAATAGATGGTCACTGTTTATCTGGCTCTCAAAAGGATTCGGTGAATTGGAGCTATCAGGCTCATCTGACAAGAAGTTTCATTCCTTTCAGAAGGAGCTACTCCAACTGCGTATTGCAAAACAACAGATTCTACAAAATACAGTAAAGGGTTCTGGGTGTCTTAGAATGGGGTAGACTTGAACTTTGCTTTCAAAATCTTGATTGGCCTCCTTTGACAAGTGATAGGGCATCTTTTTCCAGAGAAGTCGGGTTATGGGAGTGATTATCACAGAGGAAGGGGTAATTAATCTCCAGCAGAAATTTGTGAACGCCGGCAGACCCTGAATTTCCTTTATGTTGGTGCTGGCTAGAATAGGATTGCCTCTACTTTACTTTGTTGTATCTAAATCCCTGATTGGGTAATGATTAATACCATAAACTTCACCTGAGTGGTATGAAACGTGCACTTCTCCAGTTTGGCAAACATGCCATTTTGCACCAAAAGTGATATGCTGATCCTCAAGGGTTAACATGATAAGAGAAGAGGGAGAAATATGAATGAGTGTCTAGTGGATAGTTTTTCTTGACATTCAGAACCGATAATATTGGTCCGGGGGAATTCCTCCCTTTGGAACTAGGGCCCTCACACACCCAGACAGCCAAGTGTCATGCTTCATCATTGAGCCTGCTCCTCGTCGGGTTGGAGCTGTAATACCGGTCGGGCACCCAATGAGGGGCTCTTTGGCGGAGATCTTTTGTTCCTTGCTATTAATTGTGGTGCGGGTGAGGGGCCTAGAAAGTGTAGGTGTACATGAAAAAGTGCAAGTTAAAACAGGTTAGGTGGACCAATATAATTTTATTAACTCTTGTTCCAGCTGAATAAAAGAAAAAAGAGAGGCTGCTTTGTCTGACATAATGTGTCAGAAAACAGTAGCGCTCTACTCGATTGGGTCAACATGTTTCTTGCCTTTGTAGCCCTACAGGGTCTATGGCAATTCATCAGGACCAATTATTTATATGTGAAAACTACCTACACATCACGATATTAGTGATTAACCTACCAATAACTCTAAGGTATTGCTGGAAGGTAAATACCCAAGAGCGTCAAGGAAATACGCTTCACTCTATAATGCCATGCCTCAACGGAATCCAGGGTCCAGGCCCAATGTTGAAGTATGACACCTGGCTGGCTGGGTATGTGAGGGCCCTAGTTCCAAAGGGAGGAATTCCCCCGGACCCATATTATCGGTTCTGGATATCAAATAAAACTGTCCACTAGACACACATTCATATGTTTCCATCTTCTCATGTTAACCTTTGAAGAACAGCATATCTTTTTTTGGTTTAATCTTCGTTGAAGAAAATGTGATTTTCTCACACTCCCTGTAAGACAGCTCAAACATGATTTATATGGTTTTGTTTATTCTTGGAATAAATCAGTGCCATTGATATATGCAATTATGCTTATATCCAAAATTCCACGAGGGCTTCATTGATGAAGACTTAAAAGGCAGTCGGGCATTGCACAAGCCAAAAGGCACGATGAAGTTCTCAAATAATCTGTATTTTGTGCAAAAAGAAGTCATACACTCATCTCCTTCATGGGATTAAATAGTAAGCCCCACAAAAGTCTAATTTAGTGTAAGTGGTGGAATCATTTACTTGATCCAAGAGGACCGAATCAGAGGCAAGGTGTACCTATTTTTTATCCTCACCTTGTTTAGGTCCCAATAATCAATGCAGGCTTTTAATGTCCTATTTTTCAAGGTCACAAAGAACAAGGGAGAAGAGACAGGTTAGGTGGATAAACCCATAAGCTAAAAGCTCATTGAGGTTCTCTTTAATATGTTGGGTTTCAGGTTCAGAAGATTCGTACTCATGACTGCAGGATGGGGTGGCTACTGGAGTTACGTCAGGAGAAATAAAAGACCTATGAATAGGAAGAGGGCATTGCCTTTTCTTTATCAAAAACATCTTGAAAATCCTTATACTTATTCTACCGGAGCGGCAGCTCAGTCTCGGAAACTTAGTTTTCGTGATTGCGTACTTACCGATTGCATGAGGGGAAAAACCCTGCTGCACATCCCGAAGCGGAGTCTTCTGCACTCCATGAGCTCCGCGGAGTGTAGAAATCTCCACAAACTCTGCAAACAGAGCAAAGTTCACCACCCAGGCCTAGTATTGATGAGATCAACATTCTGAGTTTCAGTATGTCCATTATCAGAAATCATATGAAGGTGTTTGGTTTGGAAAGTAACTATACTCTGGATGGTTGAGCTATATTTGTTTGATCTCATCATATTGAGAGATCAGTTGAATAGCTCTAGAAAATGTGGGATACACACCCAAGTAAATCAGTGTAATCCTGGCATATCTTGGATATTTTTGTAGGATTCTGACCCACAAGTACCACCTGTGGCATGCTTCATCATCGAATCCCTAACCACTGCAGCTAGTGTGGTTTGGTGGTCCTACCAAAATTTCTACGCAGCGCTCTTAAACTAAGGACAAGGGATTCTGAGTAAGTTAAAATGTAATTCTGGACCCTAACTTTCTTTACTGTAAAGGTCTTTGGCCAGGTTAAAAAAAGTGGGATGTCTCATGGGTATGATAGCTCAGGACATCAATGGGTCAACATGTTTCAGCCTATAAAATGACCAAGGGGTCAGTAGGCTTCCTTCAAGACCAGGAAATGTATTCAATCTCTATTAGTAGTTTTCTCACCAACTCACTTGTCATGGCAGAGCGCAGCCATAAAAAGGGTATCATGAGGAAACAAAGTGAGGGCCCCTTTGTCCCTCTGCACTGTGAAGTACATGCAGGGGGCACATGGTTTGCCCCCCTGTCGGCATGCACCCTGCACGGGATGAAATGCACAACATTGTGCATTTCGGTCCGTGGAGGAACATGCTTTGATGTTCCCATTGCAGTGCCTATTTCAAAAGCACCAACAAAATGCCAATACTTTTATCTTTTTACTCCATTATTTGTGGAAGGGACACATAAACCAACTTAATGTGACATCAACAATCACTTGATTTCATTTGAATTTGAATATTTGAATTAAATATTTCATTCATATATCAAAACAAGTTTCAACAATCTATACAATATTCACAAACCACACCCACCATTTTTGCCATTTACAATTATCACAAAAAATACACATAAACATGACCTAAGCACAACATATTTTGTAACGAAAGACATACAAATGCATTTATATACATATACAACACAAACAACTTTTGACACATTTAAATTAAACTTGATGAATATTACATTTAGACCCAACAGTACAATGTACTTAATGCACCCACTAAACGTCAAGTGTCACAGTATATTCCTTTGAACTTTAAACAAACAGATTAACTTTTATGCTTGAATGTGACTGAGGTAATTTTTCTTTTTTCTGTACTTGTTTAATCAGGAGTTCTAAACACTGTCCTCATCCCGCTATGTCCAGATGGACCTAATCTAAACTTTCATCGGAGGTATTCACTAGAGTTCGCAATGAGTAAGGACCTTGATCTTGGACCACCATGATTGACAAAAAAACTGAAAAATGCAATCACTTTAACTATGCAGCACTTAAATTAGTGCTTCGGTTTTCTACCATACAGTCCCACTGTGAAAAATGTAAAGCAACCACTGCAAGCCTTTGCAAGCCTTTGCAGGCTGAACCACAAAAAGTCACTAAATTAACAATGCTTAACCCTGGGTAGCTTGGCACAAAAAGTGTCTGGCTTAATGTAGAGGCAATGTGTATAGTAGTTAGGCAGCACACAAGCAGTAATAATGTGACAACACACCACAAGAAAAATCCCATACCAGTTTATGGAAAAAAAAAGTTTGAGCAAATTGATTGACTCAAAATAACGAAAATCCAATCAATATTTATTTTATTTATTTTTATTTTGAAGGTTTTATATAGCGTGGACCAGACCCTTGTGGGTATCAGAGCGCTATACAACAAATACAGGAAAAAGAGGAAATAGACAAAGGAGACATAGGCATATACATACAAAATAATATTGCTCATAATAGGTCTAACAAATGGTAACTGTTCCAACATAGCACATATCTACCATCCTGCATCAAATAGATCAAGTGAATTTTGTAAAGAGAATCAATTTAACTTCCTTTTTGAAGGATGCTGCATGAGGGTTCAATCTTGTTTTTGGGGGTAAGGCAATCCAAATCCTAGGGGCCATTCCTGAGAAGGAGCGGTTATTCGTTTTCTTTTTTTTAAAGCGTTGTGGTTTCAAAAGAAGGTTATTTGAACTCCTGTTAGTTTTGTCGCCGCCCGATGGTACTAGTTTTTCTGCAAGGTATTGTGGTGTTTTGTGATGCAATGCCTTGTGTGTCATACAGGCGATTTTCAAATGGATTCTGGCCTCAAAGGTTAGCCAGTTAAGGGCTTGTATCTAGATGACCCCCACGATACTGCAGTCAATACCCTCTGTTCCAATCTTCAAGCGCTGGATTTACATCAAAAGGGGTTTCTTGCAACTCACAATAGAGGTCACCTGCTGGACCACATTTACAGCAATATTGACGATCTCATGGTTGAGCCCCCTGTCCCACTACCCTGGACGGATCATTTTTTGATACCCTTCACTTGGCGCACCAATCCCTCTCCCTCCACTTGCGGCCTCGTTAAACATCGAGGTAGGAAATGGTCCTCACTTCCCCTCCCTGCCTGGGAAGCTGCCCTGGTTAAAGACATACCCGGGAAGGCGCTGAATTACAATACAGCAGCCAACAACTTTGATGAATGGATCTCTTCCACGCTTGATACGGTACTCCCTGTACAGGCTAGTAACCTTACGAAAAGACCTAGAGCTGCCCCATGGTTTACTCCCACTCTCAAGACCATGAAATTAGCCTGTCGTAAATATGAAAGAGCCTGGAGACAGGACTATTCCAAACCTAGGAAGGATGAATATAGAGCTGCCATTAGGCTCTATAAACAGGAGATAAAGACGGCACAAGCCTCCTTCTACGGCAGCAAAATCAATGCAGCCGCTAACGCCCCAAGGGAAATTTTTAAAATTGTCAAGTTACTCATCTCACCCCCTGCGGAATGCCCCTCTGCTGATGGCGCCCAAAACCGCTGCAATGAACTTGCTGTTTTTTTCTCTGAAAAAATACAGACTATATACTCCTCTTTTGGGGATGTTAACAATGATTTGGAACCCCCTATTTCCTCCACCTCTGATGCCCCTGTCTCGTGTAGGCTTGACACAATTCCACCCTTAGACATCCCGGCCCTAGACAGACTCATCCTCAGTCACTTCAGGCTCCCCTAACGACCCAGCACCCCCTCAGACCCTTATTAAGGCTATGGACATAATTCGCCCGGTCATATTGGACGTTCTCAACACTTCCATCTCCTCTAAATCCGTACCTCCCTCCTGGAAGTGCGCGATGGTGAGGGCCTTGTTGAAGAAGCCCAATCTTGACCAATCCAACTTGGCGAATTACCGTCCTATTTCCCTGCTCCCTTGGCTGAGCAAACTGCTCGAGAGGCACGTAAATAACACCTTGATGAGCTATTTGGAGTCAAATAGCCTTCTACGTGCCTCTCAGACAGGGTTTCGCCCCCTACATGGGACCGAAACCGCCCTTCTAGCGGTAACAGAGGAAGCAAGAGCAGTGTTAGACCAGGGTGGCAAAGTCGCCATCATCTTATTAGACCTCAGCGCCGCGTTCGACACGGTCAACCATGTCACGCTATTACAACGACTGGTGGACATGGGCGTGTCGGGCACGGCTCTGGACTGGCTGACATCCTTCCTGGATGACCGCTTCTTCCAGGTCTTTGAGGGCGAGGCAGTGTCGCCTAAACATCCTCTCAGGTGTGGGGTTCCTCAGGGCTCTTCCCTGAGCCCCACCCTGTTTAATGCCTACATGGAACCCCTAGACAGGATTGTCCATCCCTTCGGTGTGCGTATTGTCACCTACGCGGACGATACCCAACTGGTGGTCTCTTTAGACCACTCGGAGGTATCGTCCAACACCCTAGGCCCCTGTCTAGAGGCTGTTGCCAGATGGATGCAATCTTCCCGTTTAAAACTTAACGGGGAGAAGACAGATGTCATCTTATTGGGCAACCCCTCTCCCTCTGTCTTTGCTTCCATCTGGCCACCATGCTTGGGCTCGCCTCCAGTTCCCAAGTCCCAAATAAAAAGCTTGGGGATTTGGTTCGACACAGCCCTGAACTTCTCAGCCCAAGCCACAAAGACCGCAGCCACCTGTTTTGGATTGATGAGGATGCTGCGGAAGGTGCTCCCTCTGCTTCCATTTCAGGCAAGGAGGATCCTGGTCCAGGCTCTCATACTATCTCGCCTGGACTACGGGAATGTTCTCTATATGGGAGCCCCCTCTTTTGTCATGCAGAAGCTCCAAGTCACCCAAAACAGTGCAGCTCGTTTGCTCTACAACCTCCCTCGCTGGCAGTCAGCAAGGAATGCCCTAAGGGAACTTCACTGGCTCCCCATAGCGGCTAGAGTACAATTCAAGGCTATGTGTACTCTACACAAAGCCTTCCACCACCTTGGCCCTGCAATTTTACAGCCCTTGGTCACTCCCTATGTTCCGTCACGCTCCCTCCGATCCTGTACCCTCCAGCTGGCCTCCTCCATCAGAGTCAGGAAAGCCCGCTGGGGAGGCCGCTCCATTTCACACACTGCGGCTAAGTTCTGGAACACTCTCCCTTTATCCCTTAGAGGAACTACCAATCATCTTTCCTTCAGAAAAGCCCTGAAAACTCACTTGTTTGCTAAATCCTGCTGATCTGCCCGAGCCCGCGCTAAGTAAATCTCCAGTCAAAAGCGCTACGAGGCCTCCGGGTAGATAACGCTATACAAGTGCAGTTTCAATTCAATTCAATGCCAGTCTAGGGAGATGTGCCAGTTTCTTTTGGAACCTGTGATTAGTCTGGTGGCTGCATTGATTGATGCTCTTAGTAGGGCTGTCATTGTTCTGGGAAGGCCGCAGAAAGCGACACTCCCATATTCCATTCTGGGGATTACTAGAGATTGGACTGCCTGTTTAAAGTCATTTGCGGATATGAAGGGTTTCAGTCTTCTTAGGGTGTTCATTTAGAAAGTTGTTCCTTTTGTTGCTGAACTGATGTGTTTCTGCATTTTTAGCTTATTGCCCAGAGTTCTACCTAGCGATTTGGCAGAATCGATCATGAGCGGTTGGCCGTCTAGTGCTGTTAGGTGCTTCATCCATTCCATGATGGTTGGTTTTTTGGTTGGGTGGCGCTATTAGGGGGAAATCTGTTTTTAGGTTATTTAATTTTATATGGTTGTTTGTCAGCAATGTCTGCGTTTTTTGGATCATACAGTTGAGGGACTTGATGTCCTCTAGAGTGTACCTTAATGTAGAGTTGTGTGTCGTCTGCATACATGTGATATTGGACCTTTGCAGAATTGAGAAGATTTGTAAGTGGTTCCGTAAACAAGTTGAGGAGTGTCGGCGAGAGGGAGGAACATTGTCGTACTCCTAAACTGACAGGGGTTGGTTTGGATAAAGATTGATCGGTCTTGAAACTTTGTGTTCTGTTTTAAAGGAAGGAAGTGAACCAGTTGAGAACCGTTTCCGATAGCCCCATTCTATGTTTCAGGAGGTCTAATAGACTGTCATGTTTGATGGTGTCGAAGGCGGAGGACAGGTCCAGTAGGGTTAGTAGACAAGCTTTGTTTTGGTCCAGTATTTTTAATGCATCAACTAATATGTGGGTCATGGCGGATTCGGTACTGTGCCCTGATCGAAAGCCCAATTGGAATTTGTCAAGCAGATTGAAGTGGTCAGTGTGGTGGGTAAGTTGCGTGTGAGCACATCTTTCAAGTAGTTTTGCCAGGGTAGGGATGTTGGATGTGGGGGAGATAGTTATTTAGGTCAGCTGGGCCAGCTGTTAGTTTCTTTAAAATGGGAGAGACCTGACCAGCTTTGAGGATATCCAGAATGGCCCTTTAAGCAGAGAGATGTTTATAATCCTGGTCCAAGGAGGCACTAATGGCATTATGAAGTCTTTTAGGAGGGAAGATGGGAGTGGGTCGGCGAAGTGATTGGAGAGATTTAAGGCTGTAAGAATTTTCAGTTTGGAATTTTTAAAGTTTTCAGTAAAAACTAGCACCTAAACGATGGGAGCACCCACTATTGACATCTACTCACGCGAGACCAGGTCAAAGTTCAAAAAACCATGATGGACCACAGTAAGGATACAAGAGGTGGATTGGGCCTGGTCAGTGCTTACCTTAGGACTTGGAGAGAGTTTTGTGTAAAAGGTTCTGAGAAGGTAACTTTCAGTGCAGCAAGGTTGCAGGCTGTGTCCAAGGAAGGATCGTGGTCATTGGGGAGCTTTAGGGCGAAGCACAGTGAAGATTTTTACGTTTAGACTTAGTCCTAGTCTGAGTTTTTGGAAGTAAAAAATTTTCAGCGGGATGAAGCCGGTTTCTGAAGCCGAAGACAATTCCAGGGGCTCGGATACACCTTTTGCAAAGGACAACTAAACAGGACTTGCTGCTGCTGAGAAGAACATAGTGGGAGAAGTTGCCAAGTCATCAGCAATGCCACTTGGGCGGATAGGAGAGCTGGCAGGCCCTGGTCTCCTCTCGGTTTTCAAAGCACTTTTTGGATAAAAAAGTTCTGTCTTCAGTTTTGGATTTTGACCGCTGGCCACCTTTAGCACCACAACTAAGGGTCCAGGACTGGTGGGGCTCGGGACGCATTCAACCTGGGTCCAGGTGTGGATTCAATATGGTGGGAGCCTTCTATGCCCCTGTAGCTCTGAACAGTAGGCCAGTAAACTAGCCATTGGAGTCACTCTGGTGGTCCTGGTTTCATTTGAAGATACATGACCCAACAGTAGGGTTGGCCTTTGAGGGTTTAACCCCTTCGAAGCTAATGACGAGCTGGGCTCGTCATGGCGCTTACCTGCCGTGCGCGGATGACAAGGCCAGCTCGTCATGAAATAAAGTAAAACAGCAATTCCCAGCACAGGACGGGAAAACGCCTAGCAGCCATGTGGTTAAAGCAGGTTCCAGGCAGCAAAGCAGTCCTTTAGGGTAAAGCAAAGCAGTTTTGCAGAATGCAAAGCAGGTCACAGAAGCAAGCAGTCTTCTGAGAGAACTCCTACAGGTCCAGGAATGAACTTAAGGGTAGGCCTGAGGGTCATATTTTTTATACCTTGTCCCTTTTCTCTGGAGGGTAGGAGAAGCTTATAGAAATGTTCTTTGAAGTGCATGGACTTTCCTGACTTCCCTGTCCTGGCTTGAGGTTAGCTGCAGTGATAATGTGCAGGTGATAAATCATTTGTGTGAAGATATAGAACGTCCCTTTCAGTTGAAAGTGGATTTGTGGTCAGTTCCCCACCACCCTGCCAGCAGATGGCTCATTCAGGCAAACTTTATCCTTCTATTGTGTGACAGTCTGGGAGTAATTCACAAAGGCTTTCAGTTACACCAAGCCACTAAACGCCTCGCTGGATTAGATGCAGACGGCCTTGCTGATTTCTATGATGTGATCTCTACAGCGGCACTGCCCAGAGGCTCCCCAAACTTTACACTGCAGGTGATCGCTACTGCGGCACCTCCCAGATGTACACACTGGCTGGTGTTTGGGATTGAGAATTATAAAGCAATGAGAATTCACCTCTCCAATAATACCTTGCAAGTCTGTCGGCTGACATTCTCACCCTCCCCTTGAAGGACCCACTGAACAAAGTGCATACATTCTTTCAGGCTGTCCCCCCCTCCCACCCTTGTTGAGTTCTGATAAAGACCCGGCACAGATGCTTTCAATCTGTACTTACATATAGGGTCGAAACGTCGATGTTCTTTATGTGTATCCATCTACACAAAGTCCCAACTAAAACAGGAGAATAATTCATCCAGTTGTGACAATTGTATTTTAAAGTGGGCACTCATGATTTAATGTTTTGTCTATTTGTATGATTATGTGTCTTTTGTTTCAATTTTGTATAGCACCCTGTCACCAGTCACTACTTGATCACTGAATGTACATAGAGACTATAGGGCCAGATGTAGGAGCCCCAATACGGATCGGAAACGGACGATTTCGGCCGATTCCGACCGGTATTAGGCTTTTCAGATGTGGGGGGCCTACCAAATCGATAATTTTACCGATTCGGTAAATATACCGATTCGGTAAATACCGAATCTGTATATTTACCGAATCGGTAAATCCATATGTAGCTAACACCCCTAAGAGTGCCACAGGCCCTTAAGAGTCGGTATTTTACCACACAATCCTATTGTGTGGTAAAATACCGAATTCAGGTGTGCATGCACATCTGTGCATGCACACCTGTGCCATGTGACACACAGACATGCCCTTAGGGCATGTATGTGTGCTACATGTCACACAAGCCTGTACTTGGGGTGCTAGAGGGTGTCAAAGTGACACCCCCTGCACCCTTGCAGGACTCAGTATTTACCGATTCGGTAAATACCGATTCGGTATTTCCCATTGATTCCTATGAGCTTCAAGGCACATAGGAATCAATGGGCAATACCGATTCGGTATTTACCGAATCGGTGAATACCGAATCTTACAGATTCGGTATTCCTAAATTCGGAATTACCAAAATCTGCCCCTTCCCATTTACTGACTCTTAAATACCGATTCAGTACAATTCGGTATTTAAGAGTCTGTAAATGGGAATTACCTACATCTAGCCCAAGGTGTTTCTTTGTTTTTGACAGTCATCCAAAAATTGTGGATTTATCCCCAACCAAGGTTTATACGAAAAAGATTTACCTTTTGAACATTATCCCGTAGTGTGTGTCTCCTTATATCCTCCACGGGATATACTATTTGAATGTGTATTATTTACAGGTTGTTCAAAATATTTGTGATCCCCAACATAACCATTGTTGTTGTTTCGCTTGTGACCCAAGACAGGCTGCAAGCACAAAAGGGCAGGAAAATACCAGCTTTGTAATTTAAAATCCAGCATACAATTTCAGAGATACCAAACATGCAGTGGGTACTAGGTCCCAATCAAATGTTAAGACTTTTTAAATGTACAAGACAATATGATGTTATTCCATGGGGATAGCAGGCCACATGGTTGTGAAAATGGGTTTTTCACTACCAGGACATGCAATCAATAAATGTACATGTCCAACTTTTTTTATTACAATGCACCCTGTGCAGGGTGCATTATAAGTAAACCTAGGATCTACCTTAGGGATGACATATGCAATAAAAGAGGCATGGGCTTATATTGCCAAGCTGAGTTGGACGTTTAAATTTCATTCAGGCTGCAATGGCAGACCTGGAATGTATATTTTAAGTTGATACTTAGTGGGTTGCACAATAAGTGCGGCAGGCCCATGTTGAAGGAACCATGTTGAAGGAAGTGAGCATGAACACCTTAGCACTGGTTAGCAGTGGTAAAGTGCACAGAGTATTAGAGCCAACAAAAATGAATATCAGCACAAAAAGGGAGGTAAATAGGCAAAAGGTTTGCGGGAAGACAACCCTAAGGCTGATGGCTCTAACACTCACAATTCACTTCCAGTGTCTCCCTGGTATAACCATGCCCTAAAAGAGTCTAAATCACACTGCACAATGCTGGAATGGTACATGTGTGTCGCCTCTGCCCCTTCGGTAAGTTTGAACTTCAAGAGGAATATAGGGGCATATTATCAAGCCTGTGCGCTAAAATTATCGCCGCTTTATCGGCCGAAAACGGCCGATAAAGCGGCGATAATGGGCTTGATAATATGCTCTATGGAATTCCAATCGAAGCACATGTTAGATGTGAAGACATCTAACATGGGCTTCAATTGGAATTCCACAGAGCATATTATCAAGCCCATTATCGCCGCTTTATCGGCCGTTTTCGGCCGATAAAGAGGCGATAATTTTAGCGCACAGGCTTGATAATATGCCCCATAGTTCATAGAAGAGGTTTGTCCAGACCTCCCAGGGCAATTTCTGTGCTGCCAAAATCTCCAACTATCACAATACCTGAGAGAAGTCTCTACTATTGTTCATTCTTTATTGGATAACGCCAACCCACCTCTTCTCATTGATCTCTTTCCCCTGTCATTATGTGCACATTGAAGAACTTGTCAATTTCTGCTGGCCGTCCGCTGATCACTTGTCCCCCCAACGTCATGCATGAAGGTTAAGCATGGGCGAATTTTGAGAATTGGCAATTCGCAAATTTGCGGATTTGAGAATTGGCAATGCGCAAAATTCACGAACTCACGCAAATTTGCGGATTTTTTTATGTTTGATTGTTCGCGGGTGTTCGCGAGGCGCTTTGCGTGTTCACGGGTGTTCGCGAGGCGCTTTGCAATTTCGCGGGTTTTTTTTTGGCCTGCTTAATCACTGCCACCCTCTTGTTTTTTATGCCAATCTGCCCTCTGTACCACTTGTTTCTGTGCCCTTCTGCCCTCTGCCCCACTCATTTTTTGTCCCCTTCTGCCCTCTGTCCCACTTTTGTGCCCTTCTGCCCTCAGCCCCACTTAGAATGGCGCCGGCAAGCTGCCAGCGCCATTCTAAAATAGCTAGAAATAGCTTCAACAGGAAGCACTAATAGATAAAGTAAAGCAGGTGCTCCAGTTGAAGGTCAAAATAAGTTACACAATCATTAATCACCCCAAGTTTGGGGTGATTAATGATCGTGTAACTGAATTTGAGCAGCACCTGCTTTACTTTATCTATTAGAGCTTCCTGTTGAAGCTGACTTTTGTAACTATTTTAGAATGACTCTGGCAGCTTGCTGGCGCCATTCTAAAAGAGTTACAAAAGTCAGCTTGAACTTTTGACCCAATTCGTCCGTTCGCGGATTTTCGTTCGCGGATTTTGTGGGAAAATCGCAAATCTCGCGGATTGTGAATTTACCGAAAATCCGCGAAATCCGCGAGCGGAACGGATTTTCCACACATGCTTAATGAAGGTTCTATTTTGGTGGCCCAGGCTTTCCAGACCATCCACAATAAATCTATCCTTACTGTTTCTGTTGCCCTCTCCTGGAAACATGCACTGGGGATACCCCTTACAAAAACAGCTGCAATGTCTTGAATGCTGCCTAATATGGCTTTTGGCCATCACACAGCATCTGCCAGTGGACCAAGGAGAAGCCCCTATCCTGAACTTTTTGAACCTGTTCACCATATTCAGTGCAGTCTGGCATGATCATTGTTTGGATCTTCTAATCAGGTAAGATATTCAAGGCAATGCTTTTGCATGGATCAAGTCGTATTTCTCAAATCATTCACAAGCTGTGTATCGTTTAGTTCAAAGCATAAAGTGCTCTGTCATGGTGTCCATGACCCCAAATTCTTTTTATCTATACATGTGTATTGCTTATTCAATTTATACACTTGGCTGATCTCAGGTTCGTGTATTATACAGATGACACAGATTATCTTCCTTCATGATAGCTCTGAAGGAGCCACTCTTTATTTCCAAAATTGAGCAGCAATTGCAACAACATTGACATGCATAAGACTGGTTCTTATTAGTCTCATGTTACAACATTCCTAGAGACTTGCAGGTTTACCTTTTTCCCTTTCAGGTGAGTTCTACACTAGTTCTGGTCCTTTCGATGATCTAGATATTCATCCCAAATAGGAAATGTCTTTATTTTGACAGGTAAATAAACTTTACACTGTCTGTTTGTTCTCTTGAAACTCTTGTAGAAATAACAACCTTGTTACCTTGAACCATGATGAATAGTTCTTTAATACACTATAACCAGCTACTTTGAATAGTGCAATTGCTGCTGAAAAATGCTGATCACCTCTGGTATTTGATGACCCATGTCTGAGAGAAATTGCTTTTTCTCATGATTTTCTTGTAAAGGATATGGGAGGTGTTTCAGAAGTTAACATAACAGCACAAGTCCAAAATGTTCACACCATCTTCCTCAGCCATGCAAGAATAAAATATGATATGCTGAGTGAATAATGTACTCCCAACAGAAGAGAAAGCCTAGAGTACTACCATTCTGTATTTATGAAACAAACATCTAGATGGAATCAAAGCAGCAAAACATAAAGCATTTCCTTTAGAAAACTAAAATGAGGACAATGAATTTATGAGCTCTCAAATATCTTCCTCATCCATGTTAATAACACATTTTGGCATGCAGAATGAAACATACTTTCATCACCAACAGCAGTCTTTCACAGTGTTTACCCAGAATATTAAAAAAAATATTGGGTAGGGAAAATATCGCCGCAGGAATATTGCTGTGTCAAAAATATTGTGGACCTAATTATTGAATATTGAAGGTAAATGTATGCTTTTAATATTGTTTTTAAAATTGCTGTAAAATATATCAAATATTGCTGTATATAATGCTGTTTTTCACAATATCTTTCTAAATTTTTTTAGTGTAGTTATAACATTTATTTTATGATTTTCATTTCAAAATAATTAGATCTGATGTAGATCAATGTCCTAACTTAGGGTATGATTAGGATGTTGGAGGGACCGCCACAGACAGGGGTTGGCCAGACCGCATTGGCTGGAGGGACTGATCGACACTACCAATGGGCTGAAAGGACCCATCGGACCGTCGGTCAGATCGTAGTACTTTCAATAGGGGCCGTGCCTGCTCAGGCATTGCCGTAGTGATTATGATGTTCCTGTCTGACAGCCATTCCATGGTTGTCCAACCACCATAGAAATGCTGTCAGAAGGGACTTTGAGGGCCCCTAGCAGAGTCCCAGTTACCCCATGGACCTCTGCTATGAGGCCTGGGGGGCAACTGTGGTGTCGCCAAGCATCCATGCCCTGTGTGCCAGGTACCATGTGCTGCCTGGTACACATGACAGGGATGTTTGTTAACATGCCTTTTGCCATTTGAGCTTATGCTGTGGCCCTTTTCTGACGTGATACTCCTGAAGAAGGTTTTCAAAAAACCGAAATGCATTGAATTTGATGAGCTTGTTATAAAGTGGAAGAGAATTAGAAAAAATGTTCAAGCATAGGCCTGGATGGGCAATACTCTGAACGATTTACAACAAACAAATTGGAACAAATTGTACTGCTTTTCACATGACCATAAAGAATAGAATAAATGAAAAGAGAAAGAAAACAAAAATAAATACGGATTAAAATGGATTACATCGGACTAAATTGTATCATTTTGAGAATACAACAGGTGCATATGGCTGTGCAACCCGCTGGCCTGCGGATCTAGCAGGCCTCTATTCTGACCTTTTCTGATGTGGCCAGCTCTGCAACAATGGGGGTCGGACGCTCGTCCAACCATCATCATAATCAGCCTCTCATTGTGATGGTTAATATTTTTTATGTAATTTATTTAATCATTTTTAATTACAAAGGTGTGTTCAATAACAGTTTTAGGAGTGGGATGCTGGGTTTCTCGGGGAAAATTGTGGTAAGATATTTAAATTATGTTTTGGTTAAAAAAATGTATTTACATTTTTTTTATTTAACATTTTTATTTAGTAATTTAAACATTTTATATATATACGAAGTGAAAAACAGCAATCCACAAGCCCACTCTTCAGGTAAATACAGTTGTTTATTTCTGAATGACAATAAGGCGCGTTTCGACCACGTCCGTGGTTTTTGTCATCTGACCATAACCTGGTTTTGAGCCCATTAAATAATAATGACATGGTGATTTTATAGCATCACGTGATAGACATAAAAGAAATATTTACAAGTGGTGATGGTTTTCAAATCAAATTTCGAAAAATAAACATCATGTTGGAACAAAATTAGTATTAGTGGTGGAATGCTCAGTGTAATAGAGGTGAAAACATTTAAATTACCAGTTATGGACGTAGCAACATGATTCTTGGAAACTAGTGATCTTGCGACTCGTTGACAAAAAAGTGTCAGTCCTGGCTGATGTGAAAATGGTGAAATTTGCTCGCATTGGTACTTTCGATAGAAAGTAAGCTGAGAGCAACCTTTAATGGACAGTAGTAAATGCACTTCAGTAACGGAAATACCCTTAGCTACGGGTCAACATTATGTTACCCAGAATACAGTGACATGTGGAATTGTATATGTATGAAGGCTCAGATGTGGAGCACTCGCAGGACACTGTTGATTTTAATGAGCGTAAATGAGCAAATGTAGTTCGGCGTGCTGTCTTCTTCAGTGCTCTGTTACAGTGCACCACAAAATAGAGTGTGTTTCAATAAAGTTCTTTCAAATGGAGAATTGAGCCACTGGTAGCAACAAAGAACTGTAACCAATCTTTATTGCATCCCTGAAATCACTGGCTGCCATCTTGGTATCCACTTCAATGGTTTGAATTCAATGGTAGATAAATAATTTGTCAGTTATTAAAAGTTCTTTGGTTCACAAATGAACACAATTAGAACTAAAGAACTTTTAATAAGCCATTTTCCGTTTAAAATGACATCACTGATGACATCACTGATGACATCATACATGTGATACTCTGATGCGCCTCCTCATACCCTATACACCCACTCTAAAATATAGACTACCATTTTCGAAACCATAGACATACAAATACCAGATAATACATACCCACTCACTAGGTCTACACACATATCCACTCATTCACCCATACAATCACTCATACATGCATTCAACCATTAATACGGCGACATCATATACACTCATATACCTGTACAGACACTCTCAAATCGCCACTCATCCAAGGGTTACTCATGCACCTAGTCAGTCATGCAAAGAATCAATCACACTCCCATTTACTCACCTATACAGTTATACACACACCTCCTCACTTATTCAAACACATACTAACACATACTTACTATCTTATACAATAACTAATACAAGCACACACTCATACATACATCCACTCTCACAATCACATATAGTCATTTATATACTTCAACACTCACATATACTGCCTTTCACATATGTAGTTACTAACACATGTACCACTGAGACATCTAAACACTGACTAAAACACCCATATAAACACTCACCCACCCATACAGCACTTCACAGATGTACTCTTGAACTCATATACCCAGTGAATCACCCACTCACACATCTTTGTACAAATTCACCCACCAACCCACACAAACTCTCAGGCACAAATACAGATACTCAGACAACCAATGAATAAGCCATATAGACAATCAATTAGCGACTTACCAACCCATGCAATTGCTTGCACACCTAGTGACAGACTGATACAAACATTTACACAGTTTGGTTACTAACCCATGCATTCAGTAAAACATGTTTCATCACTCACTTATACAGTAACACACCTACTAAATCATCCATTCAGACACTTATACACCCGATCATTCCTCTTTACACCTTGGTATATATATATATATATATATATATATATATATATATATATATATATATATATATAAATATATATATTACCTACTGGCGGTCGCCAGTAGGTATATATAGTTAGGATTTTTTGAAAATTCTATGTCTAATAACTTTGGCGTTTGTGGACGGAATCGGCTGAAATTTTCAGGAAAATGGCACATTTTGTTTCTGAGCAGCCCTTGAAAATTTGGGGGGGTTCGTCAAGGGGGGGCCAAGAATAAAGGGGTGTCCCAAAACACGTTTTTCCCATGTTAATTTCCATAGGGCGTTTGGCCTCACTTTTAGCTCGAACGGCTGAATGGATTTGCACGAAACTTGGCAAAATTGTAGGGACTGTTAGCCCGATGTGCCTTTGCTGGGTCTCAATATATGTGCTCCAGTGGATTTTGAGAAATTAACGTTTTAAAAAATGTATATATCTGTGACAGCGTCCTGGATAGCGCACCAGTTCGCGTACTTTTCGCGTAACGGAGCTTTGCGAAGCGAAGCTGATTGGCTCTCTGGTGTCTGTCAACATTCTAAACAGTCCGCAGCGGCCGCCATTTTGTCTCTCGGTAGGATCGAGAGACAAGAGGAGGCCAAAATGAAGGGGGAAATAAAGGAAAGGGGGCAAGGTAGACCCCTTCTGACCCCCTAGGATTAATGAGGGGGATATTAAAGTGCCCCGCGGGTCCCAAAAAATAAATAAATAAATAAATAAAATTTCGGGGGGTGCGCCCGGTTCGCGTACCGGAAAGCGATCTGGGGAGCGTACTATAAGGAAACAAGAATGATTGACTTTTAACTTATTGTATGTTTATTGATTGTACGTTTTTTTTTTTTTAAATTTTTTTTTATTTACGTAGCTACATGTAGGTACCAATGCAGAGTCTATAATTTAATAAACGCCGTCTCCTTTGTAAATATCTTGCCTGTTGTTATAGAAGTTATTGTGGTGTATGGAATTCATACCATAGTCTGTCTGGAAAGCCGAAACAACATGGTGGCAGGAGATGATAAAGAGATGTTAAATACACATTGGGGATTATATAGTGGGAGAAAGGAAGTAACTATGAACAAAGCTAGTATGTAACACCAAAAAGTTGCACAGTATATTTTAAGTCTGGCTTCACGTTATAATACATTTGCTACTAGTTTTCAATATACATATAAAAATAAATAATGTGTCAAACTATTTTTGAATTAAGAAATTAAAATTTATTTTTCATTTTGTTTTTCAAAATGTAAAAGAAAATCTAAAAAATCTTGATCATTTTTTTCTTCATTTTTTAGTAGAAAATCTACTGCATCTACACATTGCACAAGTTCATTATTTATTGTGTCGTCGTAGAAATCCATGTCAACTTCTGTCTCAATTTTTTTTTCTGTTTCAGTTTTCATGTTGTTTTGTTGTTCTTCCATTTTCAATTCTGAAAAATGAATTTTTAAAAAATATATCAGTACAGAAAGGGCATTGTTGGGTTTCAGTACAGATTGGCAGTTTGGTTATTTATATAGTGTTTTTTTATTTGGGCAGTGTATGGTATCAAATTAGAAGCAGAAATATGAAGAAAATTATTAAATAAACTCTTAGTCAATTCTGAATTATACTATAGAAGTCTAACTCTATCCTTAATTCAGGGCTGGCGCTAGGCATGGGCAGCGTGGGCTGCCGCTCATGGTCTCGCACTCAGCCCACCAGCATGGGGCCACGCACTGGTGATGTGTCCTTTTGTTTTCCTGGAGATCTATCATAAAGAAAGGTGTCGCCTGCAATTAAGGTCCATTGGAGGGGGCCCCCTCCTTGGGCCTCCCATGGATGGTGTCAGGAGGTATAGGGGAGGGAGAAGGAGACGCTCCTTCAATTGCAAGGAGAACATTCACAGACACTGAGGGGGCCCCATTGTCCAGCATTTTTGCGCACCCACAGTTTTAACTTTTAGACCACAATCAATTCTCACACCTATGAAGGTGTGAGAAATGCGTGTGGAGTAAAAGTTAAAACTGTGGGGGTGTCAACATGCTGGACAATGGGGCCCCCTCAGTGTCTGTGAATGTTCTCCTTGCAAGGGGCCACTTATGTAAATTGGAGGGGGCCTCGCGCACGTTCCCTTTTAGCCCAGGGCCTCGCCAATCCTAGGACTGGCCCTGCCATAACTAAAACAGAGAAGTCTATTTTTTTCTATAAGTATTACAGAGTGATAGAATATAACTGTCAGAAAATGTTTTTCTAATTAGCTTTCAGTACAGAACATACTTCAGTTTTATAAATAATATCTTACCTTTTAAATTTAAGTTGAAGTTATCAGTTGATTTTTTGTTGTTATGCACTTCACGAAGTAGTAGTCAAAATGGGTGTGTTTCTCTCTCTTTGTATATATATATTCAGGTACATAACCAATGAAATATCATGATATAATAGTAGAAATTGAAAGTAATCTTTTAATTGGTTGTCATTTCCAACACTTCCGATATGTTTTGTGAAGTAATTTACCTCAGGGATTTTAGAGAGTTCTACATGCTAAATGGCTAAATGGTATTCCAACAATATTTGTGAAAATGGTAGGGATTGGTATGTAGTATGAGCTAATGTTTAATTGGTGAAAGTGTCTCCAGTTGTTTTTCTGTAAATTACTTTCCCACCTTTTTTGAGCGAGTGCTTGTCAGTGTGTTTCCCGGTACGCGAACTTGCAGCGTTACGGGAGTCCTCCATTTTGTGTTTCGGTAGAATTGAGATACAAGATGGAGGGTAAATAATGTTCAGAATGGGTAGATTGGGGTAGTTTAGATGTATCCTGTCTCCCTAAGTTTTCTGAGGGTGGCTCAGGAGGCTCATATTTGTCGTTAGAAAAAAATTGTTTTTTTTCGCGTGGTTAGCTGCCGGTACGCGAACTAGTTAGCGTACCGGGAAGCGAATATAGGTGAAAATAAGTGAAAAAAGGTACATTCGAAATTTCAAAAGAGTACACTAAGTTAAGGTAGCTCTGAAAAGAGCTTTTGGGTTTTGTGTATGTTCTAGAAATTTATAAGTAGGAACCAATACACATTCTTAAATTTAGTATGAAAACTTTGTTCCCCTCATCTGAGAAATGCACGACATCTCCTCTGTAGATATCTTGCATGTAGTAACGCAAGTTATTGTTGTAGATGCAGCCCATTCCATGGTCCCTCATGTAAGCTGAAACAGACTTATTTACATGCTTCCTCGATTTTTCTATTTGTGGACAAAATTGATTGGACCAAAAAAGTGTCATCAAATGCTCAAAGGTGTCTTTTAGGAGCATTTCCAGACCTACCCCAGTCAAAGTGCCTAAATCGTTTCCGCCACAGTGCGCTATTATGAGGTCAGGGTTTGGCAAATGTAAAAAGGTTTTCACCAATGGTATCAATTGGTGACATTTCAATCCTCTTCGGCCAATCCATTTAATTTCCATGTTTTGTAAATTGAGGTTGTGTAAATTTCTGTTATCAGCATACCTGTGAGCCCAGTGGATGTAGCTATGTCCAAGAATCCAGACTGAAAACATGGCTAGAGGAGTTTTTGCTGCAGTCAGATGAAGTGTGGGAATGAAATGGCAGTTGAAATAGTGAAGTTTGTAATGAAAAAAAACTGTGGAGTTTAAGTGCAAATGATTCATTAGCAGTGATTGGTGTATTTCCATTGCTGAAAACAGAAAGTTAGGGTGCATGGATGTGTTCTTTGAAAGATGTAATTTGAATGGTTAATAAAAAATGATGTTATGAAAGATTTCAGTGGATTAGCAGGTGTACTGAGAGTTCAGAGTTCATTTGAAACATTGTTGTGTGAACTTGTAAACCTGAGAGGTCTGGCAGGCGGTAGTTGCTATGGAAAAGAGGTAGAAAGGGCAGAGGGGGGAAGGGTGTTGATTTGAAAATAGTGAGGGAAGAGTTTTGATTGGCTGACATGAGAGATATGTGTGATGAATATCAGCGTTTCAGTGCCTTTGTTGGTTCCAGCCTCTGGAGTGCATACCTTTAATTCTGCTAAAGAATAATTGGTGTGTTTCTGAGTCTGTTTTGAATTTCAAAAAGAATTTGTAAAGGTGAGTTATCGTTTATATATTTTAGATAAAGACTAGCATGCTTTTTTGCGTAAATAAGAAAGTCAGCTGTGTATTTAAAATGATGTTTTGCGTCAAGTGTTTTGCATTCTGCTTTTAAAGGTGATTTTGGATTCTTTTACCAATTGTAATTGTAGATAATGTAAATTATTAGTACTGACAAGGTGTGTATGTACATAGGAGCTGTGCTGTGTTTACAAATTATGATCGGAAAATCGTTTTTAAGGAAAAGGCATGCTTTAAAAAATTATGAGAAACTATGTATTTGTGATGTGACTCCTGCAATGCGTCGCTTTTGCGGAACAGATATATGATGCTTTTGTGTTGGTATTGTTACGGTGTATATGTAAAAAATGATGCATAAGTGTTGCACGGGCATTGTAAATACTCTCCTATGTGTGCTTAGCAATTTCAAGTCACTTCCCCCGGGTTCAAGGGCCTTGTGAATACGTCCCCATGTGTGTCTGGTCATTTGAAGTCACTTTCCCCGTAGTGCAAGGCCCTTGTAAATACGCCCCCATGTGTGCCTGAAAAATGTTCATTTTGATTGTTTGAGTTACATAGCCATGTTAAAAGTTATTAAAAAAAGGTGCAAGTTCCTTAAAAAAACTTTTTGATGTGTATTAGGGCATCTTAAGTCTGTTCCGCATGAATGTAGGTGTATTATTGTTTTACATAAAAGGTTTAAAAACTTTGTTTGGAATCAAATGCATGCACACTTAGGGCCCGATGTAGGTGGTCGTTTCAGGCCATTTACCGACCGGTTACGGCCGATTTCGGCCGTTTCCGACCGGTAAATGGCCAAACGGTATGTAGGGGCCTAAATCCAAGGCCACATGTATATTTTAAATGATGTTTTGCGTCAAGTGTTTGCATTATGCTTTGAAAGGCGATTTTGCATTTTTTTACCAATTGTAATTGTAGTTAATGTAAAGTATTAGTACTGATAAGGTGTGTATGTACATAGGAGCTGTGCTGTGTTTTCAAATTATGACCAGAAGAGTCCTACCTACATATGGGTGGCTTTAAATCGGTATATTTATCGATGTTTTATTTTACCGAATCGGTAAAATTATCGATTCGGTAATTTTACCGATTCGGTAATATATTGCCCCTTACATGACAAGTTTTGTTATCTGGTCGGTAACGGCCGAAAATACAGTTTTTCGGTCGTTACTGACCGACCTACATCTGGCCCTTAAAGTCTTAGAGACAGATTTATGATGGTTGTGCGCCTCTTTTGTGCTGTTGGTGCGTCACTTTTGTAATGCAGGAGAGATTTACAAGAAGCACCATGTTGCAAAACAGCAGCCGCCGGTCGTGGAGGGAGTTACGGTGGGGCAGGCATGCAGGGAGGGTGAGGGGCAGGGTGGAGGGACGTAAACACTGGTATATGGATTATTGCAGGTAAGTACACAATTTAATGTGTGTAAAGTTTCATGTGGGCTTTTTTTGCAGGGTGGGTAGTCATTTGCATGAAAGCCCTGTAATACTATCACTATCACAGTAAAATTAAAAAAATGTAATGAATCATCTTTATAGCGTTGCTGAATCAAATTCTTACTGTTGATTTACTGTTTGGTATTAGTGGTTAATAGCATTTTTTATTATATTTTACCACAGATTCAACTGCAGATTATTGAGAAATTAGACAATGCCATCTAAAGATAGAATCTGAAAGTCTACGAAACGTCAAAGACAGCAGATTACTACATTTTTGCAGCAGTCCTCTACATTTAAATCATCTCAACGCACGAAGAAAACTTTGGTTAAGCGAACGAAATCATTTCTTAGAAACATTTGTAGAAACAAAAGTATAACTACAGAACAAGTTTTAGTGCCGAAAAAGAGAGCCAATTTAAATGGAAAGAAAAGGCCCGTCAAAAAAGTTTCTGCTACAGCTGGAGATAACTCTGTGCATGGCAGTAGAAGGGAAAATGTATTCAGGGACATTCGTAGGCGAATGTTCCGCAACAGGGTAATTGTCAATTTGCTAAAACAATTCAAGAAAGGCCAACAGAAAGCGGCATTTTATAAGAAAAAGAAAAATGTAGAGAAAATAATTGATCAGGCTTTCGAAATTAAGCGAAAGTTATTTATTTTGGTAATTAATAGAATTAGGAAACTAAACAAGGTAATCTATGTTTTCAAATCTAATAGTAGATGGAAGAGAGAAGTAAATCGAAGTAATTTTTGTGATGTTTTCTCAGGAGAATGGATGCATAGTTCAAATAGTGAGGCATTTTTTAATGAGGAGAGTTATTTTCAGGACAATGACTTGGTGCATGCAGTTGACACCAGTGGTCGAGCTTATGAGGTGAAAGACGGTCAACCGGTTGAAAAAGAAATACTTGTGTCTGCAGATGCAGAAGAGGCGTTAAGTGATGAGGTTTTAGGGAGACGTCCTAAGGGACCAGTGCACACCTGGAAGTGTAATTCTATTTGCAGTGTGCGACAGGATTCCATCAATTTGCTTTGTGATTTTATACGGACATTTCATAAGAAAAGTGTAAAGCAAAAAATAAAGATGTTGCAAGAATTAGATCCTTGCAGAGTGAGACAAGTGACAGGTTTGCGTGGTCATTCACTGGCTTGTCTTTCCAGGAGAGTATGCCAGAGTGTATTTCATCATTTCAGGATGCTAGCAGTGCATCATAATAAAGTGAGGAAATTAGTGAGAATATTGTATTATGCTAAGAGTCCAGCAATTATGATTAAACAATTAAGCAGTGCTCTTTAGCATGGTTCTGAAGTAGATGTGAAGAATATTTGTCAAGAAATTGAGTTCTGTTACTTTGCTGGTAAAGAGAACAATGTTGATATTGAATCACTAGAAGAAGGTAATGTGGAAGACAGTGTACAGATTTTCAGTACAGATAAGTTTCATAAGGAAATTTCCACGTTTATGGTGAAATCAAGTGAGAGGCCTAATTTCACTTGTGTGTGTTGTCGACGGACTTATTATAAGAATCAGACTAAGTTAGTGGATATATATGCAAAAAGTGATATGGAAAACAATAGTGAATGGAAGGATTTTGCCACATACTTGATGGTAGAAAATTGTTTTGATTTGGGAGTGGACCAACGTATGTGTACTTATTGTTTTAACAAATTAAACCAAAACCAGATGCCTGCTAGAGCGGTTCATAATAATCTGGAATTAGATGACATTCCTTCTGATTTGAAGGATTTAAATACTTATGAATCTATTTTGATTCAAAGTGTCCATCCCTTCCAGGCTATTGTACGAATGGAGCCAAAGACAGGGAAGTTGCCTCCATCAGATTTACAGAGAGGATTAAAGGGAAGGGTTGTTTATTTGCCTTTGGATTTGAAGAAAAACATTAATACAATAGGAGTAGAGAAAGTGGAAGAGGAACCTCTGGTTATCATAGTCAATGGTGTTCCGACAAAGAGTAAGAAAATCTGGCAAGATTTAGTGGATGTTAGGAAAGTCAAAAAGGCAACATTGTATTTGATAAAAAACAATAAGTACTACAAGAATGTATGTGTTGCAGAAGAGGAAGTGATGAAGAGGACAGCGATTTGTGTCCTGGACAAATTGAGAAAGTAGAAGCCTCTAAAAAGGAAGAAATATATGAACATTATAGTGTTCATCCTTTGCATTCCAAGGAAGTCATGGGGAATGCTATTGAGTTGTTTCAAATGAAACAAGCCAAAGGGAGTCCCATTAGTGTTTGGGAGGAAAGTTTGGAAGCTCGATGTTTTCCACAGTTATTTTCTACAGGTCGAGGAGGACGATATGATGAGCGACCTGTTCAAGTTCCTGCTTCAGAATACCGGACTTTACGATTGTATACAGAAGATGCTAGGTTTCGACAATGCATTCCCTATTTGTTTCATCTCCTGTTTGAAAGCGATCTGTCTGGACTGTCATATGCAGTGAACCAGATCTTGAAAAGTGGTATACAGATGCGAAACATCTCGGCAAGGGACTTTATGGATAAAGTCAATGTCCAAGACAGTATTTTGGATTCTCACCTAATTAATCTCATGGCGTGTCAGCGTGGTACTAATGAGTACTGGTACCGTCATCATGGTGATTTAAAATGTATGCTGAGGAACTTAGGAACTCCGACATGGTTCCTCACTCTCAGCTGTGCCGAGTATAGCTGGGAAGACTTACTTGAATTTCTACGAGAGGCAAATGGAAACATTGAAAATATTGAATTCAAGACACCCGGTGAACTGTGCTCTTTAGATCCAGTGAATGTATGCAGGTACTTCAATCATAGATTTGAAGCTATGATGTCTTTCATCATGAATAAGAAGAATCCACCTCTTGGAGAGGTGTTGGATTTTTTCTGGAGAAAGGAGTACCAAGCAAGAGGTGCTCCTCATATACATATGCTGCTATGGATCAAGGATGCACCTAAATTTGGAACAGATCCAGATGACTTAGTGATGAGTTTAATAGAACAGTATTCTACGTGTGCTGTTCCAAACGCAAAGGAGAAGAAAAGCCTAAGAGAACAAGTTCTACGTTTCCAAATCCATCGTTGTGGAAAGTACTGTCGTCGTAAATTCAGAAACAAGGACAAGTTCTACACCAAATGTCGTTTCAACTTTCCACGACCGGTGATTTCTAAAGGAAGAGTAAACAGTTTGATGTCTTCACTGCGACATAATGTGACGAGGAAATCACCCAAAAACACATACAATTTCAAAAGAAACGAAGAGTCCAAGTACATCAACGACTACAACCCTGTGATTTTGTCCATGTGGAATGCTAACATGGATATACAGTTTGTGGCTGACAACTGTATGGCTGTGGCTCGGTATGTGACATCTTACATCACCAAAAAAGAAAAGACAGAATTGAAGGATATGTGGGAGGATATTTCCCATGAAAAGAGCCTCAGCAAGAAGTTGTACAGTTTCAGTTTGAAGATGTTGTCGCATCGAGAAATCGGAGCTTACGAATGTTCTGACCGCTTGTCTTCAGCAAGTCTCTATGCCAAATCCAGGAGTATCGTTTGGGCGAGTCTTGGTCTTGCTGCAACGTGAAATCGAGTTCTAAAACCTGTCCGGGAAATTGAGTATTTGGCGGAAAAGGAGCCAAACAGTACCGACATTTTGAAGACCAACATGTTGGATACATATTATCCAAATCGAAGCAGTCACCTGGAGAATGCTTGTCTGTATGATGTTCTTCAAAATTACGTTTTCAAAAGGAACATCAAAGAAGATATCGATAAAGGAGTGTATGCTGTAATTGGAAGTGAAGGATGTCTGGTCAAGCAAAAAAAATGTCAATTGATAAATCATCGAAAATTGGATTGTGAATCTTCCGAAAGAAAAGAGTTTTTCTATTTAGCTCTTTTGCAACTTTTCAAGCCTTGGCGTGCAGAAGAGGAACTGCTTGGGGATTTTCTCTGTTACGAAGACTCCTTCAATGCAGCCAAGGAGTCCATAGAATGTCCTGTTTTTCCCAAATATCTACAAATGTTGAATGCAGAAATTGAGCAGGAAGCAACAATTGCAGCCGAGATTGCTAGAGACAGTTCTCAGGACAGTCAGAGTTCTGTTTCATTGAGTCAGGATCCACTAGGAGAACCAGTTATCGAAAATGAAGCTGCCACTGCCATGATTGAAGTGGAAAGAGCCATGGCACATGCTCAGAAGGATGCAGTTAACTTAGAAGAATTGGAAAGACAACTCAACGTTGAGCAGAGGAAAATATATGACGAAGTTACCAGCCAAATTGATCATGGATTAAGTCATGAGAAGGAAGAGTGCTCATGTACGTCGTTGAAGCCTGTCCGACTGTACGTGAGTGGAGAAGCAGGAACTGGAAAAAGTTTCCTCATTAAAGCAATTTCATGTTATCTGCAGAAAAGGACTGAATCATCGCTGTCTTGCGTTGTGACCGCTCCAACTGGACTGGCAGCTCATAACATTAAAGGGATTACTTTGCATCGGTTACTGATGCTGCCAGTGGAGCATGATAACAAATTACAATACCACAAGTTATCTGGAGATGCTTGTTGTGAAGTATCTAGAGTCCTGAAGAAGATGAAACTTCTTATCATTGACGAAGTAAGCATGGTTTCAAATGTCATGCTTGCTTTTGTGCATTTGAGAATGCAGGAAGTTCTTAAAACAGAGTATGATGTGTTATTCGGTGGCAAACACATCATTGTTTTTGGTGATCTTCTGCAGCTGACACCAGTGAAAGGACAACCAGTGTTTAAACTGCTTACACATGAAGATACCAAGAAGTGCCTAAGGAGCATTGGCAACGTTAACATATGGTTAAACTTCAGTTATGCTGAGCTGCGTGAAAATATGTGTCAGGCGAAGGACGAAGATTTCAAGAATATTCTGCAAGATGTTAGAATCGGGAAAGTGACTGAGCGTGGTAAAGAAGCTTTACATGCACGCTTACTGTCAAATTTATATCCAGAAAAAGACGTTTTGCCAGAGGATATTTTTCAGAAAATTACTGAGAAGAAATCTGGAATATGTTTGATGCCAACTCTTGCAGAATGTTCCATCTTCAACAACAAAATGTTGAATTTAGAAAAACAAGACATTGTAAAACTTGAAGCTATTGACAAAATAGAGCATATGGGAGCAACAATTATTTTGTCAGAGAATTTGAAATCTAAATTGGATTCATTAGAGAAGACTATATCTAAAACTGCGGGTTTTGAAAAGACTTTGAATGTATGCTTAAATTGCCGAATCATTTTGAGAAGGAATTTACATGTTGAAAGAGGTCTGGTAAATGGATCAATGGGTAATGTTGTTGATTTTGAGAGATACAGAAGTAGAGATGTAATTGAATTTTTAAAAATTAAATTTGATGGCATTGAGGAAGTACAGCTAATTGGTTGTTGCTCTGCTAGGTTTTTGCTTGTTAAAGACTTATATGTTCGCCGTAAGCAGTTTCCTGTTTGCTTGGCATATGCGGTGACAATCCATAAATCGCAAGGTTTAAGTGTATACACTGCTTTGGTGAATATTGGCAGTTCTGTGTTCAAGGAGGGTATGGCTTATGTAGCATTGTCACGAGTCAGAACTTTATCGGGATTGTACTTGATTGACTGTGATGTCACAAACATTTGTGCGGATCTAGATTGTGTTAAGGAATACAATAGGTTAAGAAGAGAGTATGCGCCACATTTGCCTCAATATCCTTTGTTTGAGAAACGTGTGGTAGGCCGGAAACGAAGAAATATCAGTAATAGTAGGGAGGTTGATGCAAAAAGACGAAAAGTCGATGAACCCAAAAGTGGAAGCAGGAATAAAATGAATTCTGTTGAAAATGTTGTTGGTTTTAAATTTGAAAATAGTTCTGGTGTCAACTGCTATGCTAATGTAGTTGTTATTGTTCTCTTTTCACTAGAGACTTTCAAAGAACAGATTGTGATCAATTCGGAACAAAGTTTATGCTGTTTGTTGAATTCTGTGTTAGAGAAATGTAGTGCTGATAAAACGAGAGTAGAAAGTGTGTCTGAAATTCGTTTTCTGTTAGACGAATGTTCAGGTCAAACAGAATTCTCTGAAAATATTCAGCAGGATTGTCAGGAGTTTTTAATGTATATGCTTGATGTATTGCAAGATGAAGGTGTAGATGTAAATTATCTATTTGGCCTTTCTTATCAATGGCAACATGACTGCGAGAACTGTAGGCTATCAAGTACTAATA
Organism: Lissotriton vulgaris; assembly: GCF_964263255.1. Classification (NCBI taxonomy): domain Eukaryota; kingdom Metazoa; phylum Chordata; class Amphibia; order Caudata; family Salamandridae; genus Lissotriton; species Lissotriton vulgaris. The sequence continues at coordinate 1,511,221,127 of NC_141691.1, read as the reverse complement.
GTGTAGACTCAGAAAGATTTATATATTTAACTTTGCCTGACAGTAAATCAGTATCCTTCAATAAGCTAGTAAAGGCAGCCGATCAAAATATGGAGTGCAGCCAATGTAAGTCTGGAATGCTGTCCACGTTAATTTTACGAAGTTATGGCCAGTATGTCATTTTAATGTTCCAACGACGTAGGCCTGATGGAACTAAATTGACAACTTTAATTAATAATTTTGTGGCTTCGCAGTTGTCAATATCAGGAAGAACTTTTAAAACTACTGCAATTATATTTCATAATGGTCCTTCAACTAATTCAGGACATTATACAGCCTATTTGAAATCTGGAAACGGCTGGTCATTCTGCAATGATTCTGTTTTAACTTTCCAAAAAAGATTGCCTTTCCACCTTCAAAATTCTTACCTGGTGTTCTTACAACCAAAATTTTAGGAAAAAAAGCTTGGGATTTGTTCAGAGGAATTTCAAGATGTTCTAATGGCTCCTACTCTATATGGCCTTGTGGATAATTGTAGTACAGAGCGAAAACTGTTTGTTTTTATAAGCAAAGTCAAGTAGCAGATCAAAATAAGGAGTAGAGGAAATGTAAGTCTGCAATGCTGTCCAGATTATTTATGGAAACTTATGGATGAAATGTCATTTTACAATTTCAACTACATAAACTGGAGGAAAATAAGTTGTCCAGTCTAATTAAAAATGTTTTGGCTACATAGTCATCGATTTCAGGAAGAACATTTGCAACTGCAGCTATTATATAATATACTGGTCCTTTGACAACATCTGGATATTACACAGCTTATTTAAAATTTATAAAATGGCTAGTCTTTCAGCAAACATTACTAATTGACTATGAAGCAATGTTGCCTTTTGACTTGTTTTTTGAAGTCAGAATTTAGGGTAGGTAATTGGACTATAATGATTCTAGGTGTTGCTGTAATTTAGTGTGCTGTTTCAAATTGCTTTGTATGTTTCAGTTTTCTTAAAACAATTGAGTTTATCTTTCAGAAAGTGGCGGGCAGAAAATAGTAACAGCACAACAGAGTATAAGCTGTTCATAGGATATCCTTTGATGTCATAGAAAGTAAGTTACTTTGGAGGAGTTCTTATTTCTGCTTAGTTATATTATTTGGGTTTTTTAAACACAATCATTTTGATTGTGTTTTTTTTTCCCCGCTGTTATATGATGAATACCTTCAACTCACTGTTTTCAGTGAAATTTGATATTTTCTGATAACAGCAAAAATAAACCATTAAATATGTTTAATTAATTTTCTACTTTGAATTGTGATTTCTAATATATATATGGATTGGTGTGGCTCACTGGTTAGAGGTGGGATACCCGGAAGCAGAGGTCAACCCGGGACCAGGGTTCGATTCCTGACGTGGCAGGGTCTTGGCCCAATGGTCAGTGGTCTCGATAATTCTCGCCTCGTGCCTACTCCAACCATGGGTCCCACTCAGCAACTCTGGGCAATAGCTTGCTTAATCTCTACTAACGGCCCCATCAGCGCCGGGGATGCCTGGCTTCACCTTGGGGATGCCCAGGAGGGATCATCTCTCAGGGAAAGCCAGGATGGGTTCCCCAGCGGTATACAGCGCTGGGACGCCTCTTTGCTGGGGCAGCTGTGCGCTTTACAAGTATACCACATTTAACATTTAACATTCATTTTGTCTCATGCTCACACTTTTTTTACCACCTTCTATTAATTAAATTTTTTTTGTTCTTTCTTACACAGATTAAAAGTATAAAAAAGATAATTTAGTACGGTAATGACAATTAAAAGGTAAGTGTTTAGTACTCTTTACGTTACATGTCTATCATATTTAACTGTTATTAGTTCCACTGCTTCTTTTCTTTAACCCTTAGTTTCCTGTCTTTGCTACTTCCTTCATTTCTTTTTCTTTTACTTACTTATACTACTCTTTTCACTTCTTCTATCAGTCCCTCTTTCAACAGTAACTGTGTGTAACTCCCTCTATTTGTCTTTCTTTTCACATTACTCTCTGTTTATTTCTTCGTCTTTTTTAAAAAAATATTTTTTTTAGTTCGCTCCCGGTTCGCGTACCCGAACGCTAACCAGGAAACGAATCAAAAGAAATAGAGGATGCTAGAGTGCTAAACATTCTAGCAATGTTTTTAAAAAGGGAAGGTAGTTCTGAAAAGAACTTTTTTTTATTCTTTTTGATGTTTTATATTTTTTTGTGTTTTTTTTGAGGAAGGGGAAACAAAAATGATTCACTTCAAAGGGCTCAACAGGAGCAACAAAAAAAAAATTACTTTCTTGGACGTTTTCAAATGATGTATTTATTAAAGTAATACTCATCTCTCCGCATGAAATTAATTTTCCACATGCTAGACATGTAAATCTCATCTGCCCAAAGTTCTTTTGGAGATTTGGGACCGTTTCTCTTGCCTCTGACTCACTTATTGCTAAGTCATTGGTGGATATTTTAGCCGGTCGGGGGTTATCCATCAGATCTCGAAGTTGTGCTTTAGAATAATTAAGAGGGTGCCACCTCTCCATGTGCCGATGCATGGTATGATTACCATAGCTATATTTTTTTTCGGTCCCTCTTGAGAGTTTTTTTTTGCAGATGAGGCAGGTAACGTATCTGGCATTAACTTTCTTTTCATGAGAAGGATGAGAAAAAAATTGCCAGATAAAATTCACTTTGATATGGGACTTTCTTGGCATTTCTTTCAGAAAGCCACTTGTCCCTTGCTCCTGTTCCTCGTCTTCCTCTTCTTCTTCCTGGTCGAAGATGACCTGGCTAGTCGGTCCTGTCTTCTTTGGTGGTGGTGGAGGTGGTGGAGATCCACCAGCTGCAGCTAATACAAATGCCATGTCTTAGCAAACAAAAACAGGTCTTTCTCTCATAAAAATGAAAGTCGGAGTCAGGAAAAAAGGTGGGACTTTCATCATTTGAGAAAAGAAAATGTTCTAAACCAATGAAAAGTGTTTATTTTACGTCATATGCTCAAGCGTTCCATCATTAGGAAACTAAAAGTAAAATGAACCAATGAAAAGTTTTATAAACAAGTCACATGACCTGTTATGCTTACGTTCCGCGTTCCGCGCTGCGCCTCGGATCGATTCCGAGCCTTTACGTTTCGCGCCTTGGTTCGCGTTCCAGAACGCTTCCGGGTGCGCTAATACAGAACGTCTTAAGGGACATTACGTAGTAACGCGATATGTTGCATTTACGGGACGCATCGCGATGTGCCTTTCTAACGCGGTATTTGCACTAACGGAATGTTTACCGTTTCGCGGATCGGCAGCGAAACAAGAAAAAATAATTTAAACTATAATATAAATTGAATTTAAAAAATATAATACAAATATATATAAAATATATTTATGAATTAGAATAAGAACATATGTTACAGCTATAGATATTTGCTATTAAAAAACCATTGAAATTCACTGAAAAAACCATAGGTTATAGACCATATATAGTTAGGAATTAGCATTTACAAAACCTTGAAAATTCACTGAAAAAGCCATAGGTTATAGACCATATATAGTTAGGGATTAGCATTTACAAAACCTTATTTTACTCGCATAAAACCATTGAAATTCGCATATCTAGTTAGTTGCGCTAACTATATATCGCGCACCCGCAATCCACTGCTGATGATGTCACATATTACATCATTCATGACATGGTCAGTGACATCACTGATGACATCACTGATGACAACTCAAATGACATCACTGACAACATCACTGATGACATCTCATTTGACATTACTGATCACATCACTGATGATATCATTCATGTGATAATACGATGAAGCTCTTCAGACTCTGATATAACCTTAGATACAATCAGTGTAAACAGACACTCACAGACTGTCACTCATCCATGGAGTTACTCACACACCTAGTCAGTCATGCAAAGAATCAATCACACCTCCATTTCCTCAACTATACAGTTATACACACCTTACTTATTCGAACATATACTTACACATATTTACTCTTTTATACAATCCCTGATACAAGTTCACAATGATCCATACAGCCACTCACACATTCACTGGCGCTTATGCACAGTAATTTATATATGTGAACTCTCACATGTACTGTGTTTTACATATGTACTTACTTTGACATGTTGCACTGAGATATCCATTCACTCACCAATACACTCGTACACAGTCAACCACCCATACAGCTGTTTCCACATGCAGTTTTGAACCCATAGATCTAGTGAATCAACTGTTCACACATGTATGCACAGAGTCACACACCTCCCAGCCACCCCCACACACACACTCACTCTCCCATACAAATACTTGGACAACCAATCAATAACCCATACAGTTACTCATATAGCTACTGATCAACACCTGCAGCAGTTCATAGAACAACTGATATAATGATGCACAAATTAAGATAGTTTAGTCACTAACCCATGCACTCAGTGAGACACATTTAATCACTCTCTCATACAGTCAGTCATGCACCTACTAAATCCTTCATCCAGACACTTATACATCCACTCATTCTTCAATATGTAAGACATATTTTAACTTTACAGAAACAGACAGCCACTGGATGATGTCTTCAGTGATGTCACTGACCATGTCATGAATGATGTAATATGTGACATCATCAGCAGTGGATTGCGGGTGCGCGATATATAGTTAGCGCAACTAACTATATATGCGAATTTCAATGGCTTTATGCGAGTAAAATAAGGTTTTGTAAATGCTAATCCCTAACTATATATGGTCTATAACCTATGGTTTTTTCAGTGAATTTTCAAGGTTTTGTAAATGCTAATTCCTAACTATATATGGTCTATAACCTATGGTTTTTTCAGTGAATTTCAATGGTTTTTTAATAGCAAATATCTATAGCTGTAACATATGTTCTTATTCTAATTCATAAATATATTTTATATATATTTGTATTATATTTTTTAAATTCAATTTATATTATAGTTTAAATTATTTTTTCTTGTTTCGCTGCCGATCCGCGACGCGGGCGGTGACTTCCAAAATCCGACCGCAGTGGTCGGAAATGCAGTGGAAAAGCTACAACCTGCCGCAAGCAAAGCGGAGACACCGCATGGGAAATTAGATATCCCCGATGGTCCCGCGGTACGATCCACTGTTTCCGACCGCTGCGGTCGCACACAGGAGTTAATGGGAGAGACAGTGGAAGACCTGCAGCATAGCCACCACAGGGAACGGTACATGGTGGATGATGCCAAAACACTGCCACAAATAAAAGTAGACATGCCCTCCAAATACACAAAACACCTACCAATGAAAAAACAACTGTACAAGAAAATATACAATTCCCAGGACAACGCCCACAACACACCTCACAGCAAAATCCCATTTAGACACACCCACACAGCTGAGTATAAAACCAGCTCCTTTACTGACCACAATCCTTTGCAACCCTCCAGAAGGGACGGCCATAAATCACATCTGACAGGAAAGGCAAACAAACACAGCACACACCACCACCACCACTACCACCAGCACTACCGCCATCACACCTGCACCAACAATCCCGCAGCACACAACACACCTCACACATCAACACCACACCCACCACACACGCCCCTGCAACCACAAACACTTCAAACACCACACACCATGGCAGCACAGAAAATGCCAAAATTCACAGAGAGTGAGTTGACAGTCATGGTAAATGAGATAGTGAGAGTGGAACCACAACTGTTTGGTAGCCTGGTCCAACAGACACCATTAGCCACAAGGACACAAATGTGGGGAAGGATAGTCCAAAGGGTCAATGCAGTAGAGACCACCCCGCGATCCAAGAAGGAGATCATGAACAGTGGCATGATCTGCTGAGGGTTGTCAAAGAGAGGAGGGGCAAGAACTGGGAGCTGGCTAACCGGACTGGCAGTGGCCCTCCCATCCCATAGAAAACATTCACACCACGGAAGAAGAAGGTGCTTGCCATACTGCATCCTGAGAGTCTCACAGGGGGAATGGAGGCTGGTAGGTACAAACAAATGGCAACCAACACGCTGATAAGTACTTCCTTTCACAACCCAAACACCATTGCATTGTTCACCTTCACCTAACAGGCAGCTAGCCATCTTCCTTGGCAGGCTTGTTTGGGGGTGGGAGGTCTGTACCACGACTTTCACCCCCTGTCCCTCCAGCAGCATGGAGGCCTCCCCCACCCAGGAGCATGTATCAGCCATCGCACTGTTACCAAACAAACTTACAGGTAGGTATCCATCTTGTTTGGGAGGCTTGTTTGGGGGTAGGAGGCCTGTCTCACGACTCCCACCATGCCCCCTGTCCCACACCACAGCAGCATTGAGGGTTCCCCCAACCAGGAGCCCCTGGAAGCCATTGCACTGTTCACCTTCACCTAACATGTAGGTAGCCATCCTCATTGTGAGGCTTGTTTGGGGGTCGGAGGGCTGTACCACAACTCACACCACGCCCCCTGTCCCACACCCCAGCAGCATTGAGGGCTCCCCCACCCAGGAGCCCCTAGAAGCCCTTGCACTGTCTGCCACCACACTTACAGGTAGGTAGCCTTCTTCACTGGTCTGGCTCTTTGTGGGTGTGAGATCTGCATCACTACACAATGCATTAATTGCATGCAATGCATCAATACCTGACATGTACTTGATGTTCCTCTGCACCATGTAATAACACCCACTATTGCTCTTAACAATAATAGTGAAGTTGTCTCAATTGTGTAGTGTACAGACAGCGGATGACATGCAGCTAACAGAATACTTGCACAGTGCCCAACACTGACCATTCCCCATCTAATCCACAGGTGATGAAGAACTCGCTGCTGAGGACAACAACGACCAGCAGAGCCAGTCTCCACCCCGGTACATGGACTCTTGGATGTTGACTCCCAGGATAGTGTGGACGATGAGCTCCAGGCCGATCCATCTGGTGTGCCAAGGACCAACAGGTCCCAGGATCCCATCCTCCCCACCACCACGTCTGCTGCACCAACAACAGCCAGCAGACTCCTGCAGTCATGGCCCGTGCCTCCACCGCTACCACCTCCACCACCACCAGCAGCAGAACCCTCCTTGTCCCAGGGGACGACCAGGACACACTACCAATTGTGGAGGGCAGGGAGAGTGTGCAGGGAGCCACCGTGGCAAGGCAACAGGTCAGTGGCACCAGGGCAGGTGGGAGGGCCAGGGTCACCCCCAGGCCTCAGGAGGTGGGCACACCACCCCTGGACCACTTCACCAGAGCCATCGGGCATATAAACAGGTCCAGGGACAAAGTGGCCGGTCTGACGAACTATTACGTGAGCTCATCCTGTTGATGAGGTCCATCGACTCACGCATTGGTCAATTGGTGGACCTCATGGCCTGGCAAGTTCCATTGCTGAGGGACAGGCCTGTGTCCCAAACAACACCTCCACCCCCTCTGTTGTGCTGCAGGATGACAGTGCACCATCCTCCCCTGTGGCCACAGAGAGGGGTGAGTCCTCAGACGCCACTGGCCATGCAGCAGCCCCCCCACCAAACCGATCAACGTGGAGTCCAAAGAAGGGCCTGGGAGTCTCTGGAGGCAAAGCACCAGCCACATGCCAGTCATGGAGCCAGCCCTGATGGCAACTCTCTTCCCCACTGCATTGACTGTTTGGACTGTCCTTCCCCACACTGCCTTGTGAATGTCACCTGTCTGTTGGACTGGGTCACCACATGCATGGGATGTCTACTCTTGCATCTCATCTACCATGACTGTCAACTCACTGCTCCATCCCCACCTTCATGTAAATATGCCTGCACCCCTCACATGTCCACTTTGTAAATAAAATAGCTTACACACTTGAATTTGTGTGGTTTTTATTTTTATTGCCACATTAACCGTGTTGAAAATGTCCATGATGTATTCAAAAGATGTACAGTATGTAGGGCTGGATAATTCTGAAGCACCTAGGGAGACACAACAGAACAACAGTCACTGGCGTCAGTGTGCCATCACAGACATAACACTACACAAAATATACACATACGTTTACAGGCAGACAACACAATGTGCAGCAAGTGTCAACAAATAGATTTCTGCATACGTTCACATGTGAAATGTCACAGCCTCTTTTCCACACACAGGTGACTCAACATGTGCCTGTCTGTACCATCTACCCATAGCCTTTCACAACAACAGCAATCACAACAGACAAGTTGTACCTCTTCACTAAACATGGGCGAATTTTGCGGATCTCGCGTTCGCGAATTTTGCGGATTTGCGAATTCGCAATCCGCAAAATCCGCGAATTCCCGCGAATTTGCGGATTTTTTTTTTTTTGTGTTCGCCCGTGTTTCTGCCAGGTCGCGAGGGTTTTTACAATTTCGCAATTTGCGAACTTACCTGTCGGGTCGCAAGTTTTGCGAACTTGTTGTTTCTACGTGTCCAGCCTGTTTGGGACACTCTTCTTCATCACTGCCACTCTCTGTCACCACTGCCACTCTCTGACTACTCATGCCACCCTCTGGCCCACCCATGCCACCCTCTGTTTCATCACCACACCCTCTGGTTGTCCAGTGTACATTATTTTCGGCAAAGCAAAGCACACCTTCCCTGCCTCAAGTGACCTGAATTAATTTGGGGCTGATTAATGTGTCACAGAATATTTTTTTAGCTGGCACCTGCTTCCTTAGTGCGCCCTGATTAGTGATCTTTTGCACTTGCTAAGTGCTTTCATTGTTGCAAAATTAGTTACAACACCTGCCCTGCCCCAACTGACAATAATGAATTAGGGGCTGATTAATGGATTTTAACTTCCAGCCTGGCTCCTGCTTGTCTCCCTTAGCTGTAATTCAGGACCTTTGTGGCATATGTGTAACTATTCTGAGGTTCAGAGCAGGGTCACATAATAGTTGCAACTGGCAACTGAACTCTGGAGGGGCCCCTCAGGAAGCACTACAGGAAATGGCTACTAATGATGAGCCTGAACTTTTGAACCTGGCAAGTAGTTTCAGTTTTGCTAAGATCGTATTTCTGCAATTTAGCACTTATTCGCGGGGCGCGAAGTTGTACTGGGAAGCCGCGAACTCACGCGAACAGTGCGAGCAGTGCGAGCAAAATCCGCTGCTCGCGGATTTGCGGATTTTGCAGGAGATTCGCGAATCTCGCGGATTGCGGATTTCCCGAAAATCCGCAAAATCCGCGAGCGAAACGGATTTTCCGCCCATACCTACTCTTCACCCACCTTCAAGTGAAGTAGCGGGTGATGAGCTGTTGACGCATGTCAACTCCTTCTTCCTCTCCAGTGTCTGGGTCCTCACCATCATCCAGGAGCAGGGGAATCCCCTTGTGAATGGCCATGTTGTGCAGCATACAGCATGCCACAACGATCTTGCAGACCTTCCCCGGCGAATATGCCAGTGCACCTCCAGTCCTGTCAATGCAACGGAATCTTGACTTGAGCAGGCCAAAAGTCTGCTCAATGACATGGCGGGTCCTGCCATGGGCCTCATTGTACCTGACGTCAGCCGGGTTCCTGGGATTCCGTAGTGGGCTCAGCAGCCAAGGATGGCTGGGATATGCAGAGTCACCTGTGAATGACAAACACACATTGCAATGTTGCACAGGCAGAGGGCAGCAGGTCACACACACACAGCACACCATATCACTAGGCATACTCACCCACAATGCAAGCGCACTCGGGAAGCAGATTTGCCATCATCTGGGGCACCATGCTGTTCCTCAGGATGTACGAATCATGGGCTTAGCCGGGGAATCTTGCACACACATGTGATATGGTCATGTCTGCAAGGCACACTACCTGCACATTTATCGAATGATAATGTTTGCGATTTCTAAAAATGTGCTCAGTCACCTGTGGTGGCACCAGACCTACATGGGTGCAATCGATGGTACCAACAACATGGGGGATTTGCCCAAGGGAATAGAAGTCACCCTTCACACCGGCCAATTCTGCTCTCCTGGGAAAATGTATGTATCGATCCTTATATGTTATCATTGGTGCAAGAATATCCCTCAGCACCATGCTGAACATGGGTTGCGACATCCCTGCAGCGCCGGCCACGGTCTCCTGGAAGGAACCAATTGCAAAAAAGTGGAGGGCTCAAATCACTTTTTATGTGGGCGTGAATGCTGTTGGGTACTAGTGACGAGGCTGCGGTGGGGTTCCAACAGATCCCAGAGGGTCTTCAGGGTCGGTCTGTCGAAGTGGAATTTGTGAATGATCGCTATATCCCTGAGGTCCTCCAGCACTGTCAGGTGATGTATGAGATTAGGTCTCCTCCTAGTTGAGATGTAAATGTTCAAATGTCAATGACAACCATCATGAGGTGGCCACAGCACATACCGTTAAGGATGTCACGCAAAAACACAGACTGCCATGAGAGATGCGTGGCACACCAGGTTACATGGGTGGACATTTGAGACACAGAGGGCACACCTCTCCATTTACAATACACAAGTGCCGCAAACAACACATAGGACAATGGGAATGCACACATACAGAACACCACATTCCACATGTGCACACCTCGTACCTTAACATCCACAAAAGTGTGTCAAATGACCATGACTGGCTCATACCCATCTGCTGTACCTGTCACACCTGAATGCATCATGTGAACTTAGCACACATCAAGAGCCCAATGATCACAGTATCAGGAAAACTGTCACTTGTGTGCATGAGCTGATATGGTCGCACAAGTAAGTGACAACACCATACAGTGAGACAAGCCTTGCCTAGTTCAGCACTGACCCACACAACATTGATTTGTAACACATCATTGACATCAGCTTAACACTGTGTAGCTTCATCAAACATCAAATGCATAAGTGACATTGCAGGCACCACAGACCAATGTGCGTCACACATAACATGCGACCACCTGTGCATTATATGGAATAATGGCATTGTGTGCGCAATGATGTGCCCTTAACCATGTTGCTGCTGTGTACTGATGCAGTGTTCACGATGGACATTGCCATTGCATGTGCCCAAAATCGTGGTAGCTAGCGCCTGGCCATGGCGGTCTGACACGAGTACCACCCCATTCACAAGTGCGGTAGCCATTGGCATGGAGACATGGGTAGATGGTGGTGGGCATGCGCCGCCACCCAAATCGTGGTAGCCTCCCAGCTGCCCCTCCCTCTCGCCACACTTCGTATGGCAGAGTCCACGCGTATGCGCAGCGGGCGCGCCGATTGTGCGCCGAGGTCGTGCCAAAGGCAAGCATGTCTATGCCCGTCCGCGCCTGGACCGCGACCAGCGCCAGGAACCCTGGATCTCAACGATGCCAACGCAACCGACGAACCTACGACGCGGCAACCCTCCGCGCACTCAATGCCGGCCGGAACCCCGCCTACTACTGAGCCACCCCGAAACGCACCCACGGACCCTTCAACTGCCAAGCCTGCAAATTCACCTGCCTCCGAACCTGCACTGCACCCGCCAAGCCGAGCCCCAGCAACAACCACCTCAAGTGCATCTTGCTCAACACCTGCTCCGTCCACAAGCACGCCGTCGAACTCTGGAACCTCCTCGACACAACATCACCAGATGTCGCCTTCCTCACAGAAACATGGATGAATGCCTCCTCCGCCCCCGACATCGCCATAGCCATCCCGGAGGGCTACAAGATCACCTGGAGGGACCGCGTCAACCAAACCGGAGGAGGCATTGCCATCGTCCACAGAAACACCATCCGCATCATGACCAACTCCGACGACACCCTCACCGCCGCCGAGCACCTTCACTTCCAGATACACACCAACCCCAAGACCACCCTCAGAGGCACCCTCATCTACAGACCCCGGGACCACGCACACAATTCAGCGAGGCCATCGCTGACTTTGTCAGTCCGCACGCCCTCACCTCCACAGACTACATCCTCCAAGGGGACCTCAACTTCCACCTGGAGAACAACAAGGACTGCAACACCACCACCCAGCTGGACAACCTTGCCAACTTCGGACTCAAGCAACTGGAGAACACCCCCACCCACTACGCCGGCCACACGCTCGATCCCATCTTCTCCTCCAGCAAGCACATCTCCTTCAGCCACTCAACCGGATTACACTGGACAGACCACAGCTGCGTCCACTTCAGCTTCAGGAGAAACACGACCCACCACCACCCGCAACAGGTTCCCCACAGAAGCTGGAGCAAGATCACCGCCGACCAGCTCATCACCACCCTCAGCCAAATCCCTGCCCACCAACACGATGGACCACAACAAAGCAGCCCGCAACCTCACACAGTGGCTCATCAACTGCGCCGATGAACCCGCACCACTGAAGAATCCTCCCAGCAGCAGGAAAGCCTTGTGGTTTACCAGCCAACTCAAAAACTCCAAGAAAACATGCCGCACCCTCAAATAAAGCCTGGCACCTTGAACAGACAGATGAACGCATGACCGCCCTCAAGAACGCCACCCCCAAACACCACCAGCTGAACCGCACCACCAAGAAGACAACTTTCAAAGAACGACTGGACAACAACACCCACAACAGCAAGGAACTCTTCAGCATCGTTAAAGAGCTCTCCAACCCCAGCGCCTGCAACAACGACATCACACCCTCGCAAGACCTCTGTGACTCACTCGCCTCGTTCTTCCACTGCAAGATCGCCGACAAACACAACAGCTTAGGCGCACAGACCATGGACCCAACCACTGAACCAACGCCCCCCACCACCACCCTCTGCACCTGGACCCCGGTCAGCACTGAAGACACCACCCGCCTGATGAACACCATCCACTCCGGCTCCCCTACCGACCCTTGCCCACACCACAAAGCCGACTCCATCATCGCTCCCCAACTCCGGAACATCATCAACAGCTCCTTCGCATCCGCCACCTTCCCGGAGAGTTGGAAACATGCCGAGCTGAGCGCCCTCCTGAAGAAACCCACCGCGGACCCCACGGACCTCAAGAACTTCCGCCCCATCTCGCTCCTCCCCTTTCCAGCCAAAGTCATCGAGAAGACCGTCAACAGACAACTCTCTGCCTTCCTCGAGACCAACGGATCCCTCGACCCCTCACAGTCCGGGTTCCGAGCAAACCACAGCACCAAGACCGCCCTCATCGCAGCCACCGACGACATCAGGTCCCTGCTCAACAACGGAGAAACTGCTGCCCTCATCCTCCTGGACCTCTCAGCAGCCTTCGACACCATATGCCACCGCACCTTGATACAGAGCCTCAGCAACACCGGAATCCAAGGAGCGGCCCTGGAGTGGATCATCTCGTTCCTCGACGGAAGAACCCAGAGAGTCCGCCTCCCCCCGTTCTGCTCCTCAGCTACCGAAGTCATCTGTGGCGTTCCGCAAGGATCCTCACTCAGCCCCACCCTCTTCAACGTCTACACGAGCCCTCTCGCAGCCATCGCACACAAAAACAACCTCAACATCATCTACGCCGACGACACCCAGCTGATCCTCTCCCTCATCAACGACGACAAAGCCAACCTCCAGGAAGGAATGAAAGACGTCGCGGAATGGATGAAGATCAGCCGTCTGAAACTAAACTCAGACAAGAGGGAAGTCCTCATCCTCGGACCGTCTCCCTCCGCCTGGGACGACTCCTGGTGGCCCCCTGCCCTGGGCACCGCACCCAAGCCAACTGACCATGCACGCAACCTGGGCTTCATCCTGGACTCCTTCCTCAGGATGACCAAGCAAGTCAACGCCGTCTCATCATCCTGCTTCAACACCCTGCGCATGCTCCGAAAGTTCTTCCAATGGATCCCCACCGAGACGAGAAAGACGGTCACCCAAGCCCTCGTCACCAGCAGTCTGGACAACGAGAACACCCTCTATGCCGGAACCACAGCCAAACTCCAGAATAGACTCCAGCGCATTCAAAACGCCACACGACTCATCCTGGACATCCCTCACCACAGCCAAATCTCTGCACATCTAAAGGACCTGCACTGGGTCCCCGTCAACAAGAGGATCACGTTCAAACTCCTCACCCATGCACACAAGGCTCACCACGACACGGGCCCTAAGTACCTCAACAGCCGACTCACATTCTACACACCCACCCGCCAGCTCCGTTCCGCCAGCCTCGCCCTCGCCTCCATCCCACGAATCCGCAAATCCACTGTCGGAGGAAGATCCTTCTCCTACCTGGCAGCCAAGACATGTAACTCCCTCCCCACCCACCTACGGCTGACCCTGGACCATCTCTCCTTCAGAAACCAACTCAAGGCCTGGCTGTTCGAGCAGTAGCGACCCCCCCCCCCCCCTCAGCGCCTTGAGACCATAACGGGTGAGTAGCGCTCTATACAAATTCTTTGATTGATTGATTGATTGACTTTGGGACTGCAACCGCGCACTGGGCGTTTGGCACGGCGCAACTTAACACCACTGATGGCCCGCATTTTGGCAGTGACTAATCCTGAGCTGGATGCACGTTTGAAGGAGCAACGCCAGCAAGGCAGGGGTGAGTATTTGGGGAGGATGACTTTGGCTGGGAGTGGATGCATGTGTACAGGGCCTGTGGCAGCAGTGGCCCATGTGAAGTTTGTGTGGTGGTGCTGTGCTATGTCATGTGAGGGGCTGCTGGGATATGTGCTAGTATCAGGCATTGGGACAAACTGGCCTTACAAAGCTGATAATCCCTGCTGTGATTTCTCATAGCCAGATGTGTTAGGATCCATATGGTCATTCAGCATTGGGATAATGTGGGGAATCTATTAGGGGTTGAACAGCAGTGTCCACTATCTGAGTGTGAATTCATGTATGCCTACTTTGCAAACACCATGATCGGTGAGGCCCACACATCTGAAAAAGAGGTGACACAGAGTTCCATACGGTGCTTGGTATGGGCTACTTGACATTGTGGACTGTCATGTCCTAATAAGTGTGTGTGTTGTCCCCTTCTGTTCCCTGAAGGTCTGTCAGTGGCAATGAGTGTTGGGACATGATAGGTGTGGGCAGGGCAAGTTGTGTGTCTGTTACACTTCATCCACGGGCATGGTGTCGTGCTGTGTGGCCTCAACATGGCTCAGTCATGGCAGATATTCAGGATTACAGGAACTGTTGTGGTCTATGTAGTGTGTTGCTGCAATGTGATTGCAGGGTGTGGTGGTCACCATGTTGATTTGGGCATCCACTGTACTGCATTGATTGGGTTGCTTTGTCCAGATGATGACATTAACACAACCCTGCATCTCCCGCTCATGCAGAATCGCCAGTGGACACGGAGGAACGGGAGCCAGAAACCAGTGGTGGCGAGAGTAGCACCACAGCTGCACCGGAGGCCAGTGACAAAGTGCCCATTAGCACATTGGAAGGGGACCATAGTACGCAGGAGTAATCCATGGCTGAGACACAGAGTACTACGTCATCCGATGCCAGCGGTGATGCATCCATGTTGGCAGGCACTGGGGATGGGGAGTCTGCAACATCATCTACTACACAGTGGCCAGTGCCTATCCTCCCATCCACTTCATCTGGTGCTGCCTGTGTCCGTGTCAGTAAGAGTGGACGAGTTACATTCACACTTGGCACTGCTGAGCCTGCACCTGTCCCCCCTGCTGCCCTCAGTGTTGAGTCTGTTGAGCTCCTGCACCAGCTATGTGTGGGCCAGACCGCCCTGCTCAATGCCATCAGTGACCATGACAAGAAATTAGGCAAGGTGGTTGCCTACATGGAGGGCATACACTCTGATGTGGATGGGCTACACCGTACAGTCCAAGCTTTTTCATCCGCAGTGACATCTGCCCTTCAACAAGCACATGCTCCTATTCCTGCTCAGGTGCCTTTGTCCACCCCTCAGTCAGTGGCCACATCAGATTACAGTGACCACGGTTTGCATGCGTCACAGACATGATACAGCACAAGGAGCACACAGCAGACACAACCCAAGCGGTCCCGCCCACAGACACCATGCCCACAGAAGAGCAGAGCCACCCCAGAATGCAAGGACAAGAGCCCATCAGGGAAGAGAAAGGTCAAAAAAGCAATGAGGCTGACATCAGGCTCACATGCCTCAGAGGCATCACCATCAAAGGACTCTCCTGTCCCTAAAACTTCACACAGAGCTAGGCGTGCAGTGTCTGTGCCTACTGAGGAGGTGTTGTATAGAAGGGTATACCAAGGAAGGGCACAGGGCCACATCCCCCCACCACATCAACTCTAATTCCAAGCCCAGTGAAGCAGGTGGAGGAGGCACTGTAGGGGTCACCCCTGGCAAAGAGGAAAAGGAGGGCACTATAGGGACCACCCCTGGCAAAGAAGCAAAGGAGGGCACTGTAGGCGGGACACCGGGCAAACAGGCAAAGGAGGGCACTATAGGCATCACTCCTGGCAAAGAGGCAAAGGAAGGCAATGTAGGTGGGATACCTGGCAAACAGGGGAAGGTGGTCCAAAGGCATAGCCAGACAAAGCGTTCCGCAGGATCCAGCACATTACCAGAGGTAGTGCCAGTGTCTGTACCTGATGTGGGACAGTTGGTGTGTGTGCCTGTTGTGTCATCACCAGTTCCCAATAACCCAAAGACAGGGAAGCCATTTTGTTTTCCCAAAAAGTGGAAGGGCACCCCTCCAACCTCTCCCACCCACACTGTGTCACAGGACTGCATGACTCCACCTTCATGTGCCACTATGCCACCTAGTCCAAACAGCCTTCCAGCTTCACAGACAAGAGCTAGCCCTACATCACCTGTGCCTCTGTCTCTCCACTCAAGTGTTCCTGCTGTACCCGACACACAGCCAACTCCAAGTCTGCCTGACAGCCAAATGTGAGTGGCAGTCCCCCTCATACACCTGTCTCGCATACAGGTGTGCTAGTCCTGCCCATTTTCTGCCACCTGGGTGTGCTGCTGGTCATGGAAGGGTACAGTCAAACACACTCACTGTGCAGCTTCTCATGTCCTGAATCCACATTTCTCCCTGGCCACTGATATTGACATTCACTGCTGTGTTGTACTCTCACCTGTGCCATGGACACTGGCCCTGTTGCTCTGTTGTGTTGTACTCTCACCTGTGCCATGGAAACACTGGCCCTGTTGCTCTGCTATGTTGTAATCTCACCTGTGCCATGGACACTGGCCTTGTTGCTCTGCTGTGTTGGACTCTCCCGTGTGTCATGGACACTGGCCCTGTTGCTCTGCTGTGTTGCCCTATTCCCAGTGCAGCCTCTCATGTACTTGCTGTGCCACCTGCCATGGACACTGGCCCTGTTGTTCTGCTGTGTTGGACTCTCCCCTGTGCCATGCCCACTGGCCTTCCTGTTTTAGTTTGCCTGTGCAGATTATCTTGAATATGGTCAGCATGTTGTGCCTTGCTCTTGTCTACTGTTGTTCTACTGTCACATCTGTGCAATATGTGAATAAAGACAGTTACTCCTGTTGTGTGTTTTATCAGTGTCCTTGCTGACTAAGGTTATTTTGGTGTGTGCATTTGGTTGCATGTACCCCATGCTCTATGTGTCACTTCTACATTGCCAAGCTCTTTGCCCGCATAACATTTTTAAACAGGGGTGACAGGGTCTTCAGTCCAATCAAACACTGATACTTGTGTTATCTGTGTTGGCTCTTTTACCTGTCATGCAGTTCTCTTTTTAGTGGTTTGCTATTGTTGGCTACGTTGTTGCCATGTCAGGTTGGGGTACACTGCCAGCACAGGGTGTGATGCTGTGCACAGGTTTGCATGCAGGCTGGGCAATGTCATGATGCATGTGTGTTATTCCTGTATATGTGCCCAGCTGTGTATGTGTATGTTCATTTTGTGTTGGCCCTTAATCCTGGTCCCCTGGCCTACATAAGATGTGTGCTCTTGGGTGGTGACGAGGTGTGCAGTTTGAAGGGTGTGACTTTGTAGTGGGTGTGGGTGTGTGTGCCCCTGTATTGTGATAGACACACATGTGTCAGCCAGGAGTTGTGTGCCTGTTGTTTGGATTGTCCTGCTTTGTGTAAATGATTGTATACACTTGTGTAAGTTGTCTGTTGTGCACTGTGCAGTGTGTCGGTGTGTCCATGCAGTTCTGTGTGACTCCTCCTTGTTGTTTTGGTCACTTATGAGTGTGCAAAGTGTGTAACTTGCACATCAGTGTTGTGTTTGTTTGATCATCAATGTGTCTTGAGTGTGTTTGGTTAGACTGTTTTGCCCAGCTGCTCCTCACAGGCATTGTGTTTGTGTTTCTCATGCATTGCAGGCACATGGTGACTTTTCTCCTCCTGTATGGCATGGCGTGTGTGGTGTGATGCGATCCCCTATATGTGACAATTGTGCCTAGCCTTTGTGGGTCTGCACTCCCTCTAGTTGTGTATGGTACACCCCTTACATGCCGACTACTGACATGCAAGTCAGTTGCCTTTGATGTCAGCTGTCCCCTTTGTTTAAATGTGTATGTGCCTCCCAATCACTTCATTTGTGAGACTGTGCCTTGGGGTGCAGTGCTTGGGCTAAGAGGGATGTTGCACATTGCCTCAATAGTTTATGTGTGATGTTCTTGAGTTAATTATCAGTGAGGATTGCCCATGTGCACTTGGACTGTGTGTGCTGCCCAGTGCTCTGGTGTAGGTGGTTCTGCTCTTGTATCCCAGTGGTGCATCCTGTTGTTGTTGTGTTGGATATCTGTGTGTTGGCTGTGGTATTGCTTCACTTCCTGGGTGTGCTGTTGTTTTTGTGCTGTGCTGTTTTGTGATGTGTGTGTTGAGGTTGTTTCAGTCATGTCTGTGTGTAGCTGTTGTGCTTGGTGTGAACACACTGCTTGTGCATACAGTGCTGTGTGTATGTGGGCTCGACATTGCCTGATGTGCATCCCCTGATGTCCTGTGGTGTTTGATGATTTGTGCTTTCATGGGCATCTGTTGTGTGTTTGATGTGGCAGTGTAGGTCTATGCAGGTGCACTTCTTTTGTGATTTGTGGTATGTTGTGTGTGCTTTGTTCTTGAGTGATGATGTTGTGCACTCATGTTGTTTTTGTGCTCCCATTGCCTTTCCACGGTTTGGCTGACAGGGTATGTCTGTTTCTGTTGGGGTTCTGTGTGTGTTCCTGTGGTGTTTGTGTGCAGTTTTTGTGCAGGCATCTGTTCAGGTTTCCCTGTGTGTTTGTGTTGTTTGTGATACACCCAGGGTGTTTGTATGTGTGTGTGTGTGTGTATGTGCTGGGAAGTATTGACAGCCTTCAGTGTGTAAGGCACTGGTGTTGTGGGTCTCTTGTCAGACACTCCTGCAGTGGCTGTCTCCCTGGTTGTTTGTTGTGTGGTGCAGGGTGTGTATTGTGCTTGCTTATTGCTGTGCTTGTTGCTTGTTGATGTGCATGGGGGTGTACAGGATGGGCACCTGGCCTGTGACTTGATGGGGTGTGTTGATGTGTGTTTGGGGGTGGTGTGTCCCTGTGGTCTTTGTGCCCTGCCCATGCCTTGTAGTGGCCCTGCCTTCTGCATTGTGCGCATGTGTTGACCGCGGCGGTGACGTGACCGGGAACGGGACGTTGCTGCTAGTTCGCGGTCGATGTGTGTCCTGGATGCAGAGGGGTGACTTGTTGGCAGGTGGGTCATGTGTGGGTGCCCTTGTGGATGTGTTGTGACCCCAAACAGGGTGTATGTGGTGGAATTGGACCCAATGTCAGCCCGTGTGTTGTATTTGTGTATTTGCTTACCTGCGGTGGTGTCTGCGGCGGCCCATTTGATGGTAGTGCTGTAGCAAGTACATGACCGGATGCATATGTAGAGCTGGGTCCATGGCGTTCATGACCGGGTGGAGAGGACCGGGTCTCTGCTACGGCGCTCCGCTGTCGAGTTTCCGACGTCTCTGGTTGGGCGGTGTCTCCGCTGCGGTGCGTCTGCCTGTTAGTGCCATCCTTATTTGTGGAGCGGGGCAGATGTAATTCCACACGTCGGTGAGTCTCCATTGGCTCCCACCGCCGTAGTGGCCGACGCACTTTGATGGCGGTGCATGTCACTCCGTGGCAGTCGGGAAATGACCTATGTTTTGCTATACTAATATGGCGGACGTGGGTACCGCTGCTCGCGGGCGGTCAAAAGGTGTTTTTCCGCCCCACCAGCACTGCGGTGGTGCCACTGCCCGATATCCTAATGGACCCCCTAGTGTTTAAAATTAGATTGATGAGACTAAATGAGGTCAAACATTACAATTCAAAGTAACACTTGACAATATATATATTTTTTAAAATGTTTCCAGTGTGCCTGAAACACTTCCACTGGCATTGTACATGCAGACTTTGGTCCACCCTTTTTATCAATTTTTGCAGTTTTAGATATAACGTCCTACCTCTGTTATTCATCTCCTACTGTCTCCTTTCAAATTCTTTTGTAAAGATGTTAAGAACAATTAAAGGGAACAATTTCTGCATATTTTTAATAAAGCATGTGACACAATGCATAGTGACACCGTATTTATTGAATGTTTTGAAATTCATTTTCACAAGTCTTAAATAAGGTGAATGCAAGAAAAGTTACTTGCCGCCTATGCAAAACTGCTTTCAAGAGGATACCCCAATAAAGAGGACTGGTGTGGAACTGCAAGTATGCGGAAGCACTTGCAGACTAAGAATCCGGTCAACTTTGCAAGGGAAGATTTAAGGAGATTGAGAGAGGTTCCTCCTGCTTCATGAAGAGGCCCAAGTACCAATGGAGCAACATCGTCAACCTCAACTGCACAGCCTAATATTCGTTCCCAATTTGGAAGCCTTTAAGAAAAAAAGTAAGAAGATTGAGAGCTCTGTATGCTTGCTGTCCTAAAACCTAATCATCCATTAGTTATACAGATATTCACCCTTTATCAGACTCATTCATAGAAGTGTGAATTTGAGATTATCTGCCACCGAAAATCCCTCAAGTACTTATATCTGTTACTTTTTAACTTCGTTGAGTAGTCGTATTGTGAGTATTTACCTTAACGTTGTCAGTTACAAATGTGTAAATGTGCATGGCTTCGGACAACTAGTAAATGCCATATTTGAGACATAAGTGTAATCAGCTGGAACAGGAGGATATAGTTGTCTTCAACCTCGGCAACAAACATTCTGCAAACTGAAAAAAGAGATAAAAATGTATATGTTGTACATATGTCCAAGAATAATTTAAATGTACATCAAAACATTTGTTTTCAATAGGATTGGGGATGAAAAGCAATTATCAGAGGTTCTGCTTTCAAGAGGAGACTCCAATAAAGAGGACTGGTGTGGAACTGCAAGTATGCGGAAGCACTTGCAGACTTAGAATCCGGTCAACTTTGCAAGGGAAGAGTTAAGGAGATTGAGAGAGGCTCCTCCTGCTTCATGAGGAGGCCTAACTACCAGTGGAGCAACACCGTCAACCTCTACTGCAAAGCCTAATATTCGTACCCAAATTGCAACCCTTTACTAAAAAAAGTAAGAAAGTTGGGAGCTTAGTATGCCATCATAAAACCTAACCATCCATTAGTTACACAGAGATCCACCCTGTATAAGACTCATTCATAGAAGTGTGAATTTGAGATTATCTGCCACCGAAAACCCCTCAAGTACTTAAATCCGTTACTTTTTAACTTTGTCGAGTAGTCGTATTGTGAGTGGCTTCGGACAACTAGTAAATGCCATATTTGAGACATCTGTGTAATCAGCTGGAACAGGAGGATATAGTTTTCATCAACCTTGGCAACAAAAATTCTGCAAACTGGAAAAAGAGTTAACAATGTATATGTTGTACATATGTCCAAGATTAATTTAAATGTACACCAAAACATTTGTTCTCAATAGGAATGGGGATGAAAAGCAATTATCAGAGGTTATATTTGGCAAGCAAAATAGGAAATAGCATAGCATTATACAAATGTTAGGCCGAGATTGGTCACTCACTTTATTTACATTGCTATTTTCGACTTATAACATATGGATAGCAGTTAGTGGATCTGGTGTGTCGAGTTGGTATAGTGTATGGGCAGGACAGCTTGTGGCGACCAGTACGTCTCATGATTGAGATATCTGTATAATGAGATAGAACAGGGGGCAAATGAAGTTTAAGGGTATTAAAAAACCTGGAGAGTGTGCTAAAATACAACATTGACCAATCAATTACATGTGCAGTGCCTGGAGAGGAAGGAACACGTGACCCACTACTTAAAAATGTATATGCAGCAGGATTAAGTTATTTCCCCAGAAACATTGCCTACCAAGGCAAAATATTTAAGTTATAAGAGCTAGAAACCATGCTAAAATACACTTTTGCCGAAAACATTACTTTTGCAATACATGGGGCACGTGACGCACTACTTACACGAGAAAAACTACATCGCATTCACTTGAACAGCACGTAGCACACTGCTGTAGGAGCGGCCACGTGGCACTTGGCAAATTAAACAAACACACCAGGATTAAGTGATTTGCACAGAAACAAAAGTTACAAAGTCAACTTTAACGATATAAAAAAGCAGGAAAGCATGCTTAAAACAGCATTGCCAAATCAAACATAAATTTGCATTTCCGTGGTATTTAAAGATTGTTCAGATTCATTATTTAATTACTCTTGAAAAAAGTGCTCACCTACGAAGAAGTGGATACGAGCACTCTCAATGGCTGTGACTGCGGAATAGGAAACGTTCAAGAAGGTTGGCAGCTTATAAATGCTTTGCAGAAGGATGATTGGTTGAGTATGATGTCACTGGGTGTGAGAGCTGTGATTGGGCATGTTGTAATTGAGCATGCGTAATTAAAATTAAAAAATATGTTAGGGGTACATAGCCAGACAGTGGGATGAATTTTGCACATGCGTAACATTAACACGCATGCACTACCACAAACATGCATGAGCAAAGTGAAGGCAACTCCTACGGGGTACATACATATATGGAGTTTGGATGTCCCCATGGTCTCGAAGTGGCTTCAGGAGGGGGACTTTGCAGTCTTCCTCCATAAAATATTAATATATAATTAGCCATGCCCCGGAATTGGGCACGGGAGGGGGGCCACGCGGCCCACTTCCCATAAAAAAAGTAATACGTATACTCTGCTTATTGTCATTGTACCATAAGCGTACCCTTCTGATCATGCGCTGAAGGCTAATTGGCTGTCAAGTTGTTTTCAACATTCGAAACTAGAAACTGTTGGCAGCCATTTTATGTCTCGGTACAAGGGAGGCTGAAGAAGCGTGTGAAATATGTGTTTAAAATGTGAAAAGAGGGAGGGTAGACACACCCTGATCCTCTAGGTCTCCTCAGGGGGTCCCACATGGTCTCCCAGGGTCCCCCTATTTTTTTCTTTTTTGCGGGAAAATTCGCGGGGTGCGCGTGTCAACCGCGCAATCTAGCGATATTTTTAAAAAAAAGACGTGGACTTCCGCTCGTCTTTGGTAATTTGCATTCTTTCAACTGTTTAGAGGAGATGCAGCAGTGCTGTATCCAGGATCCACCACTGAGTAAGAAAAGGTAACGATAACACTATTTACCTGCTAAGTGAATTTCTACTCATAGGATAACAGTGCGCAACGCCATAAAAAAAGAAAAAATCAATAAAAATAATTTAAGTATATTATGAACAACAAATAATAATGAGAAAAAAAATTATGTAAAATTTTTTTATTACAAAAATGTGTAACGGAATTTTAAAAATACCATCAAAAAATAAAAATATGTAGTTAGAAAATATTTAAAAAAACATATTTACAAATTAAAAAATCTATGAAATTCACTGAAAAAACCATAGGTTTCAGACATGTTATAGTTAGAAATTAGCATTTAAAAAACCTTTGAAATTCACTGAAAAAACCATAGGTTTTAGATAAGTTATAGTTCGGAATTAGCATTTAAAAACCATGCAAATTCACTGAAAAAAACATAGTTTTCGGATAAGTTAAAGTTAGAAATCAGCATTTAAAAAACCTTTGAATTTCACTGAAAAAAACATAGGTTTCATGGGTGTTATAGTTAGCTGAACCTTTCACTCGTATGAAACCATTGAAATTCCCCCGTTATAGTTAGTTGTACTAACTATAACTTCCGCACCTGCAATCCACTGCTGATGATGTCACATGTTACATAATTCATTACATGGTCAGTGACATCACTGATGACATCACTGATGACATCTCAAATGACATCACTGATGACATTATCCATGTGACAAGCTGATACACCTGATCATACAGTAGAATAATCTTTTAACACACATTATAAAATATGAAGTACTTTATTTGAAACATTGACACACCAGAACAAGTTTCTAAAAACCCACTCAGTGATTCCTACATCTACACACACATCTAAATACTTACCCATAGATTCACTCATACATGCTAACAAAGATCAATAGAACACTATTAAATATACTTATATACCTACATCAACATTACACACCAGCACATATCCTATTCCTTTATGCAGACATCCTACTCACTTATGCAAACAATAGATCATACTTACATTTACTTAGCTATACACTTATACAAACACCACTTTATTTATTCATATAGGTATACAGTCTTAACCTCATATACTTACTAAATCAACTATTGACACATCTTTCCACAGTCACGCACGTCCCACCCAACCACACACACATTCATTCACTATCCAATATAAATACTCATTTAACTATTTAATAACTAATCTAGACTTTCACATAGGTAGTGACCAACTTATGTAGTAGTTTACACAACAAGAGATAGAGTGATACAGGTATTCATACAGTTTAATCACTATCCCATATATTTAGTGAGACACTTAAAATTCCTCACTTAGTTAATCACATTGGTAGTAAATCCTCTATTCACACACTTATACATCCACTCAGTCTTCAAGGCAGATTGCTATATATATATATATATATATATAAAACACATATTTAATTACCAAACCAAACCACTTTCACTGGATGATGTCATCAGTGATGTCATTTGAGATGTCATCAGTGATGTCACTCACGTCATGAATGATGTAATATGTGACATCATCAGCAGTGGATTGCGGGCACGTGAGTTATAGTTAGTACAACTAACTATAATGGGGGAATTTCAATGGTTTTATACGAGTGAAATGTCCAGCTAACTATAACACCCCTGAAACCTATGCTTTTTTCAGTGAATTTCTAAGATTTTTTAAATGCTAATTCCTAACTATATCTTATCTGAAACCTATGTTTTTTTCAGTGAATGTATATATATATACATACACACACAAAACCACTTTTTGAATTTTTAATATTACAAATGTATTTAATTTAAGTTATACACTTATGTTCTAAATGTTCCAATGTACACATTTGTTAAAATGTAGTTATTATTTAGTTAAACTTCTGTTTATGTTATTATGACATTACTTTATGTATACTTTGTGCTTATGATAATTAAACAGGGAGGCAGAGAAAATGTATTGATGTATTATTTAAATATTTAGTAAAGATTTAATTTAGAATATTAACTCATTTTATTTAGAGTTATTATATATTTTAGTTACTGTTGTATTTTATGTGCTTTCATTTAGTTTTAGTTTTAAAGAAAACGATTAATAACATATTTATTAGTAGGATGTTTAGTTTCAGAGAGAATATAGAGGGAAGATTTCTGAAGTATTTGATATTAGGTTTATATTTTATTCATATAGTTGTACTTTTTGCTATAAAATGTTACATTTAGTAATGTAAAGTTTAATATTGTTTGATTTTTTAAATATTTAATTTTAATTTTACATTAATGATCAAAAAAATACTTTTTAAATTCAATGAGAGTACCCGGTGTGTTCATTTGTTTAAACTATATTGTACTTTTGTGTATATGTGTAGGTATTGTACATATATTTTATGTTATGTTCTAATTAAATGATGGTATAATAATGTATTTATATTTTTGAAAAATAGAAATATAAATAAATATAAAAATTGTTTGTAATGTTTAATATATTTATATGGCCATTAAAGGTAAAACGAATTAAATGGTGTGGTTTATAAATATTTCACTTATATTTATTATTTTATTTACTTTTTTTCATATTAATAATATAATTTTACCAAGTATAGGTTTTTATTTGTATTTAAATGATGTTCATAATTTGTAGTGTTTTATATTTATTTTTTGGAGTAGTTATGTAAAAGGTAGATATGTATTGTGAATTATATATTGTTTTTAATACAAACTTTATTGAATTTCTGGCAAGCAAAGCCAGCCAAGGTGAACACATAGCACGCACATAGTACATTGCAGATTATTTTGCATACGCCACACAGGGTGGAGACATCTCTCAAATATATCATGATGCGCTTGAGGAATCACCACAAATTCAGAGGTAGATAAATAACCTGACCCAGCCACTTTCCCCACACCTGCCCATGTTTCTGGGGGCAGCCATGGGCTTCAAAACTACTCACTCTTGCTATGTATATCAGTCAACTCCACTTCGAGAAGGTAAGAGGCCCAGGGTACAACCAGTGCTCTGCGATGTTCCTTTGCGCTACCAGAAAGGCCGTGCCTAGAAATGCCCTTCCGTCTCTCACACCCCAAGAGCCCTCAAACACCTCCAAGAAGATCAACAGGGGGTGAGCGGGACTTTCCATTTCAGCACCCCGAACAGTTCCTGGGTCACCATGGTCCAGTTTCGTAGTATCACTGTTCATGACCATACCATGTGGTAGAAATCTGCAGGGTCGACTCCGCATTGAGGAAAGGCAGGGGTGGGGCATAGGCCCGCTCAGCATAGGGAAATTGGTGGGAGGTATGTAAAGTAGAAGTAATAGGATTGAACAAGTCACAATCTAGAGGAGGCGGAAAGTTCTCAGGGGCCATTAGGGCACCCTGGAAGACTTTATCCTCTACGGGCCCCACCCAACTCTCCCAACGGGTTCTGAGGTAGTCAAGTGAGCTAGGGGACCTGACAACAAGTGTGCATTAGACCTACGATATTCTGCTGCGGCCTAGGCTTCCCATGAATAGCTTGGCTTCCAGGGGGATGAAATCTGGGAGTGTATCAGTGGGCAGGGAATGCACTTGGAGAGAGTGTCTGAGTTGAAAATATTTGTAAAATTGGCTATGTGTAAGGTTATAGTGTTGCCAAAGTTGTGCATCCTGGACCATATAGCCCCAGGCTGTGTGATACCAATAAGATCCCAGGAATGGAAACCGTGGAGCGAGGCTATTTCTTTCAACCAGGTGCAATTAAAGAGTGGTGTTGGTTGCGTGAAACTGGCTTCACATCGTACACGTTGAAGCACAGTGCGCCATGTGAGAAACACCACCCAAGTTACCAGGGGCAGGGAGAGAAAAACAGGAGACCCATAGATCATAGCCTGTAACATCAATGAAAGCTCCAAGTGGTAGGCAGGATCAGGCAATCCCCCATTGAACCAATCATGGAGGACAAGGATTTGGAAAGCTAGATAGTGGAGGTGGAGATTGGCCAAATATGCCCAAAAACCCCACAATAGGAATGTCTTGATTGCGCCTTTCATAGCAAAAAAACACATTCAAGACAATTGGATCGGTAGTTTCTGAAAGACATAGAGAGAGCGTGGAAGGATCATCATCTTGAAGAGGGCAATACTTTGAGAGAGAGAGCCCTGCCACTTGACAAGGTCTGACTTGTCTTTTTGAACCAGGGGTTGGGGGTTGAGAGCCAAAGTAAGCTCTGGGTGTAGAGAGACCCACATACCTAAGTATTTAAAACTGAGGGGGTTGAGAGGGATGTTTGTGTACAGGTCAAACAAGTCTCTGGCAACGCCAGGGGGACCAATACTGACTTAGAAGGGTTAATCTGCAGGTCAGATATTTTTCTGAGGTGTTCCAACAGCTGGAGAAATCTGGGTCCACCCACCGCCAGGCATGCAAGATAGAGCAGTACATTGTCTGTATATAATGCTATACAGTCTTTACACCCCCTTTCCCAGGCCCACCCTGTGTATTGGGGTCTGTGTGTATAAGTTGGGCTAGCGGTTCTATTGCTTAGGTGAAGAGGTGGGGAGACAGGGAGCAACCCTGCCAAGTCCTTCACTCTACGGTAAACATGTCAGAGGGGACACCGTTGATGCAGACTTGAGCAGTGAGGTTGGAGTAGAGGACTCAGACCATGCTTCAGAATTTTGGCCCAAGGCCAACATGAGTCAGCACCAAGTGAAGGTCATCCCAGACCATCGCATTGAAAGCCTTCTCAAAAAAGTAGGACTAGATCATACCGCAGCCAATGACGGTGGCCAGGGCCATGTGGAGCCGGTGGATACAGTGTCTCATGCTTCGGGATGGCATAAAGCTGCATTGGTCTGGTTGCACCAGGTCATGTAGGATTCATTTGAACCTGTTGGCTAATACAGATGTGGAGCTTTTGACCTCAAACTTGAGAAAGGGACGATAGGCTGGGCACAATGTGGATAGAGGGTGCATCTTAGGTATTATGACTAAGGTGGCTAAAGCCAGTTCCAGTGAGAAAACCCTATTGTGGCAAGCCTCCTTGTATAATGGCAAAAGTTAGGGAATGAGGGTCTCCCGGAACGCAGTATAGTATTCCATGTGATAACCATCCTGGCCTGGGGTTTTACCGGTTCATCTGCCGAAAGCGGTGCGTCTAGCAGACAAGTGTGATGCTGGTAGCCTGGGAAGGGAGACCGAGTCAAGAAATGCTCTAGAAACAGTTGCACACCTAGCACTGGTCAGGCATACAGTGTACAATAATAGTGGGCAAAGACTTGTGCTATCTCAACCAGGGTATCCTATTGGCTTGTTGACAGGAGACAAACCAGTAGAGCAATTTCTCCCCAGCCGTAAATCTGAGCCGTCGTGGCTTGCCAGAAATGCTTTGCTGCCTCGAGAGAATGTATCTGAATGTCTTCACGGACAAAACTCAACTGCTGAGTGACCCATGCCTGAGGATTGACGCCAATTGTTATTCCAGATGAAGTGCCTTGGCCTCAGATCAAGTGATAAGAGTGGAACGTTCGTGCTCCAGGCGGTGCCTCATAGGGTTGCCTTCCTTGCTGCCCAGATGGTTCATGTGTGTGTAACTGAGCCCTCGTGATTGCAAAAATAATCTAGATGCTCAAGCCCAAGGAATTGGACACAATTTGTGTCCTGAAGGCATTCAAATGGCACATGGGACGCTGTCCTGGAGGCCGGTGCCCATGTTGGAGTAGCAAAGGGGTGTGGCCTGAGATTTTGCACAGAAAAATCCGTATCTGGGTCAGTAACTAACACTCAAGGGTGGGTAGGAAAGCAAGATCAATCAAGGAATGTGTGTGGTCAGCAATTGATGTGTGTGTGAATTGCTGCTGTCAGGGAGGCCAGCCAGTGAGATGACGGGCATTATCCCGTCTGGACCCCAAGGGAGTTCCGGTGCCTTCCAAGTCAGGGTCTGGCACCACGTTGAAATTGTCTGATATTATCGTGAGCCTCTGCGCAAGGCCCGAAAGAAGGCACAATAGACACCCAAGCCAGAGATATATAAACGCATATCAGTGAGACTGCCCAACCCTCCAATGTACCCTTCAGAGCATCGAAACATCTATGCGTATTATGCGTTACCCACGTAAATATACCAGAGGACAAGAGTGGCGCAGGAGGATAGCAACTCCCCTAGCCCCGAGAGTACCCAGTGTGGAAAACTCGATCATAACCTTCACATACTAGTAAGGGGCAGTACTCCACATGGAGGTGGGTCTCCTGTTGCAGCAGAACCTCAGGATGATGTCGCTGAGCAAGGTCCAATAGGCCATTGACATTCCGGAGCAAAATCTGAAAGGTTATGAGTGTGGGAGGTGGAGACTAGTGTGAAGTGCAG
Organism: Lissotriton vulgaris; assembly: GCF_964263255.1. Taxonomy (NCBI): domain Eukaryota; kingdom Metazoa; phylum Chordata; class Amphibia; order Caudata; family Salamandridae; genus Lissotriton; species Lissotriton vulgaris. The sequence continues at coordinate 1,511,191,457 of NC_141691.1, read as the reverse complement.
ATGAAGAGCCCACCATTGGGGTCCGCCTAGCCTGGCAGGTCAAAGAGAGTTCTACTAGTGCTAGTTTGTGAGATATTGCCTCACCAGGACTGCTTGCAGGAATAAAACAGGCATGCTTGCCAATATCTACCCAGGACGATAAAGGGTTAACAAAAATACCGAACCACATCATGCAAATACACCGCCACCTCCCAACTCTCACCCCTCCCCACACTTCTACCCTAGACATATCTATCACCCTGTAGGAAGAACTTCTTGAGAAAAACAAGAGACATAATCTCATAATCATTATAAAAGAGGCAAGAAAAAAAGGGAAACAAACAAACAAAAAGGGAAACAAACATCATAATTACAGAACAGGTTGTTAACATCATAGCAGGTGTGAAGCCCTTGAGTTGAAAGCAAGCCCAGGAGATGAAGTAATAAGTAGATGAAACAACATACAGAGGCAGCAAACAAGCCTGCAGTATGAACCAGGAGCAGTACAAGTGTTAGAGTTAAGCTATGTCCATTTACAGAGCAGCAAGAAGAGTGAGCAGTCAATGGATGTCGACCTCGGTCAGATGGTAGGACTACGGGACAAGTCAGTGCCCGTGTGAAGACTGGCTGGATTGGGGAGAGCAGCATGTTGGCCATCTTCCATCTTCTGCTTCGGAAGAAGGGTTCAAGACCTGTTTGGAAGTGAACTGCAATCTCTCTTGTGGAAACTCTGTGGGCAACATCAATCGACGTGGCTTTGAAAGTGCCTGCGACTCAAGATTATGTGGTGCCCTCCTCTGCTGTGAGGGGGCGGAGGAGGTTCCACGGAGTGGGTGATTTTCTGTCAGCCATTGCAAGGCGGAGTCTCAAAGAAATGAGACTATTTGAGGTGGATGACGCAGTGCCGTGTGGAGAATGGCAAGCGGTACTGAAGCCCCATTGCACACAGTTTTAGTTACACTTCCACGTAAGAGCTCCTGCAATGCTGGACATCATGGGTGTAGTCCGGGAAAACAATTACTGTGGCGTCTCTGCACCGGAGTGCAGGATGCTGCCATGCCTTGTTGAGAATGGTGTCTCTGCCATGGTAGTTGAGAATGCGAGCTATTATAGGCCTGGGTGAAGCCGGGCCGCAGCCCGGGGGTCAGGGCCCAGTGCACGCTTTCAATGGTGAACCATTGAGGACAAATGGGTGGCTGGCATCCAGGATTTGATCAGTGCTCCACATACTCCACCATCTGCTGTGGATCGGCTCCCTCCACTCATTCTGGGACTCCAATGTTGCGTTCTAAACTAGGACCCTGATCGATAATGTGACCTTATGCCCCTATACGGCTATAAATCCATTTATTCCCTATATTGGCATAACCGATCAAATGCAATATTAAGAAACTCGTCTCTGGCCTCACACGAACAGAGCCACATTTCAGAATCGCTTCCTCTGCCACTTCCTTTGCAGCCAATTAGTGCAATGACATAGCAGAAGTTACTATCTAAGATTCCTAGATTAACACTCCGAGTTCTTCAACAAGATAAAAACTCAGCACCCTGGGAAAGCCCCGCTTGCTATGTTTTGATTAGTAATAGAACTCTAATGAGCACTGATAGACGATCACTTCCTAGTGACATCTTTATTGACGTCTTATGTCCAAAAACCTACGTCAAACAAGGCACCTTTCAGGTATAAATATTACCAACGTTGTCTTAAGCAAACGCTGCTGTTTTCGCTGAAGTTGCTGCTGAAGCTGAAGAAGCTGCTGTTATGCTGATGATACCATAGCTGCTATCGCTACTGCTATCGCTGCTAACTAGCGAACAATGGTGTGGTAAACTTAGGAGCTGAACCGCCGTCCCCTGCAAGAGCCCAGCAGATGCAAGCTGCCCGCGGACGCTGCCCCTCCTCCTCCTCCTCGAAGCGCTGAGAGAGACGCTGTCTTTCCTCTTGCTGAGAAATCCAGCTCCGGCGTTTCCAGTCTACTCTTGCGAGCGACTGGCATATCGAGTTCCCTGAAGGAGATACCAGACCTCCATCATTCTATTCCAGAGGTATGGTGTTGACTAAACCCTTAGAGAGAATTCTTGAAGCAAACCTTGGCAAAACCAACTTTACTTAAAGCTACTTACTTACTCCCCTGCCAAGTATTAGGCTTAGGTCAGGTACACTGGGGTAGGCGTAGTTAGAAGCACCAGTTGAGTATTTTAGCCTAATGTATATATGTTTTATTCATTTTAAACCATTGTATGGCTAAGAAACCATATCAATGCTTTTACAGTATTATTTCGTAATACTCATCTTACTGTACGTACTTTTTATAATAACAAGTTTTGCAATTGTGGCAATTCATTTCTCTTGTACGAGAAGAAAGACTGTTCAATAAATGTTACCCTTTATTGAAAAACTCCTGTCTCTCTATTCTCTACATATTGTGAAAGTAATCTGCACAACAACTGACTGAGTAAAATAACTGTCAATTGTTTCACACGACCCTAGAGATTGACTCTTATCTGAGGAGCAAAGTTGTCATGTTGCACGGTTGTTGGAAAACTGAATCCCTTCTTGTCTGTACCAGGGAAGCTGATCACTTCCTATTCAGTCAAGACAGTTTCCAGTGACCTCTGAGCTAGTTGGTAACAAACCTAATTAAGTTTAGCATAGTCGGTAGAGGCCTGGAAGATCTGCACTTCTACATGGATACTACTGTTTATGTTATTCCAATGCGCAGGGCCTATTGGGATAATAGGAACTACACTACATGGCGCCCAAACGTTTGGTAAGGTGATAAACTAACGCAAGACGTTAGAGTAACTCAGTCGTGCATTTTTCACACAGACCCCTTTCTCCCGTAAATACTCCAATAGACGTCTGGAGTGGGTGAAAGGTTAAAATCCACCCGAACTCAGTAGGAAGAGATTCCTATGTAAAGCTCTGGTTTATTCAACGTTGAAGGATACATTGTTCCAAAATATTGTGCACCTAATCTTTGTCTCCTTGGAGACCTACTCTGCAAAAACCTTCCTGACAATAAAATGTCAGACAGTGAAGAAGAAAGGGAAGCAGCTAGATTGGCAACCCTACTAATAGTGGAAGACACGAGTCTCCTACAGACTGAACCGGATGCAATAATCATCCCGGTCAATTTAAGAAAATCTATAATTTTAAAACTTATAGAAAACGGACTGACACTACAAGGTGGTACAGTGATTTTCGTGATAGAGGCACACGAATATCGGCAGACAGAGGTGTTCTATTCATGGATAAACTTTCCAGCGGCAAACGCTAGAACAAAAGAGTTTCACTATTACAAAATAGAGAAACCACCAGATGAGTACGCTCCTTTTGAGGAGATTGAAATCCCATTAAAATACCAAGAGCATTTACTTTGGTTTAAAGGCGCCCTAAAACATAATGATCATATAACCAGGCTCGGTCCACTAGGTAGACCAGGAGCAACGTGGCCGGTTCTAGCCAGGTACACACCACATCCAGGCATTGAAAAAATGTCAAAAGAAGAGCTGTTAGTACAGCTAAAAACATTAATTAAAATACATAGGAAATTAGTCCAATATGTAATGCGGACTGCAACAGTCCAACCAGCTGTTAATGTACCACAGCTGACCCCTCATCAGGGGAACACTAATAAAATTACACCACAGAACATACAGTCATGTCTTGGTAAAACACCCATAAAACGGGAACAAATTCCTTTCTGGTTAGCACAAAAAATCACTCAAATAGAGGCAGTATTTCCGGATACTACCCCTGTTGAGAAACACAGAATCTTGACCATCTGCCCTCCTATGGGAATCGCACCACACGTGGAGGACTGTGACACTTGGGGTACAGTCTTTGCTTCCATTTACACAAAAACACATGGTGTTCCGTCTATGGCAGTAATACCAGATGTACTAAGACAGATTCAAAATGAATACGGTCCAGAACCTGCTTTAACTTTTCGTATGAAATTACTGAAAGACTTTAAGCAGGTCTCGGCTATATTACTAGCCAACATAAAAGGAGAAGCAGCATCTGTGGCGATCCGCCAGAAGTTGAGGGAAACAGATATAACAGATCAACCAATTGAGTTTTCCAGAATCATAGAGAAATGCTATGAAGAATTAGGTAGAGACAGCTTGGGTGGGAAACCAGTAAAGCCCCAACTGCTCGAAAATCCTGAAAAATTATTTATTAAAAATAATTCAAACACTCCTAAGAAGAGCTGGGATGGAAATAAACAATCCACTCCCAAGGAAAAAGTTTTCCAGCCCAGAGGAAGGTCTCCTCGACGGAGGGAAAGAACTCCGACTCGAGAACACCGGTCTCCCCAGAGGGAGCCCTCTGAGAAAAGATATAACCTTAGAAATAGGGATAATTTGAAAAAACCTGATAGATATCAAAGTATTGATACACGTCCCTCTCGATCTTTTTCACAGAAATCGGAAAGAAGAGGACGGTCAGACCCAGGAGAGCACACCAAGTCCAAAGACAAGGAACCTGCTCAGAGTAAAAAATCACAATTTCCAAAAAAGAAGGTAGCCAGTATTAGAGTAATCGAACAGGCCGAGAATACTGAGGACACAGTTGAAAAACGGGGAGTGGGCACAGACAATGTTAGACAGTGCCGCAGAAATCACTATAGCCCCCAAGATCTTGATGAGTCATCTGGAGACAGTGGACACGAATGAATACATTCAGGTTGAAACTGCCGACACCAGACTTAGCGAGCCCCATAAGATATACGAAATAACATTGCGTATAGAGGGTGATAAGACTAGGAAAATAATGGGTCTATTTTGCGAAAAACTCTCAAAAGGCTAAGATATTCTGTTAGCTGAAAAATATTGGCCCCCAGAGTTTGTCAGGGAGTGCCCTCGTGGCAAAGAAATGATTATGCCTGCCTTCTCGAATCACATCCCGATTCACAAAAAATATACTAATGCAAGGAAATGGGCAGTAGCCCAGGCACCGGCATTATATAAAAATCATGTAGGATGGGATGAGGACTCTCCTCCTCACAAAATCCAATTAAAAAGTGAACCAACTGCCCAAAGGCAGTATCCCATTAAGCAAGAAGCTAAAAAACAAGTCAGGGAGATCTTAGATCAACTTGAATACCAGGTGGTGATTGAAACATGCACCTCTCAAATGAACAATCCTTTGTTTGCTGTCTCCAAGCCAGACAATTCATATCATCTAGTTTTGGACTACAGACACCTTAATGCATGTTGCAAAACATTTGCAGTACAAAATTTGCATAGTGCTGCCCTAATGAACAACATAGTTAGGAAAAAATATAAAACGACATTAGACATATCGAATGGTTTCTTTTGTCAAAACATTGCACCAGAAAGCAGGTATTTGACCGCTTTCTCCGTAATGGGGTCTCAGAAAAAATTCTGTAGGCTCCCACAGGGGTTCAAGAACAGCCCAGGACTATTCTGAGCTAGAGTAACAGAGTTACTACAAATATATGATGATGAGGCATTATCTTATGTAGATGATATCTATCTCACAGATGACGACTTGGATACTCACTTGAAAAGAGTGAACACCATTATACTTGGGTTCGCAGCAGAGGGTTACAAATTCAACTTTAAAAAGTCTCGAATTGCCCATCTGACAGTATTATTTTTAGGATACGAATTATCAAGTGAAGGAAAAAGCCTAGCGGACAACTTCTTAGAGAAGTGCGCTGTACTCCAAGCTCCAAAAACGCTGAAGAATTTACAATCAATTCTAGGTTTTCTGAATTTCGGAAGAACTTACATTCTAAATTACGCAGAGAGGGTTAAACCTCTCTACAAACTAATTAAACCTGATTTTAAACAAATCACCTGGACTCAAAAACACACAGAAATTTTTAGATCACTGCAAACAGACATGTTAGCAAAACCAAAATTAGATACACGTGACAACACACGCGATCTTGTAATCCGAGTCATCCCAGGAAGATGCGGATTCATGTACCTGACCTCTAATGAGGGAGAAAAGGTACCAATTTCAATTAAATCTCACTTGTACACACAAGTAGAAGAAACATTCAGTCCCACAGAAAGAATTGTGAAAGCAGTGCAAATTGCATTAGCAAATGAACGAGAACTAGCACACGGCAAACGGATTAATATCCTCACAGCAGAATCCGCCTTCGAGGCGCTATTCAGCCCAGTAAACCTGCCTACAGTGTCACTGGATCCGAAATGGATACAGTGTGTAGATTCTCTTGGAGCGGGAGATGTGAAATACTATTTCGCCCCGCAATTCGAAGAACTGAATGATTTAGAATATGAAGAAGAATATCCTCTGCCAATCGAACTTCTGCCTCTCCCACAATACGCCTGTATAATCTATACAGATAGATTTGTACAGCATTTCAACGTAGAGAGCAAATCCTAGGATGCAGCCTGTGCGATTGTTAAAGGTCGCTGGCTGTGCGGTAAATTCAGACCGAAAATAACAAAAACTGAATCAGTAAGAAACTGTTCGGCTCAGAGAGCTGAAATCAGATCTTTAAAGATGGCGCTTGAAAATGCAGAACGTGAATTCCCGACACTAATCTTGTGCGATTCTCATTTTTGCGTCAACTCTTACAATAATAAGTTGCAGAGCTGGATTGAAAACGATTACAAAGATGACACAGGTTCCACAATAAAGCATAAATTGCTCTGGAAACAAGTAGCTCTTTTTCAGAAAGAACTACAAAAGACTCACGTGATACACGCACAGAGTCTTCAACGTGATGGCGTTCACGTTGCAGGGAATTCATTGGCTAACACAGCCACAGCGGAAGCAACTAAACCGGCTTCCGTAGCCACAAAAAAGCGTGCAGAAAAATACATAGACGGGGAAACCATGCTGGCAGTAAAAACGTCCGTAAAAGACGACTGTGCAGCACTACCCGTGAACTATCCACTCAATTATGCATACGTAATCGATGCGAACTCCGTTCCTTTTGCTTGAATCCCTGGAGTGGGGGATAGGGTAATTCCAAACATGAACAGGAGAATATTTTTAATAGCAGACGCACACATGGGTTTGGGTCCTAGGCACAGAAAGATCAAGGAATCCCTGACTGAATTACAATCAGTATACTGGTGGCCGGGAATGAGTGTGCAACACCAAATATATGCAAACAACTGTGAAAACTGTAACAGGGATCGCAGTAGTGAACTATGCTACCGGCTACCAATCAGAAACAGCGTAATGCTGTCTACATCCCATCCTGCGTCCTATTAATCATTAAGGCTAAATCCACTTAAAAAATCTGGCCTCCAGCGCTCGGCTGACACCAGAACGGTTATAAAAGATCTGCGAGTCTTTATCGGCACATACGCAATTGCCATGTTCCATTCTGACCAGGGTCCTGCTTTCAGCTCTCGAGCTTATAAGGAGGCCATGGCCAGCATGAGATTTGGGTTGCGGTATTCTTGTCCGTCACACCCCGAAGGGAACAGTGTGGTAGAAAGAAAAAACCAGGATATAAAGCAATCTATAACAGCGAAGGTATTAGGTTCGGGTGCTGGGTGGGTCAAACATTTAAATAAGTGTCCAGATCAGTCTTAATAATTTGCCAAGAAATTCTCTAAAAGGTTTCAGCCCATATGAACTATTGTTCGGAACTAGAATGAGAGTTCTGGACTTAGATAGTCAAGTATCAGTGGTACAAGAAAAGACAACAGACTTTGACATCAAAGATCGTTTGGCCGTTTTACAGAACTTGAACGAAACAAGAAAATCCTTAAGCAACATAAAGTTAAAGCAACAGCCAGATACCACTGACGAGGCACCACAAGCAACAGCCCCAGCAAGGCCTGTCTGGATTCCAAAGATTGGGGATCTAGTCAGAGAAAAAATAGCGGTGAAGAAGGAATTTGGGCCTTCTTACAGAAAAGCAGTACCTGTCTTGGCAATCACCGGAACAAGATAAGTAGTACTACCGCCCCTTGCTGGTAAAAAGGAGAACAGAGTTGTATCAATCGACCTGGTAAAACCACAAGCATGTGGCCTATAATCAACAGTAGGCCCAGTGGACTCCCAAGAAACAACAGAATACCCAAACTTGCAACAATCCAAGAGGTTCAAACTGAAAGACTAATCACATTCGATCAGCCTGCAGTGCACAGAGAAGGACTATGCAATAATGCCATGGAACTCGTGCCTCTTGAGACACAGATTGAAACAGTTCGTCAAGAAACACCAGTCTACAATGATGTGGCATCAGAAAGTGCTACCGAAAGACAAATTGAAAGAACAATCCCAACAATTGACAGAACTGCCTCTGGTTATTTCATCGACTTCGACAACTTTTCCGAGGATCAAAGTAACCCCGAAGTGATGCCAGAAGCAAAAAAGACTTTTAAAGAAAAGGCAATGGAACTCTTTCATTAACTGCAGGAAATCTACCTTATTTCTCCATGGTTAGAGTTCTGGTTCGGTCTAGGTGTATTTTTCCTCCTGCTTTGGCTCATCATGGTACTTTGTTTGGGAAAATTCATTGAGGGAAAATATATAGTACAATGGACACAGCAAGTCAGAACATCAACTTAGTCCTCAAACCACACAGATCGTCCCACGTGAAGAAAAGAGAACTGTCAACAGTAAATGTCACAGCCATTCCAATACCCGGTGGGGTAGTATGGGAGAAAACTGACTATGAGATCTATGGTCCGGTCGAAATCCGGAAGTATCCTCACCAACTCAAGGTTTCCTTAAGTGACTTTGTAAAACCTAGTACATTCTCTGATGATTGGGACTTTGACAGTATTAATAATATGATGTCTGATTTAGTAATGTCAGCTAGATTCACAGATCATGATTATTTACAAGGTTCGTCTAGTTATGAACAGATGTTCTGTTTTACACATTATGGCGATCATTATTTGCATAAATCTGCACAGCCTAGAAATGTTTTTAAGTATAATCAATGGGAACATTGTGCTACACCACCTAAAAGCAGTTCTAAAACATTCTTTGAGAAATTCAAGTACTTCTCAGGGTTTAACACCAGTGATGCAGAAACGTTTTATTACAAACTGTTAGATAAAACAGGAATGAAAACAATGCTGACAAACACTAAATTGATATATTCAGAAGCATTTTATGAAAAAATGATGACATTTGGTTTTGATTATTCGAAAAATAAAATTGAAATAAAAACCATTTGGGGTACGAAAGATTGGCAGGTACAAGGCCTAGAAGCATTATTCAGAACCTGCATGATACCAGAACAAATTATGTTTTTAAATGACACAATTCATCAAACATCCTGTCTTGGCCTAGCTAAGATCAAAGACCTAAACAAACCGTCTATTTCAAAAGCAATACCTGAAAATTCTACAACAGATATTGAGATAGACGTATCTAAAATTTTACATTTTAACAGAACACATCCTGATTGGAAAAAGTGGTTAATCTGGCCTACTGACACAAACAACTGTCAAGATAGATTCGTGAATAAAACACAGGGGTTAAAAATGACCAGACAAGACTCTAGATACTCCCAGAGACAACATCCAGGGATAGTAACAACATACAGTGTAGGGAAACTCTGCCTCGAATGGCTAGGATCATCCACACTGGCTGAAATGAAGCAACACTTGTCTTTACTTAAAGATGGTGCTGATTTGCGCAATTTCATTCTTGGACCACGCAAACAGCGTCATAAGCGTTTCATAGCGACCAGTATCTATGCTGCATACAATGAGGCTTGGAAAGTCACACGAATTGAAACAGCAGAAAAAATACGAGAAATTGATTGTATTAATTTGGAAAAATCACTTTCTGTAGTGGACAATGGGTTAATGACTCTGTCCTCCAGAATATATTCGTTGGACAATATTGTATCCTCTGCCTTTGATATAATAGACAGAGACTTGCTAATGTTACAGCATGGCCAGTCACAATTACGTTCTATTGTACAATTAGGCTGGACGCTGCAAAATCTTCGTTCAGGCTATGTGCCTTGGCGTTTAATCAACACAACGTCATTGTTTTCCATTTTTAACCTTACTGATAAACAAATCAGCTTGGCACAAAAAGGAGCAGACTATACAATCCTGAGCATCGAAAAACTTGAGAGATTACCTTTGACAATGTCAGAAAGTCCTGTCATTGAATGGATAATACACGGGATTATCACAATTCCGATAACAACTTTCCGATTTAAAAAGTGCCTTGAATACATACCTACTGGCCAGTATGAACGATTAGGTAAAGGATATGTTAAGTCAGCATGGAAATTACCATACACACATTCATGCTATAGTGACAGCGACAAAAATGTATTTCTTAGTGGTGAAAACTGTAAACGTTCACTAAGCGGTATACTTTTGTGCCAGGGTATTAATTTACATGGAGCCTGTGAAGGTAATACTAACAACCTTTCATGCCACCAGCTTGTCACACCTGCAACGCAGATAGAGCCTTTCTTTATGCAACTCGCAAATGGGAGTTACATTCTAAGAACGGATCACAGATGTTGTGGCCTTTTGCCAGGAGAGATCTAAACATGACCTGGATCCTTTCATTCAGACCGATATGGCAAAACTGCATCTTACCTGTACTACGATGTATGCTATGCGGAGATGAGTGCGTGTTGGACACCTGTCTTTCACTTCCATCAGCAGTACCAATGGATATCGATACTTTGCTAAGTCCGATAACGGCTCACGCATTGTGTTGTCCCCAGCGGCTACCAATCCTGATGACGGCATTCGTTGAGACTCCTGTGCTACGACTAGGTGGTAACAGTGGAGCGAGTGACAAAAGCAACATCAACCAGGTACAACCTTCTGTGAGCAATGCTGATCCAGCCTTTGATGACAGCAATCATTCTCACACCTGCCAAGTTACAGCACTATCAAATTTGGTCGAACTGTCACCTGATTTTGTAGACCAATTCTTTGAGAGCCTGTCTGATATGATGTTCTCACCCGAACAGAAACAATAACTTTGGAGAAGCATTCCGACACACAGCGTTCCCATGAACTCTGAATTCGGCCTTAAGTTTTGAACAACAAAAACTGCTAAAAGCGTTGGAACTCTATTTTCCCCGTTCAAGCAATAATTCTTTTGAATTGAACACTTTTTAATATTCACTTTTTTCCTGGCACGAAAAATTCTTTGCTTAAAGTAGAACTATTCATAGAGAACAGAAGCTTCTACTTCTATTTTTAGATACATCTAGAGACATAATAACTTTACACCAGCCTCTAGCACATTTTACTGCAATGCATTTATATGTGATGAACTTATCTCGCCCTTCTTTTCTGTATTCAGAGATATTTCATGTGTAATTCTTTTTGCAAAATCATTCATTGATTTCATATGCTATAATTTTGAATGATTTCTATGCTTCGAAAACGTACAGTACCTGCATTTTCACGTATTACAAATACGCCTATTTCAAATGCATATATGTATTTTGGGGTGGGCAATGTTACACATGCATCTTATTGCTCTAGTTTCAGTAATTTGATGGACATGAATTCGTGGAGTGGGTGTTGCGTTCTAATCTAGGACCCTGATCGATAATGTGACCTTATGCCCCTATACGGCTATAAATCTATTTATTCCCTATATTGGCATAACCGATCAAATGCAATATTCAGAAACTTGTCTCTGGCCTCACACGAACAGAGCCACATTTCAGAATCGCTTCCTCTGCCACTTCCTTTGCAGCCAATTAGTGCAATGACATAGCAGAAATTACTATCTAAGATTCCTAGATTAACACTCCGAGTTCTTCAACAAGATAAAAACTCAGCACCCTGGGAAAGCCCCGCTTGCTATGTTTTGATTAGTAATAGAACTCTAATGAGCACTGATAGACGATCACTTCCTAGTGACATCTTTATTGACATCTTATGTCCAAAAATTACGTCAAACAAGGCACCTTTCAGGTATAAATATTACCAACGTTGCCTTAAGCAAACGCTGCTGTTTTTGCTGAAGTTGCTGCTGAAGCTGAAGAAGCTGCTGTTATGCTGATGATACCATAGCGGCTATCGCTACTGCTATCGCTGCTAACTAGCGAACGATGGTGTGGTGAACTTAGGAGCTGAACAGCCGTCCCCTGCAAGAGCCCAGCAGATGCAAGCTGCCCGCGGACGCTGCCCCTCCTCCTCCTCATCGACGCGCTGAGAGAGACGCTGTCTTTTCTCTTGCTGAGAAATCCAGCTCCGGCGTTTCCAGTCTACTCTTGCGAGCGACTGGGATATCGAGTTCCCTGAAGGAGATACCAGACCTCCATCATTCTATTCCAGAGGTATGGTGTTGACTAAACCCTTAGAGAGAATTCTTGAAGCAAACCTTGGCAAAACCAACTTAACTTAAAGCTACTTACTTACTCCCCTGCCAAGTATTAGGCTTAGGTCAGGTACACTGGGGTAGGCGCAGTTAGAAGCACCAGTTGAGTATTTTAGCCTAATGTATATATGTTTTATTCATTTTAAACCATTGTATGGCTAAGAAACCATATCAATGCTTTTACAGTATTATTTCGTAATACTCATCTTACTGTACGTACTTTTTATAATAACAAGTCTTGCAATTGTGGCAATTCATTTCTCTTGTACGAGAAGAAAGACTGTTCAATAAATGTTACCCTTTATTGAAAACGCCCGTCTCTCTATTCTCTACATATTGTGAAAGTAATCTGCACAACAACTGACTGAGTAAAATAACTGTCTATTGTTTCACACGACCCTAGAGATTGACTCTTATCTGAGGAGCAAAGTTGTCATGTTGCACGGTTGTTGGAAAACTGAATTCCTTCTTGTCTGTACCAGGGAAGCTGATCACTTCCTATTCAGTCAAGAAAGTTTCCAGTGACCTCTGAGCTAGTTGGTAACAAACCTAATTAAGTTTAGCATAGTCAGTAGAGGCCTGGAAGATCCGCACTTCTACGTCGATACTACTGTTTATGTTATTCCAATGCGCAGGGCCTATTGGGAAAATAGGAACTACACTACAGTTGCACAGAGAGTGGATCTCCACATCTTCAATGCACCTTTAGAGTTCTGCCATTTGAAGTGAGCAGGGTGGAGACCTGGCTTTTAATGGTCAAGATGTTTTCTTCAGTTGAGGAGATCCGGGATTTAGCTTCCGCGAATCAGGCCATAGCATTTGTGGAGATCATGACTCAGAAGTAAAGCATTTATTCTCACTTTGCCGATCTTGGTCTCTACAGCTGACAGCTGCCTACGAAATCTGGATGTCCTGCACTGCAGTATCACCCTGTATCACTGGTGAAGGAGGAGGAGGACCTTTCACCATCCATGGGTCCCACGGCATAGCCAGACGAGCCGGTCATGTAATGGTCCATTTTCATCTGGTTGTGCGCAGTGTGGGTTGTTCGATCCTATCCCATCATGGCAGGGCAGGAGCAGCGTGACGAGAAGCGTAGAGGGAGGATGACAAGCCACAGTCAGGTAAAAGCTGGGATGGGTAGCAAGGTGCTAACAGAGTGTTCGGTTGGATCAAAGGAGGTGTCAACGGGGGAGGTACCCTTGATCGGGGTGATGAACAGTCTCTGCAGAGTGCTGGTAGAGGTGCTATCTTTGTGAAGAATGGTAGTCCCAAAGACGTAGAGTCCCAGAACTCCACCCCTAAAGGGCAAGGGAAAGAAAATTAATTGAGGGTCCCCCAGTGGGCCCAACTGGGCCAGTGGAGCCGCACACCACAGGTCGTGCAGCAGGGCTTCATAACACACCGCGTACAGGCTTCCTCAAGGTCACAGTCCCAACTCATCGCAGGGATGTCCGCCACAAAGAGTCTTGACCTCCGGGTGGTAAGTGATGCATGCAGGGAGATCACCACTTCGGTGTCTGAATATATACCAGCGCTGTTCAAGCAAGGCTGAGCCCCCATCCATGGATCCAAGGATGCCAGTAGGGATCCTGGTAGGGGGCCGGGTCAGGGGACTATGCAGGAACATGGGGTGCAGTACCTTGCCAGTCTCAAGTTGCACACATATGGCCACACAGCAACATGCAGGCCGGTACACCTGGTCTCAGGCACAAGGCTTCCTGCAGGGAGGTCTCTATTACTGGCAGAGAGCGCAAGCAGGCAGCAGCACAGCAGGTCCCTTACTGCCCAGGTCCATTTCAATCCTGGGTTGTAGTCAAGGTGGCAATAGTGCAGAATGTTACACTGGTAACTAGGCCCCTCCCATCCCAGCCAACTCCTCCAGGCCTCTGCTGGCCACAACTTGAGGAGGCATGCCAACCTCCTAAGCGAATCCTCACCGGTGGCACTGAGGTGACACATGTTTGGGGGAGTCCATGGGTTATGATGTTCCGCCCCTCGTGGCAGTGTGGGAGGGGTGCACCCTACTGGCCCAGTAGGGTGCACCTGGGTGCTGTCCAGCAATAGCCGGGCCAACAACCAGGCAAATAGCCATGAGCGGGTAACTCTCCCATGCTTGTGGGGGATGACAAACTGGTGGTAGCGCGGAGAGGCCTTCACCTCATGGCCCTTGCCAGCCTCAGGGTTTTGCTGCATTGGTGGCAGTCTGTGATGCTTTGGTGGAATCGGGCCCCTTTCCACCTCAGGTGCTCCTCCCAGGTCCCTTCCGGCATTGGTTTCAGTCAAGGACGCCAACCTCAGCTAGGGGAGCTTCCCCGGGTGGCCCCAGGAAAGTGTAATGTTAGGTGAGTTCATACGCCGCAGTGGACAATGAGAGTCCTCCTCAGGCTGCACAGCTCCACCAGCAGCTGAGGTCCATTCGAGAGGCCACAGGGAGCAGGAGGGGTGACAGTGCTGCAGTCCGGGTCCCACAGTATGGCAGGAGACTATGAATGGCTGCTATAGACTCAGGTAAGCAACAGATTAAGGGGTAAGTGGCAGAGCAGTGCTAAAGTGCTACTGGCATGTTGGCCTACTTGGCCACGCCCCATAGGTAATATTTATTTGATTTTGATTGCTATCTATGATTTTGAAAAATAATGTATTGTCTTTGCAAGAATGCTACATATTACCCCTGTTTTGCCCACTACCTTTCCCAAACTGGTTTAGATTGGAGTGGGAATTGCACATTTAATGCTTTTAGTGTCCAATACTTTCCCCAAACTGGATTAGATTAGATTGTTAATAGTAAAATTGAACCTGTTCTTCCCTAAAATGGTTTAAATTGGAGTGGGAATGTTATATGTGATCCCTTTAGTCTTGAGCATTTCCCACAAAATGGTTTAGACTGAGTTTGGAAAAGTAAATGTGAACCTTTTCATGCTCCTCAGCATCCCCAAAACAGTTTAGATGGGGTTGGAATAGTAAATGTAATTCCTTTAGTGCCCAACACCTTCCTTAAAGTGGTTTAGACTGGAGTGTGAATGTTACATTTTAGTCCTTTAGCAGACAACACCTTCCCCAAAATAGCTTAAATTGGAGTTGGAGCTGTTAATTTAACTCCCTTAGTGGTTATACAAGTTCGATTAGATTGGATTAATAATAGCAAAATGTACCCCTTCAGTCCCCAACACCTTCCCAAAATGGTTTATAGTGGAGGGGAATACTAAATCTAACCCCTTTAGACGGATGTATGACGTTACAACGCATACTTTTACATCGCATACCATTACAACGCGATTTTTACAATGCAGGATCCTTTACAACGCATGCCTTTACAACGCATGTCATTACATAGCAGATGCTATTACAACACATGCCATTACAACGTAAGTATAGGTAAGTATATCTTTTTAAAAAAAATTGTAATTAATTTAATTTAATTAATTTAATTTAATTAATTTAATTCAATTAATTTAATTTATTTAAAGTCGTTTTTTAAAAAACTGAACACTTAAAATACCCCTGTACTCCATAACCCAAACCTAGCCCTGAACCCTAAAAATACCCCTGTACCCCATAACCCAAACCTAGCCCAGAACCCTAAAAATACCCCTGTACCCCGTAACCCAAACCTAGCCCGGAACCCTAAAAATACCCCTGTACCCCATAACCCAAACCTAGCCCTGAACCCTAAAATACCCCTGTACCCCATTACCCAAACCTAGCCCTGAACCCTAAAAATACCCCTGTACCCCATAACCCAAACCTAGCCCTGAACCCTAAAAATACCCCTCTACCCCATAACCCAAACCTAGCCCTGAACCCTAAAAATACCCCTGTAACCCATAACTCAAACCTAGCCCTAAACCCTAAAAATACCCCTGTACCCCATAACCCAAACCTAGCCCTGAACCCTTAAAATACCCCTGTATCCCATTACCCAAACCTAGCCCTGAACCCTAAAAATACCCCTGTACCCCATAACCCAAACCTAGCCCTGAACCCTAAAAATACCCCTGTACCCCATTACCCAATCCTAGCCCTGAACCCTAAAAATACCCCTGTACCCCATAACCCAAACCTAGCCCTGAACCCTAAAAATACCCCTGTACCCCATAACCCAAACCTAGCCCTGATCCCTAAAAATACCCCTGTACCCCATTACCCAATCCTAGCCCTGAACCCTAAAAATACCCCTGTACCCCATAACCCAAACCTAGCCCTGAACCCTAAAAATACCCCTGTACCCCATAACCCAAACCTAGCCCTGAACCCTAAAAATCCCCCTGTACCCCATAACCCAAACCTAGCCCTGAACCCTAAAAATACCCTATACTCATACTTATTTTTTAAAATTACTTAAATTAATATATTTAATTTATTTTATAAAAATACATAAATTAATATATTTATTTATTTTTAATATTAATTAAATAATGTTGAATAAAATATAAAATAAAATTATATACTTACCGATACTTACGTTGTAATGGCATTCGTTGTAATAGCATCTGCTATGTAATGTCATGCGTTGTAAAGGCATGCGTTGTAATGGATCCTGCGTTATAAAAGTAGCGTTGTAATAGTATTGCGTGGTAAAAGATGCGTTGTAACGGCTGTATACCCCTTTAGACTCCACCACCTTCTTCAAAAATTGTTTATAATGGAGTGGGAATAGTATATTTAATCCCTTTAGTGTTCAACACCTTCCAAAAATAGTTTAGATTTGAGTGGGAATAGTATATCTAACCTCTTTAGAGGCCAATGCCTTCCTTAGAATTGTATAGATTGGAGTGGGAATATCAAATTAAACACCTTTAGTGTGCATTACCTTCTGCAGAATGGCTTAGATTGTAGTGGGAATTGTAACTTTGGCCCCTTTAGTGTCCAACCCTTCAGCAAAATGGTTTAGAATTGAATGGGAATAGTAAAGTTACCACTATAGTGGGCAACACCTGAAAATTATTTAGATTTGAGTGGGAATATAAACTACTATTCTTTTTTTGTCCATCACTTTCGCCAAATTGGTTAGTTTAGAGTGGGGATAGTACATGTTGGCCCTTCGGTGTCCAAAACCTTTGCCAAAAGGGCTTCTGCTGCAGTGGGAATAGTAAATCTAATCTCTGTAGTGCCCAACACCATCCGCAAAATTGTTTAGATTGTAGTGGAAATAGCAAACCTTCTTTTTTTGCGTTCGACACCTACAAAAATGGTTATCCTTGAAGTGGGAATAGTAAATCTAACACAAAAAACAGAAACTTAGAAGAGGGTCCAGGGGCAATATGTAATGACCCACACACAGACACAAGCCCCAATCATACGTCATAACAGCAAAGAGTGTCCGGGGGTCAATAGTAAATCTAAGCCACTTAGTGTCCTACTTCTTCCCTGAAATGGTTTAAATTGAAGTTGGAATAGTAAATGTTCCACTTTTAATGTCAAACACCAACCCAAAAATGATTAGTGGTGTGACGTTTTTTTTTACATAATAATCAATTAATGTCAAATATTCAGAGCATTATGGTGTTAGGTTTTTGTCTATTTTAGTTGTGTGTTTATTTGTAGGTATGTTGTCTATAATAGTTATTTTGGGCCTGATTAAGAGTTTCGGTGGACCTGGAGCAGGAGGCATGCCCCCACTCTGCTCCCGGACTGCCAAAACTCACTCATATTGTGGTCTGGCAGACAGGTGGAGTGGGGGTCAAGCGGTGGTGCTGTTTAAAGTCTCATTATGATCCTTAAACAGCACCGCCAAGGGTAGCCCCAGTGTACGTTCCTGCACAGGAAGGAATGCACCATGTTGTGCATTCCTTCCCGTGCAGGATTAGGGGGGCACCCTTGCCTGCACCACTGTGCACAGGGGCAAAAGGGCCCCCTTTGTTGGCTCATCACTACCGTTTCATGGCAGTGCCACTGCCATGAAAAGAGAGGTGAAATGGCAGCTGGAAATATGCTCAGTGGTACCCGCTGCAGCACTTTTTGGCCTCAATTTTGCAGTGGTAGTAGCGGTTCAGTGTCGGTTCGACAGCCACTCTTATAATAATGTGGGCAGTCTCACAATGTAGACGTGGTAGGACCCCCACCACAACTATGGCTGAGCTATGGGCCACCATAGTCGCAATAAGGCCCTTGGCTACCAATTCTAGTTAATCTACTCCTTTGTTAATAAAAATGTAAAATTTGACATTTCATACAATTCCCTGGTTTATTTGATTGTTTTAGGTTTGATTTAGTTGTTGGTAGCTTCTTTCATTTTGAAAGGCTTCTTGTAGATTGTGGGTTGGGTTCAGCCTAATGTGGCTTGGAAGGCATTGCGACCTCCCTCCAATGCGTTGCTAGTTTTGGTTTGTTGTGTCCAGAGTGGCCCATTAGTGGACTTAGGGGCATATTATCAAGGGGGTTTATCTCCGCTTTTTTGGCTTCAAAAGCCAAGAAAGCGGAGATAAAATTATCTCCCTATTACCTAGCTGTCGCTAACACCAGTTACCGACAGCTAGTAGGAGATAGCGACCATCTTGGGCCCCACTTTGCATGTCAGTGATATTTATCACTAATGATATGCAAAGTTGGCGTGCCAAGATGTTAGCGACTGAAAACAATCGCTAACATTGCTATCTCCTATTACCAACTTTTGGAGATATTCGCGCTAAGCGCGAATATCTCCAAAAGCTAACACCTGCCCTGAGCAGTTCTTAGCCATGTTATCCAATGGAAGGTGGATAACATGGCTAAGAGCATTAGCTCTGTAATGCATGAATATAGCTGACTTTTCAGCGATATTCATGCATTGCGGCAATTTTTATCGCATTTGCGATAAACCTTGGTAATACCAAGGTTTATTTGCGGTAAAAATCGCCGCAGCGCAGCGGTAAATTTTTGTCTCTAACCAAGCAATAGCGATAATTATCGCTATTGCTTGGTAATATGCCCCTTAGTTTTTTCAATTTGCTTCATAATAGGGCTTCGATTAGCATGTTATAATGAGGGACTGTCTTTTACAGGTACATATGCTAGGGCTGTTAACATTTTGATTTCAAAGGTATACTGGTTGTTTGGTGCATGTTCTGCAGTTGGTGCAGACTTTTGCAGATATTTCCAAATGCTTTGGTTGAAGTGGTAATGGAACCCTTGTATGATTGTGTGTGGGCATAGTTCTAGGGCCTGATTAAGATTTTGGCAGTCTGACTGCTCGACCGCCATTGCCTCAGTCTCTAGATCAGTTCAGCACTGGTGGTCTAACAAATGGAGTATTATGAGTTGACTAAGGGGCCGTCAGTGTGCTGGCGGAGATCTTGTGGAGGTGGCTGCTTCATCTCATTGAGTGAGCCTGAAGCCAATGCTGCCACACTACAGCACCAGCACTGTTGTGCACGCACTGAAGCCATGCACCATGTAGTACATGGAACACAGTGCTCACATGACAGTGCAGGTATCTGGGCACAACACATGCCCCCAGCCACACTTTCAATGTTCTACAATGCTCAGGGGCCCTATTTAGGACCTCCTTCTTGCCATCTCACCAGCCTTTTCATGGCAGGATCCCCGCCATGTGAAAGGCTGTCGGAAAGGCAACTCGTAATAGGCACTGCAGTGCCGGGAATGGCATTGCTTCCATTTTTAACTGCTTCACACACTGCAGCGGGATTCTGGATCCTGTTGGTGGTGATCTTGTATTGGGCTGGTTGCCTTCTGACTACTGCACTTGTAATACAGCGCCCTGACCGCCGAGGTGGCAGCGATTGGACTGCCACCACATGTTTGGCTGTCTTGGGACCGCTACACTCATAATCAGGTCCTAAGTATTGTTTGTGTCATAGCTTGTTCAATGTCTCTTATAATTTTAGTTGAGAGTAGTAATTTTGACTTTGGTGTGGTTCAAAAGTCCATAGTAGGTTTCACTTTGTTTATTGGACAGTAGTGCATACATGAGGGGTTTGTTAGCATTATGATATTCAGCATTTATGGTGTATAACTGTGTGAATGATGGAGGGCACATTTTAAAAGTTAAGTCAGTCATCTTCGTTTTACATTGGCTTAGTCTAAGGAGGTTATTTTCAATTGAAAATATGATTCTATTGTTATTCTGGTTGTTGTGCAGGAGGATGAGTTATTTTTTATGTGTAGTGGTTAGGTGTTCTAGAATGTACTGTCTTGGAATCTTCTAGTGATAGCAGGGGTTTGACCTGTGGCTTTTTAGTATGTGATTTTAGTCATTTTAAAGTAGGAATTGCTTGTAGCCGGCCTCTAATGTGCTCAGGAAATTAAGGAGTATGTTTTTTTTAAATGTATGTAGTGGGCCCTTGGGAACGAATGCTTGCCTCATTTAGATCGTAAAGTAGTGCCTTACTTTTAGCTCTGTTATAACTGTGGTGTTTGATGTTAATTGAAATAGTGTTTATTGTTGTAGGCCTCCCATAACAACCACTTACATATTCTATAGTACATTCCAATTCCCATGTTGGTGCTTTTGCTTTCCTGGCTGTACTTGTATCCTATTTGCAAATGGAATTGATTACCTTTCTGTGATGTGGTATATGTGGTTCTTACTGACATTCTTTCGGAAAATAGCATTATTTTTAACTGTAAATATTGTGTTTAAACTGTTATTTTTCTTACTAATATATTTAAACGTGTTTGAAAACATTTTACATTCCACAATTACATATGTGCTGTTTAAGTTGCACTTGATTTTCTTCCGTCTCTTTTTGATGCCATCAAATTTAGAGTTAGGTGTTTTTTTTCTGATGGTGAGAACATGTTGCAAACACAGGTTTGGATAGTTTTGGGGGGTAGTTGGGTCATAGTGTTAAGTTTAACCTATAGGAGTTGTCCTATTTTTATAACTGTATATATTTTACCTACTTTGACAAAGCCTTAGTCCTAGGTTTTGAGTGTGGAGTTGGACTTTTACAGTGTGAAGTTGTTTGTTTTTGCAGATGTGCTTCTTTAGTATATAAGAATTAGTATGCATAAGAGAGAGTTTATTAATTCATTTTTAGATTTGCGTTTGTAAATTATGCCATGCTATATTGTACTTCATTTAATTTTTAAGATTATTTGTGATGGTGTAGCTTAAAGGGGTGTGTTTGGGTTATGCAAGTTCATTCTAGGCTTTGTAGTTGGGTCTGAGGACGGAGTGTCGGTTCAGCTATGTCTGTCTGTTGTTTCTGCAACAAAATAAAAAAGGCAAAACAGTGAGCTTTGATGTTAAAATTGTAATCAAGTTTTTTAATTATATGTTGTTCTGTCGCTTTTATGATTTTAAATGTAATCGAATAAAGCTTGTTTTGACTGACTGACTGACTGATGTAAAACAAGAGAGACAGATATACACATCTCGTAGCTGAATTTTAAACTGTGAAACTAGTTAGACTGAAATTAAGACTGGCTTCCCTGCTTGTCCAAATATGTGATTCTAGGCAAATATTTTATTTCAGAGAGCCTCTTTTTTCTTTATTATCACGGTTTACATGATTACTGACTTGCCTTTTAGTTCACTAATGGCATTGTCATTGGGAGGCAAGCAATTAAAGTTTTGGTAATGCATGTCCATGCATTTAATTTGGCAATGGCCTGATGTACTAAAGTGAAAGGCTTCACAAATGTTAAAGAAATGCATTTTTTTTATTTTAAAAGGACTGAATAAAATGTTTACTATGTTTCTTGCACAATATATGTTACAAACTTTTTCATGACTTTGCTCGTGCATGGACCCTTGGCTTGGCTTGCCCTACTAATTTGCTGGCACGCTCACCTCTATTTGCAATTTGGACTTTGTACATGGGGCAATCAGCCACTTAATAAAACAATTTATAAAAGTCGATGACGGAAACATTGAGCCCTGCCGACAGCAGCAGAGACAAAGAAGGGTCTGTATCATGAAAATACATTAAAATTAAGTCATCCAATGTCAGGAACTCCTGGTCATTGTGTTGTACATGACCATTGTCATAAGTGAGAGCTACCAGGCCCAGGCAAGATGGGTGGGGTGGCATCGGGGGCATTTTTGGCTTGGTATAAGGGGGCCTTGAGTTGGGTCTGCTATATCTGTGTCAGGTTCTCCCACTGCTTTCATTTCGCTAAGAACTTTTAACTCGTTCATTTTTTGGAGTGGAAACATAAATATATATAGTGACTGGTTTACCCAAAAATTGTAAACCTACACCCATATAAGTAATCCTTGAATGGGTGCAAATTTAATAAATTTTGGAATCCACATACAATGGCAGTAGTCGACTTGGAAATGTGTTACAGTCTCCTGTTTCCAGGCAATTTATTGGAAATCAGACAGCCAAAAGTTGATGGGATCAATGCCTGAAAATAGTCTAACCAATGACAATCGCTCGGCGTAGCATTCCAATACATCGTTTTTCAACCATTGTGACACTCTAGAGAGAGGCCCACCTAATGCAAATATGTATTGAAGCTGTTCCTCAAGGAAAACGTTCATCCAAAACCTAAGTCATGCCATCCCCTCACCCTGCAGCAGGATGCATTTTAGTTGGGAAATTTGAGGAGCACTCCCTCTGAATCACACTGACTAGGTGACGCCCCTGCTTCTGGCTTTTCCTCGTGCAGTCTGGCAAAGCTTTGTTTTCTTGCGGTTGTTATGTTTTCTTTGTGAAAAATAGTGGGGTTTTTTGCTATATTTATAGGGTTCACTTAATTATGTTAATATTTTTGTTGGTTAGTTTGTTTTAAGCTCCATTTCATTGGCTACTGTGTGTGTAGTTTGAATTCTGTTTTTCAGTTATGACCTTTTTGGTGGGCTCTAATTAGTGTTTCTGTTTTACTTTTAAACATATGCATTTGTTTTATTGTTTTTTATAATAATATATTTTGTTTTTTTATTTTTTTTTAAATTATTTTTATTTCCACAGTTCAGCAATAAACATAAACAATTAAACACAAGCCGATGTTACATCCATAATAATAATAGCGAATATTTTAGAATGTATAAGCAAGTGAGCAAATAAGAGACCATACATCATGTATTCATATGAGCAGCAAAAAAAACCCAAATATACCTTCCTAATTTTTGTTTCCTTGTCCCCTTTATTGGATATAAACTTAATTCTAAGTTGGCTAATTGATACATATTAGCCTGCCAAACCAGGAGTAATGTTAAGTGTTGACTAAGATCTTGTAGGAACCTATTCAGTTTAACACAACTGAAAAATATATGCACGCTATCAGCATTGTCACCCCCGCAACGAAAACATTTACCATCATATTGGTCACCCCAGTTGTACATATGCGCCGGTGTTAATTAAATTAAGTTTTAAAGAATTGTACTTTTAAATTTGCGGATAAAAAAACTTCCTTCCATCTTGCAATTGCATCTTCTATTGATAAGTCAGTTTCAATTTCACCCAACATCGATGCCCATTGTAAATTATGTTTCTCCAGGTCATCCTTTTTAAATGAAGACAATATTTTATACAACTCTCCTATTGTACTCTGAGATTTGATAGCCTCAATAAGGGGATTTGGATTCAATTTCAATTTTCTACGTATCAAAAAATCCCACATTTGAAGGAACTTAAAAAACTGTGCCTGAGGTAAATTATATATCCTTGCCAAGTCCACATACTGCTTGATAAGTCCCCCCTCGTCATAAAAATCGCCTATCTAAAATACACCCTTGTCTCGCCAACCCGCAGCCACCCTATCGCGGAATATTGTTGGGAGCAATTTTTTCACGTCCATAGGAGTATAATAGGTTAGGCCTTCTCAATCAATTAATTTACGTACTTTCCGCCAGGTTTTCTTTGCTGCTTCTAAGACCTTAAACCTGGTCCTTTTATAATACCTCCCGTCAATTTCCCAAAATAAGCTACGATTTGCTTCTGATCCTAACGTTAAATAAAAAATAGACTTGTTACTGTATTGCCAGCATGCTCTCCAGTCAATAGGATACCCATTTTCTGCAAAAAACAAACATAATAATACAAAACAAAATCCGGTATTGCTAGAACACACCTAGCAACTGGAAGAGACATGAATCTCATAGCTCGTCTGGGTTTTCCAGGGCCCCCAAAAATTTTGAGCAAAGTGCAAGTAGCTTCTGCATTTGAGTTGGCAATATTTCTAGTGGTAAAGCTCTAAATAAGTATAGTACCCGCAGAAGAATATTCATCTTTAAAATATTCACTCGACCAATCAAAGTAAAATGTTACCTGCCCCATCTCTCCAAAGAGTTTGCAATGTTGCAACATAGTGACCCCCAATTTGTGTCTACTAATGCAGTCATGGATGCTCTAATTTTTACCCCCAAGAATGTAGTTTCAGCAACATCTCTTGGATCATATAATACAACATTATCAGTACATAAAAGTTGTGTTTTGGTAACATTCAGCTTATAGCCCGACACCTGGCCAAATTTCATTGCTAACCGTTCAATCTCTAAAAGTGCGGTAGCTGGGTCCTCGGATGTCACTGCAATGTCGTCTGCATATGCAAATATTGTGTGGGGGATACCACGTACAAAGAAAGGCTTAATCAGCTGGCTGCTGGAGAGCATTTCTTCAAAGGGATTAATATATAAAGCGAAAAGTAAAGAGGACAGCCTTGTCTTGTACCTTTAGTAATCTTTACTGCCTCGGAAGTTAATCCCATTACCGCTATTCTAGCTACTGGTGAAGCATACAGAACCTGCAAAGCGGTCATGAAACTTTTCTGAAAACCCACAATTTCCATTAATGTCCATAAATAATCCCACTGTACACGATGAAACGCTTTTTCTGCGTATAATAAAATTAACTCTAAATATCACTGCTCTACATATGCGATGTGGAACAGAGTGATCACTTTATTAATGTGAGACACCGTGCTCTCCCAGGTATGAATCCATGCATATCATCTGATGCTAGTGAGGCAATTATTTTAGAGAGACGGTTAGCTAAAATTTTTAGAGTATATTTTGCTATCACAATTTAATAGTGATATAGGGCGATATGAGCCAGGTAACTCTAAATATTTGCCCTTCTTACCACCAACAACAATTGTAGGTTCATCCCAAGACTTAGGAGCCAACCCAGTTTGAGCAGCCCTAAACGTAGCCAGCATAATTTCTTTCAGGTGGTCGAAAAAAAGTTTGTATATCTCTCCCGGTAAATGATCGGGCCAGCTGCCTTTCCCATTGCTAAAGTCTTGACTGCCGTTGCTAGCTCTTCCATGGTGATTGGGGCATCAAGCATATCTTCCGCCTCTGAATCTAATTTAGAAAAAACCCCAAGCGACGGTAGTAGTGCTCCAGCTGCCCCTCCTTGCTGGTGTATGTAAAGATTAGTATAAAACTGATGAAAGATGGTTAAAATCATCCCTTCTGGGTCAGACCTTAGTGTCCCTGTATTATCCTTTAATGCTGAGATATTACTGCTAGCTTTATTCATACACAGTTTGAGGGCAAGACATCTCCCAACTGTCTCTCCATATTCATGACATTGTTTCCTACAGGTCAAGTATTTTCTTGCGGACTCTTAGTCCCAAACACCCGTTATTTTGTCACTTTTTCTGGCAACCTCATCCTCTAAATCTGAAATGCTACCCTGATGTACTATACCATAAGTCAATTTCTCCTCTGCCCTTTTCAGATCAGAATAAAAACTCTCTATCTCCCCTTTTTTTGATGAGATAACCCAAAGCTCAACACTTCCCCCCAAAACAGGCCTTGAACGTGTCCCAAACTATGTCGAAACTGGCTGAACCCCTGTTATTATTAAAAAATTCCTTCAACCACCTACAGATAGGATCTATAAAATTGTCATTAACGCATAGCTTCTGGTCAACGGAAACATTTTTAAGACTCGTGGCCTCACCCCAACCTGGCAAGGTTAATACAATAGGGCATAATCTGATGAGATTTTAGGGCAGATCTGCATTCCTGCCCCAGCCAAAGAAGCAGTGCTTTAAAAGAAGTAGTCTAATTGCACCATTTTTTTTATGGGGGAAAGAATAAAAAGTGTATACTGGATCAACAGGGAATAGTGTACTCCATGCGTCTATCAAACCATGATCTTTTAGTGAATTAGACAAAGCCTTAAAGATCTGTGGTTTTCGTCCTCTATAAATTTTCGCCCCCCCTCCTAGATCCTGACTAGTAAGTATTAATATTCATGTCTCCGCAAATAATTAGCGGAGTGGGCCATGTTGCAAGTTCTATACTCAGTTCTTCCAAAATTGTTGCCTCGCCTAAATTAGACCCATAAATATTACATAAAGTAAAGTTCCTGACTCGCTCCCCAAATTTGACTATGGCCCAGCGACCTAATTTGTCTGCCAGTTTTCGGCGAACCATATACAGGAATGTCTGACAAATTATCGAAATTCAGATTATCGACATACAATAATATCGGAACAAAAATATCGAAGTCACTATTATCGACTTCCTATACTTAACTATATATATACAAAAATATTGATATCTTAATATCGACATACACAAACATTGTTTACATTGATATCGACTACTTTTACATCGGTAAACATAAATATCGCTTTCTAAAAAATATATAGACATTACTTATATTATCGACATCAAAAATATCGTGAACTAACATATCGGATTTTCTACAATATCGACATTTTATATACATCTCTTTGCACACTTATTTAACATTTTATATGTTTTAACATCCAAATAAACACACACTACTTAAATTAACACTATTGTAACACTATTACATCTTCTAAACTATGCTATTTGTATCATTATATCACCTACCCATATAAAAATATTCTATGCTATTTTTATTATTTTATAATGTTTTTGCTTTTTCACTTCTATTACAAAGTAATCACAACTGAAATTCAAATATACTAACTAACCAATCACAACCCTGCTTTTTTAAATAAACCAATAGCAAACTAATTACTAATGACACTCCCCTATATAAACAATTAAAATCTAAACACAAACTACTTGCTAAAAGTCACTGAAGGAGATTCATCTCTCTCTGAATTGCTGCACAACAACAAGAAAATCCAGACTATCAACCTACAATTACATCTTCAAAGTAAGTAAATAAAATTGAAACTGCATTAATTGCTACTACTACTTACTTACCTGCTAAATACCCAGTGCTCCTTTTCTATTCATACTACTTAACATGCAAATAAATTATATATAACTATTTTTTTATAGATACTACGACTACAGAATATTCTACACAAAATAACTGTGAACAAAAGCATAGGGATACAGATTATAATAACTATGTAAGTAAATTGACAGTTTTTAATTATCTGTAAATAAATCTAAACACACTGAAAGTATGACATTTATCCCACATATTTCATTTTATTCTCCAGATTCTACTACTGAAAACTGCACTACTAATGAACTAAGGACATCATTAATATTTCTACATTACATTTTACTAAGTAAGTATTTGTAAACTGAAATAAAGGTGGAAAAAACTTACAAACATTTTCACTTGTTCTAATCAGTTTGTATTATATATTTTTTTTTACAGAGCTAACACTACAAATAGATATACAGAAATTATACAGATCTCCAAAATCGGAATAATAAATATACAAATCACTAAGTAAGTATATTAAAGCACATATTTACCCGATAATCTGTTACAAACCTACCAACATGGTGAATATTCTAACACATATGTTACTTATTTTTTTAAGATAACACTACAAACTACTCTCCAGAAGCTGAAGAAACAACTATACTGGCAAAGACCAACAAATAAAAAAATGTAAGTATCTTTACAATTTAAATCATAAATGTACACTTATTAGTAGCCACTTTTGTAGTCGAAATTAGCTTTAACATTGTAAATATACACAAAAATTGTTTAGTAATATACTATTTTCATTTTTTTCATAACAGCTACAACAACATCACAAACCAGTATCCCCAACAAAAGAATAAAGCAGATCCTAATTTTGCAGTGAATTATAAAACACGTAAGTATATACATTCCTAATTATCACTAACTTAGATTAATTATCACATTTTAATTGACATTAACTATTATGTATATATTTTTTAGATATACAAAGTACAAAATGACAGAAGGAGCTGAATTTGTGACCTGCCAGAAAGGAAAACTATTACTGTGCTACATGGGTTACACTTATACACAAGAAAAGCAATATGGCATGAAAGTTAATTGGAAATGTTGTAAATATTATTCTAACAAGTGCTATGGAAGAGCAACAATTAGAGAAGCTACAGTACTGTATACTAGGGAACACAATCATCCACCAAATGTTACTGAAATAGAAGTTAGAACAGCTTTGGAAAATATAAAAGAGGCAAGTACAGGTTCCCAAAAGCAAACAAATGTCATATTAAAAGAAGCCATTCCTTAAATCCCTAAAACTGCCACAACCCAAATGCCAAATATTCTCTCCTTAAAAAGAACTATAGCACAAACTAAAAAAGCTACTACTACTACCACACCACCTCCCAGAACATATCATGATATAAACTTAAATGCTAACCAAATAATAACTTTAAACAAACAATCATTTATAGTTTACGACAACAAAAACAATGACAAAAGACTTATCATTTTTGGTACAAATATGAATTTAGTTAAACTTCAGCAAAGCCAATATTGGATCATGGATGGAACATTTAACATCTGTCCCAACCATTTTTCCAATTATACACAGTACATGGCCTCTACCACAACTGCAACATACCACTACTATATGCACTATTACCAAACAAAAATAATTCCACATATATGGAATTATTAAATATTATTAAACAAAAAACAAATGATTTTTCTCCAGAAAAAATCATTCTAGATTTTGAGCAAGCAATGCTCTCAACAATCCTAAAAATCCACCCCCATACCTGCATTTAAGGCTGCTACTATCATTTAAACCAGTGTTTATGGAGACATCTACAAAAAACTACCCTAAGTGTAGAATATGCTACTAATTCTTCATTTGCTTTCCAAATTAAAAAACTCATTGCACTTGCTTATGTCCCAGAAACAGACGTAGCAGAACACTACAACATTCTTATAGACAGCCCCTTCTACAAACAAAATGAAGCTAAGTTAAGTCCATTTCTCGACTACTTTGAAGACACCTGGGTAGGCAGACTCCACAGATCTGGCCACAGAAGAAACCCCAAATTCCTAATACCCTGGTGGAACGTTTACAGAAGTACCTTAAATGGAGAATCTAAAACTAACAACGCAGTAGAAGGTTGGCACAATGCATTTGTACAATCAACTGGCAGAACAAAACCTACTCTAGAACATTTTATTAAATGCCTACAGAAAGAACAAAGCTACCAGGAATTCAGAATGGACCAATCTATAACTGAACTAGTCCCTAAAACGTCAAAACAAAATAAGCAAGTGCACAAATACCTAGAAGAACAAGTAAAACTGTACCCTAGTACAAAAGGCATAGAATACTTAAACATCATTGCCAAAACGCTACTCTGAATAATTACCAAAAATAAATAAAGCCCTAAAACTATCACCTAACTATGCAAAACATATCAAACGTGAGCTCCAAAATTATTTAATGTATGCAATATATGGAGATATTATTCACATATATGCACACATTAAAACAAAATCACAACTAGAAAACAATTCCATATTAATAATCACATTACCCACCCACAAAAGATAACAAAGAAATGACTTACCAATCATGTTGTAAATCCAATGACGTCCAATCAACGTTGTGAAGAGCCATCGAATAACCATAAAAAACCCAAAAAAGTAGATAAATGAAAGAATCGCTCCAGGAAAACCAAAAAATGTAAAGAAGTGTTTGTAAAGCAGTGGTGAATAAAACTAACAAACACTTCCTTAAAAAAAACGGAACTTCCAATGTAGCGTACACCTATGACAAAAACATAGAAAACAGACATTCCCACCCAGATAAAGTAACACATAATTAACTACTAACATTGTAAAAAACATGATTTAGCTAGTACATATACTGTCAACTTACAAAAAGTAACTCTATAAACAATCAGTTAACTAAGTAAAACTACGTGTATGTACCACACGGAAATATTCGTTTTCTAAATCTAAAACACAACTCCCTCACATTTAACAACACTAAATATAAGGTCACTACTCTCAAAACATCATTAAAAGACACATAAAACATATAAAATAAAACTTACCTCAAGCGACGTGAAGTGTCTCCCAACCGCGAGCAGCTCTTCATCCAAATAACCCAAAACGACCTAAGCCGGTTACAAAATAAAGAACCCAAAAGAAATAAAATAGTCCAAACTATTCAATATAATATCAATACTGTACTAAATTCCCTAAAATAATTTAAAAATAGCTATTATTGTGAAAAAATATTTACTTTTGTCCTACTCTGATTAGATTTACAAATATGTATAAAAACGTAATAAATAAATATTATGAAAAGAATAATATTTATTTAAACAATGTATAGAAATATTACTACATTGTCACAAAATATAAAAATGTTAAAAATGTGTTAACAAAATTTGTGACTTATATTATCAACGTTTTATGTTTCGAAATGAAGCTGAAAATAATTTATTTGAATCAAAAATGTGCTAATAAAACTTTTTTTTTAAAATGTACAATATGTAATGTAAATGTAAATGTAGTTGAGCTTATATAGCGCACAGCTACCCGCAGTGGGTGTCCCGGCGCTTGCTTAGGGAACCCGTCCTGATATTCCCCTGTGTGATAGCCCCAGCGGGTATCCACAAGGTGAAAGTCAGGCATCCCGCCGCGAGGGGCCGTTGTGGAGATTAAGCAAGCTATTGCCCAGAGTCAGAACCCGTGAGTCGAGAAGGCACCGGAACGAGAATTATCGAGTCCGTGGAATTTTTAGCCCAAGACCCGCCGAGGCGGGGAATTGAACCCTGGTCCAGGACCGATCCCAGCTACCGGGTCTGCCGCCTCTAACCCCTGAGCCACACTTCTCCACATATGTAAAAGTATACAAAATATTATTACATATTAATAAAGATAATTAAAAAATATATAATCCTTCTGTAAATTTGCTTGTCATTGTGTTTCGAAAATATGATCATAAAAACCTAAGTGTCATAAATGTGCATTTGTTATGATTAAAATTGTTATCTCAGAAAAAATTAAAAAACATATTTTTTTTGTACAATCATGTTGAACTATTGTTATTATTGTCTTACTATAATCTAACAATCTTATTATATAGAAAATGTGAAATGTATATAAAATTTGAGTAGATGTTGGACACTAATTAATTAATAATTAATATTCCAACTCCAATCTACATGACATTGGAGTAGGTGCTGGACACTCATTAATTAATAATTATTTTTCCTACTCCAGTCTACATTAAATTGGAGTAGGTGCTGGACACTAATTAATTAATAAATATTATTCCAACTCCAGTCTACATTAAATTGGAGTAGGTGCTGGACACTAATTTATTATTAATTAATATTCCAACTCTAGTCTACATTAAATTGGAGTAGGTGCAGGACACTAATTAATTTTTAATTAATATTCCAACTCCAGTCTACATTAAATTGGAGTAGGTGCTGGACACTAATTAATTATTCATTAATATTCCAACTCCAGTCTACATTAAATTGGAGTAGGTGCTGGACAGTAATTAATTATTAATTACTATTCCAACTCCAGTCTACATTAAATTGGAGTAGGTGCTGGACACTAATTAATTAATAATTAATATTCCAACTCCAGTCTACATTAAATTAGAGTAGGTGCTGGACACTAATTAATTAATAATTAATATTCCAACTCCAGTCTACATTAAATTGAAGTAGGTGCTGGACACTAAGTAATTAATAAGTAATATTTCAACTCCAGTCTACATAAAATTGGAGTAGGTGCTGGACACTAATTATTTATTAATTAATATTCCAACTCCAGTCTACATTAAATTGGAGTAGGTGCTGGACACTAATTAATTGATAATTAATATTCCAACTCCAGTCTACATTAAATTGGAGTAGGTGCTGGACACTAATTAATTAATAATTAATATTCCAACTCCAGTCTACATTAAATAGTAGTAGGTGCTGGACACTAATTAATTAATAATTAATATTCCAACTCCAGTCTACATTAAATTGGAGTAGGTGGTGGACACTAATTAATTAATAATTAATATTCCAACTCCAGTCTACATTTATTTTGAGTAGGTGCTGGACACTAATTAATTATTAATTAATATTCCAACTCCAGTCTACATTAAATTGGAGTAGGTGCTGGACACTAATTATTTATTAATTAATATTCCAACTCCAGTCTACATTAATTTGGAGTAGGTGCTGGACACTAATTAATTAATAATTGATATTCCTACTCCAGTCTACATTAAATTGAAGTAGGTGCTGGACATTAATAAATTATTAATTAATATTCCAACTCCAGTCTACATTACATTGGAGTAGGTGCTGGACACTAATTAATTAATAATTGATATTCCTACTCCAGTCTACATTAAATTGAAGTAGGTGCTGGACACTAATAAATTATTAAGTAATATTCCAACTCCATTCTACATTAAATTGGGGTAGGTGCTGGCCACTAATATATTATTAATTAATATTCCAACTCCAGTCTACATTAAATTGGAGTAGGTGCTGGACACTGATTATTTATTAATTAATATTCCAACTCCAGTCTACATTAAATTGGAGTAGGTGCTGGACACTAATTAATTATTAATTATTATTCCATCTCCAGTCTACATTAAATTGGAGCAGGTGCTGGACACTAATTAATTAATAATTAATATTCCAACTCCAGTCTACATTAAATTGTAGTAGGTGCTGGACACTAATTAATGAATAATTAATATTCCAACTCCAGTCTACATTAAATTGGAGTAGGTGGTGGACACTAATTAATTAATAATTAATATTCCAACTCCATTCTACATTTAATTTGAGTAGGCGCTGGACACTAATTAATTATTAATTAATATTCCAACTTCAGTCTACATTAAATTGGAGTAGGTGCTGGACACTAATTATTTATTAATTAATATTCCAACTCCAGTCTACATTAAATTAGAGTAGGTGCTGGACACTAATTAATTATTAATTAAAATTCCAACTCCAATATACAATAAATTGGAGTAGGTCCTGGACACTAATTAATTAATAATTAATATTCCAACTCCAGTCTACACTAAATTGAAGTAGGTGATGGACACTAATTAATTAATAATTAATATTCCTACTCCAGTCTACATTAAATTGGAGTAGTTGCTGGACACTAATTAATAAATACTTATTATTCCTACTCCAGTCTACATTAAATTGGAGTAGGTGCTGGACACTAATTAATTATTAATTAATATTCCAACTCCAGTCTACATTAAATTGGAATGAGTGCTGGACAATAATTAATTAATATTTAATATTCCAACTCCAGTCTACATTAAATTGGAGTAGGAGCTGGACACTAACTAATTAATAATTAATATTCCAAATCCAGTCTACATTAAATTGGAGTAGGTGCTGGACACTAATTAATTAATAATTAATATTCCAAATCCACTCTACATTAAATGTTAGTAGGTGATGGCCACTAATTAATTATTAATTATTATTCCAACTCCAGTCTACATTAAATTGGAGTAGGCGCTTTACACTAATTAATTAATAAATAATATTCCTACTCCAGTCTACAATAAATTAAAGTAGGTGCTGGACACTAATTAATTTTTAATTAATATTCCAACTCCAGTCTAGATTAAATTGGAGTAGGTGCTGGACACTAATTAATTATTAATTAATATTCCAACTCCAGTCTACAATAAATTTGAGTAGGTGCTGGACACTAATTAATTAATATTTAATATTCCAACTCCAGTCTACATTAAATTGGAGTAGGTGCTGGACACTAATTAATTAATATTTACTATTCCAACTCCAGTCTACATTAAATTGGAGTAGGTGCTGGACACTAATTAATTAATAATTAATATTCCAACTCCAGTCTACATTAAATTGGAGTAGGTGCTGGACACTAATTAATTAATAATTAATATTCCAACTCCAGTCTACAATAAATTGGAGTAGGTGCTGGACACTAATTACTTAATAATTAATATTCCAACTCCAGTCTACATTAAATTGGAGTAGGTGCTGGACACTAATTAATTAATAAATAATATTCCAACTCCAGTCTACAAGAAATTGGAGTAGGTGCTGGACACTAATCAATTATTAATTAATATTCCAACTCCAGTCTACATTAAATTTGAGTAGGTGCTGGACAGTAATTAATTAATAATTAATATTCCAACTCCAGTCTACATTAAATTGGAGTAGGTGCTGGACACTAATTAATTAATTATTACTATTCCAACTCCAGTCTACATTAAATTGGAGTAGGTGCTGGACAATAATTAATTATTAATTATTATTCCAACTCCAGTCTACTTTAATTTGAAGTAGGTGCTGGACACTAATTAATTATTAATTAATATTCCAACTCCAGTCTACATTAAATTGGAGTAGGTGCTGGACACTAATTATTTATTAATTAATATTCCAACTCCAGTCTACATTAAATTGGAGTAGGTGCTGCACACTATTTAATTAATAATTAATATTCCAACTCCAGTCTACATTAAATTGGAGTAGGTGCTGGACACTAATTAATTAATAAATAATATTCCAACTCCAGTCTACATTAAATTGAAGTAGGTGCTGGAGACTAATTAATTAATAATTACTAATCCTACTTCAATTTAAATTAATTTGATGTAGGTGCTATACACTAATTAATTAATTAATACTATTCCTACTCCAATTAACGATAATTAGATGTAGGTGCTGAACACTAATTGATAATTTACTGCTATTCCTACTCCACTTAACAAAAAATAGATGTAGGTGCTGGACACTAATTAATTCCATTTTATTAAATATTAATAAAAAAATTTATATAAATATATTCTTTTTTCCATACATTTTAATACACTCCCCACCCTTATCCCCTATAAACCCAATAACCCGCTCCTAAAACTAGATATCTATTATTAAATTTTATATTATTTTTAAAAAAATTAAAAGTTTTTAACAAAAAATGGTATTGTTATATTTTTTATTATTTTAATTTTTGTTACATACATTTTAATACACTCCCCACCCTTATCCCCTATAAACCCAATAACCCGCTCCTAAAACTAGACATGTATTTTTATAATTTATATTTATTAGATATTTTTGTCTAATTTTATTTTAACATTTTATCATAACTTTTTATACTAATTTCTGTGATTTAATAAACTTCTTTATTTTTTTTTCCATTACAAAACGATATTTTGTATTGTCGATATTTTGTCATACGATATTATTGATTTCGATATTTTATTATACTTAGCAATTACGATATTTTTGTATCCGA
Organism: Lissotriton vulgaris; assembly: GCF_964263255.1. NCBI lineage: Eukaryota > Metazoa > Chordata > Amphibia > Caudata > Salamandridae > Lissotriton > Lissotriton vulgaris. The sequence goes on along the minus strand of NC_141691.1, from coordinate 1,511,155,826 downwards.
AATTTTTGTTTCCCAATATTATTGACCATCGATATATTATCTTCGATATTTTGTCTTTCCGATATTTTTTTTCTCGATATTATGTCTGATTACCATATACACATTGGGTTTGACTAAAATAGCCACGCCATGGGTCATTACTGATTGCTGCGAAGAGACAGCAACGGAACATCCCAACTCAGATAACAAGTGACGTTTACTCCACGGCAAATGCGTCTCTTGGATACATGCAAAATCAGGATAAATATGGAGTAGCTCAGCAGCGATCCTCCTTCTTTTATTGATGCTATTCAGACCAGAAACGTTTAGAAAACATATTTTAATACCTCTGAGAGCCATCAGACATCAAACCTAAATTCACAATAGGTCCCACAACTTTCTTATTTATAAGAGTATGGACACCCCTCTCTTGATACATTTTCTTTTTTATTGTTTCTTCTTTGCTGAAACTGTGAATTTTTCCCCCCATTTTACCCCACCACCATGACCCTTCCACCCTCCCACCACCTCAATGCCCCAAATCCACCCCAATCCACCCCTACAACCCCTTCCCGCACTTTAACAAGGCTTTAGGACTTATTGTCCTGCAGATGACGGCTGCCGTCAATCCCTTCCCTTGCCCACAAGCCAGCCACCAATTCCTCCATTCAGGAAAAAAGAGAAAAAAGAGAAAAATTGATAATAACCATCTTCAATTATACCTAATCTCTTGGAATAAAAAGATAAAGAGATAGAGGGAAAACAAAAAGGTAAAACCAAAACTAGGAGATACATAATCTATAATCTAAACACACATCTTACAGCCATATTTACCCCTGTATCTCTAAATGCTATTCAAATATTCTTTAGCTGGTCCCTCTGTAGTAAAAAACTGTGTACGCTCCTGGAAAAGAATCTTCAATTTTGCAGGATTCATTAAATAGGCCTGCGCCCCTTTAGCCTGAAACGGTGTAATTAACTGCCAAAGCTGCCAGAGATTTTCCATGGTGTATCTACAAAGGTCAGGTGTTACACAAAGCTCAAAACCTGGACCTATTCTGCGCTTGTCCTGGGAGAACAAGCTTAAAGACCTCTTCACAGGCCAAAAAACTATTAAAAGAGACTAGCAGTGCTCTAGGTCTAACCACATTTTGTCCATCAGATTGTCCTGCTCGATTCCGAATATTAAAGGAAAACCGATGCGATCTCTCGATCTCCCTATCCCAGTCTTGGTTACTTAACTCTGGAAAAGCATTTTTAAATAGATCCACAATAAACTTGTGAGCGTCTTGCCCCTCTTTTCCTTCTGGTACTTGTAAAACTTGCAAGTTATTTCTACGTTTTCAAAGTCAGTCATCTTCCACTGCGTACCCTCCTTTATTGCCCACAATGATTCTGTTACAACCTTCTGCTGCGTAACTTTGTCCTCTAAGTTCGATATCCGGGTTTCTGCCTCGATGAATCTGGATGTAAAATCAGATTGTGATTTGGCCAGCCTACAAACCGAGCTCTGCAGATTTCGATATAAATTCGGAACCCTTTGACTCTCCTCTGTCGTTTCGTCGCGCAAGGACATTACTGATTCGTTGATTATTGATAGAGATACTTCCCCCTCCAAGTGTTCTGGAGGGCCGTCCTGAAGTTGATAATGACTACCATGCTTGCCCTAATTATATACCATCTTTTCCGTTTTTTTACGAACTGTAGAAGGGCTGCCTTCAGGTATATCAACCGAATCGTCCAGACAAACACTGCTATGCGGGATGCCATCCGTCATATTCATATGCTGGGCGTATTGTGTAACTAAGTGCTCGCAAGATGAAGATAACGACTGATCTGACATGGAAAAAAAATCTCCACATTCAGCATCCAGTTGTGTACCTAAACTTTGCTCCTCGCCTGATATTATATGGGGGTTATGTTTATTAGAGCCTTGATGCACACTTTGGTTAACAGCATCATTGATTGTGGAGGGGGGAAAATTCACTTCCGCTACCCTTACTGGAGTGGGACAAGCCTGTCCCTGTGCAACATTGTTACTCGATGGCCCATCAACACTTAACGCTGCTACCTCCATCTCAGCGTCTGCTACCATTGGTATTAGTGGTTCCTTTTCAACTGTGAACTGAGTTTTTCCCCTTTAGACTTTTCCTTTGCAGCAGAGAAAATCACAGGCATAGTTTTTTTTTTTCTGCACCACCCGCCTTTACTTTTTTGTCCAGAGCATTTTTTACATATTTCGCGATTTTTTGCGGGCTGGTCAAAGTTATCTTGCTCACCTCTGCCCCACCATGTTCAACGTGCTCCTCCGCTGCTCGAGTTTTTCCCCATGCACCTTTTGGAGGCATGTCTCCAGTACTCCTGACACCGTACTCCCATAATTCTTTACCGGTGCGAGCAGTCAGAGTGACCAGAATTTCTGTGAGAGAAGGCCGGGCTCCACGCCACCACCTGTGAGACACTCTGCTCTGTGCACGCCCCCACGTTGGTTCACTCTGGCAGCAACGCTACTCCTGCCGTCCAACGGCCCGCTAAACAAAACGCCAGCAGCCGGTTCCAAACCTCCACGTCCAAAGCTAAAAAGAGCCAGTAAGCTCCAATATGTATTAAGCAGCACCTTAACGTCCCATAACAATTCTTTTCAGTCGCATCTTATCTCTTTTCCTCCGTTCATTGTGGCTTTTGCTCTGAGCTGGGAGCAGTCAGCCTACATGTCCACTCTCGTGGGCGCCATCTTGCCTCTCTATAATAATATATTTTAAATGTTAAATGTATTTTATTCAGTTTTAATGTGTGCATTTATATTTATTTTCATTGCAAGAATTTTTTTAATGTGTTTATTTTTAATAGTAAGTGTATGGTAAAACATATATAGTTATACAGCCAAAATATTTTAATATATTATTAATTCTTTGCATGGTTTGTCAATGTATTGGTATATTTTAAATTTATTGAATTTAATTTAAAAGCAGTTAATTTATTTTTATTTTTTGAGATTTTATTGTAGTTGATGATGTGTTTCAATATTTTTAATCTTGTGTATGTATATAATTAGTTGACAATATTTGGTTTTTCGATAATTGTGTGTTTGGCATTATTAAATTTAGATATTTGTGACAATATTTTTTTGTCATTGATACTTGTTCTATTTCTAATTAAGTATAGGATGGGAATAGTTTGTAATAAATATGATTTTGACGATATTTTGGTGAGTCAAATTTGTTTTCCCATTATTATGTCATGGAACCATCTGTCATTTATCTCCCTAGTGAAAAACTGCAGCATCACTGCTGAGTTCAAATGACCAACTCAAGTGCTAACATTGTTTATAACAAAAGCCTGGCACACCTGCAAGCTCATTTAATGTTACAAAAACTATACAACTTAAAACATTGGGACTGCAATAAAGGAGCAAAATGATGAAGTTCTTTTTGTCATAGAAATTATGGTTATTGATCTAGAAAGCTAAAATGAGGACACATTTTGTATATGTACTTAAAGATCTTCCTCACCCATGTCCCACGTACTTCCAATGCAAGCATAGGTATGTCAGTAAAGTCCCTAATGAGCCACTGCAGCTTTGCCATACATTTCTAATGAACGATTACACTGTTAACATTTTTAATGCATGATAACAATGTGGCACAGGCGTTTGGAATCTTCATGGAATCAAAGCTGTAAAACTAAGAGGAATTTCCGATAGAGGATACTGAAGGAGATGAACAAAATGAGGGATGTCTTTCTGCCATAACAATATGGTTACAGTTCCGGCATGCTTAAACGCGATGGCTTCTTGAATATCTACCTCATCCATTCAAGTTACACATTATGTATTAAAAAATGTGAGGGTAGATATGTGTGTAGTAGTTGAGTCACAATTTATTTTTAAAGGAGCTAAAAAAACGTTAAAGACGACATATCTGCACCTCAGAAAATCGCTGAAAAAACAAAGGTCCAAGTTCTAGATAGCTCAGTAAACTATACGTGAAAGACGTTGCCATTCTCTAGCTCAGTGTGGATGGCACTGAGCTAATCCTATGCTTATAAATACTGCTAGAGAAACACATATTTGAGGAGAGCAGATTCCGAGTGTCGGTGGTATTGTAGTGTGCGCTATATAAAGTAGCTGTACTTCACCTAAACATGGGAACTACCCAGAGTTCCTGCTTCCTTTTCTGTATAATTTATGCATCAATCTAAGGCTGAAAGGGCTTTGTCTTGACTTATACTGGATGCTCCCTTGTGTCTCACCAAAGCTATACCTCTGTGAAGAGCTCTTAATAGAGAAAACCACACGTTGCTTTTATTCTTTTCAGGGTGGCTTGAAGGGTAATTTACCAATCCAAAGCTGTAATACAGTGCCTGAAGTGGTAAAAGGCATTTGTTCCTGTGGCATAGATGGCACTTGCCAATCCTATGCTTAAAGACTTTGCTATAAAAAGGGCAAAATGCTTTGTCACTCTGTAGCTTGTGTGGATGTCACTGTGCTAATCCGATGCTTACAAATTCTGAGAAACAGACATTTGAGGTTAGCGGGTCCAGAGTGTCAGTGTCATTGTAGGGTGCTCCACACAAAGGGGCTACTGTCCACCTAAACTTGGCACCTACCCAGACTTCCCTGCTTCATTTTTGTTCATAATTTATGTGGCACTCTAAGCCTTTGTGTGTGTGTGTTACCCAGTAAACACAAGGAGATAATAGACAGCACTAAAACATTTCAGACACTTACCCCCAGTCACAGACCTGAGTTGAATCCATCATTGTTCTTTAGCTCACTTAGCCCACTCAATTCAGGCCCAGCTAAATGCAAATCAGTCTTGACCCTGTGCCTCATGGGAACATTCCAGCCCAAACTGCCAAGCCAGGTCTTTCCTGAACTGGAAACTGGTGTCACCCAGTTACCCAGTGGACTGGGTAGTTATAATTAGGACCGTGTTTCCAAAGAAAATTGATTTTTATTTGATAAATCTTCACACAACAAAAAGAGTCTTAACCAATTCAGCTCCTTTCTGGGAAGTTTTAGGGTGATCCATCAAGTGGTGGATGAGAAAAAAGGGGGAATCCCAAAATGAGTTATATCCATTCATTTTTCCATAGGAATTTTGAACAGTAATACCGCAGAATCAGCTGAACGGAATTGCATCATTTTGGAGGAAAGCTAGAACTTAGTCCAGAAACTTGCTTTTTGTCATTTGTTGTGAATAATTTCATTAGTTTTTGAAAATTAAGTTTCAAAATATATTGATATTTCAAGCTTCATCATCAAAATCCAATTTCTATGTGTCTCTAGGAAACTTGGGGTTACTCCTACATGGCTAAACTATCATGTAATTTGCGTATTGCACAGAAAAATAGCATTTGGCCATTTTTTCAGGAATGTATTCATTCACAAAAGACAAGTTTAAAGTAAGTCCTCAGAGGGACGTCATGTATCCCCTAACCTCAAAGAAATATGCAAGGCTCCGGGGGATAGGGTACCTGGGATACAAAAAAATCGGCCCAGGCAGGAGGACACATGCCACCCTCCTCTCAAAAATATGCCATTCCCTGGGGGATAGAGTCCCAGGGAGGGTGTCAGTGTGGGTTGGCTTCATGCAGAGGGTTAGTTGCAGGGCCTGGCTACAGTCCAGGCCTTGCATCAATTCCCCCACTGTGCACGGCGAAAGGCGGTGTGTGGCTTGGGGTTGACTGCATGTGGGGGGGTGGCTGCAGGGCCCGGCTGCAGTCCCGTCCCTGTGGCCAACGCATGCCATGCATGGCTGAAGGGTGTGCATGGTTTGGAGTTGTCTGCATGCTGGAGGTTGATGCAGAACATGCCCACAGGCCAGGCCCTGCTGCTGAGACCCTGTTGCGTATGGCCAAATGCCATGTGCTGTAGCAGTTGGATTAACATATGGTAATTAAATATTACTTTACATTAAAAAATCTAAAAATGTACTGAAATTCTAACGGTTACAGGGACATTATAGTTAGTAAATAGAATTTGTTTTAAATGAGGAAATTCATTGAAAAAACATAATCTTACAGGGACGTTATAGTTAGGAAATAGAATTTAAAACCTTCGAAATTTAATATAATGCAAAGGTTAAAGGGACATCATAGTTAGGTTTAGATTTTACAAACAAAAATATAGGAATTCAGCAGTTACAATTGGAGATATCGCTAGTAACTCTAACTCGTGCCCTACGGTAGCTATACCTTGCGCACCCTCACCAAGCACTGCTAATTACTTCACATATTACATCACTCATCACAGCTTTTATGATATCATTGATAATATTACTGCAACATTTGCTGTAAAACTATTGTTGAGAAAACTGCACAGTGGGGGTGCGAGTTACAGTGGCTATACAACATAACTCAGCAATGAAAATCCTCTAAGGAATCATTTTCCTTAAGCAAGGCAAGCAATCAATCATTTGTTTCCTATGAAACTGAGATTAAACAATAGTCAAAAAGAAGGGATCTAAGTGGAGCAAAACCACATCATCACAGAAAGAAAGAACAGGCTCCTTCAACAAGAGAGCACCCAGCTCCCCCAGATGCCTGGTGGAAGTGATGGCCACAAGAAAAAACACTTTCATAGTCAGGAACTTAACATCCACAGTTTACAGAAACTCAAAAGGATGAAAGATCAAAGCCTTCAAGACAAAAGGCAAGTACCATAAGGGGTACAATCGCCAAACAAAAGTCCTAGAGATGGAGAAGCTCCTTAACAAACGAGCCACCAGGTAGTCAGAATCAGAATGATTATCAGAAGGAACCTGGGAAGCCCAAATGGCAGACCATTGAGTCTGCAAAGCAGAAACTGATCATTTCTTCTCAAAACTATCCAAAAAGAACTGAAGAATATAATTCAAAATACAGTCTAGATTGTAAATGTCTAAAGGTGTGTACCAACCGAAGGAGGGCCCATATAGTCAGCAATGCTTAGGGGAGAGACTCTGCCTTCTTCTGCCCTCCTCTTCTTAGGATAAACATTGCTTCAACCTCATGTGTTCTCATGACGGCTCCATGCCGTCATGAGCCACGTGCGGCATGTGCTCATGGCGGCGTGGAGCTGTCATGCAACTGCTGCGCGCCCATGTTTCACTAATTCCCTGCCTGTGTGGGCGAGTTAGTGAGTGGGCGGGGTCACGCCGTCATGAGCACGTGCCACCCGTGACTCATGATGGCGTGGCGCCGTCATGAGCGCTGAAGCACTGCGCTCAGCCCCCGTGCCGCGGCGAAGGGGTTAAGGGATATGTTGCTGTTGTTGTTGACACTGAGAAGGCTGATGAAAAGCAGACCACTTTTGTACCTCAAATTGGACTCCTTCAGATTATTTTAAGGAGCTTCACCTCCAATTCCATGCTATGCAACTGTGACCCCTAGAAAGGCAACTTTAAAGCTGAGGATTTTTGAGCAGCATCAGTGCGCCTGTCTTTCAAGTCCAAAGTACACTTTGTCAGTATAAAAGCCCTATCAGTCTAAGCTGAAGCACAAGCCACAACAAAAATAATGTTGGACATGAATTCAATTTATTTTTTCAATTTGATCCAGCAAAGAGGAACTATAGTGCCTCATACTGTTTTTTATGTTTGAAAGCAAAAACTTGGAGAAAAGGAGCCATAAATCCCAGCTCTCGAAGCTAAATGAGAACCAGAATAAACTTTTCTGAGTGCAGTCTTTTTTATCAGGCATTTCCTTAACAATACCATCCTCTGTCAAGGAGGTGCTTCCCAACAGACTTGCAGCAAAATATAAATTCACCATGAATTAGAACAAAGTGATTCTGATTCAAGTCCCTCTTAAGCACATCTACAAGGAAGAGATGCACAGGAAGATCGAGCTCTGCAGCACTCTGGAATTGGCACAAAAGACCAGAAGAAGACATTTCTGAGACCACCTTTTAGTGGAAACCCATATTATCCTTTACATGCCCCAACAGGGCAGGCAAAATGTTCTTTCAAATGTGCTTGCCCCGATGCTCCTTGTAACGTAGAACCTCTTCTTCTGACCCAGAAGAGACAGGGGAATGAACTCTGAAAGACTCCTGCCCATCTTTCTTCAAAGGGGTTAACGTCATCAGAGCCTCTCTAAAGAGGCTCTTCAATCATTCCTCCAAAACCCCAGAAGGGTGTTTAGCCCGAAGAAAGGAAGACGAAGAAGGGGAGTCAGATGCAGAGGAGACCTCCCTCCACCTCTTGTTAGAATGCTTGCCCGTACTGAAAGGAATCCTTACTTTCTGTCAGAAAACCAAACAGGAACAAACATCAATGACAGAAGATACCACCATGTGGATCTACATGCCTCTAGCATTTTTAACTCCTCACCTGATAATAAGAGAAAGACGAACACACTGCTGAGAACTGGGTGAACAGCATCCAGTTTCCCTGCACAGAAAACCACCCCAGAACGACTCTCAAGATGCTGCAACAACCAACAACAGCCAAGCAAGTCCTCACATCCAATGCGGTATGAACATGACATGGAACATGCAGAATGGTTGCCAAGGCTTTGGGACTTTGTTGGAATGGCGAAACATGCTGCATCACTGGAGAGCAACTACCACAATTTGACAAACCATTGGGATCATGAATAAAATTCCTTGCACAAGAATTCAGAGAACTCACATGCCCTGACTATCTGTGTGTGCTGCCGCTCACCATGAGTGAGGTTCTGGCCTTTTAACTCTGGGGGATTATGACCTTGTCAGATTGAGCCTTATGAAAAAGACTATTCCTATGTAGTGCCCTAGGGCCTTTGATGGGCACTGTTCATTTTCCTGAGCACCCTATGCTTTCTTTGTTACTTCCTTTCCTCCCTACCCCCATTCGCCACTGCACCTGGGAGCCCTCTGCTTAACCCCTGTTGCGCCTCACTGGACAATGTAGGTGAGTGTATGTGTTATGTGAAAAAAATAATATACAGATTTGAACAATCTCCCCTTCATGAATTGATGTCACCTGAAAGCACCAGTCCTTCCATCAGTCAGTTGTAGTAATATCTGTGCATTATGCTACTGACATCGCCTAGTAAACACTCACCAGTAAAGTGGAATGTCACTTACAATAGCCAATAAAATATAAGATATGTGTTTATATTATGCATATTTCAAGGTCCTGTTCCAACCCCAAACACAACCACTCCCTCCATCCATTCCTTACCTGAGCAGAAATGTGTTGCCTACCACATCTCCGAAGATTTTCTGTTGATGCAAGGCATTTACCAAAGAAATTAATAGCTGGTAGGTCTAACATACTCAAGCAGTTAAAACATCATAGGAAAAAAGGTTCTTCTTATGTTGAATGAAGCAGGCAAGCATATTTGTAAACAACAAGGGCACCCAATTAAGTCAGCAAGGGACCTTGAGAATTGATTATTTAAGACAACAACTGTCCCTTACAAGCATAAGAATAGAATCAAATAAATATAGACGAAATCGTTACTATATTGGTTTGACATGTCCAGCCAGACAGAGGTCTAGTATTTACTTATTAAAGAATGTAGTACAAGAATTTCTCACAATATACAAGGCGGGGCACAAGCCTGTACCCAACTTAACGGACATACAGCATAGACAGAAAAACAAACAAGAGGCTTTTAGGCAAAAGCTTAGCGTTCTGTTATACTGTTGTTGTCACAGTTTAAAAGGAAAAATGGAACAATACTAGCACATTTACTCTTTAGAAGGAAAAGAATGAATTTTTACAGTTGTATAAGGTTCATATATTTGTCGACGGCATTTCGATTTGTATTTAAAATTCACGAATCATCATCGGGACATATTATAAATGCCTAACACTAATAAGCCTCAATTGCCTAAGGGAAAAAAGGGAAGGGAAGGAAAATACAACATGTAGTCATTAGGAGGACTCAAAAAGTATATGTACATAAATGTGAAGTTTGAGTGCAGCCATTACCATCGTAGAATTTAAAAGGTGACTGTGAAGACACTTAAAAAGAAACTAGTGTTGAATATTCTGCGTGTAAGACTGGTGCATAACCGTTGAGTGCCGGTGAACGGGCATAGTGTTGTGGCATGTGAGCCTAAGTTTTTGGGGAGGTTGATGAAGTACGATGGAGGTTACATTGGTGGTGACTGAGGGAAAGGGGTGCCGGATGGAATCACGGGCGAGCGGGACTTAAATACACAGTGACGGCACCGAGAATGCGTCTAGTTGCTGAACCCAAAACGCAGTGGGGTGCCCGGGGGATATAATTGGCCATGATAAGGAGCAAGAGGGGTCTAAAAACCTAACCATGGGCAGGCCTGTTGGGCCCAAGGCCACGGTTCCGGACGCGGTTACGGGGTTAGCGTACCTGTAAATAAAACCTACTGTAAGGGTCGAGCTTAAGGGTGAGGGAGAGACGGACCACGTATACAAGGGGATCAGGCTCACCAATAAGAATGCGAAGGAAGGAGCGTCGGTATTGCCGCGATGAGGCGTTTACGATCGCTTGGAACCTGCAATAGAGAAGGGTCCTCGAGGAAATGGTTAAAAGTTGAGCGTCAAAAGGGGCCAGGGTGAGGCGTATATGATCGCTCTGTTACTCATGTCGGTTTGGTGACCTGGAAATGAAAGGGGAAGGTCAAGGCGATGTACGGACCTCGTGAGAGGAGAGCTCGCCGTGTGGTGGGATGACTTACCGGTCTTAGTGATGCGAAGGCTGCTCGATCGCAGTGCAGTTGGTGTTTCGGGCGTGTGTAACAGTAACAATAAGCAACTCAGATACCAACGCACTTTCTGCCCACCTCTACTTCTCTGAAAAAAAAAACACTTCCCAATAGTACCCAGGCTAGGGGACTCGCACGACACTCCAGCAATGCTCGAGGTCGAAGCTCTTCTCTCAGCCACCAATCAAGTTTTGAACTCAATGGTCAATGCTGCCCATATGCATGCAGATAAACTGGACGCTCAGATAAACATCCTACATTTGGTAGCAGACTCAATAATGGGAATAGACTCAAAGCTGGAGCAATTAAACTCATTGATGCGAAGAGTTCAAAAAAATGTGGCTCAAAATCAAATCCCAAGTTTGAACTCAAGTTTAGATCCAAACCAAAATATAAATTTAAACCTAAACCAAAAACACAATGGCTGTAATTGCGACCCTTTATTAAAAAAATTAGAATCACTGCCGGAAATAATGTCCACTCTAATAGAAGATCTGAGGAAAGAGGCCCAGACCATGCCACTCAAAACATTTATTTACCCATATCTTCAAACTCATGACAAATCTACTATAACAAAACCATGCTTAAACAGCCCTGAGTGCTCAAGCTGCAACAAGAGTAGTATGAAAATTGAACAACAATTACACAATGTTATATCAAATACCCAACGTGAACAGCCCCCCACTGCAGCTCAAGTGCATGCACTAGGTACTCAAAGAAGTACCGTTTATTCTGGCAATGTATCTATTCTAAATTTACAACCACCGAATGCCCAAGAAAGAATTAATTCACTTAACACTGAAGTGGTGTCAGCCATTTCACCGAGTCTAGCTAGACCTTCAAGTATGATCACACAAACCTCGATGGAAGGGAACCCCTTGTCCAGGAAGAATGAGAAGAAATTAAAGAAATTAAACAAAGCTAAAAAAAGGGCAATGCATTACTGCAGTGGCTTGGAACAAATAAGAGTGAGTTAACTACCAACTCGATCTTGCAGTCTGTAAAACTAGTCCATCATCCTGAAGAAACAAAGAAAACATTGAATGTGACTTTAATTAAGATCAATGATGACCACAATAACCTGTCTGACTGAGTGCAGAATCTATCAAACCTACGGGAAAAAAACTGCAAGCAGTAATAAAAATAAAAAATCTTATAGTACTTTGCCCAAGCAAAATGAAAATTCTATCCAACTGCTCAATAAAAGTTCTCTGTTTTCCCAAGGTGCAAAAAAACGTAGTAATCAGGAGCCAAGCAATAAAATAACAAATTACGCTGACGAAATCCACCTGTCAAGAATAGAAGAGGAACCAACAAATACTGAGGCCCTCACAGAGGTGGAAAGACCTGCGTACACGACACAGTCCCTTCAAGAATTAGCGAGAGGAAGCGACCGGCCTACAGACGACTGCCTCTCGATTCTCAAATCAAGTAACCAAGATAACCCAGAGTATCTACTCAACGAAAAGTCACTTACGGACCTATTAGTGTTCGAAACAGCAATCTTTGCAAAAATCAAATCCTAACCTTCGAGAGCCTCCTTCTCTGTCTCAACAATACAAAAAAATATTACTGTATCCGGAATACGTATCCCAAGGAAAATGGGATATTTTAAATAGAGGAAACATTTTAAAGTTATGCTCGCAGCTCCCAGGTCTAGTAAACGTAAAATCATTGGATATCAAAAGTGTGGCTTTCACTGACCCTGAACAGGGCCAGACAAATTAATAGACTGTGGTAACTTTCTACAATCAAGACCAGGCAGCAATCCTAATGAATAACAAAAAACAACTGAGTGATTGGGACGTTCGGGTTACCTCCTGTACCAACTCTAAATACCCGGATTTTCTAAAAAACATATGTAGCGCTCCAATGGTCGGTAATAACAAACTAGAGCTAAAACAGGATAAGAATATCCAGCAGTCACCCTTAGCACAATGTGGCCCTCGACCAGTAACAAAAACAGCACCCTGGATATAGAACCCACTTCAAATAATAGCATCAAAAGTGGGCGGACCACGCAAATGCATGCTTAAGCCTCACAAATCCGAAGATTGGTCTTGGCTCTCTCAGGCCTTAGGGTAATACACAGAAAACATCGAACTGAGAAAAAAATGAACTATGATGTCGCACACTATCCTAACATCTGCTCTTGGAATATCCGGGGTTTAACAAAAGAGAAAAGTGAACGGCTAACCATGGGCCTCCAGAAGACCCAGGAAATATTTGCTTTCCAAGAAACTTGGGCCCTGGAGAACACCATCTGGGAAGACTTCACCGTTATTGAATCACACGCTATTCCATCTGCTGTAGGTGGTCATGCCTCCGGAGGTGTGCTGATCACCGTGAAGAACACTCTGGTTGTAAACCTATTGCCGCTTTATAAAGGCGAGGGCGATTATATCTTCATCAGCATCGAGACTCAGTGCCACGAAAAGGAAAAACTAAGACAAAAATGATCCTTGGCTGTGTTTACTTGCACACCTCCAAAATAAGACGAGAAGCTACACTGGGAAAAATGCTCCCGACATAAACAACCTCTATGCTCATTTCCCAAATGATATATGGCTGATAATGGGCGACTTCAACACCAACCTAATGGAGGCCGGCCTCACCCCAATTTTCCAACCATCTTCAGTTAACGAAATGTGGGCTATCCCAGAGATAAAATCTCAGTTCCAACGGAAGAAAGCCAAAGGGACAAAATTGGCAACACAATTAAACCAACTAGGCCTTCGCATTTTAAATGGAAGAATTGTTTCGGATAAACCAGCGGCATATACTCATCTATCTCCCTCTCGAATGGCCGTTCTGGACTACATATGGATATGAGTCACTCACTTCCACTTTGTACGACAGTTTTTAGTAACTCCATCTTTAGATAGCGATCATGCAGTCTTAACATGCAAAATTGATCTTTGGCAGGTCCATCGCCCGAATATTCCCCTGATTGGAAACAAATCTAACTTACAGAGCGTAAAAAAATTGAGATGGTTCGAGGACAATCGGGAAGTAATTGAAGCGAAAGTGGACGATCTTTTGACCAAATGGAACCCGGATGGCAGTAGTCATTTGACGGCATCCTCATGGGAAATCATTGTGACCGATTTCAGAGAACAATTAGCCCCAAAGCTAACAAAAAGTCTAGACAAGTCCCTTTCGGTTTCATCTACTCTTTTAGAGCAAAAGCAACACATAGTGATCACAAAAAATAAATTAAATAAGCTGTAGTGAAATTATGCCAATAATGAAAATGAACATAAATCTCTGCGGGGCGAAATATCAGCTACCCAAAAAGAATATAGGAAGGCCAGGTTTATCCTTAAGAGATTGGAGGAAGAACATAAAATCTAAGGATCAAAGAAAATTCTGGAGTTGGGTAAACAGGGCTACTAAAACCACTAAACCTCCCAGTGCAACTATCATCTCACCCGCTGACTGGGAGATTTATGTTAAAACACTTTATACAGCACCGTATGGCACTAACTGTAACAGCCTTTCCATTCTTAAGCAACCCAACTCCCAGGATGATACGACGCCAACTGCCAAGATCACCCCGAACCAAATAGCGCAGACCTCCCTGAATGGCTGGCCCGCTGTCGAGCCTTTCCACCAAGAATTGACCTAATAAAAATCCAAACCTTGCAATACGCTGATGACACTATTTTCGACTCCCTCGTCCTGTATTGCAACACCAACATGCTAGAGATTAATGCTGCCAAAACCAAAGTAATGGTAGTATCCTCCTCGAAAACAAAAAAGCGCACTTGGTTCATTGAGGGGAAGGCATTGGAATCAGTCACCGCATATAAATATCTGGGTGTCTGGATAGATCACAAAGGGAGACCGACCGCGCATATAACCGCAAAGCAGGGCGTTGCTCGTAGCCTGGAGGGGGCTTTTATAAGAACAAAGAGAGCCCTCCACTTCCCGGATTTTGCCCCGCTAGTAAGACTGATAGGTGCAAAATTCCTCCCAACAATAGCCTTTGGTGCTATAACCTATAAAGATACAATGACCAATTGGCTAGATAGAGCTCAGTCAGCATGCTTCCGCAGAGTATTCCAACTACCAAACTCGACCACTCATGCCCAAATCTGAAAGGAATTCTCCTTATCTTCCCAGCACTGGATTATGAGTGCAAGATTCATTGCTTACAGCCTAAAAACAAAACAAGCCAGTTCTCACAATTTAAAGAGCAGTACATGGTCATTGCTTAGCAATCCTGACACATCGTGGAATAAATACTTGACCTTTTGTCTGGAAACTCTAAAGGCTCAGGATATATGGTCAATTTTGCGGCCCATAGAGGCGAAATCCAAACTTTTGACCAAACAAACAAAAATTATTTCCTATGACCATGACGCACAATCAGTATTAAAGCTCCTTCACGGCAGCTGGGCTTCCAAAGTCTACGCCCCAAAAATATTACCGCTCTATCTTTCTTCGCCCATGAAACCTTATGTAAAATATCAACTAATGAGACTACGTTTTGGCCTAATTCCACTGATGGCATATAAGTTCGGTCAAGGATACAAGAAAGCTGCCTCCACTCAATGCCACTTCTGTAACCAGGAGGAGGAAAACCTGATTCACATCTTGTGCATTTGAAGACGCTTACTAGCCCAACGAACCTTTTGGCTTTGTCCGATTTGGCTCTCTCTTAACACCAGGACATGCCAAGAAGCATTGGCAGTATGCATGAGGGGCGACTCACCTCAGATGGCGACGCGCTTTGTAAAATGTATGTCTGAAATTAACTCTTTGTTACCACTAGAGGATTAAGAATGAACTTTATTCCTCCAAAATTGATTCTTTTTCTCCCACACGCATATTGTTTTTTTTATCAGAATTTGATTTGTGTTTTTTCTTAACTTTTAACCATGACTGTACAAATTGCAATGATTTTAATTAATTATGGAAATAAATTCTTACTTACTCTATGTATATAGTGAAGTCGCAGGCTGAGCGTTGGCATGATGCTGGGCAGGAAGTATGAGAGATACAGAAATCTGCTTCTGTAAAGGAACGTGAACAATGGTCAGAAGAAGGAGAGTTGGATGACGAGGGTTGTTGGTGGAACAAGCAGATGGATAGGTGGAAGCTGCCTATAGCCTTTGTACAACCTATGGTTCAGATGGCACATGGGCCAGCACATGTTAGAGCTTCAGCAATAACGAAATTGCTTACGCAAGTTTGGGAGCAGCCAGAAATTGCTAGCACAGCTAAGAGAGTAGTGCAGTCTTGTTTGATCTGTTTACAATATAATCCAGGAAAAGGGACGCGAACTCCAGCTGGAGGATTCGCTACACCAACTGCACCTTTCGAAGTTTTGCAAATGGATTATCTCCAGCTTGAGCGTTGTAGTAATTTGAAGTACGTCCTAGTGGAGGTTTGTGCTTTCAGTAAATGGATTGAAGCGTACCCCACGAAGGATAATACTGCTATTACTACGGCGAAAGTGTTGCTGAAGGAATTCTTTCCTAGATTTGGTGTTTGCAAACTCCTATGGAATGATAACGGACCTCATTTTGTTGGGGAAGTTATGAAGCATGTCCTGAAAGGATTAGGAATTAAACAGAAGTTCCAATGCAGTGTTCCACCCACAATCAGCAGCACTGGTGGAAAGGTATAATGCTACTCTGAAGCTGAAAATAGCGAAGATACAGGCTTCTACATCTTTGACTTGGCCAAATGCGTTGCCTTTGGCATTGTTGTCTATTAGATCAGTACCACACTCTCGAACAGGCTTCAACCCTCTATGAGGTGGTGTTTGGAAGGCCAATGAATATTTGGGGAGTTCCAAAACCGAGTTCTGTGTATGATGTACCTTGTGTCTTAATGAATGACTATTTGGCACAATTAACTGACAGCTTGGTTTCTATTAATCAACAGATTCGAGAAGCTCTTCCCGACAGATCTGCAGGTGACGGCCACGAGCTCCGACCTGGTGACCACGTAATGGTCAAAGTTTTTGAGAGGTCAAGCAGCTTGGAGCCGAGGTGGCGCGGACCAGAGCAAGTCCTCCTGGCTACGAGAACAGCGGTTCGAGTTACCAACAAGAAGAATTGTGTGCA
Source organism: Lissotriton vulgaris (assembly GCF_964263255.1). NCBI lineage: Eukaryota > Metazoa > Chordata > Amphibia > Caudata > Salamandridae > Lissotriton > Lissotriton vulgaris. The sequence continues at coordinate 1,511,139,110 of NC_141691.1, read as the reverse complement.
TAGTACCCATTGTCGCAAGGTATTGTCGACCTTGGTGGAACCTGCTGTACTGACCGATCATCGAGAAATCCTGACTACGGAGAAAGGCCAAGCTTTGTCACCTAATGAATCTGTGGAGTTCTTCCCGGATCAAACAACTCCTGGAGCATCGCAATACAACTTGAGGCCAAGAAAAGAATCTACAGTTTTTTCAGAGACAGGTTGAGCAACCCCCCTGGGTAGTGGAAACGGACTGCCGATATGACAAGGGGGGGGGGGGGAATCAGCCCTGCGTAGTGTAGTGACACCCGTCTTGATCTTCGGTGAAGAAACCAACGTCTACCCATGGGAGAAGAGCTCCTACGATTATTTTTGTTTTTGATTTTTGTCCTTTAGAAAGAGTTGATTATGTTGCTAAAATGAACAAGAAGCACATTGTTGGTGTTATAGGGTTCTTTGCTACTTTGACAATTATAGCAGTGATCACTTGGTCTGTTGAAGTGATGGTTCCTGCTCGTGAGTTGTTTGTTGTTACTACTCCAGTCCCAGAGGAGCACCAGCATTTCACTCTTCCATATCATGAATGGAAGCATCGTCAGTTGTTTTTTAATAATATGTTTGTTCAGATGTTGCACCACACATATAGTGCTACCAACACCACTAATTGTTGGATATGTGGTATGATTCTAACGCATCAAAAGAAAGGAGGAACCCCTTTTATCCCACTTCCTTTCTCGCATAATGGCTCTTGTTGAGCCTGGTACACTTTGCTATTTTCAACTAGGAAACTTACAGTAGGTGGACTTCTTTCCCGTTTGAATAAAGAGTGTTATCAGGACAAAGATGGGTATCCTCAAGCCAATGGAACTATATAGGAATGGGAGGAATACTGACCGTAAAATTTCTCTATGCCATATGTCTTCACCCACACAAGAGACTTTGCCAAAAATTAACCATTTGTGATTACTGTTACAAAGACTAAAGCAGACCTATGTGTACAAAGTACTGGACGAATTCCAGTTGGAGTGAGTGAATGTAGTACAGTATTGAATATAGATGGTGTAAATAATACTTTGTTTTTAGCTTTACATAATACCTATCTAGAATGTGGCAGTAATGGATACCATCAATTACCAATTGGGTGGTCAGGTGTATGTTATGTATCTTTTCTATTACCACCTGTTTTCTTGGCACCTGCATCGTATCATCGAGATTTTAAACTGTATCAAAATGTTTCATTGAATAGGAACAAAAGGACAATAAGCACTGATGTAGTGGATCAAACAGACACTAGTCTACAACAATATGTTGATTTTAATCTGGGATTGTTTTCTTTTGTGGCGCTGCATTGAATAGCAGAAAAGTAAGGCGGTTAACTAGAGTTGTAGAAGCTGTTACTAATCAGACTGCTATAGCGCTAGGAAAAATCACTGAAGAACTGCAAGTTGCTAGAATTGTAGCGCTCCAAAATCGGATGGTCTTAGACCTGATGCTAGCAGATTGAGGAGGAGCATGTAAAAATTATCGGTAGCAGTTGTTGCTTGTATATCCCAGACAACTCGCCGACAGTGTATGATGCGATTTTTAAACTACATAAGATAGCTACAGATATTCACACAAAGAATGGCACTTGGTCTTTTGCAGGATGGTTTTGGGCTCTAGTCTCTGCTTGGGGTTGGAAACTACTGACTGTTCTATGTATCGTTATTGCAGTGATTTTTACCTGTTGTATGTGTATTCCTTGTGGCCCAATGTTATGCTCCATGTGTATTACTACCTGTATGCCAACTAAGGAGAATATCGGGAAAATGAAAGCACAACACATACTAGATAAGGAAGTAGCTGATATGATGCAAATAGATATACAAGATAAGTATTTAGATTATACTAGGAAAGCGAATGTCTACAGCTAATGCTGAAAGGGTCGTCTGTAGTAAATTGACAGCGATCGGATTAAGCATTAGCAGAAGACATCTTAGCATCTCAGTTCTAGCCATTAACTTGACATTTAGCGGACTCCATTTTGTATTCACGGCAGTTATTTTGTCTGATACATGCTGCCTCGTGTCGACCATGTGCTTTGTCCTATCTTGCTCTCCAAGGCGCTTGAAATCTGCCCGGCAACAAGTTATATTTAGCATCCCTCACTTTCGCGCATGTCAAGTAGGGTCCACATCTGTTAGTGATTAGTTCCAGATAGGAATATGTTTGTCGACCCCCAAAACTCTTAGCTCCACCCACTGATCGATTGTGCCTCTCGATATTACCTTATATGTACATAAACTGCGCTCTTGTGTTTGTACCGCCTTCTTTTGAGCCCCTGTGCAGGTGTAACTAAACCATGCTTTCTTAGCTTGTGGTGCTACTTCTTGCAATGCCGAAGGGTACTGTTATGAACCGTAGCACCACCTAATGAGGTGTAATAAACGTTACTTTTTGTATTCCAGTTTCTGTGCCAACTTCTTCCTATTGGTCTGAGGACTTGTGCAGAGAAGGGCGAACCCCTTGCACTGGTGGGTCAGGCTGAGGCCTGCTCCGACAAATCCCTCGAGGACCCTGCGCCGTTGCAGGTTCCAAGCGATCAGAAACGCCTCTTCGCAGCAATACCGACGCTCCTTCGCATTCTTTATTGGTAAGCCTGATACCCTTGTGTACGCGGGCCATCTCTCCGTCACCCTTAAGCTCGACCCTTACAGTAGGTTTTATTTACAGGTACGCTAACCCCGTACCGCGTCCGGAACCGAGGCCTTGGGCCCAACAGGCCAAACAGGCCTGCCCATGGTAAGGTTTCTAGACTCCTATTGCTCCTTATCACGGCCAATTATATCCCCCGGGAACCCCACTGCATTTTGGGTTCAGCAACTAGACGCATTCTCTGTGCCGTCACTGTGTATTTAAGTACCGCTCGCCCTTGATTCCATCCGGCACTCCTTTCCCTCAGTCACCACAATGTAACCTCCACCGTACTTCATCAACCTCCCCAAAAACTTAGGCTCGCATGCCACAACACCATGCCCATTCACCGGCACTCGACGGTTATGCACCAGTCTTTCACGCAGAATATTCCACACTAGTTCCTTTTTAAGTGTCTTCACCAGTCACCTTTTTAAATTATACGGAGGTAATGGCTGCACTCAAACATCAAATGTATCTACATATACTTTTTGAGTCCTCCTAATGACTTCATGTTGTATTTTCCTTCCCTTCCTTTTTCCCATTGGCAATTGAGACGTACTAGTGTTAGGCATGTATAATATGTCCTGATAATGATTCGTGAATTTTAAATACGAATTGAAACGCCGTCGACAAATATATGCACCTTATACAACTGTAAAAATTCATTCTTTTCCTTCTAAAGTGTAAAGGTGCTAGTATTGTTCTGTTTTTCATTTTAAACTGTGACAACAACAGTATAACCGAACGCTAAGCTTTTGCCTAAAAGCCCCTTGTTTGTTTTTCTGTCTATGCTGTATGTCCGTTAAGTTGGGTACAGGCTTGTGACCGCCTTGTATATTGTGAGAAATTCTTGTACTACATTCTTTAATAAGTAAATACTAGACCTCTGTCCGGCTGGACATGTCAAACCAATATAGTAACGATTTCGTCTATATTTATTTGATTCTATTCATATGCTTGTAAGGGACCGTTGTTGTCTTAAAGAATCAATTCACAAGGTCCCTTGCTGACTTAATTGGGTGCCCTTGTTGTTTACAAATATATTTCGCGCAATCGCATGATTGCAAGGGCGTTTCACCTACCACTTTCTTACAATTGGGCCACCTCCATGTCCCATTATTACTATACCTTCTTCAATCACTGCACTCACCCATTGTTATGTCAGAACACACACCCTTGTACTCAGATGAGTACATCAAGAAAATCTGTGAGGGCCCATTACTATTTACAAACACAGGAGACACACCAGGAGTGAGTAGCACTAATCTCTCTGATGGGTACAGGCTTGTGTCCCGCCTTGTATATTGTGAGAAATTTTTGTACTACATTCTTTAATAAGTAAATACTAGACCTCTGTCGGCTGGACATGTCAAACCAATATAGTAACAATTTTGTCTATATTTATTTGATTCTATTCTAATGCTTATAAGGGACCGTTGTTGTCTTAAAGAAACAGGCAAGCAAGCACAGAAGGATTCTCACTCTGCAACATGAAACAAAAAGAGTGAGTGGTAAATCCAAGACAAAAAGCAGCTCATATCTAACAACACAGTGTCAAGGAGAAGTCTCATTCACCAAGGTAAGCATAGTGAATATTTATTTCACAGCAGGAGGTTAGCTTTGGTAGAATTATCAGGTGGGTTGATTGTTTGTGGGACGTACCTTGTAGAAGAATCAGTGCACATTTTCTATTGTTCCATTGATAGAAATATTATTCTGCACCGTGATGTCCCTTTCTGGCCTAGGTAAGGGGGGGTGGGTGTTATGAGAAAATTAGCATTTTGTGTATTCTCCCGATAACAATCTAACAATGCTTGCACCACATCTGCCCCAGCAAGTGTGAGATCGGTTAATGGCGGAAATAGATAATGTTAGAACTGGGGGTCTCTAGTTGGCAGAGGTGGAATTTGAACTTGTATTTGTACTAGACCCACAGTGATTGGTGTACATCACTAGTGAGTGCAGACCACTACCCCACCACATACTGTTTGTTTTTTCCGGTGTCCTCCTGGAAGTATTTTTGGGATATTGAGACTCTGGCTAGTGTTGCACCTGTAAGATCCTGCCAAAAAAGAAGTCAACTTTTTCCACCTGTGCATTTACACGAAGAGGAGATAAAAGCCTTTTGCAAGAAGAGGGGGCTGCCCATTGAGAAAGATTCCACAAGGAGGGATCTTGAGGCATGCCTGTATTCCCGTGAGGCCAGAATTTGGGAAGCAACATTAGCAGATGATTCTGAGGAGGAGGACTTCTCTGACAGTGAGGAAGAGAAAGATGAGAGCTCCTTGCTGCTTAGCAAAGGTGCGGATTAGACAGGCTAAACAAGGAAGGTATGATCCGGTGGGCCTTAGCCCAGAAAGAAAAATGGGACGCTTTGTTCTCTTTGTACAAGTGGGAACTGAGCCTGGACTGAACCAGTTCTGGGTGTTTCTTGAGCACTTTGTTTTCCTGGCTTCTCCTTTTCTTTCAGATTGAGGGGCAGGGTCGCCAGCCGCCCAGCAGGAGGTGGAGCCAGCATTGTGGAAGGCAGGCACAGCCCTATTCAGGCCCAGGTGCTATCTTCTCCCACCACTCAAGTTGCAAATGCAGTCATTCAGCCTAGGGCTGACTCAGCCAGCCTCCTGGGGAATCCCCAGCACCTGTCACTCTCAAACCAAACAGTCAATACACAAACAGGCCAAGGCACACAGAAGGGTCAGACAAGAGAACAGCAACTTTCTAAAAGTGCTGTTCTCAAACACAGGATTTAAAAACAACCTTTCCTAAAAGATATGTTATTAAATTCTGAGTTCAGGGATACTAGACTCTTATGTCCTATCTTGTTCCTATGGGAGGAAATGCTGGTAGCCACTGTAGCCAGCATCCCCCATGTTAACTAATGGAGCAAGATAGCCTTACAATAGTGAAAAACAAAAATGGCTGTAATTCACTACCAGAGCATGTCACTTGCACCAGTACATTCTCTACCTTTCACATACACTGCACCCTGCCCAGGGGGTTACCTTGGGCCTTCCATAGGGGTGACCAATGTGCACAAAAGGGGAAGGGTTAGGCCTGGTCAGTGGGGACACTGACCAGGAGGACATGGCAGTTCACAGACTGCACACATGCATTGCGGTGGCAGGCCTGAGACACCATTTTGGAGCTACTCATGTGGGTGGCACAATCAGTGCTGCAGGCCCACTAGTAGCATTTGTCATCACCAGCCCTGGCACACTCAGTGCACTTTACTAGGGACTTCATGGTGATACAAATATGCCAATCATGTAGATCCAATCACAATAACAATTTACACAGAGAGCATATGCACTTTAGCACTGATCAGCAGTGGTAAAGTGCACAGAGTCCTATTGCCAACAGCCAAGGGTCAGGAAAAATAAGGGAGGAAGAAGAAAAAAATTTGGAAATGACCCTGCAAGAAGGGCCAGTTCACACAGATATGTTAAAAGAAATAGAAAAGTTGGGGGAAGAGGGTTAGGGTGTTGATGATTGAATGGGTAGAGGGAATTAGGTAAAACGTTAGAGAGACAAATACAGCCTTCAGCACATTCATGAGTGTGGCACATGGAAGGAAGATGACAGTTAAGTTAACCTGCTCAGAATTGTAGCAGCCAACAGATTCCCAAGTTAATCTTTTTATTTAGGCTGAAGACTAAAATGGCAAAGATGCACACTTTTTGTAACACAAGTTAAGAAAAGTGATACTGTTTCCAAATAATGCAACAGTTTTTTTCTGACATTCTCCATCTTAGAAGCAGGGTGAACAACAATGGCGGATTGTCAATGAGGCTCTACTTTGCAGAAGGGAAGCTCTGTAAAGTGAGAAATGAAAATTAAAATATTTGAGACTCAAGGTAAACATGGAGCATGAGGAGGAATTGGAGTGTGTAACATAACCTAACATACAATTAACTAAGGCCAATCTATTGTCACACATTCCAGAAAATTAGCTACAAGTAACCTGATTGAAAGATCATTCAACAATAAAAAAGTTTAGCTCTGCCTATCATCATCAATGTCCCCCAAAAGTTGATAGTTACATAGGATTATCTTCCACTCAAGATAACAGTCTGCATTCCTGTAAATTGCTCACCCCTTTCTAGTTCTAGTCCACAAGGGTATGCCTCTTTGAGTGACCAAGACAATAAAAAGAGCTTTACAGGCACATGCATCAACCTTTTTTTGCGAGTGCAAACAGTACGATTCGCAAAAATTGTCTGTTTGCGCCCGCAAAAAAGGGTTTTTGCAATGTGTAAGGCACTCGCAATTTAAAAAATCGCAATTAATTGCGATTTATTAAATTGTGATTGCATTTAAGGAATCGCAATTTGTGATTCCTTAAATGTGATGCAAGAACCACTTTTAAATAGCGATTTTGCTATTTGGGGCCGCTAATTACCGAGCAATTAAACTGGTTGGTAAATTGCAAAAACTTTGAAAAATGCACTAAAGTGCATTATTCAAAGTTTCATTTTGCGCACCCACATGCTTGTGCGCAACAAGGGTACACATCACAATTTCAGAGGTGCAACATGGTGTCCTTTTGACACCCTTGCACCCTTGAAATTGCATGCGCAATTTGTAAGTACCTATTGGTACTCGTAAATTGCGCATACAATTTCCCATTCATTCCTACGGGCCTGTAGTCCCATAGGAATGAATGGGGAGCCATTCCTTAATTGCGACTCGCAAATTGCAACTCACATTTAAGGATTGCTTAGGAATCGCTATTTTTATAGCAATTCCTACATGCATAGACTTTTGCGAGTCCTTAATTGCGATTTCTTAATATTAGCAATTAAGGACTCGCAAAATCGCACCTTGATGCATGTGCCCCTATGTCTCTTAATAAAGTCTGGGTAAGCAGTGAAATTTAAAACAAACCAAAACATGCTGGCATGCAAATTACCAAAATGCCTGTAAGGTAACACTCCCAGCATTCACCCTAAATCAAATGATCACCAAAGAATGACATTCTAAGTATACCTAAGCTAAGCCCATCATATTCATCTAATGAATGATCATTTGCAAATCGTTGATGCAATTTACCTGCTCCAATTGTGGTGTCTTACATTTTAAGTCGGACTGCAGAATCACTTTCTAAACTTGGATTAACAAAAAACTCAGCAGAAGGTAGCAGATCACTCAGAATTTGGCAGCCAGGATCACTCTCAACCTCCCACATAGAACTCACATCACACCACACCTGAAGGACCTCCACTGGTGCTCCATAATCAAATGAGCACAATTCAAACTCCTCACTTAAACTTTCAAGGCCCTACATCACATTGGTCCACCATATCTCAATACTGGCATTTGCTTTAGACCAGGATGGAGTTTGCAGAGGTTTACACTGCAGAATTCTGCAGAGTTGTAGAAAAACTCCTCTAAATTCCATGGAGTCCCGTGAGCGGGGAGAAGATTGCTCAGCTACCCCTAATGAAGTCCCCTTGGCTGCTGATGGTCGTTGGGGGCAAGAACTCCTATTGTTGCTATAAGTAAATCCCCCAAGGTGGGATTGCTGGGATGTCATTGGGGGCTCGTCCCTTTCTCAACTACTCGGCAAAGCTGCCTCCGGGCACAATACTGGTTGTGGGATGAAGTCATCTTGGCTGCTGAGGGTTGTTGGGGGCCAAGAATCCCTATTGTTGCCACAAGTAAGTCCCCCTCAGTGGGACTGCCGAGACATCATCGGAAACCAGCCCCTTTCTCCACCACTCTGCCAAGGGGCCTCCGGGCGCACTAATGGTTTAAGGGATGAAGTCCCCTTGGATGCTGAGGGTCGTTGGGGGCCAAGAATCCCTATTGTTGCCAAAAGTAAGTACAGCACAGCAGGATTTCTGTGATGTCATTGGAGGCCCTGCCCCCTTTCTCAACTACTCTGCAAAGGGGCTTCCTGGTGCACTACTGTTTGGGGGGATGCAGTCCCCTTGGCTGCAGAGGGTCATTGGGGGACAAGAACCTGTATTGTTTCTACAAGTAAGCCCCCCACAGTGGGATGGCTGAGACATCGTCGGAGGCCCCACCCCTTTCTCAACCACTCTGCAAAGGGGCCTACTGACACACTACTGGTTGGGGGCATGAAGTCCCCTTGGTTGCTTAGGGTCATTGCTGGCCAATAACATCTATTGTTGCTACAAGTATGTCCCTCACAGTGGGATTGCTGAAACATCATCGGAGGCCCCAGCCCCTTTCTCAACCTCTCTGCAAAGGGGCCCCCTCGTGCACTGCTGGTTGGGGAATGAATAACCTTTGGCTGCTGAAGTTTGTTTTGGGGTAAAGAACCTCTGTTGTTGCCACAAGTAAGTCAACCACAGGTGGTCTGCTGGGATGTCATTGGCTGCTGATGGTCGTTGAAGACCAATAACTCCTATTGTTGCCACAGGTAAGTCCCTCGCAGTGGGATTGCTGGGATGTCATTAGAGGCCCAGGCCCTTTCTTAACCACTCTGCAAAGGGGCATCCTGGAACTTTACTGGTTAGTGATGATGTCCCCTTGGCTGCTAAGGGTCGTTGGTGGCCAAGGACCCCTATTGCTGCCACAAGTAAGTGACCCACAGCGGGATTCCTGAGATATCATTGGAAACCGTACCTTTTCTCAACCACTATGCAAAGGGGCCTCCTGGCACACTACTAGTTTATGGTCACGAAGCAGACATTTATATGATACCAAATACATATGTTTTCAGGCCTATAGTCTTCTTTGAACTACTAAAGAAAGACACCAACAGAAATCCACAGAATGTTCGCACGCTCCATTCTATGTGTCAAGCCAGTCTCAGTCAGCTGCAACGTGCAGACCAAACGCAAGGCTTTCGAGAAATGACATGCCAGCTTTCAGCTTTTAGCTTGCTATTGCCAAACCTCATATCTCCAGTAAAAGATGTCGACATGACCTGCCCTAGCTGGTCAAATACGTGCAGAAACCCACGTACACTAGAAACGCAAATTTCACCTTTATGGAAAAACCCAATTCTGCTCTTGTAGATGACACGTGAGTAATGTAGGCACACTTCGAGCCTTAAAAGGGTATCACACCATATGTGCACTTCACTGATTGGTCTAGCAGGTCATAGCCTGATCCAGATTACGTATGCTATGATGCCCATCCTGCGGGGGCTTCTACCTATAAAATGTCTCTGCACTGTCATACCAATTGGGCACTCAGTGAGCTTTGCTGAGGTCTCCGTGCGCACGTATTTGATATTGTGATTACTTTCTAATTGGGTTCCCAATAAATCTTGCATACTCAAACATGCTGAGAGCGAATTGTTTATTTTACTGTTGTCATTGATCTTTTATTCTTGCAGTTAAACATTGCGCTTCGACATTTGGTGAAGAATGCTGCGGGCCCAATACAACTGACTGGCTACACCGACGGAGCAGACACTGGATCGGACCCTTTTGGCACCCTTCTGAGGGCGGGGATTTGAGGTGATAACGTTCTGTTTGTTTATCTCTCCCCGGCCTGGTTGGTAGCTGGAGGGGGCCGGGTCCGGTGGATGACCTGTTTGTGGCCTCTCTGTTGTCTTTGGCATTATCCTGCTCTTTTCGCTCTCGGCACGCTTGTGTTGTGTTCTACCTCTCCTGACACGTTTTATTCCTGACTCTCTATGTCTGACGAGGTGTGTCTGTGTCCTGGGGATATTTACAAGGCTTGTTCAGACTCCATGTCTTTCGTGGTTCCTTTTCTGATCACCTTCTTCATTCTGCTGTTTCTGGCTCTGATGGTTTACGTGAGTTTTTGTCACCACACGGCCTGGGAGGTAGCTCCCGTCTAGCTCTCTTTCCTTTTCTCCAGCCCTCGGCGTTGTTGACCTTTCTGACGTTCTGTGCCACGGGCGTGTGTTCACCTCTGTCATCGCTGCCTGAAGTCCACTGCCTTTTCTCACATACATTTTTTTTATCTTATAGGGTCTGGCCTATGATGCCCATCCTGCGGGGGCTTATATCTATAAAATGTCTCTGCACTGTCATACCAATTGGGCACTCGGTGAGCTTTGCTGAGGTCTCCGTGCGCACGTATTTGATATTGTGATTACTTTCTAATTGGGTTCCCAATAAATCTTGCATACTCAAACATGCTGAGAGCGAATTGTTTATTTTACTGTTGTCATTGATCTTTTATTCTTGCAGTTAAACATTGCGCTTCGACAATGGGATGAAGTCCCTTTGGATGCTGAAGGTCTTTGGGGGCAAAGAACACCTATTTGTACCACAAATATGTCCCCCACAGTGGAATTGCTGAGATGTCATTGGAGGCTCTGCCCCCTTTATCAACCACCCTGCAAATGGGCCTGCTTGCACACTACTGATTCGGGGATGAACTTCCCTTGGCTGCTGAGGGTCATTGTGGGCCAAGAACTCCTAATGTTGCCACAATTAAGTCCCCCACAGAGGGGTTGCTGAGACATCATCGGAGGTCTCCCCTTCTTTCGCAAACACTCCTCAAAGGGGCCTTCTGACACACTACTGGTTGGGGTATTAAGTCCCCTTGGCCACTGTGAGTCAGTTGGGGCCATGAACCCCTATTGTTGCCACAAGTAAGTCCCCCACAATGGGATTCCTGAGACATTGTCGGAGTCCCAGCTCATTTCTTAGCTAGTCTCCAAAGAAGCCTTCTGATGCACTACTGGTTGGGAGATGTGGTTCCCTTGGCTGCTGAGGGTCGTTGAAAGCGAAGAACCCCTTTTGTTGCCACAAGTAAGTCCCCTACAGCTAGGGGTGAGCACGTGAGCAAACTACTCTTTGCCGGCAGGTTAGCAGAGTTTTGTTGAACTTCACGTTTCATTTGGAGCGCAGATCAGCACACTCAGAAAATTCCGCTGTGGAGCAGAGTTTACCACCCACCCGTAATCTCCTTTCACAAACCTTCCATACAACTCCTCTTGTCTGGACTTCTACTTGCACACATTGAACACATACAGAAAACCAGATTTGGCAGTCAAACCTTTTCCACATTGCTCCTAAATCATAGAACGTCCAGCCGACATACGTACGAGCCTCCTAAAGCATGGGACGACCTATTGCTACGCATGAAAATCTTCTCCTCAAATCTTAAATTCTGCAACAAACTGAAGAGGTGGTGTTTTGAGGAGTCACACTAGGCCCTAGGTTTGTCTCGAATCACACCTGTTCAGTGCCAAGATAACTCCCTAGGTCATAGTGTGCTCTATAAATGTGCATAACATAACATATCACAACATCAACTGGCACACACAGACAAAAAAACACTAAAGTTGTCATAAACACAAGACAGCTCACAAACTCCTAGAATAATAAAAGAAATCTTTCGCACATAAGAGTAAGAATGCAAAAAAATAGAAAATTAATCTAAGGCCTACAGCAGACTAGTACCCAAAAAGTATAACACACCACAGTATGAATATAAATGTGAAAAGAATTCACAGAACACAAGGAACATTAGCAAATGTTATTAATCCCAGCCCTCCCTCATCTATCGGAGGTAGAGACTGGTAGTTGCGTTTGGAGAGTGGTGGAGAAAGGGGCTGGGCCACATACCGGCGCTCAGGAATTCCGCTGCGTAGGTCTAACAGGAGGCCCGAGGAGAGCTTACTGGCCACCAAAGTCCCTCAGGAGTAAAGTGGACTTTGTCCCCCAACCCATATAGTGTGCCAGGAGGTGCTTTGCAGAGTGGTGGAGAAAGGGGGTGTGTCCTCCGAAGACCGCTTTGACTTACTGAAGGTAACAGGAGGGGTAGCTGGCCCCCAAGGACACCCTTTGGGGCCAACTACCCCTCCTATTACCTCCAGTAAGTCCCACACAGCAGCATTGGTACAAACTCATAGCAGGCCATGCCACCTTTGACCACTAGTCTGCAAATGCGCTCCCCGGCACGTTCTTTGATGGGGATTAAAGTTCCCTTCGCTGCTGGGTGTCCTTATGGGCCAACTAGCCTACTTGATACCTCCACTAAGCCCCAGATAGTGGGATTGCTGAGAGGTGGACAAAGGCCAAGCCCCCTTTCTGCACCACTGTGCAACCACACCTCCTGGCATGCTCTTGGTTAGGGGATGAAGTCCCCTTGCCTCCTGAGGGTCTCTGGGGACAACTAGCTCTCCTCTTATCTCTATTAATCCCCAAACATCTGGATTGCTGAGAATGGTCTGAGGCCATGCCCCCTTTTTGCACCTCACTGCAAACGTGCCTCCTGGCACACTGCTGCTTGAGGGGTGAAGTGCACATGAGCCCTGAGGCACCCAGCGTGAATACCACTGCAAATATTTTTTTTTACTGCTTTTTTGGCGGACCCTTTGAGTAGGCCTAGGGGGTCAGGGGGTCCCAAACCTGGCCCCTTTTCTTGTTTTTTAATGTTTTTTCTCCTTTTTTATTGTGACTCAGTTTTACAGAGTCACAAGATGGCTGCCAACACTTCTCGGATTGGAGTGTTGCAAACCAATCAGAATGCTCTGGAGGGTTCGCAAATCAGATATTAATAATTTTAATTTTTTAATTTCTCAGGAACTACTGAAAGTATTTACACCATTTAAAGAAAAGGAACACTTTCTGAAGCAAAACCTAAATTTCTGCCAAATTTGGTGAAATTACTTTTAGCAGTTCGGGCTGTCGCTAAAGTTTCCTATGGGAATTGACGAATCACCGCAAAACTTTCAAAACAGGAGCTGACCTGAGTGAAAAATTAGTTTTAAAAATGTTGTGAAAATTCGTCAAACGGCGCCAAAGATATTGGCAAAAGAAAAACCACGTTTTGAATAGAAAGAAGGTCCTAACTATAACTACCTACTGGCGACCACCAATGGGTAATATATTTTGTTCGGACCTAGTTTCCATATGAAAAGCGTTTTATGATTTGCCAATAACTTTGACGTTGTTTAACAAATCTTCACAACATTTTCAAAACTATCAGTGCAGTCACTTCTGCTGAGCGGACTCGTCAAGCGGGAGCAGAGAAAAAGGGGGTTCCCAAAATGCTTTTTCTCTGGTTAATTTGCTTAGGAAACTTTAGACATGGCTACAGCCCGAACTGCTGAGTGGAATTACACCAACTTCGGCAGTAAAATAGCTCTTAGTTCAGAAGCACTCTTTGTGTTAAATGGTCTAAATCCATTCAGTGGTTTCTGAGAAAATTAAAGATTTCTTAGATATACAATTGAGGCAGCGGTGGATTCGCAACCCCTGCCATTCTCGTGCCTGATATCTGATTAGATGCCACCACTTCAAATCAGGAAGTGTTGGCAGCCATCTTGTTACTTGGTTGAGTCACAAGAAAAAAGAGTTAAAAAACAGAAAAAGGGGCACGGTACAAACACCCTGACCCGTTAGGCCAATTTTTATTTAAATCAGCAGGAGTCAGGGTGGATCCACGAATCGCTCTGAATAACAAAAAAAATCTTTAAGTATTCGGGTGGGCCAGGTCCAGAGGGCAATTAAAAACAATAATGTGGGGCTCACACAAAAGTAATGCCACCTCCAGGGGCAAAGGTATACTAAATCATATTCGGGGTCCACACGTCTCCCACAGCCCAAGGACCAGCACCTCCCCGGGGCTTCATTATTGTTGAAAGGGGCTGCGCTGCCTCCCTCATTGAGCCATAAATGCCCCAGTGGACCGTCACTCCCCCGGGCCGGCTCAGGCAATGTCCTGGGTGCCCATCCCTTAGACATTGCAATTTTCTATGTCTTGCCGGGAGCAAAGCAAACTCTGCTCTGGTTTCACTTCCTTGAAGCAGAGCAGAATTGCTTTTAGAGAGAGGGAGTGGCTACATGTTTGCAGCTCCCTCTGTCTGAAATGAATCTATCATGTCAGCAAGTGGTGGAATTATGACACTTCATAAAGTATCCACTTCATGTGCCCATTTTGGTATACATCATTGCACTTCCTCCCATTTACAAACCTTTGGGATCATTGGCACACCCTCATTGGAATATGCGTGTATCTGAGAACACAGCAAGTATTAGGAGAGGTTCAGATCATCTTTGTACTGATCTAAAACTTGCAGGAAAGTAATGTCCTCATAGATCAAGAATTTGCTTCTGAAGTGAGCTCTATGTGACTGACTTCTTACTATCCAGCACCTACCTCATTCTGACACAGTCGCATGATGATCCAACCAAATTACCTTAGAGCAAAGAGGACTTGTCAGAGCCAAAGGGGGATCCCATTGCTCACGTGGTAAGCTATGGCCATGGGGAGGAGAATAAGCTGCATCGCAATGATGTCCTTGAGGTGTGTTGGTTGGACAGGAATCAACATGAGTGCTAAGGGTTTGGCATTATACAACGATAGCCCAGTTTCTCCACATTTTAGCCTATTTTTCAGAGTTCACCTAAAACAGTCCACCTTTCCACAGTAGTTTAGGTGATAGGTGCAGAGGAAATGTTATTGGATACCAAGAGCTTTGCAATGTTCCTAAACTACAGAGGACACAAAGGCTCAATGTTCACTCACAATGTTACCTAGGGTTCAAAAATGTGGAATTAAGGGCCGGAGGTGTGAAAAAATAATGAGTCACTATTTATTTAGTGTGTTTTGTTATAGCGCACAGATACCCCAACGGGGTGTCCCGGCGCTCCTGTATGATCTTATGCTGAATTTGGAAGATTATTTAAAAAGGGAGTGATTAACAGAAGAGGTAGGTCTTTAACGCTTTCCGAAAGGGTAGTTTTTCCTGGATCATCCGGATGGAGTTAGGCAATTTGTTCCAAAGGACAGCTGTGCAGACTTGGAAGGTTTTATCCCCAGATCGAGTTTTTTTAAATTGGGGAGTAGTGAGGAGATTTTTTGACGAAGAACGGAGATTCCTAATATTGTTGTAGGGGGTAAGGCAGGTGGAAAGGTGTACGGAGCCATTGCCTCTCAAGGCACGGTGAGCCAGCACCAGTGCCTTGAATTCAACTCTCCTATGTATAGGTAGTCAATGAAGGCTACAACGATGGGGCGAGATATGCTCGCGAAGGGGAATGCCCCCGACCAGTCGTACTGCAGCATTCTGGACTGTCTGAAGTCGATGGCACAGACCTACAGACAGACCAGTATACAAGCCGTTAGCGTAGTCCAAGTGCGAGGTGATCAACGCCTGGACTACGGCCTTCCTGGTAGTGTTAGGAAGGAAGTTGATGAACTTTTTCACCATCCTGATCTTGGCGAAGCATGCTGCAGAGACTGTGTGTACTTGATGTTGCAGTGAGAGGTTGGAGTCCCATCTAACCCCTAGGTTTATAACCAAGTCTAAGAGGGCAGTGGTGGAGCACTAAGGTCAAGAGGCCACCAGATGTAAGGGTCTAATGAAGACGGTTGGTGGAAAAAGAGGACCTCCGTTTTTCCTGCATTGAGCCTTAGGAAGTTGTTATCCATCCAATGGGCAATCGTACGAAGACAGTTTTTTAGAGGATCAAAAGTAGTTTGGGTGGGACTGTCAAATGAAAACAAAAGTTGAATGTCATCGGCATAGGAGGTGGCCTTTATGCCAGTTTGGGCGATGATGTCAAAAAGGGGTGAGAAATAAACATTAAATAGAAGGGGGCTCAGTGAGGAACCTTGAGGGACTCCCCACCGAAGAGGACGACTGTCCGAGGTGTAAGGGGGGGTGAAATCTGCCTGCGTACGGCTGGACAGAAAGGACGTAATCCATTTTAAGGCCGTGACCTGGATGCCTTTAGTTTGTAAACGGTCCAAGAGGAGGGGGTGGGAGACGGTGTCGAATGCTGCTGACAAGTCAAGCAGCACCAACACCGCTCTAGATCCCTCGTCCATCCTCCGGGGTACTGCATCTGCCATTTCAATTAATGCAGACTCAGTGCTGTGGCCTCTGTCTAAAGCCATGCTGGGAGTCATGGTAAGCAACTGAGTTTTCTAAAAAATCCGCTAGTTGTTGCTGAGCGAGTTTTTCGAGCACTTTGGCAGGGGCAGGTAACAAAGAGATCGGTCTATAGTTAGAGGGGTCGCTAGGGTTGGCATTGGCCTTCTTGATTATAGGAATAAGCCGGGCATGCTTCCAAGAGTCAGGGTAGACTCCTGTGTGTAGCGAATCGTTCCAGATCCCATTCAGGGTAGGGTTGAGAATGGATGCGAGGGATTTGTAGTGTTTGGCGGGCCAAGGGTCAAGGGGAGAGCCAGATTTGCTTTTGCAGAGTTCTTTAAGGGATTGATCAAGGGTGATCTCTTCAAAGTTAAAAAACAAATGATCAGATACAGAAGTAACAGGATTTATAGTACAATTGTCTGGGGTGGGGTTGCTAGGAGAGGAGTCATATATCATGGCCATTTTATTTTCAAAAAAATCAGAGAGGCTATTACATAGTATCTGAGATGCCAACGGGGGACGTTTGAGAGCCAGGGGGTCGGTGAAAGATCTAACTATATCGAATATTTCCCTGGAAGAGCATTGAGAACGGGTGATTTTTTCTTAAAAGAAGGTTTTTTTGTGATCAATAATTTTTTTTCTGTATTCTTTTAAGGCAGATTTGTAGAGGGTTTTACCGTCAGATGAATAAGTGAGTCTCCAACGTCTTTCGAGACGTTTACATTCCGATTTACATTTCCAGAGTTCATCGGAGTACCAAGGGGCGGACGGAGTAGAGCGATAGGTTTTTATAGGCCTCATAGGGGCGAGGCGGTCAATGGCGGAAGAGATCAAATCGGTAAAACTAGTCAGACTGGTGTCAAGATAAGCCATAATATCTGGGGGTCGGTAGATTGGAGAAGAGCGGCGAGGCTGTCAGAGGAAATCTTGCTCCAGTTTCTTCCCTGTTGTTTAGCAGGGCGTATGTGACTAGTTTGACGATGCCAGGGGAACGAAAAAGGCACAAGAAGGTGGTCAGACCAGATCACTAAGAGGGGGTCACTTGTGACCAAACTCTCCAGATTGGTACAGATTAGGTCCAGGGTGTGGCCAGCCTTATGTGTCCGACGACTAATCAGTTGGTTTAATCCCCCGTCTAGCAAGGTAGAAAGGAAATTGAAGGACGTGCAGTCCTTGGAGTTATCTAAGTGGAGATTAAAATCCCCAAGTAGAGTGAAGTTGGCGTACCGCATTGTAACTTGTAGGACATAATCAAGGAAGGTTGGGAGATAGGATATTTAAGAATTTGGGGGACGGTAAACCAAAAGGCCAGTGAAAGTAAAGTTGGCCGCTCTTTGAATACAGAAAGGGAGTGCCTCAATACGTTCCAATTGTTTGTAAGGAAAGGAGGATATAGTCCAGTGGGATCTATATATGATAGCAACTCCGCCTCCAGGGTGGGGGCCTTGTCTATTTGCGCAAAGTATTCTATAGCCGGGTGGAATGGCTAAATATATAGCGGGATTGGTTTCATCCCCCAACCAGGTTTCCGTTAAAAATAAAAGGTCCCATTTATCTTCTTCCAATGTGTGGACGATATCAAGGGAGTGTTTTACAAGGGAACGGCAGTTGATCATTGCCGCCTTTATTCGTGGTGTATTGGAACCGATTTGTGTGAGGAGGCAGGTATGCTTTGGGTCATCAAGATGGTCTAGAAGGCATTTTGTGAAGGGTAGGTAGGAGTCGACATCTTGGGTTGGGATGGGAGGAAGGGTAGAGTGCATAGGTTTCAGAGTTTTGAGCATGGCGCTATCATAGGAAATGAAGTCGCAAGGTGTAACACTACCTGCGTCTGTGGCCACATACTGGTCGCGGACGGGCGCAGACGGGCAGGACTCTGGCACGACTCCGGCGCAGGTCCGGCGCTGTCTCAAACTGGTTAGTGTCTATTAAATGGGGTGATTTACAAATTTTCATTAATGGTGCATTACATAAAATAGCACACAGGAATCAATATTAGGTGATTGCGTATTTTTGCAATAGAAAGTACTGAATCAATAATTTTGAGCATTAAATAGTGAATCTCTATTTTAATGTACAAAGCATTCACAATATTTATTAAAGCAAAACATTTTACACATTAGAAATACCATCAATTGGAATCAAGTGCTAACCAGGTACAAAGTACAAAAAGGGTGCACATGATGAATTGCAGACTTTCACAATGGCTGTACTCAATACAGTGAGGAGGATGTGGATTCTTGCAGCTCAACAAAGAAAGATGAGGAGGCGAGAGAGGATTTTCAGACAGAGCTGGCTCTATTTGAACAAACTGATGAAGAGGTTTGTTTTAAGTGCAAGTTTACCAAAGAGGCTATTCTTAATTTGGTTATTGATTTGGACCCTGTAATAAGCAGGCCTACATAATGCAGTGATGCTATTCCTATACAAGTTCATGCTTTGTGTAGCTTACATCATTTAACTTCTAGTAGCTACAAGCGCACAGTTGCAGTAGAGCTATCATAGTGTTGTATGCAGACTTTTTGTGAGTTTTTATGCATTATTGACTATAATTATATCATACATAGCATTTCCAAGTACCCCTGAGTTTGAGGCTACAAAACTCCAATCCTATGCAATACCACATTTACCTCAAGTGATTAGATGTTTAGACAATACACATGATCTAATTTGTCAACCATCTGATAACTGTGGGGTCGATTCCGATTCGGGAAAGAAAACCGTCCGACGATTCTTATTCGTAGCCGTTTCCGTACGAATCGTACAAATCTGTCGGAGTCGCGTAGTATGATCCGTTGCCAAAAAATCCGTCCAAATGTTTGCGAACCGTATGAAAAACAAGCAAAAATCTGTATGATACGGACTTGGAAAGTGAACCGTACGATTCGCAAACATGCCGTACAACCCGACAAGTACGATCCAGTCCGGGGATCCAAGAACGCGATTCGTACGGGAAAACGTTGTCGCGTATGAACAGCGACTTGTACGGAAAACATCGCGTATGAGCGAGCCGCACAATCAAATACGACACAAATCCCCCTTAACGAAGCGCACGCGAACCCCGTTAAAATGTCGCGTATAAGCGAGCCACACAAAAAAATACAAAACGAACGCCCTTAACGAAGTGCACGCGAACCCCGTAAAAACGTCACATATGAGCAAGCCACACAAACAAATACGAAACAAACCCCCCTTAACGAAGCGCACGCGAAACCCGTAAAAACGTCGCATATGAGCGAGCCACACAAACAAATACGAAATGAACCCCCCTTTACGAAGCGCACGCGAACCCCTAAAAACCGCACAAGGAGGGTGCGAACGACTCGCACAACATCCTAAAAAATGTCTCCTGTCTACTAACCATTTGAAATGAATGTCCTGGCCAGATCCAAACAGGCAAACAGAGGTCCCAACTCATACCCACCCCTTATAACACACCCACCAAAATTTTCAAACTAAGTCCCACTCACAAATGGACCAATAAAAATGGCCCACACACATAAACCATCATCCTTTGCAACATAGCCATTTAGCTACAGACACACAGACAACACACCAACAACTGCACACATCCACCTTCACACATACCCACCCTATCACATTCAGACCCATACCCCCCATTCACATTCAGACCCACACACCCACATCCATATACAGCGTCACCCCTCCAATCACATTCATCCCACACCATGTCCGTACAAATGAATCCAAAGTTCACAAAGGAGGAGATGGAGATCCTTGTAGATGAAGTCATCAGAGTTGAGCCACAGCTGTTTGGCGCATTGGTCAGACTGACCAGCATAGCTGACAAAACACGCCTGTGGGTGAGGATCATCAATAGGGTCAATGCTGTTGCACCCATCAGGCGCGCCAGCAAGGATTGCCAGTCTAGGTGGTATGATCTGCGGAGGATGGTGAAGCGGAAGATGGACGAGGTCTAAGCCAATAGCCAGCACACTGGAGGTGGTAGTCCCTGCAGACCAGTACAGTACCAGCCCTGGGAGGAGAAGGTCATGGCCCTGCTACCACCGGTGGGAGTACATGGCATTGAAGGAGTCGTGGAGCCTGGTGAGTACACAAACAACTCAAGTAAAATGGGGGTAATGGCATCCACACTCCAAGTACAAAAAATGCCCGCAACAAGTGGCAAGCACACGCCGCCCATAACTACTGATCAAAATTACGCTAATGCCACTAACATCTGTATGCCCCATAGACAAACCAAGGCCATGCCATGTCCCATGCTACAGGAAGCACAATCTCAAGAATGGACGTCCGGCATCCTGGTAGGGTGGCTGTCTCAAAATGCATCGTTGCACTCTAAATAAGATCCAATTGCATGGGTGTCCACAGGGGGGGGGGCAAGGCTGGCTCTTGCCCCCCCCCCCCTGGATAGCCAGTGTGTCTGGTGTGGGCCAAGTCAGGGCTGGCCCTAGTCCATCATGCTCCAGAAATGGTGCGATTGTCCCAGGTGGCAGCACCCTCCATTGGGTGGGAAGTGTGCAAGGGGGTTGCCGAGAATTGTGCAAGGCAGAGGGGAGAAGGGTGCAAGGCGGATGGTGAGAAGGGTGAAAGGCAGAGGGGATGAGGGAGCAAGGCAGAGGGGAAGAGGGTGCAAGGGGTAGGGTGAGGAGGGTGCAAGGCAGAGGGACCGAAGGGTGCAAGGGGGATGGGGATGAAGCAAAAAATGTGGCCACCCCTATCAACATTTCTGTGTACGCCCATGGCCAATTGCACTCATCTCATATGGCCCATGTACACACCCATGCACCATGCTCAATGCACAGGGAGTGTGAAAGTACTGACAAGAAAGCTGACACTGGGCCCTGGTGTAGGCTGCACAAGGCCCTCCTGTGACCAGTGCAAACACTTACACCAGGACAACAAGGTCAGATATCTTGGACAGGAACTCAAAAACACTGTCATGGCAGCATGCCCCATGGGGGAAAAGCCACACCACGAGGGATGCCCAGTTCCAAATCAGACTCCAACTACCAGCACGGCCTGTCACACACACCCCTTACATAAACATAGCCTCCTGGGACAGGCAATGGAGTGCCCCACTGTCACAATCGTCAGGTAACACAACAAGACAAATACAGATCAGATGAAGTATCCAAGCAAAAACAATTCACGGTGCTGGTTTACATGTCCCTTGCACTTCTTTCACAATGCCGTTGCTTCACTTTTGTGACGCAGCGGACGCACAAAAGTTGCACCATGGTGCTGGGTATTTACAAGATGATGCACCTGGGAGATGTTCCACGTTCTAAAGCCCTGCACCAGAAGTAGGTGTCCTGGTGCAGGGGGGGGGGGGGGGCTGGTGGGTAGCTGTCACGGCACAGCAACACCTCGAAAAAGTGGTTGATTGAAATCTTCAGTATTTCAGCTCAGTCACGTTAATGCACATGCTGCCTCAAAACCCTGTGCATGCTTGAAGCAGACGTAAGGATTGATGCAGCATTGTGCAGATAGGGCCACACAGAGCATTGTTGGATTAGCGTTGCGCCGGCAACACAACTCCAGCAATGTGCCACTTCCATGGCACAGATGTGTGGCGCAGCTGTGCCGTTGTTCCACCTTGGTGATACGCAATGTCAATGTGTTGCATACATGCTTGCATAGCTGTGGTGAACAATGACTGGCAAATCACTGCTGACATGCATGGCTGTGCCAGTCAATGTAAATAGTCATTCACATGTCAATGACTCCGGAGCACAGATCAATATGACCCCCCAACATACCCATAAACTAGTGAACATTGAGAACAATCCAAAGCATAAACAACTAACAGGTGGAACAGTGCCAACGACAACGTATATGAAAATTGGATGTTGCATGAAATGCCATTAACATTGTCTGTCTCTCACACCCACAGGGCAAAGTGTTCAATCTACCCCCAACGAGGGGGGAGATGAATCGCAGTCCCAGGCTACGCAGGACCCTGATCGCACCAACAGCGACACCTCTCACCACTCCATTGATGACCCCGACCAACCTGGCACCTCTGGAGCTCAAACCCGTGTTGCCGCTGGATCAGGGACATCTGCGCCAACCACCACACCCATTCCTGCCACATCCCAGCAGACAGCTCGGAGCCCTGCCCACACTTCACAACTGAGCCAGTCTGACAATGAAGGACAAGGTTCGCCGGGTACCCAGGAGGTGGCAGACAACACCACCACTGCCATCTCTCAGGGGTCCTGTCGACCCGATGGGCCCACAACCGCAGGCCAGGCTCATGTGGGCAGGGGTGGTGGGAATGGCACCAGGCGGAGGCGAGAACCTGACCACTCAGCTGCAGGGCCCGGTATGTCTGAACTACGAAACATCATGGAGGGATACCGGCGGGACACCGGGGAGTTCAGCCAGGTAGTGGGGGCCCTCACAGAAAACCTGCAGGCTGAGCAACACGCCAGTCAACGACAACACCAAACACGGATGGAGGCAAGACTGGATGAGCTCTTGGCGGTGCACAGGGACATAAGCCATTCACTCAGTTGGATCGCTGACAACATGCAGCACCCTCTCTGTGTCACCAGACAAGAAACATCAAGGCGAAGACCGCCAACAGG
Source organism: Lissotriton vulgaris (assembly GCF_964263255.1). NCBI lineage: Eukaryota > Metazoa > Chordata > Amphibia > Caudata > Salamandridae > Lissotriton > Lissotriton vulgaris. The sequence goes on along the minus strand of NC_141691.1, from coordinate 1,511,116,097 downwards.
CACAGGAGGGAGGAGGAGGAGGAATCGTCCGACGGAGCATCCCATGCATCGTCAAGGTCTGCATATAGGGGTCCCCCAAGGAAGGTGGGTGGTCCACGCAAAAGACAGTGAGAGGCAGTGGGCCATGCGCATCTCCCAGGTCACCTGGTTGGGCATCTTGCCGTTGTGTGCAACAGCATCACCTTATTGACTGTTCCACTCATCCACATGGACCAATGATTGCAAACACTGTGGTCTGGACTCTGTTGACTCAAACTGTGAGGCATCACATCTCCCTTTGAGAATTTTGGATTCCCCCTTTTTGTACAGCACCTAGCACTCATTTACGTTTCCCGCACAAGATAGAAAAATAAACAAAAGAAACATAATAGATTTTGATGTTGCATTATTTTTACAGGAGTCAACAACATACGTGTGGGGAAATCTCAAAGTATGCCAGAGTGTGCAACAAACTCAAGCCATCAATACACTGGGATCTGAGTGTGGTTGAGGACACACATAGGTCACAATGTACCATCAAATACATACATGGAGCGCAATAGTAACCTGTGATGGTTTCCATCTGCTGAGGGGGGGGCTTGCCCTACTGCTCTGACAGACACTTCTGGTAGAGTTTCATTAAAGGTGAAGAGGTCATGGGTCATGTTGAGGTGCCCAGTGAGGGAATACCAGGTCTGTTTGGACTTTGATATGTTTTCAGTCTCACAGCAATTTGTCCGGGATTATGTAGTAGACACTTTTTTTTTAGGTCTAAATAGCGTTGTAGTTGCACGTAGGACTACGTTGCAATGTAGGGCTTTTCCTAGGCCTTTTCCTATCCGATAAAGCTCTCACCCGGGAAGCGAGACCGCCCGCAGTCTGCTCACGAATGGCGTGCCGTTGTTAATGTGGGGTTCTGTGTCTCAAAACTATATCAAAGTCTCAACGGGCATCTGCAATGTGAGGTACGCCTATTGATCATCTAACTTGAGATCAAGTATCGGAGGAATTTAGGAATGCCCGGTACTAGCAAAACAATGAGATATTCCATATATTGTGGGAATGTATAATTTTTAATGAAATTTTTAATCCTGATGAAGGTGCTGGCTTATAAACCAAGTTGCCAAAACCGAAATGTGTCGATGCCCCTGGGAATTGGGATACGCTAAGTCATTGGACTATATAACGTCTCCATCTTAAAGATACTTATACGTGTTTGGAGGTTGATTGACTTAAGTCGGACTACAGTATCCCATTCTATTTTTAACTGAAACGTTTTTATGATTTATTCCCACTGTGTGTTTATTACCTGCATGTAGTGTAATAGGATATATTGATTATTCCTTTCATTTTAATGGGATCTTGGTCTATCGTCCGCCCGGTTCTAGGGCGGACTTTAGTCTAAAACTGCTTCAACTCCTGGAACCCTACTTTGGTCGGGAGAATCTGACTATTTTGGGTGATTTTAATTTTCATTTGGAACTATTTGAATCACATGACACCTCCGTGCTGCTGGAAGCCCTGACAGCATGTGGATTCACTCAACTGGTGAAAGGACCCACCCATCGAGCTGGTCATACGCTCGATGGCATTTTCTCTAATGACCAGAGACTCTCAGTTATGGTTCCTTTCTCCCTCTCCTGGTCAGACCACTTGGCCGTGCCTTTCAAAGTGGCCCTCCCTAGTCAGGAAAGTGTCAGGAAAGTCCCAAGTACTTTTGAAGTACGTAGGAACTTCACAAAGATCGATGAACACTCTTTTGACCCTTGGATTTCTAGTCTGTCTTCTATTCGGGAGATGGATCCTTCCTCAGCGGTGCCACATTATGATAACATTCTTAAAGAGGCCTTGGACGAACTGGCGCCGGCTCGGTCCTGCTATTCAGCAAGGAAAAGACCATCAGCTCCTTGGTTCTCCGAACAACTCAGACTCCTTAGGCAGGAAGTAAGGAAACAGGAGCGTCAATGGCATGCCAGTTGGGATCTCAAAGACAGGGAAGCTCACAAAACCCTGCTCAAGAGATATAAATCGGAAGTTATCAGGACCAAGCAAGATTACTTTGTGGCCCTGACTTCCTCCCTTTCATCTCCCAAAGAGCTCGTCAAGATCGTGGACTCTATCACATCTCTTCAGGTCCCCGATCCAGTTGTTCCATCTCAGGAGCTCTGTAATGACATCGCTCGCTTCTTCCAGTCCAAAATAGCGGACATTTACACTGCCCTGGAGTCTCAGAGGCTTTCTACGGCAGAGCCATCAGTTACCGTAGTCCCTGATGTCCCATCGGCAGAGTCTCCCTTGGCCGGTTATCTGGAATCCTTCCCCCCGCTCTCCCTACAAGATCTCGACAAGCGGCTTGATAAAACCAAGTCAGGATCTCCACTAGATGCCTGCCCTCTTAAGATCTTGCGGGGAATGAGATTTTGATATCAATTTATGATTATGATCAATTTAATAATTTATCTCATTCGTCACTTTCGGATCGAGTTTTATCTGTCATTGAGGAAAGGACCACCCCCGCATAGGTTAGACAAACCCCATTAACTGACGCCACTCTGAAGAACCACTTACAACTGATAAAGTTTAAGAGTTTTATATGAAGTAATTTTTGAATGCAATACAATCCACTTAGGATAAAATCTCAAAGTATACAAAATACAAAATCAGTTACAATATCAGCCACTTAAGCTTCGATGTGAAGTGGTTCCTTCTGCGTCATCTGCAGTAAGATAAAATAATCAAGTTAAACTGTCCCTACTCTATGCTACGTGACATCCCTACTTCGCAAGTTTCTTCCCTAAAAAGGTGTCAGCAGTTTGACTTCCAAAGAAGTTCAAACTCTCTTAGCCTCTAAAGGAATCTTAAGTTTCAGAAGCAGTACCCTAACTGCCTACCCATCCGTTCTCTCTAAGGGTCCTCGGCCTACTGCTCCCTTGCGCTCTGATCTCTCAGCGCATCTGCTCAAGGCATCTACCCTTGTCTTCGCTCTCGCCTTAGCCTAATGCTAATTGCTCTGCTGATGGTTCTGCTCTCCTCCCCGGGGTGCTGTCCCTAAAATACACAATCACAGTGTGGGTGGAACGCCCCTTGACGCCCACCACGGACTTTCCCCGATGATGTCAACTTCCTGCTTCTTCCATTGGTCCACTCCTTGCGTCGTTCGTTAAGTTGACCTTTCTCCTTAGATGTCATCTTCATCATCTCATTGGCGACTTTTACTGACTCTTTCAGATCAAATGTCATATGAACTTAGACAAGACTTTAACTTATACCTGCAACTCTTTAACCTTCTAGATCCTGTGAATGGTCTTGTCAAAACATAGTTCACCTCAAAAGTGTCTCTCCTCACGTTCAAGCAATAAGCTCCGTCCGGCATTGTCACCTTAAATCTAACAAGTGCTAGACTTCTTGGCTCTCACGTCCACATCAAGCTATTTACGACTTTTACAAGCCCTCTAAATTACATACATTCGACTATGCTCCTGCGAACTCTTGGTCAGTTAGGTTACAAACACAAATGACCTAAACTCTTCCAGCATTCCTACAGAAACCCTCTACACAGTATAACCTTTGGCATACATTTATATACTCGTACTTTAGCAAAAGTCTTAGTTATACTTGAATACATTTTACATCGAATATATAATACATAGAATACGACTGCGTAGAGTATAACTTATGCATTCCCCTTGGTTACATCGTCATCCACGTTTCTTCATTTAAAGTTACATACGTACACGAATTCTACTGTGCACGTTCTACATTTCGTAGACACTTCTACACATTCCTATATTTACCTATCATGTATACGGGCCTTCTAAATCTAACGCATGTTTAACATGTGAATACATTTACATTTCCTATACCATATTATCACGTTAGTTGGCCTTTATGCTATAGTTGTCAATTTTACATTACGATATGCGTTTCATTCCTACGTTTATAACATATACGTCTAGATATGGCTATGATATACTTTATATTCAAATTGCGCTCTCTCAGTTCCCCCCTTTGATGACTTTTAGGAGTCATCACTAAAAGCAATTTGAATACATCCTTTATACAGAACTAGTTACATCAGTTCCTCTTTTTATCGATTCAAGTGTTCTCAGGCTTTTATACTGTTGATCTTGTAGAACAGCTAGTCTCCTTTCCTGGTCTCTCACCGATCTTTGTAACTGGTTCGACCTATACCATTTATACAATTTTACTAATCCTAATAATGTAATTATGCAAATTAATACTATTAATACAGGCTTTAATATATACCATATTATACCTTTGCCAAGATTAGCAAACCAACTTTCAACCTTTCCCACTCCATTTCCTACTTTTTCCCAAACGTTTATTTTTGATAAATCTTCGATTTCTTGATGAATCTGTGTAATGTTCCGTATAACTTTCTCAAGTGGTTTTGAATTATCAGGAATATAAGTACAACATTCCTGAACTTTCAAAGCTTTACAAACTCCGCCTTCCTTTGCTAATATCACATCTAAAGCAAGTCTGTTCTGTAAAACCATTGCTCTGATCGACTGCATCTCACCTTCTACTAACATTAATGATCTTGCAGTACTGGCAGACAATCTATCCACGACTGTCGCTAACCTTCTAATCTTAACATCGTTAAGAATCAAACCTAACAATGGAAACATTGCTCCAAATACATCTCCTACTACTTCTGCATCTCCTACTTCCCTTTTCGTTCTCGTCGAAGCCTTTCCTTCTATTATCGCCAAATCCTTTGCATGATATATTTTGGGGAAGACAATTGCCAAGTAACACGAACCATACCAATTATCAGGTAGTTTTACATAGGCATTTCTCCCACATACAAAATACACATTCGGAATAGCTTGCATCCCTTTCATAAAATCTTTCGTGTAGTACTCTAGTTTAAAAGAGTGCTCGCAACTAACTTCACCTACAAATTCACTCTCATAATATGTTTTGCTTCGAGCTAAACATAACTTTCCTTTCTGCGTTCTATCCAATGCTATTGGACCATTGCTACCTTTCTTTTTATGTGCCTTCTCTTCTTCTGTCCAATCTGTTTTCCATTGTCCTGACATTTTTAGAATCTTCTGCCGTCTGCATCGGTCATCTACTTGTGCTATAAACCTTTTCTCTACCTCTGACACTTTGCAAGTCAGATTATTTCTACGTGCATATGATGTATCTAGTGTATCCCAAGGAAGAAAGAATTTAGCTAGTCTATCCTCCTTTTTGTAATAGTCCCACTTATTCATTTGCTTATAATTCGGAACTTCAGGCAGTACCGAATCATAATTTGAAAAGTAGTACTCAAATCCTTCTCTACCATAAAATATACTAAGCAGTAAACTACATGTTATCCCATAAGTTAATGGGAGATGATGATATCTAATGCCTTCGTCTACAGAAGCCGGCAATTGCATACAAACGTAGCAATCTTTGGCCTCCATGGCATCGATATATTCGTACAATAATTTGGCATATGCATTTGACCTAAAGTCTCCCTGTGACTCGTCTACGTGTAATCTACGAGCTTCATCTGTAAGTAACGCCTTTTCACGTATAACAGTGCTCTCCTCCTTCTTTCCCACAAGAGCAGGTTTCAAAGTCGTTACAGTTTTTACATTCGCTATTTCTTTATCATTCTCATGTCCTGTCATGTAAGATATCGTTACTACTATGATTATGAGGAATATCACTATTGCTATAAGTGTACCTACTATACATCTAGCTTTTCTGTTTGGGTTGCCGTTCTCCATGTTATCAAACAGCGTACCTCGTTCTCCAGCGAAAGTTCTCCTTTCCAGTCTTTGGTTGCTTGGTTGCTTTCTCAGTCTTGAAAGTGCTTTTTATCAACAAAGTCTCTCCCTTCACAAAACTTTCATTTCTCTTTTTAGCAGCAGACAACCCTAGCCCTTCTCCGTCCTCTAAATGTAATCCCTAATTTTATTCTTCTTTCCACTCGGCGCTAGGTTATCTTCTTCTTTTATAACTTATATACAAAGTCTTTAAGTATCAACAATTATTCTCGTACCTGCAGCTCTTGCAACAAGTTCTAACAATTCAAACGGAATGACTTTATCTTCTTCCTCTGATATTTGATGACCAAATGTTGGAAATTGTAATCTGTTCAACACTAAATCTGTAATCCGACTCAAGTAAGGGGGTATGGGAAGTGTGAAAGTCAGTAACCCCTCAGTCTCGAGTCCAGGCGTCAACATCCATATCTCCACTGCCACAAATGGATCGAGATCGATTACTTTCACGCTCTTCACTCTCCCAGATTTCTGTCCCCACGACATCTGCTAGATAAGTCCACTCTGGGGTGGCGTACCTTCTGCAGGGCACACGTACCCTTCTCGATCTTCGTGGACTCTCAGTTCCTGAGTCTGTCGTTTCTTCCTCCTGATCCGATTCTTCAGCGATCGGGGCAAGAGTTCTTTCTTTCTTTCCTTCCGAACTTGGCCTTTTCCGTCTCTCCGGCCAACTGGCTTCTTCACTCTTTGTCTTTCCGCTCCTTGTTCTAGGACCTGTCTCTTGGTCACTCTCAGTTTGCTCGATATCTGTGTCGGACTCCCAATTACTTTCTTCTCCTGAGGCGACTTCGGTCCCACTAGTGTCCTGACCTTCGTCGTCCTGTTCCAACACAGTTTCAGTTTCCTCGATCACCTCCACAGCTTGGTTCTCCCCCTCTATGGCTTCTCCGCTTCCCGCCGGATTCTCATCCGAGAGAGGAGCTGTGTCTTCTGGAGGTGTTGGCACTCTTCGGGTGTGTGAGGCATGTATCCAGTTTGGCAGACCTCCACACTTCACTGCGGTATTCGTTACAAGTATGACTTGAAACGGTCCTCGCCAACGCACGTCTAAGCAGTTCTTCCTGACATGCTTCTTCACCAGGACCCAGTCTCCTGGACTCAGGTCATGGCACAAGTCTTGTACTGATGGAACCTCTGCAGCCTGGACCTGGAGGGACACAGAATTAACGGCATCAGATAGTCCCTTGCAGTAGTCCAAGATCAAATCGTCTGTGATGTTCACTAGCGCTGCAGTCGGAACCGATGGCAATCTCATAGCTCTCCCCATTAGCACTTCGTGTGGAGAGAGACCTGTTCTTCTATCAGGTGTGCTACGTATGCTCATAAGAACTACTGGATGTGCGTCTGGCCAACTCAGGGATGTCGATGAACAAACTTTAGCCAGTCTGGACTTGCTAGTACTGTTAATCTGTTCTACAATCCCTGAAGCTTCTGGTCGATAGCTGCAGTGTAACTTCTGATCGATATTCAAAGCTGAACACAGCATCTTCACCACTTCGCTATTAAAATGAGTTCCTCTGTCCGATTCCAAGGAGGATGGCACCCCAAACCTCGGTATCAACTCTCTAAGTAACAATTTTGCTACTGTAAGTGTATCGCACCTACGTGTAGGGTAAGCCTCAACCCATCTAGAAAATATGCAGACAATCACTAAAACGTATCTAAGTCTGTTGCATGGAGGCATTTCTATGAAGTCAATCTGCATCCTATTGAAAGGCCCCCCAGACCTCCCAATGTGACTCAATGTAACTGGTGTTCTCTTTCCCACATTTAGTTGCTGACAGATCGCACATCGCTGACACACTGCTTCTGCCGCTACTCTAAACTTAGGATTGAACCACGTCTGTCTGAATACTCTCACCATAGCATCTCTTCCTATGTGTGCTGATCCATGCAATTTCCTTGCCATTGGACTAACAAGTTCATTTGGTAATACTGCCCTTCCGTCGGCAGAAACCCAAAAATTCATCTCACTTTTCTCGCAACCTGCTGTTTCCCAGCTCCTTTTCTCATCATCAGGTGCATTTTCTTGTACAGCTCTCAATTCATCCCATGTATCTACAGTATCTAGTAACATGGTCAATTCCGTTCTTTCCTGGATTCCCCCCACTTTTACATCAGTGTGAGAATATCCCTGCTCTGCGCAGTAACGCGCTACTTCATCTGCGTATCTGTTTCCTAGCGATACAAAATCAACATTTTTGGTATGCGCAACACATTTGACCACAGCTATGGCCATAGGTTTTTGCAGAGCTTCTAACAAAAGTCTCACGAATTCTCCATTCCTAATGGGAGAACCCGAGGAGGTCATGTAACCTCTTTGAGACCATAACTGCCCATAATCATGAACTACCCCGAAACCATACTGGCTATCGGTGTATATGGTGACTCGAAGTCTATCGCCTGCTAAGCAAGCACGAGTCAAAGCCACAATTTCAGCTACCTGTGCGGAGTGTACTCCTTCCAGACAAGCGGCTTCTATAACTCTGGTAATCGTGCATACTGCATAAGCTGCTCTCAGCTGACCGACATCGTTTCTTACGCATGAACCATCAACGAAGAAAATTTCGTCTGGGTCTGTCAATGGCTCATCTACGATATCAGGTCTCGGTTTGGTACATAGTTCAGTCACATCGAGGCAGTCATGATCTGTACAATTTTCATCGTCCACTTCATTCGGAAGTGGCATCAAAGTTGCAGGATTCAAGACAGAGCATCTCTTTAGAGTCACATTCTCGGCAGCCAGTATGACTTGCTCGTAGCGTGTGAGCCTGCTATTCGTCAGATGCTGAGTCTTGGTCCTAGTCATTAACAATTCCACAGAATGCGGCACATACACCACTAACTGGTGTCCCATTACTACACTCTCCGATCTCTCAATGCTGACACCCGTTGCAGCTACGGATTTAAGACATCCGGGCAACGCTGCGGCTACTGGATCTAATGTAGCCGAAAAATACGCCACTGGCCTGCGCGCATCTCCGTGGATCTGAGCTAAAACCGCTAAAGCGCATCCCTCTCTCTCGCAGCAGTAAAGCAAAAAAGGTTTGGTGTAATCTGGCATTCCCAACGCCGGGGCGCGACACAAGTCCTCCCTCAGCTGCAAAAATGCCATCAAACACTCTTTGTCCCATGGTACCGGATCACTTACTCCTTTGTGCGTCAGTTGCAATAACGGTTTGGCCTTCAGTGAAAAGTTTGCTATCCACTGTCGACAATAACCAACCATGCCTAGAAACATCCTGACTTCTCTTTGTGTCGTAGGCGCGTTCATTTTCATAATCGCCTCTATTCTGTCTGGAGACACCTTCCGCTTTCCCCTTTCAATCCTATGCCCCAAGTATTGCACCTCAGTCTTACAATATTGCAATTTACTTGGAGACACCTTGTGTCCGTTCTCGGCCAAGTGATTTAACAAGGTGATGGTGTCTTCTCTGCAAGCTTCCTCAGTCTCTGACGCAACCAGGAGGTCGTCTATGTACTGGACCAGAACTGAATTCTTGGGCAGTACTAGACTCTCAAGATTTCGTTTCAATAACTGGTTAAAGATCGACGGGCTTTCTGTATACCCCTGAGGGATACGACACCATGTTAAGACGCGATCTTCCAGCTTGAAAGCGAAAAGATACTGGCTCTCTTCGTCTAACGGTATCGAAAAGAAAGCCTGGCACAAATCTATCACGGTAAACCATTCAGCTTGGAACGGTATCTGAAATAATATCACTGATGGATTCGGTACCACTGGACAACATGAGACAACAATGTTATTAATCTTTCGAAGATCCTGCACTATTCTGTATTTTCCACTAGGCTTCTGCAAACCCATGATCGGGGAGTTACATGGACTACCCACGATCTCCTTCAGTATTCCTTGCTTGACCATGGATTCGATCACAGGCTTTATTCCTGCAATCGTCTCTGGCGTTAGCTTATACTGTGGTGTTCTTGGATACTCAGCGTGGGGTCTTACCAAGATCTTTACCGGTTCTACTCCTTTGATCAATCCTATTTCTTCCCCAGTAAAATCCCATACCTCAGCTGAGACTTTCTCCCTCAAGTCCTGCGGAAGCTCCTCCACTGTTAAGGTAGGATATAGTTCCACACACTCCTTTGAGTTTACGACTTTAAAATCAGCATCCTCATCATTGGTCTGCACTTCTACTCCTTCTGGTGTGCAGTGTATCGTGCAATTCAGTTTGCACAGCAAATCTCTCCCTAGTAAGCACACAGGACTAGAATCGCAGATCACAAACTGATGTTCGTCACTGTAATTCCCTATCCTTACTGACACTGGTTCGGTCAGGGGATTCGTCATCCTTTTGTTCGCGACTCCTACCACCTGAACCATTTCTCCTGATATTGGCAGACCTGGGACTACCGCAGATCTCAACGTGGATCGAGTGGCCCCTGTATCCACCAAAAAGGTTGTAGGACATCCCGCTATTTCAGCCTCTACGTATGGTCCTCTCTGATCTACTTCCAAGGCGGCTCCTAGAGTACAATCTTCCTCCCTATTCGCCCGCTGCCCTGTAAGTGGATCAACGTAGTAGCATTCCTCTCCTCCTACAAACAATGGCATCTGTCTGTAGGTTTTCCCTCCGTTTGAGATGCGAGGTGGTTGAGAAAACGGGGCTCGAGGAGTCTGAGTCCCCCCTTTGACAAAATTGCCCTTCGGGACTGTGGCTCCCTTAACCACGTTGTTCTGAACCTCTTCCTCCTCCTGCTCTAATTCCCCTGACTCAACATTGTAAGGACACTCGCGTCGCCAGTGTCCCACCTCATTACACTGATGGCATCTCGTCGTCTTTTTCAGTGTCGCGATATCCATTCTCGGTCTCGGTCTTTCTTCCTCATCTCTGCTCTGATTATTCTGTTTCCTTGCCTGCGTTCCTGTTCCCTGCTGCCGCGGTTTATCCTTTCCAGCAGCTTGCATTTGCACTAGCATTAACTTTTCTTTAAGCTTCTTTGCCTTAGAGTCTATCTCGTCACTACAGTACCTTGCATACCTCAGAATTTCATCTAAAGGTTTGTTCTGCCAACAGATCAGATGCTGTTGTATCATCAGGCTTATATCTGGTCTTAGTCCGAGGACGAACTTTGACACAAATTGTCCTATGTCCTTAGGATCCATTACATCTAACCCGCTGTACTGCTTGAATGCTTTCAGTAATCTCTCATAGAACTCATGAACTGTCTCTTTCGGTTCCTGAGTAGTTCGATCTATCTTAACCCAGTCTATGTCTTGCACCGGCACTTTCTCTTTTAGCCATGTTATGACTCTTTCGTATTTCTCCATGACTCTGACTGATGGACCATTCGTCCGAGTATCTCTTGGTGGCTCACAAGTAGGCCATTCAACACTAAGCTTGCATGCCGTCCACAAATCTCCGGGTACTACGATATCGAACAGTGTGTTCAAATCGATCCACAGTACCTTCGAGATCTTCACAAATCTTTCTACCTGCTTGTACCACTCGACGGGATTTTCCCTAAGCTTTGGGAAGGAATTGGTAAATGCCGCCAAATCCCCCCTACTCCAGGGCACGTGAACGTAGCTTCCATTCGCGATTTCTCGCAAAGGGAAGGCTTCCATTCGCATCAAGTCTGCATCCTGAGACTTCCCAAGCACACTCCGTCTAACAGAGCCCTTCTTGGACCATCTTTCCTCCCATCTATCCAGATCTCTCCATATCCTGATACTTAGGATCAATTCCCTTATGTGTACCTTCAGCACGATCGTTCTACGCTCATCCAGATCCCGATCTGTGCAAGTTAGCCTATGGTTACTCTGTAAAGCCTTAGTTCGTGACAGGTCTACCATGTACCTGTTTGCCAAATTAGATAAGTTCTCATGAGCTGACCTCGCTCTTCGAGTAATATCCTTGGATAGGAACAGTATTTCGTCTGGTGTATACAAGTCTAATCTCTCTAGTGCCACTGTGCCATCAATCAATTCATCCAAATCTGACTTCAAACTCATTACGTCAAGTCGCTTTGCTTTTATTTCCGCTTTCAGCATCTCAGTTCTGTGTTCTTCTCTCATATCCCTCTCACCTCCACTATGCGCCCTACGCCTGAGCACAGGTGAGTTATGAGGAGTCTTCCTTCCTTCTCTTCGTTCCCACCCCTCTAGATCCCAAGCCTTTCCATCTCCACGTGGGGTCTGGTGGAATAATGCTCCGTCCCCCAACCCTACGTTCCGACTTTTCGGCTCGGTTTCTCCAGATGTGAGATAGGATCCACCGTTCTGTTCTAACCCACTATAACTTGCTTGTTGTCTGGTGTCGCTTAATAAAATGAAAGGCCCTCGCCGGTCTTCCATGTTCCCGTGATCTCTTTCACGATCACCGGATGGATGGCGAGACGTTTCGCGACTCCCTATGTTCTCTTGACTCCGTCCACTATCGCCGGATGCATGTCGAGACGCTTCGCGACTCTCCATGTTTCCGTGACTCCAATGTCTCACATCTTCCCCTGGGGCATGGTGTGTGCACCTAAAGGTATTCCGGTACTCCTGTGTCCTACGTTCCCCTTCACTGAAGGTGACGCGAGGCACTTCGCCACACCCTGCACTTCTGTCTTCGCACATTAGCCTATTGCCGCTATTGGTAGGACAAGTATCTCTTCTGCTCTCTTGGCTTCCTCTCTCCCACTCGGGGCTGCTTTCGCCAGCTCCACAATGAGAGAGAATCCTGTTATCCTGCTCTCTCCACTCGGATCCCGTTTCTAAACTCCTATTCCGAGCCTCTTCGGCAGTGTCCCAATCCTTCAAATATTCTCTTAAATCTTTAAAAGTCTTTGGTTTAGGACCCCTCAAATCCATTGGCCCTCTTTGACCTCCCTGTTCTACCCTGAGACCCGTTGCAGAATCTAATGGGGTACTCCGACTTATTGGTGCTCGTATTTGCCTGTGGGAATTCATTGTGGCATTCCTATTCTCCACTTCTGCTCCTTCACTGTTCCATCGTGCCTGTTCATCCTGCTGGACCCCTTCTGGGTTATAGATTGACACAATAGGGCCTATGGTAACCGGAACCTGCAAGGCGTCCGGCATTTGGTACGACCTAGCGCATTGCGTCTCTGGCACCTTCTGGACCACCAATCTTCCCACTACTCTCTGTTCAGAACTAGTTTGGGGTGTTTCCTCAGTCTTGTTAGCGTCCCACTCTGTTACTGGGATCGACTTATATTCCCCCCACCTAGCTCCGTCTGTTTGCGGTAATATGGGACTCGCAAGTTCACCGCTGTATGGAGGTGGTCTATCTGTTAACAACCTTTCTATTAGATCCTCCTCCGACTCGCTTTCCTCATCTTCTTGTTCTAGAGGTTTCCTTTCTCCCGTGGCCTCTATCATGGTGAACAGTTTGTCCGCTTCTATCTTCTGCACCCTCCATTTCTTAGCTTCATCGTCCCATTTAGCATCCTGCACTGCCTTTACCGATCTTCTCACTCTTTCTTGGCGCCTCTTTACGCCCCTTTCGTGTGCTGTTCTAAACCACACACCAAGAGCTTCAAATTGTGTTGGCCTCGGTAGAGGTCTCATTGAAAGCATCGTCGCCTTCAGTTGGTTCAACACTTCTAATTTAAACGTTCCGAATCTTGGAAACGCCAGTTCTTTTTGCCCTTCTGTTAGCCTATGCCACTCGGAGATCCATAATATCGAATGTAAGCCTACGTTGACTGCCATATGATATGCTGGTGTGCCTTCTGGTGGAGCTTCTTCTCCGGCATATAAATTTCTCCTTTTTCTTTTAAAGATTTTACCTAAACCCTTAAAACACTTCATTTTGATCACGTACGATATTTCTTTCTTGTTTGCGTCTTGATAACAACCACCAATCCCTGTACGACTCTCGCTAATCAGCCTATCCCAGCACGGTTCTACACCAACCGACCAATCTCTATGCGACCCTTCGCTGACGTCTGACAAACTAACCAATCTCAGCGTGGTTCTATGCTGACGTCACTCGTTCCCTCTTGCAGCAATTCTCCTCCGTTCTCAATTTGTCTCACGATTCTACATGCGTTTTCATTCATACACTGAAAAATGACTACTTCCGTCCAAGCGATCACTTTTCTCTGACTGTACGGCCACAGTCTAACTGTAATTGCTACCTCAACTGGCACAGCGTCTTTCCTCTTACGGTCGGACACTTGCCTCAACTGATAGGTTACTTACACACAGTAAACGTACGACCAGCGTCCGCTACTCATTCACTCACACATACGCTCCCCCTATCATCGGTCTGTCGGGAAATCAATGGTACCTCATGACCCCCTTTCAATGGTAGACAAATTACTCTGGGTGTTCGATACACCCGAACCACTTAAGTCCTCTGGACATAAGATTTCATCCGGTTGCGCGCGCTCACAACCTTCCCTCAATCACACTACAGGCATTCAACTCCGCTTGACATTACAACACAGGAACAACATAAAACACCGCAATCTTACAACGCATGACCCTTATACTCACTCTCGACCGACTCTGCTGCTTTTCTCTCGACGCACCGTCAGCACCGTCTTCGGCTGAAATTCTTCTTCTGGTCGACGATGACTAGGGACCTTGGGGTAAACTAACCTGGCCTAGGTCGTCTTCCTCAAGAAGATAACCATCATACTCTGCTACCAACTGCGGGGAATGAGATTTTGATATCAATTTATGATTATGATCAATTTAATAATTTATCTCATTCGTCACTTTCGGATCGAGTTTTATCTGTCATTGAGGAAAGGACCACCCCCGCATAGGTTAGACAAACCCCATTAACTGACGCCACTCTGAAGAACCACTTACAACTGATAAAGTTTAAGAGTTTTATATGAAGTAATTTTTGAATGCAATACAATCCACTTAGGATAAAATCTCAAAGTATACAAAATACAAAATCAGTTACAATATCAGCCACTTAAGCTTCGATGTGAAGTGGTTCCTTCTGCGTCATCTGCAGTAAGATAAAATAATCAAGTTAAACTGTCCCTACTCTATGCTACGTGACATCCCTACTTCGCAAGTTTCTTCCCTAAAAAGGTGTCAGCAGTTTGACTTCCAAAGAAGTTCAAACTCTCTTAGCCTCTAAAGGAATCTTAAGTTTCAGAAGCAGTACCCTAACTGCCTACCCATCCGTTCTCTCTAAGGGTCCTCGGCCTACTGCTCCCTTGCGCTCTGATCTCTCAGCGCATATGCTCAAGGCATCTACCCTTGTCTTCGCTCTCGCCTTAGCCTAATGCTAATTGCTCTGCTGATGGTTCTGCTCTCCTCCCCGGGGTGCTGTCCCTAAAATACACAATCACAGTGTGGGTGGAACGCCCCTTGACGCCCACCACGGACTTTCCCCGATGATGTCAACTTCCTGCTTCTTCCATTGGTCCACTCCTTGCGTCGTTCGTTAAGTTGACCTTTCTCCTTAGATGTCATCTTCATCATCTCATTGGCGACTTTTACTGACTCTTTCAGATCAAATGTCATATGAACTTAGACAAGACTTTAACTTATACCTGCAACTCTTTAACCTTCTAGATCCTGTGAATGGTCTTGTCAAAACATAGTTCACCTCAAAAGTGTCTCTCCTCACGTTCAAGCAATAAGCTCCGTCCGGCATTGTCACCTTAAATCTAACAAGTGCTAGACTTCTTGGCTCTCACGTCCACATCAAGCTATTTACGACTTTTACAAGCCCTCTAAATTACATACATTCGACTATGCTCCTGCGAACTCTTGGTCAGTTAGGTTACAAACACAAATGACCTAAACTCTTCCAGCATTCCTACAGAAACCCTCTACACAGTATAACCTTTGGCATACATTTATATACTCGTACTTTAGCAAAAGTCTTAGTTATACTTGAATACATTTTACATCGAATATATAATACATAGAATACGACTGCGTAGAGTATAACTTATGCATTCCCCTTGGTTACATCGTCATCCACGTTTCTTCATTTAAAGTTACATACGTACACGAATTCTACTGTGCACGTTCTACATTTCGTAGACACTTCTACACATTCCTATATTTACCTATCATGTATACGGGCCTTCTAAATCTAACGCATGTTTAACATGTGAATACATTTACATTTCCTATACCATATTATCACGTTAGTTGGCCTTTATGCTATAGTTGTCAATTTTACATTACGATATGCGTTTCATTCCTACGTTTATAACATATACGTCTAGATATGGCTATGATATACTTTATATTCAAATTGCGCTCTCTCAATCTTGAAGCAGTGCAGGGGATCTCTTCTACCCCCTCTACTTGAGATCATGAATGGGGCCATGAGGGAGGGTGTCTTTCCGCAGCAGTGGAAAAATGCTGTGGTTAAACCCCTTCTTAAGAAACCCTCCCTTGATCCTGGGGTCTTAAAAACCTTCCGCCCCATCTCACTGCTTCCGGCCCCTGCGAAGATGCTCGAGTCCCATCTTAACGAGCATCTAGCGGCCTTTGTGGAGAATTCAGGCTGCCTTGACCCTTCCCAGCATGGTTTCAGGAGGGAACATAGCACCGAGTCCGCCCTCACCCTGGTTCTCGATTCCATCCGCATGAGTGTGGATGAGGGCCGGACATCCCTCCTGATCCTTCTGGACCTCACAGCTGCCTTCGATACAATATCTCCCCAGGTCTTAACATCTCGACTGGGCGAGATTAGGGTTCGGGGGGCAGCCCTGGGTCTGCTCTCTTCCTTTCTCGATCATAGGGAGCAGAGGGTAATGTTGGGAAAATTTCTATCTCCATCCCTGTCTGTGCAATGTGGGGTCCCTCAAGGGTCGGCGCTTAGTCCCACCCTTTTTAACATCTATGTGACCCCCCTTGCCAGACTCATTAGATCTTTTGGGATGGAGGTAGTCTCCTACGCGGACGACACACAGATCCTCGTGTCTCTCTCCCAGTCAATTGAGCTGACCGCCTCCAGATTTAGATCCTGTATGGAGGCCGTCGGCCAGTGGATGATATACAACTCACTCAAATTGAATGGGGAGAAGACCGAGGTGATGGTGTTCGGTGGAAGGGAAGATATCTGGTCCATGGAGTGGTGGCCCGACTCGCTTGGTCTGTGCCCCAAACCTACTTCTTCAGCTAAAAATCTTGGGGTGATGATTGACCCTATCCTGGACATGCGCCAGCAAGTCAACAGGACGGTATCGACCTGTTGGGGCATAATTCATGTTCTCAGGAAAATAAGGAACTATCTTTCCCAGCCGGCAAGAAGACAACTTGCTGTCGCCCTTTTGGGATCGCGCCTGGACTACTGCAATGCGCTGTATGCTGGACTGAATAAGAGTCAGATGCAGCGCCTGCAGGTGGTACAGAATGCGGCAGCTAGATTTGTCCTTGATCTTCCCCGTCGCTCTTCGGCCACGCTGGCCAGGAAGCAGTTGCATTGGCTTCCGATTAAGGAGCGGATTGTCTTCAAGTCCATGTGTATGGTCTATAAAGCCTTGGCCAAAAGCAGCCCCACAGGGATCAGATTTGTATTAAACAATGGTCCTTTAACTTAAACAATTTATGTTAGAATGAGCACAGACTAAAGAAAGGCTGTGTATTTTTTCAATGTCCAGCCGGACAAGGAAGTTTTTATTTTGAATCTTAGAGAGTTAACACATATAAAGTGAAGCAAGTCACATATAAAATAACTGGGCACAAGCCTGTACCAAGTCAAGAGAAGACAGTACATGGGGGAAAAAATACATAACAGGCAAACAAAAATAAATAAAAAATAGATAGAGCTTACTTATAATTGCATTGTGTTGTAAGCCACCATTTCTCCGTTCTTGTTTGCCTGTTATGTATTTTTTCCCCCATGTACTGTCTTCTCTTGACTTGGTACAGGCTTGTGCCCAGTTATTTTATATGTGACTTGCTTCACTTTATATGTGTTAACTCTCTAAGATTCAAAATAAAAACTTCCTTGTCCGGCTGGACATTGAAAAAATACACAGCCTTTATCTTTAGTCTGTGCTCATTCTAACATAAATTGTTTAAGTTAAAGGACCATTGTTTAATACAAAACTAGTACTACCCGGGGTCCTTTGCTACCTATACGGGTTCCCTTGTTTAAAAATAGCAATACTTAGCGCAATCGCTGGATTGCAAGGGTTTATTCCCTTTGCCCACCCTTTGCTGGGGGCGGGCTTGTCCTAGCACCTCGTCCCAACCCAAAAAAACCCTCTCCACTTCCTTTATTCACCACAATTTTGTGTTTCTCCCTTTTTTCTTTCACTACCCCAAGTCTAAGCATGTCAGCGCATGCACCTCTATATACAGATGACTGTATAAAACACCTATGCTCACGTCCGTCTCTATTATCTGAGACACCTGATACCTCAACTCCGACAAATAGTTCCATCCCAGATCAACTTGAAAAACTTTAAAAAAAGCAAGTTCGGTTGGAACTAATGATTCTTATGCTAACTGACTATCTAAAGGCCAACGTCATTCCATTGGGTCTCCAGGTTAGAAACATCCCGGGGATTTTTACGGAAAATCCTAAATACATCCAGAATTTCAGTTACATTGGTACAACCTGCTCTCGCCATTGGTTAGTCCTAGGCATAGACATCGCCTCTGAAACTCTAAAATCACTTGAAATAGATATTGCTGAGATCTTAAAACAAATCTCTGACTCAGATCCCACCTCTGATGCCAAGAAACTACTAGAACAGGTTGACAAGACTGTTGCAGACTTCCACAGAATTGAGCAAAACAAAAAGTCTAACAAAATCAAGAAAGACGTGAAATTATACAATATTGAAAATACTTATCCTTACCTGCAAAAAGACTTTTATACAAACAAATCATATCAAAGGTACCAAAATAGCCGTCCGTGGGGTAGATTCAATAATCGCCAACACCTAGTAGGTTTCTCGGACACCTCTGCTGAATCATCAGACAGTTCAGACCCTGGGGAAGGAAGTAGTGCTGGTAGAAGGGGTGGTGCACATCAAAATACTTTTTTACCCCGAGGCGCCCAGGAGCCACCACAGCGGGGAAAAGTAAAGAAAACCCAGCGATGGCACAACCCACCTGGAGAGCGCAGGACCCGCAACAATTACTACCAATGGTAGCCATAAGACACGTCCCATCGCAAGGAATTGATACCATCCTTTTTTTTAATCTGTCCAATCATACCTTGGCTGATGAGGAATTATCCTTACTCATGAAAGGTCTCTCTTTTGTGCCCACCATCCCACCCAATTTCATGGAATTGCAAACCGAGCTCATGAGATTCTTTCGACGTATACGCCTCCATGCCTTTTTTCAGTTACATCCTACCCCAGAAAAAATAACTAATACCCCCTTCCGTCCCCCTTCCACTTTCTCACCAGCAGCCAGTATGATTCCGGCAGAAGTTGTCACTTTCGAGAAAGTTATTCTAAAAGAATTAAACATCATCCAAAATAAGAAAAAATTCATTCCCTATAATATCTCTAAAGGAGAAAAGAATGCAATTACCCAACTCAAAAACAACGAGGATTTAATAATCAAAAGTGCAGATAAAGGCGGAGGGATTGTTCTTCAAGAAAAAACAGCCTACATCTCAGAAATTTTGCGCCAACTTGAGAAAAAAGAGCACTATAAAAAGTTGAGTCAGAACCCTACTAAGGAAATACAAACCCTGATACAAAAAGTCACAAAGGATGGTTTAGAGGCAGGTTTTCTGACAAAAAAAGAATTTATTTTCTTAAACGTAAAATCTCCCAGGATCCCGGTAATCTATACATTACCTAAAGTACACAAAGACGCAAACAATCCTCCAGGCCGCCCAATTGTTTCTGCGTGTGGGTCCATCCTTGAACCCTTGGGCTCCTACGTTGACTACTTCATTAAAGATTTTGTCCCAGTGACCTCGTGCTTTGTTAAAGACTCCATGCACATGATCAATATGATTGAGCATCACCCGTACAATCCCATATCTGATACCTTGGTAACTATGGACGTTGAGTCCCTTTATACTAATATTCCCCAGACATTGGCACTCCATGTAATCCAAAAGGTCTTAGACTCACGCCCACGCCCCCACCCAGTGCCTACCTTGTTCATCTTACAACTACTGGAAATATGCCTCACAAAAAACTTCTTTTTGTTTGATGGCACCTTTTATGAACAAATCAAAGGGACTGCCATGGGTGCAATTTTTGCTCCAAACTTGGCAGTTCTTTTCATGGACCAGATTGAGACAAATGTGATTCTTAACCCTACCAATCCTTTCTTCTTGGGCATAGGATTTTGGCGCAGGTATATTGATGACATTTTTATCATCTGGAAACAAGACGTCGATTGCCTGCGCCAATTCCTCCATTGGCTGAACAATAACTGCATGGGACTAACATTCACCATTACCACCAACAAAGAATCCATCGCGTTTCTAGACCTTACAATCTTTCACAATGATGGCATCTTACTCACCAAACTATATCGCAAGCCAACAGAGAGGAACACACTCCTGGCGTACAATAGTAATCACCCCAGGGCTTTGCGTGACTCCCTCCCTTACTCCCAATTTCTAAGAATTCGGCGAAACTGTTCATGTAAGGAGGATTACTTCCGTGAGGCCAACACATTAGCCCTAAAACTAAAAGAAAGAGGCTATCCTAAGAAAACAGTGAAGAATGCCTCGAAACGGGCCTGGTACTGTCCGAGAGAGATTTTGCTCACACCTAAAACTAAGACTGAAGCAAAACGCATTGCATGTGTCTCCACATTCTCGCAAATTTCACACCAATTAAGAAAGTCCATTCTGAAACACTGGCCAATTCTTAACTCTGGTATCATTTCCATTGAAAAACCAGTCTTCGCCTTCAAGAAAAATAAAAATTTGAAAGACCACCTTGTTAGGGCCGCTTTACCCAGCCCTCCACCCACTACCACTCTGGAACATGTATGGGGTCTGTCCCCCATTGTTGGACATTCTAAGTGCGGGGGGTGTAATAATTGTTGTAGCACAATGGAAGGAAAGAGTTTCACCTTTAATGATGTCACTGTAAAAAGCTGTTCCTTTTCAAACTGCAACACCTCCAACGTCATTTACCTTATCCAATGCCCCTGCAACAAAGTCTACATAGGACAAACCAGTCAGAAGGTAAAGATCCGCATTGGACAACATCGGAGCCGCATAAGATGCAGTACCCCCAACGCACCGTTGGTGGAACATTTCGCAACAATGCAACATTCTGAAAACGACATTAAATGGACTGTCCTTAAAGTGTTGAAACTTCCACCAAGAGGTGGTAATATGGGACATCTGCTAAATAAGGAAGAACTCAAGTCCATAATACAATTCAACTCGATCCAGGAAGGTTTAAACAGGGCTGAAGATTGGACCAGTTTGATTTAATATAAGTTCATCTCTCATCCTGGTTCTTCTTGCCAGTTGCGTACGTGAGCAATAATGAAATAATGTGAAAAGTGGACCATAACTGTCTATTGTGTGCCTCTAGCCGATATGCATTTTGTTTTGGAAATTGCTTACCTTCTGTGAGCCCCGGTGTTAACTCAATCATCAATAATTCTTTATTCCTTCATTGTTTTAACCCTCCTTTAACACTGTGGTTTCTAATTTCTCTGTAAGGTTGATTGTTCCTTCATTGTTGTAACCCTCCGTTATAACTGTGGGTTTTAATTTCTTTGTAATTTTGATTGTAAATTTAACATATCCTTGAAATTGGTTTCTTTCATTATTTTCACTGACCAGCCCCTTGCAGAACTAGTCGCATTCACTGCACTGCATGTTCGATCCTCCACCTTAAGATGGCGCCCATATCTTTCCCTGTCACCGACAGGATTTAGTCCCTCTTCCACTCCCCAACGCGGCACCCCGTAGTCCTTTCTCTATCTTCGCACGCGAGGTGCTCGATATCCTGGAACCGCTTTCCACCTCCAACCCAGAACCGGCCATCGCGCTGTAACAGACAGGACCCACCGGCCGTCCTCGGACGCTAATTGTAGCGGTAAGCTCTCTGCCCACATCCCCCCTTTCCCCGCTCTTTGCCACCCATGGCACTTTATCTGATGGCCATTTTTTCCTCACAGGAACCAAATATCCCACGCTCATATGCGTTCAACAAAAGAACACAGAGTAAGAAACAATCTCCGTTATCACTTCCAAAGCACCGCATAGTCACCACTCGAGCGGCGCAATAACTATTTATAACCTAACCGCCTATGTTTACCCACAGTTACACGTGACCGAGCACTCTGTTCTGAAGGCCATCGGGATCACCCGGCCACCTAGGAGCCTGGCCTCTAGGTAATCGCGCTACGCCCATTTGGCCATTACTTATCACGACCTGTCACCTCGCTCACTTCCATAATTCCTCACTAGCACAATAGGCCATGCCGAATCACTTCCCGCACCTGGCTCACTGTTGTAATTCCGAATTGACATAATTCACTCGGTTTTCTCCACCCCAGTCGCATATTTGCATGACATTGCACCCAAATATGAGCACAATAACAACTGTGCCCTTTGGATACAAGCACCTAAGGCTCAGTGCACACGTTCAGCATGTGCACAACACCAACTTATTACCAGGTAAACTTTCACAGTCTGAACTAAAGAGGTATGTCTGACATGTCCTTTGCAAAAGACTGTAAATTCTAAAACAAATGTTGTTTTCTCTTCCTTCCTCCTGTTTTAACCCCACAGGCCTACCAATAAAACTAATCAGGCAAAGCTCAATTCAATTTAGTCCTGATGATGATCCCATTGTAACCCCTGGAGATAGGGATCGAAACGTTCGTCGACTGTTTTACATAGTACTGCTGCTTTCTCGATTTAAGATTCATGTTGCAGTTACTGTGGGATAGAGCTTACTTATAATTGCATTGTGTTGTAAGCCACCATTTCTCCGTTCTTGTTTGCCTGTTATGTATTTTTCCCCCATGTACTGTCTTCTCTTGACTTGGTACAGGCTTGTGCCCAGTTATTTTATATGTGACTTGCTTCACTTTATATGTGTTAACTCTCTAAGATTCAAAATAAAAACTTCCTTGTCCGGCTGGACATTGAAAAAATACACAGCCTTTATCTTTAGTCTGTGCTCATTCTAACATAAATTGTTTAAGTTAAAGGACCATTGTTTAATACAAAACTAGTACTACCCGGGGTCCTTTGCTACCTATACGGGTTCCCTTGTTTAAAAATAGCAACCACAGGGATCAGAGCCATCCTGACATACTACAACCCTGGCAGGAGCCTCCGCTCCTCCAATCACTCTTTCCTCCACATCCCCCGTACTCGGAAAGCCAGATGGGGTGGTAAGGCTTTTTCCCTCCTGGCCCCTAAATGGTGGAACGATCTTCCATTAGAACTTAGGTCCCTCCCCTCCCTCCAAACTTTCAGAGCAGCCCTTAAAACTCGCCTCTTTGTTCAAGCGTACATGTAAGTGCATTACTGCCCGCTTTTTGATCTTTTTTGTTAGGCGCCTTGACACCTTCGGGTTTTAGTTTGCGCGGTACAAGTTGCAAAATAAATAAATAAATAAATAAATTGTGAAAATTCTTTTAATGTTATAATAAATAATGTATATTTTTATAATTTTTGACTATTTTTGCATCATCTTCGTTGCTGCTCAAATTGTATGTATGAACTGATTAGTGTGTGGTAAAGCTGCAAGTCTTTTCTGCCTGTTTATGATTTGTCCAAAGGGGACATTATATTTGACATATTGTCTTTTGGAAACCCTACCCCTTTGGTTGTTGGGGTCCCTCTCTTTTATTAGAGAGGTGTCATTAGCCATGGCATGTTGGCATATCCAGCGTCACCTACAAATATACATCATGTAAATTAGTGGTTCAGGAGATGCCATCAGAGCAAAAGATACTGAGACACAGAGGACAAACAGAGTATACCCACCAACAGGAGATGCCCAATCGTTGCGCAGCTGCAGCATCATTTGTGGCACCCTGCTACACCTCATGATGAATGCATCATGGCACGATCCTGGAAAACATGCACAGACATGGGAAATCTGCATGTTAGCAAGACACAAAACCAGGGCATTTATTGAATGGTATTGTTTCCTGTTGCGTTAAGCCTTCTCCTGAGCCTGTGGTGGCACCAAAGCCACATGTGTCCCATCAATGGACCCAATGACATGTGGCATCCCTCCCAGGGCATAGAATTCCCCCTTGACATCTGTCAACTCTTCTGGAGTCGGAAATCTGATTAATTCATCTATGTGCTCCAACATTGCAGCTAAAACATCACGCAGGACACGGCTGAACATTGTTTGGGACATTCCCCTGACATCCCCTATGGTGAATTGAAACGTACCTGTTGCAAAGAAATGGAGGGCTGCCATCACCTTTTGCTTGGGGCTCAGCGCAGTTGGATACCTGTGTCGCGGTTGGAGATGTGGTTCCAACCTGTTCGTCAAGTCCAGAATCAACTGTCGAGTGAATCTGTAACATCGGATACAGTTATGTTCCCTCATGGTAGCCAAATCTGGAAATGGCCTTGGTAGAGGCGGTGCCCTGCAGGACATTTTTGGGAAGAATGCAGAATAAATGTCAGCCAACATCGATAGCAATGTACATAGCACATGCAAAACTGCTAGTACACATCAGGTCACTATGGAGTGTGGTGTGTGCAATACATACAGGACACCTATGGCAGCTTGCCGGCACTCCTACAACAACCCAGATACACCAGTAACAATAAACATGGCATGCCCTTAAATGAGCTGCTGGTCTGGTCTGAGGGAACAGCCCAAGATATAACGGGAGTGACACACGTCACGATACCTGCAGTGTAAGGTTGTCATCCCATCCAGATAGCAGACTGCAAGGCACACGCACAGGTCACATGGAATGTCTAATGTACATATCAAACACATTGCAACTAAGGTGTGCACGTGACAACAACACAACACAGCCATTGTCACGATGCAGACATGTATGCCTTGGGAAAAATTATGTCAGATGCCATCAGAGCCTAAAGTCGCGAGAATGCACATGTGGCATGTTGTGCGTACATGTGAAACCATTCCCATCTCAACACAGACCTATGTTAGATGCACCAACAGCAGATGCAGTTTACAGAACACAAACAGAAAGCTCAATCTTTAACATTACACATACCGGACATAGTCTTATAGGGTCATGCTGAGCGTGAAATATCAAGTGACAAAGTGCCCTGATCCCTGGCATCATGAGACAGGTGCCCGTAGTGATGAATGAGCCATGTTGATGTGCATGACAACATCTGCATAATGCTACATATGGGACAAGTGTAAAGGTGATGTGTACCACATAGTGCCCCATCACACATGACATGTGCCAACAGGTCATCTCACAGCGATTGTGCAACAAGATCACATGCCCCGTGCTATATCACTGGCTGCCACACCTAGGGCCTGCTCATGTAACTATGCAATGACAAGAACTTGATAGACATCTTTGTTTGAAACGTATCCCTATATTCCTGCCATTTGTGCGCCTCGTATCACTATTGTAAATGTGCCATATGTGAGAATGTGAACCGTACCGTCTAGAACGCCCCGTACCCCTGCATTCACTACACCGTGTGAACCGTACTGTCTGAAATGCACCGTACCCCTGCATTCACTACAGCGTGTGAACCGTACCATCTGAAACGCCCCCTACCCCTGCATTCCGTGCGTGTGTGCGCACCATCTCACTATTGTAATCGTGCCATACGCAAGCAACCCGTACCCCTACATTGCGTGCGTGCGTGTGTGCACATCGTAACACTATTGTAATCGTGCCATATGCGAGTGAACCGTACCCCTATATTGCGTGTGTGTGTGTGTGCATCGTATCACTATTGTAATCATGCCATATGCGAGCGTTCCGTACCCCTACATTGCGTGCGTGTGTGCGCATCGTATCACTATTGTAATCATGCCATACATGAGGGAACCATACCCCTACATTGCGTGCGTGTGTGTGCATCGTATCACTATTGTAGTCGTGCCATACACGAGCCCCCCGTGCCCCTACATTCCGTGCGTGTGTGCGCATCGTATCACTATTGTAATCGTGCCATACGCGAGCACCCCGTACCCCTGGATTCCGGGCGTGTGTGCACATCATATCACTATTGTAATCGTGCCATACGCGAGCATGTGAAACGCACCGTACACATGTGTGTGTGTCAAAAAAGAGTTAGGGGACACCTAGGGGACGAGTACTAGACCCTGAATGCATCCTGGTTGTCATGGATACTGAGATTTGAATGTGTGCTACAGGTGCCCTGCAAAATTCAGTTGGTCATAAATATACAATGTTGCAAAATGATTGTGGAGCTGAAGCTCAAATTTTAAACCATGCAAATGTGTGTCAGACCCTTATGTGTGAAGGGATTGGATGCAACGTAGGATGCAAACTAATCTGGCCTATCACACTATACTCCTGAAACTGAGAGCCCCTCAGCAGCAGTGATTTAAGCCTGCATGTAGCCCTGAGAGAGCACTTGCCTGCACAACATTAGAGTGGACCACACTGCTGCTGTCTCTGCATCCTCTGGCATATCATGATGACTCATACTGTGGATAGGGCCCCAGCCTTCAGTGAGGAGGAGAACAAGGCCCTGCTGAATGCACTTCTTCACTTCTTCCACAGTACAGCAAGCTGTATGGGAGACCAGAGGAGCAGGTGAGTGCTGACTGCACAACCTTTGAGTGTGCACCTGTTGTGTGAGTGTCACAACAGGCATTGTGTATAGGTGGGACAAGCATGCAATGTGGTTGGGAGTGAGTCCCGGGGGTGTACAGGGTGGCGTCCCTCATGCAGAGCATGATGTAGTTCCTGTGTATTCACTCCTCACTTGCATTGTGCTTACTGTGACCTTCACTGCATAGTAAATGACCCTTTCAGCCAAGCCAGACCTTGGTGGCTTCATTCTCAAATGTCTTGAGGTGGAAGAGTATTCCGATATCAAAAAAAGGGAAATGAGGGAGGACGATTTTTAGTGGGGTCCAATAGTACTTGTCCTAGAACGCAGTAAGCAACAATCGGTGTACAGAGTTCCCCAGGGAGAGCTAGAATTTATAGCTCAACCAGTACTCTCTCTCGCTCAATTAGACAAGGGATGATGTGAGGGTCTAGAGTGCATGGTGAAGACCCTTATTCCAGAATGTAAGGATACCTCACACAGGCTACCGGCAGCACCACAACTGTAGTCCCAGCCGATGACCGTCCAGCGTCATCATCGGTATCCTGCTCCTTCCAGAAGAGTATTCCCCCAGGAGTGACAGGTGACTGTACTCACAGATGTTTATGACTTGAGGGGACCTGTGGTGAGATTGTCCAAATGATGTGTTAGACCTCATGAACATTGATGTGTGTGAATGTTCCTTGTCATCTGTCTGAGTGTGTATGTGATGGCTTGCTCCACTGCTGCATGGCGTATGCAGCTGCTCTGCCATCTGATGTAACATGTAAGCAGTGCTGTGTGCCTGAATTGCAAAGCTAGCACAACACCTGTGACACCCCATTGTCCAATGGCACATGTGCAAAGTGATGGTTGGTTTCGTTGTTGTCAGTGACAGGCAAGTGATCTGTGCCAGGGTGTGTCTATCTGGTCTGCTGAGGGTTCTCAAGTGGAGTGGAATATGTGAGTGCTTGTCACGTGCTGTCACTGACCCTGCAATTGAATGTGTTGCCCAGTGTGTGCCATGATCTGTGAGTCTGATGCACCCGTCACGCCATCTGTAGGCTCCCAATGCCATGTAGTGATTTGTGGCTTGCACACAGGCCTAATTCGCATGGACAATGATGCAAGTCCTGTCACCATCCTATGCCCTGTTCACATTATCAATGCTGGGCAAGTGTGTGTGTCGGGACATGGAGCAGATGTAGTGATGTTGTTTTACTTTGTCTTCCTGACAGGTAACTGCCTACGAGAAGGGGGAACTATGGTTGGAGATAAGGTGGTACAAAAGGGGGGTGGTGATGGACGGAGCATCTGAACCAATCAAACACTCACACCAGTCACGAGATCTGGGTTTAATCCGTTTTTTAGCCCACTCTGCCACCCCAGTTCAGACATGGCCATATGCAAATCAGTCTGACCATGTGCCTCATGGGAACAGTCCAGCCCGAACTGCCAAGCCATGCCTTCCCTGGGCCGTAAACAAGCTTCCAAGGACCGGTTTCTGGCATTACAGCCGTCTTCAGCACAGCTTGCTTGAATCCAGTGGCAAAGTGAGCAAGGGACTCATGTCTGAGCATACCCTGCCAACTTATGGCGAACAAAGCGGTACAAAAGGGGGTGATGATGGACGGAGCATCTGAACTAATCAAACACTCGCACCCTGTCAACAAGTCTGGGTTTAATCCATCACTGTTCTTTAGCCCACTCTTCCACCCCAGTTCAGACATGGCCATATGCAAATCAGTCTGACCCTGTGCCTCATGGGAACGGTCCAGCCCGAACTGCCAAGCCATGCCTTCCCTGGACCGGAAACAAGCTTACGAGGACCGGTTTCTGGCATTACAGCCGTCTTCAGCCCAGCTTGCTTGAATCCAGTGGCAAAGTGAGCAAGGGACTCATGTCTGAGTATACCCTGCCAACTTATGGTGAACAAAGCGGTACAAAAGGGGGTGGTGATGGACGGAGCATCTGAACTAATCAAGCACTCACACCCAGTCAACAGATCTGGGTGTAGTCCATCACCGTTCTTTAGCCCACTCTGCCACCCCAGTTCAGACATGGCCATATGCAAATCAGTCTGACCCTGTGCCTCATGGGAACAGTCCAGCCCGAACTGCCAAGCCATGCCTTCCCTGGACCGTAAACAAGCTTCCGAGGACCGGTTTCTGGCATTACAGCCGTCTTCAGCCCGGCTTGCTTGAATCCAGTGGCAAAGTGAGCAAGGGACTCACGTCTGAGCATACCCTGCCAACCTATGACGAACAAAGTGGTACAAAAGGGGGTGTTGATGGACGGAGCATCTGAGTGTTTGATTGGTTCAGATGCTCCGTCCATCACCACCCCCTTTTGTACCACTATGGTTGGAGATAGTCAGGGCCGTCAGGTCTGCGTGGGGCCATCGCCGGCGGCTGCACAACATTCAGAAGCGGTGGCACGACATCCGGTGCTGGGCCCGTCGTATCGCCCGGGTCCAGCTGGGCCTAGAGCCACCACGCCGGCATGTCGGAAGCTGTCACCTCACCCTCCACATGCTCCCGGTCCTGGAAGTCTTCTTTACAGGCCTCGATAGGTAGTTGCATGAGAGACAGCAGCAAGGAGGGGTAGGTACATGGCTGTTTGCTGTGTAGTGTGTCATTTGCTTTTTGAAGTGCTCTGAAGCCTGGCTACACTCCCACAGTTGTGGTGTCTGGGCAGACAGGTTATATGTGCAGTGTTTTTTCAGTTCACCATAGTCACCTGGTACTCATGTTCATCCCTTCCCCTCCTTCACATGTGTCCCCTGGTCTGTGTGTAATCACATTTACATCATGCTCATCTATAGTGAAATGAAATAAGACTCCACATTGATCTATGCATCATGTGGGAGGGTGGTCTGTGACAAGGTTTGGGACCTTGCATGTGCCATGACCTGTGCACTGTGTTTTGGCTTCATATTTGTTTGCACTGATGATGAGTCTCAACATAGGAGTGTGAGGTTTCTACTGCACACCCTTGTAGCATGCAAGACCCATGTTGGATTTTCATACATGATGTACATCAGTGTGAGATATGCATAGTTCCATGACAGTTACTCATGGTACAGTCAGCTCATTCCAGACGCACGGATCAGTGTGCCCACTACAGCCCCCTCAGACACCCTGGCCTCCTAATCATGTGTGTCAATCAATACTGTGCCCATTCTGACTGGCTTCAGCATGGGTCTGCCTCAGTGGTATTGATCCCTGCATAGTTAGTATTTTTCCTGTGTCTTCTACATGTGTTCACTGGAATTGGATACAAGATTTGGATTGTGCATACTCACACTGGGCAGTGCCTGTGTGCCTATGCACAACAATCTGTTGTTGGTAGTTTGTGAGTAAAATGTATTGCCAGCCCCACAAGGTGAGCTGCTGTTACTTTTTGGATTGCTGCTGCTCAGTTTTTGGTAGCCTGATTCTGAGGTCTCACTTCTTGAGCTGTGGCAGTCACATTGACTGAAGTATGGAGGTGTTGTGCATGAGAGGTCTAGCCTTGCCTGGTCTGACCTGTGGGTGTGAATTGGCTGATCAATGTTTCACCATGCACTGTCCCTGTGATGTTGGTCAGTGATTTCATTTGGGGCTTGGCAGCCGATGTCATTTGGTTTGGTTTGTGCACACTTCTGCATTGACATTTTGCCTGGGGATAACGGTGTGTCCACAATGCAGCAATGGTTTTGTTCATCACAATTGCAGGAACATTAGCTGAAGCTTTGTCCAGAGGTGGGACATGTGTGCCACTTCACATGACAACCAGTAGGTCTTATGTGCAAGCAACTGTGTCATCAGGGAATGGATGCCCATGTGAGGACTGTCATATTTCAAGTAGTGTCACATATATGATTGTACATTGGCACTCACAAGACTTGTCAAAAGTTGTTCATGTTTTGGATGTGTTAATATGATGAATTGTGTAAATGACACTTATGTGCCTGCATGATGGTTGTCTCACAAGGTACTGCACACAAAACGACTT
Organism: Lissotriton vulgaris; assembly: GCF_964263255.1. Taxonomy (NCBI): domain Eukaryota; kingdom Metazoa; phylum Chordata; class Amphibia; order Caudata; family Salamandridae; genus Lissotriton; species Lissotriton vulgaris. Next base: position 1,511,085,691 of record NC_141691.1, on the reverse strand, counting down.
TGGTCAGAGAAGCAGGCAGCTTTCAAAGAGTCCAGGGTTAGTGATTAATGGTGTGTCTTGATCTCCATATACATGTCCCCACAGTGGTCTTGAGGTCTTGACACTCGTTTGTTGTCAATTGTACAAAGTAATGAGTGTCAAGACATCCAGAACTCTGTTGGACCATGTATGTGGCAAATCTGCAATGCCATTTGTTTCTAACAGTGTTTTATCTTAAAGGGTGCCAGCTGTTCCAAAGTAGGTGTAAATATTTTTTGTGTGCTTTTCATTGTGAGACATCTGTCATGCAGGCATATACGTGTTGCCTTCACAAGAAGGTGATTTACCACATTCAATACATGTCGATTATGTAAAATGTGGTGAGTCCCAAGATGCTAACATTTCTTAAAATTGATATTTTAAACAATGTACTTACAGATCTTTGAGTGTTGTATCACATTGGAGAGTGAGGCGGGTTATTGTTCCCTGAGGGTCACCACCACTGTTACTTTTTTCAGTGTATTTGAGGTGGCATCACTTCATTGTATTGATCACCACTCCTGTAATGAAACAGTAGGCTCTATGTGTAATTCTCATTCAAGTTGTGGCCAGGTGTGTTCTTTGGATCCTTGTGTCCAAGTAGCATTGTGTCCATACCAACTGGGTAGTCCAAGTCTCAAATATGTGCAGGGCTATCTGGATATTACTCATGATGCAGGCCATGATTTTCAGTGTTCGGTACAAAAGGGGTTGGTGATGGACGGAGCTTCTGAATCAATCAGACACTCACACCCAGTCAAGAGATCTGGGTTTAATCCATCACCGTTCTTTAGCCCACTCTGCCACCCCAGTTCAGACATGGCTATATGCAAATCAGTCTGACCCTGTGCCTCATGGGAACAGTGCAGCCCGAACTGCCAAGCCATGTCTTCCCTGGACCGGAAACAAGCTTCCGAGGACCGGTTTCTGGCATTCCAGCCTTCTTCAGCCCGGCTTGCTTGAATCCAGTGGCAAAGTGAGCAAGGGACTTACGTCTGAGTATACCCTGCCACACTTATGGCAGCCAAAAGCGTTACAAAAGGGGTTGGTGATGGACGGAGCTTCTGAATCAATCAGACACTCAAACCCAGTCAAGAGATCTGGGTTTAATCCATCACCGTTCTTTAGCCCACTCTGCCACCCCAGTTCAGACATGGCTATATGCAAATCAGTCTGACCCTGTGCCTCATGGGAACAGTGCAGCCCAAACTGTCAAGCCATGTCTTCCCTGGACCGGAAACAAGCTTCCGAGGACCGGTTTCTGGCATTCCAGCCTTCTTCAGCACGGCTTGCTTGAATCCAGTGGCAAAGTGAGCAAGGGACTCACGTCTGAGTATACCCTGCCACACTTATGGCGGCCAAAAGCGGTACAAAAGGGGTTGGTGATGGACGGAGCTTCTGAATCAATCAGACACTCACACCCAGTCAAGAGATCTGGGTTTAATCCATCACCGTTCTTTAGCCCACTCTGCCACCCCAGTTCAGACATGGCTATTCTGACCCTGTGCATCATGGGAACACTGCAGCCCGAACTGCCAAGCCATGTCTTCCTTGGACCGGAAACAAGCTTCCGAGGACCGGTTTCTGGCATTCCAGCCTTCTTCAGCCCGGCTTGCTTGAATCCAGTGGCAAAGTGAGCAAGGGACTCACGTCTGAGAGTACCCTGCCACACTTATGGCGGCCAAAAGCGGTACAAAAGGGGTTGGTGATGGACGGAGCTTCTGAATCAATCAGGCACTCACACCCAGTCAAGAGATCTGGGTTTAATCCATCACCGTTCTTTAGCCCACTCTGCCACCCCAGTTCAGACATGGCTATATGCAAATCAGTCTGACCCTGTGCCTCATGGGAACAGTGCAGCCCGATCTGCCAAGCCATGTCTTCCCTGGACCGGAAACAAGTTTCCGAGGACCGGTTTCTGGCATTCCAGCCTTCTTCAGCCCGGCTTGCTTGAATCCAGTGGCAAAGTGAGCAAGGGACTCACGTCTGAGTATACCCTGCCATACTTATTGCGGCCAAAAGCGGTACAAAAGGGGTTGGTGATGGACGGAGCTTCTGAATCAATCAGACACTCACACCCAGTCAAGAGATCTGGGTTTAATCCATCACCGTTCTTTAGCCCACTCTGCCACCCCAGTTCAGACATGGCTATATGCAAATCAGTCTGACCCTGTGCCTGATGGGAACAGTGCAGCCCGAACTGCCAAGCCATGTCTTCCCTGGACCGGAAACAATTTTCCGAGGACCGGTTTCTGGCATTCCAGCCTTCTTCAGCCCGCTTGCTTGAATCCAGTGGCAAAGTGAGCAAGGGACTCACGTCTGAGTATACCCTGCCACACTTATGGCGGTCAAAAGCGGTACAAAAGGGGTTGGTGATGGATGGAGCTTCTGAATCAATCAAACACTCACACCCAGTCAAGAGATCTGGGTTTAATCCATCACCGTTCTTTAGCCCACTCTGCCACCCTAGTTCAGACATGGCTATATGCAAATCAGTCTGACCCTGTGCCTCATGGGAACAGTGCAGCCCGAACTGCCAAGCCATGTCTTTCCTGGACCGGAAACAAGCTTCCGAGGACCGGTCTCTGGCATTCCAGCCTTCTTCAGCCCGGCTTGCTTGAATCCAGTGCAAAGTGAGCAAGGGACTCACGTCTGAGTATACCCTGCCACCCATATGGCGGCCAAAAGCAGTACAAAAGGGGTTGGTGATGGACGGAGCTTCTGAATCAATAAGACACTCACACCCAGTCAAGAGATCTGGGTTTAATCCATCACCGTTCTTTAGCCCACTCTGCCACCCCAGTTCAGACATGGCTATATGCAAATCAGTCTGACCCTGTGCCTCATGGGAACAGTGAAGCCCGAACTGCCAAGCCATGTCTTCCCTGGACCGGAAACAAGCTTCTGAGGACCGGTTTCTGGCATTCCAGCCTTCTTCAGCCCGGCTTGCTTGAATCCAGTGGCAAAGTGAGCAAGGGACTCACGTCTGAGTATACCCTGCCACACTTATGACGGCCAAAAGTGGTACAAAAGGGGTTGGTGATGGACGGAGCCTACCACTATGTTGGAAATTGTTCTGCAGGGTATTTGGGCACATGACAATTCTGAGCATTGTACCTAAGGGTTTTGAACCCCATTCCTTCCATCTTGGTGGTCTGCCCACCAGCTGGACATTCATATCAGCCCAGGGATGTACGTGACAGTGTGTGTTCCATTTCCTCTCTTTGTTTGGTGGACTATTACATCACTGGGGACTATAGTGTCATGATGGTCGGGTGTGTATTTAGCCAGCAAACTCCATGGGTGGGTATGCATGTGTAATTTGACATCACACCCACATGTGGTGTGTCACACAGTGTGTGACAGTAATCCATCCTCCAGGGAGTGGAACACTGCTGTAAGTGATGTGTTGCTATGGCACTGTCATGAAAGTCACAAGTTAGGGATGTGCACATACCCCATGTAGTTGTGGTATGTTGATGATGATATACCCCCTATAACTGAGCAGTGCTGGGAGTCCTCTCCACCCACCCCTCATCTGTGTGGACACTGCTGGGAGTCATATCCACCCACCCCTCATCTGTGTGGACGCTGCTGGGAGTCATATCCACCCACCCCTATACTGTTGGCCTATGCTGGGAGTCATCTGCACCCACCCCATATCTGTCTGGACACTGCTGGGAGTCATATCCACCCAACCCTCATCTGTGTGGACACTGCTGTGAGTCCTCTGCACCCACCCCTCATCTGTCTGGACACTGCTGGGCATCATATCCACCCATCCCTCATCTGTGTGGACACTGCTGGGAGTCATATCCACCCACCCCTCATCTGTCTGGTCACTGCTGGGAGTGAAATCCACCGCCCCTCATCTTTGTGGACACTGATGGAAGTCATATCCACCCACCCCCATACTGTTGGCCTATGCTGGGGGTCCTCTGCACCTACCCCTCATCTCTCTGGACACTGCTGGGAGTCATATCCACCCACCCCTCATCTATGTGGACACTGCTGGGAGTCATATCCACCCCCCTCATCTGTGTGGACACTGGTGGGACTCATATCCACCCACCCCTCATCTCTGTGGACACTGCTGGGAGTCATATCCACCCCCTCATCTGTGTGGACACTGCTGGAACTCATATCCACCCCCCCTCATCTGTGTGGACACTGCTGGGAGTCATATCCACCCACCCCCATACTGTTGGCCTATGCTGGGAGTCATCTGCACCCACCCCTCATCTGTCTGGACACTGCTGGGTGTCATATCCATCCACCCCTCATCTGTGTGGACACTGCTGGGAGTCCTCTGCACCCACCCCTCATCTGTCTGGACACTACTGGGAGTCAAATCCACCCACCCCTCATCTGCGTGGACACTGTTGGGAGTCGTATCCACCCACCCCTCATCTGTGTGGACACTGCTGGGAGTCAAATCCACCACCCCTCATCTTTGTGGATACTGATGGGAGTCATATCCACCCACCCACCCCCATACTGTTGGCCTATGCTGGGAGTCATCTGCATTCACCCCTCATCTGTCTGGACACTGCTGGGAGTCATATCCACCCACCCCTCCTCTCTGTGGACACTGCTGGGAGTCATATCCACCCACCTTCCATCTATGTGGAGACTGCTGGGAGTCATATCCACCCACCCCTCATCTGTGAGGACACTGCTGGGAGTCATATCCACCACCCTCATCTTTGTGGACACTGATGGGAGTCATATCCACCCACCCCCATACTGTTGGCCTATGCTGGGAGTCCTCTGCACCCACCCCTAATCTGTCTGGACACTGCTGGGAGTCATATCCACCCACCCCTCATCTGTCTGGACACTGCTGGGAGTCATATCCACCCAAACGTCATTTGTCTGGACACTGCTGGGAGTCATATCCACCCACCCCTCATCTGTGTGGACACTGCTGGGAGTCATATCCACCCCCCCTCATCTGTGTGGACACTGCTGGGACTCATATCCACCCACCCCTCATCTGTGTGGACACTGCTGGGAGTCTTATCCACCCACCCCCATACTGTTGGCCTATGCTGGGAGTCCTCTGCACCCACCCCTCATCTGTCTGGACACTGCTGGGAGTCATATCCACCCACCCCTCACCTGTGTGGACACTGCTGGGAGTCATATCTACCTACCCCATACTGTTGGCCTATGCTGGGAGTCCTCTGCACCCACCCCTCATCTGTCTGGACACTGATGGGAGTCATATACACCCACCCCTCATCTGTGTGGACACTGCTGGGAGTCATATCCAACCACCCCTCATCTGTGTGGACACTGCTGAGAGTCAAATCCACCCACCCCCATCTGTCTGGACACTGCTGTCAGTCATAACCACCCACCCCTATACTGTTGGCCTATGCTGGGAGTCCTCTACACCCACCCCTCATCTGTGTGGACACTGCTGGGAGTCATATCCACCCACCCCTGATCTGTGTGGACACTGCTGGGAGTCATATCCACCCACCCCTCATCTGTCTGGACACTGCTGGGAGTCATATCCACCCACCCCTCATCTGTCTGGACACTGCTGGAAGTCATATCCACCCACCCCTATACTGTTGGCCTATGCTGGGAGTCCTCTGCACCCACCCCTCATCTGTCTGGACAGTGCTGGGAGTCACATCCACCCACCCCACATCTGTGTGGACACTGCTGGGAGTCATATCCACCCACCCCCCATCTGTCTGGACACTGCTAGGAGTCATATCCACCCACCCCCATACTTTTGGCCTATGCTGGGAGTCCTCTGCACCCACCCTTCATCTGTCTGGACACTGCTGGGAGTCATATACACCCACCCCTCATCTGTCTGAACACTGCTGGGAGTCATATCCACCCACCCCTCATCTTTCTGGACACTGCTGGGAGTCATATCCAACCCTCATCTGTCTGGACACTGCTGGGAGTCATATCCACACACCCCTCATCTGTGTGGGCACTGCTGGGAGTCATATCCACCCACTACTCAGATGTCATGCACCGTACCCCTACATTTATGGCGTGTGTGCGGGTCGTATCACTATTAGACTGGTGACATACGCAAGCGTCAAATGCACCGTACTCCAAAATTGATGGCGTGTGTGCGGGTCGTATCACTATTGCAATGGTGCCATACGTGAGCGGCAAACGCACCGTACACCAACATTCATGGCGTGTGTGCGGGTTGTATCACTATTACACTGGTGCCATATTCGAGGGTCAAACGCACAGTACCCCAACGTTCATGGCGTGTGTGCGGGTCGTATCACTATTACACTGGTGCCATACGCGAGCGTCAAATGCACCGTACCCCCAACATTCATGGCGTGTGTGCGGTCATATCACTATTGCAATGGTGGTATAGGCGTGCGTGTATGATGCACAGTGCATGTACACTTCCATTGTTGCGGTACGTTGTACTCATCGTCTGCGCCGTCGTCGGTTTCCATGCACCAGGTCGTAGGCGTACAGGACTGGGATGATACGGTTGAGGGGGTTCATGGCGTGTATGTTGCGTACCGGGGTGCGGTTCGAGCCAGACTCTGCTTTTACGGCTGTTTTCAGCTCCTGTAGTAAAAGGGTTGTACGGAGTGTCGCCGAGACGAATCGTAGTTGCTTGGACAGAAACTGCTGCTTGTTTGCGTACTGACGTCGCTTACTGCGTGAACCGGATACAAATCGTATGTATTTTTTGATCGTACGGTGTTTGATACGATTCGTACGGAGATCTGCTTCGGGTTTGGATTGTACTTGATCGTACGTACGGGGACGTTGATGCTGTACTAATCGTACGGGAATAACGCTACGTACCGCGAATCGTAAGGGATTTTACCAAATCACAATCGGCCCCTGTGTTTATTGCAAAACTCTTTTACTCCAGCTCTTATATTTTAACATACAGATTTTTCTCAAACATTTCCTATTCAGGTACATATTGCAGACATGGCCGTGGGAGCCCAATTGCCACAAAGACATCAAACAAATGGACAAATTGCATCTAGGAGTTTTTAGTCACCTAAACTATTGGACTCACAGAAACATGATGCCATTTTTGACATAAAATTGATGAACGTAAAAATAGCCTTTAAGAAGGTGTCACTATCTTTTGGGTGCTCATTACTCAGTTACTGTTTGTTAAGATCATAGAAATGGTCAACTCCTCAGCAGTTGAGGTGTTCCAACTTTTTTCCTGACTATAATTTTGTCATCAGTTTTGAGCTGTGGCATAATAATGGTAAAATTGAAATGCTACCAAGAAAAAACAAATTTAGATGATCAACCACCTAGAATTGTAAATTTGGCCAAAATACCTATTTGACCCTCTGATTTTGTTACTGGGACTTGTGTCAGTATTACCACTAAATAAATAAGAGGTACCCAGCTAATGCATGCCTACCTTTATGTTTAAACTCAGGGATTGCTATTACAAAATCCAGATCAACACAAAAAAGGTTTATTATATTAGGTTAAAGTGATATTTTTGCCCGCTCTCAGACTCTGCTTGGCTAAAGTTCAGACTGTGGCTACTGAGCCCCAACCATGGTGGTTGAGATTGTTTGCCACTGGTTTTGTGGTGTCCATTTTACTACGGCTGTGCAAACTGGGCCAAGTACAACTCCTTTACACATTTGACTCTCGGCATAATACATGGAAATAGTCTCAGACTTCCCAGAGAGAAAGTGTGGGTGAAATGAGCACATAACTAAACTGTTATGATAATGTGATGTGCAGCCCAGTGCTTATCTTAATAATAAAGAACGTTTATACTTGCTGCAAAACTAAATAATACATAATGTAATTAACACATCACTCATACTTAGCATAAGTTGTGCATAATAGGAGGCACTACACTCCTTCTTTCTTCCTGATAATTATATTCTCTCCCCTATAGTCAAGATCATGCAATTACTATTCCCTCTATTCTATGGGTGTAGGCGAAGATTAGGATCAGGTGGAGCCATCTCAAAAAGTCTCACAAGCTAGTATGTCAACTCAGTTCAACATCCAAAGTGGCTTTTAGGCTAAACATTCCAAACAACTGTGGCACATCTTACCAATTTATCTCAGTCTCTTTTACCCCAAGGTATACTAGAGTAACACTGTTACCTGTTGATGGTCAGTGTCTGATTGGATGTTGTGGCAAGCGAGACTGAAGCTCCCACACTTGTGGGGTGAACTCTTTTGTTTCAATTTACTACAGCTGCAATACAAAAGATACAGTTTGCAACTTTGTGAAGGTGGTCACATTGTAATACAATTGGCAGGACTGCAGCCAGCAAGTTGGGCTCCCCCATCTCCAATATGATGGCGGTAGGACATAAGTCCAACAGCCATCATAATGAGGCCCATAGCGTCAGACAGACGACATGATGGAGTTTAATACACATAGCTAAACAGAGGTAGAAAATCAAGTTACATAGGCAAATATAAGCGCAATCAACAAGGCAGAGAAGTATGTAGCCTTTACAGGGAAGGTCAGTCTAAAACAGCAGGTGGTGAGGTATTACCAGTGCATAGCCCATGCAGCATAAAGTATAGAAAGAATTATTTTTAAGTGGCATCAAGGGAACCAAAGACAGCTACTACCCACCACTGTCAGAAGACAACAATCACTAAGTAATTGCTGTCACAATAGAACAAACACAAAGGATTCCCTGAGCACAAAGTACACGTAACTGTGAGTATTACAGATAACATCTATTCATAAATAATTGTCCATATCCGCGCATCCAAAGTATGAAAAATCCTTATTTTTATTTTCTTAGTCCATGGATGTTCATGAAGACTTGTGGATACAGCAGTACAGTCTTGGTACAGTACACAACAGCCAAACGCCAACACGTGTTTCGTCAAGGGAAATTACCCAATGACTTCTTCAGGGCCTAAACTGTTCTTACTCTTAGTGTCATACAATCAGGATCATATCAAGGACCTTTGTTATATAATTCTCCTTCAATTGGTTTTTCAACTATCCCAATAGTCACTGTCTTCCTTAATATAATTTCTTGATAAGTAACACCAGGCAATATCAGCCTTCGCTTTATGGAACCATAGTAGTACAGCAATGTTGGTGGTAGCGTTTCTCAAGGAGAGAAAAGTCTGCACCTTCTGTTGGCGACTATTTTCACTGATCAAGTTACGTGTGAAATATCAAAGATAGAGGTGCACTGAGAAACTGGTAAAACACCCACCACCGGGGGTGTGATACAAAGCAACTTAATGCCAGTGTCAATACCTAGGAAGAAACCAAGTTACAACAAGCACCCTCTGAGAAGTCAGGAGTCAAAAATAATTCTGCATAACACATTGGTTATTTCACGAATTTTTCATCAGTTTCAGACACAAGTTCATGAGAAGTAAAGGGGCTTCAAAGTATGGATCCAAAACCGTACGTAGTTCTTCAAAAATCTTTATTTTAAGCACATTAAAAGTTCTCCAGCTTTGCACTGCCGACACGTGTTTCGCCCACACAGGGGCTTTTTCAAGGCAATCTCAGTCAAGATGGACAGGTCTGATTGTCAGGATGATCTTATCGGTATGGCGTAGCAGGTATCGTACGATAGTATTAAGAATCCTATTGTTTAAAGTGTTGGCGGTTGCGACGTTCAGGATGTAGGTTCAAACATGATAATTAGTGGGGAGGCGCAAGTCACTTAGTGGAGATCAGTTCTAGTTTTCATATAGGGTAGAGTCCTGGAGACCTTGATAAGTCTGTTTAGATGTACGTTTAAAGGCCGGATCTCCACTGCTCACCACTGAGCAGTGGAGATCCGGCCTTTAAACGTACATCTAAACAGACTTATCAAGGTCTCCAGGACTCTACCCTATATGAAAACTAGAACTGATCTCCACTAAGTAACTTGCGCCTCCCCACTAATTATCATGTTTGAACCTACATCCTGAACGTCGCAACCGCCAACACTTTAAACAATAGGATTCTTAATACTATCGTACGATACCTGCTACGCCATACCGATAAGATCATCCTGACAATCAGACCTGTCCATCTTGACTGAGATTGCCTTGAAAAAGCCCCTGTGTGGGCGAAACACCTGTCGGCAGTGCAAAGCTGGAGAACTTTTAATGTGCTTAAAATAAAGATTTTTGAAGAACTACGTACGGTTTTGGATCCATACTTTGAAGCCCCTTTACTTCTCATGAACTTGCGTCTGAAACTGATGAAAAATTCGTGAAATAACCAATGTGTTATGCAGAATTATATTTGACTCCTGACTTCTCAGAGGGTGCTTGTTGTAACTTGGTTTCTTCCTAAGCTTTATGGAACCATCATTAGTATCTCGGGTTCTCCAAGCAAAAGCATGTGTCCAATCCTATTTCCAATACGGCGTGTATATGATTGCGAGCGTGTGTGTGTTGTGTGTAACATCCTGAGGCGGAAGCCAGGACCTGCCAGTAACTTTTGGAGTGTTGACAATTGTTACTGTTTTAATTTGTCTCTGCTGCCCAGTATTTTAAACTGATTGCTCTTGCTATTTGCACTTGGTCTCACCTACATTGGAGACTCTTCCACCTGGGTCCCGCCATTTTTGGTGAGGAAAACGATTCAGAAAAGGGGGTGGTGATGAACAGAGTGTCTGAATTAAGCAGACCACTCTTACCCAGTCCAAAGATCAGGGCTTGATCCATCACCGTTATTTATCTCACTGCACCATCCCAGCTCAGAACCTGGCTATATGCAAATCAGTCTGTCCCTGGCCCAGTGCATCATGGGAACAGGGCAGACTAAACTACCAAGCCAATTCTTCACCAGAAAGGAGACAAAAACTGGGGACCGGTTTCTGGCATTTCAGCCGTCTTCGGCCCGGCTTGCTTGAATCCTGATGGTGCAGTGAGAAAGGGACTCATGTCTGAGTATACCCTGCCACACCTATAGTGGCCAAAAACGATTCAGAAAAGTGGGTGGTGATGAACAGAGTGTCTGAATTAAGCAGACCACTCTTACCCAGTCCAAAGATCAGGGCTTGATCATCACCGTTATTTATCTCACTGCACCATCCCAGCTCAGAACCTGGCTAAATGCAAATCAGTCTGTCCCTGGCCCAGTGCATCATGGGAACAGGGCAGACTAAACTACCATACCAATTCTTCACCAGAAAGGAGACAAGCTACCGGGGACTGGTTTCTGACATTTCAGCCGTCTTCGGCCCGGATTGCTTGAATCCTGATGGTGCAGTGAGAAAGGGACTCATGTCTGAGTATACCCTGCCACACCTATAGTGCCCAAAAACGATTCAGAAAAGGGGGTGGTGATGAACAGAGGGTCTGAATTAAGCAGACCACTCCTACCCAGTCCAAAGATCAGGGCTTGATCCATCACCGTTATTTATCTCACTGCACCATCCCAGCTCAGAACCTGGCTATATGCAAATCAGTCTGTCCCTGGCCCAGTGCATCATGGGAACAGGGCAGACTAAACTACCAAGCCAATTCTTCACCAGAAAGGAGACAAGCTACCGGGGACCGGTTTCTGGCATTTCAGCCATCTTCGGCCCGGCTTGCTTGAATCCTGATGGTGCAGTGAGAAAGGGACAAATGTCTGAGTATACCCTGCCACACCTATAGTGGCCAAAAACGATTCAGAAAAGGGGGTGGTGATGAACAGAGTGTCTGAATTAAGCAGACCACTCTTACCCAGTCCAAAGATCAGGGCTTGATCCATCACCGTTATTTATCTCACTGCACCATCCCAGCTCAGAACCTGGCTATATGCAAATCAGTCTGTCCCTGGCCCAGTGCATCATGGGAACAGGGCAGACTAAACTACCATACCAATTCTTCACCAGAAAGGAGACAAGCTACCGGGGACCGGTTTCTGACATTTCAGCCGTCTTCGGCCCGGATTGCTTGAATCCTGATGGTGCAGTGAGAAAGGGACTCATGTCTGAGTATACCCTGCCACACCTATAGTGGCCAAAAACGATTCAGAAAAGGGGGTGGTGATGAACAGAGGGTCTGAATTAAGCAGACCACTCCTACCCAGTCCAAAGATCAGGGCTTGATCCATCACCGTTATTTATCTCACTGCACCATCCCAGCTCAGAACCTGGCTATATGAAAATCAGTCTGTCCCTGGCCCAGTGCATCATGGGAACAGGGCAGACTAAACTACCAAGCCAATTCTTCACCACCCCCTTTTCTGAATCATTGTTGTCCACCATCAGCGTGGAAGGGTATACTCAGATGTGAATCCCTAGCTCATTGCACCATCAGGATTCAAGCAAGCCGGGCCGAAGACGGCTGAAATGCCAGAAACCGGTCCCCGGTAGCTTGTTTCCTTCCCAGTATAAGAATTGGCTTGGTAGTTTGGTCTGCCCTGTTCCCATGATGCACTGGGCCAGGGTCAGACTAATTTGCATATAGCCAAGTTCTGAGCTGGGATGGTGCAGTGAGCTGAAAAACGGTGATGGATCAAGCCCTGATCTTTGGACTGGGTAAGAGTGGTCTGCTTAATTCAGACACTCTGTTCATCACCACCCCCTTTTCTGAATCATTTTTGTCCACCATAAGCGTGGAAGGGTATACTCAGATGTGAGTCCCTAGCTCATTGCACCATCAGGATTCAAGCAAGCCGGGCCGAAGACGGCTGAAATGCCAGAAACCGGTCCCCGGTAGCTTGTTTCCTTCCCAGTATAAGAATTGGCTTGGTAGTTTGGTCTGCCCTGTTCCCATGATGCACTGGGCCAGGGTCAGACTAATTTGCATATAGCCAAGTTCTGAGCTGGGATGGTGCAGTGAGCTGAAAAACGGTGATGGATCAAGCCCTGATCTTTGGACTGGGTAAGAGTGGTCTGCTTAATTCAGACACTCTGTTCATCACCACCCCCTTTTCTGAATCATTTTTGGTGAGGAGGCGGCCGAGCATTCTAGTGCTCCGCTCCTCCCGCCCATCCCGACATTAAAAACCGAGCATTTCCGCATTACGCTGATTGCGAGCGTGTGTGTGTTGTGTGGAACGTCCTGAGGCGGAAGCCGGGACCTGCCGGTAACTTTTCGAGTGTTGACAATTGTTACTGTTTTAATTTGCCTCTGCTGCCCAGTATTTTAAACTGATTGCTCTTGCTATTTGCACTTGGTCTCACCTACATTGGAGACTCTTCCCCCTGGGTCCCGCCATTTTGGGTGAGGAGGTGGCCGAGCAGTCTAGTGCTCCGCTCCTCCCGCCCATCCCGACATTAAAAACCGAGCATTTCCGCATTACGCTGATTGCGAGCGTGTGTGTGTTGTGTGGAACGTCCTGAGGCGGAAGCCGGGACCTGCCAGTAACTTTTTGAGTGTTGACAATTGTTACTGTTTTAATTTGCCTCTGCTGCCCAGTAATTTAAACTGATTGCTCTTGCTATTTGCACTTGGTCTCACCTACTTTGGAGACTCTTCCCCCTGGGTCCCGCCAGTTTGGGTGAGGAGGCGGCCGAGCAGTCTAGTGCTCCGCTCCTCCCGCCCATTTCGACATAAAATTATACACCCACCTAGGAAGCGCAGTGGACAAGCGCAGCGGGCGTGCCACCGGCGCGCCGAAGGCTCGCCAAAGACTCGCCCGTCTGCGCCCGTCCGCGGACGTACGGGGACAGGGGCCATGACCCCGGCCAAAATGGGTCTAGGATATGCTGGAATGCACAACAACTCCGGGACCTCTGTCCCGACTACGCTAAAGATTGTCTCCACAACCTTACTGCAGAGGACACCAATAGCTGCAAAGTGTGTCAATATACTTGGCTGACCATACCTCCACCCAGGGTGGAGCACACTAGGATTACGTGCGGGTAACTTAACACCAGATCCATGAGGAAACATAGCCTTGATATTTATGATCTACTATCAGACATGAAACTCGATCTATTGTTTCTCACAGAGACCTGGCTCGATTCCAATTCCGAGCCGGACATAGTTGCTCCTCTTCCTGCTGAATTCACTATGGTTCATTTGGATAGGGCTAGAGGTAGAGGTGGGGGGATAGCGATCATTTTCAAACAGCCATTGATTTGCCAACTTGAACCTTTTTCCATCGCTGACAGCGAGATAGGGACCTTCTCCATCAAGGTTAACACGGGGAACACGATGAATGGCCTATTGATTTATCGCCCTCCTGGCCCCTCTACCCAGTTCATTACCAGCTTGACTGATGGCATCACGGAGACTGCCCTCCGTAGGGATAAGTTTCTGCTTCTAGGTGATTTTAATATCCATTTAGACAATCTAGCAGACAAAGCAGTTACTGACTTCTACCAGCAACTTCTATCCCTTAATTATCCATTGGATCTAAAGCCCCCACCCATCTAAAGGGCTCCTTGTTGGATCCTATATTTGCCAACTGGGTTGGTCTAAAAGTCCAGTCTCCAGTTCCTGTTCCTTGGTCCGACCACTTTGTAGTTCCTTTCACAATAACTGTCCCTGCAAGTAATGCCCAAAAGCTTCCTAACACTAAATACCTGAGTCGCAAATGGACTGCGTTCTCTAAAGCCAAGTTCGACTCTGCCCTCACCAAAGGTGGTAGACCAGGTGGGGAGGATGCTGTCACAGCATCCGACAGACTTGATGAGCGCATTACTAATGCCCTGGACGACACAGCCCCCTCTGCCAAAAATACCCCTCTAGTAGACCTCATAAATCTGCCCCTTGGTTTAGCGAAGAACTTCGCCTAGTTAAAGCGGAATGTAATAAACTAGAAAGGCAATGGAGGGTGGCTTATCTAGATCAAGCCAAACTGAGATATATAGGCAGACGCAGGGAATATCATAACCTAATCAGGCGCGCCAAAACTAACTACTTCTCAGGTAGGATTGGAGAAGCTCACAATTCCACCAAGGAGCTATTTAAAATCTATAAAGAAATCTCGATTTGCAGCTCTTCTGTCGACCCTTCCTTGGTCTCAGTTGAGTCCTGCAATCGCATTGCCACCTACTTCTCTGACAAAGTGGCCAATATCTATTCCGCTTTTACAGGGGGTAAGGAAAAGGCAACAGAGTTCAGTGAAAACTTACAGTTAGACGAAGGCGCAAATAGGTTAGGCAATTTTATCATTCCATCCTCTAATAAGCTTCAGCGGATCTGTTGCTCCATCAAATCTGGGTCCCCCTGTGATCCGGCCTCACCGAAACTTCTTGGAGGAAGTATTGAAACCCTCAAACCTTACATCAGAGATGTTCTTGATCTCTCTTTTAAGACCGGCATTGTACCTAAAAAGTGGAAGCAAGCAATTGTGCTCCCGCTTCAAAAGAAACCGAACCTCAGCTGGGACAGGATGGACAACTTGAGACCTATCTCCCTTCTCCCTTACATGGCCAAAGTGGCAGAAAAGGTGGTTAATCTCCAACTTATGACTTTTGTGGATGAATCCAATCTTCTTCATCCCACTCAGTTTGGATTTCGCTCACGCCACTCAACGGAGTCTGCGTTGCTCTTGGCCACCGAGACCATCAGGCAAGGGGTAGATGAGGGACAAACTATGGCACTCATCTTGCTCGACCTAAGTGCCGCCTTTGACACTGTAGCACATTCCATCTTGCTACAGTGTCTCAACAAGGGCGGAATAAATGGGGTGGCACTCAGATGGATACAGTCCTTCTTGACGGAGATGGGCTTTCAGGTTAGACAGGGTGAACACTACTCCAGGGTGTTCAATCTCGATCAAGGGGTTCCCTAGGGCGCTGCCCTAAGCCCCACCCTGTTTAACCTTTACGCCTCCCCTGTAGCCACTATTGTGGAAAGATATGATATCCAACTAGTATCTTACGCTGACGACACACAGCTGGTCATCTCTCTGTCACGGGCACCCGGAATTGCGGCCGCCAACTTCAGTGCTTGCATGCAGGAGCTTGCCTCCTGGATGTCTAACAACTGCCTGAAGTTGAATGGCTCCAAGACTGAAGTGCTCGTGGTGGGGGGGCCCATCTGTGCGGTCCTCGGCATGGTGGCCTGACTGTCTGGGCCCTACTCCTGCGTCGTGTCAACAGGCCAAAAACCTCGGGGTACTATTTGACTCCGATTTGTCATTTGCTCCCCAGGTTAATCGGGTAGTTGGTATGTGCTTCGGGATACTCAAGACCTTACTTAAGGTCCTTGACCTGCTCCCTGTTGGTGCCAGACAGACTCTTGTGCATGCCTTGGTCACATCGAGACTCGACTATGCAAATCTCCTATACCTGGGCATTACGGCCAGAAGTCTTAACCGTCTCCAAGTATTGCAAAATGCCACAGCCCGGCTAGTGCTAAGGCTCCCTAGGAGAACGTCCTCTAAAGCTGCTCTAAAGTCCCTTCACTGGCTGCCGATCCGTGAAAGGATTAAATTCAAAGCTCTATGCATATGTCATCGCATCTTTGGAGGTAGAGCACCCGCCCCCCTCAACTGTCTCATCACCCCCTATAGACCAGAGCGGATGCTTAGATCCTCTGGCACTGGTCTGGCTGCTGTCCCCAAAATCTGTAAAGCTCTTATGGGGGGCAGATCGTTCAGACTCCTCGCAGCCAAGAATTGGAACCTGCTCCCTACTGAACTACGCCTTGAACCCTCTGAGTCCAAATTTCGCAGAGCCCTCAAAACCCACCTTTTTCGCCTAGCACTGCCTTAACTTCTCACTCTCCCACATGCTCACTCTCAGCACAGGGACACGCCGGAGAGCGTAACTAAGCGCTTTATAAAATTCCAAAATAAATAAATAGATATTATCTGTAATACTCACAGATACGTGTACTTTGTGCTCAGGGAATCCTTTGTGTTTGCTTCACAGGGAAGATCCCAGGGAGAGCAATTCTCAATCCCACGGTCAGGAATTTGGCAAGTATCAGTGCCGTGTTGCGAAGACAGAAGACTCCGACCGCAACTGTGGGTCACTGTACTACCTTGATTTACTACCTCTGTTTAGCCACGTGCATTAAACAATGTCATGTCATCCATCAGACGCTAGGAGACATGTGAATTATACAGAAGATTACATAAATTCCTTGCCCATCAATAAATGTAATCAGTCCTGATAATGATCCTGCATTTATCAATGATCGAAACGTCGTCAACCTTAAACACTCGTACCCTTCAAATATGTGTCTAAGTCTTCTGGATGCAGTAGTACTCTCCTTGATGTAAAGAAGTTACCCCTATTGTGAATACAACTGATGGTCATTTAATGTCTCATGCCTATTTATTTTCATGTTTTTAACACCCTTTGAGAATATCCCCAGAGGGGGTTATTCTTCCACATTTGTATGTTTGATTAAATGTGTACTACTTATCCATTTTTGATTACTCCTGGACATTACTCATGTCTCCAGAGCATTGTTATCTATTCATTGATGAAGGGACCTTTGTTCCTGAAAATACCTACTACCCTTGGTCCCTATCGATTCTTGGGTTCCCTTGTATTTATTAACCTCAATATCAGAAACTGGCACATTTTGTTGACAATGTTAGCATGTGCAACAAATCATGTCTGGAGCGTGTTACCATTATGGTAGGACAGGAATCACGTTTAAAACATTAACAGATTCGACTGTAAAAGGCACCCAAGTTTTCTTCTTTTCTGGAGTTATCAAAATATGCTGTGCATGTCCGTACCCAGTACTTTGATGGTCGACCCTTATGTTCACTTTTCCAGACCCATAATGAACTTATAAATGTCTAATCTAGACTGGCACTTCCTACATATTCTACATATATCATATTCTTATACAAACAAATTCCACATCAATTTGCAGAATTTACTCACCTATGGTTTTTGCTGATGCGCATCTGTTCATCTATTTCAAAGCAAGTTAACTATTTGGTGTGAGCCGCAAACATGTTGGAAATGTACTTTAGTAGTAGTAATCCTAAATCTAGAAATATTTGTTTCCCTTTTTTATAATCTCACCAAGGACTTCAGGAATACTCCTGGGAACCTGTAATAGTTCTGTGTTCCCAGGAAAAGATCTGGATTTTTTAAAATCACATTCAAGCTCCACGTATGTGAAAGCATTTTCACACATACACATGCATACATATTTTGAAAAAGTCAATTTGCACCCCAAAACTATTTTTTTCTCCATGCAGAAATACTTACAGGAAACAATTTGAGAAGTGGGCCCTGTGGGCATAAATTCACATTTTGAATATTCAAACATAAATTTACAGGAACATGAGCAATGTGCACAATTATGTTCAACTTTACTGCTCCAATGAGTTTGAGAATTAGATTTTTGTGACTGAGCTCATAATACAATCTAGTAATCTCTGCTGGACATAATAGGGATATTGTAAAGTCACTGAGGAGTTCTGTGGCCATATTGAGGACTGAGGATAAATACTTAGGGCCATATTTATGATCTGGATTGAGCTCTTGCATCACATAACATGTGCAAGAGCAATGCAAACCTTAAGTCATATATTTAAACCACGCAAAGCCACTTTGCATGGCTTTGAATGGGTTAAAACATATGGAGCAATGCAACACAGCTTGAAGTGCTACGTTGCAATAGTATGTGGCAAAGAGTTTTCCATGGTTTACGTGGGTGTTCCCAAACAACTCCCTTGTTTTTTGATGCATTGTCATATTTACTAAACCTAGTAAACCT
Organism: Lissotriton vulgaris; assembly: GCF_964263255.1. NCBI lineage: Eukaryota > Metazoa > Chordata > Amphibia > Caudata > Salamandridae > Lissotriton > Lissotriton vulgaris. The sequence continues at coordinate 1,511,067,109 of NC_141691.1, read as the reverse complement.
GGGATTGTGTCAAAATGATACACCCCCTCCCCCACTCAGGAGAGGTGTAACAAGGTGAAATATCTTTATTTCTCTTCATTTTCTACTCTTACTATGTGTGCTGCAACCTGCAGTTCACATAGCAAGAGGCAAAAGCCTCTTAGTATTGTTTTTGTGCAGGAAAGTGTGCTTTTCTGCAACAAAACAATCCTACCTACAACACAGGTGCCCTTGGATCATTGTGCGAGGGTGCCTGCGTTGGCGCTACGGTGCCAAAACATCACCAGCGCAAAGGAAGAGGACACAAATGTTTGTAATGGAACAATATGGTGCATTCCTTCCAATTCCTTGCCCTGCACCACAATTTCCATAAATATACCTCTTAGTTAGCTGCTTTAAAAGCCCGCTGAAGTCCTAGGAAAATGGCAATGTTCTTTTAGCTGGAATATTATTTCTTATAATTCAAGGTCCCACTTTCCTCAATTCTCTTACATTTTAAGACTTTTGTGCCTTTATAGAAAAGGGGCAGTATGTGTAACACAAATGCACAGCTGTACTGTGAAAATAAATGCCCCATATTAGACTACAACTAGTGACAGAAACATATTTAAACAATTTGATGTAAGACACCTTCAAAACTGACTGTGCAAAGCGGTCCATGGTTTGAATAATAACCTGAATTATTTCAAATCTATGACCATGCCACACATGTCCCCTTATCCCTTAATGACAATACGCTTCATGGAAAAAAATCAGACAATAAAGAATAAAATAAACTATTCTTTTCCTTGTAATTACAATAAATTAGCTAAATAGTGTTCTTATTACAGTTGACGAGTGATGTCATAAGTAGACAGGGACACGTTTTTAAGTGTTTATGTCAGGTTTCAGTGTATTATACACTCATTAGGAGTTTTTTTTTTTAATTATTGGACATAAACGTTAACTTTTTTCGAGAGAATTTCGTCAGTTTAAAATACTCATTCCATACCTGCCTGTCACTCTTGCTGTGAAGGTTCACTCAGCTCTGAAAAACAATTTCTCTCATGACTTCAGAGGCTTGCAGAATGCAGCCATGCTTATAATGGGTCTGCAATTGAAACACCCGTCAGCTGTTAAAGTGACATAATGAACGGCATGGAAATAATAGACTCACTTTGAGCCTTAAAGTAACTGATCCACGGAAACAATATAGAACTTTTGTTTCTTTTTAAATTAACACTTGCCATTACATTGGTTTACATTGTTTTGTTTGATCCAGGAAGAGGTTTTACTCTTTGCTGGAATTTGCATTTTCCACTGAATCTGATGAATAGTAAGGTTTACTATAGGGTTTTGAAAGGAGAATCGATATTTTTAAGGGGATTCCTCCTATTATTCAACATACTAATTACTGAATGCGTTAATTTGAACACCATTGTCTGAAGGGAATAAAGGTGATTATACTTTTATTTTATAATTTATTTTAAAAAGAAAAGATATTGCGGCCCATTAAACCTCTAATCTCTTTAATTTAGTTGCGAAAACTTGCGGGGTTTTCACTGAGGTATGGATATCGCACAAATGCTTGTGGGTCTTGTGGTGTTTCCAAACCTGAGCACGAACTTGTGTTGCAACTGGTTGGCCTGGGCCATTTTCAGGAATTATGACATGCAGGGGTAGGCCTTATATTAGCAGATCGGTATAAGACTCTTCTATCAAGTGAGAGGCATGAGGCATTTTGAAACTGATCACCTGTCTTCCGCTTCATAGGAATACCATGCAGGACATTATGCCCATAGTGTGGTTTCTGCTATAGTCACAAGTGCTTGACTTTATTTCCTATGATGAGAAAACATGACTTCTGGGTTTCATATCCTCTAGAGTGCCCTCTCTAACAGTTCTCTTAAAACATTTACGTGTATGGCTTGCTATACATTTTTTGAATTCTTTAAGAAGTTTATTAAGCACATCACCCAACTCTTCACCTATCCTAAACATTTCCCATGTTCAGCAAGGCTGGTTAAATATATAAATACATATTTTATTTTATTTTATTTAAAGTATTTGTAGAATTGGGAAGGAAGAATAAAACTGCTGCATGCATATCAAAAGCAACCGGAAAAGATATCTATGTTCCAAAAAACACGAAAACAAATAAAATCTTGATCGATGTGCAAACACCAGCATATACCTCCTGTAAGAAATTGGGTTATTAATTGAGAGGTGTATAAGCCCCAGTCAAATATTAAACATTATTAAAAAATATTAAAAATTGTCAGGATAAACCACAAAAGTCACTAAATAAACCTTTGCTTAATCCTCTGGGAGCTTAGAGCTTAGCCCAGCAGCAGTCAAGTTTAACTTTGAGGGAATGATTAAAATATTTATGCAGCACTCAAACTGTAATAAAGTGAATACACAACAGAAGAAAAATCCCAAACCAACTTAGAAAAATTGGGTTAATTAAAAAAAATCAAACGACACCAGAGCAGCAAAAGCCCAATAAGTGGAACAGGAGAAATGATTTTTGAAAGTTTTTTGTAGCTCTAGCACCTAACAGCACAAAGCACAAATTGCGGTTTTCGGTTCACGGGGTGGGGGCAGGTTAATGTCAAAAGTTCAGTTCAACATTGATGAAGCATGTGTCAGGTAGAGGAATCAGGATTGTCATGGTGGAAAATTGATATTTTTACTTTTTGTTCAGTTTTCCCATGATAATCAATCGTTGACGAGCAGACTGGTTACTCTTCTTTTTGGTGCAAAGCGACCAGAACCTCCGTTTTTTTAGCTGTAGTCAAGTTCTTGCAGTTTTAACACCAGCCATGGTTCCAAGACCCTGGGGGCATCTTTTGAGGGGGTCAATTGTCACTTCATCAGAGATCAGCATCAGGGTTCAGGAAGGACCAACTGACACTGGTCAGCTGGGCAGTTGTAGGTAAGGTCTCTGAGAGATTTTTGTGACTCTGTCAAACAGGAGGTCAGCCAACTGACCCTTAGAGTCACTTCCAGGGTTCTGGGTTCAAAACAAGCAAGTTCAGTTACACAACTACAAATCATTAGCAGGGTGAATCGATCAAAAGACAAGGAGTGCTCCAACTTTGAGAGAATGGAAACCTGCACGTGCAGTTTTCATTTTTTTATCGTGCACTTGTTTATAATCCAATAAATGTCATAGGTGTCTGGTCGGTTGGTGGAAAGTCATGCATTTGTTGATGTATGCTAGTCCTTTGTCATGCAGGGCTTTGTGTGGGTAAGTCAGCATCTTTAACTGGCATCTCTTCTGGATGTGGAGCCAGTGTATTTTCTTGAGATGTGGTGTGATATGGTTCAGTCTGGGGAGATCAAAGATAAGTCTTGCCACTGAGTTTTGTTTTGTCTGTAGTCTCTTTAGGAGGCGTGCAGTGATTCCTACTTAGAATGGGTTCCCATAGAAGAGCCTGCTGGTGATGAGGGCTTGCATGAAGGTCTTTTTGGTGTTGGTGGGAGCCATCTGAAGATCTTTCTAAGCATGCATAGGGTGCGGAAGCAGGTGGATGTGACTGTGCTTATCTGTTTTTTCATAGATAGCTTGCTGTCCAGGATAATGCAGAAGTTTTCAGAATGGTCTGTCTGGGAATGGGCCGAGTTCAGCAGGACACCATGCATTGTTCGATAGGGAGAAGTTGTTTCAAAAGATGAGAACTTCTGTTTTGCCTATGTTGAGCTTGAGACAGGTGTTCTTCATCTAATTGGTAATGTTCATCATACATCTGTGGAAGTTGACACAGGTGGTGGTGTTGAAATGTAAAATCTGAATTCTCACGTTTTTTAAATAAGGTGTGCCTCATCCATTTTGTTTCAACCCACCCCTGCCCTGCTTTCAGCCTGGCTCTGTCCTTGACACCACACCTGCATACACATTGGTTAAGAATCTAGATTAGTGCATTGTTAGCTGCATAAACATGCAAAGTCAGCACAAAAGAACAGCTAGCAATCTGCTCGAGGGTTCCAGGCAATGGTTAATCCTCAAGTGAAGTCTACTCAGATAGCCTATCTTGTTATTCAGTCTTAGGACGTGGCAATTGCACAAAACACTGAGGCTGTCAATTCTAGCCTTACCTCATTTGTGTGTTTTTCCCAAAAGCTCTATTTACCCCAGGGCGTCCCTTGTTTGTGATCTCTTGCTACAAAAACCCATGTAACCCATCGTTCAGTGTGCTCTCTCCTTGAGTATTTCTATGATTATTAATATCCCACTTCCACAAATTGGTGCCCGAATGTGGATCCCCATCAAGGGCTTGCAGTTGGACCAGAGGAGAAGATCGGGTCGGTAAGACAAACTTCGCTGATGGGCGCCCCACCTGAAGAAACTAGTGTTGCTCATGGTCCAAGGTGATTTGTCAGCTCTCCAACTCTGATCTTCCTGGTGGTTGCTGGCCTTGCCTGAGGCATTCGGACGGTCATTTTTTGGATCATGGAGGATCGACAGGTGGGAATTGAAGACTACACAAAAGGTAAATCTGTATTGCACTGGTTCATTCGGTTAGAAGTTGTCTTGGCGTTTGGAGTCTGTTTTTGATTTGGTATTTGGAATCTGTTTTGAAGCTTGATGTTTGTTTTGAATAAATATTCTTTCGTTACAGGTAATGTGAGAATATGTTTCATTTATCTCGGTTTATAAGTTGTTTTATATCTTGTATAACATACCTGTACTTAGTACACCTTGGAAGTTTTTATTTTGCTGCTGCGATAACTAAGCAGAGCATTTTGGAAGCAAGTTTGCCGGCGCCACCAGAAGGTACGCCGAATTTCGAGATGTACATCAAATATGATATTTGTCCCATCATGTATAATGCATTGAGGAACAAATATACAAAAGGGGATCCCGAGTTGCAATGGCCATTAGAGGGGATCATGGAGCCTCACAAACTCGAGTATCTAAAGAAACAATTGTTTTTAAAGAGAGTTAAGCCAGCTACGTTTGACAGTTTGCGTATATGGAGGGAAGAAGTAAAGGAGTGGCAGCTCAAGGCAGAGAAAGTACAAATCAAGCAAGAAATGAAGACAGAGTATCAGAAGTATAAGGAATTGAGGATAAGGAAGTTCATGGGAAAAAGGAATGTTTAGAAAGAGAGCATATATTATTAATATCTAAGGAATATATAATTATACTGACAGTAGCATTTCAAGTCCACCAAGAAGATGTGGATTCAGATATTGATGGATTATTGATTTTACGACCCCCACATGTACCTTTACCACCCCTTCCACTGGACCACAAAATTTTGTACCCCTCGCACCACCTCTTTTGGCCACATTTGCCCAGCTCCCTATTTTCCAACCAGTACCGGTACATCCCTTACCCCCCCATCTCAGACCGCTGCACACCCCTCCCAGGCCACTGCACCTGAAATGACTGATGATCCTGTACTTCTGGAATCTATCTCCACCTCTCAAATTCTTTGTTCTACTGTACCTTAGTTTCATCAGCATACAATAAGGTTGATAATACTGAAGTGGTTAAGTGATTTAGAAATGGAAGCAGAAGAAGTGATTGATCAGATATAGGATTTTTCAGAGGGCGAACTTCTTTGTCTGATAAATATGCTTTCTCAACAACTTACAGTCCAATGGGAGATGACTACAGGACAGAATGGCCCAGATGATGTTAGGGTTATTATTAGACAGTGTCAGATAGGAGCCTTGCCTGTAAGTAGAGTTAACACTGCCATAGCAAAGATAATTAGATATCGTAATGAACTCTCTTCCTCTCCTCGAATAAGACCGATGAGGGAAGCTGAGCCACAGTTCATTCCTGGAAGAGGGAATGCAGATAATGATGACCCTAATAGTCCTGATGCTAGAGCCCATTTTCTGTATATTTTGATATATACACCCTGGAAAAGGACAGATGTACTCACTTTAAAGTCCACCTTACCTGACATAGAGAAATACCCTAGAGGATTTTATGGTGATGTACAGGCAGCCATTGATTCCTGTATCATGACTTTAGCAGATATTTATATATTTTTTGGTATGATCCTGCCACCAGATATGTGGCGGCTTACTCGGAAACAGGATCATGCTGTTGATTTGGGAGTAGACTGGGTCGCCATAGTAGCAGCTGATGGGGATAGGAAACATGGTCAGAAATCTAGTCAGCTCATCGGGGATCTGCCTGGTAACATACTTACTTATATTAAAATGATGGTTCTGGCACGGAAAATATATTGGACGCACCTTACTGCTTGTAAGCAAAGACAGGGCGAGTCCGTCCCTGATTTCTTTACTCGCTCTGAGGAAGTTTCCTCTAATGTATGAAATAGCCCTATTCTTCCTGTCCTTAAAAGAGGGACTGGAATACAGGATAAAAGTTTATCAATCTGTGATTGATTTGATAGAAAGTAACAAGATAGCAGTCCCTTAATATCCTGTTGTTTCTCAGGTAAAGGTAATACACCTGTGGGATTTTCTGGCATCTCCGTTCAAAGCCCTATTTCACAACAACTGAATGTTAGTACAAGGGGCTCCAACAATTTCTGTAACAAAAGTTACTAGTGATGAAAAAGTGACCACCCCATCCAAGAGTATTACATGGGTACTAGATACAAACAATAGCTGCAATACCCTTTCTCCAAGATATAATTATGAGCAATAAATATCTCCATCTGAAATAATACCTGCAAGTAAATTTTCAAAATGTCAATTATTTTTTCTGTAGACATCAGTTTATGAGTTTTGAAAATACAAAAGAAATGTTGTCTTGATTGCATGAGTTTTGTTTTTAAAAATACAGGTTGGACTGCACACAGGAGAGCTACTCACAGGTACCTGGTGATCTATTGGTAGCTCACGAGCAACTCATTGGAAAAATAGCAATGCAGCAGAAGGTTGCAAACAGACTACAGGGAAATTATTGCATCACTTAGCATCCTTGGGACAAAGTATCTCTTTTCCAACTACAGTATTGTCAACAGAAGGTTACCTATTTATGTGTCCTCCTGTCGAAGGGGGTGTAAGATGCTACACCAACATAGGATATAATTGGGACAGAACTTGCAGAAAACACTGACTAAATCTAATATCTGTGCGTTTATTACCAAATGTTTCACTAATTGCAAAACCCCTGCTTGCTTTAACATTAAAACACGTATGCATGCCGCTTCCTTGGACTAATCAGTGTGAAGCTGGCTTTTTGTAATTGAAAAATGCTTTATGTAATGCTCCTGCTTTAGGTATAACCTGATTATCACAAATGTGTGCATGCAAAAGATGGTTGCAGCTTGGCACAGTCCCATGTAGGAAGAAATAGGTCATGCACATATTTCTCCCCCACTTTGGACCCCACTGGGATTAAGCAATCTTAAATGTATTTTTAAGGTCACAATTTAGTAGTTCTGGATGTGTGTCAAAGCCCATTGTATTATTGACCATGAACTCCCAGGTACCACCCATAAGACCCCACCATGTCGGATCACTTACATAATATACAAAAATATCAAATTACCAAAATATCGATGAAAAAATATAGAATGCAAAAATATCGAATTCCTATCTACAAACAGGGAAGTACAAAAATATTGAAAAAAAGTTAGAAAAAAACATAGTCAAAATATCGATTTTTTAAAAAATGTTTTAAAAGTAATTTAAAATTAATGAAATAAGAAATATAATTAGCTAAAACAGACTTAAAATACATAAATAACCTTAAAATGATTAAATAATTAATTAGCTTATAAAAAAACATTCAATTTTATTTTTTATTGCATATATATATTAACGTAATATTATTAAAAAAATATACAATATTTTTACCGTAGGATAGCGGGAGGGTAACATTTACTATTACCACTCCAGTGAGTGCAACAGTAAGGAAAACGTTGGATAGCGAAGGGGTAAAAATTACTATTCCCACTCCAATGAGTGCAACAGTAGGGAAAGTGTTGGATAACGGAAGGGTAAAAATTACTATTCCCACTCCAGTGAGTGCAACAGTAGGGAAAGCGTTGGATAGTGGAGGGTAAAAATTACTATTCCCACTCCAGAGAGTGCAACAGTAGGGAAAGCGTTGGATAGCGGGAGGGTAAAAATTACTATTTCCAGTCCAGAGAGTGCAACAGTAGGGAAAGAGTTGGATAGCGGGACGGTAAAAATTACTATTCCCACTCCAGAGAGTGCAACAGAAGGGAAAGTGTTGGATAGCAGGAGGGTGAAAATTAACATTCCCACTCCAGATAGTGCCACAGTACGGAAAGCGTTGGATAGCGTAGGATAAAAAATTACTAATCCCACTCCAGAGAGTGCAACAGTAGGGAAAGCATTGGATAGCATAGGGGCAAAAATTACTATTCCCATTCCAGAGACTGCAACAGTAGGGAAAGCGTTGAATAGCGTAGGGGTAAAAATTACTATTCCCACTCCAGAGAGTGCAACTGTAGGGAAAGCGTTGGATAGCGTAGGGGTAAAAATTACTATTCCTACTCTACTGAGTTTAACAGTAGGGAAAGTAATGATTTAATATATTAAGAACAATAAATTAAATATCAATGCCAAAAATGTATTACAATGAATTACCAATTTATTATTATGTAATAATGAATCAATTAGAAATACAAATAAATATTAGTTATTAAAATTAATGACCTATTCATAATTATTTAACAAATCATTAAACTTCAATAAAAAAACGAATTAATAATAAAAAGTAATACCAATTTATAATTAATTAACAGTAAATTATCAAACACAAAAAGTATTTTTAATATGTAATTAATTACAATTAAATTACTTTCCACCCTTTTGCCCTATAAACCCACAATCTGCTACAGAAAATAAATTAATACAATTACCATAATTATCAATTAATGAATTATTACAAATTAATTACCAGTTAATAAAAAATTATTAACAATTAACAATAATTAACAATAAATTAAAAATCAATTCCAATAAATAATAAAAATTATTTACTTAATTACAATTAAATTACTTCCCAACCTATTCCCTCATAAACCCACAACCCGCTACAGAAAATAAATTAATGAAATTAACATAATTATCAATTAAACAATTAATAAAAATTAATTAGCAATTAATATTTAATTAATTACAATTAATTTACTTCCCACTCTATTCCCCTATAAACCCACAACTGACGACAGAACTAAAACGCAATATTTTATTAAAAATAATTCGTAATTTCTAAAAATTTATATTTAATTTAATATATTTAAATTACTTCCCACCCTATTCCCCAATAAACCCGCAACCTGCTACAGAATTAAATTACGCAAAAATTAAATAACATAAAATTCATTACCTAAAATAAATTACAAAAATAATATGCACTTTTCGCACATATACTAACATACAAAACACTTAAATAAATTAAATATTATTAAAAATTCGATATATTTTAATACCTATATTATATACTTCAATATTTTGATTCTATATTTTAAAAAAATTGATATTATATTTCTTACCTTCAATTCGATATTTTTCACCACTATATTCTGTCCATTTGATATTTTCTCCGTTCTATATTTTTACTTCGATATTATGCCTAATCTATATATTGAATTCGATATTATGTCTAGTTACCCTCCATGACACCTATTGTAAGTATATATGAAGGAAGATTTACTTCTTACAGAGTACAGAATTGAACTTAGGTGTCTGTGCACTATCTCTGAATCTGAGGGGAGACTGGACACGCCCCTTAATCTGCACAGTAGTCTCGCCTCTTCATGGAGAGAGAAGTTCAAAGCCATGCAAAGCACCAACAGACCAATGCTGCAGCACAACGTGCCTTACGGTTGGAAAAGAGGACAGCTTTTTATTATGCATGGTATGCAAATTGTTGGTTTTCAAATAGGTATAATTCTTTTTTATTTGGACGAGGATTATTTTTCGGTCAATGCTGCTTTGCTAGTAAACTGCTTTTCCTTTGGGTTGAAGTGACGTCTTGTAATATCACGTGTGACAATTTCACCCAGACCAGCCATTTTTCCTAATAAACTGTTGCAATCTGGAACCTGTAGTGCCAGTGATGGCTCGCATAGGGAGTGCTGCGGGCGGTGGGGGGGCGGGGGAGGGTAGGGTGGTGGAGTCGGACATACAATGGTCAGGAGTCAAGTAAGTAAATCAATAAATAAAACTATTTACCTTTCGCTCGCTGCATCGCCAACCCGGCGATGCAGTGAGTGCAAGGTTAATAGTGTTAGTTATTTATTTACTTACTTTACTCCTGGCCGTCATATGTCCGACTCCACTACCCCACCCACCCTGCCCCTCCCCCACCCATGCCACTGCCCGCAGTACTCCCTCTGCGATCCACCACTGTGTAGTGCAGATTTTAACAAAGCAAAGTGATATTGCCTAAAAACCAGTTTCAGCTGAAGGTGCCACATTTTACACATATTTTTCAGGAAGGGAGAAATGCAAAAAGAGGCATTCTTATGGATTTATGTAGTCTGGTGACCAATAATTCTGACACTTTATACAATTAATGATATGAAAGAAGGACAGATCACACCAGTCTATCATAATGTATGCAGTTGTTTATTCTTGAGATTTTCTTCATTTTCTATAGCTTTGCAATCCATAGGTTTCTTCCAGGTAACAGGTGTCACAACCTGTCGAGCATGCAACCCAAGGGCTTTCCAAAGGCTGCAAAGATGTAATCAGAGAAGAATAAGATTATATACACATAGGTTTCCAAACACATCTTACGTACTTGCGTCAAATCACAACACACATTTTTATACAGCAATATTCTCTTGCGTTTACTGAATGTCTTGAAGAAAACTTTAAATGATAAGAAAAAAAGGCATATCGAAGGGTTAAGACACAGTATAAAACTAGTTTTAGTACATTCCAAGTGCATTGTACAGAGGTTTAAAGAATATTGTAAATTCATGCAGTGATGGAAAGGTAGGTTTAAACGTGGGTCATTAGTTATGGACCTCCTTATCATTATACGAGAGACAGTGGTCCAGATGTACAATCCTTTTTTGCGCTCGCAAATGGGAGATCGGCCCAATGGCGACTGCAAAAAATGGTAATGGCATCTACAAACACTATTTCGCGAGTCACTGACTCGCAAAATAGCGTTTGCGACCCTCGCTATTCGGAAGGGGCGTCCCTTCCAATTATCGAGACTCACTACTATGTACTATTAATTTGCGACCGCATTTGCAGCTGCACAACACTAGCAGTTTACCAGCTACTTCAAGTAGGTGGGAAACCACTTGCAAACAGAAAGGGGTCCCAGGGGACCCCTTCCCGTTTGTGAGTGTGTGAGAAAATATTTTTTAAGAGCAGGCTGCGGTCCCAGGGACCACTGCCTGCCCGTAAAAAATGATACTAAAAATGCATCCCGATTTACTTTAAGGAAAATGGGCTGCATTTAAAAAATACTGCTTTATTTAAAAAGCAGTCCCAGACATGGTGGTCTGCTGACCCCAGCAGGCCACCATCCCTGGGAATTATAGCCATTCCCAATGGGGTCGCAAATTGAACTTGTCTCATGAATATTGATAAGGCATGCAACTTGCAACCCCATTGGGAATCGCTAACAGTGTTTGTGACACTGTTAAACATTGCATTTTGCGAGTCACAAATTGCGAGTTACAAAGCGACGCAATTTGTGAGTTGCCAAATGTAAGGGCCATACATCTGCTCCCTGTGGGCTATATGTGCAAGAGAAGTGGCGGAGCAAGTCTGTAGCCTCCTTGGCTTAACCACACACTCTGCCACTTCTGAATAACAGGGCTGCACCATATTTACAAGAATATGGTACAGCCCTGTGTTTCCCCCTGCACTGGCGCTAAGTTTAGCAGCTTAGTGCCAACGCAGGCACCCTTGCCCTATAGGGCAAGGATGTCTGCATGCAGGGGAAGATCGTTTATGTACAGGAAGGTCCACCTTCCTGCACATAAACAATCTGGAAATGCCGTTTTGTAACTTCTATGTGTGCTGCTTAATGCAGGACCCACAGATGTTGCAAAATAGCATTTTAAAAATGTTATTGTTTATGTGCAGGAAGGGGGGCTTGCCTGTACATAAACAATCTTCCCCTGCATGGCCTTGTGCTGTTTCCATGTGTGCTGCACAATGCAGCACAGATGAAAACAGCAAAAAAATGGAGAAATGAAACATTTATCCTCGTGGCACCAGGGTAAAACCAGGTTTTCCTTGGTTTCAATTCAGGCGCTGCTTCCTATTTACGCCTCCCTTGTAAATAGGAGGCAGCATCAGAATCAATGGTTGTTGCAGTGGAATGCCCACTGCAACACCCATTGCCCTCCCCTTTCACGCTAAGCATAGCGGGCCATAATTTACAAGGCAGCGTTAAGCCACGTTAAATAAGACGAAGCCCCCATCGGTACAGGAAAGTTTAAAAAAAGTGGTGTTCCAGTGGCTTGTACATATGTCCCTGTTTCTGAAAAGTAGAAAGAAAATGCAGTGATAGTAACTTTGGTTTAGATAGCAGTTGCTTGGAAGAAGGAGAAGATATGTTCTTACCATTTTGCATTGGAGTCCGGTTGCGATATAAAAGTATTGGTCGAAACTGTGTGACAGTCTGCCCTTCTAGTAGGTCTGCGATGCTGCTTAGTAGAAAACGGCATCCATTTTGAAGTGGAGAGGTTCTGTTGGTATGTCATTCCTATTAATTGTGAGAGAACTGGTCTGTATGTATGCAATCTTGGGCGTAGGAGAGCAAGATTAGTCCAACTCCTTAGATTAGAGCTCTACCTTAGAAATGGTATATGAGAGTTGGAAAAAGAGTCCTTATTGAAACATTTACTAAGTTATGCGGGTGAGCTGTATTAGTAGATCATGTTTAACAAAAGTATGATGGATTGAAAAAAAAAAAAAACTTATGTCCGTAGATCAGTAGAGGAAACCAGCTACAAACGTTTGAGCACATTAATGCTTATGTGCTGAAAAGAGGCATGGCTGCTTTCCTCATTCCTGTCCACCCAAGTGGCAGTGACAGTGGTTACCCCTCTCTGACTTTGCCCCACCCACATACTTCTGAAGTACAGGAAAGGACAGAGCAGAGCTTCTCATTCTCCAATTTCTTTGTAGGAGATCACTGTAAGGAAATGTCTCTTTTTGCATGATCACCCTCAAAGTTTTGGACTGATGCTGCTCGGTTTTTAACTCTGAGGGTGCACCCTTAAAGGTATATGTTTGATTGGCTTATACCCCGAAGTGGCTTTAAGTCCCTAGTATATAGTAACAGGGTACACAGGACCAGTAAGCTAAAGTGCCCCGCCAGGATTGCAGCACGTACTGTGAAACCCTTGATATGTAGCATGAAAATATGTCTTCAAACCTGCCACTGCAGACTGACAGTGCAGGTTTAAACTGCTAACATGATTTTTATATTCAAACTAATAGCAACGCCCACACCTCCCTTTTTAATATAGATAAATCACCCCTACAGCAGGCCTATCAAGCCCTAAGGCAGGGCACTGTATATAACAAAGAAGGACATACATTTTTAGATGTCTGAAAAGACAGTCTTCTGCCCCCCCTGGAGAGAAATGTGAATGACTCCCAGGAGTAGGTACATTAGAGGCCTGCCTTTGGAAGAGATGTCACCTCTCCCTGGACGGCAGTCACACAGGGTGTGAGACCAAATGGCAAGCTTCAAAGGGGGAACCCACCTTTGAAGGGCAAATGGTGAATACACAAGAAAGGGGCTGCTCTTTTTTTGATGTAGACATTTTGGCACCTGGGACATAGAGGGGAGAACAGTTGCCAAACCAATTTTTTTCAGTGGGCATGTAGATTTTATATATACACACCTCTATGGTGGGCTATAAATCTCTATGCACTGAAAGAGGTATTCTGCCATCTTGGGAGTAGGAAGCATAGTACTTTATGGCATAGCTAGATGACACACATTGTAGGGAGTCTGCATCAGACTGAAAGAATCCTAGTAGCCCCTTGGCTAGTACCCACTCCATCCCCAAGGGCATAAATATGGCACACCCGGGGACCGAGACCTCAGATCACATCTGGACTGGAGAAAGGGCCAATGGAGTACTGCCCTGGACCTGGCATTAAAGGCTGAAACAACTGCTGAACTGCAACTGCTGATCATTGGGCAGGCAAAGAGAGGACTGTGGCTGTGGTGCCTGCCTCATAGAAAGTCAATCCTGAACCCAGACAAAAGCGGTGCACGTCAAGAGTCATTTGGCAGACTTCATGTTACAGCACTAGTGTGGCAAAAGCTGGAAAATCCCATTCTCTTCAATCAGGAGCCACAAATGCCTTATCGCGCCTGAAAGTCAAAGTGCAGCTCGGCTGACCAAACCCCAATGCTCAAAAATTGTACCTGAGTCTGACGGACCCAGGAGAGTTGTTGAAGTGCAGTATGGTCACCAAAGATGGACACCAGACTTCACCAAAAAGAACCACTGGTTTTTCTGTGACCGGAGACCAGTAATCCAGTGGCAATTGGACTTTTACTGGACCATGGAGGACTTTGAGGGACATTGACCCCTATGGCTAAAGTTATCTCACCTGGACTGTGGACGAAGGGTAGCCACGGGAAGACCCCGTCGATCACACAGTTACTTCAGCATCTTACTGCACCTTCAACATCCTCTATGCGTTGCATCAGGACTGCTCCATTTCAGTCTATTACGGATATCACGAAGAGCCTAGAACTAGACTTGAAACAACTTTTGGAGTGAAGTAACTGTTCTAAAACTGCCTTTGGGCATCCTTAGCCTTCTCCCTATCAGATTTGGACACCCAACACATTCCGGAGTATTTAAACACAACTCGTTAAAAGTTTTACAAAGAGTCCAAACATTGTAGTTGCCATTGTTTGTTTACATTATGGAGTAAAAAGCAGAAATTTACATTTTAACTACAAATCTATGGACCTGATTTAGAACTTGGCGGACAGGTTACTGTGCATGGATATCATGTCCGCCAAAATATAAATCCCAACACATCCTATAGGGTTTATATTTCATGCAACGAGATATCTGTCACCATTGTGATGGAGTAACCCGTGCGCCAAGTTCTAAATCAGGCCCTAAATCTACAGAACCCTCTGATGGATTTTATTCAATTTGATGTCTAAAAATTCATACAAATTATAATCTATTTTCATAAATTGTTACTGAATTTCTTTTGTGTTGGGGGACTTTCTTGTTTGATTGCTTTGGTACTTTTAAATGCTTTACACTTGTTACTTTGTTTAAGCTTAAATGCTCGAGCCACAGCTACCCAGCATTGAGCTAAGGTTTAGTAAGTGAGCCTGACTGGACCAAAGTTGGCTTTGTCAGTGTATTCCATGGTGAGGTTGCCCAACCACACAATATAATACACCATAATTACAAACACCAAATGCTGGGGTCAGTCTAGGAGAACCATACCTCATGGACTACCTCTTATTGGCCTTGGGGAACCCCAGCCCAAGCAAAAATTGTCGAGAGATCTGGCACTCCAAGAGCCTCTATTGTTGAAGTCAGGTGGTAATGCATGGGAGCTGGCCTTCCCTGGGGGTGATCAGTGGATGAGGAGAAGAGCTGTAGATGCTTGATTTTGTGTTAGCTCCCAGGGACCTCGTCCTCCCAGGGGATTATTGAATAATGGGGAGCTGACGCCAAGCCCATCACTCCTTGCATTGGTCCTCGAAGAGGTTGGCCTTTTCCCAGGGTCAGCTTGATAACCACAAAGTGCAGCTTCGGATACATGAGCCCGACAGCACCAAGGTTTGTGGGGCAGCTGCACCCATGAGGGAAGCAACAAATGATGCTTCCTTCAGCACTACAGGGCTCAATCTGATGGAGTTGTCAGTGTTTTGCTTCTTGTGGCAGGTTCTGTCTACTAGAAGTGTACAGTTTAGACCTCCAGAACTCTAAAACGTCCTATTTTTCTGGAGGTTGTTTTCCAAGAGCTCTCTCAGATGAGACAGAGCTCAAAGCTCAGGACCTTCCACTTTAACTCCTCACAGTCTGTTGGTAAGGCTTTTCCTGCAGCTCCAGTAAAAAGCTACCTCTCACCAGCAGCAGTGACTGTTCAGGACCATGGACCTCATCCTAGGTTGTGAACCTAACAATATCCTTTGCCCCAGGGTCTTCTTTTGAAGCACTCTGTGGTAATTAAGGCAGATTAACCTCTCTGCCTCCATTCCCTTTTCTCCAAGCCTCCTGGACACTTCCTGTGTGTGCAGCAGGAGTCCAAGGGCCCCTCTTTTGAGGTCATCCCCCCAGGACTAGATCACAAAACATCCAAGGAACCCTCTACTCTTGGGTCCCCAGAAAATCCACCTTCTACTATTCTGCAAAGGAAGTGGGGAACCTCGTGGCACTAGAACTGGAGATACAGATCCACAGAATCCAAGTCAGTACATGTCCATAGTGCCCGACAACTCCAGAAAAGGTTTAAGAAATTATGAGTGTATCTGTCCTTAAGTTCTTCTCAAAGTCTTTCCTTCATGAAAAGATGTATATGTGGAGGTAGAAAGTTCCAGAAAGTGAGCACCTCTCCATAGTCAGACATGGGCACATCATCTCTCCACACTTGTCCCTACCTCAGAGCATCCTAGCTGTTTTCAAGATGGAAACTTCAAGGGGTCAATGGTCACAGACCCCTAAATCCAGACTCTAACTGCCATGGCCAAACAGGTTCTTTCCCATCAAACTACAAATGGACCTCCTGAAAGAGTGAAAGAGAGGTCTAGCTGTTCCCTTATTGTTTCTCTGGCAATCGCATGCCCGGGCATGTAATATTGTGTAAATGTAATTAACTTATGCATGTTCTGCCCCCACCCTCTTCACCTGCTACAAACTGTCTGAATCTCCTTTGAATGGGCCTATTGTGCGGATAAGATTTTGATCTTCCCGCTAGCCTTCAGAGTAATTAACTTTGGCCAGCAGCCAAAGCCTGAATCTAAGTAGGAGTTGACTTTGGGGAAATATGATCAAACTCCAGGTCTCCTTTGGTATCGCTTTGTTTGCTTTGTTCACCCCAAGTTGGCAGGGTATGCCCAGACGTGGGTCCCTTGCTCACTCTGCCACTGGATTCAAGATAGCCTGGCTGATGAGGGTTATAAACCTGAAACCGGTCCCAGGTTGCTTGTTAAACCCCTTCGATGCTGATGATGGCCCCCAGGCGTCATGCATTACGGTGGGCGTGTGCTGATGACGGCTGGGGGCCGTTATGAACCCGCCCACTAGGGAAAACGCCGCACAGGTGCAGAATCGCAGCCGCGCCCAAGGGGTTAAGGTCCAGGGAAGACATGGCTTGGCAGTTCGGGCTGGACTGTTCCCCTGTGGCACAGGGTCAGACTGATTTGCATATGGCCATGTCTGAACTGAGGTTGTGGAGTAAGCTAAATAATGATGGTGGATTAAACCCAGATCAATTGACTGTTGGTGGGTGTTTGATTTGCTTAAACACTCCGTCCATCATCTCCTTTGGTATTGCTTTGTTCACCCCAAGTTGGCAGGGTATGCCCAAACGGTGGTCCCTTGCTCACTCTGCCAATTGATTCAAGATAGCATGGCTGATGATGGTTATGACCCCGAAACCGGTCCTAGGATGCTTCTTTACTGTCCAGGGAAGACATGGCTTGGCAGTTCGTCTGGACTGTTCCCATGTGGCACAGGGTCAGACTGAATTGTATATGGCCATGTCTGAACTGGAGGGGTGGAGTGAGCTATGGAATGATGATGGATTAAACCCAGATCAGTTGACTGGGGGTGAGTGTTTGATTTGCTCAAACACTCCGCCCATCATCTCCTTTGGTATTGCTTTGCTCCCCCCAAGTTGGCAAGGTATGCCCAGACATGGTCCCATGCTCACTCTGCCACTGGATTCAAGATAGCCTGGCTGATGAGGGTTATGACCCCAAAACCGGTCCCAGGATGCTTGTTTCCAGTCCAGGTAAGACATGGGTTGGCAGTTCGGGCTTGACTGTTCCCATGAGGATAGGGTCAGACTGATTTGCATATGGCCATGTCTGAACTGTGGGGGTGGAGTGAGCTAAAGAATGATGACGGATTAAACCCAGATTAGTTGACTTGGGGTCATTGTCTGATTTGCTGAAACGCTGCGTCCATCATCTCCTTTGGTATCGCTTTGTTCGCCCCAAGTTGGCAGGGTATTCCCAGAAAAGGGTCACTTGTTCACTCTGCCACTGGATTCAAAATAGCCTGGCTGATGAGGGTTATGAACCCGAAACCGGTCCCAGGATGCTTGCTTCCGGTCCAGGGAAGACATGGCTTGACAGTTCAGGCTGGACTGTTCCCATGAGGCACAGGGTCAGACTGATTTGTATATGGCCATGTCTGCACTGGGGGGGGGGGTGCTGTGAGCTATGGGTAGATGATGGATTAAACCCAGATCAGTTGACTGGGGGTGAGTGTTTGATTTGTTCAAACGCTCCATCTATCATCTCCTTTGGTATTGCTTTGTTCCCTCCAAGTTGTTAGGGAATGCCCAGACATGGGTCCCTTGCTCACTCTGCCACTGGATTCAAGATAGTCTGGCTGATGAAGGTTATGACCCCAAAACCGGTCCCAGAATGCTTGTTTCCGGTCCAGGTAAGACATCGGATGGCAGTTCAGGCTGGACTGCTCCCATGAGGCACAGGGTCAGACTGATTTGCATATGGCCATGTCTGAACTGGGGTGGTGGAGTGAGCTAAAGAATGATGTCGGATTAAACCCAGATCAGTTGTCTGGCGGTCAGGGTTTGATTTGCTCAAACGCTCCGTCCACCATCTCCTTTGGTATTGTTTTTTTCGTCTCAAGTTGGCAGGGATATGCTCAGACGTGGGTCCCTTGCTCACTCTGCCACTGGATTAAAGATAGCCTGGCTGGTGAGGGTTATGAACCCAAAACCAGTCCCAGGATGCTTGTTTCCGGTCCAGGGAAGACATGGCTTGGCAGTTCGGGCTGTACTGTTCCCATGAGGCACAGGCTCCGACTGATTTACATATGGCCATGTCTGAACTGGGGTGGGGGAGTGAGCTAAAGAATGATGATGGATTAAACCCAGATCAGTCGACTGGGGCTGAGGGTTTGATTTGCTCAAACACTCCGTCCACCATCTCCTTTGGTATCGCAAACTCCAAGTACATGAAGGCACACAAACATGGTCAAATAACTGATATTTTCACTGAAGACCTTTGTTTACTTAGCAAAGAGCACATTAAACTTCTTTCTAGGTTCAGTCAATGCAAAGTTGCCATTTTGGTTAGACCTGGGTGTAATTTTCATTGAGCTAGCATTATTTGGTGTAAACTCATGAATAGCCCATTGTGTAAATTTGGTGCAAAGCCTGGGATTTGGTCATTAACCCATCTTGAGTAAATAAGTTGTCCTTCTGGGGAAAAAACTATTGAGGGAGCACAGTAACAATGACTTCTACAAGCAGCAACAATTCAGTTGGCAAGAACATGCATAACATTTCATTAAATTGATGTTAACCTTTTTATGAAAGTGACCATCATGATAACTGTTGAGTACAAAATGCCTTTCTTTCTAAATGTAATATTTATTTTTTGGTTTCAACAGAGGAAGTGCTATAGAGAGTGAGGCTACTCTACATACAGTATCAACTTCCTCTACCTGTCCTGAAAACTCCTCCCCATGCTCTGTGCACACTTTGGTCATTTTGGATTTGGATTCAGGAGGATTCATTTCCTCATTGTCCTTGCATTTTTGTGAATTTTGTACAGATTTGTCTTCATACTGAGGAGGGTCTTACTTTTTGGGGGCTAATCTGCTATAGTCTTTGGGTGTATCTTTTATTATAACTTTTCACATTCCCACTGTTTGTGTTTTGAACATATTTTTATTACTTTATGGCTTGTGGATGGCCTTGCATGTGTACCACATTTAGTTTTCTTTATCTGCATATGCCTCCTGGTGGCTAGGACTGGGGTGGGTCCCTAGATAGAGGCCCATACAGTCAGACATGTGTCACTATTCTTCCCCATATTCATGCCCACCATTTTGTGTGTGTGTGTGGAGTGTGTGTGTGTGTGTTTGGTACTTTGGTTTTGTTATGCTGTATGAATGTGCTTACAGTACACTTATAACCAAGATGGGCTGTGTGTTTTTTTAACTCATTAACAATTTACATATTCTCTTTTTTAATGAAAGAAATTCTGTTTTTTACATTTTATAACGTTTGTATTTGAGTCTGTGGTGGACACAGCTTTTGATGGATTTTTTATACTTTTAAAATATGATTTATAATTGTTTCTGCAATTAATACAACTATATAACTTTTTCTGCAATAATTAGGAGCTAATTATTTTTCAGTGTGTTGTTTACATTTATACAATATGATGCATATTTGTGTATGCAACATCTTAAGCTTTTTGGCCATTTTTCCCTTCAAATTATTTTACATTTTTTATGTGTAGGTATTTATGTTAGTGTTAGTGTTATTTTCAGCCTATGTGTGATTTCCTTGTAGAACCTGTGACTGGCCATCTGTTGTGAATTACTTACTCCACGGTTTGATTAGAAAAGATCTGAGCCTGTTTGGGCTGTAGTACTATGGAAGAAGATGTGGTTGTAAATTTTCTGAATTGCAGCTGAATTACCTTTTTGTGTATTTTGTTATATTTGCATATCTCTCCATATGTCCCACCTCAAAAATGTTAAATGCATTTAACACAAACATAAATATTAAAAACTTTTTTACCTGAAAAAAATGTATTTTTATTTTATATATACTTTAAATGTAGAACACAATTAAACAATTCTACAAAGCTACAAAATTATTTTGAATTACATCTTAATTAGTGGAAATATATTAAATTTAAAATATCTGAATTTTCCAATTAAAAATGTAATTACAAAATAAATATCTGTTTAATGTGTATTAATAATGATTAAAAGGGACGTATAGACTTAAAATTAAGGCAATTAATATTAAAATCTAAAATTCACAATGTTAAATTTAAAAATAGTGTATTAAATACTTTATAATTAAATAAGACATATGTACTATATTTATACTTATTGACAACTTAGATTAATTTATACTTTTAAATATGTGAAAAAATGTAATTTAGTTTACCATTATTTCCTTTGGGGTTTTATTTTAAGTCCCGATTTCTATTATTTTTTATAGAAGTGTGTTTAAGTACCAGTGGCTGTCCATGAGTAGTGCTGGGCCTATTACTAAGTCTAAGATACTATGGGCCTCATTACGATGAGACTCGGAAAGTCTTGTTGCGGTTTCAAATCCGACAGCCTCATTACAATGGAGGCTTTTGGTTTTGAAACTGGGCGGACATTCCAGCTGGCTTCGGACGGGCTCAAGGAGCCTGTTTGCTAGTCGGAACAGGCAAGTAATCACTAGGGATCGGCGTTTTATGCCATCCGGATTATGTCCCACCTCAAAAATGTTAAATGCATTTAACACAAACATAAATATTAAAAACATTTTTACCTGAAAAAAATGTATTTTTATTTTATATATACTTTAAATGTAGAACACAATTAAACAATTCTACAAAGCTACAAAATTATTTTGAATTACATCTTAATTAGTGGAAATTTATTAAATTTAAAATATCTGAATTTTCCAATTAAAAATGTAATTACAAAATAAATATCTGTTTAATGTGTATTAATAATGATTAAAAGGGATGTATAGACTTAAAATTAAGGCAATTAATATTAAAATCTAAAATTCACAATGTTAAATTTAAAAATAGTGTATTAAATACTTTATAATTAAATAAGACATATGTACTATATTTATACTTATTGACAACTTAGATTAATTTATACTTTTAAATATGTGAAAAAATGTAATTTAGTTTACCATTATTTCCTTTGGGGTTTTATTTTAAGTCCCGATTTCTATTATTTTTTATAGAAGTGTGTTTAAGTACCAGTGGCTGTCCATGAGTAGTGCTGGGCCTATTACTAAGTCTAAGATACTATGGGCCTCATTACGATGAGACTCGGAAAGTCTTGTTGCTGTTTCAAAACCGACAGCCTCATTACAATGGAGGCTTTTGGTTTTGAAACTGGGCGGACATTTCAGCTGGCTTCGGACGGGCTCAAGGAGCCTGTTTGCTAGTCGGAACAGGCAAGTAATCACTAGGGATCGGCGTTTTATGCCATCCGGATTATGAAGTCAGTTTCTGGCAGGTTTCCATGCCGGGCTTTCGGACATGGAAACCCTATCAGAAAGGGCCCCTCTTCAGCCAGCGGCTTCTAGTTGGGGGCCGCCTTATTCAATCCTGCATGGCATACACGGTGTGCAGGGCATGCACTGTGCCTGCCACGTGGTGCTGGGATGAACACAAACTCCCTTTTTTGTATGGAAGCTTGTGCTCTGGATGGTTTTCTACCGCAGCACAAGCTCCCATACAGAAAAGGGAGCCTGCAACTGCACCATGTACGGTCACATTCAAAATCCGCTGTCAGGACTGCCAACCCGAGGCCCTTAGTGTAAGTTACTACAAAAGTGTCATTTACACTACAAAAGTGTTAGTTACACCAAAAGTGTAGTTTGTGATTATCGAAAAGTAGTAGTAATTGTAAATATATTGTGAATCAGGCCTATTGTGTTTCATTGGTACATGTTTCTTGCCTAACTTAACACAATTTTAAATGATCGCTTAAAAACCTAAATCCATTTTCACAACAATGTGCCCTTAAAAACTTTGATAGTTGGTTTCAGGTCACTAAATTGCACAATTTATTGTAACTTGAAAAAGTGACTTCAGTTATTGATGGAGCACTTTTGCAGTTTATTATCATTCTCTTTGCCCTTTTGATATAATTTTTTTTAATGATATTGTGGAAAGCAAAGCACCAATGCAGGACTTTGAATATGCAATATTGCCTTGGTCCCAGGGAATATAAATGGTGTCTTGCAACAACTAAAGAGTGACTAATAGTGAAATTAGAAACCAAAAAAACACTTGGAAAAAGTGCAGAGACCGGGAAGGAAGACAAATCTATTAGTAAGAGGGAAGACTCTATTTGTAAAGAGAACCCTCACTCAGCCTAGTGGTGACATGCTTCATCATAGGGTTCCCACGAGGGAGACCGAATGTCCCCCCAGTGTGCTTCAACGCCTTCGGATAGCAGCAGTTACCGAATTAGGTGGATGGCGGCGAGTCGCGGCGTACTTAATAACAGGCAGCGTGAAAATTGTGCCCTGCTGCTAATCTATGGGGTATACTCGATTCCCTGTATTATAATGGACTCCTGGTGACTCTCTAGGAGCATTGTGAGACGGTACAAAACCGTGAGTTTGTTACAGAAACTTCTTAAAAAAAGTTTTTTCTTTAAATTCTTTTTCACATATATATTCCCAGGGTTTGGACGTGCCTTAGCGAGCACGGACCGCCCGTGGATTTCACTTAATGGTCCTGACGAAAGCTGAGCCGAACATGGCAATTAACAGCAGAAACATGTTGACCTTTTTTTAGGACACAGTGGTTTCCAAGAAAATCATTATATGGTCCTCACTTGTTTTTAATGTGACCAGCTGACCCACGAATAAAGTTGTTTAAAGGTACTGCTGGGATCTTTTAAATTTAGCACACACATCACTGAGCACACACTGTCTGTTTCACAAAGAACCTGCTCCGCTGCAATTGCAGGCGTTGAAGCACACGGGGGGAAATTCGGTCTCCCTCGTGGGAACCCTATGATGAAGCATGTCACCACTAGGGTGAGTGAGGGTTCTTTTTACAAATAGAGTCTTCCCTCTTACTAATGGATTTGTCTTCCTTCCCGGTCTCTGCACTTTTTCGAAGTGTTTCTTTGGTTTCTAATTTCACTATTAGTCACTCTTTAGTTGTTGAAAGATAATTGATAGGGGTAGAAGAGTGACCTCTAAATACCCTCACTCTCTTGTTGTTCAGACACAATATAAATGGTGTGCCATTTCGATGAATTAAGGCGAATCTGTTTTCCTGGACACTGCTAAAATGAAAGGATCAAAATAACTCTTTCCAAAGATGTTGATTACCATGAGAATAGCTTTTTCGAAAATCTTCCTGTAAAACAATTCCCGCCGAGAACTATTTCATAAGCTTTTTCAAAATAAAATCGAGAAACATCTCAGCTACTATCAGGGGGTATTCGTTATTGATTTATCTAGTCAAATATACTAGCTAACACACTAGCTTTTATCGATGAAATCTGTCTTTCTATTGAAAAGGTGAGGGCCCTGATTACAAATGCCCCAGGGCTCGACATTTATCGGTATATTAAATATTAAGGGGCAGATTTACAAGTCCCTTGCTTCATTTTTGCTCCGCTGTTGCTCACTTTTTGTGACGCATCAGGCGTAAACAATGCACCACGTTGCAGTCCATTTACAACTTGACGCATCTAGGGAGATGTGTCACCTTGGAAAGCCCTGCGGCATGTTATACCTGCATCAGGTATAATTTATGCAGGGTAGGGGTTCCCACGCAGGAAAGCCTCATAGAAGTGACCCAGTGAAATCTACAAGATTTCACTGCACCACTTCTAGAACGCAACTGCAGCAAAACCTTATGCCTGCTTGGAGCAGGCCAAGGAGTGACACAGTACAATAAGTATAGGCCTTCCCATGCATTGCTGGAGTTGCGTCGTGCTTGCAACACAACTCCAGCAATGTGTGACTTTTGCGCCAACAGATGCGTCATCATTTCTGACACATCTGTCAATCCTTGAGCTATGTTGCGCAGTATTGTAAATACTGAGTATACATGGTGGCACAAGGGTTTCGCATGGAGGCGCAGGGAAACTGATGCATCTCTACAGATGCATCCGTTTTTTGTAAGTCTGCCCCGAATTCTTTTGAGTTTTGCACTAAAAAAGAAATATAGCATGCAGGTTGCGATGCTTTCCACACCAAAAACAAAATGTAATAGTACTGGTTTCCACCAGGATCCGAATTATCTGGTCTACTTGCACTCAGAGTGTTAGGAGAGGGGAAGTAAACACGGCAGCTGGGTAGAACTTAACATTTTTCTCAACTTCATTTTAAAGGTAAATGTAGGAGTGTATCGGATACACGTGCCACATGAACTAAATAGGTGCATACTAGATACAAATTGGACGTATGCATTTCTATGACACTCCAGCATTCTTTTTGCACTCAAACAAACTGATCATTTCCGCACCTCCACATTGATTTCAGCACTCTCCCCCCTGTAGAGAAAGCTGTCCACTGCTGCTGCTATTTACTCGTGTACGGTGCACTGAAGATGCATCGTAGAAGTCATTGTGTGTGGGATGGGACACATTGTCATGGGTATGCACCTCTACTGCCGCCGGGCATTTCACCCCTTGCACTGCACCACATAGATAATAACTTGGCAGATGCAGGTGGCAAAATGTCTGTCAGCAGGGTCGGAAGGGGGAGCCAGGGTGCGAGGGGCCCTCGTAAACAAAAAATAACACAGTGCAACAACCACTGGAAAAACATCCTTGGCTAGACTGCATCAGTGTTTCCACCATGGTGAAATATCTGGAAATCATTGTCAAGTATCTATAGGTCTGTCTCTCGTATTGTTTTTAGCACATATTCCTAATTGGTATGTTTTGATATAAGTATTTGATCAGGGGTCTGTTGCAAGACTTTTGTGTGCGCTTTGACTGAAGGGAACTGTTAGATTTGGGGGTCTCTAGTTGGCACAGGTAGGTATGTGTGACAAATAGGGACCCTCTCCTCTAGTCAGGATAAGGGGATTACACTCCTAAAATAACCCCTGCTCACCCCCTTGGTAGCTTGGCATGAGCAGAAGGGCTTTACTTTAGAGGCGTTGTAAGTTAAGCAGTTGTGACCACATACAGTAACCCAGTGACAACACTACAAATGGACACCACACAGGTTTTATATACAAAATAAGTAGACTTTATATAAAGTTACCACAAGACCATAAACAACAAAAATACACACTATGATTACTTTAAGATGGTAGATTTAAGCTTAGTTCAGTTCAGTTCTTAGATACGACACTCTGCGTCAATGTACCTTAGGTTGCGTTGCACTTCCACGACAAGCATTTTTGCAACAAAGGGAAATGTGGCAAAGTTCAGATACAAAGAAATAAAGACGTGAAGATCTTACAGATGCGGCACGCTTCTTGGGGATGCGAGAAGCTCTCGGTTCGATGTGTGGACTGTAGCGGCGACACCCTTACGATGCGACGGCAGCAGCTCCAGCACCAATGCTCTTCTCCCACGATGTGTGAAGCTTCCGCTCGATGCGACAACTACAGCGGCGACATCCAAGATGCGACGGCAGCTGCTCCGACTTCGGCGCGCTTCTCGGGGATGCGAGATGCTCTTGGTCCAAACGGTGCAATGCGACAGTTCCAGTGGCGACACCCTCCTTCGGAGATGCGATGGCAGGCACAGAGACTTCGACACACTCTCACCTCGTTGCGAGATTCTTCTCCTGATGCGGTGCAGTGCGACGACTACAGTGGCAACATCCTCCTTCGGAGTTGCGACGGCAGCAGCAGCGATGGCGACACGCTTCCTCTTCATTGCGGCACACTTCTCTGCGATGCGGTGCGACAGTTCCAGCAGTGACACCCTCCTTCGGAGTTGCGACGGCAGGCACAGCGACGGCGACACGCTTCTTTTCGTTGAGTCGCGCTTCCAGCTCCTTGCAATGCAGTCCCTCAGAACACCCAAAACAGCGCAGGCACTTCCAAAGAACTCTGGGGAGCTGGGGGGTGAAGTCTGTTGTCCCTGAGACTTCAGCAGGAGGCAAGCTCTTTTCCAAGCCCTTGGAGATCTTTCACAAGTCGAAAGCAAAGTATATAAAGTTCCTTTCTACTTCCTTTGGCAGTAAGACAACCACTGCAGGCCAATCCCCCAAGCAGTACTTCAGCTTGGGAATAGTCTCTCCTCAGTTTCTTCAGGTTCCTCTCCTCAGTAAAGATTTCTTCTTGTAGTCCAAAGTGATCTAATTTCATGGGATCAGGGTCCCATTATTTATACCCCAAAGTCCTTTGTTCTCTGAGGGGAGAGATTCCCTTGGCCAGTCCAAACCAGTTCTGAAGCACTCTGTTTACCAGACTTCTCATTTCCTTTCACAGTGCAAGGCAGGCACATCAGACGCCCCACAGGAGGTGGAGCCAGCATTGTGGAAGGCAAGTACAGTCCTGGAGCACTTTGTGTACAGGACTCCTTCTCTTCTTTCAGAGTGCATGGCAAAGACATCAGCCATCAGCCGCTCCCCAGGGAATGGAGGCAGCATTGTGGAAGGCAGGCACAGCCCTATTCAAAGTTCACGTGCAACTCCTCCTTCCCTTCTAGATGCAGATCTCTCTATTCACCATGAGGTGATCCAGCCTGTCTTCTGGAATTCCCCAGCCCTATCACTCACAAAACCAGACATAGGAATACACAACCTAGCAGAGTCAGGTTTGAATGGTTAGACAAGCAAATACCTACTTTCTAAAAGTGGTATTTGCATACACAGAATATTAAAACCAACTTCACTAAAAGATGTATTTTATTATTCTGAGTTCAGGCATACTAAACTCGAATTTCTACCATATTCTCTGAGACAGTTAGGATTATAAAATGTGATAACTTTAACAGCCCATTCTGGCATATGGAGAACAGGTAGCCTTGTAATAGTGAAAAACAAAAATGGCTGTACTTCACTATTAGGACATGCCACACACATCAGGGTTAGTCCTACCTTATACTTACAATGCACCCTGCCCTGGGGCCTACCATAAGGGCGACTGATATGAAGAAAAGGGAAGGTTTAGGGACTGGCAAGTGGGTGCACTTGCCCAGTCAGCATGACAATAACAGACTGCACGCAGGCTCTGCAATGGCAGAGCTTAGACACATTTTACTAGGCTGCTTCTGTGGGTGGCACAACCAGTGCTGCAGGCCCACCAGCAGCATTTAGATTACACGCCCTGGGCCCACTCAGTGCACTGTTCTAGGATCTGACAAGTAAACCAAATAGCCAAACATGGAACCACTGATTAATACATCAATTTACAATAGGGAGCACTTGCACTGTGGCACTGGATAGCAGTGGCAGAGTGCCCAAAACATCTAATACCAGCAAAAACACATGAGGCAACAGCAAAAATGGAAGGGAGACCAACGCCAATGGTGCCGGGTCTAACAGGAATATTCTGGGGTTACCTGTAGCTGCAGCGTGACAGTGATGACATCATACAACATTGAGCCTGGCCCTAACTGAAACATGCCGAGTGACAGACAGCCCTATGTTCAGAGGGAGGCTGGAATGAAGAAGCTGTGTCCCTTGAGATCCTGAATAGCCTTCATAGGATTAACTCCCAGAGTAGATTTTGCGCACTGAACTTTCCCGGGCTATTCTCACATTATATATGAGAGAGGCACCCTGATTTAAATCTTTTGACCTGGTTCAGAAATACGTGCCCATTACGCAAGGTCAGCTTTAAGGCGTGAGACTGGTGCAACCAAACCTGCCACTGAATTTTGGGGGCGCTGCGTTTAGAAACAACGGGTTTTAAATCACTGTAGTGTTCCTTGTGTTTCGGGTAGTTTTTAGTCAACAATAACAATGTCAAGATATCTTGGTGATTAATGTTCATGCTGGAAATAGACAGGAGATATAACTAGTGGCAAGTTTGGCTAATCAAAAAGTAGCGCAGAGGGTTTGTGCCTGCCACAAAGAATGAATACCATGCAGATCACAGAACTATGGGGCATATTATCAAGAAACGGAGTAAAAATGATCTCCGCTTTAGCGGCAGGAAACTGCCGCTAAAACTGTGATAATAGGCTTGATAATATGCCCTTGTGAATTCCTATTGAAGCCCATGTTCTGGTGTGAACATGGGCTTCTATGGGAATTCTCTTTGGCATATTATCAAGCCCATTATCGCCGCTTTAGCGGCAGTTTCCTGCCGCTAAAGTGGCGATAATCTTAACTCTGTTCTTGATAATATGCCCCTATATTTTTAGTGGATAGCTTAGTTGGTCACTGCTATTGTCACATAGATCCATTTGTTCCTTGCAGTTCGTAAGTTACAGTCCTTATAGGGTTCAGTGACCAATCAGCTGTGTTCGAAAAGCTACATGACAACTGCATGGCATACATTAGAACTTTAGGTTTCTTTCCCCCTTTTGTTATTTATACTATTTTTTCTAAAAAAAAGTTTGTATGCACAGAAATACATTCTTACAGGTAAAGCCAAACCCAACTACTGTGCTATATTTTAAATTCGGAGTCTGTACTTCCCGGACCAAACACTATTAAAATATAGTACCTACTAGTATGGATAGCGCGATTCCTAAACCTTGTAATCTTCATTATTCATGTATAATTTCCTATAGACTGATTTAAACTATAATTAATTGTCTTTGTATAATGTTTGTGTGATGTAAAGTGGTCTGACACCCAACACCGGCATGAGTTGCGTTGCAAAACAAATTAAATGCAAGGGGGAGAGAGGTTATGGAGTGATGAGGGGCACTGTTGGAGGTTGGTAGTGAGGGATTCCGTGGAGAAAGAGGTAATTGGGGGGTGCCAGAAAAGACTGTCACACTGGGTGCCACCAGTGCTAAACTGGCCCTGCCTTTACATCTGTGTAAATCTGAGGGTGGGAGAAGGACCCTGCAATCGCTGAACCACAGGTGAATCATCCGGATCCCAAATAAGTTGTCACATGGCTCTTCGCAAGTTGGGAGGAGGTAGGAGTAAACGTTGAGTGAAGGAGTTTATGTTCCCTATTGCCGTCTTCTGTAGTTGGTATCTCAATAAAGAGTTTTCTAGAGTTTTTCTCTCAAAGTTATATTGCTGAGAGAGAAAAGTTGCACGGTTTGGCTGCATCTTTCCTGAAGGGTGCACCCATGCCACTTTAAATAGCCCCTTTACAAATTCCCTTGGCTAGGCCTCATTTCAGATGTTGTTACACCAATAATAGCCCCCTTACTTACTAAATTAAATAGACAATCGGACGTGAGTCAGCTAAATGGCAAGCACTAATATTGCAGTCTTAACCTGTAGACACTTTTCAGCCAGGAGAATATTTTGATCTCGAAAAAAAATCGACGCGCCTTGATGTGAATCAGAAGGTCTGTAAATAAGAATATGAGATAAGAACAGTGTCAACTATAATTGAGGTAGAAAACATAAACATATTTAGCAAGAGTGGAATCATTTGTGCGGAGTACATCAATAACTGAATATAGGGGGGGGGGGCTTTGTAAAGAAGGAATGTCAAGTTACTGAGTAATTCCAAAACAGCTCTCCAAATACCACGCATATGTAGATTGAAATGCATAATGGGCTGCATTAACTGGATGGGATACATTGTTTGGGGCGTTCCCAGAGGAGGAAGGGGCCTGGAGACATATTGTGAAAATAATTAACACCAAACAGAAGGAATTGCAAAATTTAATGAGCTAAAAGCAAGCGATGTAAAATATAGGAAATTTATATTGAGGGTTGAATGTGAATATTGGAGAAGACTGACACACGCGACAGACTACTATCGCACAATTAAAAGGCAGCAATCAATTTAGAGTTAAAAGCTGAATAGGCGCAGGCAAGAGAAGGGCAATTACCGGAGGGTAATTGGCAACAACATAATTATTCACGTAAAAAGTTTCAGCAGTAGTTAGGCATTTAATGAAGAGTAATTGACAATAATGTGAATAATTAGTGCATGGAAGTCTAGATTAACAGAGTTGAAAAGGTTTAGGTAAGGGGTGAGCAAGGATTGGAAATGTTCATTGTTGCAGGGTAAAATAACTTAAACAAATGATAAAATAAAACAGGACCTTGGAAGCAAACAGACTGTCGATGCAAACAATGTGCACTGTTATAATAGATTACAGATGCCCAAAATGAGTACGTTAAAAATGGGAAAATGCATAGTTTCTCTATTAAAGAAGCAGATCCTATATTTTTCTCTGCTGTCTTTAAATGGAGCTTACTTGTAGCAATATGCTAAAGTATCCTTTGCCGCCATGCGCTTCACACAGTCTGCAATAACATTATACACCTAGAGGATTTGGCAGTTTTATTGTAATATGCAGTCGATATGTTTCAGCAAGCATTGCAACTAAAAAACTACAAAGGTTGACTTGCTGTTGATATGTTTTTAAACTCTGACATGCAGGATATCGATAACAGATAGTTTGGGGTTCAAATCTATTTTATTGTATTTCCGTAGTGCAATACAACATGAGACAACACAACCATGGGCAGTTAATTCCCGTGAAGGTGCTGCACCATAAACAATAACAAAAGTAATCAAACCCATCCTCAACCAGCACCCCCATAAACCCATAGGTGCTCACCCCAAAAAAGCTAAAGAAAGGTGCCTAGGTAGAATAGAACTCCTCCTTGTCTGCTAATCCACTCCCCCGTCCCGCACCGCTGTGTCAGTTGTCCTTGAGCTCCGTAAGCAAAGGTACCGGGGCAGGTCAATTCCTTAAATGAAGCAGAGAGGAGTACTATAAATGGTTGCCACAGCTCTCTGTAGGAGTTTATCTGACGAGTCAATGTAAGGGACAGTTGTGGCATACCAAGAATGCGCCACAGCCTATGGAGCCATGCTGTGTGTGTTGGGAGTTTCTCTGTGCCCCAAAAGAAAAGCATGTTTTGGAGTACTGCTCCCACCGCTATATAAATATGAAGCCCCTTGTGTGGTTTAAGCAGGAACGTCAGTGCGTCGGGAAGGCCTAAAATAACATAAGCTGGGAAGAGGGATATCTGTGTGTCAAAATATTGATCAATGTCAGCTAGGATTCTGTCCTAGTAGCATGTACGTTTAGGACAGTCCCAGAGAAGGTAAAGTAGGGTCTGAGGAAATCCACAGCCTTTCCAGAAACCCACACTTTAATTCCGCTTGCCTTTGCGAAGTCTCACAGGTGTGAGGCACCAATATGTAGCAATGTCTTGGCAGTTTAAATGCCTGCAGTGTTGCTTGTGGTGTGTCGTGCCCTATGATAGATTCTTTCCCATTCCATGTGTGACACTGTTTGCCCAAACTCACGTTCCCATCTCATTTGCTCCGAGGTTTTAGCCGCAGGATAGGACTGCAATAACAGGGTGTATAGTTCAGTGATGAGGCAGCGATCATCATTCTTGGAGAAAAGCCCTTTTTCAAAGAGCGTGGGCAGGCCATGCACACCTTTCTGAGTAGCTGGGTCGGTAACCCAGTGACAATGTTGCAGTTCGCACATCCTCTCTTGTTCTGGTATCCCAAAGTAAACTTTGAGGTGCTCAAAAGAGATGGGGCCGTTTCATCCATCATATGCCATATAGAGAGGTGGCCGGCTGCCTGCCAAGCCGTGAAGGTGGTACGATGTAGACCTTAGATAAACTCTGTATAACTTAAAATAGGTGTTACTCGGACTGGAATGTCAAGGCCTTTCGGGTGGCCTCATGGTCCCATACACCAAGGGTAGCCCTGGTGATAGGGGATGAATGAAGTCCCAGGCTCTCTGTAGTCATTTAAAAAAGGGGAGCTTCTAGAAATGGTCACCCGCTAAAGTTTCTGTGCATGAAACACCAGTGCTTTTTGGACACTTCACAATTACATTCCACCAGTAGGCGAAGTTGTGCCATCTGGTAGTAAGGTAATAGATTTAGAAGCGCTAAACTCCCTCATGTACCAGGTAGTAAGTCAGGTTGCGGCTCATATGGGGTCTGCCCCCTGCCCAGACAAAGCAGTAAAGTTCCCCCTGCAAACACTGGAGCATGCCTATTGGGGGCTCCAGGAGAAGAGCATGGAACAGAAATAGAGCCTATGGAAGGATAATATTTTTCAGTGTCGCTACCCTTCAGAGCAATGAAAGCCGATAGTGCTTCCAGTGAGTAAGGCCCACCAACACTTGTCGTAACAAAGATTGCTAATTGATGTCTAAGATCTCTCTCATCATTGAGAATATGAAGACAAAGTAGGGCACTGATGAGGTTGCCCACTTTACTGAATATTAAGCAGCCAGCTTCAAACACATGGGGGTGCCACTGAGAGGTTAGGAGCTTTGGACCTATGTATATTGACGAGTAAGCTAGCTATCTCTGTGAACCTCTCCAGTTTTTCCAGAATGGTCGGTATGGCCCACAGCAGGTCGTAAAGTGTGACTATCACATCATCAGCATAAAGGCACATGGTATGCTCCTTCCCCAAAGCACACCTATTTAATGCAAAGGTTATCATGCACATTCTGTGCCATTTCTCCATGTAAAGATCGAACAGTAGCGGGGACAGTTGGCATCCCTGTCATGCTCCCCTACCAATGGAAAAAAGGGCTTAGGCCTGGCCATTGACCCTCGCCATTGCTTGAGATGTCCCGTAATGACTAAGAACTCAAGAGCAAAAACTCTTACCAATGCCTTAATAGTGAAGTATTGTTTTCAGATAGGGTCAGTTTACCTAATCAAATGCCTTCTCAGCATCTATGGCAAATAGCATGACTTCCCTCTGCAACCATTCAGCTTTTTCCACAAGTGGAGGATCCGTTCAGTATTATCGCCACACTGGCGATGGGGCACAAAGCCTGCCAGATCTGGGCCCACTAAGCATGCCTTTTTTGGCCCCCCACCACACTACTAAGATATGGTGAGTATTTTAACATCCACATTTATAAGTGAGAGGGGTCAATAAGAACCACGTTGCCACTTATCTTTCTCAGGTATGGTAAGAACAGTGATAGAAGCCTCGAGCAACACCAAACGGTCTCCCAGATTAAACATACCAACAGGTAACCGGGGTACAGATGGTGCACAGTGAGTTAGCCAGGACTAAGGCAGCATATCCTGATGATGTGTGGAAACAGTCTTGCACAGTTTTGACATTTATGTTGTCCAGCAATCGCACAGTTTTAATGAGAATGTATGAACCGTATGACATGGTGCAATCGATGTTCTAGCTTTAGTACTTCTTTAATGGATCTTTTGAGTAGTTTTTCTTTTGTGTGCTCAAAGGCCCCTACTCATCTAATAACCAGAGACGTCATTGGGGTTAGGAAATAATCCTCCTCAGCTAAGTCGGGAGCCCCTGTTTTCTGGCTCTATATTGTTAAAACTTGAACCTTTATAAGGTTCACCCCACAGATGTTCTTTCTCTGAATTCAACATATTCAAATGGCTAATGCAGCACCAGTTAACATACCAGTAAACTCCAGGCATGTAGTTACACAGATGCTGCAACAATATGGGCTTGTCCTTATAGGGGTAGATGTTACCTTTATACATTTCAAGAACACTAAAATTGGTTTGAAGGTGCCCTACCACATAAAATAAACGATGTTAGACTGGGTCCCCTCAGCAATAAGGGAGCAACATGGCCAGTCCTAGATAGTTATGCACCTAATACTGATATAGGAAATCTTAATGCACCAGAGCTCCGTACACTGTACACCAGTCTGGTCAGAATATACAGATGTTTGACACAATACGTGGTACGAACAATGACAATAAACCCTTCAAGGACTGCACAACCACAATTGGCTATGCCTGGAATGAGTTCTGTGAAAATTAATTTAATATTGGATAAAGTTCCCATTAGAAGGTAAACAATTCCTTTGTGGATTGTTCAAAAAACAAATCAGCTTGAAGCAGTGTTTCTCCATACAGGACCACAAGAAAAGCATGGAATTCTCACAATATGCCTGCGGATGGGAATGCCTCCCGAGTGGAATCAGGCGTCACTTGAAGCACAATGTGTGCTGCATAATATACTAAAACACACTATTACAAGATTTTGTTAATGAGGCATTGTCCTATGTCAATGACATATAACCGACAGATGATGACTTAACCACACACTTGATGAGAGTAGATCACATAATTTTGGCATTTGCTCACATGGCCTACAAATTGAATTTTTTTTTAATTAGAAAGTTTTCTTGGGATATGATCTTTTGAGTGAAGGCAAAAGCCTGGTGACAAATTACTGAGAGAAGTTTGCACATCTTCTACCTCCAAATACATTGAAAAAGCTCCAATCAATATTGGGTTTTCTAAACTTTGGCAGAACATACATACCAGATCATGTACAAAGGGTAAAACAATTTTACAACTTGATTTATCCAGACTTTTCAAGCACACATTGGACATCTGAACACACAGATTTAACGTTCAGTACAAACTGACATGTTAGCTTCAAAACACTTACATACATGTGTAAACACCACAAATTTGGGGATCCATTTAATTTCAGGTACATCAGGATACACCTCTTTCACGTTCAATGACGGAGACACTGTACCGATTGTTTATAAATCACATTTATACACAAATACAGTAATGCGTTTTGCATGACAGAAAAAATACTGATGGCAGTACAGACAGCTGTAGTGAAGGAAAGATCATTGGTTCAGGGAAATCAAATAATTTTTTCAAGTCCCATTCAGCCTTAGAGGCTGTCACAAAGGCCAGCATTCCAAATGTGAAAGCTTTACATCCGAGATAGATAGAATGGGCCAACTCATAGAAAAGATGCAGATTACATATTTGAATCTACGGTACAAACATAAGCATACCAACAATATGAACAGAAATATCCTCTGCCCAATGAAATAATGCCTCTAGATCAGCATGATTTTATAATCTACACTGATGGTTCTGCCCAGTCTGCAATAGGGACAAAACATCAATACTCTTCAGCTTGCGCAGTGGTAAAGGCTGTTATGAGGAGTGGAGAATTTTAACCTCATAAAACCTACATGCAGTCACTTGGTGATTGCACAGTGCAGCTAGCTGAAATTAAAGTTCTAATTGTGCTGCTGGAAAGTATGAGGATAGATGGAGACATTATCACAACTGTCAATGTTGAGTGTAATGGCACCAACTTACCGAAAGGATTTCAATTAAAATATTCCTACCGGTTAAGCGTGCAAAACATTCCATTTGCTCAAATTTCCCAAGTGGGTGATAGAGTAATACAAAATTCAGATCGCAGGTTAGGACTAATGCTAGCAGCGCATGAGGGTCTAGCATCTGCTCACGCAGGGGTGGCGGCTACACTTTCATTATTCCAGCAACCCAAAGGGTGGCCAGGTCTTCACAAACAGGCCAAATACTATGTCCTTAAATGTGGCATTTGCTAGCAATTTAAAATGTCCACCACAGCTTGTCCACCAAAGACACCTTGTTTGATCTGAGACATGACTCTGGCCTGTGTTTATCTAGACCACAGTCGTCCCTTACAATCTGATGGTTCTTACAAAAACATCATGTTAGCAGTGTATTCCTGCTCTCAATTCCCACGGGTGAGGCCACAGTGATCAGCTGATGCTTGAACTGTTTTACAGGAATTGCAAGACTTTATTGGCACTCATGTTTTATCCACATTGAATTCGGACCAGGGTCTGGCATTCACCTCTTGGGTGTACTGCGACACCATGGGAAAATTTGTTGTGAAAGTTTCCAGAAATAAATGTGGTAGTGGAGAGGAAGAACCATGACTTAAAACAGTCTTTAACAGCTAGGGTTTTAGGTTTAGGTCGCAGTTGGGTCCACCATGTATGCAGGGACCTGACAGCCCTCAATAATCCATCTAGAAAATTCCTGAGTGGTCATACTCCTATGAAATACTGTAGAGCTCGGAGTTTCCAAAAACTCAGTGGAGCAAAGTTTTGTCCTCACTCATGATCACCAATGTTAAGTTGGCTAGTACGAGCGAGGAAAATTCTTACCCCAGATCAACTTCTAGTGAGAATTCCCAACGTATGCGGTCGCGGATGATCGCATTAAGAAACCTTCTGTTTGCGTAGAGGAAGCTGCAACTTGAGTAGAACATCTACTCAAGCAGTAGAAAGAAGCAGCGCCCTCTTGCACCGCAGCATAGTGGCATTTTGGTGATTTTACAGTGTGGGACAAACACCCATTGCATAAATTCAGCATTAACGATGTGACGTAACACACTCCGCTGCTTGGGGAACTCTGTGTACACAGGCAACGTTTTTCATCACTTTGCGGAACTCTACGAACTCTGTCCAGGCCTAGCTAAGATGTTGGTTCCAGACCTTGGCAGTCCAAGTACAGTGGCGACGGAAACACCTATGAAATCAGTGAAGGTTTGGATGTCTTACAGGAACTGAATAGCTTCTGAGAAGCTCAGAGCAACATCCAACAGAAACATTCTGCTACTGGTGAAGTGGAGGAAGCTCCAGCAACTCACAGTTGGATTTCAAGGATCAGGGATATAGTCCAGGAGAAAATAATTGACAAGAAGGAATTGAGGCCATCTTATAGAGCAACTGTGCCTGTCCTCGCTGTTGTGGGTACCAGAACTGTACTTTAACTGCCACTTGCTGGTAGCAAACACACATGATTTGCTTATATTAATTTCATCAAACACATCATGTGGCCAATTCTACATAGTAGGCCCGAGGGCTTCTGGGTAGTTAGCTGCCTCCTCTCATTACCTTACATGGAATCCAGTGGCAGGCTTTGACCAGCAAGGAAGCTTCTTCTTCCCTGCCGGAAACAGCTAACACTGAAGTATTACTACTTATCATTACATTGTCAAATATGACTAAACAGATTTTAACTCTGCAAGCAGACAATGATGGAATTTACAAAGCACCCCCATTGGAGTCAGCTACCAGTTCTACACACTCCTGCTATTTTGTCGACTTTGATGACTTCTTTCCAGATCAGTCAGACCCACCTCTACAAAGAGGACCACATGAACTTTTCATTTTCGCTCAAAAAGACATTATTTATTCCTTCAGGGATGTATATTAGGATTACAATTTCATTACTTTCCCTCTTCATTTGGATTGGTTTTGTGACTATCCTTTTCCTGCTTCTGAATGAACACTATCTCCCAGAATGCTCTGCTGTTGAGCTTTGTAAACCAGGTTTTGAAGCCCCATTCTTCATCACACAAAGTGCGAATAGACCTTTCCCTAGAGAACATTTCAGATGTGCCAGTTCCTAATGGAATTGTTTTGGATAAGGTATCCTATGATATATTTGGACTGACAGAATTTCTATAAGTC
This sequence comes from Lissotriton vulgaris, assembly GCF_964263255.1. NCBI lineage: Eukaryota > Metazoa > Chordata > Amphibia > Caudata > Salamandridae > Lissotriton > Lissotriton vulgaris. The sequence continues at coordinate 1,511,029,214 of NC_141691.1, read as the reverse complement.
TCATACATATTTCGTATTTCCTTAAATGATACTATCACTACTGGTACTATCTCTGATGATTGGACATTAAAACAGTGTATAAAATGCTTGCTGATTTAGTGCATTACATGTTTTTAATAGTGAAGGAATGTATGATGGTACATCTAATTAGGAGGAAATGTTCTGTTTTATCATTATGGTCACCAATATTTACATAAAACAAGTACTCCACGTTCAGTATTTAACTACACCCAATGGGAACACTGCCTAACACCACCAGAAGGTAGCTATAAAACATTTGCATATTTTTCAGGCCATGATTCAGCAGACCTGGAGTTTTATTATTATAAACTTATACCATCTCGGTCAAAGTAAATATGCTCACTCGCACAAAGTTGATTTATACTGCTGCTTTCATTTCCCAGTTGTTGACACAATAGTATGACTTTCGGAAAAACAATATTGATGTAAAATCAATATGGGGAACTAGAGATTGGCAAGATCAGTGGAACGAGCATGTCTTATACCACACCAACTGATTTTCCTGAATAAAACTGTGCAGCAGACATTCTGGTTCAGCTTGGCTGAGATAAAAGATCTAAATAATGAAACATTCCCAGATTTGCATGCTTTGCAAATTGCCAATGATTCACAAATTGCACAGAGAATTTGCTTGAACTTGCTTAGAAATGGGACATACAATTCTTCACATTTCAATCCAGAGGGAATGTTAGTGTGACGGTTAGATGCTAACGGATGTCAGGCATATTTTCATGACAACATGAAGGGGTGTAGGATAACTCAGAGAGACCCATGTTACGTGGAGACAGAACACGCAGGAGTGGTCACAACATACAGCATTGGAAAGTTGTGCCTAGATTGGCTAAAACATTCAACATTTGTCTGAGGTGAAACCTCACTTTTCTTTTCTTTTCGATGATATGGCCCCACAGGATTTTTTGTTAGGACCTCAAAAGCCACATCAAAAGCACTTTCTGTCTCCAATATACAATTAAGTATGTAAGGTTTCACAGCTGGAAGCTGCTAAAGACATCAGGAAATTGACGGACTAAAATTAGACAAGGCTCTAGCAGTAGTTGGCAATGGTATGACTACATTAGCCACTAGGACATATTCTCTGGGTAACATTGTGTTGTTTGCTATTGACATCATACACAGTGACATGTCCTCTTTGCAACATTGGCAATCACAAATTAGGTCTATTATTCCACTAAGTTAAACTCTAAAGACACTCTGCTCTGGTTGCATTCCATGTAAAACACCTGGATGTCACCAGTCTGTTCTTACCATCCAATGTAACAAAAGCACAGACCACTATGGCTAAGAAAGATGTGACACACACTTTATTAGATATAGAAAAGTTAGAGAATTTAGCATTTACTGTTGTGGAGGTACCAAGTGCAGATTGGATAATACATAGATTTATTTATTTGCCAATTTCAACTTTTCACTTCAAATACTTCTTGCAGTATCATCAGGTAGGGATATATGAAGTTCTAGGAGAAGGGTTTGTGCATAAGTCATGGATCCTACCTTTCACTTATCATTGTAGGAATGGTGCAACTGGGGTTTTACTTCAGGAGCATGCAATGCGTCCAAGGCAAACTTGTCATGTTAACTGAGAGGTTGCCCGGTTGCTATGATTCTTCATCCAGCATTCAGATTGATCTCGAATGGGAATTATTTAATATTTAATATTTAAGGTTGCTTCAAGATGAAACTGGAATACCTTATCTAATCACGGTTTCTGGGGTCACGACCTGTTATACACATGAATTGTTTCCACCAGCCAGTACAGTTAGGGATGTGGCAATTTGGCCTTCAATGACAATTTTGCATGTGAACCTTGATGCTTTAAGCAGACTGAAAGCCTTACTGTTTCAGAAGAAAGTAGCCTTATCATCTGCCAAAGAGATGTTTTATCTTCAATTTGCAAGGTCTTCCTCCGAGGTACACTTGCTGCTTCACACAAATCTCCCATACCATTTTGGGGAACTAGTGCACTGCATTTTTAATCTTTTTAATACTTTGGGGATAGAGCAGTTTCTAAACACAATTGGTTCTTGGTTGGTTAGTACCTCCAGATGGTCTTCATAGTTTTTCCATCTTTTATTCACTCTGTGCTGTGAAGCATTTTTGGAGGCTTCTTAGCTCTTGGAACACTGATTATATTCTATTTGTGTTGCAATGACTGTTCCATCATGTGACCAAATGGGGATGGCACTATCACATGTGCTACTGTGTCATGAGAGAATGATGCATGCCTTTGCAGTACCCTTGCTTCAAGAACTAAATGACAACTGGTTCTTGTCCTTTTGGCCTATCTGGCTACACTGCATGCAGCCCATATTCTGCTGTCAGCTGTGCACTTTCAAGTCTGGTCTGGAAATATGCTTGGGGATGCAACCAGTTCAATATACAGACATTACACTGCAGGGGTTCCATAAAGACTTCCTTGTTCAGGTGCCCTGCACAATTGCCATTGCTTATTAAAATTCATATTATGAGCCTTCCTGTGATGTTTTAGCTCCTGGTGACTTGGATCTGGGCTCATCCCCTGTGAATGCACTACTGGCCATCACTCCTTCAGCAGATGCTGAGGGGGTTGTATTTGAACATCCTTGTTCCCTGAAGCTGGCGAGAGGGGTGCCAACGTAACAATCATCCGTGGATTCTGAGAACAGCTATCTTTTATCTACTCCTTGCAACATTTAAAGAATATGGCAGTTTTGAGCAGTAGATATTTTTCAATGTAGCTATATTTTTTTTGTTAAAGCGCTTTTAGAATGAAGTCTTTTTAGTTATCTTTTTTCAATTGTTCATTTTAAATACAATTTGGCTTTCTGTAAGCTTTCATTATTAAGGAAGCACAATGCTTTTATGATTTTAGGTTTTATATTAAATATATTCTTATCATATATTTTAAGAAGCTTTTTAGTTGCCTAACATCCATGGAGTGGGTATCATGTGGCCACATAATGTCCAGGCAGAAACACCACTATCTTATTTGCTGGTGTTTACAGTTGACAGTTTTTCTTGAACGTTGACATTTGACACACATTTGGTCGCATGCTTGTATGGATAATGTTCCATGAAATAACTTTGCTTCCATTTACAAATCTTCGTAGGCATATTATCAGAGCCTTGAGTATTTTGTACAAAAGCTAAAGTTCACTGCATAAAATGATCTTGTTTAATATTGTTTGCTCGATGACAGCCATGCCAGGCTAGAATCAATAATGACAGCCTGACTGGGACTTTAGCATGGCAACAAGTGTAAAGTTTAGCTCCTCCCACTCAGGTACCCAGAATGCAAGAATTGATCAAACACCTTACTGTACTCAATTGCAAACCTTTCATAATTGGCTGAGCAAATTCGCTGGGAATTACACTGGACAGCAACCTCAATATGCAAAAACACATTAGCAATGCGACAAAAGGAGCACATTCTCAGTTACATACTCTGAAAAAAGTGAAACCCTTCCTGCCAGAAAAGGACTTCAAATTGGCAGTACAAGCTCTAGTCATCCCAAGAATTGACTACATGAGTATCTCTCTCTGCCACCTGCCCAGAGCTGCAACTTCCCCTCTGAGAGACTCAATCAACGCTGCAGCAAGACTTATCACAGGCTCCAAAAGAAGCTCACACATATCTCCTGACCTAAAATCCCTTAATTGGCTACCTTTTGAAGCTAGAATACATCTGAAAATAGTATGTATAACGCATAAAGCCATTCACCATAATGCACCTAGCTATTTGGCACAGAAACTAGCGCCCTCATGTGGGGCTAGAGCTTCGAGAAGTGCTAAAACCCTTCTTCTGAAACCCCAAAAATTCAACAAAAGAAAACATGTACGCAAAACTTTTCAGGGCTGGCGCCCAGGATTTGGAATGCGCTACCCCCAGAAACCAGCCTATAATCCTTATACGGCATCTTTCAAAAAAGAAGTGAAATTGCTTCTCATGGCCAAATTCACTTGAGCATGGACTATGGTTATTTTGCTACATAACGTATCCTCTTCACAGATCTTTATGTTGTATATTGGCCAGCCAGATCTCCTGGATTCTGTATTTATATTCTGCTTGCTATGCATTGAATGCTTTCCTATGCACCTTATTCCCATGTATCTTTCTATGATAGTATGCTCTTCAATTTCAAGGACTAGCTTGGAACCCTATGATATTTTCTTTGTACAGTTAACTATCCCACCTATCCTGTAAAGCGCTCTGATACCCACAAGGGTCTGGTTCGCGCTATATAAAACTTTAAAAATAAAAATAAATAAATAAATATAAATGACATCACTCCTTTGCCTAACTAGAGAAGCATTTCACTGACACTGTCAAGGTTGTCCCATGCCAGATTTCCAGCCCAGCTGAATCCTGTTTATCTCCTGAGAAAGATGGTGCCCAGCTCTACACCAAGACGGGCTCCCAGATGAAACATACCCACAGGTAACTGGGGAGTTAGTTCACCCTACAGGGACTCTGGCAGATTCACCCACCATAGGCAGAGTAGAATGGGGAGCGCTGGGTAGGAGCACAAATATTAATGTACTGTTATGCAAGCATATATTCCATGTAACAGCCCAAAGGTTGAAGTGTTAATTTTCTTTACCGTTCTTATGATGCTGATTACTCTGTTCTGTTTCCTTCTATTGATTATTGCAGCATATGTATTTCGCACAAGAATCTTATTTCTTCAATAAATATTGAAATGCCAATTCAAGTATTTCTTGTGTCACCCTTTGGACATGCATAAGCTGTTTCTAAGATTTACTTGGGGAGTCAGGGTTGTCATGTTCTGAGGTTGCACCTTTTGCCTTGCCAAGTTAGCGGTACACATGGTGCACCATGAGCTAGCCAGGACTAAGTCCAACACATCCTGATGGTGTGCGTTAAATCAGTCTTGCACAGGTTTTAAGTTTTTGTTGTCCAACAAATGCACAGTTTTAATGAGATTGTATGAACCATACGGCATTTCCATCCTGATGGAGGGTGTCATCTACCTTCTTGGCCTTCAGCTTGGTTGGAGCTTGTTAGCCAACAATCTGGTACATTTTTTCTTCTCCCCTACATAGAAAGAAAGCTGTAGTCAGGGCAATGCTTAGTCAACCCGGTTTAAATGTAGGCTACCTAGCTGTTACCAGATCAATCAATCAATCAATCATAACATTTGTATAGCGCGCTACTCACCCGGAAGGGTCTCAAGGCGCTGGGGGGGAGGGGTACGTTACTGCATGAACAGCCAGGTCTTGAGTTGCTTCCTGAAGGAAAGATGGTCCTGGGTCATCCGAAGGTGGATGGGGAGGGAGTTCCAGGTCTTGGCTGCCAGGCGCCTTGATACCTTCAGGTTATTGTCTGCGCATTATAAATTTTATTCATTCATTCAGGTAGGAGAAGGATCTTCCTCCGGCGGTGGCTCTGCGGATGCGTGGAACGGCAGCGAGGGCGAGGTTGGTCGATCGTAGCTGACGGGTGGGCCCGTAGAAGGTCAGGCGGTCGTTGAGGTACTTGGGGCCCAGGTCGTGGAGATCCTGAGGCCCCTGTACGTTTATGGATGAACTCAAGCTCCTTCACCTTCCCCTCTAAGGCCTCATGTTTCTCTTTATAGAGTTTATTGTCGGCCAAGCAGATAGTAATAAGTTCACCTCAAAATACTACTTTTAACTTCTTGCATAGTGTGGCTATAGAGGTTTCAGCTGTGTCATTAAGGGCTAAAGAGTCTGTGATGGCTGCAGATGTCAGGTGTGTTTCCTGTAAGAGGCAGGTAGGGCCTCCGGCCTGTTCCAGGTATGGCAAAATCACCTTGGGTTAGACCAGGCTGTTAAGCCTTTTCATGTTCAAGGACACCATTTTCAGGACATCAAGGGGAACTTTGAGGTTTGGCTAAAGCAGCTCTATAGAGTTAGAGGTAGTCTCAATCACTCTGCCACTCGATGACTTTGTACATGGTGGTAGATGGGGTCAAGGGAAGCAACATTGGGCATATAAACATAAAGAAAAGAAGGAGTGTGTACCCTCCCAACATAAACTCCAACCAAGAAATAAGAAAAAATCTAACCACAAAGTGTCCATGTTGCGAGCTTTAGCTGGGTAAGTCCCTCGAGTGTCCTCAAGTGGGAGGTCCACAAGAGTCGCCTCCATTACTGTAAGGTTAGGCCGTCCGACCCGCCGCCCATGCACCAGGAGCGAAGCAGTGTACCCTACCGTAGTAGTGAGAGCAGGTTGATTCCAGGTCTTGGTGACTCTTAGGGCAACTCCTGCCTCTTTGGATCACCAGCCAAAATGTCCAAGACTGTTTGCCTCATAATGGTTTCTTGTTCCAGGTGCAGGGTTTTTAGAGAAGTTGGGACCTTGTGCCAGCGAGCATGTTGGTGCTCCATTGCAATAGCGGGGGCTGCGCTGAGAACTCTCCCCTCCTCCTCAGGGATGTTCAGAAGGTGGTAGACCCATACAAGAAGGGATTTCAGCTAATGATGTTTCCTGTATCAACAGAAGATGAGGCAAAGTGGATGGCCACAAGCAGGTCATCAGAAGCCGCAAGGCCTTGTGTTTCTGAAGAGTTTGTGCGCAAAGATATTGATACAATGCCACCAGGTGCCATAGGAACTATATGGGGTGAGTATTTCTCACTTTCCGTAATATAGTCTCTTTTAGTTGGAATTCATGGACACAAGGTGGAAGGCCTTCGTCCATTTTCTGTGAACTCTGCCTAATTGCAGCTCCATGTTTGCTGGTGTGTCATAGATTTTGAGGAAGAGAACCCTCACCAAAGCCCCAATACATGTGCTTTTTGCCTTAACCAGTACCCTTCGGATGCAGATGTTGTACCTATGGGAACAATTTTTGAGGTCTTCTGCATGGGCCTGCAAGGAGATCTGTTGGTAACACAGACACAATGCTTCCTGCTGTAGCTTCTCAAACTCCTCATCTTGACCAGATTCATGATCTTCGAAACCAACAATCTGTCCCCCACTTGTCAATCCTGATAAACATCTTTCATGTCCTGGATTAGCTCCCACTTCACTGCTTGAATTTCCTTATGTGAGGATGTCAATCAATCATTTGTAAATCAATCAATCAATCATTTGTAAAGCGTGCTACTCAGCCGTGAGGGTCTCAAGGCGCTGAGAGGGGAGCATGGAGGGAGAGAGGGGGGGAACTTCCATAAAGGAACTAGTGACCAGACCCTTCTCGTCACAAAACCGGGCTTCTGAGGCTGTGCCTTCTCCTCAGGTTGGCAAGAGACAGACTGGATGAGCATCTCTTTGAGTGACCTTTCTTTCTTCTCCCTCACCATGACCAGTGGTGGATGATGTCTGCTGCCAGCAGCTCGCAGGAGTCCTCTCACAGGGTCCTGCTAGGCAGAGCATGCCTCATCTGTGCAGTTCTACAGTGCACCCCACAACCACACCCAACTTGTGCTGATAACAGCTCTCTCTCATTAGGACTGGATGGCCAGCCAGGCTGCCTCATCGAGCCTAGTGCAACAAAGGCCCCTTGTTGAGTCAGATGTGGAAGGGTCACGGCAGCAGTTTGTATAACACAGGGGAGGAAGAAAGACCTGCCAACTCCATCTCAGGGCATATCCAATTAGAACAGGTGCACCATCTGCCTGATGTATCCTGGCAGCTCGATGAGGCTTAGCAAAGCTGTGGCATTGTGGAAGGTAACCAGAAGCACTGACTGCCTTTGCAACCTGTAGGGCTAAGCTATTCTGGATCTTGAGTGAGATTTGGGGTTGCCTACTGTGTTTTTCTAACGTGGGCGGTTGTGAGTGGTCACGGTCAGAGGGTTGCCTCACAAGTTGGTTTGCTGCCACTTGGGTGTATTTTCTACTCGAGTGGCATAGTGCCTTTTGAGCCGATTTTTCAGTGCTTCTCGTACTATGCGTACTAAAGCGCAGCAGAAGGAGCTGAATATTTTCTACCCATTGGCATAACTCTGTGTAATCTTGCAGAGTTGGTATGTAACTTCATGTAATTATGCCGAGTGAAACTCTGTGAGTTCCGTTCGCTCTTAACAAAAATGGCTGTTTACGAATGGTGCTAAGTATGTAGCCCAGAGGTTACAAGACTAAGTATAAGCATTTTAAGAATCATTTGAGCAAGGATTGAGATTTGCCCAGTATTAAAGTGGCCTAGTGCAGACTTGAAAATTATGAAAGTCTTTTCATCTCATGAATTCACACTGTAAAGGATTCCTGTGTTCGTAGGACAGTCATAAGAAGAAGGGGTGCTCCGGCTTCAGTGCTGAATTTGAGCTGGTGGTTTCCGATGGTGGCCGCAAATCTTATTTTTGGGGACAGCCACTAATTGTTGCATATCAGATAATTCAGAGAGGGGAAAAAACACACATATCGGAAAGACGGTGGATGAGAAAGACAGCATAGCTGCCAGAGGGAGAGAAAGCAAGAACCTACAAGAGTGAGATAAGGACGCAGGGTGGTCTAGTAGTGGAATAAAGAGGCATGGGGTGGGTGTAATCTTACCAACTTTGGCATTGACTATGCTGACGTTTAATTGCACAGGCCACCGACTGCTGAGCAAAGGTCTGGACACCATTACTCCTTCTTTTGCAAATTAAGCACTACCCTCTTATACATCTTGGTCCTGCAGAGATTGCTTATCCGATGGCTAAATATTTACGAACCATTATTACAACATTGTAAATAGGTCTTTTGAATAAAATGCCCAGCCACCTATTTTAAAACTTGCAGTATTCATACTGCATGCAGCCCATTAGCCATTTGCTGACACAAATTTCATACTTCTTTTTATGGCTATAATCTGTGCAGTTGCTTCGAAGTGGTCATGGGCCCCAATGCAATCAATGAAACTAGCCCCCAGCCAGAAGTAAAATACTGCTATACATGAGATGCATGGTGCCTGTCACACCCCAGGAACTCGGTGTCAATGCACCTGCTCAACCAATGTAATTTACAGGTCTCCAAGCTCCTAAGTTTGCTTAATCATCTTTCCTTTTTTCCTTCCTATAGCCTCCCTGCTGTCCTTTGATCTAATTTACCTATTTATCCCTCTCTTTTTTCTTTCAATCATCCTCATCTTCTACTTCCCTTCTATCCTTAGTTAGGGTTCCTTTCTCATAATTTTCCCTTGCCCACTTTGCTCGTCCATTTCTCCTTTCTAACTTAACCTTTTATCCTTCTGCCATTCAGTCACCCTGTCCATGCACTTTCACCCTCTCCTTTTCTTTCTTCCCTTACCCCTCTCTTCTTTATTTTTCCCTTATCCTCCGCACCTTTTGTACCCCTCCCTCTAGTAAGTAAACACAGCCAAAACCCTGGCATGTACTGTGAGAACAGGCTGCCTCTGAAATACCATCCGCTTGTGCAGGGCAGCATGGGCATTCATCCACCTCTATGCACGTGCATTGCACTGGTTGACCCAATGGTATCCAGGTCTTTGGCTATAATCATCCGAGGGATTTTCAGGACATAATGATAAACCCTCGCTGATGACAACACCTATATTGGTGGCAAATTGCCCTAAACGAAGATACCAGTGGCACCATAAGGGCACCTTGACATGTTGGTAAAGTCAGACAGTAATGAGCATCACCTCTGTCAAAAACGGAAAAATCAAAAATAACTCTCGGATCCCTGAGCTGAATTTTGGTTTCCGCCTTCAAGCAACCTTGGTTATTGAGTAGCGTCCCTTACAACTCCACCACAGGACCATGAGATATTGGTGGGAAATAGTGTCAACTGTCTCCTCAACTATGTCAGCACACCCTATCATTTTTTTAGAAAAGAATAGAATCTTTCATCCTTTGGTGGTCCAGAATGCCAACAGCACCTGGGTCTCCATCACTTCGACACTGAAATCACTCCAATAACGGTGTCATCCAAACTATTCAATAATGATTACCTAAGACAGCTCTAAAAGGTAAATCTACATTCCTAGGTGACGTCTGCCATCAACCTGAGAATCTTTACTCTGGATCCCACCATAACATGCTTTCGCTTAAAGAACGGGAGATGAATTGGAGTCTCAGGACACTAACATTCAAATTGATCCCGGTGAACACCGGTACCCATGCAGCCACTTAGCCTTCAGAAAAAAAATCTAAACCCTCAGCTTGAGTGACTTGAAGCAATTTAATGTATTTGTACAACATTGCTTTAAAAGGCTTAAAGAAATACATTCATTGAGTCATTTAAGTTCAAAGATTTTTATTGAAACAAATAAGACAAATATATGCAAAGTAAATTAATAAAAATACAACATAAAAACCAAACAATAATGCAAATAGGAAAAGCAATAGTAACAATAGTAATGAATGCAAAACAGGCAATGACTGTTAACATGACCGGCAATTAATAAAATATATAGCAATAAAATACACAGGAAATATAAAATAGAGACATAAGATAAACAGTAAGGATAAAACAGGAGCATATGTAATTATTAGAAGGGAATTATGGAGGTTTAGGAACTTCTTGCTGTAATGGTAATAAAGGCAGAGAGCGTCATGCACATTTATCACAAAAAAAGGAGGGAACCGGTTCCCACAATTGTTTTCTTTTTACAGCCATGACCAATGGATAAACAAATGTCGTGTCTAATCTGTGATTGTAGCACACAGCGTACCACCAAGCCTGATACGATATTTTAGTGAAATATTTCCAATTTTTGGTAATTTGTTGGAAGGCTACTGCCAACAATAAATCAATTATTCTTATATTAGAAGTATAATGACCCCAAATAGGTGAGATACTTCCCAGAAAAATATGAGAAATGGAAAAGGAATGAGTGGAAGAGAAAATCATGTTAATTTGGGACCATACTTTCACCCAGAAACTATTAACTAATGGGCACATAAAAAGCATGTGATATAAGTCTGCACGAGGTGAAGAGCATGACCAACATGTATCTGAGGAGTCTGAGAACTGTTTGCTAAGGAGAAGTGGTGAAAATAGTAGGCAATTATATATAAAAAAGAGTGTCTGAGTGGTGTTAGCAGCTCTGGATGATTTTCGAAGTTTCAACCAAAGTTTATCCCATAATTCTATAGGCCACAAGGTGTCAAGATCTGATTCCCAGGCCTCTTCTGTTTTAGTTTTAACGCGGGATGGGCAAGGTTTTATAAGAAGAGCATACATTTCTGAGGCTTTGGCCTCTTTAAGGAGTAGGGATCTTAATATAAGTATGTTAGAGGGCTACTGGAGTGTGGTGGTAGGAGAGGTAAGGTGTACATGGTAGGCATCTTGAATTGCAGTGGTCAGTAGGGAATAATTGGAGCAGAGGGAAAGAGGAAAATGGAACAAAGAGAGAACGGACGGAAAAGATAGAATTTGATCCTGATGATATAGTTGATGAACCCAAATAAGGCCACGAGATCTCCATGACCTCCAAAAAATTGGTTTATTATGGATTAAGATAGAAACGTTATGCCATATAGGTTGTTCAAAGAAGGATGAGGTAGAAAGACTGGGGATAATCTTAGATGTATGTTTGAGAATGGGGGTAGAGAGAGATGTGGTTTGCGAGAAAACAAAAGATATTCCCTAAAAGAGAAGGAAGAAATGAAAGAGCGTTCTAAATCTAACCAAAGAGGAGATGACAAAGTGGAATCCAAAATCCATTTTGAAGCCTGATGTAAGAGAAAGGATCTATGATAAAGGGAAGAATTGGGAAAGTTCACCCCACCTTCCAATTTTGGGCGTGACAGCTTGGTTAAAGACATACGAGATTTCCTATGACCCCACAAAAAGGCAGACAAAATGGAATTGATGTGTTTTGAGGGAATAGAAAGAGGGATATTGGATATAGTAAAGAGAACGATAAAAGAGAGCATCATCTTTATCGTATCCAATCGTCCCCACCAAGACAAGTATAAAGGGTGTCATTTTGAAGTAAGAGTGGTTAATTTTTGTATACAATCTTCCATACAACTGGAAACCGTACCTGCAAGAGAAGAGGAGAAATGAAGACCCAAGTATTTAATGTAATTAGCACTCCACATACAACCTGAATCAGAGAAATCATTCTTATAAGTGAATTTAGTGAGGGGTAAGATTTCACACTCATCTTTGTTCAGCTTATAGCCTGAAACAAAGGAAAATGAGTCGACTTCAACTAAGAACGAAGGAAGGGATGAGTTAGGTTGGGATAGAAATAATAAGACATCATCGGCATAGGTAGCCATCTTGATGGAGGACTGCTGAAAGTTGAAACCATGTATTTCATTGTTTTGTCGGATTCTCAATAGAAAGGGTTCTAGGGCGAGATTGAACAAAAAAGGAGAAAGAGGGCAACCCTGCCTAACCCCTCTATGAAGGGAAAAAAAGAGGATAAACCACCAATGGCTGAGATGGCTGCTCTTGGATGAGAATATAGAAGTGAAATTAGGGTAAAATTTTTTGGACCAAAACCAAACCATCTCAGAGTCTGAAAAAGATATGGCCATTCTACCCTATCGAAAGCTTTCTCCGCATCTAAAGCTATGGCTGCAAGAGGCTCAGTAGAGTGTGAGGTTTTGGAGAGGATGTCAAAAAATAATCTAGTATTATCTGCAAGAAATCTACCCTTGACGAAACCTGATTGCACTTTACCTAAAAGAGAGGGTAGAAATGGTTCTAAGCGCAAAGCCAAAGCTTTTGAGAAAATGTTGAAGTCGATATTTACCAGAGAGATAGGACGGTAGTTCTTGCAGTGCTGTGTATCTTTACCTGGCTTAGGGAGAATACATAATAGGGCATCAGAGAATGAACCGGAAGCGGAACTAGAATCGAGAAAAGTGGAAAGAAGAATGAGTAATTTAGGGATAATCAATTTGGAAAAATTAGAGAAAAATTCAACCGTAAAGCCATCAGGGCCTGGTGCCTTCCCATGTTTAAGAGATTTTAGCGCACGAAGAAGTTCTGATTGAGTTAGATCCATTTCTAATGGAGAAAGATTGGCAGGAGAAGCAAAAGGTGGTTGGATTTTGGAGAGAAACTGAGCAATAGAATTCTCGGAAGCAGTTGATTCGGAGGAGTACAATGACTCATAGAAATGAAGAAACTCTTGTAGAATCTCCTCATCTTTGTGCTTAAGTAAGCCATCACGATCAAAGATGGATTCGATATTAAATTTATTTTGTTTTGCTTTTAAGTAATTAGCTAATAATTTACCAGCCTTATTTTGACGCCCGTAAAATTTAGCGCTGGATTTTAATAAAAAGTTGGATGCATTATTTGTGGAATCTTAATTATATTGGAGTTTAGCAGCAATGAGATCAGTTAAGCAATCTTAAGATTTAGAAGTATAGTAAGTATGTTCTAAGTGTTTGATTTTGGAAAGGAGATCATTAGTGTTTTGTTGTGCTTTCTTCTTCTTACGAGAAACATAACTAATAATGAAATCTCTGGCGGACGCCTTAAAGGCATCCCAGACAACAGGGAATTGAATATCATCAGAATGATTAAACAAAAAGTACTCATTTAAAAAAAAGAAGTAAAAGAAGAACAAAAGTCAGAATCAAGAAGGAGAGAGTTGTTGAAACGCCACTTTTTAGTAGAATGAGGTTTAGAAATTGTATCCAGAGTGATAGAAACCGACGCATGATCGGATAGTAAAATGGAACCAATATCAGAGGAGATGAGGGATTGAGATAGGTGATGCGAGATAAAAAAATAGTCCAATCTCGATTGAGTGTGATGGGGTGGTGAAAAAAAAGAGTATTCACTCAAGGTTGGATTACATAATCTCCATGCATCAATGAATTTAAATTGGTGAATGAGTTGTACAAAAGCTTTATGTGACTTGCGGGGGATGTAAGCAGTGGAGGATTGTCTGTCCAAAAATGGGTCAAAGACTTCATTACAGTCGCCCACAAGGACGAAGTTATCCACATAGTGTTGTGTAATGTGCGGAGCTAAGGAAGGCCAAAAGGAAGTATCACCAGATACAGGGGCATATATGTTCAAAATAGAGACAGGTGTGTTGTCCAATGTAAAGTTTACAAGAACCCATCTGCCTGATTGGCGGGAAGGGATTTCCGAAACAGAACCAGGACCCCATTACGCTTACCATCACCTGGTGAGAAATGAATGCCCCCCACCCAACCTCTTTTTAATTTAATGGATTCTTCAGCTGAAATGTGTGATTCCTGTATACATGCAATATCTGCATTTAGTTTAGCAAGGTGAGTTAAAACTCTCTGCCTCTTAATTGGAGAATGTAAACCTCTAACATTCCATGAGATAATATTTAAAGGCATAAAAGATGCTTAAAAATACAAAAATCAACAGAGGCCAAACAATGATACAGGAGAAGTATAAAGCGCAGTCATGTACATGAACAATATAAGAAAAAACTACATCATCTGAACCAAGAGGACCATGGAATAAGGAAAGAAAATTGTCAAAAAGGATACAATATAGAGGAAGTAAAAGAAAAGAAAAAGAAGCATACAAGAAGGAAAGGTAAAAAGAGATAGAAAAGAGAAGAACATAAAGATGTAGCCGATTGAAATCTGAGAAAAGACTATGTAAATATAGCAAGAACCAATAGAAATATGTCCAGAAGAAATGAAGACATAATATTTCGACCAACCAATCATAGGGAGATAAAAATGTTTGAGTGTGAGAAAAATGAAAGATTGGAGAAAAGAGAAAAGAGGAACAAGAAAGTAACAAAAGAAGGATATAAGGAAGAAAAAAATGCAAGAAAAAAGGAGAAAAGACAAATAATACAAATAAAGAGTGAACGGTGAGTAACTTACAGAACATCTGGAACAAACGAGGGATGGAGGGGTGGAGGCCACCTGGATAATGGTGCGCCTAAAGCTGGAAAGGGGAGACGGGGGAGAGGGTAGACCCAATGGACTTCTAGAACATAAGGGGAGAACAAGATGTGCAGGAAAAAGACCTGCATAAATAAAGAAAAAAACAAAGTTAATCCAAGCAGATACTTAAGGGAGTAGGTAATATAATAGAAGGAAACAATAGAACATGAATAGTGAACAGAAACTGTAGTCATAAAACATTTGAACGAAACATTATCACTACAATGAGATTACTTCGAGCCTGATGCAGAAGAAGTATCCATGTTGTCAGCAGAATGAGAATAGAGGACAATCTTTAGCTTAATCGGATCGTCATAAGTGGTGGTCTTGTTATTGAGAGTGACTCTAAAAAGGCATGGATGAAAAAGCCCATATTGCGCTCCCAAAGAACGCAACTGTGGTCTAAGCGACAGGAATTTCTTGCGACGATCCGCAGTCGATTTGGCATAGTCCTGTGAAAAATATAAAGGTTTCCCTGACCAAGTGACACGATTCATAGCGCGAGCTGCAGAAAGGACTGTCAATAGGTCAGTATATTCGAGAAAGTACATAATAACACCTCTTTGCTTTTTCGTTGGTGATACAGAAGATATGCCACGAATAGAACCAAGGCGATGTGCTCTCTGAATGTTCAATGTAGTACCTTCTGGCAGATGAAGGAGCTTCGGCAAGAAGGATTTGAAGTAGGAAATTGGGTCAAACCCTTCCAAACCTTCCTCAAGGCCATAGAGGCTTAGGTTATTTCTTCTACTTCTGTTCTCCAAATGTTCAATCTGTTTATGTAGAACAGAGACTTGGGAGCATAACGGATAAACTTTAGAAATTGAAGACTCCATTGAAGCAACATTTTGTTCTAGAACAGTGACCCATTCATCAACAGTAGACCATTTATCTGAGAGCATTTGGAGTGTGGACTTAGTTTCTTCAATGAAAGGGCGCAAAGCCCGTATTTCTTCAAGTAGTAAGTCTATATTTGCAGTAGAAGCCTGCGAAGAAGGAGAGGGAGGATCCTTTTTCAATCTTTTAATGGATCCTTTTTTAGTAGTAGAAGCCGATGGAGTGGAAGATGCCGACAAACCTTTTGAGGAAGGAGTACCTGGCAAATCATCCATTTCCAAGCACTGATAGCGAGAGCTAGTAGGAACTGAGAATTTGTTGACAAAGATAGAAGGTTTGCGTAAGTCTTTGGATAGTTTCCCCATACAGAAAAAGAAGCACGTCAAAAATGGGGAGTAGGTAAGAGCAAAACAAAAGCAGTCAAAATGGTGCGTGTGGAATAGCAGAATATAAAATGAAATGAGGTACAATAATAAGAGCATCCAGAAGTGGCAAAGAGACCAAAGACAAAAACATGTAATGCCTATTGAAAGTATCGAGCAGAAATGCAAATAACATGAAAAGGTGAGCCTAAAAATACTAGGTAATTAGAGCAGGTCAATAAGTACAATAACAAGTCTGTGCATAGTAGTAATATAGGCAGCATGTAATAATGAAAGTAACCAGCAGTGAAACATGAGGAAAAATATATTTTCAGAACACAGAGGCATTCAATATGTCAAAGAAGAGAGAAAAAAACAACAACAAGGAAACCCATTATAAACAGTCAAAACGCAACAGAGCAAGCATCATCATGTGGGAGTCATTCGAAAGGCAAAGGAGCTGGAAAATAACAAACGCGCATAAAATGAACTCTGAGAGTCAGTTGAAAGGTTTAAAATGTCACCATAAGCTGTAGCGCTGCGTAAAAATATGTGAAAGTTACTGTGAGGCCATGAAGAAATCCAAGATGCTGCGCTAACAAAATGGCGTCAATCCGAAGAAGGAGCAAAATCGGATTAAACAGTACAATAAGGTGGTATCCCACGAAGCTTGCAGCAAGGAGTCACAAAATTATGAAATGAGAGGCAATGAAGAGAGCTGCGGCAAGAAGAGAGACTCTCTGTGAGGAACCGTGTTTTGGAAACCGCTAGGAGCAGCGCTCCATCGGCGGAATTCACAAAATGGCGGCCATAGGATCGGCGTCGCTTTGCAACATTCACTCACAGTTTTCGTCGGGAATAAAGGCCAGCAAGATCCTCAAAATGGGTTTAAAGGCAGCAGGAAACCTTCCGATGGCATGACTTTGTGATTCAGGTGCCGTTCATCGGCAAAGAAGTCACGCTGGGCCGGCTCCCGTCCCCGTCCCACGGAGAGCTAAAGAAGCACGGCCATCTCCTTCGGGCGTAAGCCACGCCCCCCCTCATTGAGTCATTTACTAATGCAACTGTTCGACTGTTCATTCATCCTCCTAACAGCCATAAAATTGTCTATTTACTATCCATTTGTTGATTTAATGATTCATTCATGAATACATGCACCATATCATATATTCGTGCTACCTGGCTAGGAATATTTGCATTATTTATTGGGCGATAACTAATCTGAAGTTCCGGTTTCATACTGCCTAAAGCATACATGCAGTGAGGAGACACAACACGGGCACATATAACCATTACAATGAACACTTTACAAGGCTCCAAAATCATTCCTTTCTGCTAGTAAGGACCAAGAGCAGCCTCCTCTGCAGGTAACCAGTCATCATAATGTTGAATTAACGCTGTGCACAAGAACACTTTCCTGTGAAAATGACTCCTACAGTGATAGAGATAAAACCGATCGGATCCCAGCATCCTCCCGTGGAAAAGATTGATGCTACTGGCCACTCGCTGCTCGCAAATAAAACAAGAACGAATTTATTTCTAGGCGCAGCCATCCAAAGCAGCAATTCTTACCGAAAGGTTCGACCGTTCACTGATTTGTAACCAATGCGAAAATTGAAAATCAGTGTCTTCACTGCAGAGTCGCACAACCGCAGGAGAAGCTTTATAATCAGCCCTGGCAAGAAACACTGCGTGCTCTCTTCAAGGTATTGGAAATGCCCACTGCTTACAAATCAAGGCCTCATTAAAATTGTACCAGATTGTTTCTTGGAGGTCTCTAAAGATTGTTCGCCACTTTAAAGAAAGACCAACTACCGAGAAACATTTGTTTCCAAGGACTTGCATTTTAAAAGTAGCATTGCTTTGTCAAGCCTGTATAACTTTTTCAGTGAACATGTGTCAGTGAGTTTACATACGCGCTGTTTTTTTTTTGTCAAACTGGATGCACGACATTTACATATATTCCTCACGCGAAATTTAGAATACAGTTTGATAAATGAACAATGAGGAATTCTTTAGATTTTTGGATTTAGAAAAAACTTTGATATTAAGAAACAAAAGAAAACTATTCGTCATATTACACATTATATAACCAACACGCACACCAGTTATATTTACCAATTCGCAAAATCCACTGGGGAATGTAGTTTCAGCAAAATAAGCTAATTTGTAATATTACAGCTGTCAGACTCACTGCCACCTACAGCAAAATAGTCGAATTCACACAATCTATGAGTAGCCATATCTATGAACGCAACGACATAGTAATAGTATGTGTTTTCAAAATGTGCTACACATACTGCTCATATAGGAGATTCCATAGGGTTGGAGAACTAAAATGGGGAAAAAGCTCCTCAAAAATGGCTGTGGTTAAAAGACAAATAAGTAGGAGGGGCAAGAAGTGCATTGCAAGGCATCAGATACACACACACAAATAAAAAAGTGTATCAGTCAGCAAGACCAGCACAGCTGGATGCTAGTTCACTAGAGATGTGGTAGCCTGATGGATATCAGAACATGAACCAGCATATGTGAATTTTTCACCTCCCTATTCCCCTAGCCAGCCTAAAATAGTTGTTTTTCTCCTCAAACTCGTGATACTATTCTGCTGTCTGAAATCTACACCTAAATGCTGGGGAATATGTTACCCTTTCTGGTACTGAACCCTGCCCTAACCCCCAGTAGCTGCACTGTCTTCAGAGGGTCGGAAGGCTGCGGGAATCTACCTTTTGAAGATGCTAAAACCTGGGCCTTGGTGGGTACAGATAGAGGGCCAATGTGTCAAAGCTTAGCCTTCTCTTTTTTACCAGGTAGGCAGTGACATGATGCAGTTCACCTACTGTGGAATAGTTGCGAGCAAGTATTTGCTATATTCCTAAGGATTAATGAGAGTCCTTCCCATCTCGGAACTATGCAGTTCTCTACCACCCGGATAACAGTATCGGTTTGTTTTCTTTTGTCATTGACTCTGAACAGTGCTCTATTGTCTCTGGTAGTCTTGTGCTATATAATTACCACATAAATATATCGTTTTCTGGAAGATATAAACTCATTGTTAATACACTGCTGTCCTTCAATTAACTTTTCTGAGTGTTGGTTTTAAATGTCATTGAATATGATTTTCCCAGACACAATCCTGTGGTTCCTCTAGCTTGCTTTGGGAGCAGTCAATTACCAATGTGTCTGGCTTGAAACACTGTGTGCTGTCTTCAAAGAGTTTAAAATGCCCACTCCTCATTAATACAGTGCTACCTGCAAATCTCTATGTCAGTGTCTATGTCAGTGTCTGCAAACAAACGTTATATCGATGGCACATCATGCAGCATCTTGTTGGTTTTCAGGTATTCCTGTAAATACCAAGTCCATCTCCAACCTCAATGCCACACTGATGTGACAGTTGGCTCTACAAGATTGACTACAGAATTCAGCACATTTCAATGAGTGAGTCCATGAATAGGTCTTGAATTCAAGAAAAACAATAGGATTAACTGACAGAATGCTCTACAGGTGGCCTGAAGGAAAATCCCTGCTTCTTGACATACTGGGCCAGGTTTATCATACTTCAAATACTACAAATCAACATAGTAAGACACCTTGCTGTGCTGTTCTGCATGAAAGGGACAGATGAAAAAGTTGTGTAATGCAGGGACAAATGTGCATGTCGTTAGTTTAAATGAGTACACTAATTAATCACTGGGGCTATCCTCATGATTTCTGCTAAAATGTATTTAGACATTTCTGTTAAGCTTATAATCGTTCCCTGCAGTACCTGGGTACTCCAGTATTCTCAAACATATTAAACATACACAAATAAACCAAATAAGCAAAATATGTATAAGGTACAATCAACACACAATGTTGCACATACATAAAATATATATCGAAAATCAAAAGCTACAACACCAAATGCACAAACCATGAATCAATTTTCTTCAGTCTTCTAATTATTTTTATGGAAAATAGCTGTGTTCTTTGTGTTTTACAAGTCCACAATGGAGATAGTCTGTGTGATAGTACACACGTGAGGAAAAGTTTAGCCCTCTATATTCTTGGATGTGTATCTAAATATATCTGAGGATTGAAGGAAAATTATAGAGACTTCACCATTAGAAGTGTCAATGCGTTTCGGCCTGGAAATTGCAGGCCTCTTCAGGACAGAAGAAAGACGAAGTACCTACATCGGGGATATAAATACATATATACATTCATCCTAGTGCATCTAAATACAAACAATGGAGCATCAGCAGATGGCGCGCAGATGAGTGTAATTAACACAACTGGACCACCAGAGCCAGTTTTGGTGAAACATGGTAAAAGTTAATAATATTCTCCTTTAGTCATATGCAGCGTACGTGCAAGTGGACCATGCTGCTGTGTGCTGTATAGCTTCTGGTTGTCTTTCCAATGGCAATGGGTGTTATTAGGGCATGTACCGGTGATTAATTAGTGTAATCATTGGATAACTAACAACATGCAAATTTGTTCCCGCAATGCAACACTTTTTCATTTGTATGTCATTTAGCCAAGGTCATGCGGGGGCTATAGGGCCAATCCCTATAATTTGTTGTTGCATGAAAGGAACACTGCAGGAATGCATCATATTTAACATTATATGGCACATTCCTGTCCTCTGCCTGCACTGGCGCACTGAGTGCAGCCTAAGGGCAATGCGGACATACTTGCTCAAGGGTGCAAGGTTGTCTGCGTTTTAGGCAGGAGTGCAGCACACTTAGAAAGGGGAAATAACAAGGAGAAATAAAAAATATTTTACCTCGGTGCACCCCAATCAGGAAGATGTAGCATTTTGATGCATTCCCAGGTTTACCTGCCTTGGTAAATCTGACAATGCACCAAAAGCCATGGATGGATGCATGGGAACACCCGTGCTCCACTCATGGAACTTCTTCCCAGGGCAGAGTAATGCAAGACAGAGACACAAAACCTTCATAAATGTGCCCCCCTATTTTTAAGTATCTTCCTCAAAAACTCTGCCATCAGCAGGAAAATGCCCAGCAGCTCATGAATACATCTTAGACTGATGCAGGTTGATCCAAGAAAATTAAATCCAGAGAAGATTCATTGCATTTACAATTGTAAAAAGCACAAACTCAGTAGAAATGTAATAAAGAAACAGTATAGTCATCGGTAGGTGTTTCTGAAAACATCCCCAGACCAAAGTAAATAACAGCACTACCAAATGTACATCAGGCACACTTCTGCTAAGTGACTTCTAAATACAAATAGCCTCACTACATAAACTACATATCTTCTAAGCATTACATACATCTCCATATGGTATGAATATATCTGTGAGTGGGGATTTCTGTAATAAAAACGTACCTATAATGCACAAAGTGCTATTCAAAAATAGCAGAAGGTAGGAATAAACCTTACAGTGTGCCTACAGTACTTCCGAAATTTATAAACAATTATAAAAACGTCCCATGATACTAAGGGATACACATAAAATAATGAATGTCAGTTCAGGTGTCCTTGGCTCTTAAAATCTTGTGCTTGAAAATATTGATAAAGATAATGTAATGTAATATAAGGGAGAATTATAAAGCACGACTAATGCCCAAAGAATGGACTTCTAGGCTCTGAATATATGGAAAAACTTTCACACTCAATATTATTTTGAAGGTTTATCAATTTAACTGTGGGAAAGTTCCCATGTTCTATTGGCTATCCTTGAGTTTAAACATGACACGTCACTGTCTCTGGCTCAGCTTACAGTGAGGGGACAACATGCACTAAAGTTCTTTGGGTACTTCCTCTACCAGAATTGAAGCCAAACTGGCTAGTTGGGTCTTTAGGAAAAAAAGTTTCCCTTCTTCAGGTCTTTACCTACAACTATGAATGAGCAGGCCTCGCCTCTGTCATTTCAGGTTAGCCAAATTCCTGTGTCAACACTACCTGGTCTGCCTGCAAGGGAAAGAAAAACATCGACCCACACTCAGGCCAATGTTATTGGTCTAGAAGTGGTTGTCACACCTCATTAAGGCCAAGCATTGGCATACCAGCTATCATAGGCTAAGGCTAATTAGCCAACTGTAAGATCAGGCAGATAAAGGGTAACTTCTGAAAGTTACTTTTCCTACATAGTTATTATTAATCAGACTTTACCATTAGATGAAAGTTTAAAAAATATTAAAAATAGTCCCAGGACGTCTTTTGTATCTGTTTCCTGTCAAAACTTCCAGATTAAAGATTATAATCTGTACCTTGGTATTTTCTAGGAGTCAGCTGCTACATTTGCATTGGAAAACTCTTTTGAGGCCTAGTCACTAGAGAAACATGGTAATTTTAATTCCGCACATGTTCCACTTTTACATTTCAGGCACTCTATCTTGTGGGCAACATAATGTGTTCTTACGGGTGACTTCTTCATATTTAAAAAACGGTTTGTCACCTGTTAAAAAGGGGTATTTTTAGAGATTTCATAGCAGACTTTAGGCTTTTGCAGTCAGGCTAAATAGTAGCTTTCAAGCTATATTTCCAGGCCAATCCTGTTGATGGGACAATGGATGCTGCTTTTCAAGGGTGGCATTTTTCTTCTAGCCCTGGGGACATTCCCTACCCTAAATATTAGGGACTCATAGGCAAGTTAAATATGTCAATCAGGAGTACACCAATTCACCATGTTTAAAGAGAGAACACATGTACAAGTGAACAGATTAAAAAGAATTGCAAAAATACTGTCCAGAAAAGGCGAAAAATCTGTGGTGCCCATGCAGAAAAGGACGATTTACTATGAATATATTGTTTGGACGACCTCAAAGGTGAGGGAAAAGGAGGCTATTTCAGGTGACCCTGATTTGACAAGGCTACCAGATAGGCCAGTTTTTCTCTTTTAAGTTAGCTAAAAGCGGACCAGTTCATGCATTCCCATGTGGGTTATATCAGTAAACATTCTATTTTCTTGTATGTTTTCTCTAAGATTTACCCTAGTGCAAATAGAATGTGTTTTATTACTAAATAAGTACGCTATCTAAAGGAAACTTTGGGATCTAGGAATGACACAAGAAATACACTGAGGGCTAAGAAAGTAAGGGCAAGTGCCAAAAGGTGTTTTGGGCCTTGATGGTGTGCCAAATGAAAAAATGAACTTTGATGAGCTTCATTTGTTAAATTGTATTTATTTCCTATACACACTGAACACAATGACTTCCAACTACACTCCACTTGGATATGTGCAACTTGAGTTATCACAGTGGGACAAATGAAGTTGTGCCCCCACTTGTACGCATTTTGTTATAATGCAGGGTCCAAGACAGGTGCCACAAAAAAATGAAGTGTGTTAATTGATAGTTATGGGTCTCTAGACAGACCTGACCAAGATTGGTTAGGCAATAGACCCAGAAAATGGCCATATTTCTATTTCCTGAAAAAATCATACATAAGTGCCTCCACAATTTGGAATTCCTTTTTAACCACAGGTGCATCCTATGAGAAGGACCATGTAGTGAGGATAATGGCTACACCCTCATCACAAGCAACCAAAAGAGAGGTTTTGATTATCCTTGTTTTCAATAAGGTTCCCCTATTGAGGACATAAAAAAGGCAGTTTGGACAATTTTATCAAAGGTTTGATTTCATTAGCGTATCAAGCAAGCGATAAAGTTCATTCTTTCTGCTTATCTGGTAAGATCTTTATAGTTTTAGGGATGTACCCTTAGTTACTTGAATGTAGTGTGTGGCATTTGTGTTGCACAAAAATAACCAAAAGGAAGCAGTGAACTGTATATGGTCAAAGACAAAGAAACAGTCACCAAATGGATGAATAAATATCTTGGTTCTGAGGCCAAAAGTGGGCTGTCACTACATTGTGATGTAATGTTCTTTAGAAAGGTACATCTTCAGCTCTTTTCTAAATTAGAGTAGGGTTGGACTGGTCTTACTGAATACAAGGATGTTATTCCAGATGTGAGATGCATAGATGGAGAAGGCCTTTTGCCTTGTTATCAGTATGTCGGGAAAATTAAAGTAAATCTTAGGTTTTCCACAGGGTTTATTGAGGTGGTCAGCAGTTTTTTCTTTAAATAGTCTATCCCTATTATGCAGTTGAAAACATAGAACATCATCGGATTTCTCTTAAGGAGTCTTAGTGCCATAAGTAAATCACATTTGGTTGTGAATTTTTGCTATACAGCCACTATCAGTAACTATGAATGACTAACCACCTTCCCACAGCAAAGATTGGATAGCAAAATAACAACTTTCCTCAAGATTACAACTATACACAGGATAGGACACTATTACAATATTGCTCCTTAGTAATCAAATTACAGTATTTAAATATGTTCAAGCAGGGAAAAGGTAGAAGCACACCATATAATGCAATAGCACTTAGTACTAGAAGACCATGTTACCAGGATAGCTAGTTCTTTTCTGAAAGCATATTTAGTCCTCATATAATGATAACACTACAGGTGACTGAGATTAAAACATCTCAATGTATAGAGGCTGACACATATATGCTGAAGGCAAGTTAAAACACTCTGCAACAGAGTTCATTTGTGTAAAAATGTTTTTAAAAATCTGACAATTCTAAATTTCTAATATTTCCGTAAACTGATAAAATAAAAAAAAGTCAGAGTTCAAAATTAATATTTGGCATTTATTGTAATTTGCAGACTTTCGGATGCACCGAACAACAAGAAAATGAGCACCCTTGCTAAAAGAGCTGAAAATGGCCTGACCAAACTGAATAAAAGTGTGTAGGCTAAAGTAGTACGGCTAATAAGCCTGCCTTCTAACAAAAGCAGCTAATGACACCTAGATTGGCACTATCGTCTGCTACTCCCACATTTAAATTTCTGTCAGATTGACCAAGTTCTGTTGATCCTGTTCACTTCCGAAATGTTGGGAGATTCATTGTACAAATGTATAGCTGCACTTGTCCATTGCATGAAATAAACAGTGCTTGCCATTTCATGTTTGCAAGTGGCAACAGAACTATTGAAAACATCCCACACACACATGACACTGTCCTTCATAATGTTAAAAGATTTGCATACCAAGGGGGGCATTTTTGGGGCAGAGTTTAGTTCCCATGCAAGAATTGCCAAATTTAAATGATTGGGCTGGAAGCAGGTTGATGGAGTAATGGTACCATGTTGGACAACCATTGTGGAAGCATCTATGGCATGCAAACAACTTTTTTTTGTTGGTACAAAAAGTTGTGCTGCAATCAAAGCAAATGCTCAAGAGCAAGCCTCTTGTGCACAGACCTTTGCTTTTGCACGGGAGCCTGCTATCAAGATTTAGACAGTAAACACACTTAGGTGCAAAGAACAGAAACCTTACGCAATCATTATGTATATAATCCCCGTGGGATCTGTGTTGAGTCCAGAATTGGAAATCAGCCGTGCTAGGTAGAGCCATGTATCATAAAGTTTGACTGCAATTACCTACGAGTGCCGGGAGAGGGAGGGTAGGGGTGGGGGGGGGGGTAGCATGGAATTATTGAGATTAAAATTGAAAATGTCTAATTGTTGAACTAGATACTGAGGGTATGTGTACATATCAGACTGCAGAGCTTATGACTGTGCTGGAATACCTGCATTTGTACTTACCTATCCTGCTAATAAAAAGATTTTTTTTAAAATAGACAGTAAACACACTTGATTCATCATTGTTTGACATAAATTGTATCACAGTTTAATATAGTATTGTTTTGTTTGATTATAATGGAAACTAGTATGTGTTGGAAAGATACAAATTATGCAAATTCTAAGTTTACTTTTGCTACAGTGTGTGTTACTTATTCTTGACATCCTAATTGGTGGCCATTTAGGATTTATATTGATGACCTACAGTCTAGATCTAACAAGGACATGCACATGAAATGCACTGACATGTTGAAGGACTGGGTTCTTTGGACCCAGCGGTGCCAGGGCACAACACCTGAAACCTTCGTGGGTAACCTGCTCCGGCGTACAAGTCACAGAGACACGGGACACTTCCTTCGGCGTCAAAGAGTCAAGGTTTATTTACTGCAGGGAACACAGAAGTCACAGGAAGTACATCGAGTGTAGTTCGGGGAGACTGCTTCAAATTGTATTTGTGGATCGCTCCTTTTATACAGTTTTTACCCATAGGATAACATGATACACAATAGTTTACAACCTGGTTCCCACAAGTCGCTCTCAGAGGGGTCGCTTAGATCACTTTGAAACACACAAGATCCGGAACATAAGTGCGGAAACATTTGGCGGTTCCCAACTGTAAAAACCCATCTTCCCACCATTAGCAAATTCCAATCAGCAGTAAAGTAGATCGAAATAGGAACGAAGACAGGTGCAGAGGAAGACGGAGACAGTAGGGAGATCGGAAAGGGTGTAAAAGGGGAGTGTCGAGAAGCACGAGATACAGGCATCAAAGGGACGTGCCTAATGAGATGCACGACTGAGACAATAAGCCCGTGCGGCAAGATGAGCCTCGAGCGGCGCCATCTGCCTTACAGTAGCATCCCCCTCGTCATAAAGACACTTACAAAGAACATGCGTCTTCCGCCATATCTTGGGAGTCCCAGGGTCGCGAAGCGGACAGCGTCCGTTCGCTGGCTACTTGAGGGCAAGAGACAAAATGGATGCCGTATCTAAGATGGAACCCGTGGGTACAGATGACAAACCCACATAACAAACGAACGGTTTAAGTTAGCACAGCGAAACTGCGCACACTTACAAAACTCGTCATTTGCGGTTCATAGATACTAGACTCGACCATATTCGTGCGAGTTAAAAACACCACTTACAATTGTCACGGAACCTCAGACGCTCCTTTTGCCCTCATGTAGGCAAGCACTAGTCGGAATCATACTCGATATTCATCAGACCATCAAGATGTCGTTGTAGCATAGCTCTGTCCAACCGAGTCCCCTTGGTAACAGATGGTTGTCTCATACACGTTGTAGCACAGAGGCCACATAAGGCAGGACCACACAGCACACAAAGGCAACACGTGAACAGGAACACTACCACAACCCCGATGATCGTCAGAATCTTCCAACCCCAAGTCGACACCAGGCCCCAAAACCAACCAAGTAGCGTCCAATCCCCTACATCCACGTGTATGGATTCGGAGATCTTGTGCAACTTCGAGATGGCTTGATAGACAGTAGGAGCATTATCTGGAATGAAAATGCAACAGCTCGAATGGATCACTTTACATACCCCACCGCGATCTGCTAAGACAACATCTAAAACCATACGGTTTTGTAATGTCATAAGTCTCTCCGCCTGAAGTTCTGTGGTGATATTACCAAGGGCACTGGCAGTAATGTTAGCTGTCGATTCTACCACTCGAGTCAAATGTCTCAGGTTCCTACTATTAACCATAGGTCCCCAAAACGGGAGGAAACCCTTGAAAAAGTCTCCTGCCTCTTGACCGGCAGTATCCTCTTCGCTAATTACGCCTCGTACAACTCTAGTCTTATGATAATCGGCATCTACAGTAAACGTCGGAGGCAACAGATTTGCAACAAAACATGAGCCCATGAAGTCTGCGGGCAACCATGTGTATGCACGATCATGACAGATAAAGTATGTACCCTTGGCAGCCAGAAACACAGGGGACGGGGACATTGGCAAAGCGTAACTTTCAGTGCAAGCACTTACTCCAAGTGAGGCTTGCGAGCCACGACCCACAAGACAAAGATTACCAGTGTGGGGTACGACCCATATTGGAGACGAGCTTTTAAGCTGCTTTTCATTAATGAACATACTATATTCCCCTCTACTTAGGACCCTATAGGCTTGTACCTCTTCTTTAGGGATAAGAAAAGGATCATGGATCTCATCTTCCATCTCCTCTATTGCCATCGATAGCACCCACTGATACGAGGTAGGACCAGCGTTGGGGGAACGTTGTTCTGGAGTGGGGTGGAAACCCAGTGCGCTTCGAAGCATTGTTTGGAATGCTCGAGCTGACCCTTGGGAACTATACGGTAACACCAGATATGGAATTCCCTTACCCGTAGTATGTGGCATCAACCCACACACCCAACAATTAGTAGTGTTAACCACTAACTGATGCTGATGGAGGAGCTGGATAAAGGAATTGTTGCGGAATTCTACACGTCTAGCCTGTTCGTGTTCTGGTAACATATGAAAGGAATGAGGAGAAGCAGTAGAAGTAATGTTAGGGTAAGGAGTAGGAGTAGGGGTAGGAAGTAAGAAGTAAGACATAGTGTAATACACCCCACCCGCCAAAAATGCAGAAGCAGTTAAAAACAAAACAAACAACTGGGATACAAAACATTTCGTACGACTAAGTTTCTGCAGCTTGACTCTATATGCCTGAGCTCCTTCCAAATCATTCAGCTTCGAAAATGCCATTTCCCTACGACCGTCCGCAACGTTTCTTGACGCACTTCGTTCTGTGCAGCAATAGTCAATCCCCAGGAGTTCCTAGGAACCGACGGTCTTTAACCTAGTGTCAAGACCTACTGTCCAGAAGGAAGTACGCGCGCGGCCCTACGGCCCTCAATACACAATATGTATATATTAGCACAATATTTCTCAGCTGTGGAAGAAAAAGATACAAGGAAGAAGCTTGATATATATATATATACAAAACAATTTTCAATGATACGAATGTTCAAAGTTGATCATGGGAAACGAAGATATTGCAGTTATCAATTTCAGCAAAGCAAGCAAATTTTTATTTGTCCTTAGTGTGAGATCGCAAAGAATATCGATGTTTCCCGGGACGTGTCTGCACGTCGAACAAAGGATCTGTCGAAGAGACAGCGTCCTGCTGATCAGTTCGTTGGTCTGGTCTTGAGTCTCTTGCTGACAAATGTTCAACAGTGGCTTTCTGCTGCGCTGAGGGTTCTCCAACAAGCTGTGCGTCGCTAAAAGGTACAAACGCCGGCAATGTTTCTGTTTCTGTTGACGCAATGCCTTTCCTTACCCACGGGTCTGCCGACAAAGGAATAGGGACTCGCTTACAATGGGTAGCATGTACCCAATTTTTCCGCCCCTCAAGACGAACGGCAGTCCTCGTGGCCAGGAGCACCTGGTAAGGTCCGGTGAAGCGAGGGTCCAGATTGTTTTTTCGTGAAAAATTTCGGGTAACCACCCAATCTCCGGGCTGGAGCTGGTGGCCTGGACCCTCCGTCTGCGTCGGCAAGGCGTCGTAAACCTGTTGATGAATTAACCTCAGTTTAGCAGTCAAGTCATGTAAGTAATCAATCAACATCGGAAACTCAAGATCAGAGAATATTCCTGGCCTAGGAACCCCCCACACATTCGCAGGACGGCCGAACACTATTTCATAGGGACTGAGCCCTATTCGGGAGTGTACAGTCGCCCTAGTTGACAGTAATGCTAGAGGCAAAGCATCAGGCCACGAAAGTCCAGTCGTAGCTTGAATCTTCGCTAATTTTAGTTTAAGGGTGCCATTGTACCCTTCAACCAATCCAGCTGACTGGGGATGATTGGCGCTATGGAATTTCTGATTTATTCCAAGGCCCTTACACACACTCTTCATCACACTTCCAACAAACTCACTTCCGTTATCTGACCACACGACTCTAGGCATTCCATACCGAGGAAAGTATTCCTTCAGTAGGATTTTCGCAGTAGACAAAGCAGTATTGTCTTTGAGGGGATAGGCCTCGATCCATCGGGAGAATGCGCAAACCACAACCAAAACGTATTTCAGGTTATTGCATCGCTCCATATGGATGAAGTCCAATTGGATCACCTCAAAGGGATACAAAGGAGGAGCAAAACTGCCAGGGGGAGTTGGGGTTCCTTTGCCAGGATTGTACATTATACACACCATACAATTCTTCACCAAACGTTCAGCACACTTAGTAATTCCATCATTCTTCCACACATCAGCCAACAACTTGCAAATACCTTTCGCGCTAATATGTGCTAACCCATGTGCCATTTGCACAACGGCCAGTACATACGCATCAGGCAACATCCATCTTTTCTGATCTGACAAATCAATCCAGCAACCATTCACATCCAACCTTCCCGTACTTTCTTTCCACTTCATCTTTTCAGTGTCGGTGGCCTCATTCTGAATTGCTTTCACACTCTCTATAGTATTCTCACACATACTTGATTCTGTAGGCCACCTAACCGAATTCGTCACATACATTCGAGTGCTAAGGTTCCGGGCAGTCTCCTTAGCAATCTCATCTGCAAACGCATTACCACGACCAACATCATCCGTCACTTTACGATGCGCACTACATTTAACAATTGCAACTTGAGCAGGCAAAGTCAATGCATCCAAAAGATCGTTCACAAGCTGGCCATGCTGTATTTTCGTGCCATGTGACGTCAAGAAACCACGTTCTCGCCACAATCGTCCGAAACTATGCGCTACACCGAAAGCATACTGACTATCGGTGTACACATTCACACGTTTACCTTTTGCTAATACACATGCTCTAGTAAGAGCGATCAGCTCTGCAGCTTGGGCAGAATTCTGATTCAATCTCGCAGTCTCAACAACAGTATTCAATGTCACCACAGCATAAGCAGTAGTCACATCACCATTCGGCAATTTAAAACATGACCCATCCACATACAGGATGCCATCCGGGTCTTCCAATGGGGTGTTTTTAAGGTCCACACGACCTTTTGTTTCCTCCTCTGTCCGCAAGTAACAGTCATGTTCTGTTACTGCATCTGACTCTGCACTAATTGGTAACAAAGTTGCCGGATTTAGGACATTACAACGTTTTATCTGAATGTGGCTTGCCAAGAGCGTCAATTCGTACCCAGATAACCTCGCACTCGTCAAGTGCTGAGTTTTCGTACGGTTCAAAAGAGTATCGACTGCATGCGGAACCATCACCGTAAGCATATTATCCATGACCAATCCTGCTGATTGTCGGATGGAGACCGCAGCTGCCGCAGTTGCTCTCAAACAACTCGGCAATGCTCTAGCTACTGGGTCTAAGGTCGAGGAAAAATATGCACATGGACGTTGCTTACCACCAAAAGGTTGCGTTAAGACGCTTAAAGCACAACCTTCCCTCTCGTGAACATATAACGTGAACGGTTTACTGTAATCAGGGGTACCTAACACAGGAGCCGAACACAATGAATCACGTAATTCAGAAAAACTTTTCCGACATTCTTCCGTCCATGGTAAAGGAGTCGAAACATCCTTGCACGTAAGAGCCACCAATGGTTTCGCTAGCAATGAAAAATTAGGAATCCACTGCCTGCAGTACGATGTGATACCTAGAAAGGCACGCACATCTCTTTGGGTTTGTGGCACAGCCATGCGCGCAATCGCTGCAATTCTCTCTGGGGTCAATCTCCTTCCCTCCTTTGACAATAAGTGACCTAGGTAGGTTACTTCTTGACAACAATATTGGAGTTTAGAAGGTGACACCTTGTGATTTAACTCACAGAGATGTTGCAGCAACGACACTGTAGCAATTTTGCAAATGTCCTGAGTATCAGCAGCCACCAATAAGTCGTCGACGTATTGGATTAAAGCCGCACCAACCGGCAACCTAAACGCATCTAGTTGACCCTTCAAAGCTTGACTGTAAATCGATGGACTTTCACAGTAGCCCTGAGGAGCGCGTTTGAACCGGAAGCTACGTCCACCAAGAGAGAAACCGAAAAGGTCCCTGCTCTCTTCGGCAATCGGGATGCTGAAAAACGCATTTTTCAAATCAATCACCGAAAACCATGAAGCTGTAGCTGGAATCAGAGTCAGTAGCGCCGTAATGTCAGGCACAACAGGGAATTGAGGAACCACAATTTTATTCACCTCCCGTAAATCGATAACAAAACGATAAACAGGCGGTTTGGTAGGATCAGTACGTTTAAGAATGGGCAGTACAGGACTATTGCACACGTTTCCCCGAGTTTCTTCAATGACATCTTTCTCGATCAAATCATAGATGATCGCTAACAAAGCTCGTTCACCATCAAGGGAGATACGATATTGGGGAATACGTGGCAATCGCACATTCGATTTCAACTGAACAACATAAGGGGAGATATCAAGTAGGCCCACGTCATTTGGACCCGTCGCCCACAAAGATGCAGGAAGAGAACTCAATTCCGGTGGAAGCTTATCGAGGGACAAGTACATGGGAGAGACTACCCTCTCTCCTAACGTAAGCTTTACACCCGCAGGAGAACAATACAAAGTCGCATACAAGCGTTTAAGCAAATCCAGACCCAAAAGATTTTCGCCACAACCAGTAGACAAAATCAATGGAGCTTCGAGCTCACGTGGCCCAATTTTAAGGGGCAAAGGGCGCGAAACTGGATTGCTAACGGGGGCGCCAGAGAATCCAACGGAAACATTTGTTAAGCCAGACAAAGGTGCGCCAGGGAGTTTCGAATGCATGATAGAACTTTTCGCTGCACCAGTGTCCAACAGAAAAGGCTCAACGACGCCCGATGTAGCAACTGCGACGTAAGGCCCTCTCTGATCAACCGGAACTGATACCACTCCCTCTCCTTGTCTTTGGCTGTCCTAGTAATTACTATCGTCAGGTCCCTGATCGACGTAATAATCGTCTACATTGTACTGCGCAGATCGTCCTTGCGATGATCCACGTTGATCGAAACAGTTATTAGAATTTGATGAATGGTCAGAGCGATCATTCTGAGCACCACGACCTCTACCACGTGATGCGTGCTGTGCACCACCACGACCTCCTCTAGACGAATTACCACCACTACGGTCATTTAAAGCAGGACAATTGAATTTAATGTGTCCCTCCTGTCTACAATAAGCACATTGATTGTACCCTAATGAAGATCTCTGAAAAGATGAATCATTACGCGGCTGCGATCGATTCGATTGCGACTGCGATCTATTCTGCTGAGGCGCATTCTGATTAGAACGCGGCGGATATGCTTGTTGTAACAACACTTTAGTTTTCAGCTCTTTCGTCTTTTTATCGGCACGGTCATTTTCCTCTTTTTCTCTATTTTCGTAATATTGTGCCGTAGCCAATATCTGAGCTGAGGTAGAAACGGCCCATGAACTTTCTGAATTTTTCAATTTATGGCTCAAGTCGGGCAATAAGTTCGATACGAATTTATCCACAAACAACCTCTGTCCACCCTCAGTACCCATATCCTGCCCACTATGATCGACGAATGTTTCCTCGAACCTCGTAAAGAAGTCTGAAACACTCTCATCTTTCTTCTGCTTACAGGCTGACAACTTGTCCCAATTTACCCTCATAGCTGGCATAAGCGTTTTCATTAATGTAATGATTCGCTGGGGAAGAAGTTCAATCAACTGATCGGGTTTAGTAGCAGCCACTTGTCCAGCGTCTGCCGCTGTAATGGCAGCCCAATCACCACCTAATTCATTCGCGTGATCTTGGTGACGAATCTTGGCCCATACCGGTTGCGGTACGACATTGCCAAACAACATGTCGATATCGGCCAGATTCATTATCGTAGCGTCTACGAGCTGCGATAATTCTTTGTAATACCCCGCAGGATTTTTGCGAGGATCAGGCAAAGTTTGTTTCACCTGAAGCACTTCCGATCGTTTCCAAGGGAGGTGTATCCACACTCTCTGGAAATGTGCTGGTATTGGAGCATTAGCATTAGTATTATCAGCGGGTACCCAAACTGGCGGAACTTCACGCATAGGATATTGGCCAGACCCATCTCGTTGTTCAATGTCCTCAACGAACAATGCATGAGGAATAGGAGCGGGACGAAGAGATAGCAACCGCTCAATAGCACGTCGGACATTAGTGTCGACTATCAGTCCAGTTGCGAACTGAAGCCGGAGTTCAGACAGGGCGGTCAGCACCTCGTCAGGCGCATTGGCCGCTATCTGATCATGTAAGAACTTGCACATTTCATCAAACACATATCTCTGAGTAGGTATGTTGAATTGATCAAACGTTTCGAGGACAACACGAGGTGGATTTCTAACAGGGTTTATCATCCAACCCATCGCCATATTGTATAGCGCAACACGTTCTCTATTACCAGGAAGCTGGCTACGTCTCTGTGGACCATCAGAACCTGCAGACCCAAAAACAGGTCCGAGCGACTGAAAGAAGTTTGTCGCAAGGGGAGAATCATGATTACGAGTAGAGGGAGAAGAGTAAGACACAGGACTAACAAGAGAAGGAGTAGAGACGTTAGCAGCAACAGGGGTTAACAACACAGGAGCAGTAGCGTGAGCAGTAGCGGGAACAGGAGTATGTGGAAGCGGAGGAGCAGTAGGAATAGAAATAGGCAAAGGAGCAGGAACAGTCGGAAGAGCAGGTGCAGGTTGAGGAACTGGTGGAGGAATAACAGGTGGAAGAACAGGTACGGCAGGGACCACAGGAGCTGCGGTACCCTGTACGTACGGAGGTGGCGACTTCATAAGATAGGACATTAAAGAATCCTCAACTGCCTCTTCCTTCTTATCCGACTCCGTAGGCAAAACAGGATAGCATTTGTCTATGGACATACGCTGTAATCTCTCAAACACTTCCTTATCCTTATCCTCCTTATCACGCTGAAACTGCTCAGCTTTCTTCACTATAGTAGCAACAGTATCTCGCTGACTACGTTTATTTTGTCTGATCTCTTTCTGTCGGGCTTCTTTGCGCCAGAACCGAAAGGCATCAAACATGGCCGGCCTTGATTTACGTTCGAACAACTTTATTTCCAAATTATCTAAGATCGACGCTTCGAAGCTACCGTGAGGTGGCCAACGAAGATCGCCGTCTTTCTTTGTATATTTGATCCAATAATCGTTAAAAGCAATCGGGCCTAGCCCATGTTTGCTATATAAGTCATATGTAGGAGTTCCAACCGGAGGTATCGGACACGAGTCCTCCAGCAGGGAATCCGCACCACAAGGTCTAAAGCAACTGAACAAAGTACTGCGACCAGGCATCTTGCACACTAGCCGAGTTTCACAAACTTCAAGGGTTACGGGATTTCGGGATTTACCAAGTCCCAGCAAAGAACTAAACCCTCGGTCTTTGGCGGCTGCAGTCGTCAAACAAATACAACAACAACAAAGTACGCTAGCAAAGTGTCACCGACAAAAACACTCACACAGCGTGTACAACAAAGACACCCGCTAAAGTGTCTACAACAAAAACACTCGCTAAAGTGTTTACAACAAAGACACTCGCTAAAGTGTCTACAACCAAGAACTCTGGGAGCGACCCACAAATACTTAACTCAAAGATCAATGGCGTCCTCAGGAAGGCCCGTCAATCGTCTCGCTATACCAAGGTCTACGCCAGGCGCCAAAACAGGTCTACAGTCAGGGCAGCAGTCCGTCGCAGCCGTTAGGAGGCGGGAATCTTCGCGGGAAAAGTCTTCGGGCCACTTATTTCGACAACAGGATCGATGAAGCGGGGTGCACCTTCCCTCGGAGATTTCACACGAAGTTCCTCACGATCGTCGGGCTTGGACCGGTACCACTGATGCAGCCCCACGTTGGGCGCCAACTGAAGGACTGGGTTCTTTGGACCCAGCGGTGCCAGGGCACAACACCTGAAACCTTCGTGGGTAACCTGCTCCGGCGTACAAGTCACAGAGACACGGGACACTTCCTTCGGCGTCAAAGAGTCAAGGTTTATTTACTGCAGGGAACACAGAAGTCACAGGAAGTACATCGAGTGTAGTTCGGGGAGACTGCTTCAAATTGTATTTGTGGATCGCTCCTTTTATACAGTTTTTACCCATAGGATAACATGATACACAATAGTTTACAACCTGGTTCCCACAAGTCGCTCTCAGAGGGGTCGCTTAGATCACTTTGAAACACACAAGATCCGGAACATAAGTGCGGAAACATTTGGCGGTTCCCAACTGTAAAAACCCATCTTCCCACCATTAGCAAATTCCAATCAGCAGTAAAGTAGATCGAAATAGGAACGAAGACAGGTGCAGAGGAAGACGGAGACAGTAGGGAGATCGGAAAGGGTGTAAAAGGGGAGTGTCGAGAAGCACGAGATACAGGCATCAAAGGGACGTGCCTAATGAGATGCACGACTGAGACAATAAGCCCGTGCGGCAAGATGAGCCTCGAGCGGCGCCATCTGCCTTACAGTAGCATCCCCCTCGTCATAAAGACACTTACAAAGAACATGCGTCTTCCGCCATATCTTGGGAGTCCCAGGGTCGCGAAGCGGACAGCGTCCGTTCGCTGGCTACTTGAGGGCAAGAGACAAAATGGATGCCGTATCTAAGATGGAACCCGTGGGTACAGATGACAAACCCACATAACAAACGAACGGTTTAAGTTAGCACAGCGAAACTGCGCACACTTACAAAACTCGTCATTTGCGGTTCATAGATACTAGACTCGACCATATTCGTGCGAGTTAAAAACACCACTTACAATTGTCACGGAACCTCAATGTACACATTAACTTTTTGCCAAATTATACGAAAATCAGAAGAATAAAAATGATTTTATGATATATGTCAGCCATCTTGGATTTCAATTATACTATATGATGTCATAGGCAAGATCCACTTGGGGTATTGCTCTTATATGATTACTATTATAAAGAAGAATGTCTGTCCCAACTTTAAGCTTTCGATCACAAGGTGAACGATTTTTCCATCTAAGATCTATGCTAAAGTTGTGGCATGCAGAGTAAAGCTCGCTCCGAGAAGAGCCTGGCTACTAAAATCTGCAGAGTTGCCACTATTCCTAAAAGTGCAGCCAATTTGCCAAAACACTTGTCTTAAACATGGTCAATGAGCTTCATATCACCTGCCTATCTGACCTTTGTCCCTTCCAGCAGAAACAAAGTAACAAACTGAACTCTGAACTCTCTCGGCTCGTCTTTGATAAGTTTAGTGGTTTACCAGACATTAGCTGAAGATTGAGTTATGCTCTAATTTATGGTGCATGCAATAAGTAGAAACATGCTACAAGCAGATCAACCATATACCACAACCTGCATATGTAACCACCCCTCCTTCCAACCTTGCTATCTTATGATTGATATTGCCTTCATTTGCTGAGATGTTCTAGCACACACACATTAGTCAACAAAGGGAGAGACAGGGTTCAAGGGCACTCTTAGTCCCCAATCAGTAGATATATCAACAAAGGAAGAGTGTCCGTCAGTGTGGCGTTAATATAGTGGAGATAGCACGTAAAAATATGAAGCCAGCTGTGGTTGTTCACAAAGCTGGCCCAGCTTTCAAGAAAAAATTCATGATTTTTTCAGGAAACCCTCACTCACCCTAGTGGTGACATGCTTCATCATCGGGTCCACTAGGGAGATCGAGTACCTCCCCAGTGTGCTACGACGCCAGGAGACTGCGGAGCAGGTTTTGTGAGAGTGAAGAGTGAAAAAGGTGTGGGTAAAAATGTCAGAGGTTGTCCCAAAAAATCATTTATTCGCTGGTCAACTTGACATATTAAAATTAAGAACTATGTGCAGGGAAACTATCCAAAAGAAATACTGGTGTTTCCCTGTTAGTGGAAGGTCAACATGTTTCTGCCCTTTAAGTGTGTGAATTTACAGGGCTTTCGTCAGGACCAGTAAGCGAGTGTTGCCTCAACAGGTATAGGCGCGCTAAGGCCTACCCTGCCGTAGGCAGTGAAAGTTAAAAAGTTTTGCTATGTGTAAAAATTGGTGCGTAAAATACAAACCAAAAGGCTAGGGGATTTACCTCTATTGCGAGGAGCCCAGAAGTCTGCAGGTAGGTGAAAGACAGACAAACAAACAATACACAAAACATAAAAAGAACAGACAGTCATTACTGATCTAGTATAGTTGCCATTCAACTCATAGTGCAGCGTGGTACGTGCTAACAAACCTATCAAAGGCCGTGGCCGTGATGGAATGCATTGTAGAATGGAGGTTGTGCCCAAGAACCACGGTGATGGGCCTCAACTAGAACCAGTATCGAGTGATCTGGCTCAAGGCGTTGCACAATTGGTGAGGTAATGTAAATGGAGGCTTGCTGTGCTAAGTCCATCCGTGTGGGAAGCCAGGCGGCTGCCCGTAATTGTAACATTACCTAGAGTAAGAGTACGGAGGAATGATCCCCGAGGTGTAAGATGCAGAGCCACGTAATGATAAGGCGTAGCCCTGCTGGCCGTGCATTTAGAGAACTTAAGGTAGGCACGCTAAATGGAAATATACGTGAAACAATCCTCACTTGTATTCAATGTGAGCCACGCCCCATAGATTCAGGGGGGGGGGTGGGAGCGACAATGGCACACCCTGTCAGGGTAAAACAAACAAAAAACGGAGAGTTCAAAAAGTCTGGCAGAGACTCACACACATAAAACTTAGCTTATAATGATGTAAGATTGGTTGGTAGGTCTTACGCCCGCAACGCTCTGCACCCTCTCGGCACCTAGCTGTCCCCCGCTGGATCTCGTGGATCTCAAGCGAGGGGCAAGCCCGGCGCTAAGAGAGGGAGGCGTCGGGGCGTCATCCAATGGGAGACGTTAGTTTCAACCGAGGCTTGGAAAGCAAGCCCCGCGTTTCCGTGAGTGACGCGCTCGCGTCTATTCCGTCCAAACCGAGGCTTGGAATGCACGCGTAGTGCGCATGCGCGCTCGAAGCTAGAGTTTAGGTCTGCTTCATAGCGAGGCTTGGCGCGCAAGCCTGCAAGGGACCTGTAATTGGACTGAGAGCCTTGAGTCCGTTTTTGTCAGACAGACAATAATGATATACACATTCATAACGTCATTGTTGCTGATCATGGGCTCAGAAAGATCATCAGATAAGGCAATGAAAAGGTCGATGGTATTACCAGTCTGATACAACATTTAAATAGTTAAGGCTGCAGCAAGAAAGTGTATTCACAGGTTTAGAACAGTAACTATAGGTGGTACCCTCATATGGGAAAGGGTCATTATTAATCATAGTTACTGTTTGAGGACGCTGGCCCAAGGTATTTGATCATTTAGGCCTTGAATATGTGTATTCAATCTATAGACCCAGCGCTGCTCTTTTTCAAACAGGATGTTTTCTCTGTTCCTGGGGTTGTTGACCTGTTCTATTACTGTCCAGGTCATGTCATTGGGAGTGTGGTCTGCCTGCAGAAAGTGCTCGCTTAATTTGGTGGTTACTTTCTTACAGCGAACATTGCTGCGATGTTCGCCAATGCGTGTCTTGACTTTTCTGGTTGTCATGCCCACATATGTGGGCATGACAACCAGAAAAGTCAAGACACGCATTGGCGAATGCAATGTTCGAAAGCAATGTTCGCTGTAAGAAAGTAACCACCAAATTAAGCGAGCACTTTCTGCAGGCAGACCACACTCCCAATGACATGACCTGGACAGTAATAGAACAGGTCAACAACCCCAGGAACAGAGAAAACATCCAGTTTGAAAAAGAGCAGCGCTGGGTCTATAGATTGAATACACATATTCAAGGCCTAAATGATCAAATACCTTGGGCCAGCGTCCTCAAACAGTAACTATGATTAATAATGACCCTTTCCCATATGAGGGTACCACCTATAGTTACTGTTCTAAACCTGTGAATACACTTTCTTGCTGCAGCCTTAACTATTTAAATGTTGTATCAGACTGGTAATACCATCGACCTTTTCATTGCCTTATCTGATGATCTTTCTGAGCCCATGATCAGCAACAATGATGTTATGAATGTGTATATCATTATCGTCTGTCTGACAAAAACGGACTCAAGGCTCTCAGTCCAATTACAGGTCCCTTGCAGGCTTGCGCGCCAAGCCTCGCTATGAAGCAGACCTAAACTCTAGCTTCGAGCGCGCATGCGCACTACGCGTGCATTCCAAGCCTCGGTTTGGACGGAATAGACGCGAGCGCGTCACTCACGGAAACGCGGGGCTTGCTTTCCAAGCCTCGGTTGAAACTAACGTCTCCCATTGGATGACGCCCCGACGCCTCCCTCTCTTAGCGCCGGGCTTGCCCCTCGCTTGTGATCCACGAGATCCAGCGGGGGACAGCTAGGTGCCGAGAGGGTGCAGAGCGTTGCGGGCGTAAGACCTACCAACCAATCTTACATCATTATAAGCTAAGTTTTATGTGTGTGAGTCTCTGCCAGACTTTTTGAACTCTCCGTTTTTTGTTTGTTTTACCCTGACAGGGTGTGCCATTGTCGCTCCCACCCCCCCCCTGAATCTATGGGGCGTGGCTCACATTGAATACAAGTGAGGATTGTTTCACGTATATTTCCATTTAGCGTGCCTACCTTAAGTTCTCTAAATGCACGGCCAGCAGGGCTACGCCTTATCATTACGTGGCTCTGCATCTTACACCTCGGGGATCATTCCTCCGTACTCTTACTCTAGGTAATGTTACAATTACGGGCAGCCGCCTGGCTTCCCACACGGATGGACTTAGCACAGCAAGCCTCCATTTACATTACCTCACCAATTGTGCAACGCCTTGAGCCAGATCACTCGATACTGGTTCTAGTTGAGGCCCATCACCGTGGTTCTTGGGCACAACCTCCATTCTACAATGCATTCCATCACGGCCACGGCCTTTGATAGGTTTGTTAGCACGTACCACGCCGCACTATGAGTTGAATGGCAACTATACTAGATCAGTAATGACTGTCTGTTCTTTTTATGTTTTGTGTATTGTTTGTTTGTCTGTCTTTCACCTACCTGCAGACTTCTGGGCTCCTCGCAATAGAGGTAAATCCCCTAGCCTTTTGGTTTGTATTTTACGCACCAATTTTTACACATAGCAAAACTTTTTAACTTTCACTGCCTACGGCAGGGAAGGCCTTAGCGCGCCTATACCTGTTGAGGCAACACTCGCTTACTGGTCCTGACGAAAGCCCTGTAAATTCACACACTTAAAGGGCAGAAACATGTTGACCTTCCCCTAACAGGGAAACACCAGTATTTCTTTTGGATAGTTTCCCTGCACATAGTTCTTAATTTTAATATGTCAAGTTGACCAGCGAATAAATGATTTTTTGGGACAACCTCTGACATTTTTAACCACACCTTTTTCACTCTTCACTCTCACAAAACCTGCTCCGCAGTCTCCTGGCGTCGTAGCACACTGGGGAGGTACTCGATCTCCCTAGTGGACCCGATGATGAAGCATGTCACCACTAGGGTGAGTGAGGGTTTCCTGAAAAAATCATGAATTTTTTCTTGAAAGCTGGGCCAGCTTTGTGAACAACCACAGCTGGCTTCATATTTTTACGTGCTATCTCCACTATATTAACGCCACACTGACGGACACTCTTCCTTTGTTGATATAACTAGCACACACACATACACATATGTAAACAGCAAGCATACACCGAAATAAACATGTGTGAGCAGTCAGTCACAACATGCAAATGACTAATAATTAGCAGTTTTTGTGTGGACCCCCTAGTATTC
Source organism: Lissotriton vulgaris (assembly GCF_964263255.1). Lineage (NCBI taxonomy): Eukaryota > Metazoa > Chordata > Amphibia > Caudata > Salamandridae > Lissotriton > Lissotriton vulgaris. The sequence goes on along the minus strand of NC_141691.1, from coordinate 1,510,987,917 downwards.
CTCTTTGAGACCCTACAAGTAAGAATGTGTTGATTGGTGTGGTTAATGGCTTTATAATTTAAATTCCAGGCATACTTCAGATAGGGATTTTGATTGTCAAAAGTCCAATAATGCTTCATATAGGTTTAATTGGGTCAAATCCCACCAAAAATTGCAGCATTTCCTGCTGTGACCTCCAAGCCATGAGCAACTGCTCGGAACATTTAACCACCAATTCGCTCCAAGATGCACTAGAACTAGAAGTTGTTTTTATCCTATGGGCTAGCAATATCGCTTTGTTGTGAAACTTATTTCAGATCACAGCTGTCCTTTAAAAAATATTGCTCCTCACCTAGAGTATACATATGTAGCAATTCGTGGCAGTAATTTCTAATATCTTAATTCCTCTCAAATTAAGATCCAAAACAACCCTCATATTGAACATCCTGATAATTACTACACTTTGACTCTTTAAATCTGCCTTAAAAGCATCTGGAAAGCATCTCCTTCAATTTAAGAATTCCAACACTCATCACTAACTCCCAACATACACATTCTACTCCTTGTCCATTAGAAATTGCACATACATTGTTTTAGTCATAACTTTAAGGTATTACTGCGTTTCTAGCAGCATCCTCGTTATTTATCACCTTTTTTAATCACTTGCATTACTATAAAAAAAAAGAATTATTTATTATATCAAACTTTGCCCGGATTCTTAACGCCCTCCGATGAAAATTAAATGTTTGCAGTTCTCAGAATTAAACTTGGTGTATAAATGAATGTCTGTCCTTCTTGGATATCCCAAAGAATTCCTGGAGTGCGTCTTGAATTTGGCGACTTTCACAGAATCTGAGGAGTGATCACATATGGAAACAGTTGAGAATAAATACATTTTGTGAATATTTTTTATGCATGAAAAATGACACGTAAAAGAGCAGTTACTCATTGTTTTCTTATACCATGCGGGAATTCTTTTTCGCTGTGGAGAAATCCGTATATCTTCAAATCCACCAATATTGGAGCTGTTCACTTCCCATATGTCGACTCAGGATACAACTTGACTCCTGCCCTTGACAGGATTCATTTTCAAGCCAAAGGTCTGTGCCTGCCAAAATGTTATCTCTACCCACCTACTGTGTTAGTAGATGGGTAGCCCCCCTCTGGAGCTCCAACAGCCTACCCCTGTAAGCCATTTAACTCATTTCTTCTTGTGTTTATGTCTTAAATGTGAGCAGCACACATGCAAAGAAACAAATGCCCTAAAGCAGAGTTTTTGTACAAGAAGGGACCTCTTCCTGCACAAACACTATGCGTACTACAATGCCGACGCCCTTGCACTATGGTACAACGGGGGTCTGCATTTGAACAAAGCAGCCTAAAGTGCGCCAGCCCTGGGAAAGAGCATAACAGCACCACATCTTGGTAGATACGGGGCTGTTCTGCTCTGTCCATTCATGCAGTGCAACAACTATTATGTGCTGGCTGCAGTGAGTGAGCCTCTGTCTTTATTCGTTTATTTGAGTTGCTGTTGGGCTGGTCAGGCTGTAGCGAGCACTTCCTGGTGGGCCAGAAGGGTAGGGGTCGGTTTTTGGCCATATAACGGCCCCCTGTAACAAAAGTGGCAACGGTTCAGCGGTTCCTGACACTAGCAAAAAGGGGGCGGAGGTTCTCAGTAGCATAATGCCCCCAAACCCCACCCCACCCCTCCCTCCCCCCCCCACCTCCCTCGAGCGGAGTTGCTAGGGCTGGTTTCTGTTTCCAGTTCAGCCGTAAATGGTAATGGATTTAGGCAGAAAAAATATGACTACAGTTTCATCAAAGAAAATCTGTGGTTTTAAGATTACAGCATGGAGTTAAAGAAATGTGTGAATTTTAGAATGAAAGTGAACCTCTAAAATAATTTCTTTGAAAAGTGGGATTGCCTTTGTTTGTGTCATTATGATGACTCGTGCGTGCTCAATTTATATATTCTCTAATCTTTCATCTGATTAGTCACTGTAGCAATAGAGATGGGCATGTTATGTCGTTTTCTCGAGGTTTATTTGATGCTCAAAATTTAGGACTAACGTGTTTGTGCTTCCAAATATGTATAATGAATGAAATATAGGTCCTGGAAGATGAATTTGTATGTTACATATCACTTAGTTTGGGCAAGAGGTGAACTGCTATTATAGTTTAAATTTCTTGGTTCCATATCTAACATTAGATTTTCTTAACATTATTTTCAACATCAAAACTCTTTAAAGATATTTCAATCATTTTCTACTGAAGCATGTTGACCAGCCTTAGTGCTTTAAAATTGCCTCAGAGTTACTAAAATGATTACAGGTAATACATATGTTTTTAGAGTAGTCCCGGGAAAGTGCACAGTCTGAAATTAAATTATAAAAATTGTCAAAATGTTTTAAAAAATGAGTCCCTTGTCGCAAATTGGCACACGGGGTGACAGGACAAACAACCGCGCTCCACAAACTGCAGCTCTACAGTAATTGCGGACAGGATGCCTTGGGCTCATAACTGGTTGGGAGGAAGGAAATTGTTCTGGATTGAGGAGGCTGAGTCAAAGATATGGCTTCGCTTGGACGTGATAGCTTTACCATGTTCGTGTTATAAATATCTTTTGGAAAAACGTGCTCCCCTCGGCTATATCTGTCAGATAACAAATGCAGGCAAGCCGTTTATTAGGGCTTCCAAATTCGCCTGAAGTCAAAGCTTGTCAGAAAAAAACTTTAATTACAGTGATAACATATGAAAACAAATGTTGTTCCATAGGAGCTCAAAGCAGAAGGTTAAACAAGATTAAGCAAGGAGTCCCAAAAAGAAAACAAAGAATAAAAAATGAGAAAACGTACTGCCAGTCAAAGGCATGGTGGGCCCTGATACAGGAAATGAAATGTGATATTTTACATCTGGTTAGATTGGGAAATTTAGCAATAATCTGGGTGCAGAGGGTCCCTCATATCTCTCAGCCATGGTGCTCCTACTGCATCATGGATAGCTATAGCACTGCTCAATTGCCAGTGTCGAAAATGTTTAGGTGTCTGTTCCTTGCGAATATTACGCTGGAAAGAATTGTTTGTGTTCATGTGCCAAGAGACAGCAAGTTTATTCATTGGGCGCATTCCCAGTGATTTGACGTGCATGCCTGATGTACGTGCCTGCTTCATGGTTTCTTGGTATTTTGTAATCTGTTGTACCTTTCAAAACATTTTGATCTAGTCACAACACCTCTTTTGCCACCCAATACTGAAAATAACTATGTGATGCTATACCCTGGTGCAAAGCCCTTGAATGTCGTTGCTGGTAATCGCCCTGCTCCAGTGGCAGCTGGCATCTACCAGGAAGGGGAGCCGGGGGCACGTGCAGGGAAAATATTTAAAAAAAACAAAAAACTTTCCTGACTGGACGCAACGTCCTCACTCCTACCTCCCTTTCATTCCAAACGGATGCTGGAACTCCCTTGGCCAATCCGTGAGGTGCTCACATGCACGGCCGGCTTTAGCACTGGTAGCGCCTAGTGCGACAATGTATTTTTGGCACCCCCCCTCCTCCCAATGACCACCTTTGCCACTGATTCCCCCCTTGAACAGTCTCCATAACCACTCTCTCTCAGATCCATTTAACACATTTTATAGCGTCACTCATAAAAGTGAAGGGTGTCAGAGCACTGTAAATAACGCACACATTACACAGAGACTATCAATCATAGGTGTGCAAATCAGTGTATAGGACATGTTACATACGACAAAGGATAACAAGGGGTGAATTCACAAGTCATCCATATTGGTAGGCAGTATAGTTGAAGAGTACTTGATCTCTAGGAAAAGCAGAAACTCTGAATTTAAAATGTAACACAATGGATCGGGGCTCTCCTTAATGAAAAGTGAACCCTTTTCGCAACATTAGAATAATGAAAGTCTGGGGGAAAAAACCCATATGTTCTAAAATATACCTTGAAGTCTGCCAGCAGTTCTTTGATGACAGTTATTAGCTCACTGTAAACTGCAGCTAACAGAAGGAAGTCTCTGACAAACGCAGTAACCCACTGACCTGTTTACGTTACATTCACTTTGTGATGTGCACAGTGCATGTTCTGTGCAGCAGGCATATCAACCCTCTGCACTACCTAACCAAGAATGACAACTTCCTGAGTCAACAAAACTCCGATCTCGCCTGGAAGAACATTAATCACCGGAGTTTTAATGACCGTTTAATTGCTGCCTGAACACTGCTAGAGGCCAGGAATGTGGCAGCAGGTGCTTTAACGCCCCTGTACGAAGTCAGAACCTGGTGCAGTGGCACCCGTCGCACCGCCCTAGAGCCGGCCCTGCTCAGATGTAGCATGTCATCATCGCCAATATTGGTGGGAGCTGCCTCATTCCACACTGTCTCTCAACCCAGCGGTCTTAAGACAGCTGGGTTGAGAGGTTTAAAGTGCGCATGTGTGGCTGGCCGTCTCAAGACGGCCAGCCAAAAAAGACATACACACTTAAAACAGTCCACAGCCAGCCCACCCTCCTCCATGCTAAGTAAAATGTGTCTGTCACTCAGCACAGCACAGGAACGAGGGATGAGAAGTAACATGGTCATTAATCACCATTTAATTTGTCATCTTTGGGGGGATTTTTAAGTGGGGCAACTCTCCTCTGCTCTAACATAGAAGCCACCCCGTACCCACTCAGAGAGTAATTCATATGTAAATTAGCTGTTAAATACTTCCAGCTTTTCATGAGCGCGGCATATATTTGATAGTATGTCATCAAAAGTGAGCCCTCTGGCAATTCTTTCCACAGCATTTTAGCCATTGTAAAGAATCTCATGCACCTTCTGCGTGTAGCAGCTCTGTCCGGCCTTCACCAGAGCTTTCTTCCAATTGATCAACATTTACAGGATGGGTTTAGCACCCAGAACGAATTTTAGAGTCCACCTCAAGCTCTTCCAATTATACTCCTCTATCATCTGAATTGGTTGCTTGCTACTCGGGCTGTAGCCAGTGGGGAGGGGGAGGGGGGCACAGTGGGGCCCAGCACCCCAATGTTGCTGCTTGGCCCCCTACCTAAATGTTCCTGGCAGCAGGCAGATGACAAGGATATTTTTAAAGAAATGCTCTGTCGTATCCAGGCATTTATTTGCCTCATGAGAAATACAGTATGAAAGCTAAATCGTGCTTTTGTTCAGAATAAATATGTCTTCAGCTAAAAACGGAGCATTCTTTTCATGAGGATGAATGAATATGCTTTCCGCTTTCAATTAAACACTTAGATTTCATACCGTGATGATTTGTGCTCCAGAAATTGGCAGAGAACTGTACAATTCGCAAGTACAATACATGGAATTTGCACTAGAGTAAGACCTCGAAATTAAAATGCAGGAGTACTCAAAATGTAAGCGTGACCTAAGAATCCCTTTCAGCAATGTATGAACTGCAGATTGTATTAAAAACGCTATGCCCTAGGGACATGGTAAATTCAAGCATGAGAGCAGTCAATGTCTGGGACACAATGTGAGAATTTATGAAATGTAGATTGGATTTTGGAAAAATGTGCTTTTAATTGCACTGTTGTGTATGTAGCATTGAGCATGTGCATCACGAGGCCTTAACTCACGGTCCTGGATGGTCTGGTTTCATTATTTATATACTGCTTCATACCAGTGATTTGTATCAAATGCTAGTGTGGCTTTCAGGGGGCATGGCTAAAAGGGTTGTTGTATGGTTGAACCTTTATTGGGCATGTTAGGTAAAGAGTGTGAGGATCAAGAGCTCATCCACAATTGGTTTATGGGCGCAGTAGAAACATGCCTCCCTCTTTCGATAAATCACTTGAGTCGCTGCTTGCCCCCAGTGCCCTGGTTTACAGAAATGCTAAAATGTGAAAAAACGAAGTGCAAAACTTTGGTAAGAGGCTGGAGGAAACACTATACTGAAGAAACTACATTTGCTTGTAAAAAGGCCTTAAGTAAGATTTTACGGGCTCAAAACTGCACCAAAATTCTCTTCAAAGTAGTAAAGGAACTATCTGGCACAGGGAAATCGACGACTTCTCCTGCCCTCTCTCAAAGTCAATGTGAAGAACTCACTCTTTTCTTTACTGAAGAAATTGAGAACATACCTTCCCAGCTACTAAGCAAAATATCACAGAATGCCTTGCTAGAGGTAGAAGACTCACTAACAGTAGTCAGAATCTCTATGAAGCCAATTCCACAAACAGTATCAGCTCCTCTCTTAAACTGGGCACCTAGGCCCCTTTGGACTTTACTTCCTTCAATCGCATTCTCCACAAACACAAAGCAGGTTCTCCCCTCAATCACCTACCTCCACATATCTTGCGGCAGCTGGATCCTACCATACTATTGATGGTAATGGAGCTTCTAAATACCTCTCTGAGGAGGGTTAGTTCCCCAAAGATGGAAACATGCAATAGTCTTCCCTCTCTTAAAGAAAGCAAATTCCTATCCCTGCTTTCCATCCAACTTCCCCTCTATCTCTTAGCTCCCCATTTAAAAAAAAATTCTGGAGAAGCATATTAATGGCTAACTAGCTCCTTTGTTGAAATCCAGAATGTCCTTCATTACCTCCCAAACGGGATTCAGAGCTGGTTTCTTTACTGAAACCACCCTTTTGGGGGTTACAGAAATACCAAGACACCGTTTAGATGAGGGTGAATCTGCTGCACTCATCCTGTTGGATCTCAGCACCGCCTTTGACATTCTCCCTTATTTTTGGCAGCAGTACATACTGCTACATTGCCCAGACTGTTAATGAATGTGATTATGAATGACTGAACATTTTTTCTCATGTAATTTGATATATATTGTTTCCATATTTTAGCAACTTGTCTTGCTGGAAAATCTTTTATGTAGGTTTTACCCATTTTATATTCTTAGTACATTGTTTGTACTTTGATGGCTCTGATGGCCAAAATAAAGTGATTTGAAGTGAAAGCAGTTTACCTTTACCAGAGGTTGCGAACCGGGAGGTGCTTCACTAGGAGGGCTTTCAAGAAGTCTGGGCTGTTGCCATGAAGGGCTTTAAAGATTAGACAGCCGGTCTTAAAGGCTGCCCTTTGTTCGATTGGTAGCCAGTGCAATTTGTGCAGCAAGGGCCTTGCTGATTGCCACTTGGGGGTTTTGTGGATTTTATTTATTTATTTAGCTTATATAGCGCAACAGCTACCCAACAAAGGGTTTCCCGGCGCTGTGATTCAGTAATAGCTGACAGGACAACTGACTTAGATGTTGAATAGCCAGGTTTTCAAGGCTTTTCTGAATTTCATGTAGCTCACCTCTGAGCGCAAAGCCTGAGGCATGGCATTCCACAGTGAGGGTCCAAGGAAGGCGAAGGATTTGCCACCCATGCGTGAAAGTTTTATTTTGGGAATAACAAAACTGTTAGCTGTTGCAGATCTTAGAGTCCTGGATGGATGGTAGCGGTGAACCAGATTTTGTAAGTACTTGGGGGCTTTTTTTGTAAAGATCTTGTGCATGAAGCATAGGGACTTGAATTTAATCCTGTTCTCTATTTTCAGCCAGTGCAGCTCACGGATCAATTTGGTGGTGGATGAGAAAATAGGAATTTTCCCTAACAGTCTCGCAGCTGCGTTCTGCACAGTTTGCAATCGGCGAGTTGTAGCTTTATTTGCCCCCAAATATAACACATTGGCGTAATGAAGCCTAGATGGTATTAAGGCGTTGATGACCGTTTGTGTGTTCTGGTAGCATCCAGCAAATTTTCTTTAGCCACTTTAGAATAGCAAAACAGGTGGCTGATGTTTTAACCGCTTGCTGGTGCATATTCAACGAGTCATCCACAATAAAACCTAGATTACGGGCCTGTGTAGTTGGAGTTGGGGGAGTACCCATTTCTGATGGCCAATGTTGGGGTCCCCAAAGTTCTTTATGTTTCCCCAGGACAATTAGCTCGTTTTTTTCACCGTTTAATTTCAGGACATTTTTTTGCATCCACCCTGCAATTTTTCCCAATCCTAGATTTAATGTGGAGGGGTTATTACTTCCTGATGATGAAAGAGAGAAGAGAAGCTGCGAATCATCAGCGTAAGAAAACATCAGCAAACCGGTTTCTTCAATTATTTTTGCGAGCGGACTCATATACAAATTAAAAAGTAACGGGCTTAAAATCGAGCCTTGTGGAACTCCGTGTTTGAAGGTAAGGGTTTCGGAGCAGGCAGATTGAGAGAAGACCTGAAACGTTCTGTTCTCCAGTAAAGATTTAATCCAATTTAAGGCAGCGCCACAAATGCCTAAAGAGTGGAGAGTCCGTATTAGTACTGCATGTGACACAGTGTCAAATGCGGCACTGAGGTCAAGAAGCACTAGTGCTACCGTTTCTCCTCTGTCTATCATAGCACGGATATTCTCTGTCACACCTAATAGAGCAGTCTCAGTTGAGAAGCCAGCCCGAAAGCCTGACTGATGGGAAGGCAACAAGTCATGTGTGGTAATAAAATCTGTGAGACAACGATGGACATGTTTCTCCAGAATTTTAGAAAAAATAGGGAGAAGAGAAATTGGCCGGAAGTTAGAGGGCACATTAGGATCAGCATTAGCTTTTTTTAGTAGTGGATGGATCATTGCGTGTTTCCATTCATCTGGCACGTGTTCTTCCTGTAAGGATATGTTTAAGAGATCGGTAATGATGGACATAGATTTCCTACTAAGTAATTTTAAGATGGAGCATGGTAGAGGGTCTCTTGGTGAACCTGATTTGATCGTGTTAATTAGATCAATAAAAGTGTCAATTTTAAGCATGGGCCAATTGTCAAGTAAGACAGTGTGAGTATCACAGACATTGGGATCTAGGATGCCATCTTGGTTGCTCGGTCTGTCAAGGAAGGGGTTTCGGGCGTCTATGAGAGCTTTGATTTGTTCATTCTGATTTTGTTCAATGCTCTGATATATTTTATCTACTTTGTTTACAAAAAAGGTAGCTAGTTGGTCACATTGTGTTTTATTAAGGTCAGGAGGAGTTTGTGAAGTATTTTCGCCGGCCAGCTCTTTAACTATTTTAAAGAGAGCCTTTGATTGATTTAAGGCTGCAGTGATTTTGGTGCAAACAAATTCGGCTTTAGCTTTACTACACATCTTTTGATAGTGTGTTAATTGTATATTATATTCCTTCTTAGTTTCTATGGAGTAAGACTTTCTCCACTGACGCTCAGCGTTTTTACATTTAGTTTTTTCTAGCTTTAAAGAATCATTGAACCAAGGGGCAGGTGGACGCTGATTTTTACCCTTTAGCTTTGTTTTAGGCAGACACGAATCGATGGCTGTCAAAAGCCATGTCTGAACAGAAGCTGAAAGATTTTGCACTCTTGGATAAGTCTAGCTGCCTGATTTTGCACGATTTGGAGGCGGCGAAGCAACGCTTGTGGTAGACCTAGATAGAGGGAATTGGAGAAATCGAGGCGGGATAGTCCCAGCTAAGCATGGGCGAATTTTGTGAATCTGACGTTCGCGAATTTTGCGAATTTGCGAACTCGCAATCCGCAAAATCCGCGAATTCTCGCGAATTTGCGGATTTTTTTTTGTGTTCGCAAGGATTTCTGCCAGTTCGCAAGGATTTCTGCCAGTTCGCGAGGGTTTTGTACCAGTTCGCAATTGCGAACTTACATGTCGACTCGCAACAGTCACGATTATGTTGTTTCTACGTCTGGTTCATCATCACAGGTTCCCAGCACCCTCTGTTTCACCCCTGCCACCCTCTGTTTCACCCAATCCACCCTCTGGTACATCAATGTCACCCTCTGGTTCATCATCACTGTAGATTATGGGGGGGAAAAGCAAGCACACCTGCCTGCTTCAACTGACATGAATTAATTTGGGGTTGATTTATTAATGTGTCACTGTTTTAAAATTACAGTCTGGCACCTGCTTCCTTATCTGTAATTTGCTTTCTGTTGCAGTGCAATTTTTTTTTCCAGGACCTTTGTGGCCTACTTGTAGCTATTCTATGAGCCTGCTGTGAGGGTCAGAGCAGGGTCATACAATTGTTGCAACTAGCAACTGAACTCTGGAGGGGCCCTTGTCAGGAAGCAGTACAGGGAATGGTTACTAATGATGAGTTTGAACTTTTGAACATGCTGAATGCTTTCACTATTGCAAAACTCGTTTTTCTGCAGAACAGCATTACAGCAACTGTAATGCCCCAAACAAGCTTATATGAGAAAGTTGATTTCTAATCCAAAAGTTATCCAAAGAAAATCAAAAGGCCTCAAATCCCAAAAAGTGCAGGCAAATGTTAACTTGAGGAGTTATTCTGATAAAAATCATCATTTTCAGAAGGTCTATGCTGCTGGCTAGTAGATTTCTTGTGCAGAATGGCAATTTTTGTAATTTCGCGAGTGCGAGATTGTTTCTGCCCGCCGCACCTACATGTTCGCAATTGCGAACTTACACCGCACGCCGCAAAATTGTATCACCAAGAAAAAAAAATCCACTGCGTGCGAATTTGCGGATTTTCGGTAAATTCGCGAGCGTTCGCAGATTGCGAATCTACCGAAAATCCGCAAAATCCGAGAGCGGAACGGATTTTCCGCCCATGCTTAGTCCCAGCGAGATCACAACTTGTACCAGCACCACGTGCGACAGCAGATGGGAAATTTATGGATTTTTCGCAGCTGGAACATGCTGGATGAGATCACTGCCCCCACCTGGGTTTTGAGGGAGAGGTCTGAATCAATAATCACCCCAAGGCTCTTTACCAAGCTTGAAGGTGCAGGGGACGGACCCAACTCACTTGGCCAGAACTGAGGGCCCCAGTGGGCCAAGCTGTTACCCGGCAGGATGAGCTCCGTTTTCCCTGGGTTAAGCTTTAATTGATTCTGATTTATCCACTGCTGTATGTGGAGCATCGCTGCTTGGAGTACAGATGCGGCGTCGGGGAGATCCAGGGGGAAGATGATCTGCAAATCATCTGCGTAATTGAAGACAGTAATCTTCCACCTATTTAGCGAGTGAATTAGCGGGCGGAGGTACAAGTTGAATAGTAGGGGTGAAAGGGAAGATCCCTGAGGGACTCCACATACTGTCGATGCCTTGGACGCAGTAAAGGGGCCCAAGCGAACCGCCTGCACTCTGCCCGAGAGAAAGGACTTAATCCACTCGAGGGCAGGGCCCCGGATGCCGGCCTGCTCGACACGGTGGAGAAGGATGTTATGGCCCACCGTGTCGAACGGTCCGACAGGTCCAGGAGCACAAGTGCCTGCGGGCCTCCTCTGTCTGCGTTCCCCCTCAGGGCATCCATCACTGCCAAGATGACGGTCTCAGTGGAGTGAGCCGGCCTAAAGCCAGCTTGATTGGGTTCCAGATAACTGGAGCTCTCAATAAATTTTGAGAGGCAGGTAGTTACATGAGCCTCAAGGATTTTGGACAAGTAAGGCAAGAGGGAGATAGGGCGGTAGTTGGAAAGGATGGCAGGGTCTGCTCCCGTTTTTTTTAAGAGGGGGACTAGTATAGCCTCCTTGAAGGCGCTGGGGACCGTGCCGGTGCTAAGGGAGGCATTCAAGAAGGGGAGGATGCTGTCTGGTAGGGAGAGGTAGACATCCCCAAGGACAGAGGGGGGGCAGCAATCGTTGGGGGACCCCGACTTGATGCGAGTTGAAATCTCAGAGAGGGTACTGGGATTGAGGGCAGGGAAATGAGTCAAGGACAGAGGGTTAGGGGGAGAGAAATCCGGCGACCCGCAAGGCGTGGGGGGGAGATGGTGTTCTTGATGTCCACAATTTTCTCGATTAAGAAGGTATTTAGTGCATTGCAGGTCTCTTGTGTGGGAGTCTGAGTGGAAAGAGTTCTATCATCAGTAGAAAGATCATTCATTATTTTAAAATTTTATTTTAATTTATTGTGGGCTGAGAGGATCCGGTATACAACGTTTAGCACGCATTTTTTACCACTCACTACCATTACAACGCAGGCATTACCACGCATACCATTACAACGCATTGCGCTGGGGGGCGCTCTAGGATAGGGAATACGTTTAATTTTATATCCAACACCTTCCCTAGTGTCCACGGGGACTGGAGTTGGAATATAAAATTATACTTACCACTATCCAGCACCTCAAAGCGCTATGCGTTGTAACGGTATTCGTTGTAAATACCGCGTTGTAAAGGTATGCGTGGTAATAGTATGCGTGCTAACATCATACATCCAGAGGATCCTGTCAGAGACGTGTATGGATTTGGCCCTGGATATCGCGCCTTGATAAGCCGAAGCAGACTTTTGTAGGTGGATGTCGAACACCTTAGAAGCCGTCCTCCCTATAAGATCGACAGGAATAAAGGAGAAAAGACTACACACCGCTCCCTGGTACACACCTGAGCTGAGGGTTATGCGGAGGGCATGCAAAAAATTAGAGCGTGCCTGGAGAAAAAACTGGGAGGTAGCTAGTAAGATGGAATACCGAACGGCAATGAGGAGCTGGCTAAAACTCAGTTTTTCGAGGAAAAAATTAGTAATGCCTCCAACTCCTCAAGAGAAACTTTCTTGGTGGTCAAAGAACTTTTGAAGGTTCCTACACCTTCTGCCCCCACTGAGAATTTGGAAGTTAAATGCAACAATCTGGCAGAATACTTCCACTCAAAAATTGAAAAAATTCTCATTCCTCTACCCCAGCCCAAGATAGGACCTGAGTTATTGGAGGAGGAAGGTCGTCCTCAGATAACCTTGGAATCCTTTGGGCCAGTCACTAAGGATGAAGTCCTTAAAGTCCTATGCTCAATCAAGAGTGGCTCCCCCGGGATGTTGCCCCCATGAGGATCCTCAAACAGGTTGCCCCTTCCATTGTGGAGCCCATCACCGAAGTTATCAACGCCTCATTAGGTACGGGTATGGTTCTACTTAATTGGAAGAGCGCAATAGTGAAAGCCCTCTTAAAAAAAACCTCCCTAGACCCCCTAGATATGGCCAATTACAGGCCTATCTCTCTCCTCCCTGGACTGAGTAAAATCGCGGAAAAATTAGTTAACTCTCAGTTATCTAATTTCGTTGAGTCCAATGGTGTGTTAAGAAGTTCTCAAACAGGTTTTCGCCCGGGTCAAGGCACTGACACCGCCTTGCTGGCATTCATGGAGGAGGCACGCTGCATTTTGGATTCGGGGGGATCAGTGGCAGTGATCCTCCTGGACCTGAGTGCAGCGTTCAACACTGTTAACCACTGAGTGTTACTCCAGAGACTGTCGGATGCCGGAGTGAGGGGGACAGCGCTGAATTGGCTTAGGTCATTCCTCAGCGAAAGATCTTTCCAGGTTTGGGAAGGGGGTGCACGATCGGCATCCACCCACCTCCACTGTGGCGTGCCTCAGGGCTCCTCCCTGAGCCCTACACTATTTAATGTGTATATGGCTCCCTTGGAGGAAGTGGTGGCTCCATTCAACATCAAGATCGTGAGCTATGCCGACGACACCCAACTGGTGTTCGCCCTCTCCCAATCCATAGAAAACTCCCAGATACTTCACGCCTGCCTCTCAAAGGTCCATGCCTGGATGGGGGACTCAGCACTCAAACTGAATGGGTCCAAAACGGAGATTATGCTGATGGGACCAAAAAACCCCTCTCTCCCCTGCTTGGCCTGGCCTAGTTGCCTAGGTCCTCTTCCTGAACCAAAGGCTGGAATCAAGAGCCTTGGCATTTGGTTGGAACAAGATCTTTCTCTCAGAACCCAGGCCTCCAAATTAGCGGGTGTCTATTTTGGTCTCCTCCGATCGGTACGTAAGGTACTACCCCTCATTCCTTTTCTATCTAGGAAGCTCTTAATCCAGGGCCTGATTATGTCTAGGTTGGACTTCAGTAATGCGATTTACCTCGGTGCCCCTGAGAGCACTCTGAACAGACTCCAACAAGTTCAGAATGCGGCAGCACGAATGCTTTACAACATCCCCATGTCTCGTTCTACAAAACCAGCACTGAGGGCGTTACACTGGCTGCCAATACGGGAAAGAGTGAAATTCAAATCCCTTTGCCTTGCACACAAAATCTTGCAAGGCAAAGGCCCCCCCATCCTTCAAAAGATGGTGATCCCGTATAAAGCCAGTCGAACCTTACGCTCAGACCAGCAACACCTGACTGTTGTCCCTAGGGTAAAAAAGGCCCGATCAGGAGGAAGGAGATTCTCCGTTAACGTCGTCACCCTCTGGAATGCCCTCCCTCTAGGCCTACGCGCGGAACCTTGTCTTCTGCGCTTTCGAAAACAACTCAAAACTTTCCTCTTCTGCTAACCTTTTCGTTCTTTGCTACTTCTGATATTCTCTGTTGGCAAAGCGCTGGGATGCTCCAGGGTAACCGTGCGCTGTACAAAACCGATTTAATAATAATAATAATAATAATCTTTACGGGCCGCTACATATAGCAGTCTATCGGAGTTGGAGTAGTCACGTCTCCAATTCCGTTCAAGCTGGCGGAGCTTCAGTTTCTGTTCCTTGAGGCCACTTGAGAACCATCTTTGCGAGTTGCCGTGCCTGGTACGCGCAAATTTGGTGAGGGGGCAAACCGGTCACTGGCTGCCTGCAGCCAAATGGCGATTACTCCCTCCATCGAGTCGATACTTGAGTCGGGATAAATGGTGGGAGGAGTGTTGGTCAGGAAATCCAAGAAGCCTTGGGAGTCATAGGAGCTCCATTTGAGAGACTGCCCGCCTGCCAGAGTAGGGGCTTTTGCCCTACCTCTGACTGTGATGGTGAGCTCGATCAGATGATGGTCTGACCAGATGCAGGAGGAGATAACTGGGCTGGCTAGTGCTAGACCGTGTGTCCAGATGTGGTCAAGAATGTGACCCTTGATATGAGTAGGTGCAAAGACTTGTTGGGCCAGGTTGAGGTTGGATAAGGCTTCAAATAGTTCTATAGCATGCGGTCCAGCTCGGGCATCGTTAAACCAATAATTAAAGTCCCCGAAGAGAGCGACTCTGGTGTGATGCAACATCAAGTATGCCATCTGTTCACTTGGAGAAATGGGGAACGTGGGCACTCCTCAAGACTCTCTTAGACCCTCCTTGCTGCTGAAATACTCCTCAATGCAGCCTCAACTGCTAGGAAGAGAGCCCAGATTGGGTCCTGGTGGTTCTGTCCCTGCCCCTCTAGCCTCAAAGCCGGAATCTGACTCCCGCTCCTCAAGACTATCTCAGACCCCCCTTGATCATAAACTACTCCTCACAGCAGCTCCCACTGATAGTTAGAGAGCCCCGATTGGCTCTGGCTGGTCCTGCACTTGCCCCTCCGACCTCATAGCCGGACTTTGAATCCTGCTTCGCTGGACTCTCTCAGACCCTCATCGCCACTGAACTGCACCTCCCTGCAGCTCCATTGTTAGCAAGAGAGCCTGGTTTGACCCCTGCTGATCCTGCCTGCTGGCCTCATAGCTGGACTCCAATTCCTGCTCCTCAAGACTCTCTCAGACCCTCCTTGCTGCCGGACTACACCTCCGTGCAGTCCCAGCTGCAAGGAACAGAGCATGGATGGATTCTGTCTGGTCCTGCCCCTGCCCCCCTGGCAGAATGCCTAGGCACCCATCAGAACCCAGAGGAGGCTGGGCTGGCCACTCCTCTTCTGCTTGATCCTGAACTTAAGGTACTCTACTCCCTGCCCATGACCCTATGCTGCCTTCTGCTCCTCTCGCTGCACTACATGCTGTCCCTGCACCTGTGCTGCCTGCGCCCCTGCACTACCTGATGTCCCTGCACTGCTCACTGTCCCCGCCTCTGCGCTGCCTTCTGCCTCTGTGCTGCCTGCTGTCCCTGCCCTGCGCTGCTTGCTGCCCCCTCCCTTCACTGGTCACTGTTGTGGTTCTGTGGTTTGAGGGTCTGTGGTTCGGAGGTTTCGAACCCGTTCAATGGAAAGTCGTCGGATATAGACGATTTTGGTATCAGCGGACCGCAAATCACGAGTGCAGTGTGTACAAGTGTTTTGGTCATAACCGGTCAATGAGAACACTATGTATTCAGGGATTTTGTTTGAACCCTTGGGTTCCATTTTGTGTGCGACAGCCATTTTTTGTGGTTGCCCTCACATAGGCCGATGACTATGGCCAAACGAGTCTTTGGGACACGTACACCTTAGCTGTGTGACCTGGCAGAACTGACTCCCTTGCACGAGGCTGACCTCGTTGAGCCAGTTCCTTGTTAAGCAGCTGGTCAGATAGAGATCAAAGAGCAGGACATTGCTGAGTTTATGGTACATGCACACACCCTTCTATCTTGCTTCTCATCTGCTTCTGTTCCTTCCTTTATGACTTAATCATTGATTTGGGTTGAGGTCTTTATGATGGGTTTGTCCGGCCTGTTCGAACAGGAATGTTGGATTTTGTTTGGTCATTTCTGGTGGGCTGGACAACGGAAAGTGGGATTGTCGTCATGCGATATGTTTGAAATGTCGTTTTTCATTGGTCAGCTTGTATGTAATTGATGCTAGCCAGGAATGTGATTTTTGGCATAAACGACGATGCTCCTCTCCATGAATTTGTGCAGTCTCTAGCGAACCACCCGTGTTGTGCTTCGTAGACCTCTGTTCCTGGTTGCAACCAATCAATTTGGTCTTTGACGTCATCAAGAAGTGTCCCGTGTCTCTGTTTGCCGAGGCAGGGGAATCCGAAGACATCGGGCGTTATCCCTGGCGCCACTGGGTTCTAAAACCCGGTTCGTCACTGTCCCTGCCCCTGCATTGCCTGTGGACCCTGCACTGCCTACTGGCCCTGCCTTTGCACTGTCCGCAGCCTCTGCAATGCCTGCTGCCCCTGCACTGTCTGCTATCCCTGCCCTGCTCACTATGCCTGCATGTCCTGCTGCCCTGCGTTGCCTGCACTAGGATCTCTATCAGGATGACTAACAGAGGCTGCCACATCATCACACAGTGGATGCACACAAAGGGTGTGTTGCCAACACACCACCAGTTAGACAACACCCAATGCCAGGACCTCTGGCCCTCCGGTCTCCCAATGGTACAACTCCAAGGAACTGCTGGTCCTGGATAGAGGATGCCAAAACAACAATTATGTCTCCTCCTCCCAACGATCCAGCAAAGGAACCTTCACCTAATGACACTGACGCTTTTCCTGCGACACAACCAAACAAAATATCCTGCAACACTCCTGCCCACAAGACCAAGAACACCTCGCCACTGTTCCATTGTATCCTGATCAATGGTTGCTCACTCTTTACACATGCCACGGAAATGTGGGACACCATCACGGTCCTTTCTATAGATGTTGCTATCATCACCGAAATGTGGTTTAACCCCTCCTCAAAACCCAACATCACCACCACCACTCCTGAAGGTTACAAAATAATACACTGGGACAGCATCAAGAAACAAGGCGGAGGCATCACCAGCATCTTAAAGGAAACCATCAGATGCACCATCACCAACAACGACCCTACTCCTCTCATGGAACACCTCAACTTCCTAATACAAGCCGAAGTGAATTCCAAAATAAGAGGCACCACCACCCACAGACCCCCAGCAATCCAAGCATCATTCTTTCAATGCCATCCCCAAACTCATCCCCCCTTAGCAATCGACTTTCACCACTACGTCCTACTCAGGAGCCTCAACTTCCACATTGATGACCCCAATGACACCAGCTCCATCACACTCCCGGAGAACCTGAATAACATCGGCCCCACCAAACTTGTTAGCTAACCCACATATAAAGCTGGACACACACTTGAACCTAGTTTCATCTCCAGCGACAGAATGAAATTTAGCCATACCACAGAACTCACCTGAACAAACCACACAATTGTACACTTCACCATCAACGATGCAAAGCACAACATCACCAGGCATCAAAGCTCCTCCTACCGCAGGAGGAGAAAGGTCACCGAAACTCAGTGGGTACAGGCCATCACCACCTCCCAAGCAGAGGCCTCAAAAGACTTTAAACAGGCTGTCTAGAACTTCACCACCTGGAAGGCCAAAAGCGCCAACAAAGTGGCCCCAGTGAAACCTACAAAATCCAACAAGAGCCCCAAACATGTCAGCTGGTACACCCCAGAACTCAGGACCACTACGCGCAACTGCCACCACCTAGGGAAAGGATGGGGCACTAGCAAGAACATTGCCGAAAGAGCTGCTCTCAAAACAACCCTCAACAAGTATCACTGGCTCATCAAAGAAACCAACAAAGCAGCCTAGCCACCAGCATTGACCCCCCCCGACCAACCACACAAAGGAACTTTTCAAAATAGTCAAAGAATTCTCCAACCCAACAGTAATAGAGAACACCATCGACCCCTTTCATGAATTCTGCGCCACCATTGCAGACTACTTCCACAGCAAGATCACCAACATCTACAATTTCAACATCTAAACCGCCACCCTCCTCCCGACAACCTTAACCAACTAGCGAACACCAGCCAAACGATCAACCCCTGGTCACTGCTCACCATCCTCACTTCCTCAGCTATCTCTTATTCCATCCACTCCGGGGGTCCCAGGACCCTTGCCCCCACCACCTCTACAACCTTGCAACTAACCCTATAAGCACGCAACTCACCAGCATCCTCAACACCTCCATCTCTACAGCAAGCATCCTGGACAGATTCCAAATGGCAGACCCCTCCTAAACAAAGCATCCGCTGACCCAATGATCTGAAAAATCATCATCCCACTTCCTGGAACAAAACCCCCTGCTGGCCTTTCTCAATCAGGATTCCATGCCAACTACAGCACTGAGTGAGAAGAGGGACTACGCAGCCCCATATCCAAATGCACAGCTCTGTGCCGCTGAATTTGCGTGCACTTAATATTCACACTCCTTAGTCCATTCTGAATTTTTCAACCATTTTCATCCATATCTTGACTCTTTTATATGACATTTTAATTCATTGTTTCAATCCACCAATCGGGTGAGGTACCAATTTTCAATCTTTAACATTCAAACTGTGCCATTCCAGGCCTTCATGAAAGAATGCGATAGATGCAAGAAGTCCTTCACAAGTGGTCGTTTATTATGTAGTTAAAAAACCCAATGCATTTCGGGCCTCCAGGTGCCCTTCTTCGGGGGTCATAACACGTCTTTGTTTGGAAAGGCCCAAGGCTGGGGCAGAGACGGTCAAACCCACATCTCCACGCTTCCCCTGAGACAGTGCTAGTCTCCTCCACTCACAACATCAGAACACTCCTCGACTGTGGAGAAATGACGGCCTTGATCCTCCTCAACTACTCTGCGGTGTTCCATACAGTCTCCCGCAAAACACTCTTCAACAGACTCCACAACATAGGAATACATCAAGACGGCGTCAAGTGGATTGCCTCTTTACTCACAGGACGACTGTCTCCCTTCACCTCCGTACCCAAAAACATTAATATTCAGAGAACCATAAAATCATCCCTCAGCCCCACCCTGTTCAACATCTATATAACCCCCATCACAACCTTCGTCAGATACCGCAGACTCAATTCAATTTACTATGCAGATGACACTGATCCTCTCTGTCACCAAGGACCCCTCCAAGACTGCAACCAACTTCTGCAACACCATGACCAACCTAGCCAAATGGATGAAAGACAACTGCCCTCAACTCCAACAAAATCGAAGTGCTGACTCTTGGGAGGAATAGCTCCCCATAGGATCACAGCTGATGGGCTGCAGAACTCAGACTCACATTCACACCAACACCCACGCACGCATACTCAGCATCATCCTCGAAAAGCCAACTGACCATGAAATGCCA
Organism: Lissotriton vulgaris; assembly: GCF_964263255.1. NCBI lineage: Eukaryota > Metazoa > Chordata > Amphibia > Caudata > Salamandridae > Lissotriton > Lissotriton vulgaris. The sequence continues at coordinate 1,510,968,254 of NC_141691.1, read as the reverse complement.
ACTTAAACATAGTCGCCTCCTCCTGCTTCCACATACTTTTCATGCTGTGCAGAACTATCAGATGGATTCCAACAAACATCAGAAAGACTGTCACTGAGGCCATTATCACCAGCTGCCTCAAATATGGTAACCCCCCCCCACAGCAGCATCTCAACACAGCTTCTCAGAAGACTCCAGGCCATACGGAACTCTGAAACCAGACTCATTCTGGACCTCCCCAAAAAAACACACACTGTCCCCCACTTGTGAAACCTCCACTGGCTCCCCATCCAGAAAATATGCTAGTTCAAAATCCTCATGCATGCCTACAAAGCACTCCATGACCTAGGACCTTCCTACCTCAACAGTCAAATGAACTTCCACCAACCTACTAGACACCTGTGCTCCTCTTCATTTAACTCTTGCACACAATCTACCTGCAACCGTCACAGCCGCAGTGGTAGTCGCTCCTTCTTCTACATCGCTGCCATGACCTGGAAGGACCTTCTCCTCCAGCTCCGTACAGCCCCCTCACTGGCAGGCTTTAGGCTCTTCGGCTGAGACAAAGTGCCCAGATAATGCTACGTATGACAGTGTTGCACTTTACAAATGCTGTTTGATTGTTTGTGAAATGTTTTCATTAAATATGCTGGCTTTCACTTTAGACAAAAAGTTGAGGAACATCACTGCAATCATTGCATACAATAAATCATATATAATAATTACTTCAAAGATTCACATGTAAATCACAATATTATACATATTACACCTTAATGCATTTCAAAATGTTCCTAATGAGTCATGAGTTTTGCCTGATTCTGAGTTTTCCTGATGGGATACTCCTACATATATGTGATGGAACATTCCATCTGCCAATAATCCCTTCAAGGTTTCCATTTTTCTCCATCATTGATTTTTCTTATGGACATGGCAAAGGACAGTAATAAATGGTTTTAGGTATGTGTTACTCTTTCACCAATGTGTACACATTCCTGTCTGTGTTTCATCAAAAATTGTATGCCTATCACAATTATTTGTCCAAAAACAGACTGCACTACATACACATTTGTGAAGGAGTAAGACATCATACCAATCTGTCACTTTTAACACATGAAACATTATTTCTGATGCTTTGGATATGTCTTGATTCCAAAATGTAGCCATCAATTCTGATGTGACTAGTAATTTTGAATCACATGTTCACTCTTGTTGGTGTAGAATTCCAACTTTCCAATGTGATGTTTGGTACATCTACTGTATCCTAAATGCCTAGTATGCTACGTCACGTAATGGACTACCATTATATCATCCATAACAGTGAAGGTGCATCACACCTGACACAATAAATACTATTAGCATGTTTGATACAACTGTCCCTCATGACATCAAAGAACTTGATGTATATGTGGAATAAAGGCAGCCATGTGTTTGCTCAGTACAGTCCTTTGGTTGTGAACAGGAATCCGGTGGGATCCTTTCCCAAAACCTAATAGAAAAAGCACATTATAATGCACATTATGCAAAACATACACCTAAAAGAACTTTTCTTGTGCGTTGGACAAGGGTCATCCTTAATGTTGATGGGAAAAATCTTGGCTGTAACAAAAATAAACGCAGGTAACATGTGAAACTCTGATAAGAACTTACCATCTTGTTGCTGCTGCTGGGCCCTCAACTTCCCATCAAGCTCCATCAAGCTCTAGATAGGCCACTACAAGAATGTGGGCCATTAGGGGGGTCAGGGTGCGGAGCACACACCTCCCACTTCAGGAGGACGGTCCCAGCTGAACTTTGTTTGACTTTATGGTCCAGCATCATAGACCTTCTCACTTCTTGCAGCAATGGACACTGCATTGCTTGTAAACCCCAGGGTCCTGCACCTTCCTGGTGATGGCCTTTCAAATGTCCCATTTCAGATGGGTGTTTACCAGTATGGATACAAGAACTGCAAGAAAAGAAATATGGTTTTGTGACTTTTTGTTTCTGTATTGATGTAGCAAACTTTGTTGACATCTTTCACTAGCATGACTCATAAGTTAGCATACAAGATGTGTATTTTCACATGCTGACCAAAACCAATACACACACATTTGAAGTGACCTGTTGACTGCCCTCATCCTGTGTCATGGTCTAAACTCACCAATCCAGCCCTGTGACATCATCTTGCCCAGGAAACTCCAACATATTCTTTGATGTGTTGTAGCAGGGTTTCCGTTCTCTCACAGAACTGTGCATAGAGATCTAGAACCTCAGTGAGTTAGGATGATCCAAAACTCATCTCAGTATCAGAAATCCCCTTACCTAGCTAGCTACAGTGTCTCATGGATCATTATGAAATGATCCATGTCTTAGACAAACCAGAACATGATCTTTAGAATACCTCAGGAATCGTGGAACACATGAGCACTCTTTCGTTATATAATCATTTCAAACCAAAACTGGGAGTCAAAGAACACACGTGCAAGTTTGAAATATTTATTATTCAATGCAAGGTTCTCAAACGCAGTATCTTGTATAATACCAAAATGCATATTATAAAAATGAGAGTTATCAGCATAGTCACTAATCCATAGTAAGCAAAAGGTGATAGCATGTTACAATGCAAAATCTATAGAAATCTATATCACCTATATTTTGCGCACCCTATTTAGCATATTATATTATATCTAAGAAGGTCTCATTCGGGTTTTAGCAGGGCGGACCCATACCTCTAAATGTCAGTAGGAGTAGATCACATCAACAGCTACCAGCTCTCTTCATGCGCAGCACCAAGTGTCTACGTTCATTCCCTGTAACTCTATCTTAAACCCGCGTAGAGCCCAAATGTTGGCATCAACATTATTTGTGTTATGTCTAATGTGGTACGAGGATCAGGCCTCCCAGCAACCTTGTGTTAGGTTATTCTTAGAGTGTGCAGCTCTCAGTGTGCAGACAGTTGTACCAAGTGTACCAAGAAAAACTGATAGCATAGTAATAACATATTATTCTCAAATAAATCACATCACCGCTTCTAGGGTGAAAGCGACAACAACAAGTAGGTGTCGTGCGCAAAACTGAAGCCGAAGGAAAAATGGCTGTTTAGACATGTAATACACTCATGCTAACTTAACGCAATATATGTAACGAAGTATCCATATGACACCCCCCCAATGATCCGAGCACCGTCAAACATAAGGGAAAGGCAATACTAAATCAGATACATAAATTGAAAGCAAAGTTCAATAATCTTGAGCTAAAATAAGCTAAAAAAAATATGTATGAATGAATATGTATGAATGCCTACAGTGGCCTCAAATATAAAAAGAAAAACAAAACTTTCGAATCAAAAGTTATCCGCCAGGTCTCCAAAATATGAAAAGTAGGACCAGGTCGCATTAATTCAAATGTCTGTAAGAAAAAAACAAGGCACTTATCCGATATCCAAAGTCATGTGCCACATTTAACGTTATTCTCAGCGACATCACATGATTGAACTCTCCATCATCTGAACACAGTTCATCCCTCCAATTCAGCAAGGGGAAAGTCATATTCCATAACAAAGCAATCCTCCCAGGCATCTCACGATTGGACAGTATATGCAAAGTAAGTTGCAACAGCCTCCAGTATGAAATCACTGCCATCATCCGAAAATAGTTCAGCAATCCAATTCAGCAATGGGAAAGAACATACGTGCTCCTCCAGCATCGGATCCTCCTGTAACGTCAGAGGACAACTCGGTGGGTTCACCAGAACGCTGTGTGTCAGAAAGGCATGCGCCGCTGCAGAGATCTCCCATTGACCCAGTACTCCATTTATCGCTGCCAAGGCCATAACTCTTTCGCCAGAACAAATCAGCTCGTGAGCCACTACGGGACGCATTAGCTGATCAAAATCGACGTCAGGAGCAGTCCTCAAGCATAGACACAAATCAATGGCCCAATCGAACTCGCAGCTCAGGCAGTGAAACACAGGTTGGACACACGTGAAGTCAGTGAACCGAAATGACAATCTATAAGCCGTGCTTAATGCTGCAAGCGGCAATGTTCCATAGTAATTGAGCATCCGATTACGGCACAGTGTCAGGAGGCGTTGAACGGCTTCTTGCGCAGGATGGGCATCCATGTTTTATAAAGAAAAACAATAACAAAATGCCCGCAGCCACAGCCAGTAAAACAGGTAGTCCACCAAACAAACTTGAAAAAATAGAATGGAAAAACGTGGGAATGATACCAAAAATTTTTTCAAATGTAGTCACGAGGCCACTGCTAACCAATTTAAAAAAATGTGCGAGCCCAGTCGTGGAAGATGCATTAAAGATCTGGAGCACCAGCTCACAGAAATGAAACGGCAAGTCAGAATTTTTAAAGCGCCTGCACCTCTGTGCGTGTGTTAGCTATGTGAAGGACATAATTTTCCCGGGCCGAACTCAGGGTCACTCTTTTTTGAGACAAAAGGGCCCTTATTCTGCTTAAACCATTGAACTTCGCCTTCAAGGTTGGTATCCGTGGCCAGATGGAGACATCTGAAGACCCATGCGTGGGTGGGTATAGAACATTTTTGCAACACACCACACGCTCTGATACAGTTACCACATAAGCCACACCAATTAATAACCCACAACATACTTCGTTGTTTAAAAGCAAATAACTACCATTAGTCAATAATGTAAATGTGGGAACTACAGCTGGAACTGGCGTGCCTTTTAAAACACATGGCAAATTTGGCCGGTCCTGATTACAAGAACCGTGTAACTGAATGTGTCTGCATATTAATGAATGGTCAGGTGACTGTGTGCATTCCTCACCATTAAGATTTACTTCTTTTCCATCCTTCAGACATCTGTATGTGTATGGTAACGACCATGCCTCATGGAGGAATGCATTGCCTAGTGGTTCATATCGTCCTATAGCAATATACCGCATACAATTAGTAAATTTGTATAAGGGAAATGGTAATGTAATTAATCCATGAATAAGCCACGTGGCAGTAGTGGTTTCAGCAACAGAGAAAGGTAAGGATTCTAGCTTCTCAATATGTAACATAGAAAATGATGCATCACGCATTGAAAGCATGCGTTGCTTTTCAGTCAGATTAAAAGGGGGGAAAAGGGACGAAATGTTCAATGAGTTCCAGGGAACTCGACCAGACTTAAGTGTCTGTAGGGTCCATGCAAACTGCATTACAGAGCGTAATTGATTTTGACCATGGTATAACGTGGACACTTCATCATGCACAATATCAACAACAGAAGAAACAATATTATCCAACGTGTAAATCCTGGAAGAAAGCATGTTAATACTGTTATCGACCACTGCAAGCACTTTTTCCAAATTTGCTTGATCAATAGCTCTCAGGCGTTTAGCTGCCTCAATCTGTGAAAATGTCCAAATTTCATTGTAAACAGCATAAAGCCAGCGCTTAGACCTACCCTTAGCCGGGCCTTTTATAAAATCATTCAGCTCTATATTCTCATTCAACTGGGACAGATGTAGTTTAACTGCAGCCAAAGTGGAATGTTGTAACCAGTTCTGACACAATTTGCCTACTGAATAAGTAGTAACAGTGTGACCTGTTTCAAAACGGGGATCTGGCCTGATGTGTGTAAAACCTTCAGACAAACCCAAAAAACGACGTTGGCAAGAATCAGAGCTTCTTTGCCACAAAAGCCACCCCACCGGATCAAAACTGGAAATATTAAAGGAGGAATTGTGCAAGAGTGCTTGTATCCCACTGATGGACAATGTAGTGAAATTATTCCAACCTGAATATTCTTCCAAATCAGGGATAGTAGGTGTATTCAATTTTTTAGATGTAGCCAATCCAAAGCATGTTGTTTGGGAAATGGTAGAATTTAAAAACAACATGTGATTCGGGATGAGACATGCACGATGCAAAGCCTCAGTGCCTTGTACCTGCCAATCTTTGGTACCCCAAACCGATTTAAGGTCAATAACCTCCTTCCATAACTCATAGCCATCTATAGCTAACCTGTCTAGAAAGGACTTCGAATACAATAATTTTGTATCAGTAAGTCTAACTTTGGACATGAATTTCTGTGTCACTTTAAAATAAAACGACTCAGGATGTGATTGATTAAAGTCTGTAAAATAAGAGTATTTACCCAGAAATGTACTAGAGCTCCCTTGTAAAGGAGCAGGGCAATGTTCCCACTGTGTGTAATTCACAGGAACGCTCCTGGAACTTGTTTTATGTAAGAAATGATTCCCATAATGTTGAAAACAAAACAAATCACCATAATTGACAGAATCTAAGTACAAATCCTCAGCATCAAAGGCCGCATAATATTTTAAATCAGAGAACAATGCTTCCACGGCCTGAAGATCCCAACCATCAGAACGAATATTTTGTTTAATCACATCTCCCATGTTTACTCTAAGCACATTAGGAACATTAATAACTTCTGTGGGGCCATGTATCTGAAACCTAACCGCATCCCACACAATCCCATCCAGGACAGGCCAAGCAGTAATCTCTACTGTATTTAAGTCTCGTTTTAGTCTGTGTGCTGAATGTGAGGAGGAAAGAGGGGCCAATGTTCCATTAAGGTACCGAATTCCTGTTCTTTCTTTCACATAATGGCCATCGATCAGGCGGAAAAAATAAAACACAAAACCAATTGACATAAAAAGATAAAATGAAAATAGTATCAGCCAAACATATGTCCAAGGTGGAATTAAAAAATGTTTTTTAAATAACGTGGTATATTTTGCAATAGTCGATGGTTTCTTTGAAAGTTCCGAATCAGAGTCAAAAGAGAATCTGGACTGGTTAGCCAAACGAGCTTGTAAATCAGACATAGATAAATCAGCAGGATCTGCATAGGTCAGCTCATCAATGTTAGTAACAGGAATAGTATTTAATAAAGGACTGGATATAGCAGGCATCTCGAGTGACACCTCCTGTTCTGCACCAGATGTAATAGCCAGCACAGAGTGCCTCACCATGGAAGGACAGGATACAGCCGGTGTCATGCTATGAAGAATCGGCCACCCTGTGTGCCTTGACATTGTTAATAGAAATAAATCTGTTTTCTTTACGACCTGGAAGTGGTGGTAATATGACTGTTCTTGTGCCCTTCACTCCAAGAACTCGAACCGGTGCTCGATATGAGGGACCAAACTCTTTCTTGTTATCGATCTTCTCACGAACCAGTTCTCCAACTTGGGGTAGCCAGCCAACTACCGGGATCTGCAACGCATCATCCGACGTGGAGGGCAAGTGTTCCTTAGCAAGACTGTCTCTGGTCTTTTGTAGATCCTGTAAAACATTGCAATGTTCATCTACGTCAAAGGCCGCGGCCTGGGCCTGGCAGTCTAAACCATCGAGGTCAGGGACGTACATCTTGATACCAAAGAGCATTTCGTATGGGGTCCGCCCACCCAGAGACCTTCTAGGGAGATTATTAAGCGCACGCTGCACGTCATTGAGGTGGGCCAGCCAGTTTCTACCAGTGCCTATAACTCGGGCTGTCAAAGATTGCTTTAAGTCGCGGTTCATTCGTTCTACTACACTATTGCCCTCGGGCCTGTAGGGACTTGAAAACTTGACTTGGACTCCCAACGAAACCATAGCATCCTTGTACGCCTTAGAGGCGAAAGCCGGACCCTGGTCCGAATGGAAAGTACCACAGGCAAAAATTCCCACAAAGACACGCAAATCCTTAATGACAGTCCGCGAATCAGCGCTTCGATGTGGCCATACCCACACAAAGCGTGTGCATGAGTCAACTGCTACTAAGATGTATTTAAACGCAGTATCAGAAGAAAATGGACCGCAGTGATCCAAATAAACGCATCCAAGCGGTTTATTCGAGATGTACAACTGTGTCTGAGGCGGACGCGCAGCAGTAGAAGGTTTAATCTGCTGGCAAATGTCACACATAAGGACATAATCGCGCGTCTGTTTGTACAGTCCCCGCCACCAGAACCTTTGTTGTAGCTGAGTTACAGTGGCTGAGACGCCCGCATGCGCAGACGCCACACCTTCATGAGCCGCTGTAATCAGAGAAGCCCTGCGATCCGAGTTGGGAACTAGACGTTCGCCAACTTCAGGAATTTTCACATAAGGAACCTTATCGGGACTTATTTGGTATGAGTACTTCGAAGGGAACCCGCAGGATATTTACCTCCCTTCTCCGTGGCAGCAACAGCCGCCAAGATGTCATCATCTATTTTGCTTTTGGACCTTGTGACTGCTGCAACTAAATACTTTGATACCGCAGACTTCGCTGCCTCATCAGCAAGCGAATTTCCAACAGCGTGGACCCCCACGCGCTGATGGCCGAGAGTATGAATCACAAACACGAGCGGCAGCTTCTCTTTAAGTTCCGCCACTCGGACCCAGATCATTTTATGTTTTATTGTGCTACCTTTGGAATCACGAAAATCATTCTGAATCCAAAAGAACAAGTTCTCATTGTAAGACTGGACACAGTAGTAAGAATCACTTACGATTAAAGTCGTCACACTAGGATCAGCGTACTCCAATGCGAGCATCAGAGCACGAAGCTCTGCTAATTGTGCGGTGCAGTCTCCTAGTGTTTGCGTGTGCACGACACTGGACTTGAACTCATCGTTCACCATGGCACCGACCACAATGGCGCAAGCGGAAACGTAGGCATGTTTAGAGCCATGCGCAACCTGTGCCGAACCATCAGTGTAAATGATACAATGGAAATCCTCCAACGGCCGCATCGCTAAAGGAGCCGGATGGACAAATTCATACTGTAAATACTCCTGCGACCGTAAAGCGGCGTCAAAAATAAACGTGACACCCTGGGATGTCAAGGATGTAGCCCACTGAATCCACCGAGGGTGCAAAGCTTTAGAATTTGGTACACTGGCTTTCGTGACTGCCTCCAAGGCAGGGCACGGGGTAACAACCAACATGCGCTTTCCCTGCGACAGGGCACGTTCCTTAAGAATTGCCATCTGCACAGCCGTTAAAACTTTCTCCACAGTGGAAAAACGCAGTTCAGCCGAAGTGTACAAGTGTGACTTGTAAGCAATAGGTACTGTATCTCCTTCATTAAAAGTCAGGTACGTGAAACCCACCGCCCCAGGGATAATTCTTATCACCAGGTTGGTCTGGTTATCACGAGTCTGTAAGTAGTCAGAAGCGAGCAAATCAGCCTGCAAAGACTGCAGAATGTGTGAATGCTCAGGCAGCCAGCATGATTTGGAAAAAGATGGTTGTATCAAGGCATACAAAGGCTTGATACGCTGGGCATATTCCGGAATGTATGTCCTCCCGAAATTTAAAAAACCCAGTAAAGACTGTAATTTTTTCAGCGTTGTCGGAGAGCGCAACTGCGCGCACTTCTCCAGGAAGTGAGGAGCCAACCCCTTTCCTTCGTGGTTAAGTTCATAACCCAGAAACAACACTGTGTACTCCGCAATGTGTGATTTCGCAAAGTTAAACTTGTAACCCATGTCTGCAAAGTTACAAATTATGCTGTTTACTCGACACAGATGCTCCCAAAGTTCGTCGTCTGTGAGATAAATGTCATCCACATAAGAACAAGCAACTGGATCGAAGCTCTCCAAAAGAGAGACAATGTGGGCGGAAAACACCCCAGGACTATTCTTATAGCCCATTGGGAGTTGTTTAAACATTTTTTGTACACCGCCGCACGTAAAACTGGTCCATTGGGAACTTAGACCATCTAATCTGTGTGCATAAAAACCATTGGAAATGTCAAGCGTGGTTTTGAACCGTTTACGCTCAAGACTATTCACTAGGGCAGAGCCGTGAGTATTCTGTACTGCACAGTTACGGCAATGCGAGTTCAAATGCCGGTAATCCAAAACCAGACGATATGAGCCGTCCGGCTTGTTCACAGTAAAAAGGGGATTATTCATTGGTGACACACACGTTTCAATTACACCTTGATATTCCAATTGTTCAAGGATAGCCGCGACAGAAGCTTTAGCTTCACGCCGTATGGGATACTGAGGTTGTGGCTGCGGCTGTGACCGTAAAGGAATCTCATGGCTAGGAGATAATTTATCCCAGCCACACTGATTTCGGTACACAGCCGGCGCAAGCGCCAGAGCCCACTCTTCTGCAAAATGCAGTGCTTCCACTCTTGATACAGTGTGCGCGAAACTCGGGAGGATCACCTCCTCCCCTCGCGGAGCTGCGAGAACAAAAGGTGGGGGCCAGTCAGCCTCCGAAAGTAAAATGTCATACGTAGACGAAAGATTTTCCCAAAATACCCCTTTTACAGTTCGCTGCATGTCACCTTCTATTAACAGTACAATTTCAAAAAGTCGTTCAGGGGGAGCAACATGTGTATCAGCCGTTTCAATCACAACATAAGTGTCAGTCGCTGTCACCTTCAACAGTGGACAGAGGGCCTCTCTCACTATGGTAATCTCCGCCGCGCTGTCCAGCAAGGTCAGAGCCCACGTCAGATTCCGAAGCCGCGTTCTCACTATCTGGGGCATATCGATGCGCCGTTAAGGCTGCGACCTTCTTCTTGGCAAACTGCGGTCTCTTGGGCGTAGAGTCGTCCCGCTGATCCCCTTCACTTCGCGGGCGGGGCTGACCACGTCCTTGCTGGCCACCCCTGCCCCTGCCGCCCCCTCCACCACCGGTTGACGGAGCCGATGAGTCCTGAAAGGAACGAGGAGAGCGTTGGTCAGAAGCCTGAAATGTTTCAGGCGATTTAATCGTCGCGCGATCGCGCAAATCATAAACCCTTTCCGACTGCGCAGGCAGCGAAGGCGCAGGACTAGAAACCTGTGTCTGCTGTTGTTGTTGTTGCTGCTTACCCTGATTCTGCTTTTTCGGCCAATTTTGTTTTTTGGACTTGGGTTGTCCACCCGTTTCCGAAGACTGTCCCTGGGGCTGTTTCTTCTCCTTTTCAGAAAAAGCCTTTACACCCTTAGAAGTGCGGCCAACCATTTTATAAGCCGCCACAATAATCCTTGCTAACTGACGGGGTTTATCGGCATCGGGAACTAACGCCAGAGCATTGGCCACCTGAAAGTTCACTGCATCCCCCTTGACATTCGCAAGGATGAGTTCGCAAACCACATCAAAGGAGCCACTCAGACGCATACCCAATTCAACCGCCGACTCCGGTCCGTGATCATCTTGAACACGTTTAAGGACCGCAGACAGGTTGGACACAGTCGGGGTGCCATAGCACCTCGAATAAACCGCTGCAAAAGTCTTACCCCATGTCTCACAGTCAACAAGTTCAGGGGCTAAATCTTTCGGTAAACTGAGCGTAAGAATCCGGTGTTTCTCACCAGGAGTCGTATTAGGAAACACAGCCTCCAGCTGGTCGAATTTCTCGGCAAGCCAGAAAGGAAAATCATCCTTATCCTGGGGCTTCTTGCCCATAACGGAATTCACCATGACAGGACTGATTTTCAAACCAGACTGTTCCGCTCGAAGCTGCGCACCTGCGGGGGCTGCGCCATGAACATTACGACCAATGTAATGAACAAGCGCCCTAATCACACCAACCGCGACTTCATGAAGACGCCGCAGGTCAGCCACATTACAAGTGGCGCGATTAGGGTGAGGAGTAAATCCACCCAAAGCGGGCCAATTTGTGCCCGGAATGGACAAAGGACCTAACCTCGGATTGGTTAAAGAATGGGGTAGGGCGCCACCAAACCAAACTCCGTGCTGCCAAACATCTATAGGTACTTCCAGTGCCCTGTACGGAGCATAAGCCACCGGTACAGCCGAGGCAGTGTATGAATGGAACACACCAGAATTAGCGTCCACTGCCGGAAATGTCACCCATGAATAAAACAATTCGTACGGGTACGCATGTTCCGCACTCACCACTAGAACCACAGCTAAGCCATCCACAGGGACATTATATGCCCGCAAGTGGTCACGAACTGCAATGCGGCTATGCTGTGGGATGTCCACGGCCATGTTAGCACAGGAAGTGAAAAAAGACAAAGAACACTTTGTAGCACAACTGGGTAGTAAGTCAAAGAAACCGTTTTTAGAAGAATTCAAGCTTGAAAAGACCTATTTAAAAAATAGGTAGGTTTTTCCGACACCACCATTTTCCGGAAACGGGAATGAAGGTGTTAAGGTTTGAATGATATACTACTCGAGTGTCATGATATAAGGCCAACAACGTTCGGGCGCCATGTAGCAGGGTTTCCGTTCTCTCACAGAACTGTGCATAGAGATCTAGAACCTCAGTGAGTTAGGATGATCCAAAACTCATCTCAGTATCAGAAATCCCCTTACCTAGCTAGCTACAGTGTCTCATGGATCATTATGAAATGATCCATGTCTTAGACAAACCAGAACATGATCTTTAGAATACCTCAGGAATCGTGGAACACATGAACACTCTTTCGTTATATAATCATTTCAAACCAAAACTGAGAGTCAAAGAACACATGTGCAAGTTTGAAATATTTATTATTCAATGCAAGGTTCTCAAACGCAGTATCTTGTATAATACCAAAATGCATATTATAAAAATCAGAGTTATCAGCTTAGTCACTAATCCATAGTAAGCAAAAGGTGATAGCATGTTACAATGCAAAATCTATAGAAATCTATATCACCTATATTTTGCGCACCCTATTTAGCATATTATATTATATCTAAGAAGGTCTCATTCGGGTTTTAGCAGGGCGGACCCATACCTCTAAATGTCAGTAGGAGTAGATCACATCAACAGCTACCAGCTCTCTTCATGCGCAGCACCAAGTGTCTACGTTCATTCCCTGTAACTCTATCTTAAACCCGCGTAGAGCCCAAATGTTGGCATCAACATTATTTGTGTTATGTCTAATGTGGTACGAGGATCAGGCCTCCCAGCAACCTTGTGTTAGGTTATTCTTAGAGTGTGCAGCTCTCAGTGTGCAGACAGTTGTACCAAGTGTACCAAGCAAAACTGATAGCATAGTAATAACATATTATTCTCAAATAAATCACATCACCGCTTCTAGGGTGAAAGCGACAACAACAAGTAGGTGTCGTGCGCAAAACTGAAGCCGAAGGAAAAATGGCTGTTTAGACATGTAATACACTCATGCTAACTTAACGCAATATATGTAACGAAGTATCCATATGACAGTGTCCTACTTCAGATCAGTGCAATAGATTGTGATATATTGAAGGCTAAACATAAATACTTATGACACAGTGAATAGTGGCCACTGTGAGTAAGGGGCATGCAATTTAGACATGACACACTTTGGAATGGGAGGAAAATTAAATGAAGTGCTAACTCAAGAAGTTAGGCAACTATCTCTATTAACTGTCATCCATTTAAAAGAATATTTCTAAGCAGACCTCAAACTTTGGCCTGGCAAAGATATATGTTTATATCAGATGTGTCTCAGTACTTCAGTTATGTGTTCCTGTGACTCAGCCCTAGGCTGGTCAACTATTCTGAATGCTCATTGTCAGGCCTTAATATCTGCAGCTTGATGATCATGATGTCACATGTACACAGCCGTCCCTTACCTATTACTTGCAAAACTTACCATGTGCCCATCTAACAAAAAGCTGTGTGCTACTCTGAAGGGGTCTGGGAGCTACTGTTAGCACTGTTTGGAGAGCTCTGATTTAGGCTGAGTGTTTTGTGGGATGATACACATAGTTTTCATTTGGTTTGGACAGAAAACATTTGAATGTTCAGTTGTTAAGAGTATATGATGTGTATTTTAATTTCCCAAACTACATTTCACTCAGGAACTCAAAGCAACATTGTAGCCTGTGTTATGAGAAAAAAATGTTATGCAGATCTACATATACATTTCAGATATGTACCTGTTCCTCTGGTGAAACCATAGAGCTAACTATGCAGAGAGGACACCTTCTGTGCCTCAATTCCAAATCCTCTTGTGAGAAGGCAGGGTCCCTCTTACTTGCTTGACCTGGCATGGTTGCTCCCAGAGCTCACAAACATCAGCAAAAGTGGAGGAGGTCTTGATGGCAGCAGTGTTAAGAGGCAAGTGAGCCTTTTTTTCAACCACCGCATAAATGCACGCAATGTACGCAATCATCGGCATAGACAGACACATCCATTGGACTTCATATGTTACTTTCACCAATATTAGCCGATGGCTCTGTCTGTTGTGGGGTTTACTGCCCACTACGTGGTCAACTTCAGCCGCTCTTGTCTGATTCTAAATGCCCTAGTTGGAAGGTCAGGCGTCCACCATTTCCAAAATAGTGTGTTTGTAACTGTTAAGTGCATCACCATCAATAAAAATGTGGGTAGTTTGTTTGCATATTCAAACTGCGATGGACACTCATTCTTTTAAAAATACACATTTATATGTAGTGCGTGACTGTTCTGAAAAGTGATATCAGCTCAGTGTTGCTTGCTCCTCCGTTGACAGTATTTTGGAAGGCAAATAAAAGAAAAAAAGTGTAAATAATACATTTGGAATGTATTATTTACACATTTAAAAAAATATATATCTTAGGATATAAATGTAATTTGCAAAGAATAAAGGGCAAAAAGCTAATCTCTTATTAAAATAGTTGGCTAAACCATTTATATTTTGTACAACTACTTGACTTTATTGTTAAATATCAAATATGTTACCGTGGAAAATGTGACAAATGTTCAAATGTTTTACCAATGCAAACATATGAAGCTTGGGAGAGTGAAGAGATGACAGCCTCAGGTGTTCCGCCCATTTCCAGACCCTGCTACAAAAGAAGAAAGAATATATTCAAGAAGTTCAGATAGAATAGGCAAACTATACTGGATTTATGTCATCAGCTAGAGATGGATTTTCAGCCTCAAAACAGAAATCCCACATCTATTACAGCAATTGTCAAACACGTGGCAGAACATCAGTTTGTGGCCATAGGATACTTCCAATACACTGTGGCAGTATTTGGATAAATGAATTAACTTTCAGTGGCATGCTACAAGGAGTTCTAACTTCAATGATTAGACTCATCAACACCTTCATCGAGTTTCAATGGCAGCAGGATTTAGTCAATGTGAAAAAAAAACTTTTATGGGTTGGGTTGCCTACCAAATGTGGTTAGAGCAATTGATGGCACACATATTGCCTTAGTGTCACCACACGCCAGAGAACAGGTATATTAGAATCAAAAACACTTCCATTCAATCAATGTGGAAGTTGTTTGCTTACAGGATTTGTATGTCACAAGCATCTGTGCCCATTTCCCCAGCTCTGCCCATAATTCCTTTGTACTATGGAACAGCCTGATATTCCTGCAAATGTTACAATGTGGACCTGAGAGAGCCTGGTTTGTTGGCAAGTACAATCTGTCATGTTATTGCTTGGGTAATGTCTAGTTGAATAATCTGGAATTGTGTTAAATTTTTGGCACTTTTTTTGTCTTCCATCTAGGAGGCTCAGCTAATCCCACCGACAATGGTTGTTGGCACCACTGGGGAATCCAACAATGCCAGAGGAAGCCCGCTTCAACGAGGCCCATGGTAGAACACAGCGACAGGTTGATTGGGCTCTCAGGCTCTTAAAGACAAGATTTTGTTGTCTGGACAAATCTGATGGAGTCCTCCTCTACTCACCCGATAAGGTGTGCCAAATCACAGTGGCCTGCTGAATTCTCTACAACATTGCCCTGTGATGGAACATCCCTTATATTGTGGAGGATGGAGACCCTGAAGAGTCACTGGATGAAGATCCTGAAATGCCAAATGAAGATGATAGTGGGGAAGAGGAAGGAGGTGACTTCCGCCAAGATGTCATTAACAACTTCTCATGAGTGTAAGCATATCTTTACATGTTTTCACTTACACTGTTATGTCAACTATTGATGCGATGGTGAGAGACACATGTGGTTGTAATTTGTTTGGAAGGTCAAGTTCAGGGAAATTTAGACTAAAGGTGTTTGTTGGTCAAAGTTTGAATACTGTGTTCAGTTACATTGTTTATCTCCGATTGTTTTGTGAAACTGTGCCCTACAAAAGTTGGGTTTGTAATGTGTCTGTTATGTAATGTTTGATTGTTAATCTTTTTGTTTTGATCTGTTTTAGGTTCCTTCACTGTGCCATCTTCAATTAAAAGTTGTGACATTTGCATGTATATGGTGCTGTTTCAAAGGTAACATCGGTTGATCCTGTGAAATACAGACATAGACTTTGAGTGTACAAAACTTGCACCAAGTCAATTTATACTGTGATTAAATGGAAGATTTGAAAAATGCATTGTACTTGTTCTCTATTGTGTGATAGCACTAAGGCAATATGTCTGCTCAAACCACATGTGCTAGCAAATCCAAATCATGCTAATCTATCTTCACATTGGCAAAATCCTCATTGTGTGTAAAGTGTATGTAGCTGTTGATGTGTCTCATCATTGTAGGACTTACTTCTTGTGGCACACCATGGAAACTTGGTTGCAACATTCTACCAGGTACTGGAACAGTGGAATGGAATGATCCTGTGTCTACAAAATGTAGTATTGCCATGTTTTTGTCATTATTGATGTGGGATTCCTTATGTGAGACAGAACATCTGGCTACAGCTGATGCCACGAGTCAATGATAATTTGCCCAATCAATCTGATTGTTTTGGATATATCCTCTTCTTTCATGTTGGCAAAGTTGTGAACTAGAAGTGTGAAAACTGGCAATGAGTATTAGTGTCATGAATGGATTGTTATGATAGTGAAAATGTTGACGGATAAAATTTGGTCAAATGGAATAAACATGGTAGAAGATGATTAATGGTATATTTCTTTGGAAGTAATGGCTGTGAACTTGAGAAAAACATTACCTACTAGAAAATTATCTATGTTTATGCAATACTTTGATTTTTGTTGAGAGATACAACACCAGTCTATGAGTATTTGAGTTGTGAATTTATTGACCTAAACAGGAAGAAATTAAACAGGGTGAAAATGATAAAGCATGCCAAAAAGTGAAGAAGTCTGTCGTGGTGAATGAAACCATAGTTGAAGAGCCAAAATTGTTTGAAATCCAATGTCTAAAATACAACTGGCATCAGAAAGTTAAATGAGTCCAACAATAGTCCATAAAGTGAATGCTAGTCACACACTGAAGGAAATAGGTTGGAGTTTATTGTTTGTGATAGAAGATGTCGTGCCATCCCCACCTCCTGTTAATTTGGATAGACGTCCCCTCCTGCAGGTGAGGGGGAATACACAGTTGCAGGGCCTGGGGTAGCTGCAGGTAATTCTTCCAGTGGCTGGGCTTCACTTTCTGTGCCTGTGGTAGATTCAGATTGCCCAGATGTTGTAGGGCTACAAGAAGAGGTAGATTGTGCTGGGAAAGCACTGCCCTTATGGGTGTAAATGACCTACAGGTCAGGGATCCCATATTGGAGCTGTGAGCCTTCATCTGATAATTGAGCATGCTCTGCAACTGCTTCATCTCCTGGAGCTTGGTGAGTACCTGGCCCACCATGTCTCGGGACTGATTTTAGGCCCTCAAGACTTGGTTAATGGTGGTTTGAGTGAAAGTGACCATAGTGGCCTCACTATGCTGGCCCACAGATTCCATCCTACGACCTCTAACACCACTATTCTGTGCCTATGACACAGTGTGTCCCATCCGACTATATCCTGGGTGTGCTTGAGCTGGTGGTACTATGGTCTTAACATTACCCAGGACTGGGTGGCACACACCAGGTGTTAAAGTGGTAGGAAAGTGGTAGGAACACAGGTAGCAAAAGCTTTGGTTAGCTAAGGCATTATAGCTAGAGTGGGGGGTGTTGATGTGGGGCCAGTGAGACTCACTGGAGACATCTGCCCATGCTGACCAATGGACCAGAATCCTCATCATCATCCAGATTACCAGACTGTTGTCCTCAATGGAGGTTGATCCTGGGCTGTAAAGGAGGTCTTCTATGTAGCAGGTTCCTCATCACATGCTCAGGCAGTTGGACATATTGAGAAACTGAGAACATTTTTTGTTAGTAAAAGTGTGTATTATACATCCAAAGATTCTGAGGCAAACAATGTAGACACGTGGAAGTAAAAAATATTGGAAATATTATGATAGCTCTCAGTGGTACTGAACATATTACCCTAATGTTTAGCAATTTCAAACAGCACTAATTCAAGTAAGCAGGTAATAGGATGTCCGGAAATGTTTATGAAGTGGTTAGGAAATATAGCTAAAATCTCCCAACCATTCAACCAAACACAGTGGAGAGGTGAAATGTGTAATTGGCATTTCCAAGGCCTAGCTGATTTTTAAACAGACATATACACAACGCAAATGGATGTTTGTCATCACCTGAACAGTGCAGAGTTAATTTTTGCTAGTACCACTTACATTCAGTATCTTAGTTTTCATACCTAATGATTTTTGAGTCTACTCAGTTTGATTAATGAAACTCATTACATCACTTCTATTGGGTAAGAACAACAGGACAATATTCAGTAAACAACATAAACGTTTTTCAGAAGAGAGCATAAAATAGGTATTGATCACTACATAACACTTTACCATATGTTGAAATCTGTTAGACTAGAGAGAATGAGCAATATGAAAAAACAATATTCTTTTGATAAAACAGAAACAGGGCATCATGGTAGTTGTAGTCATTTCATAGACAACTTTCCACACAAAATGGTTAGTGGAGCATACCTGTGGAAATTATGCAGTTGAAATGGTACAGACACAATCACGCACATATGGATAATGGGTTATTCTGTGTTGTAACACATACAGGCACAATATCATCATGTGACATGTAATGGAGATTGCAAAAGAACAATTGATGGACAAAATACTTTTTTTGCACGCCATGGAGATTGACACTTGTGATCTTAAATGCAACACAATACATTCAAACACACAATCCAAATTACCTGATACTATTAGTTAGCTATGAAAATATGCGAAGAACACATTGTCAGCAGCTGAGTTTAGAACAAACAGAACATGTTGGTTTAGTGAGAGAGTGTAATGTGTAACTTACAAGACTGCACTCCAAGAAGTATTCCTGTCACGCCTTCAGGATGTAGAATCTGCAAGACCTTCTCTTCTGAGGGCTTGAGTTGTAAGGGAGGCTTGGGAGAACCACCACCAGTCCTTGGGCCTCCAGGTGCAGCTTGGAGGCCTCAGAACTCACTCTCCCCCACCGGTCAGTCCACCTCTTCCTAATTTCCTTCTGTGTGCACAGGTTATGAGCTACAGCAATCACTGTGTCGACTATACTGGCCAACGTTTGCCTTTTCAGTGATATGGATGCATTTTGAACTTGGGCTCCAAACAAGTGTGGCTCTACTCTAATGATTTCTTCCACCATGACTGACAATTCTCCATCAGTAAAACTGTTTTTTTGGGGGGCCTGGCATTGTGCAAAGGAATATGATTAAATATTTTTTTTACCACAAAGTAATAAATGAAAGAAGATATAGGGAGAAGAAATGTAACAATATAACCTAAATTAAATGGCAAAATCTCTGCTAGAAAATGTCATGGTGCAGTGGAATGGCAAATGATCATGGTCTGAAATTAAGTGTTTTTTATAGTTTGGTATTCAGGTGTTTCCATTTGGCCAATTTACATCAGGTGAGCTCTTCTAGCACCCATCCAATGGCCGCAGTAATGGTGCACTGTTGAGCATGTACAGCGACGGACCCCTTCCATCAGGGACTCACTGCCAGGAGAACGCCAGCAAAACTGTGAAATCTAAATCTGCTCGGCAGAAACTGACACCACTGTCGGCAATGGAGTATTATTCACCAGCATCGGAGTCTGCTGCTTTGGCAGTGGTGTGCCGCAATCGCGGTTGAAAACACACTGTTGACGCAGACAGCGAGTCAGTCTGCATTTGTCTAAATACAGTGGGTGAAAGACTCTCGAATTGGCAGAGTACTTTGGATCTCTGCCACGGCTTGATGGAGGTAAGACCATCATGATCTAAATCAGGCCCTGTGTCTGAACTTAGCAATCTTCAATGTAACTTTGTCCAGTGGGTTCTCGATAACAATGCCTCCTCCTCGGACACTGCCATCTGTCTTCTTCTGCTAAACTTTACCTGCTCAGATAGTTTTCTTAAAAATGTCTTTAAAGTCCAAAGGTAAGCAGAAACCAAGCCCAATCTAGTTTATGTACCTGAACTGAGCTTCATCGCAGTCTGCCTAAAGTTTGACCTGGTCTCACGCAACTAGATGTCCCCGATTGGCACTTAGATCTTTTACGTGCTATTTTTCAATTTAAAATTTAAAAGTTTATAACTCTGGTTCTACTAATTTGTTGTTTGTCAATTTGGTCTCAAATAATTTATTAAAGTGTATTTTCTGTTGCTAACTTGGTGTAGGATTTTTCCTGTGTTTTGTTTTCACTTTCTTACTGTTTGAATGCTGCAATAATACTTCACACATTGCTTCTAAGTTAAGCCTGACTGCTTTTGTGCCAAGTTACAAGAGGGTTAAGCACAGTTTGATTTAGTGACTTTTGTGGTTCACCCTGAAAAGGGTTGTGACTTTTGCTTGAGAAGGGCCCTCACGCTCCTCAATCAACAACCCAATTTCTTACAATTGCTTTCCTATTCCATAATCTTTTCTCACTCATTTCTGGTTTTCTTCAGTTTAATTTAGCTTTCCTTGCATTGTACCGAGAACCAATTTATTGACTGAAATTGGATTCTCTATTGTATTGTGCAAAGCACACTAACACTCTTGTTCAGGAAGATCTACACTGATTACATATGTAAACAAAGAAATTAGCCAGAGTTTATTCCTCTGCCAATGAATATTGTGTCTGAGACTCAAAGAGTGACCATAAAACTATTCCAACTTGATCTGCAGTGACGTTTTGAATTAGAACATACATCCTAGTAAAATGTTTCTATTCCTTTTAGTCAAGGGGACATTTTATTAATTGTTCTCAGATTGTGAGAAGACACCTGAAAAAAGGTACTCCAGAGATCTTCAGATCATGGTTGAATATCACATTCTAGTGCTACAGCTATTCAACGTAACCTTCATTCAAAGCAAACCCAAATGAAAAAAATAAATCAAACTAAATGTGGACGATTGAAAATAGATAAGGATACTAGAGAAAGGAATAGATTAAGAAACAAAATAAATAGTGGATCCCAGCGGGCCAAAAGATTTCTTACCAATTGATGTTGTTTGCTAATTTGAATGTTCATCTCTTAATATTTTAAACGTATCAGTAACGAATTACATGGTGGCAATATGCTTAACGACTTCTGGTTGTATGGCCCAATGTTGAGGCAAGTTACATTTAATTTTACCAAATGTATTCAATTTAGAAGGCAGTGGAGATTAACTTATTCTCTGAAAAGATTTAATATATTTTATAATACCGTTAAAATCTGTTAAGGATGTGTGCTACTTTTCCGTGGTAAGCATGTGCCATTTATACTGAGGTAAATAGAGAAGTACGCATTAACTAAATGTTACTAGTTTTAGTACTAAACCGGGTTGTAACCAAAGATAATTTACTGAGCAATGCAGATACTTTAGGTAATTTCCAGTAATAAAAAACTAATCATCTGGTCATTTATCCAGTAGCTGAACGGTTTATGCTGGTCTGAAAAAACTGAGTTCACAGCGTGTGACAGTGTACCCAAAACATCCATATTCTTGAATACTGGAAGCCCTTTGCATGCCTTTGCTCCTTAATGTAGCTATAGTTCAAGTTGCCCTATAAAAGCAGGTATCCAATTAGTATACATATATTCAAAACTTAGGCTTATCCAAACTTACAATTGGTGACAATAAATGATATTATGATTAAACTGACAGTTAATTGTAACCTTGTTATTTATGGCTGTCTTGTGGCTCTATTGTGCATTTCAGTTTCCAAATGTCATAACCCATTCCTATGTCATAGCAACAGCTGATAACAAAACTGGTTACCCACTGTTCTGATGTCATAAAAGCCTTCCAGGCCAGGCAGACAGAGCACTCTGCGAGTCTGCCAGCACAGCTCTGCTTGTCTGCTTTGACTGAAAAAATCTTTAATTCTGAAAGTTATTTCCTTTTAGACCCTATTTTTCGCTGCAAGAATGTCTTTAAATGAGTGAAAGGCCCTGTATAGGTGGAATGATGGATCATTCCTTTAGACTTTAGTGGCAAAAGAATGTTTTCAGTTCTCACTCACATTGGATTTAAATTATGGGTGTCAATGCTGATTCAGAAAGATCAAAATTGGAATGATTCAACTGTCACAGAACTGAAAGACTAGAGCTGATGGCTCTCCTTTTACCAACTACCTTGCGAGAAAGTTCACCATGCAGTGAGACAGAAAAAAGTGTTGTTATCTTTCTATGAAGCTCTAATGTCATAAAGACATTCAAATAATAGGGTCAGCTAAATCCAAAGATAAAATACCTGTATATATCTAATTTGAGGTAAAACTGAAGTGAAGAAACTCTTTAGTTGAAGCGATGCAGAGTAACCTGATGGATGAAACAGTTCTCTTACCAGCTGCTTTCTTCAATTTTAGTTATCATTTGCAATGGTTGCCATTAGAATAATATATTTCAAATGTTTGCATGCTAAACATGTTATTAATTTAAATTAATAGTCTACATATTGTACAGCACTTGGTCACCTTCACCTTTGTAGAGGATAAGAGAATACTTGCCAGATAAACCTGGCAAGCAGAGAGCACATGTGGTCAGTTTCAAATCCCTCTTTTATTAGATTTTTTTCAAGTAGAATATGAGAACAAAACCAGAATGTGCACTTACCTATTAACATGTTTTTTACTCAGGCATACATTTGAGAGAGACTAAGGGACTGATTATGATGACTCTCACAGACAGGGTGACTGCTGTCGCTTTCTGTCGGTCTTCCCGCCAGCTTCCCTGGTGGCATCCGACCGCTGCCTTCACTGACATTGGTGCCACTGCCGCTGTGGTGGAAGAGGTGGGAGCGGCTTGCCCTACCACCGACATTTCACTGGCCAGTACGCCACAATGCGTGAGTCAGCTGTAAGGCGATTAAATGGTCAAATGATTAACTGAGGGCATACGTGCCCTCAAATCCTGACTCTCGTGTATATATTAAGTGCACCAATACCGTCTGGTCAGACGGGGCTGTGCCTGCAGCAATTAATTTTGTCTTGAAAAATACCCCCTGACTGTCTGGGAGCACAGTCCGGGTGTGTTCAGCAGTGCGCTGTGTGGGCTGCATTGCCATTCAACTTGGTCCTCGTTCGTGCGACCACCAGCCCCCTTGTAAGGTCGTGCTACTGTGGGTGGGGAAGCTGGCAGCTCAGCGGAGTTACCCAGTTACCACTGCAGCAGGCTGACGGGTGCCCAGCCAAAGCCGTGATCAGACCCTAAAAGTTTAATGAACCTACGTTGAAAATATTTAACAATTTCAACCAAAGAAAATATGCAATTAATTTATTAGTAAACTAATATAGAAACAACAATTGATGCATTTGTCGGTTTCATGCAGACATACAGCTATATAGAACAATGATGATCTATATATATAAACTCGAAAGTATGTCTGTTTGTCCTTTATGCATTACTACACCATTCATCCGATCAGCATGAAACTTTGGGAAGTTGTTGAGTACACTCCCGCGAAGGTTTCTGGGAAAAAAAGAAATGTTAAAGATCGGCCCCCTCGGCCCCCCAGCACTCCAGGGTCCTCATAACCTTTCCAATAGTGAACGTTTACAGTTTCCGGTGTTACTCGCTTTTGCAATGACCATCAACAAAGCACAAAGGCAATTGCTGCAAGTGTGTGGACTAGATTTGGAGAATCTGCGCTTCTCACATGGACAACTGTATGGGGCCAGCTCGCGCGTCGGAAAACCTTTTGATTTATTCATGTACGCACCAGACGGAAAAACAAAAAATACCGTGTATCCACAAGCACTCGAATAAATAAACAGAATTAAAACAACACTTTAAAATGTTTTCCATATTAAAATGAATAAGTTTCAATAAAAATGACACAATGTTAATTGAATGTTATCATAACAAGTTTCCTTAAATTAGCTACTAGCGACGGGTAAGCTAGTAGCAGATAAATTAAATACCAACTCCTCTTGTCCAATAGGTTTTTCACTGCAAACAATTTTTTGGTTTGCATCAATGATGATAGATTTCCTCATATGTTGAGACCTCTATGTGATAGGGATTATGCGAGAGAGTGGTCTAATTTTTTATTCTTTTGTACAGATGTGTGCAGGGGTGTAGTGTAGTTCCTATTTTCCCAATAGGCCCTGCGCATTGGAATAACATAAACAATAGTATAGACGTAGAAGTGCGGTCTTCCAGGTCTCTACTGACTATGCTAAACTTAATTGGATTTGTTACCAACTAGCTCAGAGGTCACTGGAAACTTTCTTGACTGAATAGGAAGTGATCAGCTTCCCTGGTACAGACAAGAAGGGATTCAGTTTTCCAACAACCGCATAAACATGACAACTTTGCTCCTTAGAATAAGAGTCAATCTCTAGAGTCGTGTGAAACAATAGGCAGTTATTTTACTCAGTCAGTTGTGCAGATTACTTTCACCAAGATGCAGAGAAATAGAGAGACGGGTGTTTTCAATAAAAAGGTATTATTTATTGAACAGTCTTTCTTCTCATGCAAGAGAAATGAATTGCCACAGTTGCAAGACTAGTTATTATAAAAAGTGCGTACAGTAAAATGAGGATTGCGAAATAATACTGTAAAAGCATTGATATGGTTTCTTAGCCATACAACGGTTAAAATGAATAAAATATATACATTCATATATACATTTGACTAACGTACTCAACTGGTGCTTCTAACTACGCCTACCCCAGTGTACCTGACCTAAGCCTAATACTTGGGAGGGAGTAAGTAAGTAGCAGTTTTAGTTAAGTTGGTTTTGCCAAGGTTTGCTTCAAGAATTCTCTCTAAGGGTTTAGTCAACACCATACCTCTGAAATAGAATGTTGGAGGTCTTGTATCTCCTTCCAGGACTCGATATCCCAGTCACTCGCAAGAGTAGGCTGGAAACGCCGGAGCTGGATTTTCTCGGCAGGAAAAAAGACAGCGTCTCTCTCAGCGCGTCGAGGAGGAGGAGGAGCAGCGTCCGTGGGCAGCTTGTATCTGCTGGGCTCTGCAAGGGACAGCTGTTCTGCTCCTGTATTCACCACACCATCGCTAGCATTGATGTCGTTGAGGCAGCGTTTGCTTAAGGCAACGTTGGTAATATTTATACCTGAAAGGTGCCTTGTTTGACGTACGTTTTTGGACATAAGACGTCAATAAAGATGTCACTAGGAAGTGATCGTCTCTCAGTGCTCATTAGAGTTCTATTACTGATCAAAACATAGCAAGCGGGGTTTTCCCAGGTTGCTGAGTTTTATCTTTTTGAAGAACTCGGAGTGTAATCTAGGAATCTTAGATAGTGGCTTCTGCTGTGTCATTTGCTCTAATGAGCTGCAGAGGAAGCGATTCTGAAATGTGGCTCTGATCGCGTTGGGCCAGAGACGAGTTTCTGAAATATCACTCTTGATTGTTTATGCCATTATAGGGGAATAAATGGATTATAGCCGTATAGGGGCATAAGGTCACAGTATTGATCGGGGTCCTAGATTAGAACGCGACACCCACTCCACGAATTTATGTCCATCAATTTACTAAAAACTATAGCAAAAGATGCATGTGTAACATTACCCACCCCAAAATACATATTTGCATTTGAAATGGCGTATTTGAAATACATGGATTGTACTGTACGTATTTAAGCATAGAAATCATTCAAAATTATAGCATATGTAATCAGTGAACGATTCTGTGAAAAAATTTACACATGAAATATCTCTTAATACAGAAAAGAAGGGCGAGATAATTTCATCACATATAAATGCAATTGCTGTAACATGTGTTAGAGGCTGATGTAAAGTTATTATGTCTCTAGAAGTTCCTAAAAATAGAAGTTCTGTTCTTTATGAATAGTTCTACTTTAAGCAAAGAATTTTTGTGCCAGAAAAAAAGGTAAATATTTTGAAAAATGTTCAATTAAAAAAAATAATTTTTTCATGGTGAACGGGGGAATAGAGTTCCAACGCTTTTCAGTAGTTTTTGTTGATCAAAACTGAAGGCCGAATTCAGAGTTCATGGGAACGCTGTGTGTCGGAATGCTTTTCAAAAATTATTGTTTCTGTTCGGGGGAAGAACATCATATCAGACAGGTTGTCAAAGAATTGGTCTACAGAATCAGGTGACAGTTCGACCAAGTTCGATAACGCTGTAACTTGGCAGGTGTGAGAATGATTGCTATCATCAAAGTCTGGATCATCAATGCTCACAGAAGGTCGTACCTGGGTGATGTTGCTTTTATTTCTCGCTCCACTGTCACCACCTAGTCGTAGCACAGGAGTCTCAACGAATGCCGTCATCAGGATTGGTAGCCGCAGGGGGCAACACAATGCGTGAGCCGTTATAGGACTTAGCAAAGTATCGATATCCATTGGTACTGCTGATGGAAGTGCAAGACAGATGTCCAACACGCACTCATCTCCGCATAGCATACATCGAAGCACAGGTAAGATGCAGATCTGCCATATCGGTCTGAATGAAAGAAACCAGGTCATGTTCAGATCTCTCAGCCTGGCCAATCCAAGGTCTCTAGTTATTCGGTCCCGTTAGCGTATTGCTAGGATCGTTTCTTCCATCCTTGTCGGAGTCATGTCTGAGTTTTGGCTTGCCATATCGGAGCAGGAGGGTCAAAAATAAAATGCCTGCTACAAGTCCCAAAATCAGGGGTATTCTGCCAAAGAATGAATGGACAAAATTAGGAATGATTCCCAGAATTGCTTTGAATGGTGTTAGCAGTCCCGTAAAAATCTTCTTAAATATGCGTGGGATGCCTATGGCACTAGACATGTGAAGAATTTGGCTAAGCATTTCTGTGAAATGCACAGGGCAATTTGTTGATAAAAGGTCATGAATCTCTGATGTTGTCCTTGCAACTTGGAGTTCATACGTCTCTTTTGATGACGTGATGGGCACTGTTGTCTGCAAAAGCACAGACTTCATTCTGCCTAAAGTATCAATTCGTATAGAAGAGACATTCAAACAAGGCCATATGGGAGTCTCGGAGTCTCCAGGGCCGTTTGGAAACAATGCTTGCATACAGCATTTGACCATGGAAGTTACTTGAACGAGATATGCTTTCCCTGGCAAAAGGCCACAACAGCTGTGATCCGTTATTAGAATGTAACTCCCATTCGAGAGCTGCTTAAAGAAAGGCTCTATCTGTGTTGCAGGTGTGACATGCTGGTGGCATGAAAGGTTGTTAGAATTTCCTTCACAGGCTCTGTGTAAGTTAATACCCTGGCACAAAAGTATACCGCTTAGTGAATGTTTACAGTTTTCACCACTAAGAAATACATTTTTGTTGCTGTCACTATAGCATGTGTGTGTGTATGGTAATGTCTATGTTGACTTAATGTATCCTTTACCCAATCGTTAATACTGGCCAGTAGGTATGTATTCAAGGCAATTTTTAAATCGGAAAGTTGTTATCGGAATTATGATAATCCCGTGTATTATCCATTCAATGACAGGAATTTCTGACATTGTCAATGGTAATCTCTCAAGTTTTTCGATGCTCAGGATTGTATAGTCTGCTCCTTTCTGTGCCAAGCTGATTTGTTTATCAGTAAGGTTAAAGATGGAAAACAATGACGTTGTGTTGATTAAACTTAAGGCACATAGCCTGAACGAAGATTTTGCAGCGTCCAGCCTAATTGTAAAATAGAACGCAATTGCGACTGGCCATGCTGTAACATTAGCAAGTCTTTGTCTATTATATCTATGGCAGATGATACAATACTGTCCAGTGAATATATTCTGGAGGACAGAGTCATTAACCCATTGTCCACAACAGAAAGTGATTTTTCCAAATTAATACGATCAATTTCTCGTATTTTTTCAGCTGTTTCAATTTGTGTTACTTTCCAAGCCTAGTTGTAAGCCGCATATATACTGGCCGCTATGAAGCGTTTCTGACGCTGCTTGCGTGGTCCCATAATAAAATCGCGCAAATCAGCACCATCTTTAAGTAAAGATAAGTGTTGCTTAATTTCTGCCAGTGTGGATGTTTCTTAGCCATTCAAGGCACAGCTTCCCTACACTGTATGTTGTTACTATCCCTGGATGTTGTCTCTGGGAGTATCTAGGGTCTGGTCTGGTCATTGTTAACCCCTGTGTTTTATTCAGGAATCTATCTTGACAGTTGTTTGTGTCAGTAGGCCAGAATAACCACTTTTTCCAATCAGGATGTGTTCTGTTTAGATGTAAAATTTTAGATACGTCTATTTCAATATCTGTTGTTGCATTATCAGGTATTGGCTTTGGAATAGACGGTTTGTTAAGGTCTTTGATCTTAGCTAGGCCAAGACAGGTTGTTTGGTGAATTGTGTCCTTTAAGAACATTAATTGTTCTGGGATCATGCAGGCTCGAAATAATGCTTCTATGCCTTGTACCTGCCAATCTTTTGTACCCCAGATTGTTTTTGTTTCAATGTTATTTTTCCAATAATCAAAACCAAATGTCATCATTTTTTCATAAAATGCTTCTGAATATATCAATTTAGTATTTGTCAGCATTGTTTTCAACCCTGTTTTATCTAACAGTTTATAATAAAACGTTTCTGCATCACTGGTGTTAAACCCTGAGAAGTACTGAAATTTCTCATAGAATGTTTTAGAACTGCTTTTAGGTGGAGTAGCACAATGTTCCCATTGGTTATATTTAAAAAAAATTCTACGTTGTGCAGATTTATGTAAGTAATGATCTCCATAATGTAAGAAACAATACATCTGTTCATAACTAGACGAACCTTGTAAATAATCATGTTCTGTAAATCTTGCTGACAACACTAAATCAGACATCATATTATTAATACTTTCAAAATCCCAATGATCAGAAAATGTACTTGGTTTTACAAAGTCACTTAAGGAAAGCTTGAACTGATGAGGATATTTCAAGATTTCGACCGGACCATATATTTCATAGTCAGTTTTGTCCCATACTACCCCGCCGGGTATTGGAATGACTGTGACATTTACTGTTGACAGTTCTCTTTTCTTCACGTGGGATGATCTGTGTGGTTTGAGGACTAAGTTGATGTTCTGACTTGCTGTGTCCATTGTATTGTAATAAACCTTCCTAAAATTAAAACTAAAATTGGGCATAGTAGGAGTATGAATATCCCTGAAATAATCCAATGCTCAATCAATGGTGGCAGATATACCTCTTTGATTTGATGAAAGAGTTCTTTTGCTTTTTCTTTAAAAGTCTATATTTCTGGCATCACTTCGGGGTTGCTTTGATCCTCAGAAAAGTTGTCGAAGTTGATGAAGTAGCCAGAGGCAGTTCTGTCAATTGTTGGGATTGTTCTCTCAATTTGTCTTTCGGTAGCACATTCTGATGCCACGTCATTGTAGACTGGTGTTTCTTGACCAACTGTTTCAATCTGTGTTCCAAGTGGCATGAGTTCCATGGCATTATTGCATAGTCCCTCTCTGTGCACTGCAGGTTCATCGAATGTGATTAGTCTTTCAGTTTGAACCTCTTGGATTGTTGCAAGTTTGAGTATTCTTTTGTTTCTCGGGAGTCCACTGGGCCTACTGTTGATTATAGGCCACATGCTTGTGGTTTTACCAGGTCGATTGATACAACTCTGTTCTCCTTTTTACCAGCAAGGGGCGGTAGTACTACTGATCTTGTTCCATTGATTGCTAAAACAGGTACTGCTTTTCTGTAAGAAGCCCCAAATTCCTTCTTCACCGTTATTTTTTCTCTGACTAGATCCCCAATCTTTGGAATCCAGACAGGCCTTGCTGGGGCTGGTGGTACCTCGTCAGTGGTAGCTGGCTGTTGCTTTAAATTTATGTTACTTATGGATTTTCTTGTTTCATTCAAGTCCTGTAAAACAGCCAAACGGTCTTTGATGTCAAAGTCTGTATTCTTATCTTCTCCCACTGATACCTGACTATCTAAGTCCTGAATGTGCATTCTAGTTCCGAACAATAGTTCGTACGGGCTGAAACCTTTTAGAGAATTTCTTGGCAAATTGTTAAGACTTAACTGGACACTTATTAAATGTTTGACCCACCCATCACCCGAACCTAATACCTTCGCTGTTATAGATTGCTTTATGTCCCGTTTTTTTCTTTCTACCACACTGTTCCCTTCGGGGTGTGACGGACAAGAATATCGCAAGCCAACGCCCATGCTGGCCATGGCCTCCTTATAAGCTTGAGAGCTGAAAGCAGGACCCTGGTCAGAATGGAACATGGCAATTGCGTATGTGCCGATAAAGACTCGCAGATCTTTTATAACCGTTCTGGCGTCAGCCGAGTGCTGGCGCCACAATTTTTTATGTGGATTTTGTCTTAATTGATTATTGGGACGCTGGATGGCATGTAGACAGCATTACCCTGTCTTTAAACGGTAACTGGGCAACAGACTGGACCGGTTCACTACTTCGATCCCTGTCACAATTGGGACAGGTCTTCACATATATTTGATGTTGCACGCTCATCCCCGGCCACCAGTATACTGATTGTAATTCTTTCAGAGAGTCCCTGATTGTTTGGTGTCTCAGACCCAACCCCATATGTGCTTCCTGTGTGAGGAAACCTCTTCGGTTCCTGTTTTGAATTACCCTATCCCCCACTCCAGGGATTCGAGCAAAAGGAACGGAGTTTGCATCAATTACGTATGCATAATTGAGTGGATAGTTCACGGGTAACGCTGCACAGTCGCCTTTTACGGACGTTTTTACTGCCAGCATGGTTTCCCCGTCTATGTATTTTTCTGAACGCTTCTTTTTGGCTACGGAAGCCGGTTTAGTTGCTTCTGCTGTGGCTGTATTAGCCAATGAATTCCCTGCAACGTGAACGCCATCACGTTGATGACTCAGAGTGTGTATCACGTGAGTCTTTTGTAGTTCCTTCTGTAAAAGAACTACTTGTTTCCAAAGCATTTTATGCTTGATTGTGGCACCTGTGTCATCTTTGCAATCATTTTTAACCCAGCTCTGCAACTTATTATTGTAGGAGTTGACGCAAAAATGCGAATCACACACGATTAGTGTCGGGAATTCACGTTCTGCATTTTCAAGCGCCATCTTTAAACATCTGATTTCAGCTCGCTGAGCCGAACAGTTTCTAACTGATTCAGTATTTTCGGTCTGAATTTACCACACAGCCAGCGACCTTTAACAATCGCACAGGCTGCATCGTAGGATTTGTTCTCTACGTTGAAATGCTGTACAAATCTATCTGTATAGATTATGCAGACGTACTGTGGGAGAGGCAGAAGTTCCATTGGCAGAGGATATTCTTCTTCATATATCAAATCATTCAGTTTTTCGAATTGCGGGGCGAAATAGTATTTAACATCTTCCGCTCCAAGAGAATTTACACACTGTATCCATTTCGGATCCAGTGACACTGTAGGCAGGTTTACTGGCCTGAATAGCGCCTCGAAGGCGGATTCCGCTGTGAGGATATTAATCCTTTTGCCATGTGCTAGTTCTCGTTCATTCGCTAATGCAGTTTCTACTGCTTTCACAGTTTTTTCTGTGGGACTGAATGTTTTTTCCGCTTGTGTGTACAAGTGAGATTTAATTGAAATTGGTACCTTTTCTCCCTCATTAGAGGTCAGATACGTGAATCCGCATCCTCCTGGGATGACTTTGATTACCAGATCGCGTGTGTTGTCACGTGTATCTAATTTTGTTTTTGCTAACATGTCTGTTTGCAGTGATCTCAAAATTTCTGTATGTTTTTGAGTCCAGTTGATTGGTTTAAAATCAGGTTTAATTAGTTCGTAGAGAGGTTTAACCTTCTCCGCATAATTTAGAATGTAAGTTCTTCCAAAATTCAGAAAGCCTAGAATCGATTGTAAATTCTTCAGCGTTTTTGGTGCTTGGAGCACAACGCACTTCTCTAAGAAGTTGTCCGCTAGGCTTTTTCCTTCACTTGATAATTCGTATCCTAAAAATAATAGTCAGATGGGCAATTCGAGACTTTTTAAAGTTGAATTTGTAACCCTCTGCTGCGAACCCAAGTATAATGGTGTTCACTCTTTTCAAGTGAGTCTCCAAGTTGTCGTCTGTGAGATAGATATCATCTACGTAAGATAATGCCTCATCATCATACATTTGTAGTAACTCTGTTACTCTGGCTGAGAATAGTCCTGGGCTATTCTTGAATCCCTGTGGGAGCCTACAGAAATTTTTCTGTGACCCCATTTCTGAGAAAGCGGTCAAATATCTGCTTTCTGGTGCAATATTTTGACAAAAGAAACCATTAGATATGTCTAAAATCGTTTTATATTTTTTCCTAACTATGTTATTCATTAGTGCAGCACTATGCGAATGTTGTACTGCAAATGTTTTGCAACATGCATTAAGGTGTCTGTAGTCCAAAACTAGACGATATGATGTGTCTGGTTTGGAGACAGGAAACAAAGGATTGTTCATTTGAGAGGTGCATGTTTCAATCACCCCCTGGTATTCAAGTTGATCTAAAATCTCCCTGACTTGTTTTTTAGCTTCTTGCTTAATGGGATACTGCCTTTGTGCAGTCGGTTTTTTTTTTTATCTGGATTTTGTGAGGAGGAGAGTCCTCATCCCATCCTACATGATTTTTATATAATGCTGGTGCCTGGGCTACTGCCCATTTCCTTGCATAAGTATATTTTTTGTGAATCGGAATGTGATTCGAGAAGGCAGGCATAATCATTTCTTCGCCACGAGGGCACTCCCTGACAAACTCTGGGGGCCAATCTTTTTCAGCTAACAGAATGTCATAGCCTTTTGAGAGTTTATCCCAAAATAGACCCCTTATTTTCCTAGTCTTATCACCCTCTATACGCAGTGTTATTTCGTATAGCTTATGGGGCTCGATAACTCTGGTGTCAGCAGTTTCTACTTGAATGTATTCATTCGTGTCCACTGTCTCCAGATGACTCATCAGGATCTTGCGAGCTATGGTGAT
Source organism: Lissotriton vulgaris (assembly GCF_964263255.1). Taxonomy (NCBI): domain Eukaryota; kingdom Metazoa; phylum Chordata; class Amphibia; order Caudata; family Salamandridae; genus Lissotriton; species Lissotriton vulgaris. The sequence continues at coordinate 1,510,935,358 of NC_141691.1, read as the reverse complement.
TTCTGCTGCACTGTCTAGCATTGTCTGTGCCCACTCCCCGTTTTTCAACTGTGTCCTCAGTATTCTCGGCATGTTCGATTATTCTAATACTGGCTACCTTCTTTCTTGGAAATTGAGATTTTTTTACTCTGAGCAGGTTCCTTGTCTTTGGACTTGGTGTGCTCTCCTGGGTCTGACCGTCCTCTTCTTTCCGATTTCTGCGAAAAAGATCGAGAGGGGCGTGTATCAATACTTTGATATCTATCAGGCTTCTTCAAATTATCCCTATTTCTAAGGTTATATCTTTTCTCAGAAGGCTCCCTCTGGGGAGACTGTTGTTTTCGAGTCGGAGTTCTTTCCCTCCGTCGAGAACACCTTCCTCTGGACTGGAAAACTTTTTCTTTGGGAGTGGATTGTTTATTTCCATCCCAGCTCTTTTTAGGAGTATTTGATTTATTTTTAATAAATAATTTTTCAGGATTTTCGAGCAGTTGGGGCTTTACTGGTTTTCCACCCAAGCTGTCTCTACCTAGTTCTTCATAACATTTTTCTATATTTCTGGCAAGCTCAATTGGTTGATCTGTTATATCTGTTTCCTTCAATTTCTGGCGGATCGCCACAGATGCTGCTTCTCCTTTTATATTGGCTAGTAATATAGCCGAGACCTGCTTGAAGTCTTTTAGTAATTTCATACCAAGAGTTAAAGCAGGTTCTGGGCCGTATTCATTCTGAATCTGTTTTAGCACTTCTGGTATTACCGCCATTGACGGAACACCATGTGTTTTCATGTAAATGGAAGCAAAGACTGTACCCCAAGTGTCACAGTCCTCCACGTGTGGTGCGACCCCCATTGGAAGGCAGGTGGTCAGGATCCTGTGTTTCTCAATAGGGGTAGTGTTCGGAAATACTGCCTCTATTTGAGTAATTTTCTGCGCTAACCAGAAAGGAATTTGTTCGCGTTTTATGGGTGTTTTACCAAGACATGATTGTATGTTCTGTCGTGTAATTTTATTGGTGTTCCCCTGATGAGGGGTCAGCTGTGGTACATTAACAGCTGTTTGGACTGTAGCAGTCCGCATTACATATTGGACTAATTGTCTATGTATTTTAATTAATGTTTTTAGCTGTACTAACAGCTCTTCTTTTGACATTTTTGCAATGTCCGGATGTGGTGTGTAGCTGGCTAGAACCGGCCACGTTGCTCCTGGTCTACCTAGTGGACCGAGCCTGGTAATATGATCATTATGTTTTAGGGCGCCTTTAAACCAGAACAGATGCTCTTGGAATTTTAATGGGATTTCAATCTCCTCGAAAGGAGCGTACTCTTCCGGTGGATCCCCTATTTGGTAATAGTGGAACTCGTGTGTTGCAGAGTTTGCAGCTGGAAATTTTATCCATGAATAGAATACCTCTGTCTGCCGATATTCGTGTGCCTCTATCACGAAGACGACTGTGCCACCTTGTGTGGTCAGTCCATTTTCTATAAGTTTTGACGTTATAGATTTTCTTAACTGTGCCGGAATGATTATTGCACCCGGTTCATTAATACCGTCGGGACCCTGCTCAGTCGCATTTACTGCGGGTGCAGTGGTTCCGTTTTCTAAGTCTGACATTTTATTGTCAGGAAGGTTTTGCAGAGCAGGTCTCCAAGGAGACAAAGATTAGGTGCACAATATTTTGGAACACTGTATCCTTCAACGTTGAATAAACCAGAGCTTTACATAGGAATCTCTTCCTACTAAGTTCGGGCGAATTTTAACCTTTCACCCACTCCAGACGTCTATTGGAGTATTTACGGTAGAAAGGGGTCTGTGTGAAAAATGCACGACTGAGTTACTCTAACGTCTTGCGTTAGTTTTATCGCCTTACCAAACATTGGGCGCCATGTAGTGTAGTTCCTATTTTCCCAATAGGCCCTGCGCATTGGAATAACATAAACAATAGTATAGACGTAGAAGTGCGGTCTTCCAGGTCTCTACTGACTATGCTAAACTTAATTGGGTTTGTTACCAACTAGCTCAGAGGTCACTGGAAACTTTCTTGACTGAATAGGAAGTGATCAGCTTCCCTGGTACAGACAAGAAGGGATTCAGTTTTCCAACAACCGCATAAGCATGACAACTTTGTTCCTTAGAATAAGAGTCAATCTCTAGAGTTGTGTGAAACAATAGACAGTTATTTTACTCAGTCAGTTGTGCAGATTACTTTCACCAAGATGCAGAGAAATAGAGAGACAGGCGTTTTCAATAAAAAGGTATTATTTATTGAACAGTCTTTCTTCTCCTGCAAGAGAAATGAATTGCCACAATTGCAATACTAGTTATTATAAAAAGTGTGTACAGTAAAATGAGGATTGCGAAATAATACTGTAAAAGCATTGATATGGTTTCTTAGCCATACAATGGTTAAAATGAATAAAATATATACATTCATATATACATTTGACTAACGTACTCAACTGGTGCTTCTAACTACGCCTACCCCAGTGTACCTGACCTAAGCCGAATACTTGGGAGGGAGTAAGTAAGTAGCAGTTTTAGTTAAGTTGGTTTTGCCAAGGTTTGCTTCAAGAATTCTCTCTAAGGGTTTAGTCAACACCATACCTCTGAAATAGAATGTTGGAGGTCTTGTATCTCCTTCCAGGACTCGATATCCCAGTCACTCGCAAGAGTAGGCTGGAAACGCCAGAGCTGGATTTTCTCGGCAGGAGAAAAGACAGCGTCTCTCTCAGCGCGTCGAGGAGGAGGAGGAGCAGCGTCCGTGGGCAGCTTGTATCTGCTGGGCTCTGTAAGGGACAGCTGTTCTGCTCCTGTATTCACCACACCATCGCTAGCATCAATGTCGTTGAGGCAGCGTTTGCTTAAGGCAACGTTGGTAATATTTATACCTGAAAGGTGCCTTGTTTGACGTACGTTTTTGGACATAAGACGTCAATAAAGATGTCACTAGGAAGTGATCGTCTCTCAGTGCTCATTAGAGTTCTATTACTAATCAAAACATAGCAAGCGGGGTTTTCCCAGGTTGCTGAGTTTTATCTTGTTGAAGACCCCGGAGTTTAATCTAGGAATCTTAGATAGTGGCTTCTGCTGTGTCATTTGCTCTAATGAGCTGCAGAGGAAGCGATTCTGAAATGTGGCTCTGATCGTGTTGGGCCAGAGACGAGTTTCTGAAATATCACTCTTGATCGTTTATGCCATTATAGGGGAATAAATGGATTATAGCCGTATAGGGGCATAAGGTCACAGTATTGATCGGGGTCCTAGATTAGAACGCGACAGTGGTACAGATGAGCCAGAGAACAATCTCTGAGCGAATGCGTGATTTGTCTGATGAGATAAGGAATACTTTCACCTATCACTTGGAGAAGACACAAATGAGTCTACAGACCTTGCAACAGTGGAGGACTTACTTTCATGCCTCACATATGAGGGCATTGTAAGGATAAACAGCCCATTTTCCGTCTTTTCTCTCTGAAGAAATTCTTCACTCTCCTCTGCTGGGAGTATATTTGTCTTTTTGATGTTTTAACAGATATTATCATCCTCAGCATAAGGCTGCTCCTCTCTATGTTGGCTTTACATCTGCCTTTACTTTGAAGATGCCTCCTAAATAGTTCAAGATTCATTTTTGATGCAGAGAATAACTTCGCCCATTCTGAATCCACTCTTCCACTATTAGATAATTGTGAAGAGCCCCTTCTTCGAGTGTATCTTGTTATGCACCAACGTAGAACTTATTCTGTTGCCTTTTTAAAACTTAGACCAAATAAACTAGCACAAATATCATTTTTTTAACCACTGGTTCATAGAATCAGTTTCTCCTAAAGACCTTAATTAAAAGACAGTGGCATTGTGTTTTTGTATAGTGTGATATTTGATGTAAAGATGTATGATTCTTACAAGGTACCTTTCTATGAGAAAGACTGGTACTTAAGCTTAGAGTGAATCTGCATGCATATGTATTTCCCCCCGTCCCTTTGAGATTATCATTGAGAGGCTTGCCCCATGTGGGATCTTCTTTTTTCAAAGGAAAGGTTTTGAGACTGATTATCGAATGACATAGTCAAAAAGCATATGTGTTCTATATAGGACAGTGAACAGCATACAATGAAGAGCCTGTGTACATGTAGGCTCTGTAGGTTAAGCAAAGCATGATTACTTGTGTGACACCTTCTGCAGTTCTGACCGAAGAATGACTGAAATGACTTGCAATCTGTGTGATCTATGCTGCTCCTTGTAAGGCAAAATTAATGATGGAGACTGCAGACGCGAATTGGCCTATGTGACTCTCAATTATTAGTGGTAGGGCATAAACGCATGCAGGACTCTGCACACTGAGCTCTCTGGGCAGAAGTAGCCGGAAGTTCATGGGAGAAGCCCAGGTGCAAGGAGAAAGTCACATGGAAGTAATTAACCCGGTGCTGTGAAAGAGGGAACCACTATGAAGGGAAGGCTATTGGAGAGGAAAAGACTAGGAAATCCGCCAGGCAAAAGAAGGGAAATAATGAACCCATGAATAGATTACCGATCGAACTCGACGCGGAGAAAGGGTCAGCATGTATAAATGCAGGTTAGATTATGCTGGAACCATGCTGATGAACTGAGCTCGACGTTCAAGACATGAACTAAGCAATGCATAGCAACAGAAAGAACTGCAAGGAACATGAAGCATCACAAGAGAGATATGAACCAGGACTGGAATACGATTTAGACCAAGATGTGCAATGACTTCGAGAGGATTCTGATATGAACTGACCTAAAGTCAGGGGTCTAGAGGGCGTTTCTGAGAGCCACCTGATGGCAGATTTCTGATAGCATCCCCTTTCCCCAAAGGGCACAACAGAATGCGCAAATGCAAGGCAAAGTCCTTCACACATGAAACACAGTCCAAGACATTTCAAAAGTCTGAATGCTGGGTGTACTTTGAGGCTTGAACATAGAGAACAGCTTTGGAAAAACAGGGGTCTCTTCTTCTCAGGATGCCATGAATTGGTAGGGTTCATGGTGATTTGAGGAGCCTTTTTCCCTTGAGATGTCTGTTTTCTACGGAACCATACAGTGAAGTTTCAGTGAATACATGAATTATTTACCGTTACTCCTCATTATGCTGAATCCTACTCTTCCTCATCCCTGTCCTAAAGTTGTCAGTTTCACAAAGACATATCTTCCCTCTTTATCTGTCAATGTTTTGATGAAGTTCTGAGGTATAGATTTCCATATCAAGATAGCCACTCTGTATTTCTTGGAATAGCTATTGACAGGTGGTGGGTTATTGCCAAGAGCTGACTTAGTAACCACTGCTAATGACCTTGCATAAGCAGTCCTTATTCTGCATCTGGGATTCCACTTTCATTAAATTGGTCTTCTGGAGGAAGGCTACCTCTGCATGTTTAGACTTTTATTAATGGGACGCATTTTTCCTCTTAATATAATTGGACATACAATTCACGTTCAGAGTGCCCACACTTAGTGGCTGAGTCCAAGTATCTCCTGCCATTGAAAGGTGTAGAGTGCTGGAGATAGGCATGTCCTGAGCCAGGTGTCACGAATGGCAGAATAGTAACGGGTCTATGTGAAACAGTGGATAGTTTCAGTCCACAGTGGAATCCTCAGGGAAGAAGGCAAAGTAGGGGATATACCACTACTTCTGGATGCCAGGGAGAGGCTCAAAGCATTTTTGCACAGTCGGGAAGTAAGTCTGTGGAAGTAAATGGGCAATCAAGTTAATGAGTATACAGCACCACAAAACCAGCGGGGTTGGGCAAACCAGAGAAATATAGAGAGGACATGAGGTGTTAAGGCATGGGCAGGAGGAAATCAAGTGGTAACAAGGACATTTTGAGAGTGGGACAACACGCCACAAAGTGTGAAAACTGATGGCGGGCAGCTTAACACTGGCAACAACAGCTAGAGCAACCCATGCCTTAAGACAGACAGTTGTATGCGTGGATGAGAGGAGTGATTGGTCAGGTACAGCTAAGATGAGATTCTATAGCTCATACCTCATCCTATTTAGGATGAAGACCTTTACCCGCCCTGAGGTGGCATGCTTCATCATCAGGTTTATCCTAACAATGTGAAAATCAATGCAATGGTCTGGGATACAACCTCCTTCCCTAATTGGAAAGGAGGCAGCAGAACAAGTGCTTAGGAGTGTGTTGATGAGTCAAGTGGTATCCCTTTGACAACTATGTGTGCGGGGTTGTAACACAGGGAAAAAAAAATAAAGTTGCAGCTCACATCATTAAACTGATTTTCATGGTGTGAGGAGGGGCCTTATGATGGAGCATGCCACGTCAGGGTGGGTGAGGGTCTTCATCCTAAATAGAAAATAATTCTCTGAGATATGCGTTATAGAATCTCATCATAGTTGTAAATGACCAATTTCATCTTTGTGTGTTATATATAGTTAATTTGGGGAGCTAATGCATGTTTGGTCATAAAGATTTCGCTAGGCCCTCTTGTGGGTGCAGCAATGAGAGAAGTGTATCACAACTTCAATGAAAATTGTATAATTTGAGTGTGTGAAAGTGAAAGGAGGATGGGATGGCATGGGCCAACTAGTTGCACAGGGGATATTACAGTGTTTAACTTTCCTCGCCATGGGTCTCATGTTGGAGCAAATGTTGCACAGACAGCTCAAGGCTGCAAGAAACTATACCCTCCCCCGCCAGTACAGCTAATGGGGTGTGGAAGTGGAGAGACATGGCACCATATGATCATTCAAGACAGGAAGGACATGAACCTGCCAAATATCCATCAATCATTTATTACAGTTGTGCCACAGTTAAATCACATCATGAGGCCCCAACATACCAATTGTACAAGGCACAAGGACATTAGACCTGGGGAAAGTAGAAGTATCTGGAAAGATCACATTATCATCCACTCAAAAGCTCAAGGTCCCCGTTCTGGGGAGATCTGGCCTTATCACTGTCTCTGTTAAATAAATCAACCCTGTTTCCCCTGTTTCTAGTGAGTGATTCTACAGTTTGTTACAGTCCTACTGGAATACCTCTAATTTAGGCAGGTCTGTGAGTTTGGCTGTGTCATATACGGTTGAGTCTGCGATTAAGAACCCTCCACTAACACTGGGTGCCAGATTTGTGACAGGGAGAGAGGAGGGTTGTTCCATATCTACTAAGATATGACAGACACCATTGCACCATGATGAAAGGGTGTCTGCATAACAAGCAGGATCTTTTATTTGTACATGTAGGGACACCATCTGGTATAAAAACAATCCTTAGAGGCATTTCCTGTTTGTATGTGGAAATAACAAGGAGAAATGACAAACTTTCTCCTCATTACATGCCTGCTGGGAAGGTATATCATGTTGATGTGATTTCAGGTTTACTACCCTTAGTAATTCTGGGATTGCATCAGAATCCATGGGTGGATGAATGAGAATGCACATACTCCACTAATGGAATGTTTTCCCAATTCAGAGTAATGCAAGGCAGCAGTTTGCGCTACCTTGCATTACTCTGAATTTACTAAACAATGCCAAGTCACACAAGGTGGCTTTCGGTTTCTTTGGAATTCTCACTTAAGCCCTTATGTTACCTTGGGAATGGAACAGTGATGCAAGGCCTTAGTAAATTTTGACCTGGGTTTGGAGTTAGGGAGATCACTGAGGACTACATTTAAGTGCCATACTAGAGAGTTTTTATAGTCGTCCAGATCGTCCTGTTCCATACATCAAGTAGTTTTCCATTCAGCAGTGATGATCCTCACTGGAGGGTCCAAAAGGCAAAACTAACATCTCGTTTGAACTGGGGTGGTGTGGAGTGCAAAAAAACAATGGATTTAGGCCCAGATCTCTGTACTGGGGTGAATGTATGACATTGTTCTGCATTCTGTCCATCAACTGTTGTTTTTGCATTTGTCACCCCGAGTGGGATGGGTATGCTCAGACGTGAGTCCCATGCTCTCCACACCACTGGAGTCAAGCTATCCTGGCTGAAGACGGCTGATAGCCAAAAACCGGTCCCGGGATGCTTGATTCCGGTCCAGGAAAGACATGGCTTGGTAGTTTGGGCTGGACTGTTCACATGAGGCACAGGGTCAAGGCTGATTTGCATATGGCCATGTCTGAACTGGGGTGGTGTGAAGTGCAAAAAAACGATGGATTTAGGCCCAGATCTCTGTACTGGGGTGAATGTATGACATTGTTCTGCATTCTGTCCATCAACTGTTGTGTTTGCATTTGTCACCCCGAGTGGGATGGGTATGCTCAGACGTGAGTCCCATGCTCTCCACACCACTGGAGTCAAGCTATCCTTGCTGAAGACGGCTGATAGCCAGAACCCGGTCCTAGGATGCTTGATTCCGGTCCAGGAAAGACATGGCTTGGCAGTTCGGGCTGGACTGTTCCCATGAAGCACAGGGTCAAGGCTGATTTGCATATTGTGATGTCTTAACTAGGGTAGTGTGCAGCCACGGCCCGTGGAGGGAGTTTCGATGGGGCAGAGAGGCAGGGCGGGGAAGGGGCAGGGTGGGGGGTGCTAAAAACTGGAGTATGGATAATTGAAGGTAAGTAAACAATTTAATAAATAAAACGAATTTCGTAGCGCGCCCTGCATCGCAAAATGCAATGCAGGGTGCGCTACGGAATTTGTTTTATTTATTAAATTGTTTACTGACCTTCAATTATCCATACTCCAATTTTTAGCACCCCCCCCACCCTGCCCCTCCCCCGCCCCGCCTTTCGGCCCCACCGAAACTCCCTCCACGGGCCGTGGCTGGTGGTGTGGAGTGCAAGAAAATGATGGATTTAGGGCCAGATCTCTCTACTGGGGTGAATGTATGACATTGTTCTGCATTCTGTCCATCAATTGTTGTTTTTTCATTTGTCACTCCGAGTGGGATGGGTATGCTCAGACGTGAGTCCCATGCTCTCCACACCACTGGAGTCAAGCTAACCTGGCTGAAGACGGCTGATAGCCAGAAACCGGTCCTAGCATGCTTGATTCCGGTCCAGGAAAGACATGGCTTGGCAGTTCGGGCTGGACTGTTCCCATGAGGCACAGGGTCAAGGCTGATTTGCATATGGCCATGTCTGAACTGGGGGGGGAGTGCAAAAAAACGATGGATTTAGGCCCAGATCTCTGTACTGGGGTGAATGTATGCCATTGTTCTGCATTCTGTTCATCAACTGTTGTTTGTTCGGATTTCGGAAAGTGGCATAGAGTGACAAGAAATTCTTTCTCTTAATATGCACCTCTAAAGGTGGCCTGCTGATATGGAAATGCTTTGGCCCTCAAATAGTCCACTCTTTTTCCTCTTTGTCGGGCAATGGACCTGGTGTGATGGTGGTGCTTCAAGCAGACAATTATTGGAGGGGGTATGTCTACATTGTTAGATATATGTACTAACCCAGAGTGCTTTCTGGAATTCCAGAGGTTTTCTGATTTGTTGATCAAGGAGACATGGGAGCAAGTCTAATAGGAGGAAAACCATATTGTCATTTTTGTCTTTTACAGAATAGCATAAATGCCTGCATTGCGACAACTCGAAAGGTCCTCAAGATCCATGAACATGTGTCAGAGGAAACAGATGTTAAGTCAGGTCATCTGTCATCATTTCCAGGTCCTGCAGCGATTCATCAGGAGTGTACAGGTATGCATGGAAGAATGCCGCCTCTCAAGCAGAGATTTAATTTCCATGCACTCTGTCAGACGATTTGGCGTTCCAATTGGACCTCATTGTGATCCTGTGACACAGATGTCTGTCATGATGGAATCAAGTGTCATCTCTGTCATTTCCATGATGTTTTGCTTCCGCACTTTCCTGCACCCAGTGAGTGCAGCAAGGAACAACAATTTGCATTCTGGGAGTGAAGAAGTCACAGACTCAGAGTTGAGGTGCCGGTACAGTGTAATCCATCTAGTGGGACACCAGGCCATCATCAGTAGTTGGGCAGGTAAGAGCTGTAGTGAGGGACGAACAGTTAGAATGAAATGACATTTGGTCCACCTCTTTCTTCCCTGTTGCATAAAAGTAGGACACAAATCTGCAAGAAGGACGAGTTCATCCAGCTGCTCTGCAGTTTCATAGGGGCAGTGTGTGAGTCCTGGACTAGAACCTTGGGTTCAACAGTTTATTTAGAAGCTGTTAGAAACGGGACCCCTGGCTGGCCAAGGCTCGCGCCAAAGTCAGTCAGAGATCACTATTCCCAAGTCAGGGCAAGGGAGTTACACACCAAGATAACCCCCGCTCACCCTCTAGGTAATGTGACGCGAGCAGCAAGGCTAATCTCAGAGGCGATGTGTAAAGGGTTTGCGCGCGCACCCAGCAACAACACCCAAGGCCCACCACAAAGGAAACTCCACACAAGGTTATACAAAAAATAGCCTTCGTATTATAGCAATAACACATTAGATAAACACACACTTTACAATGTGCCAACAGGCACGGGCAGAATTTACAGGGGATTATGTACAGGACAGGGCCACATGGACCACCGTCAGGGGTAGGTACTTTTAGAATTAGTACTTGTTGTAATTAACACTTTGTAAGAGTAATAATACTTGTAGGTATAACACTTAGCACATAGACATATAATGACTGTAGCACCAAAATAGTAAATGTAGCACACAACCAGTAATCACTGGTAAAGGGTAAATACCTCCTACGCAACCCTAACCACCTTAGGAAAATCACACAGGGAAATAGGACCTTATTTTCAGGACCTATAAGAAACATAAAACAATCACCTAAGCAGGTCACATTTAGCAAAGGTAAAGAAACATAAAAAAATCACCTAAGCAGGTCACATTTAGCAAAGGTAAAGAAACATAAAACAATCACCTAAGCAGGTCACATTTAGCAAAGGTAAAGACGATTGGGCAGGAATCACATGGCACAACACTAGAACTGTCCCCCACGCCAACTGGCCTCGCAAGGGCTGGGGATGCCCTTAGTCCAAAATGTCAGGACAGGCTGCGCAGGCAGCAAAGAACAAACCTAAACCTGCAACTGCCCACAAAGTGCTGGGCAGTTGTAAGCAATGATGATACCAACGTTGGCGCCTCGTGGGCTCACGAACAATGGTGGGGCGAAACTCAGCGTGGGAGCCTCGGGGCTCTGACCAACTAACTGCCCCTCAAGAGCCTCGCTGGGCTCTAAACAAGTAATGGCACTCAAGAGCCTCTCTCAGGGCTCTAGAACAAATGTGGGCTGGAGCCTCTTGGGGCTCAAAGAACAACTGGGGCCCAAGAGCCTCTCAGGGCTCGAAGAACAAAGAACTGGCACACAAGCCTCTCAGGGCTCGGTAATAAAAGGCCCCCCTGGACTATTGGGGGTCCGACACAACTGCTCCCGCTCGTTGGAGCCTTTCTTAGGCTCAGGAATCGAAAATGCCCCCAAGAGCCTCGTGGGCTCTCTACAAGAATGCGGCTGCTGGTGGTGGAGTCCCTTCTCGGGGGACTCTGCAACAAATGGGGCCCCACGGGCCTCTCAGCCCAAAGGCCCTCGCACTAGAGGGGAGGGGCGAGCACCAGCAATGTGCCCCGACGCCCCCCTCTCCTTCTTGTCACTCACCGGCTGTCTGCGATGCTCCGGTCACTACTGGGGGAAGGCACCAGCCGGGTCCAGCAGCATGCAGGGCTCTCCTTCTGCCCTGGAACCCCGCCTGCCTCTACGCCGGTTCTCCTCTGCTGTCGGCCAATAGCAGCGCAGGTCGAGCGGCGAGCCACCCGCTGCCTTAACCAATGGCAGCGCGGCTCCCAGGGTGACATCAGCGGCTGCACTCTCACAGCCCCGGCGGTGATATCCTGGGCAAACGAGAGGTAGGCTCCGTCTTGATTAAATAATAAAACGGGGTTGGCACATGGCACAACGCGGCGTGGGCAGCCGTGGAAGGGAAATAAAAGCGCTACCAAGCGCTTAGGGGAAGAAAAAGCGCTCTCAAGCGCTATAAGTAAACTAAAGTGCTTCCAGGCGCTCGGGGGAGAAATAAAGCGCTTCCAGGCGCTTTGCAGGAAAGAGAAGATTTCTGTCAAATTAAAGGCTCCCCCAGCGCTATGGCAAAAAGTAAAACTCCAGCAGGGTCGGAAGGCAGGCAGGGGGGCAAGGCTGGGCCCAGAGCCAGCTCACTGGGTCTCCAGGCAGGGAGACAGTCCAAGTGGCAGTCCTCCTGGCCCCAGCAACAGCAGCAGCCCCCTCAGGATCCTGGAACAGAACAGAACAACATGTAAGGGGACGCAGCCCCTTCTTATACTACTAAATCCTTTGTCTTTGTCACAGGGTGAGGGGAGAAACCAGTCGTAGCAGGTTTTGGAGCACCTTTGATGTGCTCAACCCCTCACTCTATTCACTTTGCAGGGCTAGGGTCATCAGTTGCACCACAGGGGGCGGAGCCAGCATTATGTGGGAAAAGCCCAGCCCTATTCAAGAACCAGGTGCACTCCTCCCCAGCCATCAGCATGCTAATCTCCACACTCACCACTGGGCAGACCCATCCAGACTTCCTGGAGCCAGGCTCACCAGCCAGCTCCAGCCAATCACACGCCAGGCACATTTTACACTAATATGCCAACTCCTAGAAGTGGCACTTCCACACAAGACACAATCATGCCACATACATCATTGCGAAGCATTCAATCATACGAGTCCGCACATACCAAGCTCGAGCCTGCACTCCCCACGCATCAGGAACTACCAGGGACACAGCCATTCCTTATGCATTCCTATGGGAGGGCAGGCCAGCCTTACCACACGCACGCACTTTACTCTGTGACACAGGGAAAAAGTGCGCAGAGACCAAAAATCATCAACACAGATCACATATTAAAAGCAAAAAGATTAGGGGTGAACCTGCCATAAGGGCCAAGTCCAACAGAAGCCGATGCAGTGAGCTCTATGAACAGGGTCACTACTTCTCACAAAGGGTACTGCAAGTGTCAGAGGCCTCCATACTATTAACTGTCCTCAGGTCCATGGCTGGTAAGCAACCAGTGAACCTCTCGTCTCAACAATATGGCGCTGCTGGGATCTGATTCCCTCTTCCTTGCCAGGTGTCCCCGACTACCGGCAGCTAGTTGCAGCTAGGCTCAAGAAAAGAGAGGAAGACTCACTCACAGCAGGCTAAGCTGGAGAGTTTAGGGCTCACTCACCACTCCCTCTCCTAAGTCAGCGCTGAATCAGTAGGACTGCAGTCTCCTCAAGCAGTCACCACCGGCTGTCATCCCAGACTTCTCACTCGTGCATGTGAAAGCTTGCAGCTGCAAAGAGTGGCTCTGTTTGTACTCCGTAGCTTTTCACTGTAGAGTGGTGGCAGCACAGTATATAGTCACATCCATAGGCATTCTGCTGCTGAGTCCACAACCAATGCAGAATTTGTTCTTTGCTCGCCCACGTTTATTTGATTGTTCAGCAGTTCCTGATAGGAAAGCATAGGGCCAAGGAATACAATCAGCCACAGAGCCTAATCAGGGCATAGCCGCTTTTCTTATTGAAAATGAATTCAATCAAAATGTGGATTCAAACCAAAAAGATTCAAAGTTATACCCATTTCAATGTAGATGCCAATGTAAAAATGATTTATATGCAAACTATTTGATTTTTAATTCAAATGAAAACATTCAAAATAGCCATAAACAATCATTTCGTGAACCAGTAATTAGATACAAGCAGAGGTGATGTTATACTGTTTGTTAGCTAGATTTTAATTACAGCAGCAATGCCTCATTAATCCACATTAGAGTGGTACATAGACCAGACTCATCAAATATGTTTTTTATTGAAAACCACAGTTGTGCATGACAGGATTGTATGTCATTTGTCCATGGAAAAACATTTAGATACAAGAGTGCTCAGCAGTTCAGGATTACTTAAGGTAGCCGCAGTGCCAGTAGAATGGGGTCCTTGTTATGGAACCATAAAATGGTAAAGACCAACCTACACAACATCGAAATATTGTAGTCATTGGAGGCGTCGCAAGCAGACTGGATATTACTGACGTAAAAGCTTTCGAGGGAACACAATTATTAGCCTAGCTTGTCTTAAGGTAGTGTAAAGTAGATCTTGTTGTTTTCCAAAATCCTAATGGCTGTCCCAAGTAGTGTAATAATGTTGCCTCTTTTGGGCATTCTGCTGTCTAGCTTTCAATTCAGACAAACTCAGCCATAATCACCTGCAACAATGGCTATTTTTGAAAGAGCACTACTCGTTCAAGAAATTCTTTAATGATTCCCACCTCCAGTGGAAAGGTGTTGGATGGCTCATCAGTACATACTCCCTGATGGACACTTGGTTAAGAAGGTAAAGATGTTTTGAATGAGCTTGATGTCTTTCCAGGGAAGATGGTGGGGTCATTTTTTTGAGATGTAGTGTGACTGCTGACATATTTTACTTCTATTTTAGAAAAACACTGGTTCTTATTTGTAATACACTTAACAAACAACCATATAAGTATCCATACATCAGAGAAATTATATTGAATCCTTGCTCTTATATCAGATGAGGGAATTTACATTGACGGAGATGCTAGGCTGATGCCCATAGCCATGCGTTCCCTGCCTCGTGTGGAATAGACATTGGTCTCCCGCTTTCACCATTTGAATAACGACAACTTCTCTATACGCACTGATGCCGGCCTCACACCCTTGAGGCTTCTTCTGTAGTGGTTATTCCTGGTTTATTCTGCCTACAATTTATTCAGACTAGCACATTGTGCGATTTTCCTAAGGTGCATTTGTGCGTGTTCTTCTCAGGCTATCCCGCTCTGGGCACCTCAAGTAAGTGGTTCTTTCTTCTTGTATAGCCCTCTGGATGTTAAAAAATTTCACTAAGTAGTAGTAGTGGTTCCAATACTGGAAATTACCGCACTTCAAAACAAGACTTTCACCATGTATATTATAACAAGTAATGTGTGAGTCTGTTATTACAAATTGAGGTGCTTCGTTGGTTCAGCCACCCTACTACCGGAAGGTGCTATGAGCATATAAGAAATAATATGCTCAAAACATGAACTACTAGAACCTTATTACAGCACTCTTTTAAGTATATTGATAGACCATTAAGTCTTCAAACAACATTTCACTGACAGTACAAAGATAGTTATGATTAGTTCACAAATTCCAATTGCAGACCAGGTTAGAAGATTGAAATTCTCTATTCTCTTAACAGGAATAAGTATATAAGTATGGATCCAGATAAATAGTGAGTTTCCAGTGTCGTTTTTATTCCTTTTTTCACAACAGTCAGCCTACTTATTTCTGTTAAGAGAAGAGAGAATTTGTGAACTAATCATAACTATCTTTGTACTGTCAGTGACATTTTGTTTGATGACCTAATGGTCTATCAAATTACTTAAGAAAGTGCTGTAATAAGGTTCTAGTAATTCAGCCCTTTGGGTGTTGTTGGTTTTACATCTGTTTCGAATCCTGAAAGGGTCCCTTTATTTGTTGGTCCTGATGAGACCCAATATCCTCAATTAAGTCGAAATGTCGTCGACACTTTCATAACACAAACAAACCAACTTTGAAATTCCTTTAACTGAACTAAGGGCACAGATTTATTATAATTGTTGTTTAATACGGATACTTATACGGTTGTTTGTCGTTCGATTGAACACATACGTTTATGTTGCTTCTTCTGTTATACGTATATATTGTATATTATTGTTCTGTTTGGTTACGTTTTTAACATCAATGTCATGTATGTCTCTCATAGAGAGCCAGTAGCATGGATATCAGATTCTTAATCTGGTGATTCGCTCCTATTACATCACAGGAGTGAGAAGCCAAAGCTATTTCTGCAGGGAATGGCTTCAGAAAGGGAGTTCTCTGTTCACCTGAACCATCCACCACATTCCTTCATCAGAAAAGGCCTTGGCAGTCCTGTACTTACAGAGGAATTTCAGTACAGTAGAGATACAGTTCTCAGAGGAACTTGGGAGGAGGGAGGAGGGGACAGTACAGGGTGGGTTCTTGGCAGATGGTGGAAGGACAGTAGGTTGTTTTTCAGTTTGGCTCATAGGAAAAAAAGTAAATAAGTAAATACAGAGATTAGTGCGGTGGGTGGCAGAAGGTCAGGTATGTTTTAAGACTTGAGCCAGCTGAAGGAATTAAATAGATACAGGAGTTTGGGTGGGTGGAAGGACAACAGGTGTGTTTGTTTCACTTTGAGCAAGAGGGGAAGGATAAATGCAGAAGACGATGGATGGCAGGAGGTCAGGTATTTGTAAAAAATATTTCTGAGCGAAAGAGTGAGTAATATTGAGAGTGGCATGAGAGCTTACTCGGATGCCAGGTGCTGGTTTTTAAAAATGTGGTTGTGGATGGGAGAGATTGACAGAGTTGGCGGGACAAAATGTTAAAGAAAAGGCCAGTGTGTTTGAATATGAGGCCATGCTGTGAATAGCTCTTCTACTGTAGCACAGATGATTACAGTAGCGAGAGATTACATGTGGTTTCCATAGATAACATACAACAGATGGGTGACGGTGAATAAAGGATATTTTTTTCACCTCAAGTACTTAGTAAAATAGACAAGTAAATCATTGCTCTTAATGTCTAATTGATGTCATTCAGAACCCATCTCAGTTACCCATCTATACCATTATACTATATGTATAGCTCTCACTGAGAGACAGTAGTGTGAATGTCAGATTCTAACATGGTTATTCACTGTT
The DNA here is from genome assembly GCF_964263255.1 of Lissotriton vulgaris. Classification (NCBI taxonomy): domain Eukaryota; kingdom Metazoa; phylum Chordata; class Amphibia; order Caudata; family Salamandridae; genus Lissotriton; species Lissotriton vulgaris. The sequence continues at coordinate 1,510,918,741 of NC_141691.1, read as the reverse complement.
GCTATGTCATGATGGAATTTCGGAGTGCTCTGGCAGGCCTCTCTGAGAGCCTGCCAGTCCACGACTGACTCTCTGCTGTAATGAGGAGCAGGGAGCATAGCTTCAGGAGGAGAGTGGGTGGGAAGCACCGAGGGTGGTGACAAGTTTTGTTTTACATTTGTTATCAGGAGGAGAGGATATGTTTTGTATGCCTCCCTCATTTCTTTTTGCCCCAGTGTAGCTGCTGAAGGGGTAGTTTGGGGGCTATGCATTACATAAACATATACATGGGTAAATAAGTGAATAAGTTGGATTGGTTTTACCTTGGGGTACTGAATGCCATCATAGACAACCCAAGCTTCACTCTTGTTGTCTCTGCAATGTCACCTAGAACCAAATTATGTCATGTCGTAATTTAGGATAATTTCAACAAAAGACAGTCTTCCCAAGAATAGAAATTAGACTACCATAGAACATGTTTTTAAGGCGAGAACTGATGTGTGATGTACTCAATACATTTAGAATTTTTTTTGCTAATTCTCTAATTTTGGTCATCCTTTAGTTCACATTTTGTAAGCACATCACTGATAATGGGGAAGAGTACAAAAAGAGAAAACATTAATTATGCATTCATGAAAACAGATTTAAGAAATAATTTGACTGTCTTCCTCCCTGTTGCTAAAGTGCTTGGAAAATATACAACCAAATACTTCATTTGACAAATAACAAAAGAAATGCATCGCAAGGAAATTATATAAATTGTGCCCAAGAGCAGTGCTGCTCATTTACAAGCCTTGGTTAATGTAATGCATTTCTGCCCGAGTGCAATTCATTACTTCTGACTGAGAAGTAATTTCATTGACTAATCATGTGCTTTTTATGAAAGTGTGTGTCTCGTTTCCTACTGCTTTTCCTTTTTACAGACTATTTATTATGACCATATCTCGCTTGATTTGAAGGTCTTGCAACTGTTGCCAGCTAGTGTTTTATCAGAGGGATGAATGGGCCAAATCTGAGTATGTGAATACCAGAGGCAGGGGTTTCAGATTCAGGCCAGGCCAACGAAACAGTTTGACAATAAAAGCAAACATTGACAAAGCCAATAGGTCTGGTTTAATATGCTAACAAATGTACACAAAGATGTCCAAAAATTATGTTTTCATGAGTTAATACATTAAAGCCAGACTAGTTGGTTTTTGCCAATGCTTCTTTTTAGGCATCACCAACAGTCGGGTGCCAAAAGATCTCATGTGAACTATACCTAAAACCTACATTATGCTTTGAGTCAGGCCATTGCTCGACAATGTTTGACTTTCCGGCAACCCTTGTTCACTTGTTTCTTATTTGATAGCTTTCCTTCCTCTTCATGTGTTTGTCCTTCCTTGGTGCACAGCATTGCTCCCATTGTGTTGTTTGGATGACTTCTACCATTTCACTCCTCACACACAGAGAATAAAAGAAATATTTTTTTCTTTATGCACTCCACGGGAATGCGCATGCTTTTTCGTCTCTCTCTATCGCTCTCTTTCTCTCTCTCATGTGCTACTTCGCCACTGAAATACCTCCTCCCCACATGCTCTGTGTTGCTCCCGCCTCTTTTTGGCTTATATTTTTTATTTAGATAGTCTCGTCTGTTGCTTCCCCAAATCCCAAGTTCCCTTTAACTTCATCCAGTACCCCCGCTTGCTCTTCTCTTGCGGCTCCTCTATTGCTCTCCACACATTTTTTGCAGTGTTTCACACCTGCCCTTTTCTGCTGGGCTTCTCTATTTTTGAAAAATGTTTTCATGCGCTTTATTAATGTATTATTTATTTATTTTTACAACTCCTAGTGCTGTCTATTATCTTTAGAAAGGTAAATATAAACTAAAAAAAGATGCTTGTATCAGTTCATAGGCATGCAAATATGTTGTAGCACATGCACGTGCATACGTATTCATGGAATTCCGCCATTGTGATGGATTTCCAAAATGAAGAAAGTCATCTTGATGAAATCAGATTCATAAATCTTCATTTTGAAGAAATGTCACCAAGAAGATATACTTTTTTAAACCTATATTAATAAAAAAAGGTATACTAAGTTCAGGAAAGAAGCATATTCTTTCAATTACGAGTACTGTGAGAATTATACGTTTTAAAGTTTTTTGTTTTATTTTAGAAAATGAAAAAGGCTTTTCATAATTCTTCTTTCAATATCAAACTGTGATCAATTAGTTTAAAAAAACGGCAAACTGGAAGAACGAAAACAAGAGAGAGGTAAGAATGGAAAATAGAGTGTGAAAAAATGGCAAGGGTGCAGCTTGAAGGAAATATTTTAACTGTGACAGTGAAGCTATTTCTACAGAACCATTTACTTTAAGCTGGTTTTTCGTGGTAAAGCACATACAACACATGCTTATGGAATTATATGGCATCCAGCAGGATCATGATATACATATGCACGTTTACTTCACTGTGCCTTTTTGCCAATGCTGGACAGCTTCAGCAAAAGCATTTCTTTTTAACCCTGCTGTACAGCACCAGTAAAAAACACTATCAAAGCCAATTGGTAAAGGCAAAGCAAGACCAACTGGAGTTGCAAATCCTTGTTGAAATTTAACACCCTTTAGTAAGATTGAGGCTTACACATTTTGTGGGAAAATAATTATGGCTGCATACTATTCAACACCCTTCTTTCCATGAGATAATCATAAATATTGTTTCATCAGTATACTATTATATATATATATATATATATATATATATATATATATATATATATATATATATATATATATATATATATATATATATATATATATATATATATACAATACATCACACAAAATGCATAACAATTAATTGATTGCAATTGAAAAAGGAGCATTACCACTTGACATTCAAGGATAATTGAAACATACAAAAATGCATTTTTTAGGTTATAGTTAGTTTCTCAAGAGTTAATTTTTGAAAAACATTGCTCGCCATATTTGTTCTGTTCTCTCATTTGCAATTCTCTTCTCCTGGAGCTCAACGCTTTTGCCAACCTTTCCTTCTGTATGATTCTCTAAAAATCACCCAAAGATCGTTCTTCTGACTTCTAGGCTCACTCACACCTTATGAAAACGGAAGTGTAAATATGTATAACAATGTTCGCCTGTCTTTGCTGCTGACCCTTCACAGCAATGGCATCCAAGCTTCAACCTCAAGACTTTCGATCGATATTGCTAGATTACACAGTCATTGATAAGTATTTCATATCCTGGAACTGTTCATTACCACATGGTGTCTATGATGTTACTAAATAAATCAAATCAAGTCCATTAAGGTCTACAAAAGGGGACAGAACACTGGTGCTTCAATTGAAACACAATATATAGAATACCTGGCAAAATACTTCTCTCCAGCAAGCATAATGAGTCCCCAGGGTCAATCAAATTAGTACTTAGTCAAATGGCTTTACAGAAAGGGGTGCCAAACCATCCCAGTTCAAAACATTCCACTTTGGCCCACCATAGACGTAGGCCCACCAAACGGTTTGAGCGAAGAAATTATGTTTAGAATACGAATGATGTGCACAAGGGCGACTGTGGCTACAAGAATCTCAGTATTATGGTCATCAAAATGATAGGGGTTGAGGCATATAATGGACAACAATGTGATATAATGGATGCATCCTAAAGCAATATTGATGCTTTGATCGTAGGTGCAATGAATTTTGCAGACAACAAATGAACAAGAAGTCGACTTTCGTAAAACATTAACAATTTCAAAAATTAGCGATATTGTGAAAACTTTGAAGAATTTTAAAATGTCCATATACATGATCAGGCTGATTTTCCATGGCTTTGTCAAGACAACAAAAAAAATAGATTTTGGTTACAGATACATATTCAATATCCTAACTTGCACACATCATTTGCCTTAATATTTTGCTGATTTGTTGATTTTCTATCATATTCATACTTCTTCCGTGCCATTTTATTTGTTCCCAGGGCAGGTAATAGGCTGAGTATTCACATTCCGGGATGTGTAAATATAATTTAAACACTGGCATTCTCCATAAAGTACAGTGAATATCGATAGCTTCATGTTATTTGTTTTGATTTAATCTGACTGGGAGTGGAGCCTACTACCATTAACTACCATTCTTATACAAAGAACTACTAGATCTGGGACATAACTTGCAGGAAGCATCTTCTGTGGAGACATATTCATCTAATTAGATTTGCTGCAGTAGATGACTTTATCAAAGGCAAGTACATCATGGAAAGTTACAAAATTGTAAGTATTAAGTTCCAATCTTGTTTATTCACAGCTCAAACCCCACTCCACACATCATCAGTCTCTTCCTATCATACAGCGAGATCTGATAAAAGAGAGTCTTACTGCAAAATGTAATAAATCAATAAAACGATCAGTAACGTAGGATCACCCTCTGCATTATCCGGGCTTCTTAAAGACTCATAGACTTCAATAAATGGACAGTGCCGTCTCTACATCAAAAAGCAAAAAGAAACCCAAACAAAATTATGTTGAAACCTTCTAACTATAAATTACAAGCCTTTAAGGACTCTGACCCCCCTTACAAGCTTATTAGATTGGGTGTGGTAAGTGGGAGAATACATCAAAATTACCCTAGGAGAAGCAAAACAATGCAAAACGTTAATGCATATATTTGAGTATAAATATAGTACATATTGAAAAACAAAGAGCGATTTCGATTTACATTATTATGTCTATGATTAGGTCGTTTCCATAAAGAGATAAGGAAAGCTTACCCCAATTAATTTTGTTCATCATGCTTACTTGGGCTATACACTTAAAAGAATATGTAGCACCTCACAAGAGGTTAATGTTCACAGCATGGCATTGTGAAATCATTGGTTGAGCAAAAACACATTGGCAAAAAGAGATGTCATTTGTTTGAACCCATATGCAAATTCTAAATAATGGACCATATTCTAATGAGTGTTTTCCTGCTGAAAGAGTGAGACCGCAATCAGCATTACAATACCACTCTGAAAACTCTGCGAGCCACTTGGTCCGCTGTGGACAGAGATTTTTTGATCAAGTCCCTCACCTTTATTATTCTAGTATAGCTTTGGGTCCAGATTTGCCGGGTTTGTATTACTTTTGTAATTCAATCCCAATGCAGAGTGTTATTGGTTTTGGCACAAATCCCTATCTGCAAACATTTTCAGACAGGAACTAGTGCCAAAATTCTACCCCTCCTCTAGGCAGGTGCAATGAAGAAATTCATTTTTCATTTCTTCCTGTGTGTCTTAATATGCACGGGTGCTGTATTTTATAGCATATATAAAATACAGGATCATTGTTAAAGTATAGTTTTTGTAATGGAAGAGTCCCCTTCTAGTAAAAAAAAATATATTCCCTACAGAATGCACAGACCCTTGTGCTATGGCACAAATATGTGTGAATTGTTGCATGGCAGCCAAAGGTATGCCAGTAATGGGAGAGAGGAAAACAGCGCCACATATTAGTAAAAAAGGTGCTGTTCTCCTCTTTCTCTTCCATGCAACCAATTGACTACTCCTCTCAAAAACCTACTCTTCTGCCTTCAAACAATAGCATCTATAACCTATAAAAGGAAGATATTGTATAAACTTCATGAACACTCGTAAGGTTAATAAATATGATTCAGAATACTTTCAACATATCCATAGTAAGATCATTTGCCAGAAAAACAAGAAACTGTTATACCAGTTATTTTGGTTAACAGCAATCAGCTCTCTACTGTCCAGGGAGGCTTACAATGTGTTCCCATCACTTATTCTATCCTTTCTCCATAAACCTCTTTACTTGAATGCAAAGCGGATTTACTGTAGGGATAGACCTGTAAAATACAATATATCTGTGTGAATCACAAAGGTAAACCTACACTTTTGTGTACGTTTATTATTGTTTGGTATTCACAAAGGTATTTTACCAGTAGTATCTTTACCACTGCAGAGTCTCCACACATAAAAAGATAGGACTGTACTAACTTTTAGGTGCTGAGACTCAAGAGTCGTAAAAGTACTACAAGTAAAATAACTTTGTTAACAGAGAAATGTTATAAACTTACACATAAGTGTGCATTTAGTTTTCTGCATAACAATCATTGTTGATTCCGAAGCACACGCAGGTCTCCATCTACGAAATTAGCCCCCACAGCAATGACATCAGCCTCCAGCTCTGCAGAGTGCCAAAATTCCCGGTAGCCAGTCCGGCCCTGCTAGAAAACACAGAAATTCACCAGTTATATAGTTATCTGAAGTAACTATAACGCGTGCCCTAAAGTAACTATAACTCCTCGCACCCCCACCATGTACAGTAATATCATCAAATATATATATATATATATATATATATATATATATATATATATATATATATATATATATATATATATATATATATATATATATATCAGCTCTGTCTCTCTCCTTGATTTTCCGAATGAAAGAGAAACGGCACTCGCAGGGAAAGTGTTCAATAAGTTTTAATCAGCACACTCGGCAGACAAACGCGTTTCGGTTCTCCTTCGTCAGTGTCTACCATTGACACGGAAGGAAGCAAGTTTTAAAGCTCTGCAGCGTCTTATTGTATCTGCATAGAAAGAGGACTGACGTTTACCACCGTGATAAACAATTTCATTTGGTGCATTACTCTTCATTTTTACATTTCAAAGAAAAACACATTCACGAAAGGCATTGTAAAATACATTTCAACCTATCATTCCAAATGTTTACATTTATGAAGGTAATCACATTTAATGTGAATTAAATTCCTCTTTCGTGTGTGGTGTAAGTTATTCAGCCGTGGATCGGCATGGCTCACGGGGTGAACTCATTACAGAATTTAGGCTTTTCCTAAATGGGAAGCTAATTCTTCATTCCTGTTCAATCCCAGGGGGGCCTTAGTCTGGAGGTCAATTATGTAGCGGGATTCAAGTCTTCTTAATTTCCGCAACCTATCTCCACCCCTGGGGTCCACTGGTACTTGATCAAGCGCAAAAAATTGCAGCAGTTCCCTGTTGCTATTGTGTCTTGATGCAAAATGTTTTGCTACTGGATAGTTGAAATCCTTGTTCATAATGGCACGTTGGTGCTCTAATATGCGTAGCTTGACATTTTTCACTGTGCTGCCAATGTATTTCAAGCCGCATGGGCACATTAGGCAGTAGACAACATGGGTGGTATTACAAGTGAGAAACTTTGATATTTTCTTACTCTGTCCTGACCCCGGTATTTCGTATGTGGTTCTTTTCTTGCTTCTCTCACAGGCCTTGCATTTGCCGCAGGGGTAGAATCCTGGCATGTCTTTAATTCTGCCTGTCATTGTAATTCTGTCTGGCAGGTGGCTATGTACAATTTTATCCCTGATGGACCTGCCTTTTCTGAAGGTGATTAACGGAAAAGCTGGAATCTCTTTTCCAATGACCTGGTCCGTTTTCAGGATATGCCAACTTCTCTTTAGGATCTTTCTCAGATGATTAGAATCCTCTGAGAAAGTAGTTATCAATCTGAATTTCCCTTCATTCAAATTCAATTTTGTGTTCTTCGTTTGTTCTTTTAGAAGTTGTTCCCTAGGGATTCTCTCTACTCTTTTTAGAGTTTTTTCCAGGAGTAGTTGATTATATCCCCTGGCCTGAAATCTCATTATGCTTTCCCTTGCGGCTTTTGCAAAGTCTGCCTCTCTTGAGCAGTTCCTCTTTATTCTAAGAAGTTCTCCGTAAGGGATACTTCTGATTAGGGTCGGGGGATGGCTGCTTCCGGCATGTAAAACTGAATTGCCGGCTGTTGTCTTTCTAAACAGTTCTGTCTCAATTCTTCCACCCATCAAGCTTACTTTCAGATCTAGATAATTCACAGTTGATAAGCTGATATCTGCGGTGAATTTCAGATTTAATTCATTCAAGTTTAAGTATGCCACAAACTCTTCTGCTGAAGTCATTGACCCCTCCCATACTAGAAAAAGGTCATCAATGTACCTATACCAAACTTTAAGATTATCTCTCCATTTCTGGAATTCCGGGCTTCGGGCCACCTGCTCCTCCCACCAGCCTACGAATAAATTCGCGTAGCTGGGGGCGAAGCAGGTTCCCATCGCCGTCCCAGTGACCTGCCTGTACAGTTGTCCTTGAAATAAAAAAATGTTGTTAAACAAACAAAATTCAATGAATTCAAGCAACATTTGGCTATGCTTGGCGAATTTCATCGGTCTCTTATCAAGGTAATATTTCATTGCCAATAGCCCCTGTTTGTGATCAATGCTTGTATACAAGCTGGTAATGTCCATGGTTATCAATATGCATGAAGTATTGCACTGTACCGTTTCAATTTTGTTCACAAAGTCTTTAGTGTCCCTAATATACGATTTTAATTGTGAGACACTCTGAAAAAGAAAGTGGTCAATGTAGATAGACATATTCTCAGAGACACTTCCTATTGAGGAGACTATTGGTCTGCCAGGTGGGTTACTGCTGTCTTTATGTATTTTAGGCAACTGGTAGAAGGTGGGCACAATTGGATTGTTATTTTTCAAAAAGAAATACTCGTCAGTGTCCAGCATGTCATTATTATGCCATTTATTCACAAGTGTTTGGAATTTTATAACACTTTCATCATACATCTTTTTGGTTGTCTTCTCGTATGACATTGGGTCCTCTAATTGTCTTAGTGCTTCTTGGCAGTATTGTGTTCTTGACATTACAACGATATTGCCACCTTTGTCTGATGGCTTGCAGATGATATCCGGATCGTTGTCTAAAGTTTTGAGAATTTCTCTTTGCTCAATTGACATGTTAGGTCTCTTTCTGGTCAAGGTTCTTTGTTGTGATCTGAATTTCACCAAATCCTTTATCACTGCCTCCGAGAAGGCATCAATCGCATCAAATGGCATTATTGGTACGAATGTTGAGGGAGGTTTGAAACTTGTTGTTGGTGCTTCCTGTTCCACACCAATTCTTCTAGTTCTCTGAGTGATGGAGTCTATGTTTTCTCCGTCGCCACTTTCTTCAGTTCTTAATTCTTCTAGAAGCTCCCAAGTTGAAATATCGTTTGTAGTTAAGATGTCGGTTTCCAATGTTCTTAATTGTCTTGTTTTTTTCATTGTTGGTTTTAATTTGAAATATTTATGGAGTTTCATTTTTCGCACAAAAGTAAACAAATCGATTCTTGTTTGAGTGAATTCGAGTCTCTCATTAGGGCAGAATGATAGTCCCAGTTTCAGCGTTTTTTCTTCCAATGGTGACAGGACTTTATCCGTCAGATTTACAATAGTCAGACTGTCTACCATTTCGCTCCCCTCTTGCTTCTGGTAATTCTCGGAGTGAAGTTGCCTGGGTTTCTGCCTCTGCCTCTGCCTCGGCCCCTTCCAGCCCCCTCTTCGGGTTCGTCTGTGGCCTCCGGGGGTCTGCTTTTGCCTCCCCTTAGCCATGTTGACCGGTATAGGTCGTACTCCATGTGAAAAGGGGTCTTCTCTTGTGAGGTACTCGCCAGTTCGTCCCCGGACTGCTCATTTTCCGTTACTTCTGATTCAGAAGTTTCTACTCTTGGCAGGGCTGCACGGGCGGCTCTTTTCTTCATCTCTCTTCGCGGAGCATCGAATTTCTTGGCAAACGTCAGTATTCTGCCTAGGGAATAATCCCTTTCATCTCGCTCGAATTTTTCTTGTTTTCTTTGGCGTATCTTTAATTCGTATTTCTCTAGTCTTTTTCTCATTTCCGATCTTAACTCGTCTTTTCTTTGAATATTCGAGTCCTTATTTATTTCGTCCTCCAATGCTTTAATCTCTTCGATGGCTTTTTCTCTGTCACTCCATGCAAAACGTATCAGCAGTTTCAACATCCCTTGACTGGATAGGGCTGTATGTTCTGCCCATAATTCCAACAGTCGGGGATCTGGGTTCTCGTATGCCGGGACAGTATATATCCTAAGTCCTCTCGGCACTCTATCCACATCTACATAGCTTTGTAGGGAGGTGGCTTCCCACCATTTTCTGGTTTCCCTTTCGCGCAATCTCTCAAGTTTAGTAAAGAGATTAACCAGTGTGTCTTTACCATTTTGGTTTTTCTTCCCATCAGGTTTAGCACTTTCTGTCTCTTTTGGCCGTTTTTGAAATATGCCCGTGGCTGCTTCCTGCCGAGCCTTATCACCAAACATTTCGTCTTCCATGGTTTGGTATTACAATTAACACTTCCCTTCGCCTTGCGTTCACGGATACAATCAGCACACCTGCACGCATTCAATCTTACCCGGTCGCGAAGCCTCGCTGTGTCGGGTTTCTTGCGTGGTCTTCGGTGTTTCTTTTGTTCCTCCGTGAACGCGGTGCCCCGTATTAAATTCCAGCTCCGTTGCACCAGAGGTCTGGGTCACTCGCAGGCGGGTGCCTCTCGTGGTGGTGCCCCACGTCAAAATATCAGCTCTGTCTCTCTCCTTGATTTTCCGAATGAAAGAGAAACGGCACTCGCAGGGAAAGTGTTCAATAAGTTTTAATCAGCACACTCGGCAGACAAACGCGTTTCGGTTCTCCTTCGTCAGTGTCTACCATTGACACGGAAGGAAGCAAGTTTTAAAGCTCTGCAGCGTCTTATTGTATCTGCATAGAAAGAGGACTGACGTTTACCACCGTGATAAACAATTTCATTTAGTGCATTACTCTTCATTTTTACATTTCAAAGAAAAACACATTCACGAAAGGCATTGTAAAATACATTTCAACCTATCATTCCAAATGTTTACATTTATGAAGGTAATCACATTTAATGTGAATTAAATTCCTCTTTCGTGTGTGGTGTGCTGATTAAAACTTATTGAACACTTTCCCTGCGAGTGCCGTTTCTCTTTCATTCGGAAAATCAAGGAGAGAGACAGAGCTGATATTTTGACGTGGGGCACCACCACGAGAGGCACCCGCCTGCGAGTGACCCAGACCTCTGGTGCAACGGAGCTGGAATTTAATACGGGGCACCGCGTTCACGGAGGAACAAAAGAAACACCGAAGACCACGCAAGAAACCCGACACAGCGAGGCTTCGCGACCGGGTAAGATTGAATGCGTGCAGGTGTGCTGATTGTATCCGTGAACGCAAGGCGAAGGGAAGTGTTAATTGTAATACCAAACCATGGAAGACGAAATGTTTGGTGATAAGGCTCGGCAGGAAGCAGCCACGGGCATATTTCAAAAACGGCCAAAAGAGACAGAAAGTGCTAAACCTGATGGGAAGAAAAACCAAAATGGTAAAGACACACTGGTTAATCTCTTTACTAAACTTGAGAGATTGCGCGAAAGGGAAACCAGAAAATGGTGGGAAGCCACCTCCCTACAAAGCTATGTAGATGTGGATAGAGTGCCGAGAGGACTTAGGATATATACTGTCCCGGCATACGAGAACCCAGATCCCCGACTGTTGGAATTATGGGCAGAACATACAGCCCTATCCAGTCAAGGGATGTTGAAACTGCTGATACGTTTTGCATGGAGTGACAGAGAAAAAGCCATCGAAGAGATTAAAGCATTGGAGGACGAAATAAATAAGGACTCGAATATTCAAAGAAAAGACGAGTTAAGATCGGAAATGAGAAAAAGACTAGAGAAATACGAATTAAAGATACGCCAAAGAAAACAAGAAAAATTCGAGCGAGATGAAAGGGATTATTCCCTAGGCAGAATACTGACGTTTGCCAAGAAATTCGATGCTCCGCTAAGAGAGATGAAGAAAAGAGCCGCCCGTGCAGCCCTGCCAAGAGTAGAAACTTCTGAATCAGAAGTAACGGAAAATGAGCAGTCCGGGGACGAACTGGCGAGTACCTCACAAGAGAAGACCCCTTTTCACATGGAGTACGACCTATACCGGTCAACATGGCTAAGGGGAGGCAAAAGCAGACCCCCGGAGGCCACAGACGAACCCGAAGAGGGGGCTGGAAGGGGCCGAGGCAGAGGCAGAGGCAGAAACCCAGGCAACTTCACTCCGAGAATTACCAGAAGCAAGAGGGGAGCGAAATGGTAGACAGTCTGACTATTGTAAATCTGACGGATAAAGTCCTGTCACCATTGGAAGAAAAAACGCTGAAACTGGGACTATCATTCTGCCCTAATGAGAGACTCGAATTCACTCAAACAAGAATCGATTTGTTTACTTTTGTGCGAAAAATGAAACTCCATAAATATTTCAAATTAAAACCAACAATGAAAAAAACAAGACAATTAAGAACATTGGAAACCGACATCTTAACTACAAACGATATTTCAACTTGGGAGCTTCTAGAAGAATTAAGAACTGAAGAAAGTGGCGACGGAGAAAACATAGACTCCATCACTCAGAGAACTAGAAGAATTGGTGTGGAACAGGAAGCACCAACAACAAGTTTCAAACCTCCCTCAACATTCGTACCAATAATGCCATTTGATGCGATTGATGCCTTCTCGGAGGCAGTGATAAAGGATTTGGTGAAATTCAGATCACAACAAAGAACCTTGACCAGAAAGAGACCTAACATGTCAATTGAGCAAAGAGAAATTCTCAAAACTTTAGACAACGATCCGGATATCATCTGCAAGCCATCAGACAAAGGTGGCAATATCGTTGTAATGTCAAGAACACAATACTGCCAAGAAGCACTAAGACAATTAGAGGACCCAATGTCATACGAGAAGACAACCAAAAAGATGTATGATGAAAGTGTTATAAAATTCCAAACACTTGTGAATAAATGGCATAATAATGACATGCTGGACACTGACGAGTATTTCTTTTTGAAAAATAACAATCCAATTGTGCCCACCTTCTACCAGTTGCCTAAAATACATAAAGACAGCAGTAACCCACCTGGCAGACCAATAGTCTCCTCAATAGGAAGTGTCTCTGAGAATATGTCTATCTACATTGACCACTTTCTTTTTCAGAGTGTCTCACAATTAAAATCGTATATTAGGGACACTAAAGACTTTGTGAACAAAATTGAAACGGTACAGTGCAATACTTCATGCATATTGATAACCATGGACATTACCAGCTTGTATACAAGCATTGATCACAAACAGGGGCTATTGGCAATGAAATATTACCTTGATAAGAGACCGATGAAATTCGCCAAGCATAGCCAAATGTTGCTTGAATTCATTGAATTTTGTTTGTTTAACAACATTTTTTTATTTCAAGGACAACTGTACAGGCAGGTCACTGGGACGGCGATGGGAACCTGCTTCGCCCCCAGCTACGCGAATTTATTCGTAGGCTGGTGGGAGGAGCAGGTGGCCCGAAGCCCGGAATTCCAGAAATGGAGAGATAATCTTAAAGTTTGGTATAGGTACATTGATGACCTTTTTCTAGTATGGGAGGGGTCAATGACTTCAGCAGAAGAGTTTGTGGCATACTTAAACTTGAATGAATTAAATCTGAAATTCACCGCAGATATCAGCTTATCAACTGTGAATTATCTAGATCTGAAAGTAAGCTTGATGGGTGGAAGAATTGAGACAGAACTGTTTAGAAAGACAACAGCCGGCAATTCAGTTTTACATGCCGGAAGCAGCCATCCCCCGACCCTAATCAGAAGTATCCCTTACGGAGAACTTCTTAGAATAAAGAGGAACTGCTCAAGAGAGGCAGACTTTGCAAAAGCCGCAAGGGAAAGCATAATGAGATTTCAGGCCAGGGGATATAATCAACTACTCCTGGAAAAAACTCTAAAAAGAGTAGAGAGAATCCCTAGGGAACAACTTCTAAAAGAACAAACGAAGAACACAAAATTGAATTTGAATGAAGGGAAATTCAGATTGATAACTACTTTCTCAGAGGATTCTAATCATCTGAGAAAGATCCTAAAGAGAAGTTGGCATATCCTGAAAACGGACCAGGTCATTGGAAAAGAGATTCCAGCTTTTCCGTTAATCACCTTCAGAAAAGGCAGGTCCATCAGGGATAAAATTGTACATAGCCACCTGCCAGACAGAATTACAATGACAGGCAGAATTAAAGACATGCCAGGATTCTACCCCTGCGGCAAATGCAAGGCCTGTGAGAGAAGCAAGAAAAGAACCACATACGAAATACCGGGGTCAGGACAGAGTAAGAAAATATCAAAGTTTCTCACTTGTAATACCACCCATGTTGTCTACTGCCTAATGTGCCCATGCGGCTTGAAATACATTGGCAGCACAGTGAAAAATGTCAAGCTACGCATATTAGAGCACCAACGTGCCATTATGAACAAGGATTTCAACTATCCAGTAGCAAAACATTTTGCATCAAGACACAATAGCAACAGGGAACTGCTGCAATTTTTTGCGCTTGATCAAGTACCAGTGGACCCCAGGGGTGGAGATAGGTTGCGGAAATTAAGAAGACTTGAATCCCGCTACATAATTGACCTCCAGACTAAGGCCCCCCTGGGATTGAACAGGAATGAAGAATTAGCTTCCCATTTAGGAAAAGCCTAAATTCTGTAATGAGTTCACCCCGTGAGCCATGCCGATCCACGGCTGAATAACTTACACCACACACGAAAGAGGAATTTAATTCACATTAAATGTGATTACCTTCATAAATGTAAACATTTGGAATGATAGGTTGAAATGTATTTTACAATGCCTTTCGTGAATGTGTTTTTCTTTGAAATGTAAAAATGAAGAGTAATGCACTAAATGAAATTGTTTATCACGGTGGTAAACGTCAGTCCTCTTTCTATGCAGATACAATAAGACGCTGCAGAGCTTTAAAACTTGCTTCCTTCCGTGTCAATGGTAGACACTGACGAAGGAGAACCGAAACGCGTTTGTCTGCCGAGTGTGCTGATTAAAACTTATTGAACACTTTCCCTGCGAGTGCCGTTTCTCTTTCATTCGGAAAATCAAGGAGAGAGACAGAGCTGATATTTTGACGTGGGGCACCACCACGAGAGGCACCCGCCTGCGAGTGACCCAGACCTCTGGTGCAACGGAGCTGGAATATATATATATATATATATATATATATATATATATATACATACACATATATATATATATATATTACCGACCAAAGTTTTCCTGCGCATCGCCACACACTCCCAGCTGGCGCAGAAACACAAAGCACGGACCAAACTTCACGGTGTACAATTTCTTTAATTGCTTGCCCGTTTCATAACGTTTTGGCACCCCTGTGCCTTGCTCACATGACAGCGATAGTGAGTGAGGGTAAAATATTTAAAGTGAAAGTGCTCAATTTTGAATGGACAAATTCAAATAGACATGAAGAACAGGCTTGTAAGGGGGACATTGGTTGTATAATACAAGGGCATATCTAACAACACAATATTCAACTATACTAATGTGCCGATATACCGGAAAAAAATACTTATCAAATATATAGTTGGACATTTTGTGCAAAATATCGCAAAATTATTAAGTACAAATAGGAGGAATTATTCGCATGATAAGTCATTGGACTAATCACCATTTAGTAACTCCCATTGGCGATGTCTATATTTATGATCATTGTTGAATATATATATATTTGATATTATGCAACATTTCAACATGATTAGACATCAAAAATTATCATGGTTAAATACCTTTGTTAAAAACACAGTATTATAAATAATTCATATATTTACAATTAGAAAGAGTCAAATAACCCCTATGACTTTGTTAATTCATTCCGTTTCACATTGTCCCTTGTATCACATTTAAATAGGACTTTCTATACTTTAATTCATGATATAAATAACAGTCCTTCCCCAGTCTGTTCACCCTGATGTTTTTTTACATTTATCTAAATGTGCTATACAACCTTGCCACTGATAACCTAACAGAATACTGACTTCTCATAATACATTCTGTTTGTGCCCACACCTAGTAAAACAAGTGTTTGGTGCAAACATTACATTTCTTTCGATTTCTTTTTTTTGTTGTTCATTCCTGCTGATGATATTGCAGACAGATCCTTACACTGATTTTAACTGAGCTCAGTTAAAATTATCATTCCCATTTACAACCCAAAAAGACATTTGTTAGATTTATCAGTAATAATTCCACAATCATCACCCAAGCACTATAAACTATAAACTGAACTTGGGTTCCCGATTAAGATCAGTAGGATCTATAAACCAATCTACCTCAAATGTCCTACCCTATTGGAGCTAATTTATTCCCTGGATTTGGTCTTAGTATACAATACATGTCCAATTCCCCAATATGAATGCCTCCAAATCCCCATAATCAATAAGGATTAAACAAGATACCGAATCCAGACTAAAGGTAAAAGAGGGGGAACACAACCAGAAAAGACATCAGACTATACATTTGACCATACATTTCAATATTCCTATGGGTAGTAATCACACAAATCCAAAAAAAACAAGTTTGCATAACGTTGACCGCCCATACTTTTTCAGTTTTCAATTTCTGAGCTTTGGCACTTGACTGTTGATACATTGGAGATTAGTTCCTAATACAGTTTTATGGTTATTTCTAAAACCAATAAATCTTTGAGGTACACACAGGGCTCTGTTGAATAAACAACAATAAGTTGTCATAAAAACTATTGATATACAAACAACAATCACAGTTCATAGAACATGATACTCTCAAATACCCCTACATAGTTCAGAACTCGGTTCCCTTAACGTAAACAGGTATAAAGGTCTTCCGTCACATTTAAACCCCCCGGGTATTTACTGTTAAGTTGTAATATATACCTAGTTTCAAGTTTTCTTAATTTTGCCTCTCTGTTTCCGCCCCTCCTACTTGCCAGAACAGAATCCACCCCAAAGTATCTAAGGTCCCTGTTGTCACTATTGTGGTGGGTTTTAAAATGACGAGCAACGGGATAAGTATTGCTCTGTGTTGTAATAGCCCGTAGATGTTAAAGTATACATTTATGCACAGGGAGCTTAGTACTGCCCACATATTGCAGTGGGCACGAGCATTCCAAGACATATACGGCAAAATCAGTTTTGCACGTAAGCGTTTTGGTAATTTTATGTTCTTTGTTACTAAAACCGTCATGATAACCAGTACGATTGAAACCATGTGTGCAAGCTTTGCAAGATTTGTACTTATGGAATCCTCCCTTGTTCTGAAACCATACTGTTTTGGCAAGGACCTCCGGTCCAGTATCCACTAGTCTATCCCTCATATTGGGAGCTCTGCTGTACGTGAAATTAACCCGTTTGGTGAGATTGTTCCCAATTACAGGGTCTTGTACGACTATAGGCCAGCTTTTATTGATGATTTTACTCACCTCCTTGTGGTGGGAACTGTAGCCAGTTATAATCCTAAATGTACCATCACCTGGACTGGACCTAGAATCAGTAGTTGACTTCTCAGTAGCTATGCTGGTGGATATATTTCGTTTAGTCAGTAGGGATTGGCGATTAAGATTTTTGGATTTATTTATAGCCTCGTCAATGGTTTTCTGACTACATCCCCTTTCTCTGAATCTCTTAGCGCTTGCTGCTTGAGCTACCATTAAATCATCACCCTTGCTGCACAATCTACGTAAACGCAGCATCTCTCCATACGGAATACTCATGATAAGGTGACCTGGGTGTGTGCTCCCTGCATAGAGTGTAGTGTTTCCCGCAGTACTTTTTCGGTACAGTTTGGTTTCCAGATTATTGTTCAGTATGTAGACTAATGTGTCTAAGAAGGGTACTTGATGTTGACTTAATTCAGCAGTAAAATGGATGTTAAATTCATTATCATTCAGGCAATCAATAAATTCCAATGCCTTCTCCTTTTTCACCCCTCCATACAACGGACATTATATATATATATATATATACAAAAAAGAAGGAGAGAACTCTGGGTAGTTCTCAGTTTAGGTGTAAAGCAGCTCCTGTTAGAGCACACTCAACACCAGCGACATTCTAGATCTGCTCACCTCAAAAGTCTGTTTTTCTACTAAAGTCTTTAAGCATAGGATTAGCACAGTGCCATCCACGCTGATATAGAAAAGGACAAAGTCTTTTGCCATTTCTACAGCAAAGTCTTTAAGCCTAGGACTAGCACAGTGCTGTCCTTGCAGAGCTGTAAAATGACAAAAGCCATTTATCACTCCAGGCACAGTATTACAGCATTGAATTGCTAAAATACCATCTGAAGCCAACCAGAAATGAATAAAAGCAACCCCTGACACAGTGTTTCGCTCTAATTAGAGCTCTTCAGAGAGGTATAGCTTTGTCCAGACACAAGGGAGCACCCAGTATAATTCAAAACAAAACCCTTTCAGGCATAGAGTGACACATAAATTATGCACCCAGTATAATTCAAAACAAAACCCTTTCAGGCATAGAGTGACACATAAATTATGCAAAAAAAAGGGGAGAACTCTGGGTTGTTCTCAGTTTAGGTGGAACGCAGCTCCTGTTAGAGCACTCTCAACACCAGCGACATTCTAGACCTGCTCACCTCAAATGTCTGTTATTCTATCAAAGCCTTTAAGCATAGGATTAGCACAGTGCCATCAACGCCGAGATAGAAAAGGACAAAGTCTTTTGCCATTTCTACAACAAAGTCTTTAAGCCTAGGACTAGTACAGTGCTGTCCTTGCCGAGCTGTAAAATGACAAAAGCCATTCATCACTCCAGGCACAGTATTACAGCGTTGAATTGGTAAAATACCAACTCAAGCCAACCTGAAATGAATATAAGCATATGTTATATACATATATATATACACAAATACATATATATATATACACACTCATATAAATACACACACACATATATACACATATATATATATATAGATATATAGCTATATACTGATAAAAACAAACATTAAAGTAGCTCTATCGCTAGGTGGAATGCTCAGTTTTCAACTCTGAAAAACACAGAACTCGTGGCCTAAAGTGACTATAACTCGCACCCCCACCAAGTACAGTAAACAAAGATTAGCCCTGAAATCATTGATAGAGGACGATAGTACTATCATCCGGCCTGCAGGCAAAGGGTGCAATATTGTCATCCTTGACCGTGAGTAATTCCTCGCGAGAGCAGCAGATAGGCAACTCACTGATAGGACATTCTACGAGGAAGTTGATGCTGATCTGACAACACGAACATCACTAAGATCTGGGAACTCCTGACTAAATTGAAAGACAATGGGATACTTACTTGGGAGGAATATGGATATCTCAAACAAGATTATCCGGTCCTCCCAGTTCTCTATCTCCTTCCCAAGATACACAAGGACCCCACTAGACCACCAGGGAGGCCCATCGTATCTTCAATGGGGAGTGTGGCTGAAAATGTCTCCAAATATTTTGACCACTTCTTGAGGGAATATGTGACCTCCTTGGACAGCTACATCTGAGATACCAAGGATTTCCTAAAGAAAATTGAGAGTCTTGAGTGGGACTCTGACAGCATTTCCTCACTCTCTTTGTACATAGCTTGTACACCTTCATCAACCACAAACAAGGCCTATATACCTATAGACATTACCTGGAGAACACAGCAATCAGGTTCCGAGGGCATACTGAGATGCTTCTCACGATGACAGAGTATTGTCTCACTAACAATATTTTTAATGGGACCCTGTTCAGACAAGTGAACGGTACTGCGATGGGATCATGTTTTGCTCCCAGTTTTGCCAACCTTTTCATGGGGAACTGGGAGTAGAACATTAGATCCCATCCTGTCTTGCAGCAAGAGTTCAAACTGGTGTTGATGTGGCTTCGCTACATCAACGATCTTTTCATCATATGGAAGGGATCTGAGGCTAAAGCTCATGAGTTTATAAGCAAACTCAATGACAACAACTATAACATCAAGTTGAGTTGGACCATCAGTAAAACACACGTAGAATACCTGGACGTTAAATTAGAAGTGATTGAGAACAAAGTCCACCCCTCTCTGTACCTAAATAATACAGCAGGGAACAGTGTCCACCATGCCCTCAGCAGCCATCCAGAGACCCTCAAGTGGAGCATCCCCTACGGGAAGCTGCTGAGGGCAAAGAGGAACTGCAACACTGAGGAAGCTTACAGGTTGGAGAGTATGAACATCATTGAGAGGTTTGGGGAAAGGGGGTAACCTAAGTGGGTTCTCAAGAAATCTTTGTCTAGAGCAGCAGAGATTGAGAGTGCCCAGACCATCTCGGACATACTTCCCACCATGTGCGAAGGAGAACAAACCACTAGAATGATCATGACATACAGCTCTGACTCCAAGGCCACCAACCGGATGATCGCCAAGAACTGGGACATCCTGAAAAATGACACCGTCATAGGGGGTAGCATTCCTGAAAGACCTAGTATAACAATGGAGGGGAAGGAACATCAGCGACATGCTTGTCCACAGTGATATCACTGCATACACCGCCAGCAACATAAAGGGCCTTGAAGGGTTCTATCCGTGCAGCCACTGCAAGGCGTGCAGTAATAGTACATCACAAACGAGGATCACGCACAATGGCGTGAGTAAGAATATCACCCAATTCTTAACCTGCAGTACCATGTACGTGATTTATGCCATAGAATGCACCTGTAAGCTATGGTATGTAGGGAGGACCACGTGCATTGGCAAGAAACGCATTCTTGAACATTACAGAGCTATCACAAATTTTGATCCCAAATACCCGGTAGCACACCATTTCAGGGAAAAGTATTATTCCAACAGTAGAGAGCTACGATATATCCTCCTAAAACAAGTAGAGAGGAATCCCAGAGGGGGAAACAGGGCTCTCAAGCTCAGATAACGTGAATCCAAGTTGATCATAGATTTCCAAATGAAGACCCCAAGGGGGCTCAACCAAGAGGAAGAATTATCTATACATCTGAAGGAGTGAAGTGATATGGTGATAACCCCCTGTCTTTGGCTCATGTTTTGCACTGGATATACATATGTATATTATTTCATGGCTGTGTAGTACTCGCGATTATTGAAAATGTTAACTGTGTGTTGCCATTAATAGCAGGGACGTATTGCCCTGTTTTTAATCACTGTTCTCTAATCTTGTTTTTATATTTTCTTTTGATTGCAGGAAGAAAGGAAGGGGCCCTTCTCACCTGAATTCACCTCCATGGGCTGCCTACCATTTCTCTCTTCACCTTCTTCACGAGCACGGAATTCTCGGGACACCATGACAAATGGACATACTACCATAGCAGGACCACTCTGATGGACACAACTACGGGTCTGGGGTCGTGGGTGCGCTCTGGTGCGCCAAGATAACTGCCATTGGTCATGATTAATACACTGACCAACTCACAGTGTTGTTTGTATTCCCGCCCACCCGCACTGTGCACTTATGGACCTCTAGGCACTTGCCAAC
This sequence comes from Lissotriton vulgaris, assembly GCF_964263255.1. Lineage (NCBI taxonomy): Eukaryota > Metazoa > Chordata > Amphibia > Caudata > Salamandridae > Lissotriton > Lissotriton vulgaris. Next base: position 1,510,897,518 of record NC_141691.1, on the reverse strand, counting down.
AGTGCCAGAATGGCTTTCGGAGTTCATCCATCCTACTAAGACATGGGAGACAATTCATAGACGCGTGACACACCTCTCCACTAGATTGGACTAGCTCACCTGTTCAACAGTTTTCGATCTGGCTCATGAGCTGGGTCTCCTTCTCCGCAAGGAGTGCCATTCTCTGTTTAAAATGAGCGGGTAGAAAGGTATTCCCATCACCTTGGCAACACATTCTGGGTCCCTGACATGTGCAACGCACACTAGCGTAGATTGAGATTGGGCTCCTTTACAGCAAGGAGATCCTTCTTACCACTTTTAGAGAGCGGGTTTATGTTATTCCATTCACCATGGAAACAGTACACAAGGGTCTCTGACGTGCGCTGTGTGCACTCACAGTGATTGTGAACTTGCAACTGTATTGTTCTCTTAGATTCACTAACTTGAATACACCAAGGGAACAACATACGGGGTCCCTACCTGACATGCGCGGTGCTTACTAGCGGGCGATTTCTTTTGCTTAGCCTCGCAGCACCGGGATGCTCCTTTCACGCCCCACCAACCTGCGATTATTGTCGCTTAATGCCCAATACTACAGCTCTTATTTAGACTGTATCAGCGAGCAATCTTTGCACTATTGTTATTTTTTCACTTGCAATTCATGAATGTTGGGGATACAGACAGAATTTTCCCTAGTACCCAATGCATCATTGTAATGTGGAATTACTGAACATTACTTAAGATGCATTTTACTTTATTATGGTGCTCATTATGTTTGTGATACTCAATAATGGCGGGTAGAGAACCTGGCAGCCGTTTTCTATTTTGCTGGAATGCTGTGGTATTTATATTTGACATAATGGTGTAATTGTACACGTGATCAAGCCTTTTGGTGAAACGCGTTTTGTGCATTAGGCAGCAGTTCATACTACTAATCCCCTGGTTTTGTGTTTCCTGAGAGCGTGCGTACTTCAGAAGCTAGTGATGCATATGTATATATATATATATATATATATATATATATATATATATATATATATATATATATATATATATATATATATATATATATAGGTATATATAGTTAGGACCTAGTTACCATAGGAAATTCCAAACATTCTATTGGGAATAACTTTGGCGCCAATGGAGGGATCTGCCTGTAATTTCCCTTACATTTGCCTTGATGTGCTCCGCTCCTTCCCTGAAAGTTTCGGGGGGATTCATAAAGCGGGGGCCGAGAAAAAAGGGGGGTCCCAAAACATGTTTTCCCCATGTTAATTTCAATAGATCATTCTGACAAGGCTACAGCTCGAACGGCTGAACGGAATTACACAAGATTTGGCAAAATGGTAGGGAATGATATGCAGCAGTGCCTTTTGGAAATGGAAATGGAAAGGTAAGCGCTGCAGTCCAGAAGGACATTTGCTGAATTTTAAACTGATTTGTTTGCGTGATCGGCGCTACTGGGTCGCGCCTATTAATTAATTATTTTTTTCCCATTTTACTGTTCGTGGCTCGTAGCCGCTTTATTTTTAAATTGAATCGCCGCGCTGTCTGAGAAGGTAACGGGGACTCTTAGGACATTACTAGCACCTAAAATCTTGAAAACACTCACCGCTGCTTTAGCGGGCCTTTAGTTGCTTCTTCCTGCGTGGGGGACATCTTGGACGAGGTAGTGCCGGTTTGCGGCAGACATCTTGGGTAGCAGGCTAGTTGTTGGGTGACGTGGTAGGCACACAGGAGCCCATTTAAACCTGCCATTATGCTTACGCGCAGCGTATGCGCGCAGCGGGCGCGCCTTGGGCACGCCGGAGGTTCGCCAGAGGCAAGCCCATCTATGCCCATCCATGACCAGACGGGACCCGGGGCCAGAACCCCTGGCCCGCGTCTCATATATGGCAGAGGTGAGCTTCTGAAAATTAACATGCGATGCACACCACTTGTGGAGGGAAGCGAGGCGACGCTCCGACAGTCAGGATTATGGAAGGCTCATGATAAAAATCGTGACAGGACTCTCTCTCATAAAGCTGGGGTGGTGCATTTCGGACTGTTAAACACACGCTCTCTCCAGAAACATTGTGGAGAGGTATTTACACTGCTGGAGGATGGGGAATTCGACGTGTTGGGGATCACGGAGACATGGTTGGAGGATTCCTCGCTACCGGATTTGGTGGCGGCCCTACCGGCAAGCTTTTCGGTCTTACATCGCAACAGAGCGGGAGAGAAAAGAGGGGGAGGGGTGGCACTTTTCTTCACTGACCGTATGCGTGGAGAAACAATCTTGGCCGAGGATATAGGCGGGGCGGAGGTTCTAGGTGTTAAACTTAGGCTGGGGACAGACTGTTTCACTGTCCTGGTAGTTTACCGTCCTCCCTGGGCCTTGCCGGAGTTCCCGGATCTATTTCTGAAACTGGTGCAGGACATGCGCTCGAGGTTCGATAATTTGGTCATCCTGGGAGACTTTAATTATCACTGGGAACTCACCCCAAGAGAAGGGCAGGCTGGCCATATTGACGAGGCATTATCCTCGCTAGGTTTAATTCAGCAGGTAAGGGGACCGACACATGTGAAAGGCCACACGCTCGACCTAGTCTGGTCGTCAATACCGGTACAGGGATCGACAACCTCACAACCGTGTGTCTGGTCGGACCATTACTTACTGAAGGGAGATCTCCTGATGAACCTGCTTAAATCCAAACCGGCAGAAGGTCAGAGGCTGGTGAGGAAATGGAAAAACATCAATGGAGGAAAGATGGTGGCACATATTTCAGCGAACTATCCTCAGACCCGTTCAGCTGATAATCCTGATGCCCTCTGTAGTAACCTAGAGGAGAGGCTCCGTAGTGCGGTCGACCATGTGGCGCCAGCACGTAGGGTCAATCTAGTGAATAGAGGCCGGAGGTCCCCCTGGTACAACGACTCCCTAAGGGAGAAAAAGAGGGTCGTGCGCAAGATGGAGAGAGCCTGGCGCAAAGCCTATGACACGAAGGCGAGAAGCGTCTATTTGCTTGAATTAGCAAATTATAAGCGGGCAATAACAGCCAGGAAGGCAGAATTCTATGAGGAAAGGATTACCACAGCGACAAATCCTCAAAAAGAAGTCTTCCGAGTCTTAAACGAACTTAAAAAAGTGAAAGAACAAAGGCCGGAGTTTACTCTAGAGGACTGCCAGAGATTTCAGAATTTCTTCACCAGCAAAATTGAAGATCTTAATTCGGAAATTGCCTGTACTCCCATACATGCTTGCCCCCTACTGACCACGTCGGCCAAAAAGCTGGTGGTTAGACCTCTGGAGTTACTTCCCCCCATTACGAAAGAGGACCTGCCCCGGCTCACTGGGAGAGTGAAGTCGGGTTCCCAGGCAGACCCTTGTCCCCCTGACGTTTTCAAACTGGCCATGCCAGGAATAGAAGAGGAGGTGTTGCATCTTTTGAACTCCTCTCTAGCATCAGGAAAGGTTCCCACTGCCTTTAAGGAAGCAAGGTTGATCCCTTTGCTGAAAAAGCCTGGGGCAGATGTGAAATGCCTAAAAAACTTTAGGCCTATTTCCCAGATCCCTTTCCTGGCCAAGGTGTTGGAACAGCATGTTTTGGCCGCCCTCTCTGACCATCTAGAAGGGAACGGCCTGCTGGAACCAAACCAATCAGGGTTCCGCGCAAACCACAGCACGGAACTGGTCATGCTGTCCATCATAGATGAGCTCCGAAATAGGGCAGATAAGAGGATACCCGGCGCCCTGGTGCTGTTAGACCTCTCCGCGGCGGTTGACACCGTCAGTCACAAACAACTGCTGACGCGGATGAGAGACTTCGGCATCCGGGGCACAGCCCACGCCTGGTTTGCTTCTTTTCTACAAGGGAGGACACAAAGAGTTCAGTTGGGAGAACTGCTCTCCACTGCATCACCAATCTCTTGTGGAGTGCCACAGGGGTCGGCTTTGTCGCCCCTGCTATTCAACATATACCTCCAACCTTTGATCGGACTTTTGAACCAAATGGATTGTCAGGTATATAACTACGCTGATGACACCCAAATCATTATCCAAATGGATGATGTACCTGGGGCACCAGCAAATCTGCAAACCATCTTGAAGCAGATAGCTAATTGGATGTCACTGAACTCCTTAAAAATTAATCCGGACAAGACGGAAGTTCTACCTGTTACTATCGCTGGTAATCCATGGCATGATGGATTCTGGCCGAGGGAACTTGGACCGCCCCCGGAGCCGGCAGTGGCTGTAAAAAGCCTTGGCATTTATGTGGATGACAAGCTTTCCATGCGGAAACAGGTTACCACGGTGGTAGGAACCTGTGTTGGCATGCTGCGTCAACTTAGGAAGATCGCGCCATTATTGTCCCATTCTACCCTGCGAAGGGCGGTTTCTGCTATGATCCTTGCAAGACTGGATTATGGTAATTCGCTTTATCTGGGCTTACCCCAAAAACTCCTAGACAAACTTCAGCTGGTGATGAACGATGCCGCCAGGCTCATTCACAAGAAACCCAGGAGCACGCATGTGTCCCCACTTATGCGTGAGCTACATTGGCTCCCAATAAGGCAGAGGGTGCTCTTCAAAGGGTTATGCATTGCACATAAATCCCTTTACGGCAAGGCACCAAGCTACATCAAGACCCGCCTTACCCCATATACACCTGCCAGGGTGTTAAGATCTGCTGAAGCAACCTTGCTCATGCAACCCCGTTTTAGATTGGCGACAGTGGGTGGTCGTGCCATTTCCAATACCCTCCCAGAGGCCTGGAACAGTCTACCGGTGGACTTGCGCAAAGAACCCAACTTGCTGACCTTTCGGAAGAGGCTGAAGACTGTTCTTTTCCAGAAAGCCTGGGGAGGTATATAAATTTACTGTAGTGTTTCTTTTGGTTCCTGTGGTGCTTACTGGACAAGCGCTTAGAGACCCCGGGGTTATATAGCGCTATATAAATCGAAATAAATAAATAAATAAATAAATTTTGTATGTTTGGTGTAAATCCCTCCAGTAGTTCTTGAGAGAATTGAATTTGAAATTTTTCAAATGGCATTTTCTATGGGACCTTTAGACACGGCTACAGCCTGAACGGCTGAACTGAATTACCTCAAACTTGGCAAAATGGTTGGGACAGGTATGCAGTAGTGCCTTTTCTATATTTGGTGAAAATCCCTCCAGTAGTTGTTGAGAAAATTGATTTGAGCAAATTATATATCTATATGCCCTGAACATACTATTGGGAATAACTTTGGCGCTGATTGAGGAATCTGTGTGTAATTTTCCAGAATTTTGGCTAGCTCCACTCCGCTCCTTCCCTGAAAGTTTCAGGGGGATTCATCAAGCAGGGGCTGAAAGGGGGGTCCCAAATCGTGTTTTCCCCATGTTAATTTCCATAGGGAGCTTTAGACACGGCTACAGCCCGAACGGCTGAATGGAATTACACCATACTTGGCAAAATGGTAGGGCCTGGTATGCAGATGTGCCTTTGCTATGTTTGGTGAAAATGCCTCCAGTAGTTCTTGAGAAAATTGAATTTGAAATTTTTCAAATGGCATTTTCTATGGGACCTTTAGACACGGCTACAGCCCGAACGGCTGAACGGAATTACACCAAACTTGGCAAAATGGTAGGGACAGGTATGCAGCAGTGCCTTTTCTATATTTGGTGAAAATCCCTCCAGTATTTGTTGAGAAAATTGAATTTGAGCAAATTATATATCTACATGCGCTCACCATACGCGCACCGTACGCGTACCGTACGCGTACCAATAGCGTACATGCGCGTACCCTTACGTGCGCGAGCGAGTTTCTGATTGGCTGGCAGTCAACTGTCAACATTCCAAACTGTCCAAACCAGGAAGTGTTGGCCACCATCTTGTTTTTCAGGAAAACGGAGGCACAAGAGAGCCCAAAACAAGAGTGGAAAACATGAAAAGGGGGCAGGGTAGAGACCCCCCAACCCTCTAGCCCTTCTCAGGGGATCCTAAAAGGACCCCCAAGGGCAAAAACATTTTTTTTTTTTTTAAATGGCGGGGTACGCACACCGTAAGCGTACGGTGCACGTACTGTGCGCATACCCCGCGATTTAAAAAATAAATACTTTTTTTTTTTACTTGGTGGTCCTTCTGGGACCCCCTGAGAAGGGCTAGGGGGACAGGGGAGCTCAACCCTGCCACCTTTTCGCGTTTTCTACTCTTGTTTTGTGCTCTCTTGTGTCTCACTTCTCCTGGGAAACAAGATGGCTGCTCAGGTGGTCCCAGAAGGATAATAACATATATTAACGTTATCCGCTAATAGAATTAGCATTTACAAAACCTATGAAATTTATTGAAAAAAAATATAGGTTTCACGCCTGATATAGTTAGGAATTAGCATTTAAAAAACCTTGCAAATTCACTGAAAAAACCATAGGTTTCAAGCCTTATATAGTTAGGAATTAGCATTTAAAAAACCTTGCAAATTCACTTAAAAAACCATAGGTGTCAGGCCTTATATAGTTGAATTGAATTCAATTGAAAAGCAATTTATATTGCGCAACTAAAACCCGAAGGTGTCAAGGCGCCTACCAAAACAGATTAAAAAAAAGGCAGAGCACAACTACAAGTATGCCCGCACAAAGAGATGGGTTTTCAAGGCATTTCTAAAAAGCTGAAGGGTGAGAAGGGATCTAAGTTCCAGTGGGAGGGCGTTCCACCACTTTGGTGCCAGATTGGAGAAGGCTCTACCACCCTATCTGGTTCTCCGAATGCGAGGGACTGAAAGAAGGAGTCTGTTAGAGGAACGCAGGTTCTGGACTGTAGCGAGACAGAATGGATCCGATTTCAGTGGGGCTGCTTTTTGCTAAGGCTCTGTAGATCATACACATGGTCTTGAACAGTATACAATCCTCTATGGGAAGCCATTGAAGCAATTTTCTGGCAGAGGTAGCCGAAGTGCGCCGGGGTAGGTCAAGGACAAACCTGGCTGCTGCATTCTGGACCACCTGCAAGCGCTGCAGCAGGCTTTTATTCAGTCCCGCATACAGCGCATTGCAGTAGTCCAGTCGCGAACCAACAAAGGCAACAGCAAGTTGTTTCCTTGCCTGCTGTGAAAGGTAGTGCCTAATCTTCCTCAGTATGCGAATGATACCCCAACAGGTATATACAGTTCTGTTAACCTGTTGGCACATACTGAGGGTGAGATCTATCACAACCCCAAGGTTTTTGGCGGAAGGGGCAGGAACAGGGCAAGCTCCCAATTAATCTGGCCACCAATCGGCTGACCATATCTCCTCCTTTCCTCCGAACACCATCACCTCTGTCTTCTCCCCATTCAGTTTCAACGAGTTGTAGATCATCCATTGACCGACTGCCTCCATACAAGATCTAAAGTTGGAGGCAGTCGAAGTAACTGACTGGGAGAAAGAGACGAGGATCTGGGTGTCATCCGCATATGAGACTACCTCCATCCCGAAAGATCTAATTAGTCTGGCAAGGGGGTCGCATAGATGTTGAAGAGGGTCGGACTTAGCGATGACCCCTGGGGGACCCCACATTGCACAGACAGGGATGGGGATAGAAATTTACCCAGCATCACTCTTTGCTCTCTTTGATCGAGGAAAGAGGTGAGTAGCCTCAGGGCCGCCCCCTGAACCCCGATCTACCTCAGACGAGATGTTAAGATTGAGGGAGAAAGGGTGTCGAAGGCCGCCGTAAGGTCTAATAGGATCAGGAGGGAGGTCTGTCCCCCATCTACGCGCGTGCGGATATTGTCCAGCACTATGGTCAGGGCAGACTTGGTGCTATGTTCCCTCCTGAATACATGCTGGGAAAGATCCAGACAGCCCGAGCTTTCCACGAAGGCAGCGAGATGCTTATTTAGATGAATTTCCAACATCTTCGCCGGAGCCGGGAGCAGTGAGATGGGGCGGAAGTTCTTTAATACCCCGGGATCAAGAGAAGGTTTCTTGAGTAGAGGTTTTACTACTGCATTTTTCCACTGCTGAGGAAAAATACCATCCCTCATGGCCCGATTCATGATGTCAACAAGGGGGGGCAGGAGGGACTCTCTGCACTGCTTCAGGATCGTAAGCGGACAGGCATCTAGAGGAGAGACAGATTTAGTTTTATTAAGGAGAGTCTCTAAATCCTGTAACGAGAGAGGAGGGAAAAATTCCAGACCTCCCGACATGAGTTTCTCCGGGAGAGCAGGGTCCACATTCACGAGGGAAGGAGGCTCAGTGGTAGAAGATCTCTGCAGCTCCAGGGCGGTATAAATGTCTGAGATTTTGGTCTGGAAAAATGAGGCTATACTATTACAAAGCTCCTGTGATGCAATGACCGGATCCGGGGTCTGGAGGGTTGTGAGGGAATCCACTATCTTAAACAGCTCTTTTGGAGAAGAGAGAGAGGTGGTAAGAGCTGTAAAATATTCTTGTTTTGTCCTTATTACTTCCAGCTTATATTTCCTTATCAGGGTCTTATGGGCTTCCTTGTCCCTTAGATCCCAGCTAGTGTGCCAGAGACGTTCCCGTCTTCTAGCTTCCTGTCTAAGGACTCTTAAGTGCTCCGAGAACCATGGGGCAGATGGTCTTTTCCTGGCTAGTTAGGAATTAGCATTTAAAAAACCTTGCAAATTCATTTAAAAAAACATAGGTTTCAGACCTTATATAGTTAGGAATTAGCATTTTAAAAACCTTGCAAATTCACTTAAAAACCATAGGTTTCAGGCCTTATATAGTTAGGAATTAGCATTTAAAAAACCATTGAAATTGCTCCTATATAGTTAGTTGTACTACCTATATTTCGCGCACCCGCAATCCACTGCTGATGATGTCACATATTACATCATTCATGACATGGTCAGTGACATCACTGATGACATCACTGATAAAATCACTGATGACATCTCATTTGACATCACTGATCACATCACTGATGATATCATTCATGTGATAATACGATGCACCTCCTCACACTCTAATATAACCTTCGATACACCCAGTGTTAAATACAGACTACCATGCTTGAAACCATTGACACACCAATACCAGTTACTACATACGCACTCACTGATTCCTAGGTCTACACACACATTCACTCATTCACCCATAGAATCACTCATACATACAGTCACTCATCAATACAACACTATCATATGCACTCATACACCTATACAGACACTCACACACTGCCACTCATCCATGAAGTTACTCACACACCTAGTCAGTCATGCAAATAATCAATCACACTTCCATTTCCTCAACTATACAGTTATACACACAACACCTTACTTATGCAAACATATACTAACACATACTTATTCTCTTATACAATCACTGATACAAGTACACAATGATCCATACAGCCACTCGCACATTCACTGGCTCTCATGTATAGTCATTTATATAGGCCAACTCTCACATGCACTGTGTTTTACATATGTACTTACATGGACATGTAGCACTGAGATATCCATTCCCTCACCAACACACCCATGCACACAGTCAACCGCCCATATATCTGTTTCCACATGCACTCTTGAACTCATACACCTAGTGAATCAACTGCTCACACATCTATGCACAGAGTCACACACCTCCCAGCCACCCACACACACACTCAGTCTCCCATTCAAATACTTGGGCAACCAATCAATAACTCATATAGCCACTCATATAGCTACTGATCAACACATGCAGCAGCTTACACAACAACAGACATACTGATGCACACCTTCAGACAGGTTAGTCACTAACCCATGCATTTAGTAAGACACATTTATTCACTCACTCATACAGTCAGTCACACACCTACTAAATCCTTCATCCAGACAATTATACATCCACTCATTGTTCAATATGTAAAACATATTTAAACTTTACAGAAACACACAGTCACTGGATGATGTCATCAGTGATGTCAAATGAGATGTCATCAGTGATGTCATCAGTGATGTCATTTGAGATGTTATCAGTGATGTCATCAGTGATGTCACTGACTATCTCATGAATGATGTAATAAGTGAATGAAATGTATTTTTTAATGAAAAAACAAAGGTTTCAATGATATTATAGTGAAGCGCAGAGTTCACTTGTACATAACCAATTAAATATTAAATTGATCAGTTATAGTTACCTGGGCTAACTATAACTTTTGCCCCTGCAAAGCACTGCTTATTAACTCACATATTACATACCTAATGACATGATCACTGACATCACTGTTGACATCTAAAATTACATCACTGATGAGATAATTTTTCAATATCGAATGTTAGAGGAAATGTTTTTGCTTTCTATTTGCCAAGTCTAAGAAGTTCGGATTGTTTCCATTTTACTCAAGTGGAGTTTTACCTGGGGCATCTGCTATGTTTAAATTTGTGTTTCCCGTCCAGGTTTTATTTATCTTAAATGAATATCTTTGTTCTCTTACCAGCAGCTCTTTTCTCTTTTACCACTTTCTCCGCATTTTGTCCCTTTTGTTCCTCATTTGTGAGTAGATGGTATCCTTCCCTCTGTTTCTTTCTTCTCTTGCTTTTGGATGGCATTGTTACTCACTGTAGTTAACTAGAAATTGGTGTCTGAAAATGAAAATAAAAAGTACATTTACTTTTCACTATCCACTATCACTTAACATATTGTAAGTAGTTAACTACCATCATAAACAGTTCTCTCATTATAATATAGCTACCATTACTCTATTAATTTTGAGGTTTATGACTCTGTGTCTTTCTGTTTGTCACTGTATGCATTAATCTCTCACTGGGTATACTCCCATATCCATTAGTGAGTTGCTCTGTTTCAACCTATGTTTAAAGAACTACTTGTCTGGATGAGGGACTACAGTATGTCAGTACTTGGCTACATATGTGAGTGAGTGTACGAGTGCAGCGTAGAAGTGCTGAGAAATGTTCAAGTGAGTGTGCCAGTAAATGACTCTGTTTTAGTAACTCTACGGCTTCATAAATGTGTATGTGAGTGAATGTAGAACTTCCTCTGTCACTCTGTGACTGGGTGAGAGAGAGGCTATATACTATAAAATGTATGTCAGTTGCATTTTGGGTGGTATACTATATGTGGGGCTTGTTTGGATGAATGATGAGGTTGTGTCACTACTTGCCAACATATCTGAGTGAATGTAGGAGTCTACCTATAGCAGTGCCATGACATATTTAACTAAATGTGCCAGTATGTGACTGTTTTAGTACCTCAATTGCTCTTTAAATGCGTATGTAAGTGGCTTGACAAATACCTCAGTGCCTCTGTTAGGAAATAGAAGGGTATGTAGGTGTCAGCGCAACTGCCTTTGATGCTGCTGCATACATAAGCAGTTTCTGAGTATGTAAGTGGATGTATAAGTTCACCTTTGCTCTGTGTCTGGGTGAGAGAGAGGCTCTATACTTTGAAAACCTGTATGTCAGTTGCATTATGGGTGGTATACTCTATGTGCAGCTTGACATAGGGGTCTGCAAGTGCATGCGTAACTTACTAAAACTCAAACGGACATCTCTAAATATTTTAAACACAAAGCACCATACTTAATGGCATTTCTGCAGATTATCACAGAGGTCAGTTATGTGCTTCAGAATATGGATGTAAACTTGAGAAATGGCTTTTAAATGCCAAATTAATCTGACAGTGAGAGTACACAGACAGGGTCTGCACTAGTAGACCTGAGCCCTGCTTAAAACGACATATTTAACTATGTCTAACACTCTCATACTGCACATGTGACTCAGTATTTGTTTAAAGGGCATTGCTTCTCATCTAAGCACAACAAGCATGCCCTATAATTTAACAACACCTGTCCTAAAGGGTATCTAATACATAGCTGTCAACTTTCTCATCATCACTTATCATGTACAACTACAGTGCATACTCCTTACTTTCAATTTTGTGACTTGCAGTCCTCTTGTAAAATGAAATTAAAACAAAAACATTCTTTGTGAGTAGTACATCATGTTTAGATTTGTAAAACTTGGCAGATGGTCTAATACATTGTTGAATATACATTTAAACATTAGCAAACAGGTTTTGATTCTAGCAATTATAGCATGCCGTAAAACAGCAGATGTACAATAAGCAGTTCAGAGACAACACATTGTGAACCAATTTCTCAAACACCTAGTGACTTATTTATTTAGGAACCCCTTGCGTTGCCAGTGCATCACTTGTTATATGGGAATAGGCAACATGCCAGTGGTGCAAATGGCTTGTAAATAAATCCCCTAGTGTGCCCCTCCCACAAACAGTTACACATTTTCACAGTCACAAAGCGTCTTCCTCACTTATTAATATATATTTTAAAGCACTGACACTACCACTAATACAAGTTCCAAAACATTTCTATATATTTCATACTCAGTCTTATCACCCTCACATACACATATATCTTTTTAATCATTTTTGTTTTAGAATGTAATTCACATACCTGAAAACTGAGTTTAGTAGTGTTTTTTGTTGTTGTTATTATTAGATAGATTCAATACTCTCAGGAAATATGAAAACTAGGCATAAGGATGACACACCACTCTTTCAACGTTGCATTCGCTGATAGTGTGTAAGGCAGCAAATAAAAACATATCTTTCAATTTTAAGTTTTGTAACTCCATTGCTGAATGGTTAGTATGAGTTAAGCCTTTCATTCACTTTTATAAAGAAGCAAAAACGTATTTTGATCGCTAGTTTTATTACATTAAAACTACAGTACACTTTATTAGAAATCCCTCATTAGGAATAGAAATCCTTATTAAGCAACAAACAGTCTAAACACCTCTAAAGTTTATAAACAAGCAACTCTCTCTTTAACACTCTTCCCCATACACTCCTATCACAGTCTCCATTGCAACTCACTAGAAGCAGGAGGTCACAAGTGTGCAGCACATTCTAGAAGGACCATACTAGTTACAAAATGATTCTGCAGCAGATGTGGTTCACTGTACAGAATAAAAAGCATATCCAACTCTGCATTACACTTTTGTTTTATTTTTACCAGAGCCAATCATAGATCTAGTTACTTAGCCTTTCAAGACACTACCTAATTTTATTCACCTACATATTCACAGCCTCCAATCAACTATGTTTCTTTTTAAACTAGAAGACACCCCCATTTATTTGCCTTTCATCTCCAGCTTTCTCCTTTCTGCTATTTCTGCTTCACTTCACAATGTTTAGAGTGCGGATTGTGGGCCACATCTATGTGTTTTGAGCTGGAGAGTTTGCTAGAAAGAGTGATATTGACAGGGACTTTGGTTTGGATAATGTGGACATTACTTGGATTGGCCAGAGAGGCTTGAAGTGGCATAAATTGCTGCCTTTGTCTGAACGCATTAAACCTGACCACTTATGCTACTTACTGCTGTTTTGTTTAAGCCTCGGGGACTGTGCTGATAAAATGAAGTTGTGGCCGCAACTCTTTGCTCAGGTTGCAGGTAGCAAACACAGCATTCCTGTTGGCGCTCTCATTTGCGATTCTTTGCGCAATTGTCGCTAATTACTTGTGGCCACAGATATGCAAATTTGAATTTCCCATAATTTCTCAACAACCACTGAATGGATTTACACCAGATAACTGAAAGCGTGATCTGCAAACCAAAAGCTACCTTTCTGCCAAATTCATTGTTATTCCATCCAGCAGTTTGGGCTGTAGTCGTGTTTTAAACTTATATGGGAAACTAGCGGCCCGTCCCGACGTTGTCCGGGTAAAAAAAGGCTAGGCAGCAATGGTTTTAGTATCATTGTACATTCGTCCCACATGATAAGAGACATTTTCAAGCAGTGTCCCCAAAGGTCCGTTTTTCCGAATAGAGCATATTGAATCCCTTTCAAGGGAAACTGTTAGAGGCAGTTCAAAGGTAGAATGTGCTGTTTTCCCAGCTGTTAGCAAAGTGGCAGCTATTCCAGAAGAAGCAACAGCTAGAGCCGAATTCCCAGAAGATCGAACTTTGGCAAGTATGAGGTTGATTAGGTAAGTCTTTCCTGTGCCACCGGGGGCGTCTATGAACAATAGTTTGCCTTGCTTCTTTTCAACACTATCAACTATGGTGTTGTAGACGAGTTGTTGATCGGGAACTAAGTTAGGCAAGTGTTGAGCAAGGTAGTTATTTAGCTCTGGAATATTGTGTGCGGTAGCGATATTGTGGTATCCAGTTAGGTTAGTTCGGACCGCTGGCGGCAGGCTGAAATCTTGTAAGGACTTCTCGCTTAATAGATACAATGAGTCTTCAATTTCTATAAGTCCTTGGTTTATGATGTCATTGTTGATAGCAGTCTGTGCCGACGTTGTCCGGGTATGAATTGCTGCCGGCCAGTAGTATATTGTTTTGTAGGATTTCGTTTTGATAGCATTTCTTATCTGTGACAGGCCTGTGAAATGCTCCGATTCACAGTGCACTGCTGATGCACTTAAGAGTGCGCGTTCAGTAGTGTGTGAACTCGAGTTTCCCTACTTTATATTTCTTTGCAATATTATATAGCGCAAACTCGACAACATGGCATGAGCACAATTTACATTACAGAAGAACACATTCATTTGTGGTAGGCACGGGGAGACAAAGCGATTTGCCTGGAATCACAGGATGTTGAGCTGATGCCGAGATTCGAACGTAGCTCCCCAGCTCTAAAGTTCGCAATTCTAGAACTTGTGGCGGGAGGTGTGTCTAAAAGTGTATGTTGGTGCTGGCCATCAATGAGACAGACCTGTGCATTTTTCAAATGGGTGGTGAAAAAATATGAGTATGTTGCTGGAGATGTGGCCCGCCGTGCCACCAATGTACTTACCGGGGGAGGGTAAACACTGATTATTCCGCAACTTTCCGCATACCATCACTCCGCATACTTTCATTACGAAAGTACCATGACTCCGCAATGCCTTTATAACACATGGCATTACATTTTATATGCTTTTACTACGCATACATTTACAACGAAATTCGTTGTAAATGCATGAATAGTAAAAGCATGTTTTTTATTAATGTTTGGATAAGGTAAGTATGGGTATAGGGGTATATGTTTTGGGGTACTGAGGTATATGTTTTGGGGTTTTGGGGTATTTTAAGGGTTCAGATATAGTTTTGGGTTATGGGGTACAGGGATAGTTTTAGGGTTTAGGGATAGGTATGGGTTTTGGGGTACAGGGGTATTTTTAGGGTTCAGGGCTAGGTTTGGGTTTTGGGGTATAGGGGTATTTTTAGGGTTCAGGGGTAGGTTTGGGTTTTGGAGTACAGGGGTATTTTAAGGGTTCAGGGCTAGGTTTGGGTTTTGGGGTACAGGGGTATTTTTAGGGTTCAGGGCTAGGTTTGGGTTTTGGGGTACAGGGGTATTTTAAGGGTTCAGATATAGTTTTGGGTTTTGGGGTATAGGGGTATTTTTAGGGTCATGGGGTAGGTTTGGGTTTTGGGGTACAGGGGTATTTTAAGGGTTCAGGGCTAGGTTGGGTTTTGGGGCACAGGGGTATTTTTAGGGTTCAGGGCTAGGTTTGGGTTTTGGGGTACAGAGGTATTTTAGGGTTCAGGGGTAGGTTTGGGTTTTGGGGTACAGGGGTATTTTTGGGGTTCAGGGCTAGGTTTGGGTTTTGGGGTACAGGGGTATTTTTAGAGTTCAGGGGTAGGTTTTGGTTTTGGGGTACAGGGGTATTTTAAGGGTTCAGGGCTAGGTTTCTGCTTTGGGGTACATGGGGTATTTTAGGGTTCAGGGGTAGGTTTGGGTTTTGGGGTACAGTGGTATTTTTAGGGTTCAGGGCTAGGTTTGGGTTTTGGGGTACAGGGGTATTTTAAGGGTTCAGATATAGTTTTGGGTTTTGGGGTATAGGGGTATTTTTAGTGTTCAGGGGTAGGTTTGGGTTTTGGGGTACAGGGGTATTTTAAGGGTTCAGGGCTAGGTTTGGGTTTTGGGGTACAGGGGTATTTTTAGGGTTCAGGGCTAGGTTTGGGTTTTGGGGTACAGAGGTATTTTAGGGTTCAGGGGTAGGTTTGGGTTTTGGGGTACAGGGGTATTTTTGGGGTTCAGGGCTAGGTTTGGGTTTTATGGTACAGGGGTATTTTTAGAGTTCAGGGCTAGGTTTGGGTTTTGGGGCACAGGGGTATTTTAAGGGTTCAGGGCTAAGTTTGTGTTTTGGGGTACAGGGGTATTTTAGGGTTCAGGGGTAGGTTTGGGTTTTGGGGTACAGTGGTATTTTTAGTGTTCTGGGCTAGGTTTGGGTTTTGGGGTACAGGGGTATTTTAAGGGTTCAGATATAGTTTTGGGTTTTGGGGTATAGGGGTATTTTTAGGGTTCAGGGTTCAGGGTAGGTTCGGGTTTTGGGGTACAGGGGTATTTTAAGGGTTCAGGGCTAGGTTTGGGTTTTGGGGTACAGGGGTATTTTTAGGGTTTAGGGCTAGGTTTAGGTTTTGGGGTACAGAGGTATTTTAGGGTTCAGGGGTAGGTTTGGGTTTTGGGGTACAGGGGTATTTTTGGGGTTCAGGGCTAGGTTTGTGTTTTGGGGTACAGGGGTATTTTTAGGGTTCAGGGGTAGGTTTGTGTTTTGGGGTACAGGGGTATTTTAGGGTTCAGGGGTAGTTTGGGTTTTGGGCTACAGTGGCATTTTTAGGGTTCAGGGCTAGGTTTGGGTTTTGGGGTACAGGGGTATTTTTAGGGTTCAGGGGTAGGTTTGGGTTTTGAGGTGCAGGGGTATTTATAGGGTTCAGGGCTAGGTTTGGGTTTTCAGGTATAGGGGTATTTTTAGGGTTTAGGGATAGGTTTGGGTTTTGGGGTACAGGGTATATTTATAGGGTTAAGATGGGTTAGTGTTTAAGGGTGTTGGGGTATTTTAAGGAGTAAGGGTGGGTTATGATAATGGGGTGCAGGGGTATTTAAAGGCAGCAGGGTGGGATTAGCACACAATATGAGACATGGCATGAAGGGTGGAACGTACCACACGCCCCCAGTTATTGTCACGCCCCCAGCACACGCCCACAGCACACGCCCACAGCACAACGCAGACACGCCCACAAGGGACTACTTTGCTGGCACGGTTCTTTTACCTTTTAAAAGTATATGGTGGACGTCTGTATAGCCTATGTCCTTCTGCTGCAACTTCCCTTTCCAACGCTGTATTGGGTGTTGTGATTGGTGCTGTGGTTCCTGAGATTACCCGCCTCAAAGGTTTGGGCTCTCCCTTTATATTATTTGTATGGATAACATTGGAAACATACTTTTTAGAAACCCCTTTTTCGTGGCCGAAACTTTCCACACGCAGCTAGATTTACTAGTGCACTTTTTTTGGAAGATCTCATGAAGATTCATCAATTGGCACTAAAGTTATAGGCAAGAGAAATACATGTTTTTCCTATGAGAACATGGTCCAAATTACAGTTACCTACTGGCAGATGCCAGTGTATGTATATATTGTAGCTCTCACTGCATATTGTGCATATTGTAAAGATAGTGGAGATTTTTTATCGAATATCCACAAGTTGATATGGGCAGAAACCTGTATCATAATCACAGTTGATGTCCGACTGAGTGTATGCATGCATTTTTTGAAAACCAGACCTGCTTGTTATTAGGAGCAAAAGAAGATGTTTTATATGATTGGGTTCTGTTTGAGAGAAAATATTTTTGCCCTTGATGGGGTATTTTATCGGCAAAATATTGGGACCATGATGGGGGTGCTTCGCTAATCTTGTGATGGGCTGATGGGAGGAGCAGGTGACCTGGTGGGAAGATAACCAGACATTTTTGGACAACATTTTAATTGGGACTCGTTATATAGATGCTCTGTTTATATTGTAGAATGGCTCAAGAGAATAAGTGTGTGAATTTGTATCAAAATTGAAAGCCAATCCCTACACCGTAACGATGAGTCCACATGAGATTACCTTCCTTGATATTCAATTGAAGGTACACTTCAGTATAGTGGAATATAATGGCAGATAATAGCACACTCCATTTTAAGAGTCAGAACCCTAAAAATCTAGTAGAAAGCCTACTCTATGGGGAGACCTTACGATTAAAGAAAATTTGCAGTTACCAAAGTGAACTAGAGAGAAAAACATCACAAATAAGAGAAAGATTTAGAGAGAGGGCATACTGCTGCTGATAAAAGCAAAGCCTCTAATTAGAGATCATCTACAGTACCATAATGTTGAAATCAATTATAAAGAGAACCATATTTGACTAATAACATCTTACAATTCCTCTTATTACAAGGTTAGTAGCTACATTTGAAAACACTGAACCATAGCAAAGAGCTATATAGTTATTAGTCCAGATTTGCCCATGCCACCCTCCATCACGTATAGGAGGGGAAGAACTCTAGGGGAGGATCTAACACATAGCTATCATACTAAAGCTCGCAATAAGGTTTCTTGACTAGGTAAAACCAAAGTTTTTTTAAAGTGTGGTCATTGTAAAGCCGATAGATTAATGTCGAATACCACAGAGTGCACATCATCAGATGGGTTTAGAAGAAAAATAGTCAGGTTTCATAAATGCAGCTCAGACCACTGCATTTATGTTTTAAAATGTCTGTGTGCTCTTATGTATGTAGGAAGTAAAAAATGTCCATTCTGGAAACGTGTATTAGCACCAATGGGCAATAAAGAACATTTTTCATATCTTGTGGCACAACACTTTTTTGACATATGACAGCGATGTATCCAAGCTACTATTCTTTGCCCTGGATAGGATTCCAGCCAGACTGTGGGGATCTAATAGAGTGACACAACTTAGATGCTTAGAATTGAGATAACTCTTAGATTTGCATACCACAACTCAAGCAGGGTTGAATAGAGATGGGGAAATGAAAGTGCATTTGGTAAAAATAGCTGTTTCTTAACATAGATGTCGCAAGCAACGAGTCAGAGGTTGCAGCTGTGACCCATGGCGACGCCTAAATAGCTTCTATGTTCTGCTCTTCAACTAAATAGCTCTCAAGAAGTGCTGCCGGTGAGGACAAAAATACCGCCAGGCAGAGATACTACTAGG
This sequence comes from Lissotriton vulgaris, assembly GCF_964263255.1. Classification (NCBI taxonomy): domain Eukaryota; kingdom Metazoa; phylum Chordata; class Amphibia; order Caudata; family Salamandridae; genus Lissotriton; species Lissotriton vulgaris. The sequence goes on along the minus strand of NC_141691.1, from coordinate 1,510,878,611 downwards.
TTTGCAAAAATCACTATTTGGCCGTCAATCTATTAGTGAAATAAACTCATGATTGAAGATTTTGGGCCGGATTTAGAGTTTCATGGCAATAGAAAAGCCTCGGTTTTGTGGGGCAAGTCCTAGCAGCAGAATGTTCGCCAGCTAAAGAGTGTATGATGGAGGAAAGTCCACTGCCAAATATCACTCTGTATGACTCACAAATTGGAAGATTTTCAGTTCTCACTCAAATCCAAAGCAGAGTCTCAATTCTAATCGCAAATTGAGCTATGTGCTATACGGAGAGCCACAAACACCTGCTCATTACATTAGGTCTGTAACTTCCCTTATATATCCCTGACTTTTATACCATCACTGAGCACCTTTTCATTATTAGCAAATTTAGACAGCGAGAACCTTATTACCACTGAGGTAGGGCAAATATCTCTATCTGATCCAGTGATAGAAACGTTCTTCTTTAATTTATTGCATGTTGAGCACATGGGTTTTTAAGAGTTTGGAAGGATTCCACAACTATGATGTCCTTATGTGGCTTGCTTAACATTGCTGTTCAAGAAAAAGGTAGGAATGGATTTGAGTTCTCCTGAATGTTTTTGATATGGTGGTTTGACGCTTCCCTAAGGAGGTCCCAAGCAGCGGTTGTTTCTTTTGTGAATTCATACTATTGTACCAGTTAGATTTTGTAAGGTTTTCCTAAGGCTTGAATAGTTACCAATGAACTGTATTTTATTTTCTGAGTTTGATTGTGGCACAAGCATGTATGACCACTTGCGGCTCTGTGAATCAGGGTCCCTGTGCCAAGCCTTCATTTCTTACTGCTTTGCCTTTTTTGCTACTGGCGGATCACGTGTCACCTATAGCACTGTTGCCAATACTTCAATATATGCTTAGAGTAGCATTTGGGTCTGTCTGTACTCATGATTGCCCCTGTTATTTCCCTGTCCCAACTGCCATCTCTTGCTACATACTGGTGTTTTATCTTCTCTTCCTCTACACTCCATCGTATTGGAACTTGGACCTAACAAAGTTGCTGCACGTCAACCACCACCACCTTCAGCTACCGGCATTGCTACTGTCTCCAAGCAAAATGGCATCAGTTTCCAAAGGTACCTCCCTAAAGCTTGCTTTCAGGTCTGGTTGAATGGGGAGCAAACACGAGAAAATCACAAAAACCTCCCACAAGACCTATATTACTTTTATAAAGGATGACAACAGCTCTATGGGGCTATCCACAGTACACACTACAATTTCTCTTTTTTTTCTTATAATTTTTTTATTTTTAAACTATTCCATATTTTTTTATTTCTGTTCACATACAAAAAACATAAAATATAAAAAAGGTTTGTTGATAAAAATTTGCAACAATTTTATCAATTGGGACAAATCCCCATATACATTTTTTTCTTATCACAAGCAATAGTTTTATCATTTCATTATGACCACATATCCCCTCATTTGTGACCCCACTTCCATGCTAACCCAACATGCCATCATGCACTCTCATTCTTTCACCATGCATATTCAGCACCCAACCAGCTCACATACACCAATAAATCAAGGTAAAGGCAGATCGATGACAGTTTTCGTGGCTGTGTAGTCCGTTAGGTATCAGACATCCAGGTCAACATCAATAAGCAACGTGGTGGAACATTATAAAAATAAAGTATACAAAAGACCATTCCAAGATAGCCGCCAAATGCTGATGGCTGTGCCAGTGCTTGTGCTGCATTTGTAAATGAATTGGCAAAGCTAATAGCAAATAGCAGCATGCTACATCTTTGTTCCTGCAGTTCAACAAGCATTGTAAATGCAAGACCAACTGGTTTTTGCCAATGCTTGTTGAATTCACTGTTCTGGTGCTCGAACTATTTTAGGTCAACTCACTAAATTATAATCTCATCATCTCTACATAAAATAATTTCAAGTGCTTGAGAAACATGTTACTTTTAGGCATTGATCCACGCAATGAAAGAATTCTCTGTTGCCAGAGAGTATGATCAAAAGCACAGAATTTCCTGATTTCCTATATTTTTGTGTCACATTTGATACTGCTGATGAGAGGTCAGAAAATAATTTTCAATATGATGGCTGCTACCCGTTCCATTAAATTAGTTTCACCCTAATAATATTGATAGAGCACAGGTTCACCTGCCCCTTATTTACCATACTCACCTGGACCCATAAAATTTATATATATATATATATATATATATATATATATATATATATATATATATATATTAAGTTCCACAAAGCACCCACGCTTGAGGCGCACTCACAGTCAGCTCACATCAGGTAAGGGAGAACCAGGTGCATCCTGCGCCATGCAGAACCTGACGCGTTTCGGGCCCCGCCCTTATTCATAGGTTCACTGCTGCTGGGTAACTGCCGCCAAGAAAACTACCAATGTTTCACCCCTCATTTATTCAATTCAGGTGAGTCGGAACATCACACACTGCATGTTGGGATCGGTAGTTTCAAACATCATTCCCCAGTGGGCTGGAAGGCAGTCACTCCAGAAATTTTCAAAACATCAAGGGTGCACCGTTCTGTTACATCCCCGTTCAAGTTCTAAGCCTGACTGTCCCAATCCGCTGATGTACCCATCTGCAGTGGAGTCGCTCAATCCTGCGATGGTGCGCCCCCGACCGGGTCGGCCGTCCAATATTAAGTTCCACAAAGCACCCACGCTTGAGGCGCACTCACAGTCAGCTCACATCAGGTAAGGGAGAACCAGGTGCATCCTGCGCCATGCAGAACCTGACGCGTTTCGGGCCCCGCCCTTATTCATAGGTTCACTGCTGCTGGGTAACTGCCGCCAAGAAAACTACCAATGTTTCACCCCTCATTTATTCAATTCAGGTGAGTCGGAACATCACACACTGCATGTTGGGATCGGTAGTTTCAAACATCATTCCCCAGTGGGCTGGAAGGCAGTCACTCCAGAAATTTTCAAAACATCAAGGGTGCACCGTTCTGTTACATCCCCGTTTAAGTTCTAAGCCTGACTGTCCCAATCCGCTGATGTACCCATCTGCAGTGGAGTCGCTCAATCCTGCGATGGTGCGCCCCCCGACCGGGTCGGCCGTCCAATATTAAGTTCCACAAAGCACCCACGCTTGAGGCGCACTCACAGTCAGCTCACATCAGGTAAGGGAGAACCAGGTGCATCCTGCGCCATGCAGAACCTGACGCGTTTCGGGCCCCGCCCTTATTCATAGGTTCACTGCTGCTGGGTAACTGCCGCCAAGAAAACTACCAATGTTTCACCCCTCATTTATTCAATTCAGGTGAGTCGGAACATCACACACTGCATGTTGGGATCGGTAGTTTCAAACATCATTCCCCAGTGGGCTGGAAGGCAGTCACTCCAGAAATTTTCAAAACATCAAGGGTGCACCGTTCTGTTACATCCCCGTTCAAGTTCTAAGCCTGACTGTCCCAATCCGCTGATGTACCCATCTGCAGTGGAGTCGCTCAATCCTGCGATGGTGCGCCCCCCGACCGGGTCGGCCGTCCAATATTAAGTTCCACAAAGCACCCACGCTTGAGGCGCACTCACAGTCAGCTCACATCAGGTAAGGGAGAACCAGGTGCATCCTGCGCCATGCAGAACCTGACGCGTTTCGGGCCCCGCCCTTATTCATAGGTTCACTGCTGCTGGGTAACTGCCGCCAAGAAAACTACCAATGTTTCACCCCTCATTTATTCAATTCAGGTGAGTCGGAACATCACACACTGCATGTTGGGATCGGTAGTTTCAAACATCATTCCCCAGTGGGCTGGAAGGCAGTCACTCCAGAAATTTTCTAAACATCAAGGGTGCACCGTTCTGTTACATCCCCGTTCAAGTTCTAAGCCTGACTGTCCCAATCCGCTGATGTACCCATCTGCAGTGGAGTCGCTCAATCCTGCGATGGTGCGCCCCCCGACCGGGTCGGCCGTCCAATATTAAGTTCCACAAAGCACCCACGCTTGAGGCGCACTCACAGTCAGCTCACATCAGGTAAGGGAGAACCAGGTGCATCCTGCGCCATGCAGAACCTGACGCGTTTCGGGCCCCGCCCTTATTCATAGGTTCACTGCTGCTGGGTAACTGCCGCCAAGAAAACTACCAATGTTTCACCCCTCATTTATTCAATTCAGGTGAGTCGGAACATCACACACTGCATGTTGGGATCGGTAGTTTCAAACATCATTCCCCAGTGGGCTGGAAGGCAGTCACTCCAGAAATTTTCAAAACATCAAGGGTGCACCGTTCTGTTACATCCCCGTTCAAGTTCTAAGCCTGACTGTCCCAATCCGCTGATGTACCCATCTGCAGTGGAGTCGCTCAATCCTGCGATGGTGCGCCCCCCGACCGGGTCGGCCGTCCAATATTAAGTTCCACAAAGCACCCACGCTTGAGGCGCACTCACAGTCAGCTCACATCAGGTAAGGGAGAACCAGGTGCATCCTGCGCCATGCAGAACCTGACGCGTTTCGGGCCCCGCCCTTATTCATAGGTTCACTGCTGCTGGGTAACTGCCGCCAAGAAAACTACCAATGTTTCACCCCTCATTTATTCAATTCAGGTGAGTCGGAACATCACACACTGCATGTTGGGATCGGTAGTTTCAAACATCATTCCCCAGTGGGCTGGAAGGCAGTCACTCCAGAAATTTTCAAAACATCAAGGGTGCACCGTTCTGTTACATCCCCGTTCAAGTTCTAAGCCTGACTGTCCCAATCCGCTGATGTACCCATCTGCAGTGGAGTCGCTCAATCCTGCGATGGTGCGCCCCCCGACCGGGTCGGCCGTCCAATATTAAGTTCCACAAAGCACCCACGCTTGAGGCGCACTCACAGTCAGCTCACATCAGGTAAGGGAGAACCAGGTGCATCCTGCGCCATGCAGAACCTGACGCGTTTCGGGCCCCGCCCTTATTCATAGGTTCACTGCTGCTGGGTAACTGCCGCCAAGAAAACTACCAATGTTTCACCCCTCATTTATTCAATTCAGGTGAGTCGGAACATCACACACTGCGTGTTGGGATCGGTAGTTTCAAACATCATTCCCCAGTGGGCTGGAAGGCAGTCACTCCAGAAATTTTCAAAACATCAAGGGTGCACCGTTCTGTTACATCCCCGTTCAAGTTCTAAGCCTGACTGTCCCAATCCGCTGATGTACCCATCTGCAGTGGAGTCGCTCAATCCTGCGATGGTGCGCCCCCCGACCGGGTCGGCCGTCCAATATTAAGTTCCACAAAGCACCCACGCTTGAGGCGCACTCACAGTCAGCTCACATCAGGTAAGGGAGAACCAGGTGCATCCTGCGCCATGCAGAACCTGACGCGTTTCGGGCCCCGCCCTTATTCATAGGTTCACTGCTGCTGGGTAACTGCCGCCAAGAAAACTACCAATGTTTCACCCCTCATTTATTCAATTCAGGTGAGTCGGAACATCACACACTGCATGTTGGGATCGGTAGTTTCAAACATCATTCCCCAGTGGGCTGGAAGGCAGTCACTCCAGAAATTTTCAAAACATCAAGGGTGCACCGTTCTGTTACATCCCCGTTCAAGTTCTAAGCCTGACTGTCCCAATCCGCTGATGTACCCATCTGCAGTGGAGTCGCTCAATCCTGCGATGGTGCGCCCCCCGACCGGGTCGGCCGTCCAATATTAAGTTCCACAAAGCACCCACGCTTGAGGCGCACTCACAGTCAGCTCACATCAGGTAAGGGAGAACCAGGTGCATCCTGCGCCATGCAGAACCTGACGCGTTTCGGGCCCCGCCCTTATTCATAGGTTCACTGCTGCTGGGTAACTGCCGCCAAGAAAACTACCAATGTTTCACCCCTCATTTATTCAATTCAGGTGAGTCGGAACATCACACACTGCATGTTGGGATCGGTAGTTTCAAACATCATTCCCCAGTGGGCTGGAAGGCAGTCACTCCAGAAATTTTCAAAACATCAAGGGTGCACCGTTCTGTTACATCCCCGTTCAAGTTCTAAGCCTGACTGTCCCAATCCGCTGATGTACCCATCTGCAGTGGAGTCGCTCAATCCTGCGATGGTGCGCCCCCCGACCGGGTCGGCCGTCCAATATTAAGTTCCACAAAGCACCCACGCTTGAGGCGCACTCACAGTCAGCTCACATCAGGTAAGGGAGAACCAGGTGCATCCTGCGCCATGCAGAACCTGACGCGTTTCGGGCCCCGCCCTTATTCATAGGTTCACTGCTGCTGGGTAACTGCCGCCAAGAAAACTACCAATGTTTCACCCCTCATTTATTCAATTCAGGTGAGTCGGAACATCACACACTGCATGTTGGGATCGGTAGTTTCAAACATCATTCCCCAGTGGGCTGGAAGGCAGTCACTCCAGAAATTTTCAAAACATCAAGGGTGCACCGTTCTGTTACATCCCCGTTCAAGTTCTAAGCCTGACTGTCCCAATCCGCTGATGTACCCATCTGCAGTGGAGTCGCTCAATCCTGCGATGGTGCGCCCCCCGACCGGGTCGGCCGTCAAATATTAAGTTCCACAAAGCACCCACGCTTGAGGCGCACTCACAGTCAGCTCACATCAGGTAAGGGAGAACCAGGTGCATCCTGCGCCATGCAGAACCTGACGCGTTTCGGGCCCCGCCCTTATTCATAGGTTCACTGCTGCTGGGTAACTGCCGCCAAGAAAACTACCAATGTTTCACCCCTCATTTATTCAATTCAGGTGAGTCGGAACATCACACACTGCATGTTGGGATCGGTAGTTTCAAACATCATTCCCCAGTGGGCTGGAAGGCAGTCACTCCAGAAATTTTCAAAACATCAAGGGTGCACCGTTCTGTTACATCCCCGTTCAAGTTCTAAGCCTGACTGTCCCAATCCGCTGATGTACCCATCTGCAGTGGAGTCGCTCAATCCTGCGATGGTGCGCCCCCCGACCGGGTCGGCCGTCCAATATTAAGTTCCACAAAGCACCCACGCTTGAGGCGCACTCACAGTCAGCTCACATCAGGTAAGGGAGAACCAGGTGCATCCTGCGCCATGCAGAACCTGACGCGTTTCGGGCCCCGCCCTTATTCATAGGTTCACTGCTGCTGGGTAACTGCCGCCAAGAAAACTACCAATGTTTCACCCCTCATTTATTCAATTCAGGTGAGTCGGAACATCACACACTGCATGTTGGGATCGGTAGTTTCAAACATCATTCCCCAGTGGGCTGGAAGGCAGTCACTCCAGAAATTTTCAAAACATCAAGGGTGCACCGTTCTGTTACATCCCCGTTCAAGTTCTAAGCCTGACTGTCCCAATCCGCTGATGTACCCATCTGCAGTGGAGTCGCTCAATCCTGCGATGGTGCGCCCCCCGACCGGGTCGGCCGTCCAATATTAAGTTCCACAAAGCACCCACGCTTGAGGCGCACTCACAGTCAGCTCACATCAGGTAAGGGAGAACCAGGTGCATCCTGCGCCATGCAGAACCTGACGCGTTTCGGGCCCCGCCCTTATTCATAGGTTCACTGCTGCTGGGTAACTGCCGCCAAGAAAACTACCAATGTTTCACCCCTCATTTATTCAATTCAGGTGAGTCGGAACATCACACACTGCATGTTGGGATCGGTAGTTTCAAACATCATTCCCCAGTGGGCTGGAAGGCAGTCACTCCAGAAATTTTCAAAACATCAAGGGTGCACCGTTCTGTTACATCCCCGTTCAAGTTCTAAGCCTGACTGTCCCAATCCGCTGATGTACCCATCTGCAGTGGAGTCGCTCAATCCTGCGATGGTGCGCCCCCCGACCGGGTCGGCCGTCCAATATTAAGTTCCACAAAGCACCCACGCTTGAGGCGCACTCACAGTCAGCTCACATCAGGTAAGGGAGAACCAGGTGCATCCTGCGCCATGCAGAACCTGACGCGTTTCGGGCCCCGCCCTTATTCATAGGTTCACTGCTGCTGGGTAACTGCCGCCAAGAAAACTACCAATGTTTCACCCCTCATTTATTCAATTCAGGTGAGTCGGAACATCACACACTGCATGTTGGGATCGGTAGTTTCAAACATCATTCCCCAGTGGGCTGGAAGGCAGTCACTCCAGAAATTTTCAAAACATCAAGGGTGCACCGTTCTGTTACATCCCCGTTCAAGTTCTAAGCCTGACTGTCCCAATCCGCTGATGTACCCATCTGCAGTGGAGTCGCTCAATCCTGCGATGGTGCGCCCCCCGACCGGGTCGGCCGTCCAATATTAAGTTCCACAAAGCACCCACGCTTGAGGCGCACTCACAGTCAGCTCACATCAGGTAAGGGAGAACCAGGTGCATCCTGCGCCATGCAGAACCTGACGCGTTTCGGGCCCCGCCCTTATTCATAGGTTCACTGCTGCTGGGTAACTGCCGCCAAGAAAACTACCAATGTTTCACCCCTCATTTATTCAATTCATTTCTTGGCGGCAGTTACCCAGCAGCAGTGAACCTATGAATAAGGGCGGGGCCCGAAACGCGTCAGGTTCTGCATGGCGCAGGATGCACCTGGTTCTCCCTTACCTGATGTGAGCTGACTGTGAGTGCGCCTCAAGCGTGGGTGCTTTGTGGAACTTAATATTGGACGGCCGACCCGGTCGGGGGGGGCACCATCGCAGGATTGAGCGACTCCACTGCAGATGGGTACATCAGCGGATTGGGACAGTCAGGCTTAGAACTTGAACGGGGATGTAACAGAACGGTGCACCCTTGATGTTTTGAAAATTTCTGGAGTGACTGCCTTCCAGCCCACTGGGGAATGATGTTTGAAACTACCGATCCCAACATGCAGTGTGTGATGTTCCGACTCACCTGAATTGAATAAATGAGGGGTGAAACATTGGTAGTTTTCTTGGCGGCAGTTACCCAGCAGCAGTGAACCTATGAATAAGGGCGGGGCCCGAAACGCGTCAGGTTCTGCATGGCGCAGGATGCACCTGGTTCTCCCTTACCTGATGTGAGCTGACTGTGAGTGCGCCTCAAGCGTGGGTGCTTTGTGGAACTTAATATTGGACGGCCGACCCGGTCGGGGGGCGCACCATCGCAGGATTGAGCGACTCCACTGCAGATGGGTACATCAGCGGATTGGGACAGTCAGGCTTAGAACTTGAACGGGGATGTAACAGAACGGTGCACCCTTGATGTTTTGAAAATTTCTGGAGTGACTGCCTTCCAGCCCACTGGGGAATGATGTTTGAAACTACCGATCCCAACATGCAGTGTGTGATGTTCCGACTCACCTGAATTGAATAAATGAGGGGTGAAACATTGGTAGTTTTCTTGGCGGCAGTTACCCAGCAGCAGTGAACCTATGAATAAGGGCGGGGCCCGAAACGCGTCAGGTTCTGCATGGCGCAGGATGCACCTGGTTCTCCCTTACCTGATGTGAGCTGACTGTGAGTGCGCCTCAAGCGTGGGTGCTTTGTGGAACTTAATATTGGACGGCCGACCCGGTCGGGGGGCGCACCATCGCAGGATTGAGCGACTCCACTGCAGATGGGTACATCAGCGGATTGGGACAGTCAGGCTTAGAACTTGAACGGGGATGTAACAGAACGGTGCACCCTTGATGTTTTGAAAATTTCTGGAGTGACTGCCTTCCAGCCCACTGGGGAATGATGTTTGAAACTACCGATCCCAACATGCAGTGTGTGATGTTCCGACTCACCTGAATTGAATAAATGAGGGGTGAAACATTGGTAGTTTTCTTGGCGGCAGTTACCCAGCAGCAGTGAACCTATGAATAAGGGCGGGGCCCGAAACGCGTCAGGTTCTGCATGGCGCAGGATGCACCTGGTTCTCCCTTACCTGATGTGAGCTGACTGTGAGTGCGCCTCAAGCGTGGGTGCTTTGTGGAACTTAATATTGGACGGCCGACCCGGTCGGGGGGCGCACCATCGCAGGATTGAGCGACTCCACTGCAGATGGGTACATCAGCGGATTGGGACAGTCAGGCTTAGAACTTGAACGGGGATGTAACAGAACGGTGCACCCTTGATGTTTTGAAAATTTCTGGAGTGACTGCCTTCCAGCCCACTGGGGAATGATGTTTGAAACTACCGATCCCAACATGCAGTGTGTGATGTTCCGACTCACCTGAATTGAATAAATGAGGGGTGAAACATTGGTAGTTTTCTTGGCGGCAGTTACCCAGCAGCAGTGAACCTATGAATAAGGGCGGGGCCCGAAACGCGTCAGGTTCTGCATGGCGCAGGATGCACCTGGTTCTCCCTTACCTGATGTGAGCTGACTGTGAGTGCGCCTCAAGCGTGGGTGCTTTGTGGAACTTAATATTGGACGGCCGACCCGGTCGGGGGGCGCACCATCGCAGGATTGAGCGACTCCACTGCAGATGGGTACATCAGCGGATTGGGACAGTCAGGCTTAGAACTTGAACGGGGATGTAACAGAACGGTGCACCCTTGATGTTTTGAAAATTTCTGGAGTGACTGCCTTCCAGCCCACTGGGGAATGATGTTTGAAACTACCGATCCCAACATGCAGTGTGTGATGTTCCGACTCACCTGAATTGAATAAATGAGGGGTGAAACATTGGTAGTTTTCTTGGCGGCAGTTACCCAGCAGCAGTGAACCTATGAATAAGGGCGGGGCCCGAAACGCGTCAGGTTCTGCATGGCGCAGGATGCACCTGGTTCTCCCTTACCTGATGTGAGCTGACTGTGAGTGCGCCTCAAGCGTGGGTGCTTTGTGGAACTTAATATTGGACGGCCGACCCGGTCGGGGGGCGCACCATCGCAGGATTGAGCGACTCCACTGCAGATGGGTACATCAGCGGATTGGGACAGTCAGGCTTAGAACTTGAACGGGGATGTAACAGAACGGTGCACCCTTGATGTTTTGAAAATTTCTGGAGTGACTGCCTTCCAGCCCACTGGGGAATGATGTTTGAAACTACCGATCCCAACATGCAGTGTGTGATGTTCCGACTCACCTGAATTGAATAAATGAGGGGTGAAACATTGGTAGTTTTCTTGGCGGCAGTTACCCAGCAGCAGTGAACCTATGAATAAGGGCGGGGCCCGAAACGCGTCAGGTTCTGCATGGCGCAGGATGCACCTGGTTCTCCCTTACCTGATGTGAGCTGACTGTGAGTGCGCCTCAAGCGTGGGTGCTTTGTGGAACTTAATATATATATATATATATATATATATATATATGAACGAAAATTCGTCACCGGCTAAGGCAGCAGCCCCAGCCCAACACTCACGCTGACGAAAGAACGGACCCAAGTTGTAGTGCTTAATCCTTCGTGTTTATTTCAGCAAGCCTGCCGCCGCCATAACGCGTTTCGCCTTTACAGCTTGATCACATGGCCAGTTGCTTACAGCCAATGCCATATATATATATATATATTCAATTTGAACAGGTAAAACCTACACTCATATCAAGTTTTGTTTAACATTTCAGGACCTATACCATTGGACTTACCAATCCTAGTCACCGGTACCTGAAAACCTAATGGATGAGGGTGTTAGCATAATTGGTAGAAATAGAACATTTGCACTCATAAAATAACCACAACTCGGGAAAGGTTTAAACTCTTTATCTAAAATCTTTCAAATGTCATAATCCAAGCATTGAATAATAGAAAATTCTCAATTAGGAAAATAACGATTAGAATGAAAACATGCAGAGTTTTTATAAAGCAGTCTTTACGCATTTGACCCGAGGGTGGGAAGAGAGAAGGAAACAATACAATGACATACCCACATTTATTATTTACCTAGAATGGTGTGAAGAACTAACCCTGGCCACGGGTCAGTTTAAAGGACAGCACCCCGAAAGTGCAGGCACCATAAAGGCAAGCAGGTGCGGATCAGACTCAGGCCAGGTAAACTCAATTTGGATTAGGACAGGACCACCAAGGGCTAAGACCAGCACCCGCAGTTAAAGTTGCAACGCCTGCGTTACTCCCTCTCTGCAGCTAAAAGCCACAACCTGGAAAAGTTATTGATTTCTCCAACAAAGGGCTTCGCCAGCACTTCAGCTCTCAAACCCCGATCTGGGTTTCGAACCTTCTGACAGAGGGCTCCGCCAGCACCTCTGCTCCCGATCACTAATTGAGTGCGTTGGGTCAGTGACAGGTCAGCTATTCGGACAAGTCGGACAAATTAACTAACTAATCCGACCCTAGTTATAATATTTTCCTGGACAGTGTACCACCCCCCAATGTTGCAAGTGTAAGGATCCCCAATTTTGATTGGACAAAAGAATGAGGAGAGGTCATCACACCATACCAAAATGAAACTTTTTTAGAATGAATATTAATGTTTGCGTTCCCACCCATCAATTTAGTTTCCCAAATATGTTTTATTCCACCCGGCAGTGAATGTATCAATAATGATCACAATGTAGTCCATATTTTAGTTCAGCTTCCTTCACAGGGGTCAGGAGTTGACATTCCCATGTACATTTTCTAGCAAGTCATGAGTTGGCCATGTTTCAAAGGTCAGTGCTTCATGGACTTGAGCTATTCTGTGCAGTCGCAGTTCCTCCAAAGATGGAGTTCAGAAATATATGTCAGGCCCAAAGTTCGATATATATGAGAAATAGAAAAGAAACAGTTTTAGAACAAAGAATAACTAAATGTACTGTATCCCACCTAACTCTACTCTAATCCCATTACTTTATTTTAACTATTGCGTTAAAATGTAGGCAGAGCGAACAGCTTAGCAAAAGCAGCAGTGCAAGCATCATAAATGCTGTAACACAGAGCAGCCATCTTCGTTTTAATGCCCAGAAGCAAAAGATTCCCCCCAAAGCAAAGAGTACGTCATGTCACGTGAGTGTGACAGACGCATGCGCAGTAAGAAATCCCGCGTATCAGCGGCCATTTTATTTGCAAGCAGATTAACATAAGTAAAAGCACATATGCAAGCTTCTTCTAGATACCCAATGTGTTGTGAAATGCAATATTAGTAGGACAAACATGTTGGTTAGCGTATTAACGTTATGTCGAGAGGACTGAATTCAAGCAAGTCGCGTAACATGCGAATCCTTGCTCCATCAATATCACTGTAATCATATGAGAGAGTGAGATTTTGCTTTTTTATCAGATATGATTATTTGAAAGAGTTCAAAATCCTTCTTTATTAATAAGACATGTTTGACAATTCTGTTTTCGCTGAATCCTATGAAGTAAGATTAGGGTTTACTATGTGTGAACTTGTTTGTGAACATTGCCATGTTTTTGTCAATTATAATATTTTTAGCTGCATTGCAGAAACTAAACATTGCAATAAGGTATGACTATATCCCATGTGTTCTCCTACAAGTGTTTCACTTTTTACGTAGAATAGATTTTTTTTTTAACAATTCTTTTATTAAGTAAGCATCAGCCAAAATCATATTACAGAGGTATTGTCATAGCATAAATAACACAGAGGGGGCATAGGAAGTCCAAGTATACACATGATGAAGAAATTCATGGGGAAGGGGGTTCATCAAGTACAGCAGTTCTGGGTGGTGCACAAATCTCTCCCCTGTACTGATTCCAGGGTCCCCATACCATGACCATTTACGAGGGCGCCCCCTTGCAAGGTACACAGTGTTTTCCCTGATCATGCACCAGTCCAAGTTAATTTACCATACTTCCAACGTGGGTGGCTGCTCAGTGCCCCATAACTGGGCAATGTTTATTTTCGCTAGCATGGAACCCAGTGTAGCCCATTGCGTCTGTGCTGAGTTTAAGTCTGTGGGCTCCCATATGTTAAGGAGGCACCTCCTTGCCTCCCGCATCAAGGCATCCCCCAATACCCTGTGTATGATGTCATGTATTTTGCGCCAGTATGTTGTAATATATTCACATTCCCAGATAATGTGTAAGAACGGGCCAGTCTGACCACACTGCCGTCTGCATAGTCCCGAGGTCGGCAGCCCCATGTGTACCAGCCGGGGGCCCGTGATGTAAACCCTGTGTAATACCTTAAGTTGAACAAGTCTCAGTCTAGCTCGGATAGCAACCTCCTTTGGGGAGGACACAGCCAACTGCTAGTCCTCATCATCTAGTTCTATCCCGTCTTGGACCCACCTGGTCCTCAACTCAGCAAGGAGATCAGCTCTATGATCAATCAATTTCTTGTATATTAGGGATATTTTTTTTTCGGGGAGGTGGCCATCCAGAATTCTGTCCTCAAGAGGCGAAGCCTCTAGGGTCCGAATCTCCAGGCAGTGTCACCCGGAGTGAACGACGGATTTGCGCATAGCGGAAGGATTCAGAACCCGTCAAGTCATGTTCCGCCTGCAGTTCCTCAAATGTTTTGATTTTCCCTTTACCCTAGAATAGATTTTTAAATCAAGACTGTGAACACATTTTTGTACATCCTGGTGCAGGTAACCTCCATATATCAACCTCAAAGAAGAGCTATGAGAATATTGGCATTTTGAGAGCTCCATGGAGGACAAGGTAGTTGCTCAGGGCCAATAATGACAGGTATCTTAGAGCTAAGCCTGACACCAGAAATGGCTCTGGTTGGTCCCTCCCTATTAATATTCTGGCTCGCCCACTTCTACCTATTAATTATACTTTCAACACAAAATCCAGATTGTGCGAAAAAATCAACATCTATAGTGATGCAAAAAAATAAATAAAATAAAATATTTTCAATCTCATAATGAGGATCTGAAATAAAACACTGAGCTAACTTTGCGATTTCTTCGTTCCAGAAAGGAGCTGAAAAAAACATTTTTCAGCTGGGCCTCTTAATCATCATCGAAAGAAATCCATTGACATCACCTGGGAATAGAACTTCAAGAGAACACCTCCCCAATGTCTGCTCTCATTTCAGTGTGCACAACTCTGTTTGCTTGCCTGAAGATGTATGCAAAACATGTAACTCTGTAACAGAATCACATTGCATACCTTATATAGCGCCCTACTTTACTTGTATTCTTGTATCTGTTGAAGGCAAATTTCAGAAAGTATTACAGAAAGTTTGAATAACTCAAGTAATTTGTAGTGTGACGTAAATGGGGTAGTGAGGGACACAGGCCAGACGAGGACAGAGTGGTGCTTTTAGTATATACGTGCTAACAGCAGGGGGCTGTGCAAGCAAATGCAATAATGGACAAACAGAATGTTCTGAGCATACAAACCGGTGGTAAGGGGTCGGGTAGGTCGAATACAAAGTTCATTGGACTCAAAGGAAATTAGCTTAGGCTTTTGACACATCCAACTTGGATAATTTACACAAGGGCTTGATAGCTGTATTTTATATTTTTCTCTGTTAGCTGTATCACAACTTGTCTGATGCTTTTATGGTAAAGTGCACTAGGGCCTAGATGTAGGTAATTCTATTTTACCACTTCTTAAATACTGAACTTTACCGATTCGGTATTTAAGAAGTGGTGAAATAGAGGAGGGGGATGTAGGTATTACAGATTCTGTAAATATCGAATCGTTAAGATTCGGTATTTACCGATTCTGTAAATACCTATTCGGTAATGCCCATTGATTCCTATGGGCATTGAAGCCCATAGGAATCAATGGGCATTACCGAATCGGTATTTACCGATTTGGTAAATACCGATTCCAGCAAGGGTGCAGGGGGTGTCACTTTGACACCCTCTAGCACCCCAAATACAGGCATGTGTGCCATGTGGCACACAGACATGCCCTAAGGGCATGTCTGTCTGTCACATGGCATAGGTGTGCATGCACACATGTGCATGCACACCAGGATTCGGTATTTTACCACCCAATTGGATTGGGTGGTAAAATACCGAATCTGTAAGGCCTTTGGGACTCAGAAGAGTCCCACCTACATCTGGGTATTACCGAATCGGTAAAATTACCGATTCGGTATTTTACAGAATCGGTAAATTTACCGATTCAGTAATTTTACTGAATCTGTAAAATGATGCCCCTACATCCCAATCACCAAATACCGGTCGGTAACGGCCGAATTCGGCCGTTACCGACCGGTATTTGGGCTCCTACATCTGGCCCTAAGTGTACTGTTACTATGCGAGCAGCATGTTTGCCTTAAGTTGTCATGTGCCTGTCATTTTCCATGTTGCGTATGATCAGTGTCGGCTAGCTTTGTGATGCATAAATAATACTTTGAAAGGATGCTGGCGTGAAACACCACTATTTAGCTGTGTGTTAGTCACGTGGAGTCCTATATGCTGTGTACAAGGAAGTGGTTATGATCAACAACAATGAGCCTCCAAACTGCTGGGAAACCACTAACTGAGACCTGAATCTCCTGAAATGTGTTCAGAGAGTGGGCCTTAGTTTCCTTTTTTTCACATCTAACTTTGTAAAATAACAAAAACATGTATTTTTAACCAGTCTAGGGTACTGGAGAATTGTATATTTACTATCTTTGTACTCGTGCTCCTTTTATTGATGAATCACACTAATTTTAGCCTAAAAGAACAAATCCAAACGTCACCACTGTTGTCACGAAGAAGAATCTTTTGCCTGGTACTATCACCCCTAATGACCATCTCGCCCTACAAGAAGCCTTCTATGAATCAGTTGATTCTCCATCTCAATACAGGCAGCTAGGCTTAACTTTTCATCTACCAAAGACAGGAACCATTTAAGTAAGACTACCTTGAATTCAGGCGGGTACAACAAATCTGGAATTTCTTATACCGATGATTTAGGATTAGTCAAAATAGAAGTATTACATATCCCCTAAATAGGGATCGTAGGTAAATCACCTGCTGAACTATCTCTCACATGCCTTCTCTCCACTCCATGCTTAAATCTAGTGACATGATTATGTTAAGAACAAGCCTCGGTTTTTTATGCACACCAAAACAATTCCAATTTACACACATTTGCACTCCACACAATGGGGCTTATTATTAAGCCCCTGCGTCACTTTTGCGCCACCGGTGCGTCACTTTTTCTGATGCACCAGTGGCGTAAAAAAAGCGCCATGCTGCGCCATATTTATGAAGTGACACATCTAGGTAGATACGTCACTTCATAAACCCATGCGCTACATTATACCTGCTATAAGATTTCGCTGCACCACTTCTAGGACGCCAATGCGTCAAAACATTACGCCTGCTTCTTTGCAGGCGTAAGGGTGACGCAGGCCCATTCACATGGGGCTTGCCCCATGTGAAAGGAACATTGCTGGAGTTGCGTCAGGCTTCCGACACAACTCCAGCAATGCGCCACTTTTTGCGCCAACAGATACATCAGTTATACTGACGTATCTGTCATTCCTTGCGACATGATGCGCCATGCTGTAAATATAACAGATCATTGGTGTCACAAGGAGGGCGCACTGAGAAGTGGTGCATCGCTTCTTTCACGCAGTGATGCGCCACTTCTTGTAAATAAGGCCCAATGTTTCCATCTCCCGCTTCTCTTAGTTACACTCCTTCCTCAAGCACAGCACAACGTGTCATTATAAAAAATGTATCTGCTAATATCAAGCACCACACCAAAATAATATGGCCGCACTATGGGCCCGATGTAGGTGGCCTTTACCGGTCGGTAACGGCCGATTTCGGCCGTTACCGACCGGTAAATGGGTCAATGAGATGTAGGGGGACCTTGTTTACCGATTCGGTATATTTACCGAATCGGTAAAGTTACCGAATCTGTAAAATACCGAATCGGTATTCATACCGATTCGGTATTTTACATATGTAGGTGGGACTCTTCTGAGTCCCAGAGGCCTTACAGAATCGGTATTTTACCATGAAATAAAACCTCATGGTAAAATACCGATTCCGGTGTGCATGCACATGTGTGCATGCACACCTATGCCATGTGACAGGCAGACCTGCCCTTAGGGCATGTATGCCTGCCACATGGCACCCACGCCTGTTTAGGGGGTGCCAGGGGGTGTCAAAGTGACACCCCCTGCACCCTTGTGAAATTCGGTATTTACCGATTCGGTAAATACAGAATTGGTAAAGCCTATTGATTCCTATGGGCTTTGAAGCCCATAGGAATCAATAGGCTTTACCGATTCGGTATTTACCGAATCGGTAAATACCGAATTTTACCGATTCGGTAAAAGGGAACATCTGGATTCCCTACATACCAACCCCTCACATTTACCGAATCTTGATTACCGAATCGGTAAAATTCGGTAATTTTCGGTAATTAAGATTCGGTAAATGTTACTTACCTACATCTGGCCCTATATCCCCACAAGCTATAATTCCAAAACAACCTGCGGAGAAGCATGCCAGATTTTAAAGGAAGTGATTCAGCACCTTACAAAGCACTAAATAAATAAGTCACATACAGTACAAAGCACTGTAAAAACTGATACTCTTGTGGAAAAAAATATTAGCATACAACATTCTCATGTGTGTGCATTCATTTTCTATATGTTAAACAGTTTATGCGTTGCAGACCTTGATGCATGATAACATAATCTTATTTGTGTACTGAAAGGATCTGAATGTGAAACGTAGTAAGATGTTCTCGCAGCCCTGATGCAGGCCTCTACTTGCATAAGCTTCTTAGCTTTATTACTTATGCAGGCTACGGTGATTTATATGTGCTAGATTAATATACATTGTGGTCAATTCACATAGCCATTCATGAATACGTTAAGTAATGTTGCTACTTCACATATTCTTAAAAGCCTTTGTGTATCAGAACTGAAATGCACAAACCCACTTAGTAATAAATGCAAAGTGAGTACAGATGATTGCATTTGCACTAACTGTGTGTCAATATTTCCTTATTTATTCCATTTTATCCGTTTTCATGCGTGTTCCCACAGACTGTAGAAATGGCATTTAAGGGTAAGTGAGGTAGTCCTATGTGACTACTACTTTATGCACTTAATAATGATTTTGTGACCTGGTTCCATTTTATTATTTCTTAATAGTTTCTGCTTCGTGTGATAGTACAGTCAGAACATGCTGGTAAGAGGAACTAAAGGTATAACACATCAGCTTCTGTGTATTTCTTAAAAACGAACAGAATCATTGTTGTTGGAATGGAAATGTTCCCTGCATGGTACATGGGCATGCCCTTCTGTCAAAATGCTAACTATGCGCATCTCGTATGCTAGATTTTATTTTGGCACCAGCGTTCAGCTAATATAACCATGTGTTCAGAGGAATAAGTCTGTAACTGCTATGTGAGGTTGTGGACCTGTACTGTGATCTCACTTTATTATGGGCAGAGGACTACTGTCCAGTCCTTGGTATTGTGCATTAAGTTGTGATTGCAGCATTCTGCATTTTAGAAAGCTCAGTAGGATGACCAGACTTTTTTATTTGTGTCATTAGAGTGAAGCCTAGTGGTCCCACTTGTGTATACATCTGCAATTACGTGTATGCCCAGGAACTCAAGCTGACATTTCAAGTATATGTCAAGTGAGTGTGCATGTGTGCGTTTAAGTCAACCCAAGTAAAGGGGGCAGTGGTGTTCATTTGATGTCCCTACGCTTGTGTAACACAAAGTGGAGGAGGAAGAACATTTCATATGGCACTGCAATAATTTGCCTACAGTTCATTACCCCCAGGTCCCTCCTGTCCTCGTCCCCATCATACTGAACAATTGAGATTAACTATCTCATCGACAGAAAAAAAGAAAAGCAGGAATGCTGGTACGCCCCTCCCTCTCCCTATAGGGAGTACATAAGGGTACAGTACCCAGCATGCCTCCTGTTCTTTTTTTCTACCTTCGACATTATTTTCTGCATTCCCGGGAGCCGGTTGGCTCCTGGTGCCTACCTGTTGCTGGGCTTCGGGTGGGGCTGGTTAATTCGGGGTTCCCCCTCCTGCCGGGCTTGAGGGGTTCCCTGGATCATCTTCCTGGCTGCTGTTGGATCTCTACTGCGTCTGGCTGTGGGAGGTGTTCGGCCGCGTCTCTGTCCTGCTTGGCTTGCTCAGAGAGGCGGCGCTGTTTCCTGTAGCTCCGGTGGTGCGGCGGCCCCCGCCCGTCTGGGCTGCTTCCTGCCGGGGTGTGCCTGACTTCCTTTGTGTGGAGCAGGAAGTCAGGCGTTACGATGGACGGCCGGCGATGGTGTTTGTGGCGGGCTTGCCGGCTCTTCCCTCGTAAGTACTGCGTAGCGTTTTATTTCTCTTTTGCCTTCTATTTATGGTGCACTCCCCATGCGGTGCCTGCATTTCTTGTATCCTGTGTTCGGGCGAGTGGTGCTGCTGCTTGGGTGCCACTGTTTGTGGAGGGTCCTGTTCGTTGTGCTTGAGGGCCTCACTGGCCATTTGCTGGTGCTTTCCTTGCTCGTTTTTCCTGCTGGCCTTGGGCAGTCTTTGGTGGCTGTCTGGTTCTGCTGTGCTTTCATCATGGGGAAGCACTCGAAGAAGAGCAGGCATTTTGTGGAGTCCTCCTCTTCTTCATCTTCTTCGTCCTCTCCTTCTCCTGCGAGGTCCAGACGTCGTGCCCGTGATGGTGATGTCAGATTGAAGGCGCTGATAAGAGAGACCTTGTTAGAGATGGGGGGTCCCAGGTCTAAGGGGTCTCGTTCCATGTCCAGGTCTGGTGGTGTTCCGCGCCCTTTTTCTTCTTCCTCCTCTGGGTCGGAGGATGGTGATCTGGAGCATGATGTTGTCAAGGGCAAATATGTGGATAAGGATATGCTGCCGGATTTGTTGTCCCATGTGAAGGAGAATATGGGATTGCCTGCTGACGATGTTCCGGGTACTTCTGGAGGGTCATTGCTTCGTCAGTTCCAGTGCGCTGCGCCTGCGGTTTTGCCTGTCCATCCTTGTGTCAGGGAGGTTTTGGATCGGGAGTGGAAGGATCCTGATCGTATTCTACTTCCTCGCTTTATGGCAAAGCTCTATCCTCTTCAGGATATGGCGAAGGATTTGCCGGACTCTGTTCCTGTGGATTCTTTTGTGGCCAGTCTGGTGGGGTGCACCTCTTTGGCTGAGGATGCGGTTGTGCATGATCCAGTGGACAAGAGGGTGGACGCTTCGTTGCGTAAGGCTTATTCTGATTCCCATCTGGCTCTGAGGGCGGGCATCTACGGGACTTATGTTGCTCAGTCCCTTCTTTCTGACTTGAAGACTTTGTATGGGTCTATGGATAATGCTACTGACTGTTCGGCTGTCCTGGCCCACATTGAGCGTCAGGTGGAGTTTCTCTCTGACGTGTCCTCCGATGTAGTGCGCGCTTCTGCCCTCTCGGGGGGTGCTTGCGTGGCTGCTCGTAGGAACGTGGTCCTCAACGATTGGAAGACTGATTCGGCCCAGAAATCTGCTGCGCTGAGGTTGCCCTTTCAGGGTTCCATGCTGTTTGGGGCGGAGTTGGAGGGCAAGCTTCATCGTCTTTTCAAGGAGAAGAAACATTCCTCCTCTTTCAAGCTGTCCTCGGCTCCTCTGGCGTTTTCAAAGCCTAAGCCTTTCTTTCGCCCCTCTTCTCACAGGTAGTTTTCCAGGGGTCGTGGTCGTTTTCAGCCTGGTCAGGGTTGGGACAAGAAGGCGAAGTCCCCCCTGCGAAGCCTCGTTCCTGACTATCTGGGGTCCGAGGTCGGATCCTTGTAGGTAGTCGGCTTCGGTTGTTTCTTCCGACCTGGATTTCCTCCTGTTCAGACTTATGGGTCCTGGACGTGATCCGTTTGGGGTACCGTGGGGAGTTCTCCAGCCTTCCTCTGGACTTGGGGGTCCGTCCGACTCCTTGGCCATCCTGCCCGTCCAAACGTGCGGAACTGTCTCAGGGCGTTCAGTCGCTGTTGGACAAGGGGGAAGTTTGGGTGGTTCCTCCGGGGGAGCGGGGTCGGGGGATTTACTCCATCATTTTTCTGGTGCCCAAGGTGACTGGGGGTTTCGCCTAGTTCTGGATCTCAAAGCCCTGAACAAGTATGTGTTGCGGGTTCCCTTCAAGATGGAGACTCTCCAGAAAGTCATTCCCCTGGTTCTCCGGGGTCATTACATGTGCACTCTGGACCTTCAGGATGCCTATTATCACGTTCCTGTCCATCCTCTCTCCAGTCCCTTCCTTCGCTTTTGTCTTCTGGGGGTCCATTACCAGTTTGTTGTTCTTCCTTTCAGCCTGAGGTCGGCTCCGAGGGTATTTACCAAGGTGGTGGCTCCCTTGGTGGCCTTCTTGCACCTCCAGGGGATGATGGTTTATCCTTATCTAGACGACTGGCTTCTGCATGCTCCCTCAGCGGAGCAGTTGTTGGTGGATCAGAGGTTGGTGTGTGCGGCCTTGCTGTACCATGGGTTCATGTTGAACCTCCCCAAGTGTCAGCTTCTTCCGTCACAGGACTTGCAGTTCATAGGGGCCCGTTTCCGCACGGATTTGAATCGTGTGTTCCTGCCGGTGGCTCGTGCTGTGACCCTGTGTTCCCTCGGTCGGCGGTTTCTGTTGGGTCAGTCCGTCTTTGGTTGCGCCTTCTGGGGTTGATGGCAGCCACGGTGTTCACGGTGCCTTGGGCGCGTTTCCATCTTCGTCCTCTTTGGTCCTACCTGTTGGCTCGGTGGAATCCCTTGTCAGGAGACTTATCCCTTTTGGTCCCTGTGTCTCTGTCGATCCTTCCGGCCCTGCGCTGGTTGACTCTGTCATCCAATCTGGACAGGGGATTGCCTCTGCAGTATCCTCCTCCGCTGGTTCTTACAAAGGATGCCAGCGCCTTGGGCTGGGGGGCGACTTTGGGGTCAGAGTGCCTTCAGGGTCGGTGGCCCCTCCGGGAGGGTCGTCAGTCTTCGAACTGGCGAGAGTTGTCTGCTGTGTGTCGGGCTGTCCGGGGGTTCGGCTCCTTCTGTTGGACCAGCATGTGCTGGTTTGGTCGGACAACTCGGTGACAGTGGCCTACTTGAATCACCAGGGAGGTATCCATTCTCGGTCCCTGAACGCGGTGGTGTCCCCCTTGTTTTGCTGGGTGGAGTGCCATCTTTTGTCCCTGGCGGCTGTTCATGTCCGGGGGGTGGACAACGGGGTGGCGGATGCCTTCAGTCGTTTTTTTCCTGCCTCCCTGGAGTTGGCCTTGACTCCGGCGGCCTTTCGTCTGGTGTGCGAGAGGTTTGGTCTTCCCTTTCTGGACCTCTTTGCTTCCCGGCTCAATGCGCAGCTTCCCCGGTTCTTCTCCCGGATTCCTCAGGAGGGGTCTTGGGGGGTGGATGCCCTGTCCCTTCCGTGGCCTGCTCACCCCCTTTACGCCTTTCCCCCTCTGGTTCTGATTTCTCACTTCCTGTCTCGCCTGATGGTGGAGGCTCGGGAGGTGGTGGTGGTGGTGCCTTTCTGGCCCCGCAGGTCGTGGTTTCCCACTCTGAAGCTGTTGGCTGTTCGTGGTCCGTGGTTCTTCCCCTTCCCTCCATCCCCGTTGCGGTCCTCTCCGATGTTGCCCCTGCATGGGCTTCGGCTGTCGGTTTGGCGGTTGAGAGGCAGGGGTGGCGACATAGGGGCCTCCCTGAACATTTAGCCTTGGCTATTCAAAGGTCTCGGAAGCCTTCTACCCTTCAGTCCTATGGTAGGCATTGGGGTAACTTTGAGCACTGGTGTTTTGGCCTGGCGTTGTCACCCTTGGTTTGTCCTTTGCCGGATGTACCCAAGTTCCTTTGGGACAGGTTCGAGAAGCGTTTGTCTGTCTCTACTCTCCGGGCTCAGTGGGCTGCTATTAGGGCTTTTTGGGAGCCTTGGGGGAACCTGCCTGATGTTGACGATTTGGTTTCTCGCTTGTTGCGCAGTCCTTCTTTTCCTCTCTGGGATCTTCCTTTGGTTTTGAGGGTTTTGGTGGCTGCTCTCTTTGAACCTTTGGAGGAGGTTGATATGAAGTTTGTCACCCTGAAGGTGGTTTTTCTGGTGGCTATCACCTCGGCTCCTCGCCTGGGAGAACTGGGTGCCTTAATGGCTCGGGAGCCTTTTCTGTCCTTCTATGCGGGTAGGGTGGTTCTTCGTTTGGATTCCTCCTTCGTGCCAAAGGTCTCCTCACAATTTCATCGCTCTCAGGAGCTGGTCCTGCCGGCTTTGGATTCAGCTCAGGTGGACGGGGATGTTCTTCCTTGGTCCTTGCTGAATGTTTGCCGGGCTTTGAGGGTCTATGTTGACCGGACCCGTGCCTTTCGGCGTTCTGACTCCCTCTTTGTCTTTTTTGGTGCTGTCTCCCGGGGTCGTCGTGCTTCTTCTTCCATTGGGCGTTGGTTGAAGCAGGTTATTGTGCTTGCCTATTCTCTTTTGGATTCTCCTCCCCCAGCTAGGGTTCAGGGGCGTTCGACTCCGGGGATGGCTGCATCCGGGGCGGAGGTTCGGGGGTTGTCCCTTTCGGAGATTTGTAGGGCCGCCACTTGGGCGTCTGCTAATACCTTTGTTAGGCATTACCATATCCAGAATGTTCTGGGGATGACACTAACTTTGGTTTGGGGGTTCTTAGGGCTGTGTGTTCCTGATTCCCCTTGTTTTCTTTACCTGTGCTGTTGTTTTCAATAAATTGCTGGGTTTTGCTGTGCTGCTGTGTCCTGGTGGTTTGTTGTTTGATGATGGCCGGTTGCTGCTTGGGTATTCTCAATTGTTCAGTATGAAGGGGACGAGGACATGAGGGACCTAGGGGTAATGTCCTATTACTTACCGGTAATCTTCATTACTCTGGGTCCCGTTGTCCTCGTCCCCTTCATACCATCCCTCCCTCCCTCCCGGGCTTTCCGGCCCTCATCTTGGGCTTGGTGGTTCAGGAGGCATGCTGGGTACTGTACCCTTATGTACTCCAAATAGGGAGAGGGAGGGGCGTACCAGCATTCCTGCTTTTCTTTTTTTCTGTCGATGAGATACTTAATCTCAATTGTTCAGTATGAAAGGGACGAGGACAACGGGACCCGGAGTAATGAAGATTACCGGTAAGTTATAGGACAATGACTGGAGGGAGGAGATTCAAACACAAAGGTGAGAAGGATGACAACGTGACTGCATTTAGAAATGTGATGATGCCTTGTATTCGTAATAGGCTGCTGATTCGTTTTCTGAGCAATCCGTTCGGTGGATTGTTGAGGTGAGGGGTAGGACTGTTGTTTCTCTTGTGCAAGGTGAGGAAGTTATTAAGTCGGGCATCCCCTTGATTATATACCTGACTAGCGGCCCGTCCCGACGTTGTCCGGGTAAAAAAAGGCTAGGCAGCAATGGTTTTAGTATCATTGTACATTCGTCCCACATGATAAGAGACATTTTGAAGCAGTGTCCCCAAAGGTCAGTTTTTCCGAATAGAGCATATTGAATCCCTTTCAAGGGAAACTGTTAGAGGCAGTTCAAAGGTAGAATGTGCTGTTTTCCCAGCTGTTAGCAAAGTGGCAGCTATTCCAGAAGAAGCAACAGCTAGAGCCGAATTCCCAGAAGATCGAACTTTGGCAAGTATGAGGTTGATTAGGTAAGTCTTTCCTGTGCCACCGGGGGCGTCTATGAACAATAGTTTGCCTTGCTTCTTTTCAACACTATCAACTATGGT
This sequence comes from Lissotriton vulgaris, assembly GCF_964263255.1. Lineage (NCBI taxonomy): Eukaryota > Metazoa > Chordata > Amphibia > Caudata > Salamandridae > Lissotriton > Lissotriton vulgaris. The sequence continues at coordinate 1,510,853,253 of NC_141691.1, read as the reverse complement.
GTTGTAGACGAGTTGTTGATCGGGAACTAAGTTAGGCAAGTGTTGAGCAAGGTAGTTATTTAGCTCTGGAATATTGTGTGCGGTAGCGATATTGTGGTATCCAGTTAGGTTAGTTCGGACCGCTGGCGGCAGGCTGAAATCTTGTAAGGACTTCTCGCTTAATAGATACAATGAGTCTTCAATTTCTATAAGTCCTTGGTTTATGATGTCATTGTTGATAGCAGTCTGTGCCGACGTTGTCCGGGTATGAATTGCTGCCGGCCAGTAGTATATTGTTTTGTAGGATTTCGTTTTGATAGCATTTCTTATCTGTGACAGGCCTGTGAAATGCTCCGATTCACAGTGCACTGCTGATGCACTTAAGAGTGCGCGTTCAGTAGTGTGTGAACTCGAGTTTCCCTACTTTATATTTCTTTGCAATATTATACAGCGCAAACTCGACAACATGGCATGAGCACAATTTACATTACAGAAGAACACATTCATTTGTGGTAGGCACGGGGAGACAAAGCGATTTGCCTGGAATCACAGGATGTTGAGCTGATGCCGAGATTCGAACGTAGCTCCCCAGCTCTAAAGTTCGCAATTCTAGAACTTGTGGCGGGAGGTGTGTCTAAAAGTGTATGTTGGTGCTGGCCATCAATGAGACAGACCTGTGCATTTTTCAAATGGGTGGTGAAAAAATATGAGTATGTTGCTGGAGATGTGGCCCGCCGTGCCACCAATGTACTTACCGGGGGAGGGTAAACACTGATTATTCCGCAACTTTCCGCATACCATCACTCCGCATACTTTCATTACGAAAGTACCATGACTCCGCAATGCCTTTATAACACATGGCATTACATTTTATATGCTTTTACTACGCATACATTTACAACGAAATTCGTTGTAAATGCATGAATGGTAAAAGCATGTTTTTTATTAATGTTTGGATAAGGTAAGTATGGGTATAGGGGTATATGTTTTGGGGTACTGAGGTATATGTTTTGGGGTTTTGGGGTATTTTAAGGGTTCAGATATAGTTTTGGGTTATGGGGTACAGGGATAGTTTTAGGGTTTAGGGATAGGTATGGGTTTTGGGGTACAGGGGTATTTTTAGGGTTCAGGGTTAGGTTTGGGTTTTGGGGTATAGGGGTATTTTTAGGGTTCAGGGGTAGGTTTGGGTTTTGGAGTACAGGGGTATTTTAAGGGTTCAGGGCTAGGTTTGGGTTTTGGGGTACAGGGGTATTTTTAGGGTTCAGGGCTAGGTTTGGGTTTTGGGGTACAGGGGTATTTTAAGGGTTCAGATATAGTTTTGGGTTTTGGGGTATAGGGGTATTTTTAGGGTCATGGGGTAGGTTTGGGTTTTGGGGTACAGGGGTATTTTAAGGGTTCAGGGCTAGGTTGGGTTTTGGGGCACAGGGGTATTTTTAGGGTTCAGGGCTAGGTTTGGGTTTTGGGGTACAGAGGTATTTTAGGGTTCAGGGGTAGGTTTGGGTTTTGGGGTACAGGGGTATTTTTGGGGTTCAGGGCTAGGTTTGGGTTTTGGGGTACAGGGGTATTTTTAGAGTTCAGGGGTAGGTTTTGGTTTTGGGGTACAGGGGTATTTTAAGGGTTCAGGGCTAGGTTTCTGCTTTGGGGTACATGGGGTATTTTAGGGTTCAGGGGTAGGTTTGGGTTTTGGGGTACAGTGGTATTTTTAGGGTTCAGGGCTAGGTTTGGGTTTTGGGGTACAGGGGTATTTTAAGGGTTCAGATATAGTTTTGGGTTTTGGGGTATAGGGGTATTTTTAGTGTTCAGGGGTAGGTTTGGGTTTTGGGGTACAGGGGTATTTTAAGGGTTCAGGGCTAGGTTTGGGTTTTGGGGTACAGGGGTATTTTTAGGGTTCAGGGCTAGGTTTGGGTTTTGGGGTACAGAGGTATTTTAGGGTTCAGGGGTAGGTTTGGCTTTTGGGGTACAGGGGTATTTTTGGGGTTCAGGGCTAGGTTTGGGTTTTATGGTACAGGGGTATTTTTAGAGTTCAGGGCTAGGTTTGGGTTTTGGGGCACAGGGGTATTTTAAGGGTTCAGGGCTAAGTTTGTGTTTTGGGGTACAGGGGTATTTTAGGGTTCAGGGGTAGGTTTGGGTTTTGGGGTACAGTGGTATTTTTAGTGTTCTGGGCTAGGTTTGGGTTTTGGGGTACAGGGGTATTTTAAGGGTTCAGATATAGTTTTGGGTTTTGGGGTATAGGGGTATTTTTAGGGTTCAGGGTTCAGGGTAGGTTCGGGTTTTGGGGTACAGGGGTATTTTAAGGGTTCAGGGCTAGGTTTGGGTTTTGGGGTACAGGGGTATTTTTAGGGTTTAGGGCTAGGTTTAGGTTTTGGGGTACAGAGGTATTTTAGGGTTCAGGGGTAGGTTTGGGTTTTGGGGTACAGGGGTATTTTTGGGGTTCAGGGCTAGGTTTGGGTTTTGGGGTACAGGGGTATTTTTAGGGTTCAGGGGTAAGTTTGTGTTTTGGGGTACAGGGGTATTTTAGGGTTCAGGGGTAGTTTGGGTTTTGGGCTACAGTGGCATTTTTAGGGTTCAGGGCTAGGTTTGGGTTTTTGGGTACAGGGGTATTTTTAGGGTTCAGGGGTAGGTTTGGGTTTTGAGGTGCAGGGGTATTTATAGGGTTCAGGGCTAGGTTTGGGTTTTCAGGTATAGGGGTATTTTTAGGGTTTAGGGATAGGTTTGGGTTTTGGGGTACAGGGTATATTTATAGGGTTAAGATGGGTTAGTGTTTAAGGGTGTTGGGGTATTTTAAGGAGTAAGGGTGGGTTATGATAATGGGGTGCAGGGGTATTTAAAGGCAGCAGGGTGGGATTAGCACACAATATGAGACATGGCATGAAGGGTGGAACGTACCACACGCCCCCAGTTATTGTCACGCCCCCAGCACACGCCCACAGCACACGCCCACAGCACAACGCAGACACGCCCACAAGGGACTACTTTGCTGGCACGGTTCTTTTACCTTTTAAAAGTATATGGTGGACGTCTGTATAGCCTATGTCCTTCTGCTGCAACTGCCCTTTCCAACGCTGTATTGGGTGTTGTGATTGGTGCTGTGGTTCCTGAGATTACCCGCCTCAAAGGTTTGGGCTCTCCCTTTATATTATTTGTATGGATTGCACCATCACTTTGTCAGCTGACAGCCAGGTGCAGAAACCTTATACCTCATTTTGCCTGTGCTGTGGGTGCTCCTAGCTAGGGACAGCCCCAGTGCTACTTGCGGTGGGAGTCATTGTTCTACACAGTGCCAATGTCTGGAGAGCAATCCTAGGAGGACACCTGAAAGGAAATCTACCCTAAACCAGTTCTTCAATGTGAGACCATTGATCCACATCCACTGTGTGTGTACAAGATGTGTAGAAAAGTGGAACCCACACCACCCACATCGTTCCATTTCTTAGTCTGTTTAGATCGGGACAGAGAGTGCTCTGAAGGACTGCTGTGTAATCAGCACTGGTATCTGCCTGGCAGAAGGTCTTCAGGCAACACCTCCTGAACTGACACTGAAGTAGTGGATCTGCCTGAAGCAAAAGGAAACTTGTGTGCCTGTTGAGAGAGGGAGGAATGTGCTCTGTCCAGCAGGAGGAGAGACCGTCCAGTAGACTAGAGACCCAGTATGACACTGGGTACTGAAGGACATCCAGGTCTGAGAGCGAGCTGAGAGTGATCCATGACACAGAGGCTTTGCCTTGTGTATAACCACTGGTTTTTATAGGAAAAGCTGTTGTGCCCTTGGGCTGGGCTTCATCTACCTTCTGCTGAGATCATCTTTTGCCAGATCGAGGCTGCACCTGCCATCAACAGGACTGCAATACTATGATACATTGAGACAGTAGTGGTACGATCCGCATCTGCACAGAAGCCGCAACATTATAGATCTGCGGCAGCAGGCATAAAGGCTGCCCTGAACCATGTCTAGTCTACCTGGTGTTCTTGGGAGATCCATGTTGACCACAGCCTCCAGATTAGAGGACCAGAGGGTCCATCTGAACTGCTCTAGAGGAGTAAAGAATCGACAATTACCTCCCATGACATAGAAGGGAGTACAGCTCAAAAAAGATCTTGAATTGAACGCTCATTTGTCTGTAGGAAACAAAACAAGCATTTACAATGCAATAGGTCTCACATTTACGTGAGTTTGAGCTATTGCCATTGTAAATAACAATGCCTATTATATGTTTTGGTTTTTAAAACATAAATTAAAAAGCATTGTCATTTACAATGCCAATAGCTTAAACTTGCGTAAATGCGAGACCTATTGCATTGTAAATGCTTGTTTTGCTTTGCAGTCTGCAAACACGGAGCAGCTCCGCGCATAGACCTGAAGAGGGCGCGCTCTGGGCCTGGCTGCTGCCAAGCACACACCGTTTCCTACAGGGTCTGTTCAGGCCTGCTGCACAATGAAGCCCATAAACGACCATGTGACTGTCTGGTTTGAGAGTGACAGAGGCTGGGAGCCCCCAGGAGGCTGTCTGAGTAAGCCCTAGGCTGAATGACTGCATCTGCATCTTGAGTGGTGGGAGGGGATAGCACCTGGGCCTGACTAGGGCTGTGACTGCCTTTCACAATGCGGGCTCCACCTCCTGCTGCGCGGCTGACGACCCTGCCCCTCTCCCTGAAAGAAAAGGGAAAGGGCCAGGAAAACAAAGTGCTTAAGGAACACCCAGAACTGGTTCAGACCGGGTTCAGAGCCCTCCTGCACAAAGGGATCGACGACCCTTAGGGGTATAAGTACAGGACCTCTGATTACAGAAAATTAGATCATCCTGGAATCAAGAAGGAACCTCTGCCAAGGAGAAAGCTGGAGCTGAAGCAGGAAGACTGTTCTGCTGTTGCTCTGCTGGACTGACCTGCTGTTGCTTTGCTGCCAAGGAGAGGGGAAGGACTTTGCTTTGTGCTGTGTCCCCTTGCTTGAAGGAATCTTCAAGGGCCTGAGAAGAGCTGGCTCCCTGTTAAGAAGTCCCAGGAGCAAAAGGACTTCATGCCCAGCTTCCCTGAACTCTGCTGAGAGAGTTCTGTCTTTCCTAGAGTGCTTGGGCCAGTTGTGTTGCCTCTGGAAGTTGTACCGGTGTTGGGAAGCTGGAAACCAAGATTTTAAAGACTTTCTGCAAGTTTTATTGCATTGCTCACTTGCGGAGCGCATCCTGGTCAGTGCGAGGAAATTCCCGCCGCTACGAAGGCCGAGATCGTCGCTTCGCCTGTTGCCGCTGCCAGAGTCATCGCATCCTTCGTTTGCGGGATGCACCAGTCCGGTGCCGGAAGATTACCAGTGCTGCGAGTATCATCTCAGAGCCTGTCATCACTGGGTGAGATCATCGCACCTCTTGCTTGTGGACCGCATCACGTCACTGCGTACATCGTCGCAGAGCCATCGCATCGAGGAGCTGCGAAAGGAAGATCACCGATGGACCGCGCATCGTCACCCCGGAGATCGTCGCAGCTCATAAGATCATCGCATCGTGCCTTTGCAAGCTTTTTCACTACCGAACCTCCACACCGGAATCCATAGAAGGTATCTCCTCCCTCCCCATACAGACCAGAGTCACTGCAAACTGCCCGCTTCTTCCAGCGGGGTTGTCGCATCGCCTCCCCAATGTCTCAGGAGTGTCGCATTGCTTGTTTTCCACCGCACCAGCTTATGTTTTGGAACTTTGACGGATTTAAAGGTACTGTTGGCTAAACGTGATGCAACTGTGAACTTTTCACGCAACTGTGGATTATTTTATAGCAACTTTAAGACCTCTTTTGAAACCATAATCTTGAACTGTGTATGTTGGATTTTTGTTGTTTTGGTCTTGTGTAGTTTAGATTAAATACCATTATTTTTCTAAACTGTCGTGGAGTCATTTTGTGGTGTTTTTCACTGTGTTACTGTGAGTGTTGGTACAAATACATTACACATTGCCTTTGATAAGCTTTGACTGCTCATGCCAAGCTACCAAGGGGGTGAGCAGAGGTTATCTCAGAGGGTTTCCTCCTTACCCTGATTAGAAGCAAGGGTCCCTATTTGGACAGTGGTACCTACCTCTGCCAACTAGAGACCCCCAGTTCGAACAGTGAGCAACCCCGCCACTGTATGGTATTTTGGCTGGTACCAATCCTTGATCTTGATACTAGCCTGAAAATGTTTATCTCACGAACTTTGGCTTTATCTTTGTTAACACCCTTTCATGTAGCTGCCAGATTAAATTTGTCCCGTGCAAGAGGTCACCCATTTATTCTCTACTGAATATTGTAAAATTGTTGTCTAGTCTATCTTTCTTACCATGTTAGATTCTGATAATTATTTAAAATAGATCTTCCTCATTATTTAATCTGTCAACTTCAAATCCTACAAAATAAAAGAGGATGCTTTTTTTAAATCTTTGCAATAGGATGATGGACAGAGTACTGAAACTTTTCAGACACACACCCCCACTGAAGAAGTGAGCAAAAGAATGATGATGGATCGAAAGCCATATCGAATAGTGACTTGGGGTGCGTGTCCGAAAACTTTCAGCGCTCCATCCATCATCCTACTGTGTTTGCTTTGTTCATCAGCTTGGCTGAAGAGAGGTATTTGCCCGAAACTGGTCCCAGGATGCCTTTTTCTGGTCCAGGGAAAACCTGGCTTTGCAGTTTGGACTGGACTGTTTCCATGAGGAACAGGGTCAAAACTTATTTGCACATGGGTGGGTCTGAACTGGGGTGGCTAAGTGAGCTAAAGATTGATGATGGGTTCAACCCAGATCAAATAGTGATCGGGGGTTAGTATCTGAAAAGTTTCAGTGCTCCATCCATCATCTTATTTTGCTTGCCCTAAGTTGGCATAGTATGCCCAGACGTGGGTCCCTTGATGACTTTGCCACTGGATTCAAGCTAGCCCGGCTGATGAGGGGTGTTACCCTGAAACCAGTCTCAGGATGCTTGTTTCCGGTCCATGGAAGACCTGGCTTGGCATTTCGGGCTTGACTGGTACCATGAGGAACAGGGTCAAGACTGATTTGCATATAGCTGGGTCTGACTGGGGGTGGGGAAGTGAGCAAAAGAATTATGATGGAATCAGCCCAGATCTAAGGGGGATTGATGGTGATTGTCTGAAAGGTTTCAGTGCTCCGTCCATCATCTTATTGTGTTTGCTGTGTTCACCTTAAGTTGGCAGGTTATGCCCAGATGTGGGTCCCTTGCTCACGTTGCAACTGGATTCAAGTTAGACTGCCTGATGAGGGGTGTTACTCCAAATCCAGTCCTAGGATGCTTGTTCTCGGTCCATGGAAGACCTGGTTTGGTCATTCTGGCTGGACTGTTCCCATGAGGAACAGGGTCAAGACTGATTTGCATATGGCTGGGTCTAAACTGGGCTGGCGAAGTGAGCAAAACTGTGATGATGAATTCAACACAGATCTAATAGTGACTGGGAGTGAGTGTCTGAAATGTATCAGAGCTCCGTCTATCATCTTATTGTGTTTGCTTTGTTCGCCCTTACTTGATAGTGTGGCTGGGTCTGAACTGGGGTGTTGAAGTGAGCAAACTAATGATTATGGATTCAACTGAGCTCCAATAGTGAATGGGGGTGAGTGTCTGGAAAATGTCTGTGCTCCGTCTATCATCTTATTGTGTTTGCTTTGTTCTCCCTAACTTAGCAGTGTATGCCTGGACGTCGGTCCCTCGCTCACTTTGCCACTAGAATCAAGTAAGCCTGACTCATGAAAGGTGTTACCCCGAAACCGGTCCCAGGATGCTTGTTTCCAGTTCAGGTAAGTCCTGGCTTGGTAGTTTGGACTGATCTCATGAGGACCAGGGTCAAGGCAGATTTGCATTTGGCTGGGTCTGAACTGGATTTAACCCAGATCTAATGGTGGTGAGGGGAGCGCTCCATTCATCATCCTATTTTGTTTGCTTTGTTTATGGACCTTCACCATTCTTCTGTTTCCCATCATCTAGCTTATCTCCACTGCCTTCCTATAGCATAAGGTAGCAACCTTAAGGCTCTCTGCTTTTAGTCACAGAGCATAATATACAACTCGTGTCCATTATGTACAAAACCAGGTATAGATCTAAAGACCCACTTTGTGTTTGTACTCAGAATACAAGAATTGTTCTGTAAGTGGGGGCCATGCTCATCTGTTGATACCACATTGTCAAATATTGCATGACATGTCTGTTGAACCAGATGTAACACTTAAAGTGCATTTTATAGGGAGAGAAAAAGACTTTAAGACAATTCTTGGGTAGCCCCTGTCTGGTTGTTGCTTTTGTCCTACTAGACATCTATGTTTGTGTTTGCTGTGCTTCAAATTGGATTTTAGTGTTAGATGTGGGTGGACACTGGTGGTTTCCCTATGAGAATCCCACTCACACCACCAGCCGACAGAACCAGAGTTTACTGTGGTTAAAGACTTTCACCCTCTTGAAAATGTCCTAGCACATGCATTTTGGGCATGTCTGCCAGCAAGGCAAACGCGAACTGATAAAATTGTGAGTAGGGTTGCCTCTGGAAACCTTTATCTCATTGGTTAGGGAGTGCCCAGAAGTTCCCTCTACCCACTTGCTGATGCCTATTATAAATGTGCAACCCCAAATCACCTACGTTAGAACACTTCCAGACTTTCAAAAGTATTAGGCAGATTGATCCTGCTGCACTGGCATCTGTGACCTCTGAAAGGAACTGAGGAGGTTGGATCCCCTTCAACTTGAAATGCAAGGACAGAAAAATCTCTAAAGATCATGAGTCTGCTCCCAAGAACATTAAAACTCTGAAGACAAAACTCCTGTGAAGAATTCAAGCTGACCATTGGCAACTGAACATTGACTGGATCTTGTGTTGCCCTCTGCCTGACTCCCTAAAAATCTCAAAGTGCTCTCTTTCAGTTCCTGAGGGGCTTAGAAGTGTACTCCTGTGGTTGCTTGAGTACCCAAAAAGTTAACTTTAGAAAATGTTTGCTCCAGAACATCAAGGGGACTGACTACAAATAGTATCTGAAATATTGATCAACTTACCTACTGTCAGGAACTAATTGGGCCAATCTACTTAGTATATTCAACCCACACTGCATCCCAGTCAGCCTCAAATCATCCACAGTTCCTGACCTATCTTGAACATTTGTGTTTTGCACTTCTTGATATTATTTCTCTCTATATCCATAAATGGTGGGGGGAGAGGCTCATAGTGGGGTGTTTTCAACTTTGTAATTGTTTTGATACTTTTAAATGATTTACATATTTTCTATAAGTTAACCCTGTCTTTTCTGTGCCATTGCTACCAAAGGTAGAGCTTAGGTTTAAATTAATGATACGTTTAACTGGAAGCAACAAGCTAGTGACTTTTTTTTGTGGTGGACTACCATCCACCCAACTAAAAATTCCCTTTCTCACATTGTTCCTTTTCATTTTTGACACCTGCGTATTGGAAACAGTTTCTTCCTTCACTCCATAAACACACCAATTTCTTACTGCTTTGTAAATCGTCAAATACCTCCCTGTCTTATTCAGATTCTACTTTTTCTCAATCATTCTCTTCTTTTGTTGAGTGTACGCACCAGGAAACTTTTTGGGGAATCAGTGTGCGCCTCAAATCTGCTAATCAATATATTAACAGATTAAAATATGTCAAGTTGTAAGCAAGCTAAATAGAATACAATATAGGTAAGGAATTATAACAATTGATAGGATTTGTGATGACTATGAACCTTGTTTTGGGCATATATAGCTTTCAGTACTATGTAAGTTTTTTTTACTGAGATGTTTAAAAAAATAATGATGAGTCTAAGGGGTCCATTAGGATGGCGGTCGGAATACCACCCTGACCACCATGGTAGCAGAAATCAACCGTTCGCTGTTATCGCTGTAAAACCGGCAGCCTGATTAGGATCAACCGCATGAAATTCCCGGCCACGGCAGAACAATGCCATGAAAGACCGCTGGTAGCGGGCGTAGCTGTTGAACATCTGTCTGCTTCGATCGGATTCACGGAGGAAACACACAAAACCGTTGCGAGGCCAGCAGAGTCACCACATGTAAAATTAGGATTCCATTGAAGTGACAGAGGGACTGTTTCCGACCACCGCAATCGCAAACAGTGGTGAATCGTAAAGCCGGAGGAATGGTTTTTGCATAGCCACTGCAGCGGACGCTCTGTGACAAATATGGTACAAAAGGGGGTGGTGATGGACGGAGCATCTGAATCAATCAAACACTCACACGCAGTCAAAAGATCTGGGTTTAATCCATCACTGTTCTTTAGCCCACTCTGTCACCCCAGTCCAGACATAGCTATATGCAAATCAGTCTGACCCTGTGCCTCATGGGAACAGTCCAGCCCGAACTGCCACCCCCTTTTGTACCGCTTTTGGCCGCCATAAGTGTGGCAGGGTATGCTCAGACGTGAGTCCCTTGCTCACTTTGCCACTGGATTCATGCAAGCCGGGCTGAAGACGGCTGGAATGCCAGAAAACAGTCCTCGGAAGCTTGTTTCCGGTCCAGGGAAGACATGGCTTGGCAGTTCGGGCTGTACTGTTCCCATGAGGCACAGGGTCAGTCTGATTTGCATATAGCCATGTCTGAACTGGCGTGGCAGAGTGGGCTAAAGAACGGTGATGGATTAAACCCAGATCTTTTGTCTGGGTGTGAGTGTTTGATTGTTTCAGATGCTCCGTCCATCACCACCCCCTTTTGTACCGCTTTTGGCTGCCATAAGTGTGGCAGGGTATGCTCAGACGTGAGTCCCTTGCTCACTTTGCACTGCATTCAAGCAAGCCGGGCTGAAGACGGCTGGAATGCCAGAAACCGGTCCTCTGAAGCTTGTTTCCGGTCCAGGGAAGACATTGCTTGGCAGTTCGGGCTGGACGTTCTCTTTGAATTGCAAAGGGGAGCCCTGTCTCCATTTAGTACTTGGGTCTCCACCCTCCAGCGATAGGAATGCATTTTGAGTCAGGCTAAACCTGGGGCATCTATAATGAATCACACTAGTCCCAGTACTCAGATTCTCATCACACACAGATTCATAAACCATACATGTGTCCTACACACTCACTTCAGATGTATGTATGACAAAATCATGCATGCTTATACAACCCATGCCGTTCCAATGCAGGCGATACCATGTACATGTTGTTACAAGGCGTTCCATTACCACGCAAGTCGTTACAATGACTTGCCTTAGGAAAGTGCTAGACTTTGGAATAGTATAAATTACTATTCCAACTTCAGTCTGTGCAACAGTAGGGAAGGTGTTGGATCTAAAATCCAACAACATGTTCCCTAATACAAATTGTTGTAACGACTTGTGTGGTAATGGAACGTGTTGCAATGGAAAGCGTGCTAACAACAGGTTCATCGTCATGCCTGCCTTGTAATGGTACTGCATATTTCTGGCTGCGTAGTAAAGGCTGTTTTCCACTACACATCTGTGCACTAAACACCCATGTGGAACGTCCCTACAAAGATGGGGTGTTCACATAACAGCAGACCTTTTCATGATGAAGATCATTAGACCGCCCTCTCCTTGACACAGAGACAAATGTGTGGTCACACTACTGATTTAGAAAGATTCTGTATGCTGCCACCACAATTTAATGTGATTCACCAGGGTATGAAATGTAGTACTGTCTTCACAAAGAGTGCACACCTCTAGGTTGCAGAACAGGTTTTGGACCTTGCATTACAAGGGAACGGCCCAGGCCTCTTCGCACTTGTTAGAATTGTGTGATGCCAAGGCCAAATACAAAGCGAGCATGCCAGCTTCATAGACAGACTCTTAGGGCAGCAGTATGCACCTTTTGCTAAGCAGGTATCATTCCTGTACAAACAAGACTAAAATGTTCACACAGTGAAGGAATTAAGAGTGAACGATTTATATTTGTCTAAAAGAGAATCCTTTGATTTAAGTATAGTCGCAATTAAATCTTTATGTACAAGAAGAAACTCTGCTAAACCCACCATAGGAGAGTTAAAACGCTTTGTAAGATCCTCACCAGATAGTCGGACATTTAACTTTTGGCACCTAAACAGGCCAAAATAATACTTTGCTAATAATTATAAATGTTTTCTGACTCTTGGGACTTCAAGGTGTTGTCTTTGAGCGGCTATACTCACATTATAATTAGCTTTGATTTTATCGAATCAATTTCAAGACCTCAAGCGGGAGTGGTAAAGATCAAAGTGGTGAGCAAAAGGTCAATTAAATATGAAGATGACGTACAATCTACAATAGGATTATGTATCAATGTCACAGGCAACATCACTCAAATCCATGAAAATCTAATAAAAACACATACTGGATGAGATTAGCGTTCGGTGTAAATGATTAGTCCTCTATGCTTTGTTGATGAATGTCATAAAATGAAAGTGCCATTGTGACATTAGGATCTAAGGAGAAAGGGAACAGTGGTGAAGGTTTCTAAAATGTAGCGCAAAATGAGTACAAGCAAATGCACTTACCTTTAGGAACAAGCTTGTTTAAAGATATTTCTGGCAAAGGTGTCCATTCAATAGGGGACCTTGGATACCTGATTCATGGGCTTTAAGCCATATTTAATACAAAGCATCCTTGTAGCCAGCAACATCCTTGATGTTTAGTTGTATTTGACACGGATATAGCACTTAGTCAATTGGATGGATTACAATTATGTATCAGGAGTACTTTGAGAATCGCTATTCTGATTGTCTTTTCCTGCCAACTTTGTGATTTTTAGGAAATCTTGAAGCTTCTCTTCTAAAGTAAAGCAACAGCACATCAACAGCTTACTTCAGGGTGATGAATTCTCCTTTTAGACCTGACACCAATTGGCTCAAAGTCGCAAACACATTTTTTATCTGAATATTGCATTGAAAAGAAGTTCACTACAAGTTATACAGTGTAGTGTTTTAAAAAATGCTAAGTATGCAATTAGCGCGTGATGGAGCAGGGTAAAGAGCAACATTTTGTTCTAACCTGTGAAGTTAATCTCCCATAATATGTAACTTGACTAATAAGCATGTGGTGAAAAGTATTAATCAACTTGGTTTAAAATTGCAAACATTACACACGGGATTAACTAATGTGCTATGTGTTGCAAATGCAAAGAAGAAAATAATAAACTAACTTTTGTCTATTGTGTTTGTCAGAACTAAATGCGGCTGTTTAACTAATGGCATGTGCTTAGTAAATGTGCTTATGTTATGTCTTTGTGACAAAAGCCTTTGGAGTTCATGCAGTTCCTTAAAGAAGAAAGTAAATATAAAAAGCTGCTTCTGTGTTGCTTTGGCTAGGTAACATAATTAACCCGGTTAATTATTAGAAGGGGGGCGGGTAACAGAATGGGTCTCAATTCTTTAATTAATTGATGTTTTGTGTTTGTTTAATAATAGTTTCCAAAGTGAGGCCTGAAAAGTGGCTCGGAAAAATATGGCTGACAGAGATGAAGACGTGAAAGAAATCTTGTCCAGAGTGGAGCCTTGCATTGTGTAATGGAAATATTTGCTGAATAAAAAAGACTTTGCTTGAATAAAATGTGCTCACGGAAACAAGGCCCAAGGACAGGATCTGTGAATGTCTGCCAAGGTGAGGAAGTGAAAAGAACGGTACTTGAACGAGAAAGTATCACTTTTTAGGAAGCCAAATGTCATCGAAGAAAGATACAATAGGGCTAATGTGAAGCCCGGACTTGGATAAAATATAAGGATGACCTAATGGTGGACTGACATGCTCAGCCAATTAGAGATCTGGATTTTGTTGACAGAATGCAGAATGTAGAAAGTTTTAGATAGAGAAAAGGTATAAAACCTGACATCATAAGCAGGACAAAAAGCTTAATTCCCGATTCATGATTGACTTGCTGTTGGACTTTTGGCGCACGTAAGGACAGCTGATTTAAATTGATAATGTCTATTTCAGGTGAAGCAAAGATAGACAGGGAAATAGATTTAGGGTATGGAAACTGTTATTTGCTAATAATTCATGATTTTGATTACACGCCAGTTCATTAATTTGTTTCCTAATAAAATGCTGCTTTCTTATTTGCTAATAAAATAAAGATTCTAAACATTAATGCTCTTTCTCTGAAGAATAAAATGAAATAAAATAGATTTGAAATGACAAGCTGGTCTTATTTATTCATGGTCTAGTTACTATCAGTTGATCCATTTGCCTTATGTGATCTGTTTAATAAATGATAAATGTTTAAAATTATGGTAAAAGTTGATAAACTGCAGTTGTACATAATAGTGTAAATAATAGGTGAGTGAATATATTAATCAGATCACTAGTTTCAGTTGCTCAAAAATTGTCTCATTGGTGTTATGGGCCTGTTTAAGTGTTTCATAATTAATGGTGAGTATTGAGGTAATAGGTAGCGTTTTTGAGACAGTTTTTCAATATGAGCGCTGGATCAGCGCGCTCGCGCTAATAACCACATGAGCCGGTAATTCTGGTTGCACACGCGGCTCTGACTGCCGTGCCGAGGCCACGCCTCTTTATTTATATTAGCCAGCGTCTGACGTCATGCGTCAGCGCTATCACACTCCGGCAGCGCGGGTAGGCTAGAACGCCTCCTCACGCGCCGGACATTACATTCCTTCCAACCTTTATCAAAAACAGCAAAACATTAAAACAGTATGTAAGGAAACGATGGGTCTGTTACCAGTATGCCAGTCTCAGTTCTTGAGGGTTACACCAGATATTCGACCAGCAGGGAAGAGGATGCCGGGTTCTTTCGCAGGCCATATCGGGACTGTCCACCTCTGGAAAGGGCCACCTCCGGGGACCTGCATGCTGGGGTGTTGTGCTCCTCCCTGGGTGGGGAAGAGCTGGGCAGGCTGCCCCGGGGCGTGGCGGGCAGTGACTGGATGTCACGGTCCAATGGGTCTCCATTGTCATTTGGATATTGATCCACCTCCTCGTCTTCACTCAGTTGACTCGGGATCAGTCCCCCCGGCTCCAGCGCGGGACATGGAGGTGTCCCAGGATGGGCTTTCTTGAAAAAGGATACATCTCTGGTGACGGTTTCAGCTCCTCTCTGGGCGGTCACCATTGTGCTGGTCCTGTGGGTGACAGTCCATGGTCGGTGTTCAAACGGAAGTCGGAACTTGCTTCCTGGGTACGGGTCCTTGACATACACCTGATCTCACAGTTGAATGCTTGACTCCTTGGCTCCTCTCTGTTGGCTGGCTTGATCATTCGAGCGATTCCGATTGGCGAGGGTCTTCTCCTCGCTGGCTTGTGCCGGGGTGTAGGTTGGGTGGTGTGGAAGCGTGTCACTCACTATTTGGCCCATGGTGGCCGTTCCTGGCGCTGCCTGTCGTGATGTGAGGGATCATCCTGTACTCTCTCAAAAACCTGTAAATCGCCCTTTTCAGGGGAGATCCATCCGCCAGGGCGATGCGTACTGTCTTGTTGAGAGTGCGCATGAACCTTTCCACTTCCCCATTGGCTTGGGGCCAGCGAGGGGTCACTTTGCGATGACAAATCCCCCAGGTTTTGAGGTACTCTGCGAACTCTTGCCCCTGAAAGGGGGGGTCCATTGTCCATTTTAACCACTTCAAATATGCCATGAGTGGCAATGGTTTTTTCAAATTTGTAATCACCTCTGTGCCTGTCTGGCTCCCCACTATTTCGACCTCTGGGTATTTGGTGAAATCATCGATGATGACTAAGGCGAAACGTCCATCTGGGAGGTGTCCGAATCGGCGTTCACACATTCCCACGGTCTCTGGGGATTGTCTTCTGTCACCACTGGGTGAGGGCGATCCGTTTGTCCCGCCGCTTGGCACCAATTGCAGGTTCTCACCGTTTGCTCCACCATAGTGTCCATGCCAGGGAACCATACTTTGGCTCTCAGTCTGCTTTTGATCTTTACCATCCCTTGGTGTCCTCTATGCGCTAGGTCTATGGCCTGCTGGGTGAGGCTGGTCGGCATAACCAGTCGAGGGCCTCGTAGAAGACATCCTTGACTGTCGATGGACATTTCTCCCTTTACCCTCAGGATTGATTCCAGTGTCATTCTGGCTTGGGGCGTCCTCCTGCTCAAAGACTCTTGGATAGCCCTCCAATCTCCTGGCTTGACTGCATCCGCAGCTATTTGAATGCATTCGTCCCCTTTTGAGGCTTCGATGATGGCGGCTAGGCTCATGGGAAGGGGTCGTGATCTTTCGGTCACCAGCCGGATATATTCTTCTGGGTCCTCCACCTCTTCTCTCTCTTCCTTGGTGGCTGTCCGCGGGTGCCTAGACAGATAATCTGCCGGATTTGTGGACCCTGGTTTGTACTCCATACAGTAGTCATAGCCTTGCAGCTGGAGTATCCATTTTTCGATTCTGGGTGGCGGTTCAGCGCCGACCCTTGGAAGAGGGGTATGAGAGGCTTGTGGTCAGTTGCCACTGTGAAGTGATGGCCATACACATATACATGAAAGTGTCGGCAGGCCCAATGAATGGCGATGTCCTCGCGCTCAATTCGCGGGTATCTTTGCTCCGTTTCTGTTAGGGATCGGCTGGCATAGGCGATGGGTGCCCACTCTCCCTTGTTCTGAAGTTGAGCCAATACCGCTCCCAGGCCATAGGGGCTAGCGTCCGCGGCCACGTTGGTGGGCTTCGCAGGGTCAAAGTATGACAAAGTGGTATCTGCCGACAGGGCTGCTTTTGTTGCTTGGAAAGCTTGCTCTTGTTCTGGGCCCCACTGCCATATGGTTGTAGACTTTGTCAGTTCTCTGAGAGGCTTGGTCAGGTTGGAGAGGTCAGGGATGAAACGTCTGCAGAAGTTTACCATGCCCAGGAAGCTCCTCGCTTCTGAAATGTTTGTTCGGGCAGGGACCTCTTGAACATCCTTCACTTTGTCCGGATCCGGGACCACTCCCTGATCAGAGAACGTGTACCCAAAGAAACTAATTTTATTCTGCAGGAATTGGCACTTTTCAAGGTGCAGAGTAAGGCCTGACTCTTTGATTCTCTGGAGGACTCCCCTCAGACTTGGTGGTGTTCTTAAAGTGTTGAAGCATAGATCAGCAGATCATCGATCACATTTAGCACTCCGGGGAGCCCGCTGAGGACTTCTCTAATGGTATTCTGGAACACCTCGGCTGCACTTGAGATGCCGAAATTCAGGCGCCGATACCGTCTGAGGCCTACATGTGTAGAGAAGGTGGTGATGTATCTCGATGTGATGTATCTTCAGAAAGATCCGCCTGAAGAAATTCTTCCAAATTAGACCTACCCTGGAAGAATCTGAGAATATGTCTGGTCTTAAACCCCCTTCCAATTTTACACCCAGCCTTGATGTCCTTGGCCCTGAGGTTGGTGTATTTGAGAAGGCAGTTATGAACAAATTAAATAGTGTCTTGAAATTTGTTCCATCTCCAGTTTATAGTCTTACAGTAGAAGAAAATCAAGCTCTCAAAAAACTACGCAACAATCCTGAGTTGACCATAAAACCTTGCGACAAAGGCGGGGGGATTGTCGTATTTAAAACCACGACTTATGTGGAGAAAATGAATAATCACCTCGCCTCAGACACTCACTATAACCGCATCATGAGGTGCCCGGAGGAAGCCCTAAAAAGACGTATCCTACACCAAGTAACTGAGGCAGTGGAGGGAGGCTACATCTGCACTAAAGAAGCCGAGTACCTCACCCCCACCTTTACGAGGATGCCCATCATTTATGGTCTTCCCAAAGTCCACAAAGATCACCATGATCCACCGATGCGCCCCATCATCTCAACTATTGGTGCGGCCACGGAACCTCTGTCGAAATATATCGACAAATTCCTGAAACCACTAGTTTGTAATCTCAGATCCTACGTCAGAGACACCGGGGACTTTATCTCCAAGATTGAGAAGCTGCCCTTTGATCCCTCCACTGAATTCTTGGTTACCATGGATGTGGAATCATTGTATTCTAATATTCCACAGGAAGGGGCATTGCTTGTCCTTGAGGAAATCCTGACACGGCAAACCAATCTCCCCAACGCTCATGTGATTTTTGAATTTCTAAGGATTGTATTGGGCGAAAATTACTTCGAATTCAACCAGCAATTCTTCCATCAGGTCAAGGGGGTTAGCATGGGGGCCTCTTGTGCCACAAGTGTGGCCTGCTTGTACATGGGCCATTTCGAAGAAACAAATATCTACAACGAGATGGCCCCATTTTATGAGAACGTGCGAGCTTGGTCGCATTTCATCAATGATATTTTCTTCATCTGGAGTGGCGACCAGGCTTTGCTGAAAGAATTCATCAGTTGGATTAACCTAGCAGACTTGAACATCCGTCTTACTGCCAACATCAGCAATGAGAAAATTGAGTTTCTTGATGTTTGGGTTGAACACTATGATCAACAGCTATATGTATCCCTTTACACCAAGCCTACAGCTAAGAACACACTGCTGGAATATGGGAGTTTTCATCCTCGCAGTCAGCGAGACTCAATCCCCTTCAGCCAAATTCTTAGGCTGAGAAGAAATTGTTCTCGAATGAAGGACTTTTTTTTCCAAGCAGATGTTTTGAAGATGAAGCTGGCAGCGAGAGGTTATCCTCATTGCATCATACGAGACTCCTTCAAACAGGCTAGGTACTTCGACAGGGAGACCATGTTTGACAATCAAAGCCACGAAAAACAAGATCGCCTGGTGGGCATCACCAAGCACTCTACGATAGACAACAAACTCAGACAAGTGGTTAATTCCCACGGGCATATCCTAAACACGGATAACCAAATAACGAAACCAATCTTTGCATTTCGCCGCAACAAGAATCTGCATAACTATCTTGTACAGAGACCTGTCAAGATTTATAAAGAATCTAACCAGATTGGAGTATTTGGATTACCAGTGATTGAAGGAAACCATCGATGTGGAACGTGCCATGCATGCCCACAGGCCCTGATTGGTAACTCTCTAACCATTGGCAAACGATGTGTCACACTTACGAACATGAGCAACTGTCGTAGCACCAACATAATTTATGTTATCTTATGTCCTTGCAGGCTCCCTTATGTTGGTGAAACAGGACGTGAGTGCCGGGTTCGGATGGGCGAACACAAATCTAACATCCGCAATCTAAAGAGTGGGGCTCCACTTGTGGCACATTGGACAATGGCTGAACACTCTGAGGCGGAATTTAAGTGGTCCATTTTGGAGAGAGTGCGCAATGTTCCTGGTAAGGACGCTACTGCATTAAGAAAAAAACGTGAGGTTTATTGGATATTTTTTCTGGACTCTGTGAACTCAGGTCTTAATGAGAGCTGTCCTTGGGAAAATGTGATCGTATAGGAAAAGTATAACTTTCTTGCAGGTTATTTGTAGGTGTAAGCACATAGATATTTTGATACCCAACCATTATTACTGACAACTTTGACTGAAACAACTGCTCTTTATTCTTATTTCGTCGGTTCCACCATCCGATATAGTGTCGATAGTGATATGATTCTCTCTCTCATTTTTACCATCTTCATCGTGTATCTCTTTTTTGTATAGAGATTCTATTTACCTCTCATTTTTTGTTTATGCATCATCTGTAGCAAGAAAAAATGAAAAAGGTGTTCGCGATACGATGGTCTGTATTGCACTGAGCGACCAGGTTTTACATGAGACGGAACCGAGCATTGCTCGAGAAACGTGCCGCAGATAAAAAATCCATTTCGGATTTTTCTATCCTTCGATTTCTCCCCACATTGATCCCAATTAGGACAGTGGGCGTTGTCTGCCTCCGCCTGTATAAATTGTGTGAATTTAGCACACGCTAGGCTAGCAGCTGAACCCGCGCCCGGGGACGGACGCTCCGTCAGTGTGAGAAACTTAAAACCGGCAAGGTAAGCCTCTTGTACATCCCCAGCCTCCCGGTATACGCCTTAGCCACCATTTTCGCTCCTTTAAAAATATCGAGCAGGCTCTCTACTATGTCGGGTGTCCTTAATATATATGTTTTTCATCCTGCCGTTTGGGAGGTCGATGCATGTTATTCTTGCTAGTTTAAAAGAGACGGATGTGGATTCCTTTGAGAATCCGGAATTGAGGTATCCTATTACCTGACTTATATATAGTGGTTGTATTCCCTTTTATAAGTTATCGTAATGTTGTTTACCCCTTAGAAATTTCAGATTTTATCCTTTTCCTATTCCCGATTTCATCTAGAGATCCTTGGTCACCTTCCCTTGGCGTCTTTCGCATGCCGGTTTTTCATCCAGCCGTGGCCGTGACAGCCCACATGTGTTAAACCTACTGCGGTCCGGATTACCGTTTAGTGACTTGATGGTGAGTTGCCATATAAAACTAGTGAAGCACTGGCTATGTAATGTGGACTGACATATCCTGTGAATGTTAGGCTTAAAATTTAGTTCGGTTCATCGTTTTTTCTCTTCAGGTTAAGAAATATTGGTCTGTTAGGAGAAAAAAAGTCCATTCCGGCCGGAGACCAGGCTTCAGTAGCTGTTCCCGCTCCTTAGTTTTGCATAAAGAGAAGTAAGTATTACACTAGGCAGTTTTTTTCCATCTGCACGACAAGCTTTTCTTCTGATAATGTTAAAATGGAAGTTTTCTTGGTTACAGCTGGGTTCCACTCTCTGACCTTTCTCTGCCTGACGGAACCGTTCCACTTTGAATCACGCGAACTGCCTTGAATACAATCAAGTGTATCAGACTGTCTTTTGGGCGACCGCTCGTTTTGAGGTAAATTCTGTTACAGCGCACGGAGGGATAAATTTAAAATACTTTATACACCAGCCTATACCCCATGAGGACGAAAAATTAGAACCCGTCTATGAAATAGCAGCCTGGTTTCGTATATTGTTTCTTCTGTGGAAACTATGATTAGGAGTACCGAGCATTTGATTTTTGCTATTTATGTAAAAATCTTTCGCAGTTTCCTTTTCTTTGACCCAATGTATGTTTGAATGAAAGGATGGTGCATCTTCCTCTAAGGGATTCCTATGTGTGTGTTCGTGTGAGCCCCTCCTGGGCCATGTTTATATCCCACAACTCCCAGCCATTAATTGTTCCTGTTTCGATGCAACATTCTCTGAGCTCACTGCTTGTTTTTTAAAAACTGTGTGAATACTTGCAATAAGATATCGCTATACATTTTTGTCAATATAAATCAGTTTTTCTTTTTAGTCTAGTTATGTACATATTTTCATGATTGCTTAAAAATTGTGATTTCTAGTATATGTCTGTTAAAAGTTTCCTCCCTTTTTCTGTTTATTGTAGTGGCCATTTCTCTGAATTGTTGTTGCCCCTGCATGTGTCCCATCGTATACATGCCCTGACGAAGGTGCGGCCATAGATCGGGCCGAGCACTGAAACGCGCGTTGGCGTGGTGACATTCTGTCCTGCTATTACCACCAACATTCTTCCCAGCGATGCACTGAGTTGATGTTGCAGGACAATTCCAGTGTATTAGGGTACGATGCTTACTGGATGTATGAAGAGGGTATGAATGCATGAATGGGTGATGAAAGTGTAGAAGATTGGTGTGATGAGGATTGAAGAATGAATGGGATACTTGGGGCGCGTCATTGAATTTTATTTGATTGAACCATTGCAAATTTTGTATAAATATATCCTCGACTAAAATATATATGAAAATAAAATGATGTATTTTTGTATTTTGTGTTTGAACTCTCATTGAATGGCCCCTGTCTGAAAAGTGAGCTCAGAGTTGTGTTCATTGAACAAAATTTATGGACTCTATAAGAGCCTTTAATTCAAATATATAGGGCAGCCCTCCGTTTCTTGATATTGGACACTGTGTTTTCCCCTGCTGGTCTGCCCTACATCATATCCAGGGGGCCCCTCCTTCGCATATTAGGTGATGTATCTCGAGTCTGGATGGAGTGGCAGCTGGTGGTAGCCTGATCGGAGGTCCATCTTGGAGAACCACCTTGCCCCATTCAACTCCCCTAAGATATCATCGATGGTGGGTGCGTCGCTCCCTTTTTACGGCGGCGTTGGGAAGGCACATATCCACACAGATGCGGACCTGTCCGGGCTGTTTTGGCTTCCTGGGGATGGTAGGCCAGAACGCCCCCTCACGCGCCGGATATTACATACAGTGCGCCTGTTCTGGTCTTTGGTTTAAGGTACGGCCACAAAACAGTCTCTCCCAGGAAGTGGTGAGACAAAGTATGAAAATCGTAGGATATTCAATTGCAACCTCTTGTGGGGTACACAATTAGAGGAAATTAGCTCACTTGTCATGCGAATGTGGGAAAACTCAATCTTTGTCTTAGAACAAGGTTAGGAGAATCTCTCACATTTAAAAAAAATGTTTACATTGAAGTCTCATTCAGTCTTAATCGCATCGGGATAATTTTTAAGGGATTCTGTAAACAATCTTATATTTTTGAGTTGAGTAAAGCTCCAAAATAGGTTTTGATATTGACTGCCCAGAGTGGTGAACAAAAACATATTAAGCATGAGATAAAACATTTGAAATCGCATTGTGGGCTTATAAAATATCAAATTAAACTTTCTAAAAACCCTAGAACAGTCTATTATTGTTGGTGTTGCAAATGTGATTTGCAGCGCTTCTTGTACATTAATGACAACTTTTAGCCCAACATATATTTTAAGATAATAATATCAATTCTATTTCAGATAAAGACAAACAAAATATACATGATTTATATCGAGAACGTTTGATGTGCAACCAGGGCAACTGGGATAGTTCCTGTTCCCTTAGTTAACATGAAGAGATATACCATTACCACAAAGGTGCAAAAATAATCCAAACATTGAATGCCTCGACAAGTAATGTGTATAAAGCTTCCCTTGATTAGGTGCAGCCAAATCAGCAGGAATATGCCTGATCTGTATTAAATTACAATGATTGTTGTCCAATCTAAAACCTATCTCTTCACTCTACCCCGTCTTCTTATGTCTTTGACTTGGGAGATGTTAGATCACTTCATAGAACCATCATGGTTACATTTCAGACTTCTTAGAGAGAAAAAAAAGAATTATCAAAGATAGAACTGCTCACATTCTCCGATGGTGTTTGGGGCAACCAATCAGAACCCATATTTTGTGAAGGGTGGATTTTACCCTTTAAGCAGGTGTGCCAGGCACAAAACAGGAGAGCTTTGCATGTTACAACAATGCACTGCCCTTAGGCTAGCCAAGAACTTGCAGCTGCCCTGGGGGCATCCCACTCAGTGAAACACAGAGCAGCTACCCACAAGCACCTCTGTATTTCGCAATACAGGAGGCAGCTATTTCCACTTTAAAGAGGGGGTAGAAGTGTCCCTGCAGGCAGGCGCAGTGAGTAATTGCACTCACCTGCAGGGAAATGTCTATGAGTCCATGGGACCCCCTTTTCCCTCTCCCCTCCCCAGAGGGCACCCTTATAGGGAGTAATAACATTGCACAGCCTTTTTCTGGTGCACTGTCATGCGCCCCTAAAGACCTGTTTTTCTATGTGCTCCGGTCCGTAATAGGTGCGGGTTCAGAGGCAAAATGTTTTTCTCATTTGCATCGGGCAACACACCCATGCAAATGTGGGAGCACCCACTGAAGATAGCGGTAGATCTACATGTGCACCAGCACATTCAGTTATACAGAAGGTGTCACACAAGCATCAGCAGCCCCCTCTGTAATACCATAGTTCCCTGGGGGTGCAAAAAGGCAACGCATATGCACATTGTGCCCCCGGGAAACTGTGTGATACAGCTCTTAAGGGCACATGAATCAAAGTTAAAAATGGCGATTCCTTATTTGCGATTTTTAAAGAATCGCAAATAAGGAATCGCAGTTTGCTATGCATCAAATTTTTCGCAATTTTATTGCGATTCGGTAAAAAATCGCAATTTTTACCGAATCGCAAGTTTTATGCGAATTCTTAATTGAGAATTCGCATTTTGCAAATTCGCAAATTGCGAAAAACCACACATGATGAATCTCAATAAATTAACAGCCAGGAAGCCAGTAGAGTAATCACATACATCTGCTCCCTGGTTTCAGTTGGAGGTTTGGCAGTTGGTGTGTGGAGCTTTGGCTGAAGGAGGTGCTGTCGTCTGGGTGTTTGAATCCTTTGGAGAAATGGCAGAGGAAAATGCTGTTGAAGAGGGCCAAGCCAGGAAAATAAAAATAAAATTCAGTGACCAGGAGCTGGAAATTCTTATTGAGGACCTCACTGAGAGGCAGGAACAACTTTTTGGCAAACAATCTTTGAGGGTTCCTGAAGCAGTTAAAAGGAATCTCTGGCTTGCAATTCAAGCAAAGGTCAATGCTGTGGGTGTTGCACATCGTGACATAAACAACTTACAAAAACGCTGGTATGACCTGCGCAGTCGTGCCAAAGAAAAAATTGCAACCAGGATAAAAACAGCAAAAAGAACTGATGGTGGCCCCCCCAGGGATAGGCCCAATACCCGCCTGGAAGACATGATGGAAGCCACACTTTTGACTGAGGTTGTAGTTGGAGTGATTGATATTGATACTTCAGAGCTTCCTACCCCTTCTGAAGGTAAATTTGTTCTACATTTAATTTTACATTCTAAAATGTGCAATGAGAGTGCATGTGAGCTATAAATGTTGTTGTACATGCTGAAATATCATTTCAGTATTGTAGTAGTTCAATTTTGTTTCTCTTAACCTGGTTATAAACAGTTGAAAGTCAGAAAGCAGTGCATCATGGGAGATGTAGTTCACACAAATGAAAATCTGTAAATCACAAAGGTACTCACTGAGAAATAATGGCAGTAATTACTGAGCCCAAAGTAGGCAGACAACATGTGATTTTATTTTTAAAAAAATTATTTCACACATTTTTCAGCAGTGCAAATTTAAAAGTAACACACTGTTTGCACTTTCTTACTCATAGAAAGACTACAAGAAATAATAGAACAAGACTTGAGAGATTACAACAATCAAGATGATCAACACTCAGAAGAAGCAAATGCTGCTACCACATCTACATCCCTTTTCCAAAGAAGGCAAAGACACAGAGTGCGCCAACTGCAGCACTCAGATTCTGAAGAAGTGCAAAATGAAAATGTCTCTGACATGCAGACTGTTCAAACTGCAGCAACCAGTAACACAAGGCAAAGTAGGCGAAGGAGACTTCAACAATTTTATAGGCGCAAGTCACAACCATCAGATGTTGGCAGAGCTGCAGAGGGTTGCAGCACCGGTAGTGTTGTGGAGGATAAAATCCTCAAAGTACAGCGCCTACAAGGAAAGGACATGAGAATTATAAAGGGAAAACTTGGGAATATCAGTAAAGAGATTGGTGCCATGCACAACAGCATGAAGAAAATGGCAAATGTTGTTGAGAAAGGGCATCACACAACCTCTGAAAAGCTGGACCCCATTGCAACTTCTTTAGAGACATTGTGCACAGTGGTACAGACCCAGCAACTGAGAAGTGCTGAAAGGCACCTTAGAACAATGACCTGCATGCAGGGTCATACCAGGGGAATGTATCGCCTCTCCAACAGTACTGCACAACTCTGTAAGCAGACAGTTTCCATGCAATTTGATATGAAGCAAATTTGTACAGAGATTGCCAGGGGAATGGGAACACTACATGATGCTGTTGGCAAAATACACATTGATGCTGCACCTGACCTGCAGACAGAAAAGGAGGGTAGTGAATTTGCCAGTAGTGTCAGCGGCATAGCAGACCATGGCTTACCTGGGGCACGACGTAGCAGCAGGAAACAAAGTAATTCTTGCAAGATTCCCATGGGTAATTTGATTACTACGGGGAAGGCATTAGGTGTGCGTGGGCGTAAGAAACAATTTTTAATTTAAATGTTCATTTTTGTTACCATTTTGACCACATCATTTCATTATCATTGAGTTAATTGCTGTCAAGAATGCATAAACATTGACAAGTACATCCAAAACCTTTCAGAATGAATTATTGAAATGCATTTCAGTTTATTTTGTGAAATTAAATAATCGTTATTCAAGCAGCAGGTTGTCTTGTCTAATTCTTACCTTTTTCAGAAGTAATGTTGTGTTATCTCTGCCCTTCTCCTTCATCCCTCTGCTGCTTCTTGTCCATGCATTCTTGGTTGGGGTTGTTGTGGCTGTCATTTTGAGGTAGCACATCTTCTTCTTCAAGTTCTATGCCTCTCTCAGTTGCTAAGTTGTGCAACATTGCACTTGCAGCTACTATTTTGCAGCAAATTTCTGGGCGATATTGCAATGCTCCATCTGTCTTATGAAGTATGCAAAAACGGGATTTCATCACTCCAAAAGTTCTTTCTATAACATTCCGGATTGTAGACCACCACCCCTCCCCTTCCTCTCCACCCTAGATTAGCGGGGAAACATGGCGGCGGCCGCTTGAGCCGCTGCAGCGCTCTGTTTGTGCTCTCCCGACTGTAACATATGCATGCCCATTCATGTCGGATTTTCGATGCGGTTTATTAAGTAATAAACCTAAATTGCGAGTCCCCGTCATATCGGGATCTTAATTATGCAGTAATTAAGCCAAACAAAACGAAAAGAAGCCACGAGTGAAACTCGGCATAAAGTCAGCGTTTTTTTTTTTTATTTCACATTTCACATTACCTGCCCGATGGGTTTCGAGAGGGCGTGCTTTCCTGCGAATACGAGTGCCGTGGTGGACCCGCTCACCTGGTCTGCAGTAAGGAACCGGTCTCCGCATGCTGTGGGCATGCTCCTCCGCTGAGAAGCGATCTTGTGTGGAGCTTGGCCGCCCTGGAGCTTAGACGAGGGCGCCGAATTTGTGGTTTGCTTCCCAGTCGCTGGGGGATCGTCGCAGCTACAGAGGTGGAGGCGTCTGAATTACTTGATGAGAAAACGCTAAAGGTAGGGGAGGCATCGGTGCTCCAGGAGCAAAAGGAAGGCAAAGACAGAAATAACAGTGGTGATGCCGCTAAGAAAACGGCTTGTGACTCGGAAAGTGATCAGAGCAAAAGCAAGGTCAGCAAAGTCAGTAAGGGAGAGCTAAGTAAGAGTAAAAGTAAAAATAAAAGTAAAAATAAAATAACTTGGCCAAGGGATGACATTGACATTGCTCCCTTGGGTGTGATCTTGAGTTTGCCTGCAGTAAGTTTTGAAGCTGGGTTAGGTTGTGATGGTGAACCGACAACAAAAATAGTGGAACATGAGAGAAACGACAGTCATACTATAGATCATCTTTCTAGTGACAAAAAAAAGCCCTCTTCTTATCTAACTGGGCAGGTCAAAGCAAAACGTGCGTACACACGCAAATCTGCCAAGGGGTTAAAAGCGTCCAAGAGTCAGAATACTACCTTAGCATCCAGAATAACTCCTTCATTAAGGTCTTACTTTAAAGTACTACCACAAGTAGCACTACTGGTGGACAGTTCAGTAAAAATACCAGAAGGGAAGATTGAATTTAAGGGTCTGATAAGTTCCGAGGTTTTGCTCGATAAAACTGACTCTTCAGTAGAGAGGGCGACTGGGGGCTCTGATATGCCCACGAACCCTGGAGCAGAAGTAGAAGATGGCAGCGATTTAGAGAGAGGGATAGGGGATCCAATTGCTGGCTCATCAAGACAATTGCCACCTCTGGCTTTGGTCTTGGCGCACCCATTGGCTCCTCCTTTGGCACTAGCTTCTTTAGCTGGTTTAAGTCTACAAGATTCCGCACAAGGAGTTGCAGCTACAAATGCAGAACTTATCACCACTTTGCAGGCGTCTTTTCAGGAGATGTTTACCTCTCTATCTATGGATATTAAGAAGGGATTTGAAACCTCAGCAGCTAATCAAGCAGACATCAGGTGTTTTTGCGAAAGTTTAGATAAAAAACTCAAGCGACCTAACAATGAGAACAGAGACACTGGAGGACAGAGTGACAGGCCTGTCTCTACATTTAAACGAAGCTAAGTCCAATATCGTCACTCTAAGAAAAGAAGATTAAGTTCTTTCAGAACGGATGGAGACGCTTGAGAATAATGCTCGCAGGAATAACCTTCGTCTATTGAATATTCCAGAGGATGAAGAAGGCTCAGACATCAAACAGTATGTTATCTCGCTATTGAAGGAGGCGCTAAGACTTGATCAATCCGAAGAAGAGTTAGCACTAGATATCCAGCACATACATAGAGAGCCTTTTAGGAAAAATCCTCAAAGAACCAAACCCAGAAAAATTCTGATTAATTTTCTTACGTACTCCCTTAAAGAAACTATCCTAACTTGGCCTTAAAACAAAAAACTGTCTCTGCAAAAGGGTTCAATTTTCAAGTAAGATCTGACCTATCCAGAACCACACTAGACAAACAATGGGAGTTTGGAAAAAGGCTGGAGGCTTTTAGAAGCTATGGTGCAACTGCCCAATTGATTTTCCCTGCTGCACTGAGAGTAATGTATAACAATACTATGCACAATATAAGATCAATGCAAGCAGCGGATGAGCTTCTGCTCACTATAGGTAGAGAAAAAGGAGAAAGGGCAGCAGGTAGTTAGAGAAATCTCAATTAGAAAAGGAAGAAAGTTAAAAAAAAAAAATGTTTATACATCTATACTACTATTATAAAGAGAGAACTTGCACCTTTGAGCCAGGTAAACTCGAAAACTACACCACCAATCTGAACACCCAAGACATCTTAGAAAACCTCAGGGCAAGCAGAAGGACATAGGCTACATAAAAATTAAAAAAAACGTTGTTTAAAATATTTACAAATAAAAAAAAAAGTAGTCCCTTGCAAGTAGCACTGGCCGGGACGTATGCGTGAGGGGAGTAGCATGAGCGCCGGGAGGAGCGTCTGCGTGAGGGGAGGAGCGGAGTTCACCAGCAACAGGAAGAGGGGAGAACGTGAGCGCCGGGAGGATCTGCGGAGCGGTGAGAAGCGGAGGAGCAGTGGCAGCGCGGGGAGGAGCAGCGTATGAGGTAAGTCAAGTCGGGGGGGGGGTTTACAAAGCCGGGGCGGGAGGCTCAAGGTGCGAGGCACACTCGACTGCGCAGTGCATCTGGAGGGATTACCTGAAGCTTTATGACAAGGGCATCCGCCGGCGCGCTGAAGTGCATGGGATTACACGCGCTGGTGGGAGGGCGTTGAGAGGAATTCCTCCATCAAGGCTGGCGTGTGTAAATATGCCGAACGCTGGGCTCGCCCAGCACGACAGACTGAAGCCGGGACGTGCAACTTCGGAACGGCGTCTGAAGGATTCGCCTCTCTGTTTAGTGCCAAGTACCTCACAGGGCACGGCTTTCACCTTCGACGCGCAGGTGCCGCCTGAGGCTGTAGCGCCACTGACGGGCCTCTCACCGTTCGAGGCACCATTACCAACTAAGAGTGCAGGAGGGTCGCCGCGCACTTGACCTCACTGATGACTAAAAGCTGCCTTTGTCCAGTGAGGGCCTGACAGGGAAATAGGGGCAGAGTGGACACTGCGCATTCTCCAGTGACGCAGCGGACTGGGCAATGTCGCAGGGGGGGTGTGTGCACAGAGGATTAAAATGCTGCCCCAGCCCCTTTCTGTACCAGGCAACGCTGGGGCGGGCTGCTAGTATATAATAAACACATAACATAAAGCTAATATAAGGAGGATCTGAAGAAAAGAAAGGGGAAAAAAAAATGGTCGAGGTTAGTTATCAAAACACATAATAAAAGTGGTGTGTTATACATATAAATATAACAAATGGGCTTAGGTAAAGAGCACATGGGTTAGTTTTAATCTATTTACGTTTACGCTAACGCTTATATTCTTTAGGGGTGACTACTTTATCTATCCTATTTTTGTATTGTTTTTTTTTTTCCGACCATAACTAGATAGGGAGTTCACAACAGAGTGCTATCTTCTGGTTTATCCAGATAGATAAAACAAGGGTTTCCCAGGGGGTGAGGGGGGTTAGACAGGTGCACTGAGGGGGGTTGCAGGGGGGAAAATTAAAAAAAGTCCTCTTTTTCGCAGTAGTTTGTTTTTTTGTGTAATATGGTCACTGTTAAGATTTGTCTCAGTTCTAACTTTCTTACAAAGGGGCAAATGGACTACAGTGACTTTTTTTCTTTTTGGGGGAGCAGTAAGAGTGAAGAACTGGAATCATTTTATTAATGAGCAATTATGAGTAAACTATCTATTCTTTCCTCGAATACCAATGGTTTACGAACATGTCCCAGGAAAAATAACATCATGCAATATCTTCGAGATTCAACCGCACAGATTATGGTGCTCCAGGAGACACATTTGACCGATCCAGAAATACAGACATTGGTCAAGAGGAATAGATGGATTGATGCCTGCATAACGACGACACAAACAACACACACTAGAGGTGTAGCAATCCTATTTAGGAAATCCATAAAAGCAAGACTGCTCTCGAACTTAGTAGATCCAGGAGGACGATGGGCAATAGTGTCAGCCATAATATATGGTGCTCCAATAACTATAGCAGGATACTATGGTCCTAATCAGGATGACCCATCGGCACTGAACGTTCTTTTTTCACACCTATATGTGTACCCTGATCCAGTTATCCTAGCAGGTGACTTCAATATAGTTCTAGATCCTGTAATAGACAAATCTCCATCCAACAGAGCTAAAGTGTTGTCCTAAACTAGGGCTTACTTGCAAGACAATATGAAGCAGCTAGGATATAACGATATTTGGAGAACAATGCATGGTTTACAAAGAGGAGTCACTTTTCGGAATTATAGGTTTCATCACCAATCTCGTATTGATTTTATCGTTATCAGTCAGTCTTTAGTGCACCAGGTTAAATCAGTATCGCATTTACCATTTCATCTTTCAGATCATGCGGCAATTTATTTAGACCTGGAAGGATTCCCAAAAAGACGATCAAGTAATTGGTTGTTTGACCGTTCACTATTGTCATCATCTAATATCATTGAAGCTCTTAAGATCGAGGTCCAGCTTTTTCTGGATGACAATATGGGATCAGCCTCTCCAAGCGTCATATGGGATGCACTTAAGGCATTTTTAAGGGGTCAGATAAAGAACAAGATAACATATAAGAATAAAATCTATAGAGAAGCAGTGACCTCATTGGAAACAGAGTTAGCTAATCTCCAAGCAGACATAATTGGATATTCCGATGCCAGCTCTCCTATGATACAGGAAAAGCAGAATAAGATGACTATCTTGAAAGGAGAATTAAGCTCGATATTAAACACTAGGGTCCAAGAGAGCTGGGAAGCTAGCAAACTGGCACATTTTTAGTATGGCAAAGGTGCCAGTGAATTGCTCGCATGGAAAACAATGACCGAGTTAGTCCGTAATAACATTAACTCTATTACGACTGACGGCATTACAGTTTCTACTGATGTGGATATTAGGAGAACGCTCCGTGACTTTTTTAGTAACATCTACTGTGAAGATATTCAAGTAGAGTCAAAGCAGGTGGAAGATTGGCTGGCGGAAGTTTCTCTCCCCGCTCTGACAGTAGAACAAAGTAATAAACTTGACGCTCAGATTTCACAAGAGGAAGTCAAGAAAGTTGTAGCCAATAGTAAAAAGGGTAGAGCTTCAGGCCCCGATGGATTACCATCTGAAATCTATAAATCTTTATCTCCAATTATTATTCCTTTTTTGACTGAGCTCTTCAATAAGATCCTTCTTGAATTGATGCCCCCACCTAAATCGTGGGATAATGCATCAATTACATTGATCTTAAAACCAGGCAAATCAGCGTTAAGACGTGGGTCTTATAGGCCAATTTCCATACTAAATACAGACTATAAAATCTTTATGTCTGTACTTGCGAATAGGTTGGGGGCAGTGGCAACAAACATCTTACATACAGATCAAAAGGGATTTGTAAAGGGGCGTCAGTTACATGAACTGACATATGATCTTATAGGTGCTATTGATATGGCGACGGTGACATCCCTTCCTTTAGCTGTACTGACTTTGGATGCCACCAAGGCATTTGATAGAGTCAATTGGGTCTACTTATCAGAGGTATTGAAAAAATTTAATTTAGGCAACAAATTTAGACGTACTATTAAACTCTTATATAAGAATCCATCAGCATCTTTGCTTGTTAACGGTGAATTATCTGACCCTTTTAATATTACTCCGGGAACCCGACAAGGATGCCCCCTGTCCCCCCTCCTATTCGATCTTTATATAGAGCCTTTTGCTCAAAAAATTCGAGACAATAGTAATATCAAGTCTTTTGTGTTTGAGGGTTGGGAGAGGAAGGTTGCTCTATATGCGGATGACCTTCTTATTTTCACATCAGAGTTAAGATCAGCATTTCCAACACAAATTACGTTGGCTAAAGAGTTTGGAGCAGTATCGGGCTACGAGGTTAATGCAGCCAAGACAGACATTATGGTCTGGAATGACCCTGAGCCCGTTGTGGGAGTCCAGACAAGTACAGTTCTTCGATGCCTGGGTTTGAACATATATAAAAACATAGATGAGATAGCTCCAGCAAACTTTTTGCTTATCTCTAAAGAATGTCGTAGGCAAATGAGATCATGGTCCACACTGCCGCTATGTTTGTTAGGTAGATCTAACCTAGTAAAACTGATGATCTTACCGAAGATCACATTTTTATTTAATACTATTCCTCTTTTTTTTTATTCTAAAATGATAGCCAAACTCCAAAGTGATATACGTTCTTTTATATGGAATAACCAAAACCCAAGAATCTCCTGGAAGAAGATTAGGCGTCGTAGAGAGAAGGGAGGTTTGGCTGCTCTGGATTTACAACTATACGGGTGGGCTTTTCAAATGTCCCATATACGGATGCTGTTAAAATCTCCTATAAACCTAGCATGCGGACACATGTTTGCTACACTACTTAGAGGAGAAAAAGTGGCAGATCATGAATTTTTGTTTAAATTTGGGGACCCCAAGTTTTTTAAGAAAATAAAACTAAAAGTACTTAGAGATGCAGGTAGAACATGGACTAAACTTAGGTGTACCATTAAAATAGACTACTATTCTGCTAAGGCCCATTATGGAATTCCCCTGGCTCTCTGAGCTGGCTTTTGGATAGTCTTGCAACACCATTACGTGAGGCAGGCATGGCAGTTTGGGGGGAGATATTTGTTGAAGGAAGTCTACTACCATGTGAGGTCTTAAGTTTAAAAGTGGGGCCCAGGTTGTCTAGGTTTAAATATTTTCAAATGCAAAGCTGGGCAATTGCAATGTCCCTTGTTAAAGGTAGATTTCAGTTAGGAGGTGATAGTACATTGGTGTCACTACTAACGGATAGACTCCCATTTCAGAAACAAGTCTCAGTATGGTATAACCTATTATTAGATGAAGCAGAGGGTGAGTTCTTATTACCAGATCAGCTATGGTCTACACATATGACGGATATTAGTGCTGAGAATATGTGGCAAGAATCTTTTAAAATCATGTGGAACATAGTAAAACCATCTTGGCTACGCCGAAACCATCTGTTCACATTACATAGGGCCTACTATTCGCCTCAACGCCTGTCAAAGTTTACAGACAATATGCAGGTTCTATGCCCCAAATGTGGTTTGGCAGAGGCCTCGGACTTACATATGTTCTTGGAGTGCCCATTGCTAATACAATTCTGGAACTCTGTTTTGACTTCAATATCCACTTCTTTGGGATCCCCATTAACTTTATCTCCGGCTCTTGTTATTTTTGGTATTTCTCCAGAGTTCCATGGTCCAGCAAAAAACCTAATTTTCTTCTGTATTTTCTTGGCAAGGAGGGAAATATGTAAGAAATGGAAAGATCCAAAACCTCCAATCTTGCTGGATTGGCGGAAACCAAAATAAGAGAAACTTCTGGAGCTTGTTAAAATGGTAAAGCGCTTTGGTTGATCTTGGGGTTTTTTTTGTATTTTTTTTTGTATTTTTTTTTTTCCCAAGGTCCGATGATTATGCTGCTTGGCATCCTTTTACCTTTCCATTTGACTATACCCAATATATTCCAACACGATGGGTATATGAACGCAGCATGTGTCCCATATGGTTATTTCAAAGTGGCTTTGTTGGATCACGATACTACTTACTGTGGAGCTAGTAGAGTTGCTCTCTCCTCGGAGCTCCTTCCAGTTTATCTGAGACAGTAAGCTCGTTTCCACATGCTACTAGTTGATCACCAAGGGAGAAAATGAGGACAAAAAAAAACATTACGGGTTGTAATGTGAGCATGGTTATACTGCTGCTCTTTCCTGGTTGCTGGATTGAGATATGGTGTCAATATATAAGACCTCACTGCATAGGCACTATCACCTAGGAGAAATGGAAATGACAGTTGAAATGCATAAATGACATGTGGCTACATTACAGAAGGATGTTTTTTGAATTAAAAATGTAAGTTTACCCAGCAAATATCCATCTCCAAATTCACCAGCAAGCAGTCGTGCATGGATGGCACTGTGTCTACAAATGTAGGAGTCATGGGCACTGCCAGGGTAACTTGCCACTAGGTCTGTGATGATAGTTTTTGCATTACAAATGGCTTGAATGTTAAGGGAATGGAAGCATTTTCTGTTGCAAAAAATATATTCATTTTCAGAGGGTGGACAAAAGGGTACATGTGTGCCATCTACACAGCCAATCACATGTGGGAACTGAGCCATGTTATAGAAATCTAACTTGGTCTTCACCAAATCCTGCTGTGTAGTGGGGAACTTGATGTGATGCCTTATTCTTTGTAACATGGCATTTAGAAAGGCATTAAAAAATCTGGAAAGTGAACTCTGGGTGACACCACCAGCAATAGCTATTACACCCTGAAATGACCCAGAAGCTAGGAGGTGCAGTGAGCACAATACCTGGACATGGGTTGGTATGGCTTGAGTCCTGCGTTTTTGCCTCTGCAATATTGGGTCCAGTTCATCTAATAAATCTAATATTAAGTGAGCATTCAGTCTATACCTATCATATATTTCGGGGTCAGTCTGCCCTAGCAAAGTAATGCGCACTCTGAATATTCTCTCCTTTATCAGCCTTCTCCTCCATCCTGCTGCTGCTCTCAACTTCTGCCTGCGTGCCAAAAAGAAAAGTGCTGCTTTGTGGAAAAGATTGGGATGCTTTCTGAGGGCCCTTTTATGCAGTCCTGATGAGTGTCACCTGTTTTGGACAAAGTTAGCAAAATTACCACCAGGTTTGACTTCTTCTAATTTTAAGAATTCCAAATTGCGAATTTTCATGCATAGCATTTTTTCGCAAAAATATGCGATTCGCATATTTTGCGAGAAATTGAAGGAATCGCAAACGCATTTGCGATTCCTAAAATTGCGAAAATACACTTCACACTTGATGCATCCCAAACCATTGAATTGCATTCGCAAACGGTGAATTTTGCGATTCGCACCGTTTGCGAATGCAATTCAGTTTGATGCATGTGGGCAATAATGTTTTATATGTTGTTGGCAGGACAGATTCTGAGACAAAACCAAATCAAGCAAGCTTCATCTGCTTATTGTTACTCAGGTGGCCTTCTCAATTTTCCAGTTAAACATCAACTTATTCTGGTGCAAAACAAAAAGCATAATCTTAATCCTAAAAGCGTTTATTTGGAAGATACATTTTCTGAGTATATAGATAAAGTCTGTAAACTTCTCTGGAGAAAAGATTCTGCCTTTTTAAATGTTAGGCTTAACATCCTTTACATGGTACTCCCTCAAACATTTTGCCTTCACTCGCCTGTTTTGCATAATTTGGTTTTATTTGTTTGAGGACTCGGTGAATTTCATTATCTCATACCAGTGCTAAAGTGCTTGTGCTCTCTCCTTCAAACATGGTAAAATTGGTATATGCCTACTCGTCACATTTAATTTACTAATATATATTGTATTTAGTATATGGTAATAAATGTGTCATGGCCAGTACATTAAATGCTACTAGTGGGCCTGCATCACTCATTGTGACACCCACTAAAGGAGCCTTTTCAAAAATGTCTCAAGTCAGCCACTGCAGCTTGCTGCGCATTTTTAAACAGGTGTTTCAACCTGGTAAAATAAACCCTTTGCCTGGCCTAAACCTTTTGTTTTTAATACACATAAGTCTCTCCTTAAAATAGGCCCTAAAGTCTCATAGGGCAGGTGAAAGTAGAACATGTGTTCTTGATTTTACTTGTCCTTGAAATAAAAAGCCTCTAAAGTTGTTTTTCACTGTTGCAAGGCATATCTCTCCTATTGACTAACAATGGATCATCTTATTACATCTAATAAGTATTAACCTTAGATTGGGAGCAAGTAGGAATATACTGTTTACATTCAAATCATTTGTAATTTAAAATTCTCTTTAATAGTGAAGTTGGATTTAAATTATAATTCTGAAAATGCCACTTTTAGAAAGTTGGCAATTTCCTGTCCTGACTATTTGTGCCTTCTGCTAGTGTCCTGGGTCACAAAACATTGAATGGTTCAGCTAGTAGGGTTTGTGTATTGCTTCCAGAAAGTAACACAAAGGAGGCTTAGGTGTGGATAGGATGGTCCATCCTGGCAGGATGACTGGAAGGACCTGTACCCAGCCCCACGTACACTTCAAAGGGCTCTGCCTCCTGCACACACAGAGGAACCTGACATCGGTCCTGATCTGTCTTTTGTCACTCAAGAAAGTTAGGAACCTCAACAGGGAAAGTAGAAGACCTTTCCAGAACCAGATGATGGGTAAAACAGGGAATCCCTCAAAATAATACCCCCAATGTATAAACATTGGACCTTCATGGCCCCTCTTTAGAACACCTCTGGCCCTCTGGTAGTTACAGAAGAAGGACTGCCCTGCTGCCAGAGGACTATCCTGCTGTTTGACAACTGCCTGGCTGTCTAAGAAGAAAGACTGAACCTGCTTACCATTATCACATGCTAAACTAGAGAGACTCCATATGTGAGCTAGAGGCACAGAAAAATCTATAGAGCTCTCCCTACAACTGTCCAGCTGACCTGCTCCAATTGGCCAGGCCTGGACCTACAACTTGATCTGTCTGAGCAGTGCTGCTGACCTCTTCCGGGGGTGAGTCTTGATCCCCAAGCAGCGGCCCTTCAGGTCCTGGACCCTTGGCTGGCATCAGGGTGTACTCCTTACTGCCTAACTGTGGGCTCCATCTAATCTGATACAGCACAACGCAACCAGACACAGGGACTAACTGTGCACCTGTCAGTTCCTGATTATCAGCTTCATCGGAACCGATGCAGCTAGTTGCTGGACCTCACATCCTTCTCGATACAGGTCCTACATAGCAGCTCCTGATTGGAACTGATGCAGCTCAACACTATTCATTGCAGGAAATTGCATCGCAGCCCTTGCCACTTCTGATCGAAACTGAACCATTGCAACACAGCTCGGCGCAGGACCTTGCAACGCAGCTGTCTGAGCTCCTGAGCAGAACCAATGAAGTGCAACAGAATATGATTCAGGACCTTGCATCACAGCACTCTCAGCTCCTGATCCAAACCAACACCAAACAATGTGAAGCCTTTCATCAAGGATATTAGATTCATCTCTCAGAGGGACTAACCTGGTCCCTGTATCAGCCCAGCACTTCATCACAGTCACACTGAACTTGCAACTTTGGCTCGATCTGGGGTGATCAGACAACCACAGTTTGCATTTTGTACTCTTTTGCACTATTCTTACTTAAAACTTTACAATTGAATATCTCCAGTATCTCCATGAACTGACTGAACGTTTGCCATTCTGTTATCATTTCATTAATTAAAATGTACTTTCTTTTTCCAAATTCGTTTGGGGTTCTTCTTGTGTTGTGTTTTCAGTTTATTACTGTTTGTGTGCTGCCTGGATACTTTATATATTGCCCCTAAGTTCAGCTTGACTATTTTGTGCCAATCTACCAGAAGATTAAGCGCGAGTTAATTTAGTGACTTGTGATTAACCCTAACAAGGTCTGGGTTTGTTGACTGAGTGGGGTTTCCACTCCTCTCAACCAATAGCCACATTTCTTACAGTCAATTGTTTGTAGGTCACACATACAAGGGAACAACGTGGGCTGTTGATCTTTTTCATTCTTGCTTGATAGGGTTCCAGAGTATGAATGTGTGAGCAAATGAAGAGCTTCTGCCAAGATGACTGTTTCTGAAGTGAGGCTCGATGGGTCCTCCATTCATGATAGATTCTTACTTTAGATGGAAGTAACGGCCACATGCTTCATTGCACCTGTTTGCGATAACTAAATTGCGAAAATTAAGGAATCGCAATTTAGAAATCGCAATCTGCAATGCATCAACAAATCGCATTTATTTTTGCGATTCAGTATTTTTCCTTAATTACGATTCACAATTTGCGAATCGCAATTAAGGAAAACCCTTCCCATTGATTCCTATGGGCCAAAAGGCCCATAGGAATGAATGGGAAGGCATTGACATTTTACGAATTTCAAATTACGATTCGCAAAATGTGAATGCAATTTCAAGGGTGATGGGGGGGTCCAAAGAACCCCTCCCTGCACCCCTGAAACGTAACTTTAAATGCAATTTACACATACACATGCCCCAAGGGCATGTGTGTGTGTAAATTAAAACTTTCAAAAATGCAATTTGTGCATATTTGAAAGTTTTCGGTAAATTAGCATGAAGGTCAACTTCATGCTAATTTACCCCTTCCTATTTGCGAATTCACAAATTAAAAATGTTCATGCATTGCAATTAAGAAATCTCAAATTGCGATTTCTTAAATGCAATCGCAATTTTAGAAATCGCAACATGGTTGCGATTGCTAAAATTGCGAAAAGCATGATGCATCCCAAATTTGAGAATTGCATTCGCAAACGGCGGAAAATTGCGATTCGCACCGTTTGCGAATGCAATTCTCAATGATGCATGTGGGCATAAGATTTTTCTTGCTCCAGGAATCCCCTGTTGAGAGATGCAGAGAGCTTTGAACGAGATTTGGGATTGGTAGTCATTGTGGGTTTGGTGGACTATGGTCATATGGCACAATGGAACAGTTTATAACTTGTCTGGTGGGGGCAATTGGTATTTGTGGGGTAGGTATTGAAGGACTCCAATACATAGACAAGTTGCTTGTCTAGGGTAGTTTTGACGTAGAAGGTGTTTTAATTCAAGGGGGAACTACCAAGGGAAATAGAGGAATTATTGATTGCTGATATCAGGATTGCAGATGAGGGTTCACGAAATATGTGTATGTATATGTATGTGTATATACATAGATGTGTAGATACCTAGACTCAGACCTCACACCCACCACTCATCTGAAGTCAACTCTTGGACTGCTCATCCGCATCCCCAAATGACGTTAAGGACATTTAAGTGTATACTAACCCCTAAGTTTAGTTGTTGACTACGCACCAATTTTAGAGAGCCAAGTGACCCACATACATGCTCACTCCAGGGAATTCAGCTTAACACTACTTCCCACAGCCAAAGGCAATACCCATTGAAATCTTGGGGTAGGGATCTTCTTCTGTACAAGGCTTGGCTGAGGGTCAGGCATGGTGTGCAGTTCTTCTCAAGATTGTCTGAATGTGACCTTAAGTGGAGCCTAAGGGTGGGAGAAAACAATCCAGTGCCTAGGTGCAGGGCCTGTTTGGAGTAATGGAACTGCACTCAAATTTTACCAGCAATGGAAAGGAAGCAAACACCCAGTGGGATCTTGGAAGAGGGGCATTGCACATAGGGCTGGCCATCATTTAATCACTGTGCTGTGGCAAGAGCCTGCTGAGAAAGTCTTTGGTAGCTGTATTCTAGGTCAAAGATCATTCTGAGGGCCTACAGCCTGTTTAACAGAGCCAAA
Source organism: Lissotriton vulgaris (assembly GCF_964263255.1). Taxonomy (NCBI): domain Eukaryota; kingdom Metazoa; phylum Chordata; class Amphibia; order Caudata; family Salamandridae; genus Lissotriton; species Lissotriton vulgaris. The sequence goes on along the minus strand of NC_141691.1, from coordinate 1,510,813,685 downwards.
TGGTCTCTGGCCTCAGCACCTCTTCCCCTCCAGTAAAGGGCCAAACAAAATGTCTTCCCCTATACCCACTGATACTGAGTTCGGAAAATGGACTACAATAGAATATTCAGAGCAGAAATGTCCTTCAGCAGCTTTAGTGATGTCACTGGAAATGGCACCAGCAATGCCATATGTAATGTCACTAATGCGATCATTGATCATCTCCTACCTAGCGGCCAAAACCTGGAACTCACTTCCCATGCACCTCCGCCTCATTCAAACCACCTAGCTTTCAGAAAGCAACTTAAAACCTGGATATTCGAGAAGTAATTCCCCACCCCTCTTCAAGCGCCTTGAGACCCTCTGGGTATGTAGCGCGCTATATAAATTTATTGACTTGACTTGACATTTTGTGATATAATCGTCGCCATGTGTGAGGTAATGAGCAGTGCATTATGGGAAATTGATGGGTGAGACTCACCATAACTGAGAATTTTCAATAGTTTATATGTTTTGCAATACAGCACAGTGTTCCCTCTGCTTACGTTTTTAAATCAATTTCTACGTTTTAACAAACTGAAGTTAAGGGTTATTTTTAGGGTATAGTCTGTGTGTATTGCTAACGCTTTGTTTAATTTAGACATTCATTTTCCATCTCATGAAACATGAAAAATGACTGGCTCGGGCACATTAACAACCATAAAAATGAATTAATGTATTTCAGCAGAAGGAATATGGAGTCTGAGGTCCAGTGCCTTAAACGTCAGCTGAAGGAACATAGACAGCGTTGCACTCTCTCCTTCTGCATACATTCATAGACTTGATTAACAGTCTATACATTGCTCCGCTAAAGAAACAGCTTCTGCTCCCACTATTAATTATTCATGGCTATTTACAGAGAAGTCTTTACTGGAGGTTCCACTACATACCACAGGAAATCAATTCCACTGAACAAAAAAGAGAATAGAAAAGGAAAGGTATGACTGGCAAACAGGGAGGCGTAGTCTTGAGAGAGAAGAGAAAAAATATAAACAGATCTTTCCTGTAGTTATTTCCAGAGCAATCTGAAACACATCCCAGTCCTAATTTTATTCACTTAGGTCACTCCATAAACCATCGGCACCCAATAATACATTGCGAATCCTCTGCCTAGCCTGCTGCGTCCCAGGTTTAAGAAATAGAGGGGCAGATTTATGTTAACTGGCGCATCCCGAGGGATGCGCCAGTTAACATGCGCCACAGTGCGCCCCAGCTACGCCACCCATGGTGCGCCGCATTTATGATGCGGCGCACCATGGGGCAAAAACGGCACAGATGCGTCACGCATCTGTGCCGTAAAAGTGACGCATTGCTGGAGTTGCGTCGCAAGCGCGACGCAGCTCCAGCAATGCTCTGGGGGGGCCTATTCTTACAATGCTGCCTCAAGCCTTACGCCTGCTTCAAGCAGGGGCAGGGTTTTGACGCAGCATTGCCCTGAAAGTGACTGAGTGAAATCTCATAGATTTCACTCAGCCACTTTCAGGAGGCGTTCCTGCGCAGGAACGCCCCCCCCTGCGCAGGAACGCCTCCTCATGGCGCAGTGCTGTACAACGTGACGCATCTCCTAGATGCGTCACGTTGTAAATAGGGCGCAGGGATGCGCCACGTTTCCGCGCCGTTGCGTCACGCAACGGCGGCGTAAACGTGGCGCAAGCCCTTCATAAATCTGCCCCAGAGTGTTTCTGTCAAAATCAAAAACTTACTATTACATATTCAAATACCAAATTCTTGCATTCATTCTCAAATGGGGAACGCCAGAAAAAGACTTGATTTAACATGCATGCCACGCACTGAACCCGATGTTACAAAGAAAATGTAAAACATCGAAAACGAGAATGGCAGGATAATGAGAAAGGAGCCGGTGAGGTGCAGAAAAAAATCCCATTGAAAAAGGAATGATGAAATGTGCATTAGTTGTAAAGTGCAAACATGGCTGGCTTTAGGGTGGTGCGACCGGTGCAGCCGCACCTTGCTCTCGCCTGAGAGTGAGGAGAACGGGGTGGTTACTATATTTCGAAAAAAATTAAATAAATTATGGGTTTAATAGCACTTTCTTCAGGGTTGCTTGTATGTCCAGCAGTTTTCAGGCAACAATAAAATTGTCAAAATAACTGATGATTAATGATTCTGCTAGATGGCGATCAGAGTTTTGTCCAGTGGAAATGTTGACTCATCATAATGTAGCATTGAGTTTTAATGGGTCCGATTCACAAAGGTAAACTTAGACCAAAAGTCTAACTTTATTACTTTTCAGTATTCACAAAGGTAAACTTAGACCAAAAGTCAATTTTGGTCTAATTTTACCTTTGTGAATACTGAAAAATAGTTTACATTTGTGAATCGGGCCCAATTTGCCTGCTGCGAAGAGCGTGTACCATGGGGATCACAGAACTGTATTTTATGTTAATAGCTCACTCGGATACTAATTTTGCCACAGAGATCCTTTTGTTAATTGCAGTTCATAAATTACATTACTAACATAGCACAGTGAGCTTGTGAGCTAGAACTGTTATTAAAGAGCTGCATGCAAACTGCATGGTACAGGTTAGAACGTTATGATCTATATTATCAAGAACGGCGATAACATTATCAATAGAAGCCCAGGTTTGTGGTCCTTCACACCAGAACCTGGGCTTCTATTGGAATTCTCTAGGGCATATTATCAAGCCCCTTATCGCCGCTTTAGCAGCAGTTTCCTGCTGCTAATGCGGCGATAATGTCATCGCTGTTCTTGATAATATGGCTCTAAGTTTTTCTTCTATCTTTCAGTATCCTAATGCTGCTAAAAAAGGTTTGTCTTGGTAGGAATGAATTCTTATTAGTAAAAAGACCCCTAACCACTGTGGTGTTTTTAATCCCAAGTTTGTGCATCACCAGACCAGACACTCTTATAATATGCTGCCTATTAGTAAGGATGACGTGGTTCCTACACTTTTAATCCTCATTGCCTTATGTAACATATTCTACGGATTGATTAACACACATATGATTTGCAGCAAGACCACTGACTCATTGTCAGTGAAATTGCTCTCCCACCCTCTTAGCTCCACCATTAGGTGAGGCCTCTGCTGAGCCCCTGCACTCCCGTAGTGTTTGGTGTTCGAGGCCCTCCTCCACTCGCAGGTTATACCTGCACCTCATCCCTGGTGGTCCTGTGGACCTCTGACTCCTTTCTCACGCTCCGCTTTCTGTCCCCTTCACCCTCTCCTTTCTGATCCGTTTTGCACCCTTTAGCTTTCCCACTCTTTCACTCTTTGTAGCAGTTTTCCTCTGCTTTCTGCTCTGCTTCAACCTTTATTCCTTTCCCCCTTTTACTCTTTAGATCATTCTCTTTTCTTTTTTCAACCTCCTAGTCTATACATGTTTCCTATTTTTCTGCGTGCTTCCCGTATGTTCTTCTTCTGCTGCCCCCTTAGCCCCTCCTTCCAGCGTGACCAGCCCAAGCCAGTTCCGCTCCATGTTCCCGCCTCCCAGGTGTCCAGCCCTCCCTGACTCCTACTTAATTGCGGCCATGCGCAGCGGGCACGCCAAAGGCGAGCCCGTATGTGCCCATCCATGACCCAACCATGACCAGCGCCAGGAGCTCTAGTCCTCTGTACCACCAATGATACAACCCAGCGGCACTCCACATACTCAACCCGGGCCGCAACAACAACTGTAAGCTAGCATTGCCAGCCGAAACCCACGGACCCTTCAGCTGTCACTGCTACCGGCACACCTGCAGCACCACCAAGAACATGGACCCAGCACAACATGCCCGCAAGAACACAACTGAACCGAAGGGCCTGAAATGCATCCTCCTCAACGGCCAATCACTCCACAAACACGCCACCAAAATCTAAAACCTCGTCAACAGCACCACCCCGGACGTAGAGTTCTTCACCGAAACCTGGACCAACACCACCTCGGGACCGGACATCATCATTCCCTAAAGATATGAGATCTTCCGGAAGGACCGCCCCACCAGCCCAGGAGAAGGAATCACCATCGTCCACAAATCCACCCTCCGGCTGAGCACACTCCCCGACGAGCCCAGAGCCCTGATGGAACACCTACACTTCAAGATACAGGCCAGCCCTACCACCACCTTCAGTGGAACCCTCATCTACTGATCATCCCGGATCCCGCGGACCTTTCACCAACTCCATCACAGACATCATCTTCCCGCAAGCAATCGCATCCACCAACTACACCCTGCTGGGAGACTTCAACTTCCACCTCGATAACCAATCAATCAATACATTTATAGAGCGCGCTACTCACCCGTGAGGGTCTCAAGGCGCTGAAGGGAAGGGGGGTATCGCTACTGCTCGAATAGCCAGGTCTTGAGGTATTTTCTGAAGGTGAGATGGTCCTGGGTCAGTCGTAGGTGCGCGGGGAGGGAGTTCCATGTTCTGGATGCCAGGTAGGAGAAGGATCTTCCTCCGGTGGTGGTTCTGTGAATTCGTGGGACAGTGGCGAGGGCGAGGATGGCGGAGCAGAGCTGGCGGGTGGGGCTGTAGAATGAGAGGCGGTTGTTGAGGTATTCGGGCCCTTGTCGTGTAGCGCTTTGTGTGAATGGGTGAGGAGCCTGAACGTGATCCTCTTGCAGACGGGGAGCCAGTGCAGATGTCTCAGGTGGGCGGATATGTGGCTGTGGCGAGGGATATCAAGGATGAGTCGCGCAGAGGCGTACTGTATGCGTTGAAGTCGTGTCTGAAGTTTGGCTGTGGCTCCTGCGTATAGGGCATTTCCATAGTCCAGTTGGCTGGTGACGAGGGCCTGGGTGACGGTTTTTCTGGTTTCGGTGGGGATCCATCGGAAGATTTTTCAGGGCATGCGCAGGGTGTTGAAGCAAGATGGCGAGACAGCGTTGACTTGCTTGGTCATCGTGAGGGAGGAGTCCAGGATGAATCCCAGGTTGCGTGCGTGGTCCGTGGGTGTTGGCACTGAGCCCACTGCTGTGGGCCAAAAGTAGTCGTCCCAGACGGATGCGGATTGTCCGAGGATGAGGACCTCCGTTTTGTCTGAGTTCAGCATCAGGCAACTGAGCTTCATCCATTCTGCGATGTCTTTCATTTCTACATGAAGGTTGGTTTTGGCGGTGTCTGGGTCTTTGGTGAGGGAGAGTATCAGTTGGGTGTCGTCGGCGTAGGAGATGATGTTGATGTTAAGTTTGCGTGCGATGGCGGCGATGGGGCTCATGTAGATATTGAAAGGGTAGGGCTGAGCGAGGAGCCTTGGGGTACTCCGCAGATGATCTCCGTGGCCGCTGAGCGGAAAGGAGGGAGGCGGACTCTCTGGGTTCTGTCGGAGAGGAACGAGGTGATCCAGTCCAGGGCCTTTCCTTGGATCCCAGTGTTGAGGAGGCGGGTTGTTAGGGTGCAGTGGCATACGGTGTCAAAGACTGCCGAAAGGTCTAGGAGGATGAGGGCGGTTGTTTCTCCGTTGTCCATCAGGGTCCTGATGTCGTCGGTGGCTGCGATGAGGGCAGTCTTGGTGCTGTGGTTAGCTCAAAATCCGGACTGGGACGGGTCAAGCTAGTTGTTTGCCTTGAGTAAAGCTGTCAGCTGTTTATTGACGGTCTTCTCGATGACTTTAGCCGGGAAGGGAAGGAAAGAGATGGGACGGAAGTTCTAGAGGTCTTTGGGGTCCGCTGTGGGATTATTCAGAAGGGCGTTGATTTCTGCGTGCTTCCAGCTCTCAGGGAAGGTGGCTGACGTGAAGGAGTTGTTTATGATGTTCCGGAGGTGGGGTGCGACGATGATGTCGGCTTTGTTGAAGATATGATGGGGGCAAGGGTCAGAGGGGGAGCCAGAGTGGATGGTGTTCATTATGTGGGTGGTCTCTTCCGTGCTGATGGGGGTCCAGGCGCTGAGGGTGGTGGTGGGGGTCAATGCTTCGGTGGCTGAAGGCGGAGTCTGGGGTTCGAAGCTGTCGTGTATATCTGGGATCTTGCGGTGGAAGAACGTGGCGAGGGAGTTGCAGAGGTCTTGCGATGGGGTGATGTCATTGTTGCTGACACTGGGGTTGGAGAGCTCTTTGATGATGCTGAAGAGTTCTTTGCTGTTGTGGGTGTTGTTGTCTAGCCGCTCTTTGAACAATGCCCTTTTGGTGGTGCGGATCAGCTGGTGGTGTTCGCGAGTGGTGTTCTTGAGGGCTGTCAGGTTTTCTGTTGTCTGTTCGAGGTGCCAGGTTTTTTCGAGGGTTCGGCAGGATTTCTTTGAGTCTTTGAGGGTGTCTGTGAACCATGAGGTTTTCCTGTTGCCGGTCTTGCCTGGGGGTTCTTCAGTGGAGCGAGGTCGTTGGCGCAGTTGATGATCCACTGTGCGAGGTTGTGGGCTGCGTTGTTGGTGTCAGCGGTGTTGGCTGGCGGGTTCTGGTTTAGTGATGAGAGGAGCTGATCTGTGGTGATTTTGCTCCAGCATCTATGGGGGATTTGTTGCGTGCGGTGGTGTGATGTATTCTTTTTGAAGGTGAAGTGGATGCATCTGTGGTCGGTCCAGTGTAGTCCGGTGGAGTGGCTGAAGGAGACTTGGTTGCTGGGGGAGAAGATGGGGTCGAGCGTGTGACCAGCAAGGTGGGTGGGAATGTTCACCAGTTGTTTGAGTTCGAGGTGGCGAGGTTGTTGAGCAGGGTGGTGGTGTTGTTGTCGTTGTTTTTCTCCAGGTGGAAGTTCAGGTCCCCTAGGAGGATGTATTCAGGTGAGGCCAGGGTGTGTGGGCTGATGAAGTCGGCGATGGTTTCGCTGAATTGTGTGCGAGGGCCCGGGGGTCTGTAGATGAGTGTTCCTCTGAGGGTGGTTTTGGGGTCGGTGTGGATCTGGAAGTGTAGGTGTTTGGCGGTGGAGAGTGTGTCTTCGGCGTTGGTCGTGATGTTGATGTTGATGGTGTCCCTGTTGATGATGGCGATTCCCCCTCCAGTTTGGTTGATGCGGTCCTTCCGGGTGATCTTGTAGCCGTATGGATGGCTATGGCGATGTCGGGGGCCGAGGAAGCATTCATCCATGTCGCTGTGAGGAAGGCGATATCTGGTGCTGTTGTGTCGAGGAGGTCCCAGAGTTCGACGGCGTGCTTGTGGACGGAGCGTGTGTTGAGGAGGATGCACTTGAGGTGGTTGTTGTTGATGTTAAGTCCGTGGGTGGTCTGCAGGTTCGGAGGCAGGTGAATTTGCAGGCTTGACAGGTGAAGTGTCCCTGGGTTCGCTTCGGGGTTGCTCTGTAGCAGGCGGGTTGTCGACCGGTGTTGAGTGCGTTGAGGGCGGAGGAGTCGTATCTTCAACCGGAAACTCCATCACTTTCAGCCACGCCACCGAACTCCTGTGGACAGACCATCAATGCATCCACTTCACCTTCAGAACACCCACCATCCACAGACACCAGCACCTGCTCCCACGAAGAAACTGGACTAAAATCACCAACAACCAGCTCACTTCCTCACTCGGCAACTCCATCCCAACGACCGCGGAAGACGACAACCCCAATACCGCAGCCCGAACTCTGCACGGATGGATAACTGACAGCGCCAACAGCATAGCCCCTTCAAGAAGAACAACAACACACACGCCAACAAAGCCCGCTTGTTTACCACCGAACTTTGAGAGTCCAGACGCCCATGCCACCGCCTCGAAAAGGCCTTGGTGAACTCCAAATCCACAGAAGCCCACAACAACTTCAGAGCCTCCACCATCGCCCACCACCAACTCATCAGAAATTCGAAAAAAACTGTGATCAAAGTCAGAATCTCCACACGTGCACACCAGCAAATAACTCTTCAGCATCATCAAGGATTTCGCCCAAACCACCAGCGAGTCTACTGACATTCCTCCCTCACAAGACCTCTGCAACAAACTCAGCACCATCTTCCACCACAAAATCAAGAACATTTACGACATCTTCGACAAAGACGAGAGAGAAAGCGTTGTCTCATATAATAACACCAACAGGAACATTGTAATAATTTGGGGACCCTGGGCAAAACTTATTTTTGGGCCTCCTGGTGGGAACAGCTTTGAATTTCAAATCCGAAATTCAGCTCTTTCATGCCATCTTTGGCCAGGTCACTGACAGTGCACAGGTGCACGCATCCACATTCTAAATGTGTTTCCATCTAATATTCATTGATAGTGACTGTGTGTTTTCAGTATTGTAACACAGCAGCAGCTCACGAATACTAATGCAAATAATCTCTGTGACACCCTCTCATTTCTCATATGTGAGGTCGCGTCTTGATCTAAAATGATCTTTTCTATGGATATTGTTGCATGAAACAAAAACATAATTCTCTGCAAAATGTCTGTAATAGACTCTCGCACATCACCCACAATAAAAATACATTACAGAAAAATGGAATAAGGTTATCAGGGTAAGGCTCTGAAGAACAGAGCTGTCCCCCACCCCCAAAAAAAGGCTGGGCCTTAAAACGTCTCAGTTACACTAACATTTCTAAGCTATTGCTCCATGTTTATTATACAGTAGGATAAACCCCGCGGAAGGCCTAGTAAAGGCTCTGTGACTCTGGAGGATGTGTTCACCTTCTGAATGCTGATTAGAAACCACCCCAGACTTTTCTTTGGGACAAGCGACCAGATGAGTGAATACATTAAGTTCTAACTCCATAAATCATTCGCACTAGAAGTGCTACTTTATTTTAACGACACTGACGTGCTTGCTATAGCGAAACCAACGCCTTCTTTTGCTAGGTTGCAAATGAAACCTGTGGTACAAGGACTACATCTATCACGATGCAACAGAGCCTTAATGAACACACAGTGTTCAGGCCTGTGCTTCCTTGACTGAGTGCAGCCACCACTACGTTGATGTCTCTAATACCTCTCATTTACTGAGGTGAGTCCGTCGTATGAACGAATGTTTTGTTTCCTGGCTGTAACATATGCTTGTGTAATTCTTAAAATGGTCTGCATTTAAGATCAGCACCACCTCACAAACATCATGAAGGGATTAATTAAAGTGAAATGGTGTGATGTCCCAAACTTGCCAGATGTATGAAGAGTTTAAGTCACAGATAAATACCACATTGAAAAATAAGCACATTTACACGTTTAAAAGAAGACAAGAACAGAAATGAAAAATGCAGAGAGCAGGTCTACTGCTTTGTTACATGACTTTTCTGAGGGCCCACACCACTGTCAAGGTTTATGCCGGTCTGACAACATTTGAGCCTGTGTGATGTCGGTAAAAATTTATGGAGGATTGAATGTTAATTTCACGCTGTAATTGCTCACAGGATTATTGTCAATGATTGGGAAAGTTCCTCGTCACTGTACTGACTAGTGTGAAAAGCTTAACGGCGTTAGCATTCTTAAAAGGCTGTTTTAGGAACTGCTTGGAGCAGGACGTTTCAGAAAGTAAGGGGTGTATTTTCTGGTTGATTTTAGGAACTACTGTGCAATTCGCCAAGTTTTGGATGAGGAATGATTTATCTTCATAGCCCTTCCATTTTCCACACTTTTCCTTCTATGGGTTCCCCTTTCTTGCATCAAATTGAATATTAAACCATAATCACAATAGGAAATGTCTGAGCACAAGACTCATTGCTTAATTTGAGATGGTGGTTACCAGTGTGGCCACCTGCACTAATATTTCCTCATCAGACATTTCCCAAGAGCAAAACACATAGGCTTTCATTACAATACAGGGTAGGGTATTTATCAGATGAGAAAAATAACACCTACTACGAGTTGGTGGCGAATAACATGCCGATCTTTGTGTTTAAGACACCAAAACACCCATGATACATTAAATACATTTCGGCAGGATTGACCTGATAAAATATAACCAAGGATGAGGTTTTTAATAAATCCAATATTTGTCAAATGTGCTAAATGCAGCTCTAACCCATGCTTAAACAGGAGTTTACGCATGGGTCGAAGTATACGGCCAAACTCCTAATGAGGCCTATAGGAGAAAGAAGGAGGAAGAGAAATACTGAAAAATCATCGCAAAGAGGGAAGGCAAGGACCTGCAGGGGTGAGATAAATGGAAAGGGGGTGTCTGGTGGTGGGTTAAAAACACATGAGATGGGTTGAATACTGCATAGCCTTGATATTTGTGCACCAACATGTAATTACACTGTGTACAGTGTTTCGGTTCAGAGCTTTGGGCACTGGCACTCAATATTTTACAAATGAAGCACTGCCAAGACTGACTCAAAATCAAATTGTACGGAAAAGGCATGGTGAAGGTGTCAAGTGAGACACTCCCAAAATTGCCTTGGTGGCATTTGTCAATAACCAAGAGGCAATGGATAGTAATGTAAGATCAGCACAAAGTCAGCCTCACACCAGGAGCTAAGGAGAAAGAAATGGTGTGAGAAAGTGGATTAATAATTGGGGTGGATGGTAGCCCACCACAAGAATCAATGTCAATATTTTTTCTAGTTCCCACAAAGGTTTCAGTAATTTCAACCTGAATTCAACCCCTGCTAGCTATTGCACAGAGAAAAACAGGCTTCAGAAAATGTGCAAAGCCATTAGAAGCACCAAAATAGTTAAATAGTCGAAAAGGCAACACAATACAAATCAAACTCCTATCTATAAAATAGAGAATAATTAATTTGAAGAACAACATTACACCAAAAAGGCAAAAATCCAATAGGGGAAATGGAGATATACATTGTTAAAGTAGGGCCAAAGAAAGTGTTAAGCATCAATTAGAGGCAACTGTTCTTGCTAGATCGGGACAAGAATAAGGTCTAAGGCTGGCTATGATAGAGCATGGTTTGGATACACCAACAAGGATCATCCTGGTAGAAAAGTTACATTCTGACATTGACAGACTTCAGTGAAAGCAGGTCTGGGCTGGCACTGAGAGAAAGGGGCTTGACATTGATGGTCTCAGGAGTTGGTCTGAAGCCTTGGCATTGGTTTAGGCTGGAAAAGCTCTGGCAGGAGAAGCTTAAGTTTCACACCCTGGAAGCTTACAGAAGTGATCAGGTTCTCATTATCCGTGGTGTCGAGGAAGCTGTGGGATATAGTTGAAGAGACCTCGGATTTGAAGAAATCTGACATTGAGCAGAGAACAATGCAGGATCTATGGAAAAGTCAGGTCAACTGGCGATGCACCCTCAGAACATCAGCTGGAAGGTTGGTCCATGTGCCTCAACCGTTCCCCAGGCAAATTGGTTGTATAAAGTTTCGAAGTCCATATTGTTAGGGTTTGGCAGGAGTGGTTCATTCTTACAACAGTCAATAGTTCCAGTACCCCAGGAATTGTACTTGGAGGTTAGGTCTTACTCCAACAGAAGCAAAACGATCAGAAGATGGATGGAATGCTCAACAATGCAAACATTTTCCACCCCAGACAACAGAATTGGGTTTAATCCATAGTCTTTTTGCCCACCACATCACCCCAGTTTGGACCCAGAGATATGTAAATCAGTCTTGACCATGTTTCTCCTGGGAACAGGCCAGCCCAAACTGCCAAGTCAGGTCCTCCCTGGACCAGAAACAAGCATCCTGGGTCCGGTTTTGGGGTATCACCCCTCATCAGCGAGGCTAGCTTGAATACAGTGGCACAGTGAGCACAAGACCACGTCTGGGCATACCCTTCTCACTTCGTTTTTAAGTATAATAGCAGCAAAAAGCGCTATTGGGAATATCTGGTCATGCCGGACCTGGACAAAGTCACAAGTTCAGTCCGACCACAATGGAGCACAAGCTGGTTACAGGGACCCAGTTAGGCCCTCTAAACAAAGTTCCTTAAATCCTGGTTGCAGAGCGTTATGTGGATCCGCGTCGTAATGAGTCACGAAGCTGAGGCATTGCTTAGGATGCGAAGTGCAACAAGGATGCAATGTGAGATCGTGTTGCCATGATTTTGAGGATCTTGTCAATGGGGATTGCGATATAAAGTTCAGTGCCGAGGATGCAAGGCGCAGCAAAGACGATTCCTCATTTCTGATGAGCTGTAAAGCTGTAATGCAGAGTTTTGCAGTCCTCGTTGAGGCTGCCTATGGAGTGCAAACAACTTGTACCAGGTAAAACATTGTGAAGCAGCATTTCTGAAACTGATGCATCGGTCCCAAGATGTGGGAAGCAGCAGCGATGCATATCTGTTGCAACTGGTCTAATCCATGCAGCAGGGGCGATGGTTTGATTCTGCTTGAGGATCCACCACTCAGGCAAAGAGATTCTTCTGTTCTGCTCAGGGATGCCTCGCTCAGCAGAGATGGTGCATCTTTTCTGCTTGCAAGCACCTTAGGGCAACTTCCAAGGGTCCAGGACTGGGTTTGTACCCCTTGGCAGGGTAGACACATGAATTGCAGAGACCAGGTGCAGGAGTTGGAAGCCTATTACGTCCCTCAGGTATCAGATCAGGAGGCCTTCCAGCAAGCCCTTGGAGCCACTGTGGGTACTGGGGCCAAGGGATGCAGGTCCAGTCCTTTACGCTCAGGGAGGAGGGCAGCAGGCAGCTGATCAGCACAGAACAGCAGGAGTCCAGCAGAGTGGCAGTCCTTCAGCAGCACAGCAGTCCTTCCTGGCAGAGTATCCTCAGGTCCAGCAGTATATTGAATTGGTGGTGTCTGCAATCCAGTACTTATACCCAGTGGTTCCTTTGAAGTGAGAGAGACATCAAAGACATGCCTTTGAAGTGCACAGAGGACCTACCTTCCTGCCTGACTTCAGGCTCAATTCAGGATATGCAGCCCTTTGTGTGTGGACAGGACATAGCCTATTTAGGTGTAAGTGAGGTGGTGCCTAGCTTCTGTCTCCCATCCTGCCAGAGTGACCCATCAAGTCACACATAAGCTTCCATTTTGTGTGTCTGTCTAGGAGGAATACACTAAGTCCAACTGCCAACTACACACAGTTAGGTGATCAGAGACAGGCTGCAGGCATCAAATGGGAATGGCTAAACCAAGAACATGGCAACTTTCTAAAAGAGGCCTTTTCAAAATTGTAATAAAAAATCTGACTTCACCCTGAGGTAGAATTTTAGATGAGATTACAGCGACACCAAACTTGAATCAGGTATAATATCTTCCCAATTGGATATTACTCCTATAAAATGTAATATGGTATTCCCAAACTTATCTTAGGGGCTATATAGGCCATTCTGGCAGTGAAAAACAATCTTAAGAGTTTTTCACTACCAGGACATGTAAAACTTTAAATTTCCTGTCTTGCTTTTTAAATAAATTTCACCCTACCACCTGGGTTGTCCAGGGCCTATTAATAGGTATATAAATGGCTGGTCTCGGCCTGGTCAAAGGTTTAATTTGCCAAGTCGACATGGCAGTGTAAACTACACACACAAGCTCTGCAATGGCAGGTCTGAGACATGGTTAAAGGTCTTCTAAAGTGGGTGGCACAATCAGTGTTGCAGTCCCACTATTAGCATTTAACGTACAGGCCCTGGGTACAGGTAGTACCAATATACGAGGGAGTTCTAAGCAAATTAAATATGCCTATTGGGGATGAACCAATATTACCATGTTCAAAGGAGAGAACCCTAGCTTAGTGCCGAGCAGTCAGACTTAACTTAAGATGCAATGTGTAAAGTAGTTGTGCACAGAACACATAGTAACATAGTAAAAGCACCACAAAAATACTCCAAACCAGCTTAGAAAAAATGAGAATGTTGTTATGAATAAAAGATGACCAAGACAACAGAAATCCAAGCAGTAGAAGTCGAGATATCAATTTTAAAAGGTTAAATGCAAAAATAGCACTTAGAAGCAAATAGAACTCAATGAGTTAATTGGGCGCACTGGACTGGGACAAAGTCAAGAATTCAGACCATCTGCAATGTATCACAGGCTCGCTACAGGGCCCGATGAGCAAAGGCACCTTAATCCTTGTCGCAGCAGGAGATATATCGATGATCCCCACTGAGTCAGAGTGTTTAACCTGATTTCTTCATGCAACTGCGGTTGTGCATTGGCCCTGTTGAGTGAAGCGCCAGTTCTGGGTGCAGCAGTTCTGAATGCGATGTGCCAGGTTAATCCATGCAGTGGCGGCAATAAATTAGTTTGGATGCTGTGGTTCAGGAGGTGATGCGCCGGTCCAGTCCCTGCAATGGAATTGGTATGCAGGTTCTGGCAGATGCAGCACTTTAAACTCACTTCCAAGGGCCCTGAACTGGATTGGCACCACAAGGCAGAGAAAGACTTACAGCAAGTGAAGTCAAGGTGCTGAGTTGACGGAGAAGTATTATAGATCACTGAGACTATAGACACAGGAGGCAAGCCAGCAAGCCCTTGGAGAGTACTCAGCTTCTGGTATGTAGAGATGCAGGTCCAGTCCGTCTCACTCCCAAGCAAGAAGCCACAAGCAGCAGGCAGCAGGTCAATGCAGCAAAGCAGTGAAGGAAAGTGGCAGTCCCTCCTGGCAGCACAGCAGTCATTTTTCCTGGTAGGATGTCCTCAGTTCCAGACGTTTTCTCATTTGGTGGCGTCAGAAGCCCAGTACTTATACCCGGTTGGGCCTTTGAAGCAGGAAAACTTTACTTTATAGAGATCCTTTGAAATGCACAAGACACTGCCTTTGCTGCCTTGGCTCCATTCTCACTGCAGGAGGTTATGCAATCCTTTGTGTTGGCACAGGTCACAGCCCTTTCATGTGAAGAATGTCATCTTGTCCCTCTCATCCTGCTCAGAATGACCAATCGACATGCAGTTCCCTAGCTAGTCACACCTACCCTTCCTATGTGTGTGGCTGTCTAGAGTGAATGCATGAAGCAAGCTGTACCCACCCCAGATGGGTATCCCAGAGACAGTCAGAAGGCAGCAAATGGTTTTAGTAACTGCAACTTAAAAACCAACTTCACCATCAGTTGTGTGTTTAAATTCCAGAGACACCAAATGGGGCTTTCCCATCTCTTCCCTATTGGAAATTATACTAAGAAAACGTAAAAAGTCAATAGCAATGATAACTTATGGGAGAGATAGGCCATGCAGTAGTGAAAAATGAATTTAGGTGTATTTCACTACCAGGACATGTAAAACATAAAATAACATGTCCTTCTTTTTAAAAAAAACACTGCATCATGCCCATTTGCTGACCAGGGCCTACCTTAGGAATGATCTATATGTAATTAAAAGTAAGGTTTGGACCTGGCAAGTACGTTAATTTGACAGGTCGAAATGGCAGTTTAAAACTGCACACACAAACTCTACAGTGGCAGACCTAAGGCAGGTTTAGAGGGCTGCTTAAGCAGGCGGTGCAATAAGTGCTGCAGGCCAACCAGCAGCATTTGATTTACAGCCCTGGGCACATGTAGTGCACTTGACTAGGGACTTATAAGTAAATCAAATATGTTAATTGTAGATAAACCAATATTACCATATTTTAGTTGGAGAGCACAAGCAAGTTAGCTCTGGTTAGCAGTTCACAGAGTCCCAGAGCAAATAAAAATAAAGTCAGAAAATGAGTAGGAAGGCAAAAATTTGGGGTAACCCGGCAAAAAGCACCATTTCCAACAACAGGGATAAAGGCCCATGGAGTGACACTACCCAATTTTGCAACAGTTTCTGTGTGCCCTACTGCAAATAATCCCACAGAGCACCTCTCTACCTAAAACCAAGATGGCAGAAACTTACTTCCGCTGTGCAGAGCTCCTGTGACCACCAGCAACCCCTCCTCTGTTTCCACTCAAAACTGATTCTAGGAGCATCTCGTATCCCACCGGGATTGGTACCACTTGGACTGGTCCCTGTCTGACAAGAAGGACAAAAGATGGGGCAGGCCCAAGTGCAGCTACATCTACCCGTGACAGGGTAAACCTCTGTGAAGATAATTAAGTTCCTGGGCACTGTCCTGCCCAGATGGCCATCCTGTCTTAGGAACAGAACATCTGCCCACACCTGAGGCCATTGCCTAAGCTCTGGGAGCATCTTGACACCTCCTTAAGGAGCTATTCAGCTTGTGAGTGAAAGATGGAAGCTCTTGTAAATGGGTTTCTAGAGGCATAAGGCAGGCAAATAGTGAATTTTGAAAAGTACCTTTTCTAAAATATTTAGTACAAGTGTGACTTTATGTCAAAGCCCAGCTCACCTGAGTTTCTGTTCAGTTCTGATGGAGGTTGAAGACAGTCCGACCCCACCCTGAAACTGCTTTTTTCAGTACACTAGATTTAAAACAGTGCAATAAGAACCAGAAGCTCAAGGGAAGGGGGAAGCGGATAAAATAAAAAAAAGAGACAACACCGGTCGTGCGTTTCCACTGTAGAAGAGCTGCTAAAATCTGCGGCCCTCTCTGACTTCTGTAAAAACTGGTGCCTAATGAAACATAAACAAAGAACAGATAAGTGCAACCTATCCCTAAATGTGTTCCTGACTAAACCTTAACCTTATTAGAATTCTCTTCTAAAAGTACCTCTTGGATCCTGGTCTCAAGCTTCCAGGTTTGGAATGTGTTACTGTTCTGGGATGTGCTTTCTATTACTGTAAAACTTCTGTAAAATCAAACGAATATCATTATCAGAATTACCAACGTCTAACATTCACCTTAATATACCTAAAGCCTAAATTCTTAATAGCAAACTCACTTTTCACACATTTCCAGACTTTTTATAAAACAAATACGGTACTTTTACATCAAAATACAGCAGGTAATTTGTGCAAGTCCTTGATTTACTGTTTGCCTTGCTGTCAATGGTTTCCTCTGTTCGACTCTTAAAAAAGTTTCATGTAAAACAATGTTTATTTCACAAAGTTCCACAAACTATTCTTGTAACAAAGGGTTTGAACCACAAAGTTTGTGGGGGATATCTTGTCCCAAATAGTCTTTACATGAATCCAGAAATCGCCGATAAAGTTATTTCAGCTAATAAAAGGTTTTGCACTTACTTGTTGCTGAAAAGGGATACTGATCAATCAATCAATCAATCAATGGCATTTATAGAGCGCGCTACATACCCGTAGGGTCTCAAGGCGCTGGGGGTGGGGGGGTGCCGCTACTGTTCGAACAGCCAGGTCTTCAGCTTCTTCCTGAAGGAGAGGTGGTCTTGGGTCAAGCGCAGGTCGGTCGGGAGGGAGTTCCAGGTCTTGGCGGCCAGGTAGGAGAAGGACCTTCCTCCTGTAGTCGCTCTTCGGATGCGGGGTACGGCGGCGAGGGCGTGGTTGGCTGATCGGAGGTGGCGTTTGGGAGCGTAGAAGTTGATTCGGCTGTTGAGGTAGCTCGGGCCTTGGTCGTGTAGGGCTTTGTGTGCGTGGGTGAGGAGGCGGAAGGTGATTCTTTTGTTGACGGGGAGCCAGTGAAGGTCTCTCAGATGTCCGGAGATGTGACTGGTTCGTGGGATGTCGAGGATGAGTCTGGCTGAGGCGTTCTGGATCCGCTGGAGTCTCTTCTGGAGCTTGGCGGTGGTGCCGGCGTAGAGGGCGTTGCCGTAGTCCAGTCGGCTAGTGACGAGGGCCTGGGTGACGGTCTTCCTGGTCTCGGTGGGGATCCACCAGAAGATCTTCCGTAGCATGCGTAGGATGTTGAAGCACGCCGAGGAGACGCTGTTGACTTGCCTGGTCATGGAGAGGGAGGAGTCCAGGATGAAGCCCAGGTTGCGTGCATGGTCTGTCGGTTTGGGTGCGGTGCCCAGGGCGGGAGGCCACCAGGAGTCGTCCCAGGCGGAGGGAGAGGAGCCCAGGATGAGGACCTCCGTCTTGTCCGAGTTCAGTTTCAGGCGGCTGGTCGTCATCCACTCGGCTACCTCTTTCATCCCTTCGTGTAGGTTGGCTCTGGCGGCGGCGGGGTCGTTGGTCAGGGAGAGGATCAGCTGGGTGTCGTCGGCATAGGAGATTATGTTGAGGTTGTGTTGGCGTGCGATGGGCGCGAGGGGGCTCATGTAGACGTTGAAGAGGGTGGGGCTCAGAGAGGATCCTTGAGGGACGCCGCAGATGACTTTGGTGGCCTCTGACTTGTACGGTGGTAGGCGGACTCTCTGTGTTCTTCCGTCGAGGAAGGAGATGATCCATTCCAGCGCCTTGTCCTGGATTCCGACGTTGCTGAGGCGCTGTACTAGGGTGTGGTGGCAGACAGTGTCGAATGCCGCGGAGAGGTCTAGGAGGATGAGGGCCGTTGTTTCTCCGTTGTCCATCAGGGCTCGGATGTCATCGGTGGCGGCGATGAGAGCGGTCTCGGTGCTTTGATTTGCTCGGAAGCCGGACTGTGAGGGGTCGAGGGATCCATTCGTCTCGAGGAAGGCGGCCATCTGCTTGTTGACGGTCTTCTCGATGACTTTGGCTGGAAACGGGAGGAGCGAGATGGGGCGGTAATTCTTGAGTTCGGTGGGGTCCGCTGTGGGTTTCTTGAGTAGAGCGCTGAGTTCGGCGTGCTTCCAGCTCTCAGGGAAGGTGGCGGTGTCGAAGGATGTGTTGATGATGTCTCGCAGGTGTGGTGCGATGACTGCATCAGCCTTGTTGAAGACGTGGTGAGGGCAGGGGTCGGTCGGTGATCCGGAGTGGATGGAGTTCATCGTGCGGATGGTGTCTTCGGTGCTGATCGGGGTCCAGGCGTGGAGGGTGGTGGTGGGGGGTGGTTGTTCGGTCTTGGTGTGCGTTGGTTGGTTGTTGAAGCTGTTGTGTATGTCCGCGATCTTGTTGTGGAAGTGTGAAGCGAGGGAGTTGCAGAGGTCTTGCGATGGGGTGATGTCGTTGTTTCCTGCGCTGGGGTTGGATAGCTCTTTCACGATGTTGAAGAGTTCCTTGCAGTTGTGTGCGTTGTTGTCCAGCCGGTCCTTGAAAGCAGTTTTCTTGGCGGCGCGGATCAGCTGGTGGTGCTTCCGGGTGGCCAGCTTGAAGGTGGTCCTGTTGTCCGGTGTAGGTTCCCTTCTCCAGACTTTCTCGAGGGCTCGGCAGTTCTTCTTGGAGCTCTTGAGTTCGTCGGTGAACCACGGGGCTTTCTTGCTGCCGGGTCTGCTGGGCGGGGTCCTCAGCGGGGCGAGTTCGTCCGCGCAGCTGCTGATCCACTTCGTGAGGTTGTCGGCGGCCTGGCTGGGGTTTGCCGAGCTGGCAGGAGGGTGCTGGCTCAGGGAGGTGGCGAGCTGGTCTGCTGTGATCTTGTTCCAGCTTCTGCGGGCGGCCTGTTGCTGGTGGTGGTGGGTCGTCGTTCTCTTGAAGGTGAAGTGGACGCAGCTGTGGTCCGTCCATTGAAGCTCTGTGGCGTGGCTGAAGTCGATGTCTGTGCTGGATGAGAAGACTGCGTCGAGTGTGTGTCCGGCGAGGTGGGTGGGAGTGGATACCAGCTGCTTGAGTCCAAGATTGGCGAGGTTGTCGAGCAGGGTGCTGGTGTTGCGGTCGTTGTTGTTCTCCAGGTGGAAGTTCAGGTCCCCCAGGAGGATGTAGTCAGCGGAGGGGAGGGCATGCGGGCTGACGAAGTCGGCGATGTCGTCGCTGAATTGTGTGCGCGGTCCCGGGGGTCGGTAGATCAGGGTGCCTCTGAGGGTGGTGTTCGGGTCGGTGTGGATCTGGAAATGCAGGTGTTCGGCGGTGGTCAGGGTGTTGTCCGTGCTGGTCGTGAGACGGATGGTGTTCCTGTGGATGATGGCGATGCCTCCTCCCATCTGGTTGGCGTTGCGGTCCCTCCGGACGATCTTGTAGCCCTCTGGGATAGCGATGGCGATGTCTAACCTTGACCTATTTCTCTTTTGCAAGTCAATTGCAGTGGACAGAAGAGAGGCTGAGGCAAGAAGTAGCCAGAAACCAGAAGAAGGAAGAGCTAGAAGCCGCACCCGTTGAAGTCAATGAAGGTCTGGAGAGAGCAGGGGTGCCAGCGCCAAAGGATCTGTTCTCAGGTAAGTGGGAAGTAGACGAGCACAAGCACTGGGTGAGGTTCAGGGGCTGCCTTTTATAGACAGGGCTGGGTGTGGTTCGAAGAGCTGGGTGTGGTTCGAAGAGCTGGGTGTGGTTCAAAGAACTGGGTGTGGTTCACACAAGTAGGTGTGCAGAGCTTCAGTTATTATGCTAATGAGTTGAAGTAACACATGGCCTAGGGAGGAGTGTTCTAAATAAGCCTTGGTAAAAGCAAGATCCAATGTTTTCTAAATAAGCCTTGGTAAAAGCAAGATCCAATGTTTTCTAAATAAGCCTTGGTAAAAGCAAGGTCCAATGTGCAAACAAGACAGCAATGTCCAAACTTGTGAATACGTTGAACAACATACACAGAAGTCTTAGGGAGGGGCTGAGATAACAAGAAAGGCTTTCAGTAGTATGTTTAAAGAGAGCTATTACAGAGACCACTAGTGCAATGAGAGAGGACATGCTCTTTGCTGCGCACAAACCCTAACAGTCGCCCCCCTCAAAGGCCCTCCTACTGGACGGGGTTTCTCTGGATTTTTTAGATAAAACTGTCTAATCAACTGTGGGGCATGTACATAGGTCGCTGGTTCCCATGAATTCTCAGTTTTGTCATATCCTTTCCATTCTACTAAATAAAACAGACGTACATGAATTCTTTTTGCGTCTTTTATGCTTTTCACTTCATATTCTAGATTTCCCTTAATTGGTATGGGTGGAGGTGGTGGTTCGGGCCTGGTATTTGGGTTGTATGGCTTAACCTCTTGGCTGCTAATGACAAGGGTAACTCGTCATGGACTTTCCATTGATTTCAATGGAAATTATATGGAAATAATAATAATGCCTTAGCAGTAAAGGGGTTAAGCAAGGACACATGGAATGTAGCATGTACTGGGTATTCTTTTGGTAAGTCCAATTTTACTGTTACCGGGTTTCCTATGGCAGTTATACTAAAGGGTCCAATGAAACGTGGCTGCAGCTTTCGGGATCCCTCTATATTTAGGTTATTTGTGGAGAGCCATACTTTGTCACCGATTTTATACATTTGGGCATCAGATCTGTGTTTGTCTGCTTGTCTTTTCATGCTTTCTTTGTACTTTAATAAATGTTTCCTGGCCTTGTCTTGTATGTCACCTAATCTCGTTAAGCGATCTGTTACTGTAGGCAACAGGGAATCTTCTAATAAAATGGGTATAGCTCTCAGATGATACCCCTGCATGAAATAGAATGGTGAGCAAAGTAGAGCTGCAGGCTCAGTATTATTATAAACAAACTCCGCTACAGGGAGAGCTTCCCACCATTCACTAGAATAATCAGCCAATAAACAATGTAGCATTTGAAGTAAGGTTTGGTACAGTCGTTCAATTTGTCCATCTGTTTCTGGATGGAAACAAGTGGATAATGCCACATCTATTTTCAGTTTTTCGCATAATTTTTTCCAAAATCTAGAGTAGAACTGGCTACCTCGGTCTGACACCACTTTACTTGGCAAACCATGTAAACGCACAATTTCTCTTATAAAAATATCAGCAAATTCTGCCGCAGTTGGCAATTTCCGTAAAGGTACAAAATGTGCCCTTTTAGACAAAAAATCCACTATCACTAATACTGCTGTGAAGGATTTTACTGGTGGTAAACCTACAATAAAGTCTACACTCACAGTGTGCCAAGGTTGTTTGGGTGATGGCATTGGTATTAACAAACCGTCAGGGGCCTTATGAGAAGATGTATGTCTTGCACAAACTGGACAGGTAGTGACAAATTGCTTAATGTCCTTACTCATATTGTCCCACCAAAAGTGTTTTCGCACATTTTCCAGGGTTTTTACCCAGCCAGGATGACCTGCCAATGGTGAGGCGTAATGCCAAATTATCACCTGTGTTTGTAATTCTGTGGTGGGCACTAGCAGCATGTTGTCGTGATACAATAAACCTTGTTGCATTGAGTTATGGGAATCCTTTAACCAATCTTGAGGTGCCATTTGCATTTGTGCATTATATAGATCTGTGATGAAATCCTTCTGTTGCACTGGTGCCAAAAGTTTTAGGGGAGGAATAATGGGTTCTCCTATTTTGCCTTGTTTCATGTCTTAGGTATGTCTGTATCTAGATAACACATCAGATTGAATTTGTTGTGCACCTGGTCTATAGGTTATAACGAAGTCAAATGTACTAAAAAAAAATTTAACCAGCGCATCTGACGTGGAGTTAATGCTTTTAGTGATCCAAAGAACTGTAGGTTCTTATGGTCACAAAAGATGCTAACAGGGTACTTGGCTCCCATTAAATGGTGCCTCCTTTCAGAAAAGGATGACCTGCCAATGGTGAGGCATGATGCCAAATTATCACCTGTGTTTGTAATTCTGTGGTGGGAACTAACAGCATGTTGTCGTGATACAATAAACCTTGTTGCATTGAGTTATGGGAATCCTGTAACCAATCTTGAGGTGCCATTTGCATGTGTGCATTATATAGATCTGTGATGAAATTCTTCTGTTGTACTGGTGCCAAAAGTTTTAGGGGAGGAATAATGGGTTCTCCTATTCTGCCTTGTTTCATGTCTTAGGTATGTCCGTATCTAGATAACACATCAGATTGAATTTGTTGTGCACCTGGTCTATAGGTTATAACGAAGTCAAATGTACTAAAAAAAAATTAACCAGCGCATCTGACGTGGAGTTAATGCTTTTAGTGATCCAAAGAACTGTAGGTTCTTATGGTCACAAAAGATGCTAACAGGGTAATTGGCTCCCATTAAGTGGTGCCTCCTTTCAGAAAAGGCTACTTTGATAGCTAATAGTTCTCTTTCAGCCACAGTGTAATTTTGTTCAGCTGGTAATAACTTTTTGGAATAGAATGCTATAGGATGTAATGGGCCATCTACTGCATCTCGTTGAGAGAGAACTCCTCCAAAAGCTACTTGTGAAGCATCCACTTCGACAAAAAATGGCAAGTCAGGATCAGGATGTTTCAGAATTGGGGCTGAAGTGAACTTTTGTTTCAGGAGTTGAAAGGCGTGAGCCGCCTCATCACACCAAAGAAATCGTTGCCCTTTCTGCAACAAGGTGGTTATTGGGGCCGCAATGTCTGCAAAATGAGAAATAAACCTCCTATAAAAATTGGCGAAACCCAGAAATTTCTGAACATCCTTCACAGATGATGGTTCTGGCTAATCAGTAATAGCACTAATTTTCTTTTCATACATAATTATTCCTTGAGGTGACAGGCAGTATCCTAAAAAGTCCACTTTGCTGACATTAAAAGTACATTTTTCTAATTTAGCAAAGAGATGATTTTCTTTTAACTTTGATAATACTGCACGGACATGTTGGGTATGTTCTTCCGGGTTCTTAGAGTAAATGAGGATGTCGTCTATGTATACTATGACACGAACGTCCAGGAATTCATGTAGGACCTCATTTATAAAGAATTGTAAGGCCGCAGAGGCATTACACAACCCAAAGGGCATTACTGTGTACTCAAATAGATCAAACCTTGTCTTGAAAGCTGTCTTCCACTCATCCCCCTCTTTTATTCGGAGCAGGTGGTAAGCTCCCCGCAGATCTAGTTTAGTGTATACAGTAGAATGTCCTAATTGATCCAACAACACAGGTATTAGAGGAAGAGGATATTTATTATTCATTGTAGCCTTATTTAGTCCTCTATAGTCGATACAGACGCGCAGGGATTTATCCGGCTTCGGGAGAAAAAAAAGTGGAGATGACACCGGAGATGTGGAATGTCGGATGAACCCAGACTGTAGTAGGTCGTCTAGGTAGGTTCTTAAATATTTGGTCTCTTCGTCAGTCAAAGCATATACTCTGTTATTAGGTAAGGGGGCCCCTGGGATGAGATCTATACGGCAGTCATATGACCGATGTGGGGGTAACACACTAGCCTTCACTGGCTCAAAAACGTCTTTAAAGTCAGAATATTCAGGAGGGAGACTTGGTTAGTCTTGTATAACACTAGCACAGTGTATTACTGAGCTCTGTTCTGTAACTGCTTCTTGATAGCAATTGGTTCTACAGAATGAGGAATCCAAAGTAACTGTTCTGTTCACCCAATCAATTTTTGGGTTATGAGTTGTTAACCAGGAACCCCGAGAATCAAGTCAAAATTAGGGGTATCTATCAGATCAAAGCTAATCATCTCTATGTGCCCGTTTTGACAGACCATTTATTTATTTAATTTCTTGTATAGCGCAAGAATCGACCCCGGTCGGGGTATCTCCGTGCTTTGCTCGCTAAGATGGAAGGAGGGAGGACTTTGCAGATGAGCTATGGTCTTGTAAGCTAACCAAGGCCAGTTATTCCTCTAGGGGACTTGTTTGTTTTGTGATTAATCCAGAGGTCAATTCTGACCCATCCACTGCACATATTGCTTCTGGACAAGGCTTTAGGCAAATAGGAAGACCTAATGTGTTAGCTAACTTATTATCCACAAAATTTCCTGTTGCTCCTGAGTCCAGTAGGACAGGGAGAGAATGTCTAATTTGGGTAGTAACAATTAAAAAGATCTGAATTATGAAATGTCTAGGTATGTGCAGTACCATGAAGGCTGCAGAATTAGAGGTTTGATTAAGATGTTTTCTCGAACAAGTAACCTCCCCCCTTGTCAAGCTTAATCATTTCCCGAATGTCCTGCCTTGCCACAATATAAACATAATTAAAGTTTTCTCCTACTTTCTTTTTCCTCTGACGTGAGTAGACCTCTGAGTGTCCCTATTTGCATAGGCTCAGGTTCAGGGAGTTTATTATCTGTGTCTTTCTTCACATGTCTAATAAAAGTTAACCGTGATTCCAGGTTGGATTTATCTCCCTTTCTTTCTCCTAGTCTGTGTTCCAATTTCAAGACGAAATCTACAAAGTCAGAATCGTCTTCTGGTAAATCAACGATATGAGCCAGCGCATCTTTTAACTCATCTCCCAAACCTTTATAAAAAAGGGAGACACGCTTTTCTTCTGGCCAACGTGTCTCGGTGAGTAAACGATTACAACTAGTAAGATAGGTCAATAAATCCTTGTTACATTGTTTATGATTTAAAAGCTCATTATCACTTGCCTGCATAAAAGTGTGTTTTGCAGAAAGGCTGGTCATAGTACGTTTAATTTGATTCCAATTATGGAGGATGGGATCATCTCTGTCCACGAAAGGAATTGACCAATTGGCTGCTGTACCGCCCAAATAAGACAAGACGAATGCCACTTTCGTAGCATCGGTAGGGAACTGTTGTGGTTTACAAACGAAGTGTAATTGACATTGATTGATAAAAACATTGAATATGTTACTATCTCCATGAAAACGTTCAGGTGCTGCTAAAGGCACAGCATTAGGAACATTACCAGTAACCTCAACTGGGGGGGGGAAGTTGCAAGTTTTGCTCGCGCCCCTGTCTCTGAGGAGCTTTTAAACAAAGGCGTAAAAGCTGTGTTCCACTGAGATTCCCTAGGTTTATACCTGCTTAAATCCTGTTTTAAAAAGGTGTTTTCCAACTTTAATTTCTCTATTTCCTCTTGCATGTGTTGCAAGATGCCAGACACTGATTAATTATGGGCCAAGTCCTCATTTAGGGCCTGCGCCATATCCGTGGCCTCAATGCCCTCTGTTTCTTCCCCGGCATTCATCGTCCAACAGAACTGAATATTTTAAAGGCTTGTGCTTCTGTCAAAGCCCAGCTCACCTGAGTTTCTGGTCAGTTCTGATGGAGGTTGAAGACAGTCCGACCCCACCCTAAAACTGCTTGTTCCAGCACCCTAGTTTTAAAACAGTGCACTAAGAACCAGAAGCTCAAGGGAAGGGGGGATGTGGATAAAATAAAAAAGAGAGACAACACCGGTCTTGCGTTTCCACTGTAGAAGAGCTGCTAAAATATGCGGCCCTCTCTGACTTCTGTAAAAACTGGTGCCTAATGAAACATAAACAAAGAACAGATAAGTGCAACCTGTCCCTAAATGTGTTCCTGACTAAACCTTATTCTCACTAGAATTCTCTTCTAAAAGTACCTCTTGGATCCTGGTCTCAATCTTCCAGGTTTGGAATGTGTTACTGTTCTGGGATGTGCTTTCTATTACTGTAAAACTTCTGTAAAATCAAACGAATATCATTATCAGAATTACCAACGTCTAACATTCACCTTAATATCACTAATGCCTAAATTCTCAATAGCAAACTCACTTTTCACACATTTCCAGTCTTTTTATAAAACAAATACTGTGCTTTCACATCAAAATACAGCAGGTAATTTGTGCAAGTCCTTGATTTACTGTTTGCCTTGCTGTCAATGGTTTCCTCTGTTCGATTCTTAAAAAAGTTCCATGTAAAACAATGTTTATTTCACAAAGTTCCACAAACTATTCTTGTAACAAAGGGTTTGAACCACAAAGTTCGTGGGAGATATCTTGTTCCAAATTGTCTTTACATGAATCCATAAATCGCCGATCTTTCAGGTAATAAAAGGTTTTGCACTTACTTGTTGCTGAAAAGGGATACTGATCAGTCTAACCTTGACCTCTTTCTCGTTTGCAGGTCGTTTGCAGTGGACAGAAGAGGGGCTGAGGCAAGAAGTAGCCGGAAACCAGAAGAAGGAAGAGCCAGAAGCCGCGGCCATTGAAGTCAATGAAGGTATGGAGAGAGCAGGAGTGCCAGCGCCGAAGGATCTGTTCTCAGCGAAGTGGGAGGGAGACGAGCACAAGCACTGGGTGAGGCTCAGGGGCTGCCTTTTATAGACACGGCTGGGTGTGGTTCGAAGAACTGGGTGTGGTTCTCACAAGCAGGTGTGCAGGCTTCAGTTATTATGCTAATGAGTTGAAGTAACACATGGCCTAGGGAGGAGTGTTCTAAATAAGCCTTGGTAAAAGCAAGGTCCAATGTTTTCTAAATAAGCCTTGGTAAAAGCAAGGTCCAATGTGCAAACAAGACAGCAATGTCCAAACTTGTGAATGTACAGGAATTTATATAGCGTAAATCACCGAGCAGTTTCTAAGTGCTTGCTTAGGGAACCCGTCCTGGTATCCCTCTGTGAGATAACCCCAGCAGGGTATCCGCAAGGTGAAAGCTCTGAAAGTTGGGGATCGCAAGCCCGCCCCTGCCTGTAATAATGGAGATGAGCCGGCCCTCGAGTCCTCCCCTGCTTCACTAGTGGCAGCCGATGGACCTCCAGGATCCCAACCAGCGCCCCAGGAGGCAAAGTTGAGAACGGAGGACGTGAGGGTGCCAGGAGTTGAAGAGGAGCACTGCTGTATGTGCTTAAGGCAGGGGAAAGCAAGCCTGCCCCTGTCTGCAATAGTAGAGATCGGCCGACCCTCGGGCCTCTTTTGTCTAGATGAGGCTCTTGGCAGATCTCGGTGAAACTAAAGAGGGAGGATCGACTCTGGATGGCAGAAACGGGGTCCAAACACACACGCTAAGGTTGGAGCCCTTGTAAAAGGTGGCCAACGAGTGTGCAGCGGATGCCTGATGCACACAGGACGGGAGACAATGAAAGATAAAGTACGGAGGATAGAAGAGACACTACTAGGACACAATGGGACACCAAACTGGCACAGTTAAAACACAGGGGAACGGAGCTGCGCAGGAAAGCTACACTCTTAACCTGACAGCCATATCCACCAAGGGCTACAAATAGTTCACTGCCGGGAGCCTGGAAAAGAAAGCTGAAGAATTAGAGGGGACAGAGCACCTTGACCAGTGTCCAAAGCACTGAGAAGCGCAATG
This sequence comes from Lissotriton vulgaris, assembly GCF_964263255.1. Classification (NCBI taxonomy): domain Eukaryota; kingdom Metazoa; phylum Chordata; class Amphibia; order Caudata; family Salamandridae; genus Lissotriton; species Lissotriton vulgaris. The sequence goes on along the minus strand of NC_141691.1, from coordinate 1,510,786,228 downwards.
ATTAAGACATTGTATACCAGGGGCCACAAAGAAAGGGCCTCCCTGGACATTTAGACGCAGGAAAGAAAATCCACAGCAATCATGGTGAAAGAGAAAGCGCCCAAAGCACAAACAAATAAAATATCAAACTATGCCCAACCTATACCGCAAGGCCCAGAAACCAGAGAAGGATACGCTAATGGACGGGAGGGCCACCAAGATCAGAGTGATGGTGTTCCCCCCATGCTGGCAATGCAATTCCAGCAATCCAGTCACCAAGAGACGGTGTTGTCCATACAAATTGACACAGTGGAAATCGATGTAAATCTTGTGCGATGTGACCAGTGGAAAGTGCCAGATAAGGTAACCACCACCAAAAATAAAGTGTATACATTACAGAAAGAAATGCCTAATCTTAGTGCCACAGTGGTTGACTTAAAAAGCAAGTACTACAGCTGGACAAGAGGACGGATAAATCGTGAAGGCCGATCCAAATGGAATAACCTAAGATTTATTAGTTTTCCAGAAAAAGCAGAAGTCCACTCAACAGAATATTCTTAGAAGACTGGATCACCAAGGAAATAGCCCAGAAGAGACTTTCAATGTTATTTAATGTTGAAAGATCTCACTGGGCACTGGACCCCCCACCATGACCAGGAGCGCCTCCCTTAGCCATCATCACCAGATATTTTAATTACGGAGACCGCGACCTCAGCCTGCAAACTACCCATAACAGAGGTCAGATTTTCTATGAGGGACATCTCATCTCCATATACCAGGACTATACACAAAGCATGCAGGAGCAGAGTAAAACCTTCATTATGGTTAAACGGAGACTCATAGACCTGAATTTAACATACAGCCTGATGTTTTTCTGCAAAGCTATGAGTGAAAAACGAGGGCAGTACTCTGTTTTTTACTCGACCAGCAAAGCAAGTGACTGGTTGGACACCAGAGGAACAAGAGGGAGATGTGTGGTAAATAAAATATTACCCTGTCATAATTTCTATACATTAAAAAGGAATAAGGATAGCTCATAAAATGAGAGGCAGAGTCCGTGGTGTCCGATTCAAAAGGGCTTTAATACAATGACTCGAGTCACTGGAGAATCGGGTTCCATCACCACTAAGGTTCAGGAAGGGTCGTCATCTGAATCTTTATTCACATAACACATTATATATAGTAAAACCATACAATTGCATTGAATAGAGAAGGCGGAGCGCTCCAGGCGGAGCAAGTGAAAGAGAGAGATAAGAACACATAGGGGTGAAAGAAGGCGTGTAAGGAGGCGTACACGTGGGTGTTCACTTGACGAGTCATAGGTGTGTTATAGGTGGGTGGATGCATGAGGAGGTCTGCAGGGTCAGCAGGAACCTTTACCCTACTTTGTGCGCGCAAAACTGGTCATGACGTGAAATTGACGTGTAACTGGGGAGAGCTGGGGGGAGCTGACTTTAGCACTAGTAGAGGAGTCTGGGATGTCAGAACGACCTGCACCTTTGGCATGTCTGATATCTTGTGTTTGGAGGATGTATTGTCTGAAGTAAAGGTCTCTCGAGCAAAAGCTGTTCATCACTAAATGCTAGGGTGTGCATATATTTCTTCGTGCATTGCGTGGGGGCCATGGGCCTTCTATGGCAACGGGTTCAGTAAATCACTCGAATGGAGACAGAAAGGCTAGGCCCTATGTTCTGCATGCGGAATATGTTTACCCCTTTCACTAGACTGGAATGTGTTGTTTCGGAGCTGAGCAGATAACTGTAGGCAAAATACCGTCTTGGCAGGCCAGGCTGGGCACCTCTCGGCTGAGCAGGAAGTAAGGGAGAGGTCAGGGATGCATAACTAAACTGCAGCTTTCAGAGTCAGAGGAGGCTTGGAGCCTGAATTCAGAGCCTGGCTCGGCTGTGCCACAAAAACGTGTGCATCTCGCATTTTAAACGTGTACCATGTAAATGCATTGGCAACATAGGCCTAAATGCAGAATTAACGTTTCATTCATGGAAGGCCTAATGACTGACATGCTAATGTTGAACGGAAATGCAGAGGCATTATTATTACAGGCATGAGAAGGGAATTACATGATAACATGGACATACATGGGGCATAGGTACATGGATAGGGTGCAAGTGGGGGACACACTGGCCACGTAAAATTTCTATTTCCTCATTCCCTCCTTGTCCCCTACTGTGCCCTTCAGGACACATCTATATTCATGAGACCATCTATTTGTTCATATAGCATCATTTGCTCATCCTTTTTCATTTGTGTACGGGAATGTGAACGTGGACGGGGAATACAGGCAGTGGCACACAAGCCGCAAATCGCTGGGCCACATTGCAGACAGAGACAGCAACTGAATACTACGAGCAGTATTATTCCTAGGAATGACAGTACTTTCCATCCCCAGGCTGATATCACACTCCAGAGCCAACCGGACCAAGTCCAGGTGCCTGGATTCTGGTGTATCTCGTGAGCTATCTTATGGAGCCTTGTTATTGCTGCATACACTGATGGTGCGTTATTAGGAATAAACACAAAACAACTCGAGCCGATCACTCTACAAGCTCCGCCCCTATCGGCCAGGATGACGTCAAGAACAAGGCGGTTCTGAAGAACAGCAAGTCTCATAGCAGACTGCTCCTCGGTCAAGTTACCTAAGGCAGAAGTAGTCTCATTCACTACTGCTTCCAAAGTTCTGGTTAATCTACGTATTAATTTACTATTTTGGACGGGACCTATGAACCAAAAATATCCTTTAATAAAATCCCTATACTGTTCCCACGTTGACTCAGTCTGATCGACAACTGGGGAATCGATCTCCCTCTTGTGTCTAACATGTACGAGTCGCGAATCTCGATGATAATGGGATGGGGCTAGAAAAACAGGTGGCAGTAGGAACGCAATATAACACATTCCACCCCAGTCTAAGGGCAGACGTACATAGGCTGTCTGACCGCAAATGAAATAGGAATGACGGGAAGCTTTGAAAGTAGACTTTCCTTTATCATTAAATTCGACCACAGTATTACAATCACTGTGTCCTAAGTGCACTGAACCATTCTTTCTAACGCATATTTCACCTTTTACTGGTAAGACTGTTATGAACGGTGAACCTGTATTTGTCTCGGACTGGACGTTCAGAATCATGAGGCTAAGGGAAACATTTCCTAATTCGTACACTTCATTTTCTAGATCTGTTCCTTTCCTTTGGGGAAAACCATCTTTATCGGGAAAACATGCCTTATTCATTACTATATTCAGGTCCTCCCAAATCCATTCACTCTGGGAATCTGTGAACTTTCTGTCTTGTGTTGATGACATTAAAGCAAACCATGCTCCGCACGAACCATTGTGCGAAAACGCATAAGGAAAGAGGGGCAGAACTCCCTTCGTTTTCTGATAAGGTGGGAGTCGGCCACATACCCAGCAATTCGTTACATTGCTGGCCTGGTGAGAATAGTGTAACATACAAATAAAAGTATTGTTGCGCAAGGCTAGTCGATATGACAGTTCATGGGGTGGCAAATCACTGAATGTGTGCTCTACAGTGTCATTGAAGGAAGAATGTAAGTGTGAACCAAGAGGAGGAAAGAAAACATGTAGCGTCAAGCTTATACATATAATCGATACACTTAGGAAAAACATAATGATCAGAGTTACTATACATCTGCTGCGTAAGTTTTTGCAGTATTTTTCTTTTTTATCTCTCTGTCTATCTCTCTGTCTACTTCTTTGTCTATTTGGGTCTACGATCTTATACATGTCAGGAACCTGTCTAACCGCTTCACCCGAGGGGGACTTAAACAATTAAACGCTGTCTGATTTACTAGACCGTAATTTCAGTTTATACTCTTGTTGCGGAGTCTTTTCTAACAAAGGGAGTTTAGAGTCACTGTTTTCAAGGCAGTCCTTAGAGTCTTTTACCGAACCAAGTCCATGGAATCGTTTCACGTGGTGGGCATGTAGCCAGCCCTTCCTCCCCTCGACCTTGACGGCGGTGCTCGTCGTGAGAAGAACCAGCTTGGGTGCGCGCCAGCGGGGCTCGAGAGGACTTGAACGATCAAAATTTCGGACAAACACCAAGTCTCCCGGGACAATCGAATGATTCTTCACCTGGGTGTTGTCGGGGAAGGCAGCTGCAACCTGTGAACGACAAGAAAGGAGTGCAGACATCAAGGAAGCCAGGTAATCTGTCAGCATATTACTGTCGACATCCGTTATTCTTTTGGGCATAGGCGTACCCCACATATTCGGCGGTCTACCAAAAACCACCTCGTACGGGGATAGTCCGGTTCTGGAATGAGCTACCATACGCATGTAAAAGAGGGCAACCGGCAAGGCTACCATCCAATCCACACCTTTTTCTGCACAGACCTTCGCTAACTTGGTTTTGAGTGTCTGATTGTGCCTCTCTACGAGACCTGCTGCCTCTGGGTGTCGGACGCAATGGAATTTCCACTGGTACCCTAACAGAAGAGATACTTGTTTCATCAGTTCAGAAGAGAATGGCTGACCGTTATCTGAGTACACAACACGGGGCAAGCCGTATCGCGGAAAGAATTATCGGACCAACTGTTTGGCAGTGGTCACAGCAGTATAATCTGGGACTGGGTACGCTTCTGTCCATCTAGATAGGGCACATACAACTACAAGGACATACTTGAATCCTCGACATCTGTCCATCTGAATATAATCCATTTGGAGGACCTCAAAAGGGTGGTCAGGAGGATGGAATCCACCTTGTTCCACAGGAATGCCTTTGCCTGGATTGAACTGACAACAGATCATGCAGGTACGCACTTTCTGTTTCGCTGCTGCACGTAAATGCTTGTTGAACCAGAGGTTCTGTAAACTGTCTAACATGGCTTTTTCTCCTAAGTGTGCTGGACTATGTGCTGTATTTATGATAGCTTGAACCATAGAGTCAGGGAGAAACCACGTGGCTTTGCCTTTTGTCATCCAACCCTGATCTGTCTGGACCCCTCCTTGTTCAGTCCATTTCTTGATTTCGTCTGAAGTGGCATGTGTCTGTATGTCGAGTACATCCTATGAGGGATCCCTGACTGTCATGCAATTCGTCAGTGATGGTACTTCTGTCTTTGTCGTGTCAGTGGGAATGTCTGTTTGTGTCTGGGCTGTAAGTTTAGCTGTTCGATCTGCCAGGTCGTTACCCTGGGAAATGGTGTCAGTGACCTTCGTATGTGCTTTGCACTTCATGATAGCTATGGCTGTAGGCAAGTGTATTGCATCTAACAGAGCCTGAATGAGGGGACCGTGCTGTATCTTGGCCCCATGAGAGGTCAGAAAACCTCTCTCCTGCCGGAGGACTCCAAAGTCGTGAACGACTCCGAAGGCATACTGTGAATCTGTGTATATGTTTACTTCCACGTTCTTGGCTCGTATACAGGCTTGGGTCAGAGCGATGAGCTCTGCTGCTTGGGCAGACAAGGTATCAATTCTATGTGTCTCTATAACTTCAGTATCAGTGGTCACTGCATATGCGGCCACTAACTCTCCTGTGCTTGTTCTCATGCATGAACCATCTACATAAAGTGTCAGGTCTGGGTCGGGTAATGCAATGTCTGTCAAGTCTTGTCTTGGCTTCGTCACTGTATTAATTACTTCCACACAGTCATGTGGTGCAGTGTCTGTTGTGCTTGAGGGCAAGAGTGTAGCAGGGTTCAGGGTGTTGCATCGTCTGATCTCTATGTGTGGCTGGAACAATGTCAGTTCGTATCCTGTCAGTCTTGCTATAGTCAGATGTTGTGTCTGAGTCCTGTTCAAGAGAACTTCCACTGAGTGTGGAACCTGTACTGTCAGGGGATGCCCTAAAACGATGGAATCGCTTTGCCTGATTGCTAGGGCTGTTGCTGCAACTGATTTCAGGCACGCAGGCAGAGCCTGGGCCACTGGATCCAATGTACTTGAAAAGTAAGCACAAGGCTTGTGTCTTCCCGCTTGATCTTGTGTAAGTACAGATAATGCTGTGCCTTCGCGTTCAGTGACAAAAAGTGTAAAAGGCTTGCTGTAACATGGTGTCGCTAAAACTGGTGCTTGACATAGACCTTTTTTCAACTCCTCAAATGCAAGTGTATGTTCCTGTGTCCAAGGGAGGACAGTCGAAGTCGCTGCCTCCTGTGTTGTCAACTGTATGAGTGGTTTGGCTAGATATGCATACTGAGGAATCCATTGTCTGCAGTAAGAAGTGAGGCCAATGAAGGCCCGTACTTCCTTTTGTGTCTTGGGCTGTGGAAGATGTGCGATTAACTGAATGCGGTCTGGTGTCAGCTGTCTACCCCACTTGGACAGCAAGTGTCCAAGGTACACCACTTGCTGTGCACAGAATTGTAACTTTGAAGGGGACACTTTGTGCCCCTTTTCTGCCAGGAAGTATAATACTGTCAGTGATGCACGTTCACAGTCTCGTTCTGTTCGTGCTGTGATCAAAAGATCGTCAACATATTGGAGTAATGCAGTGTCAGTAGGCATGCGAATGCTGTCTAGTTGTCTTTTCAATGCTTGACTGTAAATACTAGGACTTTCTGTGAACCCTTGAGGAGCCCTCGTAAATTTGAAGCTGCGTCCTTTTAAACAGAATCCGAAGAGGTACTGGCTTTCTGGATGTATTGGGACACTAAAGAAGGCGTTCTTGAGATCGATTACAGTAAAGAACGTCACTTCAGAATCAATAGCAGTCAATAATGAAGAAATGTCTGGGACCACTGGGTACTGTGGTATTATGCATTTGTTCAGTTCTCGGAGATCAATCACTAGTCTGTAGACTGGTGGTGCATTTGGGTCAGTTCGTTTAAGAATCGGAATGATAGGAGAATTACATACATTGGAGTCAGTCTCTACAACCACTCCCTGTGCAATGAGTTCGTCAACAATTTTCAGTAATGCTACTACAGCATCAGGTGGTAACTTCTATTGTCGGATACGTGGCAGTACAACTCCTTGCTTGAGAGTGACACGGTGCGGTGTAATGTGCATATAACCTACATCAGTCGGACCTTGCGCCCATAAATGCTGTGGTACATTCTGGAGTCTGAGATCAAAATCTCTCAATACATAATGTCCTTTAAAATCTCGTAAAAACAATCTCACTCCTTCCGGAGAACAACAAATCACTGCTCCTAGTTCTTTCAATGTTTTTATACCAAGCAAATTTTCAGGACATGATTTAGTAAGCAACAAGTCTGTGGTGCGGGACAATGGACCGACACCTAAAAGAAACTGGCTTTGACACTTCGTTAACAATAGGCTTTCCTGAAAATCCCAGGGAAACATTCTGTGAGCCTGAGAGAGGTGCCCCTGGAACCTCGTAATGACTGATGGTGGTTCTGCTCGCCCCTGTGTCAATCAGAAATTTCCTGTCTTTTCCCAATACACGACTATGTACATAGGGACCCTCTTGATCTACAGGTACCTCAATAAGGGGCAAGCCAACCTCCCTCTCTAGGCTGTTTCATGAATACTGTTGATAGTCTGGGTAGTCTGACTGTGCATACTGGTACATTTGTTGCGTGACATGTTGTGTGGCAGCAATGGGTTGGGGTACAGTTACTGTCTGTTGCGTGTTCTGTGGCGTTTGCGTGTTCTGCGGGATGTTATCCTGTCTAGGAGGACGCGGTCTTTCTTTTGTCTTGCCTGTAGCTATATTGTGTTTCAGGACAGCACATTCATTTACATAGTGACCTGGTTGTTTGCAGTAATTACAGTTCCCTTTGACAGGTGCCGCGCCCTTTTTTATGGCCATCAGCTGGAACTGATTGTGCAACTAATACTTTCATTTTCGTATCTTTCATGCATCTCTTTTCGTGTTCCTGTTCTTCTCTAATTCGGTTCTGGTGATATTGTAACATTTGCAACATTTGGGAAGGGCTATTTGCTTGCCAGGTACTCTCAACCTTCAGTACTCTATTTTTGATCGGGGGTAAGGAAATCTCTACTAATTTGCTCACAAAAAGATGTGGGTATGATTCACTATTTGGCTTAAGGCCACTGTTAATAATAAAACATTTTTCGAATCTAGAATAAAAATCACTAGTGTCTTCATCTGGTTTCTGTTTGCAGGCAGAAATAGCATCCCAATCTTCCTTTTTAGTAATCAATAATCTCGGCAAAACCTGTATCAATAGTTCGGGTAATTCTTTAGCTTTGGCCCCAAGACCAACACCAGGGCCTCGAAGTTTATCCTCATCTTCCAATTCTGCCCAACTGATCTTTTTCTCTCCCACCTCCCAGTCTTTTTCTTTAAGCTTTTCGTAAATGCCTGCTGGTAACAGTACTTTCAATAATTTAATGATATCAGCGTATGTGTAATCCCCTATGCAGAGCATGTCTTTTAATTCACGGTGGAACCCCCCTGGGTCTTTATCATGACAGGGCAGTCATTTTTTCATTTCCAATAATTCCATTTTCGTCAAGGGTGTGTAAACGTATACTCGTTGAAGCTCACCCCCTGCAGTTCTAACGGGATGAACCTCTCGTAGGGAGTTCTGTCTGTCTATGTGGAAGGTCTTTCTTTCTCGGTGTTGGGCAGGAATCAAGTGCGGGGTCAGAAAAGTCAAGTACTTATGTCATTGATCTAGGATGACATTAATTAACTCGGCACCTAGGCCTCTCCATCTCGCTAGGAGTAAATTGTCCAGTAATTTATACAAGGGACCTGGATCAGAATGCTGACTCTCGTACAATGTGATGAGATGCTGAACCATGTAAATACCAGCTAAACGCTGTTCTTCCGGAGGAAGGCTTAAAAATGTTTGTGCTACGATGTCATCCTTATATATGTTAGAATTACAAGCCCATTGAACTGCTGACCGGGCTAGTTCCTGTTCATGCATAGTACAAAGTTCACTGCCCCCTACTCGTTTTTTCAGTGCATGTTCAGTAGCTTGGAATAGGTGTTCGAGAGAATATCTTTCTTGTATTGGAGAGAGGGAACGTTTACTGTAATCTAGGCCTTTAGGCCTGTCAAACGGTCTTGCCCTGCCTACGTAATTCATTTTATCCATCTCCACTGTTTCTGTCTCTCCCTCATCTGTGACTACCTCGTCCTCTTTCTCGGCTTGCTCTTTCTTGTGTATATTCAGAATTTCTTTACGAATTTTCCTGTACATACACTCTATTCTTGACAATGTATCATGTTTACCGACAGCTATATTGTCACTCCAAGTGATCATACCTTTAGTCACTTCTCTATTTGCCTGGTCTTGTTCCCTGATCAAACAATTAATCAAAAATCGTAAAAGCATGCTTTGAAGCTCCACCTTTCTATGCGCCATGGCCTCTTGTATACTTTCGGGTCCCTCCCCCGTTCTAACGAAGTGGTATATTCTGTCTAAATGTTCCTTCATGTCTGGTAAAGTGATCAAATAGTCTGCAACGCGTCTTAAACGTACTGAGTATGTGAGCATTGAGCCCACACCTGGTACTGGATCATATATACAATTGGAAAGAGTTTGTCTAAGGGATGTTGTTGTCGTTGTCGTTCTTGGCGTGCGTTGTAGTGCCAATTCTCGTAGTGTTCGTGATGGTGGTGGTGTGTGCAGTATGTCTCTAGTGGGCCCCCCTCCCGATGCCCCTTGACTGGAGTCACCTTGGCTTGAATTGTCTTCCACTGTCAGTGTTACTGCTGGTGCGGGTTGATCTTGTGCTACGGGGGGTTGGTGAAAAGGATTGTTAGGGTGGTTGACAGGAAGAGGAGGAGGAAGGTCTACATTAACATAATCTGGAGCAGCGTCTTCTAAATAGGAGGAAAGAAAAATGTCCGCTGCTGTCTGTTTATGACTATGGACTTTTGTCGGGGTCAGTGGTGGCGGTAAGTTACTGGGTACTTTCGGGGTCACTTTAGGTAGTCCTTCGGCGAGGACGGGATACATGCCTTTAATAAGGGCATTTCTTTGTCTATCTACTTGTTCTGCCTTAACCCGTTCACCTTCTTCCTTTAGCTCTTTTTCTTTGGCTTTCTCTGATGCTTCTCTACTTCTCTCTGCTTTGTGGATTTCTTTCTCTGTTTTCCTATGCGCTTCTTTACGCCACAACTCTATGGCATCTTTCTGGGATTGTCTAGCTTTCTTTTTCCACAGTGCTTCCTCTACTCTCATGATGCAATCAGCATCCCATGTCCCTGAGACAGGCCATCTATATTTCTCTTCCAGATCCTTCGTGTAATCTACCCATAAGTCTAAAAACAGTATGGCATCTAGCCCATGTTTCTGGTACATAAAATGACCAGGAGTGTCCCTAAGCGGGACGGGAACTGCCTCTTCGAGTATCCCTTTCCTGGTCCCTATCTGACGTAATTTCGGAAACAGCGGCATGTTTGAACTAACTTGAACGAAAACACAATAAGCACAAGAATAGACTGGAAACAATCACTCATACCACGACATTAAAACATTAGAGACAGATACATCTTAACTAGTACATAGAAAAAACACAATCCTGAAAAAACTCGTTTACTTTATGCACTGCTAGAACAGTACAGCCATACCAGTCTCATAAAGAGACACGTCTTTACCGCATCCACCTAAACGGACACGTCTGTACCGGATCTGTGTACCCAGACCCGTCTTGACCGGGCTCAAATAAATGAACCCGTCTCTATGCGTTCCCAACAACGGTACTCACCGGGAAGCAAAACTGAAGGCCTCGAAAACTCGATACTAGACTGGACTGCTACGGCTTCTGGTACTGCTGCTGCTGCTTGCTGCGCATGCGCCTTGGAACAGGTGGGCCTCGGGATACCTCGGACCTTGCTCTCTCGGCTTGGGCTCTGGTCGGGATGGTCCGCAATCCTCACCGCCTCGTGTGGATGCCTGGTCGCAGTCTCCGTCTACTCCGTGGGCCTGAGGGAGTTGGCAGGAAGTCCCGCTGTCGTGTACACTTGAAGTCCGTCACGGCTATAGAAGGGGTCAGGGGGCTGGACCTACATCGCCGGCGCGTGGGGAAGGGGACTAGTCCCTATTCGGGCGCCAGATTAATGTGGTAAATAAAATATTAGCCTGTCATAATTTCTATACATTAAAAAGGAATAAGGATAGCTCATAAAATGAGAGGCAGAGTCAGTGGTGTCCGATTCAAAAGGGCTTTAATACAATGACTCGAGTCACTGGAGAATCGGGTTCCATCACCACTAAGGTTCAGGAAGGGTCGTCATCTGAATCTTTATTCACATAACACATTATATATAGTAAAACCATACAATTGCATTGAATAGAGAAGGCGGAGCGCTCCAGGCGGAGCAAGTGAAAGAGAGAGATAAGAACACATAGGCGTGAAAGAAGGCGTGTAAGGAGGCGTACACGTGGGTGTTCACTTGACGAGTCATAGGTGTGTTATAGGTGGGTGGATGCATGAGGAGGTCTTCAGGGTCAGCAGGAACCTTTACCCTACTTTGTGCGCGCAAAACTGGTCATGACGTGAAATTGACGTGTAACTGGGGAGAGCTGGGGGGAGCTGACTTTAGCACTAGTAGAGGAGTCTGGGATGTCAGAACGACCTGCACCTTTGGCATGTCTGATATCTTGTGTTTGGAGGATGTATTGTCTGAAGTAAAGGTCTCTCGAGCAAAAGCTGTTCATCACTAAATGCTAGGGTGTGCATATATTTCTTCGTGCATTGCGTGGGGGCCATGGGCCTTCTATGGCAACGGGTTCAGTAAATCACTCGAATGAAGACAGAAAGGCTTGGCCCTATGTTCTGCAGGCGGAATATCTTTACCCCTTTCACTAGACTGGAATGTGTTGTTTTGGAGCTGAGCAGATAACTGTAGGCAAAATACCGTCTTGGCAGGCCAGGCTGGGCACCTCTCGGCTGAGCAGGAAGTAAGGGAGAGGTCAAGGATGCATAACTAAACTGCAGCTTTCAGAGTCAGAGGAGGCTTGGAGCCTGAATTCAGAGCCTGCCTCGGCTGTGCCACAAAAACGTGTGCATCTCGCATTTTAAACGTGTACCATGTAAATGCATTGGCAACATAGGCCTCAATGCAGAATTAACGTTTCATTCATGGAAGGCCTAATGACTGACATGCTAATGTTGAACGGAAATGCAGAGGCATTATTATTACAGGCATGAGAAGGGAATTACATGATAACATGGACATACATGGGGCATAGGTACATGGATAGGGTGCAAGTGGGGGACACACTGGTCACGTAAAATTTCTATTTCCTCAGATGTCTGGCTCTATCCACGGGATCCACCAGATGTCCAGCGACTTGAGAACGAACGCAGTAACGTAGGAGATCAAAAAGACAACAACAGTTGGAAAGAACTCAGGGTGCAGGGAGGATTAAAGTTCTCCCCGACAGGACATTACAAGTTTAGGACACAGAGACTGTACCTGAATGAGAGGTGGTATCTCAGGACCTAGAGACTGATCCTGGAGGCCCAGAGAGTGCAGATGAATGACCAGAGGCAGGAGAGAAAAAAGGGCAAGTGCAGATAATTGATTAACAAACATACTTATAATGAGGGTGAGGTCTAAACATGCGCAGAGGGAGTCTTAAGGGAAAATATATATAAGAAACAATCTTGCAATGGAGTTGGATAGCCGAGGGGAAGCACTACCCCTAACAGAGACTGGGCTTCACCTGAGGAGCTTGAGAGTAATCTCGCACCTCGGCAGCACTAGTTCACTAGCACAGCACACAATTACAGACACTCAAACAAAGAACTAACGTTAGATTATTGGAAAGGGGCCTGAACACGCAAATCAATGTTATGGACTCAACAGTGAATAATGTTTGGGAGGGGGGGTAAAAGAGCACTATATGTTGAATTTAGTTTTAGTTTTACCACTGGAAGCGAACGTCACGAGACTGCCCAGGGGGAGGAGGGGCTAAGGGAAAGTTCAGTTGTTCAAGTTGTAACAGGTTTAGAGAAGTTCACCTTGTTGTGTACAAAACTCGATCTCAAAATCCATAACCCATAGAATCTGGTCGAAGGAAATAGGCATTCTGGAAGAGAATGGGGGTGGAGGGAGGTGGAAGAAAAACGAAACTGGCTGCACAAGTTCTGAAAGTAATTAGCTGGAATGACCAGGGTATTGCGGGCTCAGAAAATGACACAAAAAAACGCATTCCTGAAACGATATAAAGCGGCAATAGCATGTCTACATGAAACGCATATACGGCGGGTACAATCTCTAGTCTGCGCAAAAGAGGGAGAGGACAGCACAATGCTACCTCATACTCAGGTTTTGCACGGGGGAGCACTCATAAGGGTGGCACCTGGGATCCCCTTCCAGCACTTACACCATGTTCTGGATCCTGAAGGGAGATATGTTATCTTACACAGAAAATGGGAGGGAAGAGAACTATGTATTATAAATGTCTATGCCCCAAAATCAGATTGTCCCAATTTCTTTTTGTCAATTATGAAAGCGGCAACACCATATGTCGGCGCGGAGATCGTACCCACAGGGGACTTCAACTGTGTCTTTGCTGCAGTACTAGATAGAGAGTCCCCTAGGAGCAATACAAAACCCCATATGATAGTATCACTGACAACAATAATGCAGGGCGTGCAGCTAAGGAAGGAATTTGGAGCCAGGAACCCACTTAAAAAATATTCTCATGTCATACCTCTGCAGCTAATACATTTGGTTGCATAGATCACTGCTGCCTCTCACCCGAGCTGTCAGCAGTGACAGAGGGAGTATCTTATCTGACTCGATACCTATCCGATCTCGTGCCATTATTACTAATATTGAAATGGGGAGACGGCTTACCGGCCATCCCGCTCTAGCGGCTCAGAGCTAAAGTGCTCACTGTTCCACCTTTCGCATCTGCGGTATCACATCACATGCCTTAAATCACTACTTTGAAGAAAATTGGGAATGAACCTTGAATAGATTGACAGAGTGGGAAGCCATGAAGGTGGTCATTAGTGGGGTTTGTATGAGGACCACAAATGGGACAACAATTAGAAAAAGATATAAAAACACAAGAAAAATGGCTGAAGAAGCCAGAGGAAACATACACACATCTCCACCTCACATAACGGAATGGATCCAGGTTCAAGGGTAATTACTTAAATCATGGCCCAGATTAGAAAAATGTACATACACAACATACAGATAACTACTACATATGGAAAGGGATCGAACCAGGGCATTACTTGTGAAACTAATCAGAACAGATAGCGAGAACAAACCTGGACTGCAACGCCAAAATAAAAACGGTGACACTGACTGTTTGCACACAAAGGGCGATTCTGAAAGAATTTTCACTACAATTAGAGTTGACATGCACAAATAATCTCTGCATACCACAGCAAGCACTGCAGGACTTCCTGAATAATATAGAGCTGCCCACATTAGAGAGCAGACGGTGCACAGACATAATATCGAGTCCAAAATATCGTTTGGACAAAATATCGAGTATTTATTATAGACAGGACAAAATATCGACAGGACAGAATATAGACAACAAAAATATCGTTTTTAAGGTAAGTGAAGTAATATCGACTGTAAAAAATATAGATAGATAAAATATCGAAATATATAATATAGATAGTTAAAAATATCGATTTTTTTAAAATATATAATATTTTATAGTGTATTTTTATGTTATAATATGTGTGAAAAGTGTGTATTTATGTTATAAATATTGTTATTAAATGAATTTTTTTAAATGAATATTGCGTAATGTAATTCTGTAGCGGGTTGTGGGTTTATAGGAGAATAGGGTGGGAAGTAATTTAATTATAATTAATTAAATATGTAAATGTATTTATTGATAGTAATTAGTAATTAATTGTAACTTAATTTATATTTGTTAATTAATTTAATTAGAATTTTCAATTAATTTATATTAATTGATTAATTGGTAATTATGTAAATTTTACTAATTTATTTTCTGTAGTGGGTTGTGGGTTTATAGGTGCATAGGGTGCAAAGTAATGTTTTAATAATTAAATAAATAATAAAAATAATTGAACGTTATTTATTTGGAAATAGTAGTGAAATAATTTTTAAGTATAAAAAAATAATTGTTAATGTATAATTAATTTGTATTAATAGGTGATTAATTACAATAATTAATGTTAAATAGTAATTTTATAATATTATTTATTCTATTAGATAATATATGTATTTATTTTTTATTAATTATTAATAGATATTCATTGTTATAATTTTGAATAATATATGAAATATTTACTTTCCCTAATGTTGTATTCTCTGGAGTGGGAATAGTCATTTTTACCCCTACCCTATCCAACGCTTTCCCTACTGTTGCACACACTGGAGTGAGCATAGTAATTTTAACCCCTACGCTATCCAACACTTTCCCTACTGTTGCACCCACTGGAGTGGGAATAGTAATTTTAACCCCCACGCTATCCAACGCTTTCCCTACTGTTGCACCCACTGGAGTGGGAATAGTAATTTTAACCCCTACGCTATCCAACGTTTTCCCTACTGTTGCACCCACTGGAGTGGGAATAGTAATTTTAACCCCTACGCTATCCAACGCTTTCCCTACTGTTGCACCCACTGGAGTGGGAATAGTAATTTTAACCCCTACGCTATCCAACGCTTTCCCTACTGTTGCACTCTTCGGAGTGGGAATAGTAATTTTTACCCTCACGCTATCCAACGCTTTCCCTACTGTTGCACCCACTGGAGTGGGAATAGTAATTTTAACCCCTACACTATCCAACGCTTACCCTCTGCTTGCATTCTTTGCAGTGGGAATAGTAATTTTTACACTTTTGTTATTGTACGTTAATAATATTGGTTACTCTATATATATGTTTTAAGAAATATGATTAAAAAAAAATATTTTGACTTTCATTAATAATTTAATTATTATAAATTAATTTAAGTATTTTTAAATATATTTTAGTAATTAATTATTAATATTAATGTAATGTAACATTGTTTTTATTAAAGCCGATATTTTTTACAACTATATTTTTGTAAACGATATTTAAAACTCAATATTTTTGTACTTACCTGTTAGTACATAGAAACTCGATATTTTGACAGTCTATATTTTGTCAACGATATTATTGCAACTCAATATTTTGGCAATCGATATTATTTCAGTGATCCGAGAGCAGACATGGAGGCCCTCGGGGCACCAACCTCAAAAGGAGAAATATTAGCAGCCATTAAAAAACTGAAAACAGAGAAATGCCCTGGAAATGACTGGCTACCGGCAAAGTTCTACCAGTGGTTTGCCCAACTAATAGTCGGCTGCTTATCAGAAGTATTTAATGAGGCCCTAACTAAGAAGAGTATTACCAAAAACTATGCAGGAGGTGGTGGTGACTATGACCCTTAAACCAGATTAAAAAACGACTGCTGAACTCCTAATGACGGATATCCCTGTTAAATCTAGATACCAAGATACTAAGTGGGAATCTGGCATCCCGATTACTGCCCTATATGCCTCAACTTATCCACCCTGACCAAGCCGGGTTTATTCTTAAGAGGAATACTACGCATAACCTACGCAGAGTAGCACATGTATGGCATGCTCCAAGTATAAAGGAGGGGAGCTGCGCTTTGACAGTATTAGACATCAAACAGGCATTCAATTCTTTTGAATGGAAATATGTATGGGCGATCCTTGAAAAACTGGGGCTGGGTAGACGATTTACACATTGAATAAATATATTTTACACCAACCCAACAGCCAAAGTGAAACTACGTTTCCAAGCATCAGAACGATTTGTGCTAATGAAAGGCACCCGACAGGGCTGCCCCTTATCCCCACTTATATTTGGCATTGCAATGGAACCCCTGGCTGTCACACTAAGGGAAAAGCTGGGATGATGGGTGGGGCTGAGTTGGATGTTCTGAAGGAGTTAGATATCTGGGGATCAGATTAACACATACACACAGTGCCTATCTAGACAATAAAATAGGGAGAACAGCGGTAGGTATTGGCAACTCTATTACATTTTTCAAGGAGCTTCTGCTTTCCATGATGGGTAGACATGCACTAATAAAAGTGGTCATATTACCATGGTGCTTATATAACCTTCAGAACTCTCTGTACAGCATCCCACATCAATACTTTGCACATTTCGAATGACTCTTGGTAGAACTACTGTGGGGGAACAAGAGGAAACAAGTTAAACCTGACACTCTACAACGAAAATGGGAGGCGGGAGGAAATGAGGCTCCACTCCTGGATTTATGTTATATAGCCACACAGCTCCAGCACACAGTGCACTGGATGGATGATCACAATAACTGGGAAAAACAACTGTTTCCAGGCACATATGGCAGGGCTATCCTACCTGAGTTTCTTATGATGGGGGATTGAGTGCCCAAATCCTACCCATATATCATAGAGCATGTAGCGGCGGTTTGGAAAAAGCAGTACAGAAAGTAGTTCGACACGCACCCTATGCCCCTGATGCGCCATTATGGGTTCTGAAATCCTTCAAAAAGATAGCTGGAACAATGTCCATTAAAAAATGGGTGGAAGGTGGCTGCCAAATAATGGGAGATCTATACAGGAATGAACAATTCATAACGAGGGAGGAGGCCAAGAACATATTTGAATTAGAAAAAGGGCAATATCTGCAATATGCGAAAATTCTGTAGTGGCTCAGGATATATGGCCTGCACTCCTGTAGGAACCGCCCACCACAACGGTCTTATAGGCGATAATTAGCCTTGCTGGAGGCCATAGATTGGTGTTACATATATACAAAGCACTACAAGATGGTATTTCTGTACTGTAGATGAACCTCTAGCAGATAAAGAATGGGAGAAAATACATGAGGGAAGTAAACGGGTAAGGTCTAATGTCAGTTTACACTTATACAATATAACGTTATACACCAGACATATCTCACCTGCGGGTACTACATAGAATGTATTCGGACCACACAAACCAATGCCCTGAATGTAGACAACCATATGCGCATTTCATTCATATGATATGGGATTGTCCAACACTGACACAATACTGGTGGATGGTGATAAACTGCATACAAACTGCCACAGGGTTGAAAAATACCAATAACTATAAAAGTTGTAATACTGGGAATGCTTCCTACACCTAGATCTAAAAATCTCAGGAGAAAGGTTTTCATATTAAATAAAAAATAGAGGTAAGATAGCTCAGCCAGGATCCCCCTACAATCGAGGTATGGTTAAAAGACCTGAACGAATGGACAACTGCAGAACTAGTTCGAATGTAAAGGGTCAGAAAAGAAGATGAGATAGAGGAGGATGCGCTGGCCTGGACCCTCATGATAGCAGATGCATAACAAACTCCTACCCCAGATGAGGAGCTGATCGGGGACAGACTGGAAGAGGTAGGTACAGAGGGAATGGCCAGATGATTTGTAAACAGAGAATGCAAGGTCTATTTACGTATAACTATGGAAAGTAGGATATGTTGCTCCTTTTTTACTGCGAATTGGCACAACAAGAGGGAGGGTGTGAGGAATGTTTTCTTGTTGGTAAGATAACACGAACAGCATGTGATTTATATGTTTCATAATGGGAGCTCAAAGTAAATAATATTGTGATATAGAAATAAGGATGTCTCGGAAGTCTAGAGACGATGTATATAAAAGCTGATACGACAAATGTAAAATGTTATGATACCATGCGAAAATGTTAATAATTATGTATTCATTTATTTTTTAAAGTATACACTAGTGATATTTAACTTACAGGCCCTGAGTACACTTTACTAGGGACGTATAGGTAAGTTAATTACAGCAATTATGAGTAATGACCATTTTTACATATTTTAGGGGTCAGAACACATTCACAGACGCCTGGTTAGCAGATTCCCAGTGCGCAACTAGCATCATCAATATCTAAAAATTGGAGTGATCATGCAAAAAGAGGCATTTTCCTACTGATGGCCATGAACAACGGCTGGTAAACTGAATGTGTGAGTGGTCATAGTGGGAATAATGATAACAATTGTATATCAAAAGAGTGCTGATGTCTAATAGAATTTTTCAGTCAGAACTCCCATTGCACTAACACTGAACAGAAGGAAGAACAAAGGAATCCTGTTCAAATGAAGTCTAAATCGTAGTGTGAACCAGCCTCCACACATCAATGAAAAATGTAAATCCCTTAAATGGATTTAAGTATGTAAATCTGAATGTTTTGGAAAAACTGAACAATACATGGTGGGGAATCAAGAGATAAAGATCCTGAAAGATTGCAAAGCAATGGCTAGGTTTTGTCATAAGATGGTACAGCAAATTTGCCTTTTCTGGAACCTAGTTTTATTGGTATTAAGACACACAGTGACAGTGCTATTGCCTCAAAATGGCACAGGTCAAGTTGGTTTTATCTGCGTGATCTATTTTACTGTTACTGTCTAGTAAAACCATTTTAGTTGAAGCAGAAAATGCCCCTTTCTCGTAGAAATCAAATGTCTCATCTGGGATGCAATACATAGTTACACCCCCCCACAGGTTATGAAAAATTGCCTTTGCCTTTCAGGAAAAACCTGATTTTATATACTTATAAGCCACTTAAAAGATTGCATTGCAGTTCCAAATGGCACAGTGCTATTATATAAAAATAGGATGCACAGTGTAGGCTTTGCTAAACCTTTCCTTTTAAAAGACCCAGGGGGGTTTAAATTGTTGTTTTCTATATTTTCATTTTCTGCATTGGAAAATTCTTGGGAAATGTTTCAGAGTTATTTCTTGCTTACTTTTCAAAACTTGATTTAATGGTTGAATCAGATTTTTAATAGCCTGGTTGGAAGGGTAACTTGACACACCTTTCCACTGTGCCACTTGACCAAAACTGGGCTCCACCTAATTGTTCAGAGAACCATAGCCTTTCTCAAAGACCAGGAAGGACACATTGGAGGTATCTGCTGTCATCTTAGCAGCATTTACCTATTTGGAAGTGAACAGGAACAGTTGACTGAACATAGGGCAGCTTTAGCAATACCTCTTATAACTTGGAGATGCCAGTGTAGGCTTCTACTATTTATTTCTATGAACCTCATTGACAGCCAGGCTCCAGTCACAGAATGATAGATCAGCTTGGATCCTGTCAGGTGAGACGAGAGCTCAACTACTTAAAGACGTCACTAAAAATATGAAGACAGGCCCGCTTGAGGTCAGAAGAGTTTCGTCACATTAAAACTGGGGTTTTTGGGTAAATGTACAGCCAGACAAAGAGGAAGTGCTGCAGAATTAGGTGGGGGACTTTGAAAAATAGTTATTATAGGGTACAGGAATTTCTCAAATTACTGGCTAGTGGAAAGACAAATTTGTCACCTCGACCACCACTTCAGGACTTGAGAAGACTCAACCTGAAAAAGAAGGCTGTGCTGGAGGAAGACTCCTAACTCCTGCTTGAGGATGAGTATTCACTAATGGACTCAAGGATCCAATGACTTAAGGATGCCTCAATCATGCTGCTGCAGAAGAACTGAAACTAATATCTAAACTTCAAGTGGGTGGCCTCCTGTTTACCTGATTCAGGGACACAAAATGCAGAGGTACTCCCGACTTTAAGAGCCTCCAGCTTACTGCTGAGAACTGGACTCTGTAGAAGACATAATTGAAGCGAGACATGGTACTTAGAGGCCTACCATGAGGAACTAAGGGCAGTAGAACTGACCAAAAGGAACTATTCAAGTAGAAGGAGAAAAATGGGGCTCAGTCACTTTATCCATCTCCAGATAAGCAGAACAAGGTACTAAGGTTTGCCAAGCGATTGATATATTATGTGGGCAAGTAAGCCAGGTTCACCTGCAGTGCTTATTGACTTATTTAAAACTTATTCAAAAGGACTTCACAGCAAAGGTATCTGGCCTCGTGGAGTCCTGCTATGCTAAAGATTTCAGTCTTACCTCACTGAAGGATTTTGACTACTAAGAAGTGACTAAGTCTGAAGGCAAAACCTTGGACTAGGGTGAACCAGAAAATCAATCCTACCCATTAAGCAAACTTGATGACTGTGAAATCCAGGGTTGTCCCACTCAGAAACTGTGCCTCAAAGCTAACCGATAAACAAGAGCTTGATGACATTGTATCCTACTACAAGGAATTTCCACCAGCCACAGCCTTGTCCTTAGCCCTTCAAGAAGAAATTGACTTCCATTTCAGAGGCTAAATCAGAAGGTAAAACCTTTGATTAGGGTGACCAGCTTGGTGTATACAACTTCCACTGCATTGCCCATATTCTGCATTCACACCTAGGGGCATATTATCAACAACGAGCAATAAATATCACTTAACGTGTCTAGCGCGTTTTTCATTATCGCCGTATATCGCCGGATCACATCATCATGTTAGCGGCTTATTTGCAACAATTTGCCAACAGGCACTGTGAAATTCTGCGATTTCCATTAAAAATGCATGGAAACCGGCGATGTTAGAACTGCACTGAAGCAAATGTTGTTAATAGAGAGAAGTGTAAGTAACCTTACAATCTACCTCCCATTATGCACATGGCTAAGTCGAGAATTTTGCAGACGTTAGTTTTCTGCAATATCCGCACTTAGCGCGGATTTTTTCATCACTACCCATGTTCCGGGCCGGCTTGCAAATACCTCGATGTGCAGTTAGCGATTATTTTCCTGTTGTTTCCTGAAGGTACGCCTACTTTGCATCTCATTATCGATGCTAGGCAAGGCGTTTGAAAAACAGCTGCCAACACGCGCTAATGCATGTTAGCGTCGCCTTGTTCTTAGGGGGATGCCATTTTTGCCGCTTTTTTAGCTATTAAAGCCAAAAAAGCGGTGAAATAGCCCTTGATAAAATGTCCCCAAATTCCCAGGCAACCATGAGCAGTACCTTTTGATTGATGCTTTATTTTTTTCATGGCACTTTTTGCCTTACATTTAAAAAAATACTTTTATATCTCCAGTACCCCTTAATTGATTCTGCTGAACGTAGTGTCCCTTTCCCCTTTAAAGTACCCTCTATTTTTCTAAAGTGGTTGGACTATTTTGTTAAATTGTGTTTTGTTAAATTGTTGATATTGATTCAATATAACACATACTTCTTTTGGGGTTGTTTGGTGCCTGTGCCATAGATATCAGATGCAGAGCAGAGATTCTTGCAGTTGAATTTTTAGGCTGGTAGGAACAACCCCACTTAAATGTTTAAACCCCATTCCTGACAGGTGTGATACTGAAGGTAATATCAATATTTTCATGTAGAGCAGACCTTACAGGATCTGTAAAATTGGGAATTCCCATCCAGAGCAATCACCCAAAGAAAATGTTATACCCAGCTCTGAACAAATAATTAAAATGGACCATCTTTGTTCCAGTAAACAAAGGCCACTGAAAGATGGGAGAAGACAGAGCATATAGGTAAAGCTGGAATTATAAATCTCATTACATTTCCTTTAACAAGAAAGTGTTAATGAAAGGAAGAGCCATTGAGAATTAAATTCTAATAAATGATCTGAAGGACAGATTAAGAACTAGAGGTTATGGGGAACAGACATTGAGTCAAGCTGAACAAAGAGTTCGTAATACACATTGCTCCAGTACTCTGGTTAAAAAGCTGAAGCTCAGCCAACCTGAGAGGCTTAGATTTGTTTCCACATTAAAGAACAATCACTCGCTCATTTACAAAATTCTTTGCAAAACTTGGATTCTGTTGAAAGGTGTCCCAGGATTAACAGAAACCATACATGAAAGAGCTAATGTTACATACAGGAGAGGTCCTACTATCCGGGAAAGAATTCTGAGAAATTATCTCAAACCGGTTAGTCAGATCACTGGGAATTGATTGCTAGCAAAGCCAATAGGATTTTTCACTTGTGGAAATTGTATCGTCTGTAGTTACGGATTAAACAAATCCAAAACATTTTCTTACAACACATGTATGAGCTAAACAGTTTATCAATTGCAACTCATGTTTTGTTGTATATGTCATAAAGTGCAATTGTTCCAAGATCTATATAGGGAGTACTAAGAGACAGCTAAAACTTAGAATTCAATAACATCATATATCGGTTTGCAATAAGGATGAACGATCTCCATTAGTGAAACATATGATGGAGAATCATCCTAGTAACTATAGTTTTAAGTTTCATGGTATCCAAAGAGAGGATAAAGATGTAAGAGGAAGTGACATGAATTTAAAGCTCAGACAGGAAGAGACAAAATGGATTAGCAGTCTGAGGGCAGTGGAGTGGGGAATAAATGTGGAGAATGAGTTTCATTATTTTCTCTAACTGGATAGTTTTTGTGGTTGTTTTTGAAATAAGCTTCCATTCTGGGCTTTGATTTGTTTATACAATAGGCTTTCCTTTTTTATCAATAGATCACCCTTCCACCTAAAATGATCAGTAGAATAAGTTAAAAATCAAGATCACAAAATGTCACATGGTAAAGATAGTCAGAATAGGGATTTAATTCCCATGGTCTGATAATTCTGGACACACATCAAACAATTGCCATATCTAAACTTGATATATTTCTGTATTGAATGATTTACAAACCGTAAGGGGAGAGAAGGACTAGGAGCAGTGAGATTTGTCAAGATAGGCATTCTTATGTTACGATTGGTTACTAGATATGTATTGGGGTTAGTTTAATTCTTTCTCCCCTGAATTTTGCTTTTCACTTAAAACTTTGCAGTATTGGTGAAGTAGGTCAGAATTCGTGTTAAGTACTAAAGATGAAAGGTGACGCTAAATTTACATTTTGTGATTGAATATTGGTGCTAGAATATTATATGGAAATTGGGGCATCATGGTGAAACTCTTGTCAGCTATTTTCATTGGACATTGTTATTCAGCATGCTGGCCAAGAAATGCCAGTGGCTTCGCCATTGGACTAGAAGACGAACACGATCAGGATTGGACACTTGTTTTGACCAATTAAAACACATTTTATTTGTTGACATACAGTGATATCTGCAATTACGAATACTACCGAGTATCATCACATCGAAGGAAGATGCAACTACAAGACTGCCTACATCACCCACAAATCACTTCGCTCTCTTTCTCCTGACTATTTAGACAACAAACTCACAAAAGCAGGAAGTTCGAGACCTATGAAAGCTCGACCG
This sequence comes from Lissotriton vulgaris, assembly GCF_964263255.1. Lineage (NCBI taxonomy): Eukaryota > Metazoa > Chordata > Amphibia > Caudata > Salamandridae > Lissotriton > Lissotriton vulgaris. Next base: position 1,510,762,243 of record NC_141691.1, on the reverse strand, counting down.
CTCTTCTCCTCATGCCTCCCAAACTAAAAAGGATAATTTCTCAGACTCGCTCTTTTTCAGGTAATGCTCCCAGCACTTGGAACTCCCTCCCGAGGGACCTTCGCTGCAACCCCTCCTTCCCAGGCTTCAAAAGAGACCTGAAACACCATCTCCTCAATAAATACTGGAGCCCATGAATCCAACTGAACCTAGTTTCAAATAGGCTTTTATGATCAGTTCTTACCTTTGTTCATTTCAGTAATTTCTATCTTTCATGGCCTTACAATTGTTTCTATGTATGCATTAATTTGTACTCCTCTATAGACTTTTACTTCCCTTGTTTTTATAATTTATGTAATCTTGAACCTATGATTATTGCCTTGATGTTAATTCTTTAAAGCTCTGTAATACCTCAGCAGCCAGCTAGCGCGATATAAAACCTTTAAAATAAAAAATTCACATTGTATGACTGGGGAATAAAATACAGACCCGTTAAGAGTCATTTATCGATTCCTAAGGAATAATAATACTAGATATGTTGAATGCTGTCTTATAAAATGTTTGGAGATTTAAGATTTTGGGCTGAAAATGCTAGTGATGTTACCATAGGTTAATAAACGAAATACTACATCCTGATTGGGTATCTACTTTGACCTGAATAGTGAGTTTTCAATGCTGACTCATAATAATATTTACTTTTGACGTGCTTATTTGTGCTCTCAGGAAATATTCTATGATTGAACATTCGGGCTAGAAATTGTCAGGGATGCTGCTAAGGGCTTAGAAGTTTAATAGTTTATCCTGATTGGACACCCCTGTAAACCAATGCAAGCGGAAGTTATAACTCGATATAAAGAGATATCTAAATATGATATACCTTACGTTAAGAATTTTCCATTGTGACCGATGCAAAGTGGTGCATATATCAAGAGACTTGGACTATCCTCACTGGCTGGAGTATGACATTAACTTACATATATTTTTGTGGCTAAGATGAAACCAGTTTACATAAGGCATAGCACACAGCAAGGTAGAAATACCTGTCGGACCACAGTGAAAACAAGTTGAGACACTTTGCTTTCTGTATGATTGAACCTGATTGGACTGTTTCTTTCTTCTTTTCCGATTGGCATAGAAGATAGCATAAATAGCTAAAGTGATTTCCAGTCAGTTTCATCCTGACTTCAGAAGATGGAGGTTGTCGTTTACTTTACTCGATGGATATGAAAGTACGTGGCTTAGGTTGAGTGATTTTTTTGATACTGTGGTGGCCCCTTCGTTTGGGTGATGCTTTTGAAAGAAGAACAAGTTTATATGGACATGTTCTAAGGGATGATACAGACTTAGGCGTATTTGTGTAATTACAAATTATTGGCATCATGATAACTTATGGATAAGAGGATGCATAGGTGTTTTTCAAACTTTTGAGGCACTGATATACTATTGTTATTGCACATGTGGGATAGTTTTTGTTAAAATATGGATATTGGAGCTGTGAGCAAAAGCAGATAGTGGCATCTGACATTGTTGACCTTATCCTTATCTCGAAAGCGATTTGCAATATTCTGGATGTAATTACGGAGTGTCTTGAAGGGTGTTTAAACAAAAATATTTTTAAGAGGAAGAGGTTGTGATTTAGCTGACGGTTGTACATACCTCTACTAACTAATTTGGTCATCAAAGTACCGCGACTTTCTCTGTTGTTGTATCTAAATAGGCGGACTTTATGATTAGCGCTTTAATCATAACACAAGTACCATCTTAGTAGCTGCGAGCTGAGGGCTGTGATTATGCATGACCTTTGTTATTAAGACACCTTAATGAGGTTTATGGTCACCATTACGACACTTGCGGCTATACCATAGTCTGAGGAGAAATGCTTTGTTTTATGTATGGACACTACAGTAAATATCCTCAAGGAGGGATAGTGTTGTCCAGCATGGGAGAGTGGGGAGGTACATGAGCTAGGAGTGCTCTACCTAATACCTTTGGTATTTCGGTCTGTTTTTAATGTTGAAGGTTGTTTGTTACACCGCAGGAATTTTAGTTTGGTGTACTTTTCCTTTTAGAGCGGTGCCTCCTTTATCCTGAGCTGTTGCCAGGTGGGGTGAGGCCTTGTCCTCCATACTCCCGAGGTAAGATGGGGGTTATAGCTCATTTCTTGGGCGTGAGTGTGATGGTTTAACCTGTTACCACACATTAAATAGAGAATGAATGGGAAGACTCTATCCTAAGATTCTATTGCACATTGTGTCACTTCATTTATTTTTTCAGATCACTTGTGAGCCTACGAGGAATTCTGGATTGTGAGAAATTTTACTCACTTTGTATCCTTTTCTAGTTTGCAAAAAACGTTTGTTTAGTTTACACTTACAGCAGTAGCTTTATTGTATATAGAGGTCGTGATGAAAGCACATGGTTTATCTTTACCGTTGAGTGCTGAAACATGTTGACCACTTCTGTCGAGGACGGCTATTTGTTAAAACTGGTCCTTAACACTGTTTTTAACTTTTGATCGTAGCAGACATTTATATAATTTACAGTCTATCTACGCATCAATTTTATTTTTCACTTCACTGTTTTCACACTGCAGTTTTATTTCTGTCTCATACACTCCACTATTTACATACTGCTCATCTTGGTAACTATACCTTTTGACATCCTAGAGCTCTAATATCTATGGAGCAAGAATGTCAGCTTTTACAAAAGGATACCCAAATGATGAAGCCAATCACCAGGCATGGTGAGTGATGGGAATCCATACATATAAACCGTATGTTATTCTTATGAATCGTGGGCTTTGTTGAGTTTTTCCCTTCTTTCCCTACCTCTTAGACACTGGGATATATTCTGTATTTACGCATTTAGTAGTATACCAGTTTAATTATATTCACTTTAACACTGGTTTACAGACGTAAAGTGCATAGAGTTCTAAAACAAGCAAATATCTGGAGGGACACCAAGCAGAAGATGTTCATTTCCTTAACTGGGCATTACCAAACGTCATGAAGATCATTCTGTTGATATGGCCCTACCTACTGCTGGCGGGCTGTACCCTCCCTTGATTATTTACAATGAAGGAAGGACTACAGAGGCAGCTGTTCCTATTTTAATCTACAGAGGCCATGTTCTCAACAATTTTAATATAGGCTGTGCTTTAGAAAAATGTTGAAATAACAATCTAATGATATCATAAAATAATCCATAACTGAAAGTAAATGGAATTGCTTTATTTTTTCATTTTCATGACCCTTGGCTATGTCTATATAAACTTCATTTTCTGAAGTGGGCTAAATGCTACTTGTCTCACTAATGGTGCTTATTACTACTATGCTACATTTGCTGACTGGTATCCTTTGGGATCAAATAGTTGAGATGAGACTGGATTGTCTTCCACATGCAGCCTATAAAACAAATACATTGTTGCACAATTTTTTTCAGAAATTTCAATTGCTATAGTACCTTTAAATTAGGTGAATACACACAGCAAGGGAGTATCACAATTTAAAACACAGAATTCAGACATTGCTATTACGAAGGCTGAAATTTTGAAGAGCGTATTCACTTTTTAATAAAAAAAAACTCCTAGTCGCCCTAAAGAGAACTTGGCCAAAGGGTTTCAGGAGCTCTGTGGTGAGCTGAGCTCCAGGTGCGATAGAATATTGGAGAATGTAAACCCCCTAGTGGAGCAAATAGTGAAAATTAAGTCTATGCTGGAGCACTCTAATTCTGCAGGGGAATACCTACTGAATGACATGGAGGTAAGTATAAGAATAAATACAATGATGCAGCAACCATTCAACAAGTTGAAAATTTGCTCTTGCACAGAGGACATTTATATTTGAGAGCTATTGGAATGTTTGTGGTGGAGATGTTTCTATTCTGGTCTAGGAGATAACCACTGTGAAGTGATACTGACAGTATACATGATGTGAACTTGATAAGACTGTCCTGTAAATAGAGACTAAGAAGCATCCTGGCAAAGTGTCATTATTATTTTTCTAAGAATGTGAAAGTACTAGAAGTGAAGAGAAGAAGAGAGAACTCTCGTCAGGGCCACTTCTGGCAGGTTCATTAGGAGATACCAACAACTATGCTTCAGAGACTCTTGCTCAGATCTATCACGAACAGCCTTTGGGGAGAGAATATAATATATCCATGGACCTTCCCCTTTGACCTTGTGTTTGGGAAAGGCAAAAAAAACATTATCTCACTGATGCATGGCAGCCAGTTTTTTATTGAAAATAGAGGTTCGTAAAATTGACTCCCTGTGATGATGATTATTGTGTGTTCTCTGCGCCAAGGCATCACACTCAAAATTACATGGGCCCATAGCTCAGAATGAGATCTAAGAGGGAGAAAGATGCCAGAAGCAGATTGAAGAAATTAGTACCTTCCCTAAAGAGTTGTTGGCTGCAGAAGAACTCAAAGCACAATTTATATATTTTTTGAATGCCTTAGCATTCTATGGGCTTGATTTAGACCTGGGTGGACGGGTTACTCTGTCTCAAACGCATTTGATTTGATACGATCTCTCACGACATCCTTTTAAAGCGTCTCAGGGAAGTGGGATTGGGAGACTTGGCACAGCCTGGCTGCGGTCTTTTCTTGAGGACAGGTCTTTCCAGGTTCTGGTCCCTCCATATCACTCTCGAGATGCCGCTCTACATCGGGGAGTCCCGCAGGGCTCCATTTTGAGTCCCTTGTTGTTCAACTTGTATGTTGGACCCTTGGCAGAGGTGGCAAAGAGCAGAGGACTATCCCTGGTGTCCTATGCTGACGACACCCAATTGGTGCTGGCTTTCTCGAAGAAGTGCGATAGCACACTGGTCAAGTTTAAGGACGATCTCCTGGCAATCTCGGACTGGATGGTGGCTAACTGTTTACAGTTGAACGCCAGCAAGTCTGAGATTCTCCTCTTTGGCAGGGATCGCGAGCTGTGGTCTGACCAATGCTGGCCGGATAGCCTTAAGCTTAAGAACCTGGGCGTATGGTTTGACTGCAACTTGTCCTTTGAAAAACAATCTAAGGCTGTTGCAGGGACTTGCTTTGGACTTTTACGTGGCCTTAGACCACTTCTCGGGTTCTTTCCTTCCAAGGTGCGTCAGACCATCATCAATTATGTCCAGACTGGACTATGCTAACTGTCTCTATCTGGGGACTAACAAAGCAAGCATTAAATGCCCACAGAGGGCCCAGAACGCGGCGGCTCGGCTTCTATTTGCTCTGCCAAGATCGCATTCAGTTGCTCATGTGCTTCCAAGGCTGCATTGGCTGCCAGTCGATCGTCGCATCGAGTTTAAAGCATTGTGTTACTCCCATAAGATTCTGGCAAAACAGGCCCCGATGGGGCTACTCCATCTGCTGCAGTACTATGCGCCGATCCGTCCACTGCGTTTTGCCGATCTTGCCTTGGTCTGTGTCCCATGCATCTGGAGAGCGAAGGCCGGTGGTCGTTCCTTTGGCTACCTGGCAGCAAAACTCTGGAACTCACTCCCTTTTCCCATGAGAGTTACATCGAATCATCTGGCTTTTCGCAAAACCCTAAAAACCTGGCTTTTCCCTGTAAGTAGCTTATCTGCGGGTTTTCACTACTGGCTCTGGTCCCTAGGGTTTCTGATAGCGCTGGGACACCTCGTCGCTGGGGCAGCTATGCGCTTTATAATACCGAAAATAAATAAATAAATAAATAAGCGTGATGAATATCCTGACTGCAAGTTCGAAGTTCATTATAGCCTATAGCACTTATACGACGGATGGGATATATGTCACATTTGTGAAGAAGTAACCATCTGCCAAAGTCTAATTCAGACTCTATGTTTTCAGAGGTGGAATTGCCATTCATTCCATTGATATAAGAGAATTCAGGGGTTAATATGAAGTAGGCGTTCTGTAAGCAGCAGGCAGAGGAGCAGCAAATCTCTTTAGCATACCGACAATTATTTCCCATGGAAGAAGGAAGTGATTAGTATTCTTGTGTACCCCATATAGGGAGGATGTCTTCTCTTACTTAATCAGCAAATAATGTAAGCTTCAAGTTTGTAGCTATTTATTTGGCTTCTATTTCTGCATTCTATTATTGTTTGCAAGGGGTGTTGTGGGGTTGGAGGGATTGATTTGGTAAAAGTTCTGGTTGCTGTCTAGGAATTTCAACCCTATTAAATTTACTAAATTGTTCTTGTTAGCTCATTGTGTCACACAATACAAGAGAGCTTAACTTAACAATTAAGAGATCTGCTTCTGAAAGTCCTTATACTAAATTCCTCCAAGAAATTCAGTTCATGTGAGGAAATAGAAATTTTTAGGTAACCAATGTGTCCCCCACTCGCACCTTATCCATGCTCCCATGTTCCATGTATGTCGTGTAATTCCTTTCCCGTGCCTGCCATGAAGACGCATATGCATTTGCGTCCAACGTTAACATGTCAGTTATTCAGCTCCCCAAGAAAACCACGTTAATTTGGCTTTTAGGCCTATGGTGCCAACGTCTTTACATGGTGCACTTTTAAATAACGCGAAACACACGTTTTCCACGTTTTTCTGGCTCAGTCGAGCCAGGCCCTTAATTGAGGCTCCCAAATCTTTTCTGTCTCTGAAAGCTGCAGTTTAGGTATGCATCCCTGACCTCTACCTTACTTCCTGCCCAGCGAAGCAGTGCCCGGCTCGGCCTGGCCTGCCTGCCAAGACAGTATTTTGCCTACAATTATCTGCTCTGCCTCCTCGAAAACACATTCTAGTCTAGTGAAATAGGTAAACATATTCCGGCTGCAGAGCAAAGGGTCCGGCCTTCCTGCCTCCTTGCAAGTAATTTACTGAACCCGTTACCATGGTAGGCCCATGGCCCCCGCGCATTGCATTGCACCAAGACACGTATGCACGCACTAGCATTCAGTATTGAATGGCCTCTGCCCGAGAGACCTTTTCCTTCAGACAACACATCCTCCAAACATAAGATACCAGATGTGCTATAGGTATAGGTCGTCCTGACATCCCAGACACCAGTCTCCTCTACTAGTGCTAAAGTCAAGCCCCCCAGCTTTCCCCAGTTATACGTCATGCTCAGTTGCGCACGCACTCAGGGTAAAGGTTTCTGCTGACCCTGCAGAATCCCTCTATGCATCCACCCACTTATGACACTTCTGTGACGTTTCCAGTACACACCTCCGTGTACGCCCCTGTACACGCCCTCTTTTACGCCCATGTGTTCTTATCTCTCTCTTTTCACTTGTTACGCCTACTGTATTCATTTCAATTATACTGTTTTACTATATATAATGTGTGATGTTAATAAAATGTTGAATGTCCCTTCCTGAACCTTAGTGGTGATGGAACTCGATGTCCGGGTTCTCGAGAATCTTAATTAAAGCCCGTATGACTCAGATACCACGGACTCTGCCTCTCATTTTATTGAGATATCCTTATTGTCATTTAATGTATAGAAAAATAGTCCCGGTAATTTTATTTACCACACATGTGTGAAGACCAGCTGAGGATGAGACATAGGCTATACCCTGAAGCATTCCATTCATTAGTAAATACTAAGCATAATGGAGTCAGTGAGGGTTATATTATGTAGATTTCTTCTACTCAAGGGTTCCTGTGTTGTCAACTGTATGAGTGGCTTTGCTAGATATGCATACTGGGGAATCCATTGTCTGCAGTAAGAAGTAAGGCCAATGAAGGCCCGTACTTCCTTTTGTGTCTTGGGCTGTGGAATATGTGCAATTAACTGGATGCGGTCAGGTGTCAACTGTCTACCCCTCTTGGACAGCAAGTGTCCAAGGTATACCACTTGCTGGGCACAGAATTGTAGCTTCGAAGGGGACACCTTATGCCCCTTTTCGTCCAGGAAATACAAGACTGTCAGTGATGCACGTTCGCAATCACGTTCCGTTCGTGCTGTGATCAATAGATCATCAACATACTGGAGCAGGGCAGTGTCAGTAGGCATGTGAATACAGTCTAGTTGTCGTTTCAGTGCTTGACTGTAAATACTAGGGCTCTCTGTGAATCCTTGAGGAGCACGTGCAAATTTGAAACTTCTGCCATTTAAACAGAATCCGAAAAGGTACTGGCTTTCCGGATGAATGGGGACACTAAAGAAGGCGCTCTTGAGATCGATAACAGTAAAGAACGCTGCTTCGGAATCAATGGCAGTCAATAGAGAAGAAATGTCTGGGACCACTGGGTACTAGGGTATTATGCATTTATTTAATTCTCGAAGGTCGATCACCAGTCTGTAGACCGGTGGTGCATATTCTGTCAGTTCGTTTAAGAATCTGGATAATTGGAGAGTTACATACATTGGAGTCAGTTTCTACAACCACTCCTTGAGCAATGAGCTCGTCAATAATTTTCAGTAAGGCTGCTACAGCCTCAGGTGGCAACTTGTATTGTCGGATTCGGGGTAGTACAACTCCTTGTTTGAGAGTAACACAATATGGTGTAATATGCATACAACCTACATCAGTTGGACCTTGTGCCCATAAATGCTGTGGTACATTTTGCAATCTCGGATCAAAATCTCTTAACACATAATGGCCTTTAAAATCACGTAAAAACAATCTCACTCCTTCCGGAGAACAACAAATCACTGCTCCTAGTGCTTTCAATGTTTTAATACCAAGCAAGTTTTCTGGACATGATTTCGTAAGTAACAAGTCGGTAGTGCGGGACAATGGACCAACTTCTAGGGAAACTGGCTTTGACACAATAGGCTTTCCTGAAAATCCAAGGGAAACATTCTGTGAGCCTGAGAGGGGTGCCCCTGGAACCTCGTCATGACTGATGGTAGTTCTGCTCGCCCCTGTGCCAATCAAAAATTTTCTGTCTTTCCCTAATACCTGACTATGTACATAGGGACCCTCTTGATCTACAGGAACCTCGATAAGGGGCAAGCCAACCTCCCTCTCTAGGCTGTTTCATGAATACTGCTGATAATCGGGGTAATCTGACTGAGCATACTGGTACATTTGCTGTGTAACATGTTGTGTGGCAGCTATAGGTTGGGGTTGGGGTACAGCTACAGTCTGTTGCATGTTCTGTGGAGGTTGCGTGTTCTGCGGAATATTTTGTGGAACATGTTCTTGTCTAGGTGGACGCGGTCTTTCTTTCGTTTTGCCTGTGGCTATGTTGTGTCTTAGAACGGCACATTCGTGTATGTAGTGACCTGGCTGTTTACAATAATTGTAACAGGAGCTGCAGGATGACTAGTCTGTGTCGTACCCCTCTTCTGACCATCAGCTGGGACGGACTGGGCAACTAGTACTTTCATTTTCGTGTCTTTAATACGTCTCTGTTCATGTTCGTGTTCCTCTCTGATTCAATTCTGGTGGTACTGTAACATTTGTAACATTTGGGAAGGGGTGTTAGCTTGCCATGTACTCTCGACCTTCAGTACTCTGTTTTTAACCTGTGGTAAGGAATTCTCTACTAATTTGGTCACAAAAAGATGTGGATACGATTCACTACTTGTTTTCAGGCCGCTATTAATAATGAAACATTTCTCGAATCTAGAATAAAAATCACTAGTGTCTTCGTCTTGTTTCTGTTTGCAGGCTGAGATAGCATCCTAGTCTTCCTTTTTCGTGGTTAGTAATCTTGGTAAAACTTGTATTAACAACTCGGGTAATGCTTTGGCTTTTTCCCCAAGACCAGTACTAGGGACTCGTGTATTTTCTTCGTTTTCTAATACTGTCCAATCAATCTTTTTCTCTCCCACCTCCCATTCTTTTTCTTTAAGTTTTTCGTAAATGCCGGCTGGCAACAGAACCTTTAACATTTTAAGGATATCGGGATACGTATACTCCCCCATGAGGAGCATGTCTTTTAATTCACGGTGGAACCCTGCTGGATCTTTATCATGAGAGGGCACTAATTTTTTCATTTCCAATAATTCCATTTTTGTCAAGGGTGTGTATACGAATACTCGTTGAAGCTCACCATCTTCTGCCCGAACGGGATGAACTTCTCGTAAGGGATTCTGTCTGTCTATGTAAAATGGTTTCCTTACTGGAGGTGGAACAGGAACGAAATGTGGAGTCAAGAAAGTTCTGTATTTGTGTCGTTGTTCTAGAATGATATTGATTAAATCGGTACCTAGACCTCTCCATCTCTTTAAGAGTAATTCTTCCAATATATTATATAAGGGACCTGGATCAGAATGCTGACTTACATACAGTATGATGAGATGTTGAATCATGTACATACCAGCTAGTCGTTGTTCGTCTGGGGAAAGACTCAAAAATGTTTGCGCTACTGAGCCATCCTTATATACACTAGTATTTCCAGCCCATTGGACTGCTGACCGGGCTAGTTCCTGTTCATGCATGGTACTAAGTTCACTGTAACCTATTCGTTGTTTCAGTACCTTATCAGTGGCTTGGAATAGATGTTCAAGAGAACATTGTTCTGGTATGGGAGAAAGAAAAAGTTTCTGGTTTTTTAGACGTATGGGTCTGTCAAAAGGTCTCGCCCTACCTACGTACGCTATTCTGCCTGGGTCCTCTGTTTCTACATCTTCGTCTTCTGAGACTTCACCATCCGCTTTCTCGGCTTCCCTCGCTGCTTTTTCCCTTGCGTGTATGTCTAGAATTTCTTTACGAATCTTCCTATACATGGACTCTATACAACCTTGTTTACTATGCTTTCCATCAGCTATGTTGTCACTCCATTTTATCAAGACCTTCATCTCTTCCTGGTCCATGCCTGGCTGATCTCGTTCTCTTATCAAACAATTTATCAAAAACTGTAAGATCATACCCTGAGTCTCCACCTTCCTGTGTGCCATGGCCTTGTGAATACTTTCTAGTCTCTCCCCCGTTCTAATAAAATGATATATGTTGTCTAAATGATCTCTCATATCTGGTAAAAGAGTCAGATAGTTTGTAACACGTCGTAAACGTATTGAATATGCCAAACCATGTCTTCCCTGGACCGGAAACAAGCTTCCAAGGACCGGTTTCTGGGTTTAATCCATCGCCGTTCTTTAACCCACTCTGCCACCCCAGATCTTTTGACTGGGTGTGAGTGTTTGATTGATTCGGATGCTCCGTCCATCACCACCCCCTTTTGTACTGCTTTTGGCCGCCATAAGTGTGGCAGGGTATGCTCAGACGTGAGTCCCTTGCTCACTTTGCCACTGGATTCAAGCAAGCCGGGCTGAAGACGGCTGGAATGCCAGAAACCGGTCCTCAGAAGCTTGCCTCCGGTCCAGGGAAGACATGGCTTGGCAGTTCGGGCTGGACTGTTCCCATGAGGCACAGGGTCAGACTGATTTGCATATAACCATGTCTGAACTGGGGTGGCAGAGTGGACTAAAGAACGGTGATGGATTAAACCCAGATCTTTAGACTGGGTGTGAGTGTTTGATTGATTCGGATGCTCCGTCCATCACCACCCCCTTTTGTAACATTGAACATGAGCCCTTTCTCAAAGACTGACATGATTTCAGCGGTGATGTTCTTGGCTTGGGATTTTATTCTTATCTGGGATGCCACATTAAGTAGATATGATACACAAATACTATAAATAAAGCCTCCTCAAATAAAGCTTTAGGACAGATCTTTTTCTTCAGGCCGCAGGAATATTCAAAGAGAGAAGAAAAGGTCAAAAAAAGCATTTTTCTTTTTTACGGATAGACTATATTTTTGTAAGAAATTATGTGGACCCAGTACAACTACAGACAGAAATTGGCTTAATATCTATCTCTGATCACCCCCCAGAGTTGGAAAAGTTTGACCTGGGAAAAAAAAGGCTTAGGATGGGGTAATGGTAACTACATAATGGTCTACTTTATGACACACTTCTTCAGAAAGGATGTGAAATCACCAATCAAGGCATACTTTTTGCTTAATGTAAAACAGGACGTTTCAATAAAACAATTATGGGATGAATTTAAGGCTATATTGAGGGGGGAATTCATTACTACAATGGCAGGATTACATAGGATGTGAGCTTTTTAAACACAAAAAATAAAAATGGAACTCAAAAGGGTGGAGAAGGATCACAGGGAGTGCCTCATGCACATCATTCTTTGGCATATGACACCTACTAAGTGACAATTGATAAGTTGAAGTAGCCCCTCTCCACAGCACAAGGCTATCTTATAGGTCAGGTAACATGGTGTGCTTAAAACATGCCTACAGCTCATCAAAAGAAAGAAAGAGATTATGTCACAGACATATTGTTTTGCAGAGGGAAGACATTGCCGGAGAGTCGGGGAAAGTTGAAGAAATTTGTGGAAACTATGCTAATCTTTACTTGGTGGAATCATATGACACACTGGACTAAATAAATCATACCACAAAAGCAAGCCTCTCTAAACTCCCACAGCTACATTGTGAGGTTGGACATGGCCCTTTCTGCAGGGTCCTCAACAGGTTTTTTGCCTATACCCTCCTGTTTCGATAACCCCCTTTTGTTGGCTTTTACTTTTCTGCGCACTTCACCACTGCTAGCCAGTGCTACATGCTTCTGCTCTTTCATGTAAACATGTTAAAATTGGCTTACACCCAACTGACACATTTAGTGTATATATATATATATATATATATATATATATATATATATATATATATATATATATATATATATATATATATATATATATATATATATATATATATATTACCTACTGGCTATCGCCAGTAGGTATATATAGTTAGGATTTTTTCTCTATGGGACTTTTGAAAATTCTATGTCTAATAACTTTGGCGTTTGTGGACGGAATCGGCTGAAATTTTCAGGAAAATGGCACATTTTGTTTCTGAACAGCCCCTAAAAATTTGGGGGGGGGGTTCGTCAAGGGGGGGCCGAGAAAAAAGGGGGGTCCAAAAACGCATTTTTCCCATGTTAATTTCCATAGGGCGTTTGGCCTCACTTTTAGCTCGAACGGCTGAATGGATTTGCACGAAACTTGGCAAAATTGTTGGGACTGTTAGCCCGATGTGCCTTTGTTGGGTCTCAATATATGTGCTCCAGTGGATTTTGAGAAATTAACGTTTTAAAAAATGTATATATCTGTGACAGCGTCCCAGATAGCGCTCCAGATCGCGTACTTTTCGCGTCACGGAGCTTTGCGAAGCAATGCTGATTGGCTCTCCGGTGTCTGTCAACATTCTAAACAGTCCGGAGCGGCCGCCATCTTGTCTCTTGGTAGGATCGAGAGACAAGAAGAGGTGAAAAACGAAGGGGGAATTTAATGAAAGGGGGCAAGGTAGACCCCTCTTGACCCCCTAGGAATGATGTTGGGGTTATTAAAGGGTCCCGTGGGGAAAATTAAAAAAATGTGATTTTTCACGGTAGAAGCGCTTCTCGGTTCGCAAATTAACGGCTGAATGGATTTGCACGAAACTTGGCAAAATTATAGGGACTGTTAGTCCGATGTGCCTTTGCTGGGTCTCAATATATGTGCTCCAGTGGATTTTGAGAAATTAACGTTTAAAAAACAGGTATATCTGTGACAGCGTCCCAGATAGCGCTCCAGATCGCGTACTTTTCGCGTAACGGAGCTTTGCGTAGCGAAGCTGATTGGCTCTCCGGTGTCTGTCAACATTCTAAACAGTCCGGTGCGGCCGCCATCTTGTCTGTCGGTAGGATCGAGAGACAAGAGGAGGAGAAAAACGACGGGGGAATTTAATGAAAGGGGGCTAGGTAGACCTCTCTTGACCCCCTAGGAATGATGTTGGGGTTATTAAAGGGTCCCGTGGGGCAAATAATAAAAATTTGATTTTTCGCTGTAGAAGCGCTTCTCGGTTCGCAAACTGGTAGCGAAACGTGAATTCGCCATTTTGTGTTTCGATTTCATTAAATTACTAGGTATAAGGGGGTACGGGAGACGTATCCTGACCCCTTTTGTTTTCTGAGGGTGGCTGAGGAGGCTCATATATGTTGATACATGTCTTCCAGCGGCTGTGCGTGAGCGTTTTTTTTTTGTTGCGTGACGTCTGTTAACGTTTGATTCGATGGAAATCAGGAAGTGTTGACCGCCATTTTGTCACTGCGAGTAAATATTTTGTTTTAAATAATTGTTATAAATTAATCCTTATTGATAAACATTGTCTGCGCCATCTTGTCTTTTTTGCAATGCCACACTTTTGTTGAGCACGGCAGCCATTTTAGATGCCTTGACCAGACCCACTCTCTGCACTCCGCCGATCCTCAGCATGGCTCCTCACCCTCGCAAGCATCTCCCCCACGCACTGTTCACCCCCGCTCTCTCTCTCATGCATGGGCCAGAAACCTCCTCCCATGTGCGCTGCTCTTCCCTGAGAATCACACCCTGTGCCCGCCCGACACCACCCTTTCACCCTATTCACTACCGCACCCTCTAACACTCCTCTTCCTCTGTGTCCGATTGTCCAGGCCGGTCCCAGGCTATCACCTAGCCCTGCAGATGTAGTTTATGGCCCCAGCTGTAGAGAATCACCCCTCTTCAAAGGAGTTACAGTAGATCAAGGCCCCCACCCGATGAGATCCGTCACACCACACGCGTTCCTACTATCTGATAACCATCCTGTATTGTGCTTGGGGAGGGGATTCTCACTGTGAGGGTGTGTGGGACCGAGCCTGAAGCGGAAGATTCCAGGGATGCCTCTTTGTACATCAAAGTTTTTACAATTATGTGTCACATTAAAAATATATAGCACTCCAACAAAGTAGAAGGAAAATAACACTTTAATAACTTATAAATATATAGAACGCAACAAAAACAGTAAATACATTTAAACATTTTTTTAAAAAAGAAGCAACAATGGTCAGTAGCTGTGTTTTGTGCGAATAGTCCCAAGGCAGCACAACGTGCTGAGTTCTGGAGGGCACCCAGGTGATGTTACATGGGTGCCGCACTGGTTTTTGGTATCCTACAATGCAGCTCCGAAAAACGGTGTGGGGCGTCCCAGGGGGTGCGCGGGGAGGCCTCGTCAGTAGCGGTCTGTTGTGCTAATAGTCCCAAGGCAGCAGAACGCGCTGAGATGTGGATGGCACCCACGTGATGTCCAGTAAGTTGTCGCACTGGTTTTGGCATCCTACAATGCTGCTCTGAAAAACGGCGTGGGGCGCCCCGGGGGGGGGGGTGGGGGGTAGGCGGCGTGAACGGGTCTCTCCAGGTGGAGGCTCGTCGGCTGTACTGGGGCGCCCCTTTACCGTTTCAGTTGCCATTCCGCCCGCTTTTGCTACACTGTGCCTCATCCTCCATTCAGCTGTTTATCGCCCGCTCTTGTGGCTACAGCGTCTCGCTCACCATGTAGTTGAGTTGCGCCCACTCTTGCGGTGCAGCGATAGGCGGCTGCCACAGGACTCTTAAAATGGCGGACGGCTCTTCGGATTTGGGCCTGGTCCACTAACATGGCCCTGGGACACCTTGGAACTCGGACGTCCACTGAGCCTTGAAGATTTTACAAAAGTCTTGGGGGCTCCCGACTCCTGCAGGCTTCCGGTGGGGAGCGGCTGCCATGATTGCTCGCGGAATGACCACGACGGAGCCACGAGATGGTGGTGCTCTCAGGCTGACGCCAGCTTCAGTCTGAAACATCTAGAAACAAGGTGGGGCTTTCATCGTTTGGGAAAAAAAATGTTTTAATCCAATGAAAAGTGATATTTTTAGGTCATATGATCAAGCCTTCCATCATTAGGAAACCAAAAGTAAAATGAACCAATGAAAAGTTTTATAAAGAAGTCACATGACCTGTTATGCTTACGTTACGCGCTGCTATAAAAAGCGTAGAAAATCCGTTGGCACGTGAGGCGGCGTCAGTAGCGGACCGATGTGCGAATAGGCCGAAGGCAGCACAACGCGCTGAGATCCGGATGGCACCGAGGTGGTGTCCAGCAAGTTGCACTGGTGTGGCCATCCTACAATGCTGCGCCGAAAGTCGGCGTGGGGTGCCTGGGGGGGGGGAGGTGGCGCAAACTGGCCTCTCTCGCCTCCTCAGGTGGAGGCACCTGATGTGCAGTGCGGCGCCCCTTATCTTTTCACTCGCCGACCAGCAGAGTTGCGCCCGCACTTGCTGCTACAGTAGGCCAAAGGCAGCACAACGCGCCAAGATCCGGATGGCACCGAGGTGGTGTCCAGCAAATTGCCGCACTGGTGTGGCCATCCTACAATGCTGCGCCGAAATTCGGCGTGGGGCGCCCCGTTGGCCTGTGAGGTCGCGTCAGTCAGTGGGGGCTGTTTAAGAAAGCAATGTGATGCTGTGCGTCGCCCCCAAGATGGAGGCTCCTCGGCTGCAGTGGGGCGGCGCTTGGTGTTTCACTCGCTATCCAGATGAGTTGCGTCCGCACTTGCGGCTACAGTAGGCCGAAGGAAGCACAACGCGCCGAGATCTGGATGGCACCGAGGTGGTGTCTAGCAAGTTGCCGCACTGGTGTGGCCATCCTACAATGCTGCGCCGAAAGTTCCATGGTCCGGCGTAACTTTTTTCCTTTTCCTTTCTGCATCTTGTCCCACAATCCGTTTAACCTTTAGACATGACCAGGTCCCTGAATGTGTGCAGGGGGACGCTATTGATTGAATCAAAATGGCGGCTTCACACAAAGCTGACTCAAGCGTTGCTGGTGATACTATACAGACAAAAAATGGTTTTCAGTTTGTACATTCTTCAGGATTTTTCCATCCAAGTCTGCTTGAGAGTTTGTAGAACAATGGCTTTAGATCTTGCCCTTCCCTCTTTTGACTGTTGGTCTTGTTGCCTATGTCTTCTGTTGTCATTTAACTGAACCTTTTTTGACTGCCGAAAGGGGTTCTGGTCCGACCGCTGGTTGGTGGAGATATTTTGACTATATCCTGGACCTGCCCGGCCTCGCCCAAAATGGCGCCGGTATAAATGGGACTCGTACCTCCTTGTTGTGTACTGGTTGCACAACCTTGATATCACGAGATACGTAGGCAGTTTTGAAGCACATGGCGGGCGGGAATGAGAATTTATTGAATATTTCGACATCCCTATTGATATTAAGTTCTGATGTGTTATTGATTACTGTACTATTGAAAGTTCGAATTAACGTCACCCATGGTACTTGCCCGCAAATGTATATCTAGATAATTTTATTGTAAGTGGCCCTGTTGTATTTTAATTACAAAATGTACGTCCACCGATTTCGCAACTGTTAGACACCTTAGTTCTTGCAACCTAATGGCCCGCTCGTTGCGTTCCTCTACAGTGTAAATGTCTCCTCATCATATACGATTCCAGTTTGCTCCGTGGCCGGCCCACGTGGTTATAGGCCCGTATTTGTATACTGACATTTTCACAATAAAGGTTTTTAAAACAAAACATGGTAGTAGTATTTACATTGGTAAAGTTTTTAATTTTAGTCACTGTTTTCGAATCAGTAAAAGGCAAGTGAAATAAAGCAGTCCAATTACATGACGGATAAAAGGTATAATACGCAGGAACGCAGTAAAGATAAATGGTCAAGGGCTGTTGTGTTTTTTACTCCTGCAACATAAAGTGATTGATAAGAATCTGATATTCGGGCGTATCGGCGACTAAGACAGCAGGCCGAGCATCTTTTGCTCAACGGCTCCGTCATGGGACGAAGAAACGCCCTTTTGCTAGAAAAAGGAATATATTTTACTTGCAGGACAGTTGTAAATTTTCCGGGAAAATACATTAGCCTGGAACATTATAACATATATGTTTAAGAAAAAATAATGTTCGAAAGCAATAAAAAGCGTAATTTTTAGGTCATATGACCAAGCCTTTCATCATTAGTATAACAAAAGTAAAATGAACCAATGAAAACTTTTATTAACAAGTCACATGACCTGTTATGCTTACGTTACGCGCTGCGCGCCGCGCCCCGGATCTCTTCCGGGAAGCTGCGCTTCGCGCACTGGAGTACTTCCGGGTGCGCTAACGCGGCGTGTCATATAACGCATTACGCGACAACGTAGGTCCAGAATATAGTCAAAATGTCTCCACCAACCAGCGGTCGGAACACGACCCCTTTCAGCAGTCTAAAAAGTTCTGTTAAATGACAACAGAAGGGACAGGCAACAAGAACCATCAGTCAAAGAGTGGAGGGCAAGTTCTTCCCTACCGGGTCACGTTGGGGCGCTACCGGAACTGATCGAATTGGTAGTCTACAGTGTTTCTGGATGTTTCAGACTGAAGCTGGCGTTAGCATGAGAGCACCACCATCTCGTATCTCAGTCGTGGCCATTCCACGAGCAATCATGGCAGCCGCTCCCCACCAGAAGCCTGCGGGAGTCGGGGGCCCCCAAGACTTTTGTAGAATCTTCAAGGCTCAGTGGACGCTTTCGAGAATGGGGCCCAAGCCCTAGCAGACAAGCGTCCGAGTTCCAAGGTGTCCCATGGCCATTTTAGTGGACCACGCCCAAATCTGAAGAGGCGGCCGCCATTTTGAGAGTCCTGTGGCAGCCGCCTATAGTTGCATCGCAAGAGCGGGAGCAACTCAACTACATGGTGAGCGAGACGCTGTAGTCGCAAGAGCGGGTAGTAAACAGCTAAATGGCGGAAGAGGCACAGTGTAGCGAAAGCGGGCGGAATGGCAACTGAAACGGTAAAGGGGCGCCCCACTACAGCGTGTCTTCAGGTCAAACGGATTGTGGGATAAGGTCCAGAATGGAAGAGTAATCAAAAGGCAAAAAGTTCAGCCGGACCCCGGGAGCCGGCCGCCTATGTCGGGGGCGATCTTAGGCCACGCCAGGGCAACACGACTTGGGGAGGGGGCAGAAGTCAAGCGCACCCTCCCAGTCCGCGCCACCACACCGTATGTTGAAAATCTGAAGCCATCGTTCTACAAACTCTCAACCAGCCTTGGATGAAAAATCTTGAAGAATGTACAAACTGAAAACCAGTTTTTGTTTGCATAGCATCAGCAGCAATGCTTGCTATCAGAATGCATGAGTTTCATGCTCGATCGATTGAGCTAGCCGGATCAGGCAACAAAAAGTATAAAATAGTTATGTAAATAGTTATTTAATAAAATGTTTTACCCTGTTACTTTGCTGGTGTGTTGTATATATTTATAATATTTGCATAGAGTTTATCGTTATTTTGGGCGGGGTGGGTGGCGGAGCCGAGCTGTCTTGCAGCCATCATGGTGTGGAGCTCAGTTAATCTCACTAGTTTCGTATTTCTCATGAAGGGTTGTTCCTAATGTTTCTATTTTAGCGAGGTCAAAAAGAGATCCCATTAGTGGTCTACTGATTTTGCTCGATTATTATTTTTTTTAACACGATTTTTCACTATCTGCAAAGACTAAACAGAGTATTGCGGCTTTGTGCTTGTTAGTAAATAGAGAATGAACCAAAGAGAATAAATTCTAAAATAGTAAATGCTTGGATAACAATCAATCAAATGGAGAGACAAGCAGGCACGACGGATTACAACGGGGGCAAAGGCCTGCGTTAACTACCCTTCACTTTCTGCAAAGAGAGAGTACTTCTAAGAGAAAAGAGGGGGGGGGGCAGCGTTTAAAGCACATCAGCGTACATAAACACGAAAATGTTTTTACCTATCACGTACTTGACATTTGACAGCTTTTGATATTTGTTATTAAAAAACCATTGAAATTCAATGAAAAAACCACAGGTTTTAGCCCATATATAGTTAGGGATTAGCATTTACAAAACCTTATTTTACTCGCATAAAACCATTGAAATTCGCATATATAGTTAGATGCGCTAACTATATATCGCGCACCCGCAATCCACTGCTGATGATGTCACATATTACATCATTCATGACATGCTCAGTAACATCACTGATGACATCTCAAATGACATCACTGATGACATCACTGATGACATCTCAAATGACATCACTGATGACATCACTGATGACATCACTGATGACATCACTGAAGACATCCCAAATGACATCACTGATGACATCTCATTTGACATCTCATTTGACATTACTGAGCACATCACTAATGACATCATTCATGTGATAATACGATTAACCTCTTCAGACTCTAATATAACCTTAGATACACTCAGTGTAAACAAAAACTCACAGACTCACTCATCCATGGAGTTACTCACACACCTAGTCAGTCATGCAAAGAATCAATCACACCTCCATTTCCTCTACTATACAGTTATACACACCTTACCTATTCAAACATATACTAACACATATTTACTCTCTTATACAATCCCTGATACAAGTTCACAATGATCCATACAGCCACTCACACATTCACTGGCTCTTATGCACAGTTATTTATATATGTCAACTCTCACATGTACTGTGTTTTACATATGTACTTACTTTGACATGTAGCACTGAGATATCCATTCACTCAGCAATACACTCATGCACACAGTCAACCGCCCATGCAGCTGTTTCCACATGCACTCTTGAACTCATACATCTAGTGAATCAACTGCTCACACATCTATGCACAGAGTCACACACCTCCCAGCCACCCCCACACACACTCAGTCTCCCATACAAATACTTTGGCAACCAATCAATAACCCATATAGTTACTCATATAGCTACTGATTAACACATGCAGCAGTTTACAGAACAACAGACATAATGATGTACAAATTAAGACAGTTTAGTCACTAACCCATGCACTCAGTGAGACACATTTAATCACTCACTCATACAGTCAGTCATGCACCTACTAAATCCTTCATCCAGACACTTATACATCCACTCATTCTTCAATATGTGAGACATATTTTAACTTTACAGAAACATACAGTCACTGGAAGATGTCATCAGTGATGTCATCAGTGATGTCACTGAGCATGTCATGAATGATGTAATATGTGACATCATCAGCAGTGGATTGCGGGTGCGCGATATATAGTTAGCGCATCTAACTATATATGCAAATTTCAATGGTTTTATGCAAGTAAAATAAGGTTTTGTAAATGCTAATCCCTAACTATATATGGGCTAAAACCTGTGGTTTTTTCATTGAATATATATATATATATATATATATATATATATATATATATATATATATATATATATATATATATATAAAGTCGAACTTTTTGACACTTTCCACGTCAAAAAACACACGAACACCTTATATCTTCGAGAAACGCTTTATTGCAGGTTTCTGGCAGTAAACTCTACGCGTTTCAGGAGCTCACCTCCCTTGCTCACGAGTGACATTATTGTGTATACGATAGGGTTTTAAACAGACATGTGACTTTGCAGTGCATAAACATAAACAATAGACTATTGCTGTAAAAGTAAATAAAAATTGTGAAGATACTAATGGTAGTGCCGAGTGTAGTCTTGACAGTGTTTTTAAATTACATATTACTCTTTGGGGCTTTTTGACTTAAATAGTAACATTAGCATATACATGTTCCATGCTTTATTCTCCACTATGATGAAATGTTTAGCATAGCTTATATTTTGTATATTTGCTACTTCACTTGCCCTTATGTTGAATTTTCATTAAATGTCTCTGAGATATTTTGCCCTAGTGGGCTTATATCCATATCTTCATCAGATGTATGGTTCCAAATCAAATCAAATTATATGACCGTTCCTTCCTGTACTTTTGTAATTAATACTCATAATTGTAATGCTATTTCTACATTTCCTTATAGTATACAATTTACAAAACTCTTTGATTGGTATCAGTTTTTGGTAAACCATAGAGAATCATTTTGCCCCAGTGGGCATACATTTTGTCCTTCCGGGCAACACATTATCATTTCCACGTAGTCAATTTCAAGTCCCCATTTTCACTCCTTTCGTCCTCTTATTACTCGGCTGACATGTACTTCAATTCATTCCTCTTCCATTATTCATTAGTATCTATGAAAACACATAGACAAAAATTATATTAACCACACATATATTCCAACTTATACCCTGTGAATTAAAAAACCAAAAAATGGTTATTATACTTGTCTGAGACAAACAGAACTCATTTTTTCAGTCCTATAGACCGGAATGGGTCAAACACTGGGATCGCATATTCAAAGTGACACAACATAATATTACTTAAAGCCAGACTAGGTCATGTCGCCATTAGCTCCTAACTACCAAAATATCATCTTCGTTTTCATTACAGAACAACTTCTCACACCCCCAATGTCTCATATTATTAAAAGATTGAGTTGGCAGTCATTAGTCCTGGACTTAAATTGCAATATCATCGTTTTTTAGCCTAGATGAGTTTCCAGTTCCTCATCGCAATTATGTCCAATCGGTACTGTTGTTTGGTATTTAATAATCAGTCTGGATTCTAGTCTCCGTAGTTTTTGGATCTTATTTCCCCCTCTGTCATCATGTTTGATCATGTCTAACACACAGAATCTCAATAAGTTTGTATTCTGGTTATGTTCTGTTTGAAAATGCCTTGCGATGGGGTAAGCTTTATCACAATTCTTTATGGCCCTTAAGTGCTCCAAAATCCTGATTTTGGCTTTGTGTATCGTGCTGCCGATATAGGCCTTATCACAAGGGCAGAACAAAGCATAAACTGCAAACTCCGTGTTGCATGATGTATGATCTTGTATCACAAAGGGTTCTGTGTGTGGTGAGAGTTTAACTTCTTTACAGTTTTTACTATGCTTACATGCTTTGCAGTTTCTGCAAGGAAAAAATCCTTGTATCCCCATTGGTTTTTCCTTTACTGGAATTACAGCACTACATAGTTCATCTTTTAAGGACTTAGTTTTCTTGAAAGTTATCTGTGGATATGATTCTACATATCCTGCAATTTCAGGGTCTGTTTGCAATACAGGCCAAAATTTCTTTAGGCCTCGTTTAATCATAAACGCTTGGCTGCTGTATGACGTGATGAAGCGCGTTTTTGGATTTACATTATCATCCAATGTTTTATCCTTGTCCTTTTCCCTTAGTAAACTTTCCCTGCTTCTTTCCTCCACGAGACCTTTGGCCCTGTTGATGGTTTTTTCAGTGTATCCTCTTGCTCTGAATCTTTCAATCATTGTGTTTTCTTCTTCCTTAAAGCTTGCAAATGTGCTGCAGTTTCTTTTCACTCTTAATAATTCTCCTATTGGAATGCTCTGTATTAATGAGCTCTGATGGCAACTGCGTGTATGTAGCAGACTATTTCCTGCTGTTGTTTTTCTGTACAAGGAGCTTTCTAGTCTGTTGTTTTCCACCTTTAATCTTAAATCAAGGAAATCTAGACTTTTCTCTGCCCATTGGCTGGTGAATTTTAAATTGAAATCATTGGAGTTAAGTTCCTTCACAAAGTTTTTTGCTTCTGTCTCTGAGCCTGACCAAACCACGAAAATGTCATCGATGTATCTGACCCATTTGATGACACTCTTCTTATACATCGATGACCTGTATACCACTTCTTCTTCCCAGTACCCCATGAAGAGACCCGCAAAGCTCGGCGCGAAACAAGTCCCCATGGAAGTCCCCAGGATTTGTCTATAGATTTTAGAATCAAAGAGGAAGTAGTTTTGAGTCAGACACAGTTCCATTATTTTTAGAAGCATTTGTGTGTGGCAGAGATAAGAGATTGATCTTCTGGATAGGAAATGTTTGCACGCCGAAAGCCCCAGTGTGTGTGGGATACAGGTGTATAGCCCCACTACATCAAGTGATAACAATGTGTAGTTCTCTTCCCATTTCAGTGTCTCCATGAGCTTAAGAAAAGCCCCTGAATCCTTAACAAAGGATGGCAGACTCTGTACCCAACTCTGTAGAAAGAAATCTACGTATTGTGAGGCATGTTCAAGACAGCTTCCTATTGATGAGACTATTGGCCTCCCTGGTGGGTTATTTCTGTCCTTATGGATCTTCGGTAGAAGATATAAGGCTGGTAGTCTAGGGGACTTGCATTCAAGGAATTTGAACTCTTCTGTCTCTATCAGTCCTTTCCCTTTCCACTCTTGGAGTAAACTATGGAATAACCTGATTGATGTCTCATATTCCATGCGGTTACTTCTGCAATATTTAGTCTCATCTGAAAGCTGCCGTAATCCTTCTTTAATGTAGTCAATTTTGGCCTGCACTACTACATTGCCCCCCTTGTCTGATTTTTTTATCACTATGCTGGGGTCATTTTTCAAACTAAGCAAGGCTTTCCGCTGTTGGTTATTTATGTTGCTCCAGCATTTTAATTTTTTATTAGAAATATGTTGTAGTTCTTTGCACATGCCCCGCTCAAACACATCTATGGCATCATTCTTTAGTTGGGGGAGGAAAGTTGACTTTGACTTAAAGCCACTATTGGCACTCATATCTAAGGCTATGCTTTCAGATCTGTATCTTTCGTAAGGGCAACTTGTGTCCTCCACTTCCTCAGCTAGAATTCTTAGTGAGTGTTCCAATTCTGCCTCCGCCATACTTATGCTACTGGCTTCTTCTCTAGGTGCTATAGATTTATCTGTGACTTTGCAGGCAAACCACTTTCTAATTCTAAGTTTTCTCGTGAAGAAAAATAGGTCTATTCGGCTTTGTGTAAAGTTAAAGGTTCTAGATGGACAAAAACTTAACCCCAAAGATAAAAGTTCTACCTCATAGTTGGTGAGATTCCTCTTCGAGAGATTCACGACGGTCTGTCTCTCCATTATTTCGCCTTCAGTTGGCCCCTTGTTCTTCGTCCCACTGGGCTTCCTAGATCTCCCATAGCTGAGGTATTCTTGTTTCTGCCTCCTCTGTTTCCTCTTCCTCGACTTTGAAAGGATTGGCCGTTGTTTCCTCCTCTTCCCTTCATGACCATATTGAACTCCGTAAAAACATCGTTTTTTTCTCCTAAAAAACCTTGTACGCTGGATGCATCACTTCCACTCATTAGACTTCCTTCTGTTGATGTTTCGTCGTTGACTAGCAATCCACTTTCTTTTGATTGCGTTGCCGAGTTCGCGGCGCTCTTGGCTTGCATTTCTCCTCTTATTTTATCATATTTTTTGGCGAATGTTATTATTTGACCTTTCTGATAGTCAACTAAGTCTCGTTGAAATTTGCGTTGTTTCTTCATTTTTATATCCTTTTCAATTTTATCCAGGCTAATTTCCATTCTTTCCATCTCTTTTTTAAATTCATCCTCGCTGCATATGTTTTTCAGTTCAGTGCTTAGATCCTCAATCTCCTTGCTTAGCCTCTCCACGTCTTTTGAGGCATAACACACTAGCATTTTCAGCATGTTTGTTGAGCACTGGTGGTTATTTTCAGCCCACTTGTTAATTAGCTCTGGATCTGGGTTGTGGAAGGTTGGCATTATGAAGATTCTTAATCCACGTGGGACTCGTGACACATCAATATATTTTTGTAATGTAGTGGCTTCCCACCACTTGTTCTGCTCACTTTTTAATGCTCTCCACAGTTTGTCCCACAGCAGTCTTTTCTCAGACTTTCCACTTACTTGTGCTTCTTTGGTGGAAACTGACATCACCGTGTTTTCGTTATATTTTTCGAATATTTCATTAGCATCTTGTATCCGTTTGTCTCTTCTCCCTGATGCCATTGTTCCTGCTGTGTGTTTTAGCACTGATCGGTGCTTCGTTTCTTTAGTTGTGCCTTCCGTTCCGTTTTGGATCACGGCGCATGCACTCCCTCTCCGGCTGTCAGCTGTTCTTCACAGATCTCCTAGGGAACCCGCGTTGCCGGTATTCTTGCTACTTTGTTGCCGCTTTCACTCTCCTTCGGCATTTCGCATCGGCTGCATTTTCTCTCCGCGGTTCCTGAAACCTTTTGTAAACAAAGCCGGGGGCTCGAGCAGAATTCAAAGTCCCAATTCCAGTTGCTTGGCAGCCGCCAAGCTCCGCTCCCTCGAGCCTCTTGACGAAGGCGGTTCGCGTGTAGGCAGCGAGCCTTCACATAAAGTCGAACTTTTTGACACTTTCCACGTCAAAAAACACACGAACACCTTATATCTTCGAGAAACGCTTTATTGCAGGTTTCTGGCAGTAAACTCTACGCGTTTCAGGAGCTCACCTCCCTTGCTCACGAGTGACATTATTGTGTATACGATAGGGTTTTAAACAGACATGTGACTTTGCAGTGCATAAACATAAACAACAGACTATTGCTGTAAAAGTAAATAAAAATTGTGAAGATACTAATGGTAGTGCCGAGTGTAGTCTTGACAGTGTTTTTAAATTACATATTACTCTTTGGGGCTTTTTGACTTAAATAGTAACATTAGCATATACATGTTCCATGCTTTATTCTCCACTATGATGAAATGTTTAGCATAGCTTATATTTTGTATATTTGCTACTTCACTTGCCCTTATGTTGAATTTTCATTAAATGACTCTCTTATACAATCCCTGATACAAGTTCACAATGATCCATACAGCCACTCACACATTCACTGGCTCTTATGCACAGTTATTTATATATGTCAACTCTCACATGTACTGTGTTTTACATATGTACTTACTTTGACATGTAGCACTGAGATATCCATTCACTCAGCAATACACTCATGCACACAGTCAACCGCCCATGCAGCTGTTTCCACATGCACTCTTGAACTCATACATCTAGTGAATCAACTGCTCACACATCTATGCACAGAGTCACACACCTCCCAGCCACCCCCACACACACTCAGTCTCCCATACAAATACTTGGG
Organism: Lissotriton vulgaris; assembly: GCF_964263255.1. Lineage (NCBI taxonomy): Eukaryota > Metazoa > Chordata > Amphibia > Caudata > Salamandridae > Lissotriton > Lissotriton vulgaris. The sequence goes on along the minus strand of NC_141691.1, from coordinate 1,510,735,742 downwards.
CAACCAATCAATAACCCATATAGTTACTCATATAGCTACTGATTAACACATGCAGCAGTTTACAGAACAACAGACATAATGATGTACAAATTAAGACAGTTTAGTCACTAACCCATGCACTCAGTGAGACACATTTAATCACTCACTCATACAGTCAGTCATGCACCTACTAAATCCTTCATCCAGACACTTATACATCCACTCATTCTTCAATATGTGAGACATATTTTAACTTTACAGAAACATACAGTCACTGGAAGATGTCATCAGTGATGTCATCAGTGATGTCACTGAGCATGTCATGAATGATGTAATATGTGACATCATCAGCAGTGGATTGCGGGTGCGCGATATATAGTTAGCGCATCTAACTATATATGCAAATTTCAATGGTTTTATGGAAGTAAAATAAGGTTTTGTAAATGCTAATCCCTAACTATATATGGGCTAAAACCTGTGGTTTTTTCATTGAATATATATATATATATATATATATATATATATATATATATAATATATATATATATATATATATATATATATATATATATATATATATATATATATATATATATATATATATATATATATATATATATATATATATATATATATATATATACCCATAGTAATGAGGTATTACATGTACCGAGGGCATGTAAAATACATGCTACTAGAGGGTCTGTAGCACTCACCATGCCACCCATAGAGTAGCCTTTTAAACATGTCTCAGGCCTGCTAAAGCAGGGCTGTGTATGCAGCTTTAAACTGACATTTCAACCTGTCAAAATAAACCCTTTGATAAACCTAAACCTTCCCTTTTAAATCATATAAGTCCCTCCTACGGTATGCCATAAACAGCACATACATGCACACGGACGGGACTAAAGGAGGGGGCCTAAGGTAGAATTTGGGAGTCTTAACATCGAGTGCAATATAGAGGGTAGGTTCACAAACTGTGAGGGAGTTAGTTGGTTAGATCTTTGTTTGGTAACGTCTAGATTGGCAGGAAAAAAATCGAGGATGGATGTAGGGGAGGTTAGAGCGTTATACAAAGCTATCAGGGGTTTGTATGGTGGACACAGACAGTTGGAGACATAAAGGAGCAATAAGGGTTATTAAAGAAACTGGTTTGGACCGGTTGGATTATCGCGTTACTCACAGCATGGTAGTAGGTTCAACTAAAGGATGTTTTTTTACAGATAAGCAGGGTTTAAACATGAATTAACAGAGTTTTATTGTTTTTCATTTGACAGTTTTCCCTGAGGAAGGGCACAAAAGAGGCCCGAAATGCATTGGGATATTTGTTTACATCTAAAGCTGCTGTTCATGAATTGTATATATCTAAGCATGAGCGGAAAATACGTTCCGCTCGCGGATTTCATGGATTTTCGGTAGATTCGCAATCCGCGAGATTCGCGAATTTCCCGCAAAATCCGCAAACGAAAATCCGCGAACGGAACGGATTGGGTCAAAAGTTCAAGCTGACTTTTGTAACTCTTTTAGAATGGCGCCGGCAATCTGCCAGAGCCATTCTAAAACAGTTACAAAAGTCAGCTTCAACAGGAAGCTCTAATAGATAAAGTAAAGCAGGTGCTGCTCAAATTCAGTTACACAATCATTAATCACCCCAAACTTGGGGTGATTAATGATTGTGTAACTTAATTTGACCTTCAACTGGAGCACCTGCTTTACTTTATCTATTAGTGCTTCCTGTTGAAGCTATTTCTAGCTATTTTAGAATGGCGCTGGCAGCTTGCCGGCGCCATTCTAAGTGGGGCTGAGGGCAGAAGGGCACAAAAGTGGGACAGAGGGCAGAAGGGCACAAAAAATGAGTGGGGCAGAGGGCAGAAGGGCACAGAAACAAGTGGTACAGAGGGCAGATGGGCATAAAAAACGAGAGGGTGGAAGTGATTAAGCAGGCAAAAAAAAAACCCCGCGAAATTGCAAAGCGCCTCGCGAACACCAGCGAACACGCAATGCGCCTCGCGAACACCCGCGAACACGCAAAAAAAAATCCGCAAATTCACAGGAATTCGCAAATTTTGCGGATTGCCAATTCGCAAATCCGCAAATTCGCGAATTGCCAATTCGCAAAATTCGCCCATGCTTATATATATCCTACGTGGTGCAGTAAAAGGCCCGGATGGGCATAAAACCAAAACAGATAAAAAATGTTTAAATTAATGACTACATGGAATAAACAAAGATTAAGAAAACAAAGAGTGTTGGAAACAATCATGTTGGCTGTGCGAATGGAAATTGACATAGGGCATGGTACAGTGCATTTAAAAATTTGGACATGTACTTTTAATTTTTACATGTTCAGCTACTGAAAATTTTTAAATGCATTTATCACTACTGCAATCTCTCCTATAGGATCAAATTGAGTAGCCTTCTTCCATTTATTGAGTGATAACTTTCAATTGAGACACTATAAGAAAGTTAAAGGAATAAATGATGCACGGAATGCTGAACAATGCAAACATTCAACCCCAGTCACAAAGATCTGGGTTTAAACCATTGTTCTTTTGCTCACCATGCCACCCCAGTTTGGACCCAGCCATATGCAAATCAGTCTTAACCCTGTTGCTCATGGGAAAAGTCAAGCCTGAACTGCCAAGCCAGGTCCACTCTTGACCAGAAACAAGCATCCTGGGACCGGTTTGGGGGCATCAACCCTGATCAGCCAGGCTAGCTTGAATCCAGTGGTGCAGTGAGCATGGGACGCATGTCTGGGTATACCCTTCCCACTTAGGGCCACAAAAGCAAAAGGAACAAATGATCTACGGAATGCTGAACAATGCAAATGTTCACCCGAGTCACAAAGAACTGGGTTTAATCCATTGTTTCTTTGCTCACCACGCTACCCTTGTTTAGACCCAGCCATATGCAAATCAGTCTTGACCCTGTTCCTCATGGGAACAGTCCAGCCCGAACTGCCGAGCCAGGGCCTCACTGGACCGGAAACAAGTGTCCTGGAACCAATTTTGAGGCATCGCCCCTCATCAGCGAGGTTATCTTGAATCCAGTGGTGTAGTGAGCACAGGACCCACGTCTGAGCATACCCTTCTCTCTTTGGGCAACAAAAGCTAAAGGAATGAATGATGGACAGAATGCTGAACAATGCAAAAATTCAACCCCAGTCACAAAGATCTGGATTTAATCCATAGTTCTTTTGTTCACCACGCAATCCCGGTTTGGACCCAGCCATATCCAGCTCGAATCGCCAAGCCAGGTCCTCACTGGATCGGAAACAAGCATCCTGGGACCGGTTTCTAAGTGTCACCAATGTATCGGAGAAACTGGCTTGGCAGTTTGGGCTGGACTGTTCCCATGTGAACAATGACAAGACTGATTTGCTTAAGGCTGGGTCTACACTGGAATGGCATCAAGAGCAAAAAAAACAATGGATTTAGGCACAGATCTCTGCACTGGGTGAATGTATGACATTTTTCAGCATGCTGTCTATTAATTGTTCCATTTGCATTAGTCACCCTGAGTGGCCGGGAATGCCCAGCTGTGGGTCCTATGCTCTCCATGCCACTGTAGTCAAGATAGCCTAGCTGATTAGGTGTGAAACCCTGAAACCGGTCCTAAGATGCTAGTTTCCAGTCCAGGTAGAACCTGGCTTGGCAGTTGGGGTTGTACTGGTCTCATAGGGAACAGGGTCAAGGCTGACTTGCATATAGGTGGGTCTAAACTGGAATCGCATGGGGAGCAAAAAAACAATGGATTTTGGCCCAGATCTCTGTACTGAGGTGAATGCATGACATTGTTCAGAATTCTGTCCATCAATTGTTCTTTTTAGTATTAGAAAGTTGTCAAAAACAGATGATTGAGTACACAGCTTATTTTTCTCATGTTCAAAAAATTCTGAAATAAGTTCAATTGCAGATTTCTGGTGTGAAGGCTTGATTATAAACTCTGCCCCAGAGGCATGGTGCAAAATTTCATAAGTGATATTCAAGTCGGGTTGAGTAATACATTTGTAGAACATTGACATTTTCTTCTCCTAACCATTTGGTGCCTGCAGTCTGTATCCTATGATTAGGTGTAACTGGCTATTAGTCTTTGCGCATTTCTCCCAAACTGTGAAAAAAAGGGGAAATAGGTGTTGGCAGGATGGGCCATCTCTGAATTGATGAGGGGAAGGAGCTGTCACCTACCACACTTGCCCATCACAAAGGCTCTGAATGAGCACACTCAGAAAGGGTTTTACAGTAATCTTTTGTGTCCCCAGTCAACCAGGAGCCTCGGCAGGGAGGCAGAAATCCCAATCACCTCTGGGGTGGAAGCATCTAGGAGCGTTTCCTACTTCAAAGTGGGAAACAGTTATAAATGAAAAACCCTCAGACCCATCTGTTCAGTGTACCTCTGGATATGTGAAAGACCAAGAGGACTGCTTTGGTGCTCTACAAGAAGGACTGCTACTCTGCTGCCCTGCTGTGTGAGGGAAAAAGGACTGGACCTGTATCTTAAATCCAGGACCACCATAGTGACTGCTAATGCCGAATGTCTGTCCTCCTGATCAGAGCCTTAGGGACAGAAAGGCTCCAACCACCTTGAACTCAGCTCCTGCACTCTGTTTGCTGTGATTCCTAGCTCCCAAATGGTGCCACCCAAGCCCTGGACCCATGGAAGTGGGTCTGAAGACCGACAGATACAACACAGCGCAAAGCCTCTCTTTGCGGATCTGCTTCGGAACCGCCACTGCATGATGCATCCCCAATGCAGGACCTCCCATCACAGCTTTCGGCCTACTTGGGACCATCGCTACATGATGCATCCTCAGTGCAGGCCTTTGCATTGCAAGTCCCTCTTCGATGACGTCTTAGATGATGACAGCAGACTAAGCATCACAGCTCTGCGTCTTTCACAGACCTCCGCTGTGTGATGCATCCTCGAAGCGGGATCTTGCAATGCTCTGTAAACCAGGATTTAAAGTGCTCTGCTCATTGGGCCTAACTTTATCCCTGAAATTGGCCCACACTCCCTTGGGATTCACCTTAACTGGTGGCTTTGTCCCAGTCTGGCTTGACTAAATAAATACAGTTTGAGGTTAGTACTTTTAGGCATTGTTTTCAATTAAAATCTTTAAAATTGCACATCTCCGGTCTACTAATTGGATTTTTGTTGTTTTGGTCTCAAATCATTTTTAAATTTTACTCTATTGGTCTTAATTAGTGTGGAACTTTTCTTGTGTTGTGTTTGTACTTTATTACTGTTTGAAGTGTTGCATAATGACTTTACACATCATGTGTGAATAGCAGATTCCCTGGTTGGCTTAGGTAGGTACCTTAGGTCAAACAGGGAGCCACCAGCCACCAACGTTAGGGAAAGACAGGTCGCCTCTAGAGATAGCCCCCGCTCCACACCCTTGTTAGCTTGGCTCGAGCAGCCAGGCTTATCTTCAAGGCCAATGTGTAAAGTATTTGCAATTACGCTCACAGCAACCGAATGATGACTCCACAAATAGACTCCATATGAGTTTCATAGAAAAGCAAGTATATGTTTATAAAAAGATATACAATGTGACCACACAATACTAAACCAACATATGCGTTGGGGTAAAGTTCCCCCTGGCCTATTACTATTGAGCTAAACTAAACAATCCTGTGTAATCCTAATGTCGAAACATGCAGTTCGTTATGCAACAATCAGGTACTTCACAACATAAGAACAATGCAGTTCGTAATATGGCCATCTGTACTGCAGTGCGTAAGGCAATAGCCTGGTAAACTGGTATGCCCCCATAATGCAATGTGTATGGTCCCCTTCAAAAGCAATGCAACATGTAATACAGTTATCAAGCAGTTCGTTATGCAAAACTAATGCAATTTAGAACACAAATATCAGGTAGTTCGGAATGCAACACTAATGCAATGTGTAATACGACAATACAGCAGTTTGTGATGCAGGACTAAGACAAGGCGTAACACATCTATCAGGCAGTTTGTTATATAAACCTAGTGCATTGCGTAGAACACCTTACTGGCAGTTCGTCATATAAAACTAATGCAATGGGCAATACGACCCACAGACAGTTTGTTGTGCAGAAATAAGGCAATGTGTCATACAATTATCAAATACTCCATTATGCAGGACTAATGAAATACGTGAGTTACTCCAGCACCGTTCACGGTGCCTCCGTCTGTCTCTCTGCCACTCGTGAAGCTTATGGTTAGTAAATGTGGGGTATTTGTACAAATACCCCACATTTACATTTACACACCGTTCACGGTGCCTCCGTCTGTCTCTCTGCCATTCGTGAAGCTTATGGTTAGTCTCCAGCCACAGTTGCTCCTCCCAAACGGGTAAGATATAACACAGTGAATACAGCTTTGCTCTCCAGCCACAATGCTGCCACTCCCTTGGCACACAGGCCGTGATCCGAGCCGAAGCAGAGGCTTACGCTGCAGGACAGAGAAAGAGTCTGAGAACGTCTCCCTCCGAGCCCGTGCCCCGCCCCAGGAGTCGACATACATTACCTGGGGGGCGCAAACCCACTCTCCTCTCCTCGCCCAGTGACTTGGGCTTCCGATGCATTCTCTCTGTATTTCCGGGCAATAGGAATATCCCAGGCTGCGACTACACCCGCACTCAGAGTCAATGAGACTCACTGGACTCCTGGTGCACAATAACCAGACAATTCCTCACGAGGGTCTCAGGCTGCACACTACACACGCACGCGGCGTCGCTGAGACACATTTTATCTTCTGTTGCCCACGATCACAGGGCATAACTTGTGCAGGTCTCCGGCGGTAGAAAGCCCACAAATTCTGCGTCGCAAAGACACACTTTATCTTCTGGCGCCCCGGATCACAGGTCACAACTTGTGCAGGTCTCAGGCTGTAGAAAGCACACAAACACAGCGTCCCTCGAGACACATTTGATCTTTGGGTGCCCCCGATCACAGGGCACCTCTGGCGAGGGTCTCAGGCTGCAAACAGCACATGCATACAGCGTCACTGAGACACACTTGCCCTTCTCGTGTGGAAGATCACAGGCCAATCCACGCAAAAGACTCAAGCTGCACCAAGCGCACGCACACTGCATTGCTGACACTTACTGGGCTTCCCAGTGCACACGTTCACAGGACGATCCTCTCAAAGGACTCAGGCTGCACCAAGCACATGCACACTTGTTTGGAATTCAACGTGCCCAAGATCACAGGGCACAACTTACGAAGCCCTCAGGCTTGACAGAGCATACACGCACAGATTCTCTGAGAGTCTTCACTGGAAACGTTTGTGTTCCTGTGTTTCCGAACAGGGAGCCAGCTCACCTCAGGCCCTTGGGGACAGTTACTTCAGGACACAGTACACCGCAAAGCCCTTCAAGCAGGGGGACACTGCACACAGCAACATCCCTTTAGCTTTTCCTTGGTTGAAACAGCAAACTGCAGGCCGGCCCCAGATCACACAGCAAGAGCAGTCTTATCTACCAGTCTCTTCAGTTGGTTCTTCCTTTGCAAAGGTCCTCTTGACCACAAAGTAGCTCAAGTCTTGTTCACACTTGATCAAGCCATTCTACAAAGTTCATGGGCTTCAGCTCTCATAGTTATACCCCTCAATGGCTTTGAAGTCTTGGTGTTACAGGGGGCACTGACCCCTGCTCAAACCAGTTCTGGGTGCCTCCCTTCCAGTGGCACCTTCTTCCTTTGATTAGTGGGGGTCTGGATTCTTAATCACTCAGCAGGAGATTGGACAATTGTTTTATAGCACCAGCCCAGGCCTCTTCATCTCTAGGGGTTTCTTCTCCCCCTACACTCCAGATGCAGGTCAGCTTGTGCTGCCTCACTTCCTCCCCTTGGTCAAAACATTCCCCAGATCCTATCGCTTTCAAATCCAGCCAGTCAATACACAACCAGGCAGAGACAGACAGAAATGTTTAAAGCACAAAAACTCAGCCACTTCTGAAAGAGTGGCTTACAAACACGTAATGCAAAAACCATCTTCATAAAAAGATTTGTTATTGCAGGGTGAGTTCAGGCATACTAAACTTCACCTTTCCATCTTAAGCGTTTGGGAAGATAGGCTCGAAAACATATTACACAGCCTTCCCATTCTCTTCTAATGGGCAAGATCACCTTTCAACAGTGAAAAACGAAATGGGTATTATTTCACCGTCAGGACATGGCACACACCTTAGTACATGTCCTACCTTTCACACACACTACACCCTGCCCAGGGGGGACCCTAGACCTACCATAGGGTTGTCTTAGGTGCACAGAAAGGGAAGGGTAAGGTCTTGCAAGTGAGTGCACTTGACAGAACAACATGGCAGTTTCACAAACTGCGCGCAGGCCCTGCACTGGCAGGCCTGAGTTCCCTTTTTAAGGCTATGTGAGTGGGTTTCACAATACGTGCTGCAGGCCCACAAGTAGCATTTGCATTACTTATCCTGGCACACATAGTGCACTTTACTAGGTACTTCACTAGTAATACAACATACCAATTATGGACAACCAATTACGATTACACTGTACATAGGGAGCAAAGTGGGCAAAGCATCAAAGTTGGCAACACTATATCCATCACAGTACCAGAAAAAGAAGAGGTAGAGGCAAAAAGTCAGGGGTAATCAAGCCAGGAAATGCCAGTCCTAACACAATAGTTCTAGTTTAAGGCTGACTGCTTTGTACCAAGCTACCAGAGGGATACGCACTGGTTAATTTGGGGTTGCTTGTGACTTCACACTGATAGTAATTGTGGTTGCTGCTTTAATAGGATTTCACACCCCTCAACCAATAACCCTATTTCCAGCAGGTGAGTTATAAGCATATATTACCAACACTGAGATATGAGAAGTTAGAGTGATTCCCAGGTAACTTATATAAAACATTCACCTTCCATCTAAATCCCAAGCTTACTGTCTTATACAAACATATAGCTGGAACCTGGAAGTGATCCCCATCCATAAGTTAAGCAGACGTCATTTTCAATTTGAACTCAGTAAAAGCCAAGGGGCAGATTTATGTTGGGAATGCGCCACGTTTGCGTCACTCAACTGCAGCATAAATGTGGCGCATCCCTACGACCCATTTACAACGTGACGCATCTAGGCAGATGCGTCACGTTGTAAAGCCCTGCGCCACTTGTGGGCGTTCCGTCGCAGGGTGGGCGTTCCGGGGCAGGTGTGCCTCACAAAAGTGGCTGAGTGAAATCTATAAGATTGCACTCAGTCACTATCAGGCCAATGCTGCGTCAAAACCCTGCGCCTGCTTGAAGCAGGCGTAGGTCTTGACGCAGCATTGTAAAGATGGGGCATCCCCGAGCCTTGCTGGAGCTGCGTCACGCTTGCGACGCAACTCTAGCAATGCGCCACCTTTACGGCACAGATGCGTCACGCATCTGTGCCGTTTTTGCCCCATGGTGCGCCGCATTGTAAATGAGGCGCACCATGGGTGGCGGAGTAGCGGCGCAAAATAACTGGCACATCGCTGGGGGTGTGCCAGTTAACATAAATCTGCCCCCAAGTGCTTAGCTCCCAATATAGAACCATTGCATTTTTAAAATTAAAGCGAAATTATACACACACATTTTAGCTAAAAGATTCAAATATTTGCTGTCAGGTCTGATAGATTCAGATAAACCTGGCTTTGTGGTTTGTCAAGAGCAAACAGCCCTCTAGACCATGACAATATTAGGAGAATGATTCGCTTGTTGAAAAAAAATCCAAAGAAGAATACAATTCAACTGATTTTGGCACTGCTGGCAGCAAAGAAAGTGTTCAACCAAGTGAGTGGTCTTGTTGATGTTTCGCCATGCTAAAGGCATTTGGATTGTGGCCAGAATTTATTAAGAGGTTAATGGTCAAGACCCACAGTCCCACAGTCATTAATTTGTGATTATATTGTTACAGACAGAGACACGACAGGGTTACACCCATACCCTCTATTATTTCATCTGAGTATAGAGCCATCAACCTTTCACATTCGCCAATGGAGGAACATTCCTGTCTACCCTCTGGTTTGGCAGTTCCTAAACTATCATTGAATGCTGAATGTACCCACCAGGCCCTGGAAAACCTAGAAAGTGCCTTGCTTGCTTTAACAGACCAACTCCAACTTTTTTTTAGAATAGGGCAGTATGATCAACATGAATAAATCAGAACTGTCAAACCTTACTTTGCCAAAAGAGACAAAATAGCCATTTCATTGGGCTTCAACACACATTATCTATTAAGGAATACAATAACCCCAGAAACAGCCGACCTATATTGTGCCATATATAGAACAATTCATAGACTGTGGGAGATGGTTGCCTATTTATGTACCATGCAGAGAAGTTGTAACAAAAATGAATATTATATCGAGACTTTTGCATTTCTTTCATGCATTCCAGAAGAAGGTGGCTTGATGCTTCCTAGACTTCCAGCAATAAGCTATATAGCTCACCATGTGTGGGATGGGTGTAGGCCTAAAACGCAGTCAAGACACTTACGCTACAATAAAAAGCAAAGATGACTGGTATTACTAGAATTCTTTGAATATTTTAAGTCAGAATTACTTAGAGTGCTGATAGAGTGGCCCAAAAGCGAAAATGACTGGATTTCGCAACCTATGGAATAGTCAGCGATAAGTCAGGCACCCTTGATTATAGTGTTGCTGAGGAAAGATATGAGACCCTCCTGTGCTTTTCTAAGTACACTGTTTCACATTACTTTATCCACCTAGTATTAGATAACATAGAAACTAAATTTCACTTCCATTCCGGCTCCATTTATACACACAAACATGAATCCTGAGTTCACCGAAGCTCTTTAACATGGTGCCTTTGATAAATAGAGAATACGTTGTAGACATATGTCTGACATGTTTCAAAAGGGCTCCATTACATTTTTTGTGCAGTGCAAGTTAGATTTCGGACTAGAAGAGTCTGGACATATACATTTGCCCGATTACATCACTGAACAATGCATATGGTAATAAGAGAAGAAGTAACCAGTTATAGGACTGATTTTGAAATACTATTCTCCACAGTCTCATCTAGGAAACGGCACATATATTTATATACATATATATATAATCAAGCTTTGTGAAAAGCGAAACACGTAATGGTGGCAGGCTGGCTGGAAGGAATAAAGCACTCTAACTAAGCACTTATCTTGGGTCTGCTCTTTCGTCTTTGTTGGATTGGGCTCGACGGCTGTCTGGAGTCTGGTGGGAGAATTACATGCATATATATATATAAAAATCCTCCATCTCTGTCCAGCATCGATGGTGTGTTGAAGAACGAAAGTGTAATAATAACTATGCACAAGAATTGTCTCTTGACCTTAAAACCCATGACTCTTATGCAGGTGATGTGGAGGGCATCATAATTGTGACTGTGGCCTCAATATGGAAGACATAAAAACTATGAAAGTGACAGAGCTATCAGTTCACAAGGGTTTGACTCTTGTGGTGAGCTGAAAATTGGGAGGATGTAATTCAATATTACACTGTAATGCCTCAGAGAATGGCAGAAGAAAGCGTCCAACCTTTGGAGGAATCCCTCAGCAACCATAAAGAGAGATTTTTCCGAGGAATGTGGCCGATTTAGGAATAGTGTACAACTTTGTTCATGCATAATAAATTAAACCAACAATTGGCTCCAAAAATACCTGTGTTTTTCTCCCTTTATACCTCAGAAGGAAGTTAAGAGTGACTAGCATAGTTTGCCTACAGAGAGGTATATTCAAGCATGTCCTGGGGCTCTCAACAGGAATATGGAAGAGGAAGGTGAAATACTGGTCGTGGGGGGACGAGCTATGTTGTTATTGAGGACCCACGTTATAGCAGCAATTAAGAAGTTGTCTGTTTGAAAATGTTGCCTTTCGTGTAAAGCCTTACAGACATATATAAAATGCAAAAAAAATTTGACCCTTAAAATTATGTTTTATTCCTTGCGCCTCAAAACAATATCCTCTTTGAGAAAAATAATAATGATCGAAAACCACTTTTTCAACATTCCCTTAAACCCTTGACCGAGGCGCAAATTCCGCTGTGGTGCTGGGGATATAATGAGTGGGCAGGGTTCGGACGCCCTTGGCCGTCATCTGCACAAGCCCACTGTGATGTTGGCCGGCCGGGGGCTGTATGACGCATTCAAGGGGTTAAAACAGTTATACTCAAAGTACACATGGGTGTCTCATGCACCCTCCTCACCTTTACATGCAGCCCCTTGGTCAACAGCAGTTCTGAGCTGACTGACTCAGAACTAACATTAAAAAGAGGTTAAAGAAACAGGCAAGCATTTATTTCAAGGTTGATCAAAGCTAAAAGGGGAAGAAACCAGAGTGTCCTGTACTGCTTAACTTTAGGATCACCTTTATTTTGTGCACAAATATTAGTCTCTTCCAAATGTAAAAAGTGTATTCATTTACACGCAGATTAGGTCAGTACATAGAGATTTTTTTTTTAATTGATCGTTTTCAAACATAAATTTAGAAACATTTATGCTTCCCCCTACCCTGACAAGAAGGCCAATACTGAATTAAGAGACAAGTCATCCTGTGGGTGGCCAGGGTTGCTATTATATAAATGACCACATTATAGTTTATTGAATCAAAAACAGGAGAAGGTTTTGTACAGGTCACACCCTAAGGTCATGAATTTCAAGGTCCATTTATATGTGATAATGAAGAAAAATGAGTGGAAACCAAATAAAATAATTGTGTAGGATCACACAATTGGGTTATGTGTGGAAGCTGTAATTGATCCTAGGTTGTCTGGTTTCACACAGTCGCGACTCCTGCAGGGAAGTGCGGTGGGGTGGGTAGAGGCGGGGAACGGGGGGGGGGGGTCGACAGACAATGGAATAGGGAAAATAAATAAATAAATAAATACTATTTCATCATCTGTCGACTTCCCCCCGCCCCGTCACCCCTACCACACCTACCAGCAGGAGCCGCAAGTGGTTTCATATTGTTAAATTTAGCCACTAGATGTACATGCTTCGCTTCCCCTTCAACCACCTTACTCCCCAAAACGCTCCAAATGGCCACCATGCCCTGAATCATTGTGGCCCTCGATCACACCACAGACTAAACGTTTAGCCCCAGGGAAAATGTTTGTGATTACCCATGCCTTGAAGACTGTAAAGAACATTCCCACTTTGAAGCATAGAACAATGCTTCCGCATTGCATCACATATTTGCTAAGTTCACAAACTCTTACTTTGGCTTTCTGAAAACTTTATATAGCAAAGCTCTGCATTTATCTTTCATTCCTTTGTAGGAAAGCATAGCAAGGGTAAAAGATAAGTCAACAGCCTTACGACAAAATGGGGGTGTTTCTCCCTTCTTTCCCAACGTTCATGTGAGTGGATTTCTCCCCCTATTAGTTTCAACTCCTATCTCTGAATTCCCCTTGACTAGATTCGTATCAGATACGGTTGTGGGTTCCTACTAGCTTTTCAGTGCTCGTATTGAAGAATGCGCACACGTTGTTGCAATCTGACTCATTTGAGACATGTTTTGCCATATTATTAGTTTTTTATTCGAAATATAGGAGAATATTATGGCATAGCCATCTTTTTGCGTCACAGCCATGCTTACCTGCATTCTTTGTATGCGGACCTGCCATGTGCAGACTTTTAGGGGCATATTTACAATAACTGGCGCATCCCTGCAAATCATCAGGGATGCGCCAGTTATTGTGCGCCACAGCTCCGCCATCACGGATGCGCCGCATTTACAATGCGGCGCAGAATGGGGCAAAACAGCACAGATGCGTGACGCATCTGTGACATAAAAGTGGCACATTGCTGGAGTTGCGTCGCAAGCGCAACGCAGCTCCAGCAATGCTCTGGGGGCCCTATCTAGTTATTGCTGCGTCAATCCTTATGCCTGCTTCAGACATGCACAGGGTTTTGACGCAGCATGGCCCTAAAAGTGACTGAGTGAAATCTTGTAGGCGTTCCTGCGCCGGAACGCTCCCCCCGCCCAGGAACGCCTACTTCTGGCGCAGGGCTTTACAACGTGACGCATCTCCCAGATGCGTCATGTTGAAAGTACCCCGCACCATAGCGCAGGATTTGCGCCGCCGCTGCGTCACAAAAGTGACACAACGGTGGCGTAAATAAGGCGCAAGGGGCTTGTAAATCTGCCCCTTAGTACCTCTATGTGCGTTTTCATTATACGGAAAAGGGTAACTTCTTTGGCACTTATGATAGTATATCAGTGGTGTTGCTCTTTCCTATAATATTTATCCACCACATTGATTAATCCCAACTCCAGACTCAAGGAAAAACTTGGCATGCATTTAGCCAGTCTGATCCACCGTTTACAGATGGTCATTTCTAATGATTACATTCTGTTTAAATCCTTTTATGACAAACAAATCACTGCCATATAATAGTATGCTCACGATTTTCAGCTCATACATTCCACTTAATACCTCGATTTTTGTGGCACATGTTTGCATCCGGTTTACCTAAAGCACCTGCTTGTACATTTACCCATCCTACCAATAATGGACAAACGTGAAGTTGTTAGAGAAGGTCACTTCCACGTTACCGTAGCTGGATGCAATTTTAAGTGGATGATGGTTAAGCTTCCAGTTGAAGTTTAGCTTACCACTTCTCCTTCAGAACACCATTACTTTTGTTTTCGTTGTTTTAATGTTTAAATCATTTTTACAGCACTCAGCAAATATTTCTAAAGCTTCTTGCAGCCCAGTGGGTGTTAAAGCAAACAGGATTGTATTGTCAGCATAGCAGATAATCTGAATATTTTTTGATCACGTTTTTTGGGGAAAAAATATGCTTCTTTAAGGATTTTCATAGTGCCCACTATATAGGGAGAAAAACAATGGAACCCATCCTCGATCTGGTCATGTCATTATTTTTCGACATGGCTCCATTTTCACAAATTAGAATTCTAATCCACAAATTATTTTGTAATTCAAGTTCAAGTCAGAATTGAGCTATGGTTTTACCCACGCCAAAAAGTCCTACTACTGAATCAAATGTGTTAGAGAGGTCGATATAATCCTCAAGGGCACCTTGTTAGATTGCATAATTATCAGCCTGGAGCTTTAGTAGTAATTATCCACCCAGACAGGAAAACTATTTCATAATTTTAGCTTTTTGCTCCCGCTCGTCAAGGCTTCTTAAAAGATGTCTGACAAATCGCTTTCTTCAGTGAGAGAAAATGCCTTTTTGCACGGTCACCCACATTTCTTGCTGAATTGTATTGCTGTTTTTTAGACTCTGCATACAGGGTCACTTCTGTTCAGTGCCCATTATATGTGCTCTGAACCATAAAGCATGTTGCATTGGCTAATCCCTGATTAGCATATTTAATTCGCCTATAAGACCATAGTGAATGGTGTAGAAACTGCCTGCAATACATATACAGTTAATTGTTGCCTGTGGACTGTAGCACTTATTGTGCATCCACTGGTGTGACAATGAACACATGGCTTCAGGTCTACTATTTTAGCCTGAATAACCCCTTTGACAGGGGAAAAATCTCCCTCTTACACATTGACAAGTCACTGCTGTGTAGACCTTGTAGCCCACAAGGAAGGGTACATTTTATTTATTAGTGGATGATGTATAAAATGTAATGTTACCATGCCCCTACTGTGACAAGGCTCAAAAAGCTTTTCACTTTGGCAGGCCCTGGTTGTCCTACAGGGAAAACCAGTGTACAGATTAAAGTATTAATTCTGCTATCTCGAGTTTGGGACCAGCTACGAAAATATTCCAATCACTCTTTTTAATATTATTAAAAGCTCAATTTAATGGTGAATTTGTATTTTTAAAACATATTTAGGAAAACTATTTTTTAGAGAGTTATCTTTTCCCTACAGGATGCTGCTGCCTTCTACATTAGTTCTCCAGCAGCTGTCAGTCAAGCACTTGACCTTAGTGAGTTGTGAAATTCATCCCAGGAGCTGCACAATAGGCCAATTTGATTGACATTTTGACCTGAATGAAGAAGGATGACTCACATGAGCTCAGCTGGACTTTCAGGTTGAGAACTGCTGCCCTTCCCTTTAGCACACCAGTGTCAAATCATGCCTGGTAAGTGTGTCTTAGGCAAATTGCACCACTGATAGGGGTCAAACAGGACTAGAATACCATTCTTGTGTATCCCCAGTCTCTTTGCTAAATGAACTTGCTTTTACCCTTCCAGATTCTGTCTCGTGATTTGTTGTGGGTCCTGTGTCTGCTTCAAACTAGATTGTTATTGTTAGATACAAGAGGACACTGGTGATTTTTTATAGCACCAGCCAGTACACACCTCCATCTCTCAGAACCCATGTTTAGTGTAGCTGAAGACTTTGGTCTTCTTGTCACTGCACCTTCACATGGCATTTGATCCTGTTTGCTGTAAGGTAAAGAGGAACTGCTGTAAAGTAGGTAGGGTAGTTGCCAGGAACTTTTATCCCATTGTCTAGGGAGTGTCCAGGAGTCACCCCCACCCACCAGCAAGTGGCACTCCAAGGCACCATCTTTAGAAGAATCTCTGGGCCTACTGAAAGCAAAAGAGGTGATACAGCTGCTGTTTGGGACATGTGAGGAGACCTGAAAGGCTGGACCTGCTCCCACTTGTACTCGGGACAAGGAGTTGGACTCCAAGGGTCACTTGGCTAACTTCCAGTGTGGCTGCAGGAATACAACAAGCTGCAATTTATGTATTGCCCAGTTCACCATTGGTAACTGGGCCTGAATTAGACTAGACCCTGCTGTTGGCCTCTGTCTGACTCCCCGGACGTCTCCAAGTATCTTCCCGCAAACCTGGTCCATTTTAAGTGTACCCCTTTGGTTGTTTGGGCCCCAGAAGAAAGTTTGAAAACTTTTGAAAGTTTTCCTCCAGAGCTCAAGCTTCACAGTGTTGTATCGGATATCAGAACGTTCCGCTCAAAGGTCCCCATACCTCTGAAAAAATGTTAAGTCCATGTGAGGGATGTGCAGAAAAAAATAACTGGGAGGCCAGATGTGTTTCTTAATTTTGGCGTTTTTATTTTGAGAGGACAAAAATGGATAAACACAAAGAAAAATAAGGTCTTGGTTCTGGTTATTGTTCCTGGTTTGTCAGGCGTTCTCCTTTCATTGGTAAACTTCTTTTCCTCTTCCTTCTCTTAGGTTCCAAATCCAATCTCCCGTGGAGCATTGGCCTTGGAAGAACACAAGGAGATTAGGGTAAGTAAAATGGTGTGTCTAATAGGTTTAATAAGGACAGGGGCCATCACCACACCCAGGTACAAATAAAAACAGAAACCTTTTTACTTTAGGTTATTAATCTCTAACGTTTGTGAATTCTAAGCCTTTGATAGGGGGGGAAATGAGGAGAAATAAAGAATTAAAAACAACAAAAAAAAATGTGTGTAGTTTATTCCCTTGACTTACTCAAACTAATTATGGAGATTTTTCTTTCAGTCTTCCCTGGATCATTTCTATAGCTTCTCTTAGCTACCACCTTAGTTCTCTCTTTCTCGAACTCTCAACATATACATATGCCCTTTTCCTTTCTTTAAAGTCCACCTATTTCTCTCTTCGGGGATTGGTCAATGGCCTTTGTATCAAGATAGGTACTCTCTCTTTAGTCCCTACAATTCACTCGTCTTGAACCCCTCTTGCACTCACCCACTCCTTTCTCTCCACGTTTCCACTCCCCACTCCCCACTCCGTACAACTCACCCAGGCTACCTTTTTCCCTTTTTCCACATACCTGGAAAAGCTACAACTCTCTCCTGAGTTGCGCCAGGGGACTTCAGGCCTCCCAGGGCGACCACCACTCTTCGCTCCACCTTTCTGGAGCCTCGTGATCCTCTTGTGTGGGCCTCCACTCTTCAACTGCCAAAACTGGATGTCCGTCTCTTTCCTCGGGACCGGCGTCTTCGTCCTCCTCCCCTTCGTTTGGCTGGGCCTTGGCTCCTCCTTACTTTCTGGAGTCTTCCGGGTTTTGTCTTCCTGTCTCCCTCGCCCCCTGGCCCGAGCATCTGTTCTTCTTGGTCCGTGCTCGCTGGTGATTAGCCTTTTGTGTCTATGACTTCACCTTCCTTCTATGCTAGCATCTCTCTGCCATTCACCTTAACCCATTCCTTCTTTTCTCTACATGAATCAGTCCTTCAGAGCAGTTCATCAGGCTGCGGATGAAAAGGTACATTTAAATGGGTCAGTCCTACCTCAGAGTCCTATTCTGCATTTGGACTTAACAGGTTTTCAGCAAGAAAGCTCCAAAGCTCCAGTGGGATCAACCTGCTTTAGATATTCAGCTATCGGATCATAGCATAACTATTGTTTCCTCCGTCCCAGTCGAAGAAGATTTTTCTTCTTAAAACTGACTATCCCTTACTGCCTTTGACTTTGAAAACATTT
The DNA here is from genome assembly GCF_964263255.1 of Lissotriton vulgaris. Lineage (NCBI taxonomy): Eukaryota > Metazoa > Chordata > Amphibia > Caudata > Salamandridae > Lissotriton > Lissotriton vulgaris. The sequence continues at coordinate 1,510,717,422 of NC_141691.1, read as the reverse complement.
CAACATTGTTCTTCCAACAAAGTGACAAAGTGGGACTTAAAAACTTTTTTGAAGTTATGGACTTCCATGCTTTTACCCGTACCAATCAACTTGTGTATCTGACATGGGGCCCATTGCAGTTGGCCTAAAACTGCACCTCGTCCTGGTCTACTGCTTCCATATTCTTCTATTGGAGCGGAGTGTTTTTTGTTAGAGGTGGGTGTAACCTGTCTAATTGCCTCTAGAGTAATTATGTGTAATTACCACAATTATGCAGAAATACTTATAAATCCGCAACAAGTATAATTCATTTTCTTAACGTAAAATGCACCCTTCTCTCCGAAACGGGCAAGAGGATGCATTGTGCACTAAATAAATAGAACTAAATGCAACAGGTCATGAAAAGCAGCTGCCAGCAGCTGCTTGTGTTTTTCAAAGTTTGCTGTTCCTGTGCTCCTGATGTAGGATTTCAACTGAAATTACTCTTGAGTGCATGTAATTTTAGTAATTTTACAACACAAAAGTAATGCAAAATTACTGAAGCTACTCTGATTATTCCGGTGTAATTAAAATTACTCCTAGGCCTAGGCCTACTTTTTGGTACTTTTTCCACTTAAATCTTTAAAAATTCATATCAACGGTTCCCCAGATTAGAGCTTGTCATTTTAGTGTAATTTTGCTCATTGGATTGCTTTAACATTTTCCTATGAATTGAATTGAGATTTTTATTGTGTTCTGTCTTTGAATTTGAAAGGTTTTCATACTTATAAATGTTTTTCAAATGTTCTTAAAGTTAAGCCCGCCGTCTCTGTGCATAACTACCAGAGACTGAGCTCAGGTTTAAATGACTGAAACCCTTAACTGTATGTAACAATTTAGTAACATTATTACTGGTGGTGTCCTACCACATACCTCGATTAATAATTCCCTTTCTTACACTGATATCTAATATAATCATTTGACAATTTTTCACTTTGGACAAACCACCTTTCTAATGGACTACGTCCACTTCTCCAAGAATCTAGGATAGTATTGTTTTTCATGACTACATTAACTGCCCATTCTAAAATAGAAGCTTAAAGATCTGCTTGTAATTTAATATGCTTGCATGTATGCTGTTTGGTCCCAGGGCATGAGAGTAAATCATAAATCTTATATAATCTTCAAGTTCTTTTTCAGTTGGTGTTGTAAGCTTACAATTAATTCCTGTTACACTTAGTTCAATCTCAGCCATATTTACCAGTCCTCCCTCAGCTGCATATCTCTTAGTCTTTTCAGTATATAGGGGCCTATTTGGATGGCGGATGGACCTGCAACCGTCCCCCACCCCAGAGGAGGAGGGACCGTCCACAGGGGCAGCGGCGGTCCCTTCGTGCTAATTAGGATGTGACCGCCACCCTGGCAGTCACATCCTGTATTTTTAACATTGCGGCGGGTGCTGCTTGAAGCAGCACACGCCACAATGTTAAAAAATGCATGTTTACCTTTGCATGCACGAAGCTGCAGGCACCGCGTACCATAGGTACCCCCCATGTGCACCCCCCACCCCCCCTTCACCCCTGGGGGCCCGCAACGGGCCCCCGAAGAAAACACTGTATGCCTTTCCACGGCGGAAATCCTAATCCTAATATGGCTGGCGGTGTCTGGTAGACACCGCCAGCCATGTTAGAGCTTTTCCGCCACGGTTGGAAGGCGACCGCGGCGGAAAAGCGGAGGACTGAAAAAAGATGCCCCAGCCATCCTAATCTGGCGGGGGGTCTTTCTCAGTCCGCAGCGGATAATCTGCATCCTCCAGGTTGGCGGTGGCTTCCGCCGGCCCGGAGGATGCGGATTATCCGCTATCATAATCGGCCCCTAAGTTTCTAAAAATTTGTGATGTAAGTGAACCAATTGTTTTCTTCCACTGGTGGGGAGTTTATCCTATGTCTTTTGCCCATGAATGTTCCCATTTAGCCCCAGAATGTATTGATTTTCATATGTCATACTACTAGTATCTCGTCAGTACAAAAAATATTCCCTTTCTTCAAATTTACGTTTTCACATATTGTGTTCTATTCTCCTTTATTTAAAAACTCCTCTTGCTCATTTCCAGTTTGAAAGATTCCTGAGTTTGCCTTATCAATACTTTTTAGATGGCTGTTTTTATTTTATTATTCTCAATGTTCCAATGTTCTTTAGTCTTCATCAAATTGCACTTGCCTATTTATAGGATTTTAAGGTACATTACAAAATGAATATAGCACTTCGGCACCATTTTTCTTGAGTTGTTGGTTTTATTTCTTCAACAAAATATAATATTTATTTAAAGTATAATTGGTTTATTGTAGCTGAACGGAAAATCCTGTTATCATTTTTGACCACATGATTAAATCCCTCTTTTCATGCAAATTATATCTATCTTTATTGTTATTTGCAGAAGTCTACAGTCACTACCTTTATGTCAAGGATGACATTAGGATGAAATTACTGCATAGTAAATCAGTGTGCTGTATTGACTATAGCTTGTCACTGGGCTATCTTACATTGCTGACTATTAAGTTGAAGCTTTTACAAATTCCATCAAAATATTTGCCACTTTTACTTGGTTGTACTATTTTTGGAATTTAGATAGGAATACCAATGGCTTCTTCATAGTTGAAATAAAGATCTTCCTAGTTCACCAGCTGTATCCTCACATGTATGTCCCCTAACATCACAGATATAAAGTTGCTTTATTGTCCCTCACTTTCCTCTATAAGGGTGACAGGATAATACATGCTTGTTAAAATAGTACTATGAATCATACATACTTGTTAAAATAAGTCCTGAATGCAATAAATTAATTTATCATTAATATACAATTCAGCTATTCTGCTACACCACAACTATTTCTGATTCTGACATCAAATATTACTACTGTTAGAAAACTGTTATGACACATGCAAACTCTTGTTATCTGACTAGTTAATAGTGTTGAAGCAAGAATCATCATTCCACCTGTAGGACATCCTTATTTCCCTTTGGGCTAATACATCTGGAAGGCGTTATAATTATTGCAACTGATATTTTCAGTTTCTTAGGTTTCCTACAAGGCTATTATTTGTGTATCTTTTGAGATCTCATTTTAAATTCTTTCAACTGGTTTTTCACCCCTGCAGTGTTTCATATCAAAAGACTAATTTGACTTTTAATAGGGTTGTATAGCTTCTAGACTGGCAGGTCCTGATTTAAAGATGCTTGGATACAGATCCAATCGGCTTCAACAATGTTTACTATGTTGTCACTCTATTCATATCCACTGATACATCTTTCTATACCTTAATTAGTAATGCTGATCCTGTTATTCATAGTCACCAGGGGCTGAAAAATGTTTCTTGCTCTTAGATGTGCATTTTAACTTTGAGAGTTGGGATGTAATTCCCTTCTGTAATTAAATCAGTTCATTGTAATTTGTGGACTTGTGGATTTGTCAGTATTACAAATACATCTATCCTATACCTTCTTAGGCCATCTTCAGATTTCCGGATTATATCTCCAGTGATACAGGATTGAAACTCTACAGTATTTTTATTCCATTTTTAATACAATGTTGATCTTTTGGGAAGCTTGCCACTGTTGTCCTTTTAAGTTATTCTTTGCAAATTAGGGACACTATGTAATACTTTTAAATTCATAAAGTCATTTTCGTTTTCTGAGAATAGTTCTTCAATTAGCAAACAGCTTGTGTCTGACAGTATTTGAAGGGTGATGCACCTCTTGTCTACCAATTTGATCTATCATCTTTTTGTTCTGGTTTCTCCCAAGGGGTACACATATTTTCCGATTGCGTCATCTCTCTCTTCCCCTACTTCCAGACCTTTATCTAGGTGAATTGATTGTCTATTGTTGCTCTTGTGAAGTTGTTACTGCCCTTGGATAATTATTCTGGATATTCAAGCCACGTTTAGTTGGAAAAGACTGCTTTGGGATTTTTCTGCTATCTGAGGGTTTAAAGAAACCTTATCCTTGGTTGACATACTGATACTATGTTCTGTCTTAAACACTATGGATCTTATTGCTTGTGACCTTTTTGTGGTTTTACTCCTTGGGCTTTTTCTCTTAGACCTGCTCAAATCTTTTGTTTATGTTTTATATACATACATTTATAAAGCATAAACATGACCCAAAGGAATGTCTGACATAATATCGACAGACAGAATATCTACATACAAAAATATCGACACAAAAATATCGAAATCAAAAATATCGGAGTCATATCTTCATAAAGGTAAGTACAAAAATATCGAAAAATTAATATCGTAGTACAAAAATATCGAAATTAAAAATATCGTTTTTTAAATGTATTAATAATAATGTAAAAATAATTTTAAAATACATATAATTTTACAAATATAAAATAAAAATATTAAAACATAATTAAAAAATTAAAACTAATACATATACATTTAAAATAAATTAAAAACTTAATAATTTAATGTAATTTTATTTTTTTTAATTTCATTTAATTTAAATTTATTTTATTTTTACCCTGTACGACTGTACCCCAAAAACCCAAAACTGACCCTGAACCCTAAAAATACCCCTTTACCCAAAAACCCCAAACTGACCCTGAACCCTAAAAATACCCCTTTACCCAAAAACTGAAAACTGACCCTGAACCCTAAAAATACCCCTTTACCCAAAAACCCAAACCTGACCCTGAACCCTAAAAATACCCCTTTACCCAAAAACTGAAAACTGACCCTGAACCCTAAAAATACCCCTTTACCCAAAAACTGAAAACTGACCCTGAACCCAAAAAATACCCCTTTACCCAAAAACTGAAAACTGACCCTGAACCCTAAAAATACCCCTTTACCCAAAAACTGAAAACTGACCCTGAACCCAAAAAATACCCCTTTACCCAAAAACTGAAAACCGACCCTGAACCCTAAAAATACCCCTTTACCCAAAAACTGAAAACTGACCCTGAACCCTAAAAATACCCCTTTACCCAAAAACTGAAAACTGACCCTGAACCCTAAAAATACTCCTTTACCCAAAATTAATTAATATTATTTAATTACCAATTAATTATTAATTAACAATAACAATAAAGTAAATATATTAGCACATTAGCTGTAATTAATTAAATTTAATAACTAATATTATTTATTCCCAATTAATTAATTAACAATAACAAAAAATTATATATAAAAAAAATTACTCTAATTAATATAATTAACTAATTAATATTAATTAATTACCAATTAATTATTAATTAAAAATATGTACAAAATTATATAAATTAATTAACTAATTAATATTAATTAATTACCAATTAATTATTAATTAACAATATTTACAAACATATATTAATTAATTAATTATTATTAAATTACTTCCCACCCTATTCCCCTATAAACCCACAACCCGCTCTGATACTAAAACGCAAAATGTAAACAAATTTACAAATTTTCAAACATACATTACAAAACATGTTTAACAAACATATAAACAACATAATAAAATACATAACACTAAAAAAAAAATCGATATTGGTAAAATTCGATATTAGTAACATACATACCTTAAAAAAACGATATTCTGTCTGTCGATATTTTGGACATCGATATTCTGTACTGTCGAAATTAAAACATCGATATTATTGTATATCGATATTTTAATTTCGATATTTTGTCTGCCTACCGACCCAAAGATATCAGAGCATGGTACAGTGAAAGGCCACTACAACATAATCAAAATGAATCTAACATCAATAACATGTGTTGAACTTGACCCTTTTTGCAGGGTCATCCCTGAACATTTTGCCTTCTCCTGTATTTTGTCCGACCAGTTTGTGTTGGTTTTATGACTCTGGGCACTTTACCACTGCTGATCACTGCTAAAGTGCATATGCTCTCCCAATTGTAAATTGATGTATGGATTAGTGATTCCATGATTGACTAATTTGGTTTACTGTTCAGACACTAGTACAGTGCACTGAGTGTACTCAGGGCTTGTAAACCAAATGCTGCTAGTGGGCTTGCAGCACTGGTTGTGCCACACACAGAAGCAGCCTGTAAAAGTGTGTCTCAGATCTACCATTGCAGAGTCTGTTTGCAGTCTGGTACTGCCATGTTGACTGGGCAAGTGCACGCACTTGCCAGTTCCTAAACCTTCCCTTTTCTTCATATAAGACACCCCTATGGTAGACCCAAGGGCAGGGTGCATTGTAAGTATAAGGTAGGACATGCCCTGGTGAGTGGCATGTCCTAATAGTGAATTACAGCCATTTTCGTTTTTTACTATTGCAAGGCTACCTGTTTTCCATAGGCCAGAATGGGCAGTTAGATTATTACACCTTATAATCCTAACTGACTAAGGGAACACGGTAGACATTTGAGTTTAGTATGCCTGAACTCAGAATGATAAAATACATCTTTTAGTGAAGTTGGTTTTAACATTCTGTGTTTGAAAATACCACTTTTAGGAAGTAGGTATTTTCTTGTCTAACTATCCAACCCTGCCTCTGCTAGGTTGTGTATTCCTTGTCTGGAGTTTGAGTGACAGGGCTGAGGTATTGCAGGAGACCGGATGAGTCAGCCTAGTGGTGAATAAAGAGATTTGCATCTAGATGGGAGGGAGGAGTTGCACCTGGGACCTGAATAGGGCTGTGCATTCCCTCCACAATGCTGGCTCCACCTACTGTGCTGTATCTGATGTCTCTGCCCTGCACTGTGAAAGGAGAGGAGTCATGTCAACAGAGTGCTCTAGGGCTGTGCCTTTCCTCCACAATGCTGGCTCCACCTCGTGTGGGTCGTCTGAGGTTTCTGCCCTACACTGTGAAAGGAAAGAGGGAGTCATGTAAACAGAGTGCTCCAGAACTGGTTTGGACTAGGCAAAGGCCCCTCTGCCCTCAGAGGACACAGAATTTTGGGGTATAAGTATTGGGACCCTGATCCCAAGAATTTAGATCACTTTTGGACAACAAGAAGAAACCTTTGCTGAGAAGAGGAACCTGAAGAAACTGAGGAGAGACTATACCTAAGCTAAAGTACTGCTAGGGGGATTGGTCTGCAGTGGTTGCCTGACTGACAAATAAAGGAGAAAGGACTTTATGTGCTTTATTCAACTTGTAAGGATCTCCAAGGGCTTGAGAGAAGAGCTTGTCTCCTGCTGAAGTCTCAGGGACACCAGACTTCAACCCCTGTTCCCCAAGAGTTCTTTGGAAGTGCCTGCTGCTTTTTTGGGCCTTCTGAGGAACTGCGTGTTGCAAGAAGCTGGAAGCGCGACTCAAGAGGGAAAAGCGTGTCGCCGTTACAGCCGCTGCTGTTGCATTGCACAGCATCTCAAGAAACATCCCCCAAACCCGAAGAAGCATGTCGTCATCGCAGCCGCTGCCGTCGCATCGTGGATGTCGCCGCTGTAGCTGTCGCATTGCACCGCATCAAGAGAAGCGTCTCGCAACGGGGATGAAGCGTGTCGCCATCACAGCCACTGCCGTTGCATCGTGGATGTCACCGCTGTAGCTGTTGTATTGCATCGCATCAAGAAAAGCGCCTCGCATCCACGGACAAGCGTGCCGTGTGAGCTGCTTTCGTCGCATCAAGGAACAAGAGTGTCTCCGCTGCAGTTGTCGCATCGAGCAGAAGTGTCTTGCATCGTTGGGGAAGATTGTCGCCATCAAAGCCGCTGTTGTCGCATCATGGATCAAGGGTGTTGCTGCTGCAGCTGACGCATCGAGTCAAGACTTCTCGCAACATCGGAGAAGTGTGCCGCATCAGGAAGAACTTGACATCTTTATTTCTTTGCACCGGACCTTTGCCTCATCTCCATCTCTGCAACACTTTCGTTGTAGAAGCGTGACTAAACCTAAGGTACATTGACTCAAAGTTTTTAAAGATCTAAAGAGAACTAAGCGAAACCTACCATTTTAAGTACAGTATTGTGGATTTTTGTCATTTCTGGTCTTGTGATAAATCTATATAAAGAATACTTATTTTTAATATAAAACTTGTGTGGTGTCCATCTGTAGTGTTGTCACTTGATTACTGTATGTGTTCACAAATGCTTTACACACTGCCTCTGAGATAAGCCTGTCTGTTTGTGCTAAGCTACCAAGGGGGTGAGCAGGGGTTATTTTGGGAGTGTACCACCTTACCCTGACTAGAGGCAAGGGTCCCTATTTGTCACAAGTACCTACCTGTGCCAACTAGAGACCCCCAAATGTAACAACATGGTACTACAAAAATGCTGCTACTTGCAACCACAATTAATTACATACGCAAAATTACTCCCCATAACCATCCATGGGGTATCGGTAGAGGACCATATAAACAATATAAAGACCTCATTTGTAATCAATCAATCAATCATATCATTTGTAAAGCGCACTACTCACCCGTGAGGGTCTCAAGGCACTGGGGTGGGGAATGCTGCTACTGCTCGAAAAGCCAGGTCTTGAGGAGTTTTCTGAAGATCAGCAGGTCTTGGGTCAGCGGTAGGTGGATGGGGAGGGTGTTCCAGGTCTTTGCGGCGAGGTGGGAGAACGATCTGCCACCTGAGGTTGCTCTTCGGAAGCGGGGGACTGTAGCGAAGGCGAGGTCGGCGGAGCGGAGCTGGCGGGTGGGGTGTAGAAGATGAGTCGTCTGTGGAGGTACGTTGGTCCGATGTTGTGGAGTGCCTTGTGTGCATGGGTGAGAAGCTTGAAGGGTATCCTCTTGTTGACTGGGAGCCAGTGCAGGTCTCTCAGGTGGGGTGTGATGTGGCTGCGGTGAGGGATGTCAAGGATCAGGCGTGCAGAGGCGTTCTGGATGCATTGGAGCCGTCTCATGAGTTTGGCCGAGGCTCCTGTGTAGAGGGCGTTTCCATAGTCCAACTTACTTCTGACTAGGTCCTGGGTGACTGTTCTTCTCGTTTCAGTGGGGATCCACTTGTAGATCCTACGGAGCATGCGGAGGATGTTGAAGCAGGAGGAGGAGACGACGTTGACCTGTTTAGTCATGGAGAGGGTGGTGTCGAGGATGACCACTAGGTTGCGTGCGTGGTCGGTGGGTGTTGGAGCGGTTCCCAGTGCAGTCGGCCACCAGAAGACGTCCCAGGCCGAAGGGTTGGATCCGAGGATGAGGACCTCCGTCTTGTCCGAGTTCAGCTTCAGTTGGCTGTTCCTCATCCATTCAGCATCGGCCTTCATTCCTTCATGAAGGTTGGTTTTTGCAGTGTGGGGGTCCTTGGTGAGGGAGAGTATCAACTGGGTGTCATCGGCGTAGGAGAGGATGTTGAGGTCGTGCCGATGGGTGACGTGGGTGAGCAGTGCCATGTAGATGTTAAACAGAGTTGGGCTGAGGGATGAGCCCTGGGGTACGCCCCAGATTATCTCGGTGGCTTCGGAGTGGAAGGGGGGAAGGCGGACGCTCTGTGGTCCAGTCCAGGGCCTGCTCTTGCATCCCAGCGTTGTGGAGGCGTGTTCGTAGTATGTGGTGACAGACCGTGTCAAAGGCGGCTGACAGGTCCAGGAGGATGAGGGCCACTGTTTCTCTGTTGTCCATCAAGAACTTGATGTCATCGGTGGTGGCGATGAGGGCAGTCTCGGTGCTGTGGTTGCTGCTGAACCCGGACTGGGAAGGGTCCAGGATGTTGTTCTCCTCGAGGTAGCGGGTCAGTTGTTCGTTGACGGTCTTCTCGATGACCTTTGCCGGGAACGGGAGCAGGGAGATGGGCCGGAAGTTCTTGAAGTCCTTGGGGTCCACCTTGGGTTTCTTGAGTAAGGCGTTGATCTCGGCGTGCTTCCAGCTCTCCGGGAAGGTTGCTGTCTCGAAGGAGGTGTTAATGACTTTCCGGAGATGGGGTGCAATGGATGTGCTGGCTTTGTTGAAGATGTGGTGTGGGCATGGATCTGACGGAGATCCGGAGTGGATGGTGTTCATGATTTTGATGGTGTCATCATCGTTGATGTTGGCCCAGTAGAGCAGGCGGTTGGTGCGGATTGTGGGGCAGAGGTCTCAGTGATTGTCGGGGTGGTCGTGGCATTGAAACTGTCGTGGATGTCTGTGATCTTGCGGTGGAAGAAGGTGGCCAGTGAGTCGCACAGGTCTTGCGAGGGTGGGACGTCGTTGGTGTTGGAGCTGGGGTTGGAGAGTTCCTTCACGATGTTAAAGAGCTCTTTGCTGTTGTGCGCGTTGTTGTCTAGGTGGTCTATGAAGGAGGCCCTTTTGGTGGATCTGATGAGGTGATGAGTCCGCGGGTGGCATTCTTGTGGGCGGCGTGGCTGTCCGGTGTTCGTTCACGGAGCCAGATCTTCTCCAGCTTTCTGCAGGTTTGCTTGGAGGCCCGCAGGTCTTCAGTGAACCAGCTGGATTTCTTGTTGGTATGATTGTTGGAAGGTTTCTTGATTGGGGCGAGGGTGTTGGCGCAGTCGTTGATCCAATGTCTGAGGTTGCGGGTGGCGGTGTCGGGGTCGGTATGGTCGGTGGGTGGGGTCTGGGCGAGGGTGGTGGTTAGCTGGTCTTCGGCGCCTTTGCTCCAGCAGCGGTGAGGCATCTGTTGGGTGCGGCGGTGCAGTGGTAGGTTTCTTAAAGGTGAGGTTGATGCAGCTGTGGTTGGTCCAGTGGAGTTCGTGGTATGGTTGAAGGAGACGTGGGGGCTTAAGGAGAAGATGGGGTGAAGCGTGTGACCGGCGTAGTGGGTGGGTGTTGTGACGAGTTGTCTGAGTCCAAGGTTGGCTAGGTTGTCGATCAGGGTGGTGGAGTTGGTGTCGTCATTGTTCTCGAGGTGGAAGTTCAGGTCCCCGAGGAGGATGTAGTCCGTGGGGTAAACAGACATAATATCGAATCCAAAATATAGACTGGACATAATATCGAGGAAAAAATATAGACTAGACAAAATATCGACCAGACATGATATAGACTACAAAAATATCGAGTTATATCGATATTAATAGCCAAAATATCGAATCAAAAATATAGACTAGACATAATATCGACTAGATAGAATATAGAAAAAAGAAAATGGAAAATAAGGTAAGTTTTTACTAATTTTTAATAATTGTGTGATATAAATCTGTAGCGGGTAGTGGGTTTATAGGAGAATAGGGTGGGAAGTAATTTAAATATAATTAATTAATTATGTAATTATTAATAATAATTGTAAAATAATTAATAATTGGTAACTAAATAAAAAATAATTGGTAATTAATAATAATTGATTAATTGAAAATAATTAATTTATAGTAAATTCGTTTCAGTAGCGGGTAGTGGGTTTATAGGGGAATAGGGTGGGAAGTAATTTAAATATAATTAATTAATTATGTAAATTAATATTAATTGTAAAATCATTAATAATAGGTAATTAAATAAAAAATAATTGGTAATTAATAATAATTGATTAATTGATAAATAAGTAATTTATAGTAAATTAGTTTCAGTAGCGGGTTGTGAGTTTATAGGGGAATAGGGTGGGAAGTAAATCAATAATTAATTAATTAATTAAGTAAATTAATTAAATTGTTTAAATAATTAATAATTGTCCATGAAATTAAAATTAATTGGTAAATAAAAGTTATTGGTATAGGAAATTAAATTTACTTGGTACAAATATTTCTATAAATTATAATTAATTATTAAGTTTTGCCTTTTTATACAGTTGCACTCACTGGAGTGGGAACAGTAATTTTTACCCCTACGCTATCCAACGCTTTTCCTACTGTAGCACACACTGGAGTGGGAATAGTAATTTTAACCCCTACGCTATCCAATGCTTTCCCTACAGTTGCACCCACTGGAGTGGGAATAGTAATTTTAACCCCTACGCTATCCAATGCTTTCCCTACTGTTGCACCCACTGGAGTGGGAATAGTAATTTTAACCCCTACGCTATCCAACGCTTTCCCTACTGTAGCACCCACTGGAGTGGGAATAGTAATTTTAACCCCTACGCTATCCAACGCTTTCCCTACTGTTGCACCCACTGGAGTGGGAATAGTAATCTTTACCCCTATGCTATCCTGCGCTTTCCCTACTGTTGCACCCACTGGAGTGGGAATAGTAATTTTAACCCCTACCTATCCAACGCTTTCTCTACTGTAGCACCCACTGGAGTGGGAATAGTAATTTTAACCCCTACGCTATCCAACGCTTTCCCTACTGTTGCACCCACTGGAGTGGGAATAGTAATCTTTACCCCTATGCTATCCTGCGCTTTCCCTACTGTTGCACCCACTGGAGTGGGAATAGTAATTTTAACCCCTACGCTATCCAACGCTTTCTCTACTGTAGCACCCACTGGAGTGGGAATAGTAATTTTAACCCCTACGCTATCCAACGCTTTCCCTACTGTAGCACCCACTGGAGTGGGAATAGTAATTTTTACCCCTACGCTATCCAGCGCTTTCCCTACTGTTGCACCCACTGGAGTGGGAATAGTAAATTTTACCCGTACGCTATCCAACGCTTTCCCTACTGTTGCACCCACTGGAGTGGGAATAGTAAATGTTACCCCTACGCTATCCAATGCTTTAGCTATTGTAGAATTCACTACAGTTGTTACAATACATTTTAACCATTTTGCTATGCTACGGTAAAATTATTATATATGTTTATTTAATAATATTTTTTTTATATAAATATATATGTATTTTTTTTTAATTTACAATAAATATTTATTAATATAACATTAATTTAATAATTTTAAGTAAGTTTATAATAAATATATTTATAATTACATTAGTTTTAACTTAATTTAAAGACATTTAAAAAAAACGATATTTTTACAGTCTATATTTTAGTAACTCGATATTTTAGAGTCGATATTTTAGTACTTACCTGTTTAAAGATAGCCAGTCTATATTTTGTCCATCGATATTTTATCAACGATATTATGGTAACTCGATATTTTTGAGGTCGATATATTTTCAGTGATCCAGTCCGTGGAGGCGAGGGCGTGTGTGCTGACTAAGTTGGCGATGGAGTCGCTGAACTGTGGACGGGGTCCGGGCAGTCTGTAGATGAGGGTTCCTCTGAGGGTGGTGTTGGGGTCGGTGTGGTTCTGGAAGTGCAGGTGTTCGGCGGTGCTGAGGGTGTCGTCGGTGTTGGTCGAGACTCTGAGAGTGTTCCTGTGGCCAATGGCGATTACTCCTCCTGCTCTGTTGGTGCGGTCCATGCGGTTAATCTTGTAGCCTTCCGGGACAGCTATGTCGGGTGCCGAGGCAGAGTTCAGCCAGGTCTCCGTCAGGAAGGCGACGTCTGGGGAGGTTGAGTCGAGTAGGTCCCAGAGTTCAACAGCATGTTTTCGGGCAGAGAGGGTATGGAGAAGGATGCATCTGAGGTGGTTGGGTTCTTTCCTGGTCTGCAGCATGGTGGGGCGGAAGCTTGTGAAGCTGCAGTTCTGGCAGGTGAAAGCTCCGTGGGTGCACTTCGGGGCGGCCAGAAGCAGGTGTGTGATCGTCCAGTGTTGAGTGCGTGGAGGGTTCTGGAATCGTAGCGGTGTCGGGCGTCATGGCATTCGTAGTGTCCAGGGTTCCTGGACCATACCAGGCACGAATGGGCACAGACAGGCTTGCCTTAGGTGCACCAGCGGCGTGCCCGCTGAGCACGGCCGCTGCGCGGCCACGTAGCGACTACCATATGAGGAGATGTGGGAGGGAGGAGCAGCTGGGAGGTGGGAGCGGGGCGGCGAATGGGATTGCAGGTGGGCGGGGCCACAGGGACGCAGCGGTGGGAAAAATGGACGGCCGCGGGAGAACTGGGCAGCGGAAGGAAAAACAAGTTTAGGCAAGAAAACAAGTACAGGCACCGAGGAATAAAAATAAGTCTGGGCAAGAAAGCAAGTTAGGCACACGGGAATAAAAACAAGTCTGGGCAAGAAAGCAAGTACAGGCACAGAGGAATAAAAACAATTCTGAGCAAGAAAGCAAGTACAGGCACAGGGGAATAAAACAAATCTGGGCAAGAAAGCAAGTAAAGGCACAGGGGAATAAAAACAAGTCTGGGCAAGAAAGCAAGTACAGGCACGGGGGAATAAAAACAAGTCTGGGCAAGAAAGAAAGTTGGGCACAGGGGAAAAATACAAGATTAGGCAAAAACAATGCAGACAGAGCCGTGCAGCAGTGTGGGGAGCTACCTGCCTGCGAACAGGGTCATAGGTCGCTCCTTTCACCGCTGCGAAACTTCCATATGAGGGGATGTGAGAGGGAGGAGCAGCTGGGAGGCGGGAGTGGGGTGGCGAATGGGATTGCAGGTGGGTGGGCCACAGGGACACAGCTGCAGGAAATATGAGCGGGGGCCACGGGAGAACTAGACACAGGAAGGAAAAATACGTTTAAGCAAGAAAACAAGTACAGGCACAGAGGAATAAAAACAAGTCTGGGCAAGAAAGCAAGTTAGGCACAGGGTTATAAAAACAAGTCTGGGCAAGAAAGCAAGTACAGGCACAGGGGAATAAAAACAAGTCTGGGCAAGAAAGCAAGTACAGGCTCAGGGGAATAAAAACAAGTCTGGGCAAGAAAGCAAGTACAGGCACAGGGGAATAAAAACAAGTCTGGGAAAGAAAGAAAGTTAGGCACAGGGGAAAAATACAAGATTAGGCAAAAACGATGCAGGCAGAGCCGTGCAGCAGCGTCTCTTTACCCAATTGCTTAGTTACTGGAATGTCAACGATGCCCCTATTGGCTACAGTGTTGGTAGAATGTGCCTGGTGATGTGTTTTTTAGCATAGACCTAGGGTCTGGACAGCTGAGAAGGAATCTGCCAAATACATTTATTTTACCTCCTTTCTGGTAGTGATGGTTAATGATTTCTCTCGGATCTCAGGTGGGAGAGAGTTCCATATTCTAGGGTCTGAGCCAGAGAAAGTGCAGGCGTAGGACATTGTATTTCTAAACCTTGCTGGTGCCAGTAGTTGGGAGCGTATGCTTCTTAGGAGAGTGACTATCACCTGACATAGTGAGATTGTGGGCTAGGTACTCAGTGTTCTTTGTTCCAATTAGCAGTCTTGATGTGGCACTGAGGATTTTGTTTAGTTGTACCAGTCATGATTCTGGTAGCCCTGTAGTCTAGTTTGGATATGACTAGAGATTGTACTGTTATTTTCACGCCTGATGTTATGATGAAAGGTTTACATTTCTTAAGGAATCTAAGCTAGAGAAGTGCCTTATGTGCGAATGTGTTAATGTGGGCGTGCATATTTAGATTTCTGTCAAGTGTTATCCCCAGGGAATTTGTTGATTTGATGATTAAAGTTTTGAAGTCAAGTGTATTAAGGTGATTGAGCCATTTTTTAAAAGGAGGGGAGCAGTTGGATAGAGAGATGAGTAGGAATTCAGTTTTCAGAGAGTTCAATTTAAGGTGGTTTCATGACAACCAGTAGAGTATCATTGAGATGGATAATAGGCAAAGGATAAATGCAGCAACGGAGATCTTAGCTTCTGGAAGAAGTCGGATTGGATAGTCAATCAATCAACAGTCTTTATTCGGCTTCTTTCACAAAACCCATAAAAGAACATAATAAAACACAGATAAAAACATCCACAATAAAATACAAGTTGAAACTGTGTCTGTGCCTGCCTAAAAAAGATTACCTTCACATAATGTGTCAAATAGCACCATTCTCACACGGACCGCTCCAGATTAAAAAGATCTTAACTAAAATATGTAAATGCATTAGGTAATAAAGCGCAGGGTGAACTTGAACAAAGTGTCTATCTGTAAACAGCAGAAAGATGAAAGACCTTCGTAGGCTCTAGTATGAAGTGCAAAACATAATAAAGTGCATTGTATCCTAGCCAAATATTTATTACAGCTGCAAGAGCTGGGGGTAGGATCGTAGGAGCTACTATGAGGAACTGCTAATAAATTCAATTCAATTCAATAATCTTTATTCAAATTTTTCAATTCATAAAAGTACATATCATAATACATATCCCATAAAATACTGTTATCCATAAAATGCAATTTAAAAAGTACAGGTTCATTTACAATTTAAACATTTTCCATCATTTTGCGCGCTCCAACAGCAATTTTTAAAAAGGTACCAATACGACAAATTAATTCTTCATTATCTACGTTTAACAGTGCCTGATAGGATTGTTCCAATGTAATAGGTCTGTGTTTTTAAAAAAACGGAATTAATAACCATTTAGTATATTTCACGTAAAATTTACAGCAAAAAAGAAAGTGCAGATTGTTTTGTGCACTTTGTCCATCACAATGGCAACTAATTTTGACTGTGCTTTGCTGAAAACCCAAAGGAAAATTTAACAGATACCTCACAGTGCCAGCCCTTAGACGAAATAATAAACTTCTTTCCCAGTTAGTCAATGGTAATGTTAAATACAATGCCAGGGTACATTTAGGCGACACAGTTTTCAAATACTTAGCAACTGTATTTTTCCCTGATTCAATCTTCAGCCTTTTCTGTAAATAAAGTGCTCTTAGTGCTTCTTTTAAATCAGATTTCTTAACGTTACTAGCTTCGGTTGGATTGACAAAAATATTTCTCATACCCACCTCCTCCAAGCTAGTATACACATATTGAAGCCACAGGATCTTTCTTCCTCTTTCGCAATTTAGACAGTTAATTATTATCTCTTGTGTGAGTTTGGCTGACTAGTTTGTCCAAACTGAGTGCCAAAATAAAGCTGGACGGGTATTAACAAAATCTGATACAAATGGTAGATTTAATTCACTATGCATGATAAAATTAGATGAATAAATAGGCAAACTTAACAATTTCCTACAGAACCTATTCTCTATTTGCTGGATAGTGGTACTTTTCCCAATGCCCCATATTTCTGCCCCGCAGGTCGCTACAGTGACACACTGTAATTGAAATTTTTTTACAATCGCTTTAATAGCATCATATCTCTTTGGTCTTCGAATACTTAAAATTGAGTTGGTGGCCTTTGAGAATTTGCCCGTGGCCTGGGCCAAATGCCCAGTCCACGAGCCATTCGCAGCAAAGGTCACTCCCAACTATGGAAAGTTATGAGTTCCGATAAGTTTTCCTTCTCCAACCTGTATGGAGTTCATCTGACGCTTGTCTGGCCCACAAGACATTATAAAAGATTTTTTTTAATTTACCCTCAAGTCCAGTTTATCCATAAAATCAGTAAAATTTAAAACCAGGGTATGGAGTGAGTTAGGTGTTCGTCCCAGTAACACTGCATCGTCTGCATACAGAAGAGCAGGTACCGGTTTCCCATTTATTAGCGGGACGTCAGGAGTTGATTTTTCAAGACACTTACTCAGGCCATTAATATAGATTATGAAGAGCAAGGGTGCTAAAACGCACCCCTGCCTAACTCCTCTACCTATATTAATTATTCCTGATAATTCTCCTCCCATACCTATTCTCACTCTGGATTTTGAATCTGTATGTAAAAAAGCTAAAAAGTGACCCAGGGCAGTATCCAGACCATACTCCAGTAATATAGACCAAAGTTTGGACCTATTAA
Source organism: Lissotriton vulgaris (assembly GCF_964263255.1). Classification (NCBI taxonomy): domain Eukaryota; kingdom Metazoa; phylum Chordata; class Amphibia; order Caudata; family Salamandridae; genus Lissotriton; species Lissotriton vulgaris. The sequence goes on along the minus strand of NC_141691.1, from coordinate 1,510,700,036 downwards.
CAAAATCAAAAGCTGAGGATAGGTCCATAAATGCTAAATAAATAGAAACTGACCGTGCAATATTATATTTATCAATGATTAATTTCAAGTTGAGGCATTGTTCAACTGTACCTACCCTATTTCTAAATCCTAATTGGCATGGGGTCAGGATCCCACTATATTCTAACCATATAGTGAGCCAGGTATAGATAACACGCCCCAAGATTTTAAGGGAATTATCTAACAATGAAATGGGCCTATAATTCATGGGGTCAGACCTGTCTCCTTTCTTATGAATGGGGACTATTATACTGGTACCCCAAGTTTCCGGCATTTTGGTTTTAGGGAGACTTTTAAAAACATTCACCAGTATAGGAGCCCATAGGTCCGGTTGCTATTTAATGAGATCTTTGGGCAGCCCGTCTGGGCCAGGGGCATTATTTCCCAAACTCAGTGAGATAGCTTCTTCCACTTCTCCCAAATTTAAATTTAAATTATTAGATGCCTCAAAATCAATTAGCTCCTCACTATTCTCACTATTCAGTGGAGAGGCATAGATTTTAGAGAAGTGGCATTCCCAGGTTTCGCAGGAGATGGTACAGCTAATCGGGGTAAGTTGTTGGCCCATATTTCAGAGTTCTTTAACTGCTGGCCAAATTAGTTTACTTAACTTCCCTTCTGCAGTTACAGCCAGGGACTCTCAGCGTTCACCCAGAAGTGTGGCTCTCCGTTTCTCTACACCTAATTTATAAGTTTTCCTTGCTGCACTCACGTTCGCCCTAATTCTGGGAATCTCTGTAAGGACCTTACGTAAGTTCCTATTCGCCACAGAGCAATTATTATCGAACCACTTAGGTTCTTTTGGGCCCAGGTCTGCTGGAACAGATAACAGGGTTCTAACTGTGGAGCAGATTTTACTAAAGCAGGAAATAATAACCTGGCCATCAGCAATAGAGTCTAAGCAACGATCTATTGAAGACTGGTCTTCCGTAAGCAGTGACTTTGTGATTCCAGCTTTGTCTATCCCTTTCCATTTTAACCTTAATTTGTCTGTGGTTACACTTATATCTCTTGCTCCTTGTAGTGGAATACTATCATTACTCAAATTATGAGGACCCTCGCTTTCAGTACGAGTCGTGATGAGTGGCGAAGTAGCTAGCTGTGACAATCCCAATGATGAGCGTTTATTTTTAATAAGCTCAATAAAGCGACGCCGCTCAGCTCGTCGCTATGCTAGCGTCATTTCCTTTTCAGTTCCAGAGGAGACCTTTATCATATAATCATCCAGCATGCCTCTATTAGCCCCTGTTGACTTCCCCTTAGAGACATGCAAAGTCATAATAAAAGCAGTATTATAGTACTGGCGTTACACAAAGAAAAAGTAAGGACCCAAGTCGCATACGGCTGTATCACAGGTAATTTGTTTGTTATTTGCTTGCTAGTGAGCATCCATAATAGTCCTGGCCTTCGAATGAGAATCAAGGGGGGTGCCCACTCCAGTCTCCTCAGGCCTCTGAGGGCCACAGAGGGCCCGCCCTTTGCCCGGGCTTCGCCCGGCGTCCCGCGAGACGGGGGTCGCGCTGGTTAAATGCGCCTCCCGGCGCTCTGCTTGCGTGTGTGGAGCGTGCCGCCGCGTGGCATGCCGGGCAATGTAGTCCCGGAGCAGCGACGCAAAGAAAATGCACCCAGTGACTCCTGGCGGTGGCGGCAACAAGAAGCTGTCCCCCTGGCTGCCTGTCTCCTCTGGCAGCGTCCGCCGACCAACGATCAGTATCCACAGCCTCTCAGGTATTACGTTCAAATGAAAACATGTCAAAGGAATCAGTCAATTCAGACATATTACACATGTGGTACAGTTAGATAGATGATGTAGTCTGAAGAGGTAAATAGGTTTTTATGTATGATTTATCTTTGGCCAGGAAAGCTCTCTTGTTGTCTCTCTATTCTGCAAAGGCCTTTTTGGTCCAAAAAGAATCCCCCACTACTGAAGTTTGAGGATGATTGAACATTTTGGGTGCGGTACCTTAATAAAGCAAGCCTTAATACATCTGATCCATGGAATACTAACTGCACGATCAAGGGCCAAACAATCTTTTAAAATAGAGCAATTAAAATGCTTAGCTGGGTGAATCCACCCTGAGATCCAGAGGAGCAAGGGCCATGGCAACAATGTGCCCTTTAGATACCCAATACCTAATTCTTCATGGATGTTTATGGGGGATGTGCTCTGGGGAGAGATAGTAAGTTTCTTCAAAACTTGCTTTCAAGGACTTTCGGCGAAGACACATTCGTGTACCCTTATACATCGCTGCCATAAAATGCTTTGGCAACACATTTGGCTCTATATATGTCAATCATAGCCTTGATGGACTTACAGGCCAATTTAGATGCAAAATGATACGCAGAAGCAACTCTCCGGGAGAACGCGTCCTCTTGCGGATACCAAGCACAGCATAGCAGCTACTTGCAACTCAATTCATACAAAACCGAAATTCTGATGATTGGGTTATCCTTCCCTCTTTGCGGACTGCGCCTTTGGCCCCTTGACTTAGGGCCCTCTTTTTCCCCCTCCATGGCTAGCAGGAACATTGGGGTTATGATGGACACTGCCCTTTCCTTCAAACCCCATGTCAAGACCACAGCAACCACCTCCTTTAGTCTGTTAAAATCCTTGAAAAAACTCCCAAAAGACCTGCCCCATAGCATTTCCAAAGGGATTATGAATGTGCGTATTACCTACAGGTTGGATTACGACAACGTAATCTATCTAGGTGCCCCCTGTCTTGGCTTCTGCCAGTACAGAATGCTGTGGCCAATCTGTACATCCCCAAGTACCAATCTATCATACTAGGGCTCAAGGAACTACACTGGCTTCTGATCAATGCTGGGATAAAATTTGAGATGCTGATGATCACTCATAGAGCACTACACCAGAGGGGCTCCAGATGCATCCAAGATAATCTTAAACTAACGTCTCCACTTAGGGCACTTGGATCCTCCAACCACATCTTTCTGTGCAACCCCAGATTCCGCACAGCCAGATCACGAGGAAGATCTTTCTAGGTTCTGGTCTCTGGAACACTCTCCCAATCTTCTTTTGTGCCATTTCCAGTGTAAGCTTGTTCAAGGCACAATTAAAAGCAGTCCTGTTTGCCAAGCTGTAACCTTCCTGTCTCACCTGCTCAATGGACGCTTCTTCTGAAGCAGAAGTTGCACTCTATAAGTATTTCTTCAGTCAACGGCCAGCGCCGTTCCGGAATCCCCTCACAGGTATCGGGCTGCGCCGTCGGGTGAGTCCAGATCGCCCAGGGCCTGCTCTTCTCCATCGCGTCGCCCCCCCGGTGGTGCCTGGGTGGGCCCTAGGGGTCATTTAACAGGATTACAGCAGGGTTCGCGGGCAGAGCTCAGCGCTCACACCGCTGCCTGCATCGGCATCCAAGCCACGCCCCCGTCCTTTGTCCCTCATGCCAACGCTGTGGTTTCATCATCATTCCATAAATTGCGAATGATAAAAAAGCTCTTACCTTTCCTATCTCTTGGGGCTTGAAAGACACCAGTAAGCACCTTAGTTATGACCACCATTGACTATTGCAATGGGCTCCTTATTATTGCTCAGAGCAAAGTCCTCCATAAACTCCAAGTGGTTCAAAACTCAGCAGCCAGAATGCTATCAGGTACCCCCAAATACAAATCCATCTCACATATACTTCACCAGTATCATTGGCTCCCCATGAAAAATCGAATTAAGTTTAAAGCTCTCTGTATTGCATACAAAGCTTCACGCAACTCAGGACCTCTGTTTCTGAATGAGGCCCTTGATGCTTACATTCCAAATTGGGCCTTACGCTCTTCCACAGCAATCCTGCTAAAGGTACCTCGTACTAAGACAGCATCATGGGGTGACAAGCGATTCACTGTTGCTACAGCGAAACTTTGGAACTCCCTCTCAATTCATATCTAAGCCAGCCAGTCCTCACTTGCTTTCAGAAAAATGACAAAAACATGGCTGTATATTCAATAAGCTACTCTGTAGTCTGGTTCGTGCTCGCTGTCCCCAGCGCCGAGACACCTTCAGGTATTTGCGCGCTTTACAAATCAAATAAATAAATAAATAAATAAATTCAAGGGGGACCAAGATTGAGAAGAGTTAACTAGAACTCCCAAACAAGGGAATACAGGCACTCAACTTATGGGATTGCCCTTAACGCTATATGATCTGGTCCTGGTGTTCCTTGGGTCACTCATCATAACATGGACTTGGTAAAATTAGCATTTAAATCAAGGCTATCCATAAAATGCATGAATAGGTTGAGCAAAACATTTAAGTCCAAGGCAGTTCGTGAAATTAGGACAGCATAGTCTGCAAATAGCAGTAAAGGAATCAAGTGGGAACCAACTTTGGGCAGGTCTTTACCTACTTCAATCACTTTCCTCCATCCTCAAATCCAATTGAAACTGTCAAATTACTATGTGGCTCATGCAAAAAAAAACTATGACAGACCATAGCTTCTTCCTATTAACCCTATCGAAAGCTGTGCTAAGATCAATGATGAAAGATGGAGAGCTCCTTTTTTGCCAATAAGCAGATACAACTTAGGATCCTGCTCGATGGTACCTAGGTCCTGGTGTAAATCGTAATGAGTCTCAGATAAAACATTCTGTTTCATAGACAAATACACTAATCTGTTCATTTAAATGCAGGCCTTAATCTTAGCCAAGGAGCTAATGAGAGAGATGGGCCTCTAACATTTAGGGTCTTGGTGGTTGCCTTTTCTTAAAACTAGGTACTATCACACCGGAGGACCATGCATTCGGAATAATCAATTGTGCTGTTGAATTCAGATATATAGTTAGTAGAGGAGCCCAAAAGTCTATATTAGACTTATATAGGTCAAGAGGGACCCAATCGGGGTCAGGAGACTTGTTAGCGGGGAGGACTGCATAGCGGTATGCGCCTCGTCTATTGTATAGCTGTTGGGAGCTGAAACATCATCGGAAGGGGCAATGGGGCTTGTAGGGTTAGGCTAGTCGTATATAGATTTAAAGTGTTCAATGCATGCCCTAGGAAGGATAGTAGACTGTAAAGCAGGTTCAAAGACTGGCTTATGCAGAGGGCAATTGACAATTTCCCAAACCTTTGAGCTATCCCTAAGGTGACAAGCAGGTCGGAGTTGTTCCCTTGCTTCTTCTCTCAGGAGCTTCTGACACTCCTCCTGTGTGCTCTCATGCCCAGCACGACAAAAGGAAACCCGTTTACAGTCTCTGGTGATGGCCTCAACAGCCTGAAGTAAATCTCAATGTGCTCTATTGCAATTGGAGTCAAAACATTTAAACTGGATAGAGTTTTTGTTACCATTAAACTTGCCAGGTAACATAGAATATATATGACGACAAATCACATTAAAGTAACTCACACTAACTGGGGTATCATTAGCAATATTCAGGCATAGGTCAATGTTGATGGGACATTTCCTGAGTATGTTACTAACAAAAGCATCAGGGAGCACACTATTGGATAGTCATAGGACTGAGATGGTGGTACTTGATCTGCCACTTTCTTAATAAATACATCCTCAAACTCTTGGTAAGATTCAGGCATAGATAATCAAAGGGTTTCAGTCTATAATGAACCACAGGTTAAGGCTAGAGTTTGTCTAAGACTTTGTCATGGAAAACATTTCAGTTCTTCACACTGGAAAGAAAATCCAAGGTCCTGTACTCTCTGATTAATCTGAGGGTCCTGCTCTCCAATTATTTCAATTAATCTCGGGATTATGTTTGCTGTGCCAGGTAGCTAATAAAATTAATGTGAATTTAGGAGCATCTTTGAGCTTAAATCATATTTTTTGACATGCCCATGCTTTAGTGACATAACCAGATCGACGGTTTCCCAAAAGACTCAATTTTCAAGAAAAGCTTTGCCAGACAATGGCTTCAGGCTTATCTGTTTTGGAAGTTCATTTAGTATGTGTGTTGGAAATGGGATTCCTGGTTGGCTGAGGTATGCACCCAGGCCAGACAGGAACCACTGCTCTAGTCAGGATAAGCCACATACACAATAGGATAACCCATGCTCACCCCCTGGGAGCTTGGCACAAAGCAGTCAGACTTAATCTAAAAAGGCAATATAAGAGTATTTGTAAAACACACACACAATTGCATAATGAATACACCATAAAAAGACCACACACATGTAAAAAAATAGAGAATATTTATCTGAACAAAATCAGACAAAAATGACTAAAATCCAATCATTAGAAGTCAAGAGGTGTATTTTTAAGACTGAATGCAAAAATAGTGCTTAGAAGTAACTAGCGGTCAAAAGGTTACTTCAGGTCGCGAGGGAACTGTGCAAATCCAAAGTTCAGGCTGACCGCAATTGGGAGAGGGTTGGCTATGGAGTCCAAACAGGTTCCGCTGAACAAATACCTTTTCTGGAACTTTTGTCGATGTCGAGAGTCCACTGCGTCATCATCAAGCTGCGAAAAGGAGTTCCTTTGCCTTCATCGAGCTCTGTTGAAGTGAATGCAATTCAGAGTATCATCATCAAGCCACGAAGAATGTGGAATCGCCGTTGTCGGGCAGCCTTCGCCTCAGCATTGAAGGGCGATGCAAAGGAATTTCTCATGCAGTCGAATCAATGTGTCTGTTTTTCATGAAAGCAGTTACAGACCCCACTTCTGATGCCCTGAACTTGGAGGGGCTCCTCAGGCAAGGGTAGGACTCACAGAAGGCAGAGTCCAGCAGCACCAGCAGAACTGTGTTCCTGAGACGTCACACACAGGAGGCAAGTCAACAAGCCCTTGGAGAACACTTGGAGGAATGTCAGAGTCTTTCTAGCAGATTCAATGAGTAGCAGACAGCAGACCAACAAGCAGAAAAGCAGTCCTTCCAGAAAATAAGTTCATTTGAGTCCTTTAAGCAACACAGAAGTCCTTATGTTCAGTTCAAGATCCAGGAGTGTCTGAATTTAAGGGGCCCAAGAACCAGTATTTATACCCAAATGTGCCTTTGATGTAGGGGATGACTTCAAAGGAACACTCTGAAGTACACACGTATCCTTTCAAACCAGTCCTGTCTGGCAGGCTAACACTGAGGGGTAAATCGGTCCTTTGTGTGGATAGGGCTCTCTCATTCCTCCCCACCTAGGAAGACCCATAACAATAAGGATGAGTGCTCAGAATGCAGAAGAGCCTCTCCTTCCTGTGCCTGTGGCTGTCTACAGGGAATGCACAAATTGTAGCTGTCACCCAGCCCAGACATGTATTGGAGACAGGCTGCAAATCACACAGATTTATAAGCACAGAGAAATGTCCACTTTCTAAAAGTGGTATTTCTAAAGCAGTAATGTGAAATATAACCTCACCAGTAAGGAGGATTTGTCATTGCAATTCCAAACATAGGAACAATGAAAAAGCAGCTCCTCTCTGATCTGGAATTACTGCTTAAAAGGTGTATTAAGGAAATCCCAATGCTAACCTTTGAGGGGGTAGGCCTCAAAGTAGTGAAAAATGAAAAAAGCTGTTTGTCACTACCAAGACATGCAAAACATAAAAGTATATGGTCTTACCTTAACTTACATAGCACCCTGCCCTTTGAGCTACCTGCGGCCTAACGTTTGGGTGATTTATATGTTATAAAAGGGGTTTTAAAGCGTAGCAAGTAGTTTTGAATGCCAAGTTAAAGTGGCAGTAAACTGCACACACAGACACAAGGCTATTTATGTGGGTGGCACAATCAGTGTTTCAGGCCTACTAGTAGCATTTAGTTTACAGGCCCTGGGTGTATGGTATGTCAGTTTATAATAGATTTACAGGTAAATCAAATATGCCAAACAGGTGTAATCCAATTATGCCATATTTAGAGGAGAGATCACATGCACTTTAGCACTGGTCAGCAGTGCCCAGAGTCCTAAACCCATCTAAAAGAAGGTCAGAAAAAGATGAGGAGGAAGGCAAAACATTTGCGATGGCCATTCAGGAAGGGCTATTTTCAAACAGCGTGGAACTTAGGATAGTAAGGTTTTTCTCTGCATCTTGTTTTGATCTGCTGGTCAAGTTGTAGCCTTAATTCTTTCAGAGCCACTGATATATTAGGCCTGTTCCCACCAAAGACAGTTCCTCTTTTAATTCTTCTTGGAGGCCACAGTAAAATGAGGCAACAACAGATTCATCAGTGCAGCCTGACTCGATGTGTAGCTGCTGGCACTTACAGATATATGCAATTCTAAATTTTCGCTCTTGTAAAAGTGTCAGTAATCCAGTATTAGCAGATAATCAGGTCTGCTTATGGCCATAATAGCTGTAAATTGCTGTGCAAATATTTGAAAGTAGAAAAGCCAGGGACCTTGGTTCAGTATTACGGATGTTGCCAATGATAATCTACCTATGCTCACATAGGGCAGAATAAAAGTCGCCATGGCTTGATCTGTTCAAAACTGTTGTAAATTAGCCGAAAACACTGGTTACATTGTGCCACAAAAAACTGAAAGTGCAGTGGGTCTCCATAAATCCTTTCAGATGCAGCAATCGCTGGTGCAGCAAAAACTGTAACAAAGAAATCCTGGTATGGAATTTTGCTGACTTCTGAATTACACCTCTATGGGATTTCAGCTCATAAGTGTTGTGAAGATTTTTCACTGATACCTAATTATATTTTCTAGCAAAAAGGAAAGATCTTGAAAAGCAGCTTCTAGTTCCCCTTGCATCTTATTAATTTATTGTGCCATAACCTGAAAAGCATTAACCTCCGTATCCATAATGATTTGGCACTTCATCAAGTTCCTTGCAACTCCAGATGAAGGACAGTGAGGGTAATACCACCTTCTTCCTTCTAGGTAGACCTCTGTCCTGTATTACATTCTTGTAAAGCAGAGGACGCCTGATTTAATAAAGAGAAAGATGGGGTGTGGGATTTAGGAGAGCAAGAGATAGACACCCATTTGCAGCTCGTTTTCCTTGGTAGAAGATCTTGACTGAACACTTCAAGATACAGGATGGCCCACGGTCACAGAGGCACAAGATGACCCACTGTCAAGAGAGGCAACAGATGATACTGAGTACCAGATAAAGGAAAAATAGTTCTTAAAAATAGATTAGTGCAATAGGAATACTTGAGGCAGCTTACCCAGTATGAGGTGAAGCACAGCTGAAATCAGTCCACTTGCCCAAGAATTGAAAATGAGTAGTGCTCCACTCCACCGAAAAGCTGAATCGTGGTTGCCAAACCAAAGTGAGGAATCCAAATCCTGGTCAATAAACAAGATCCTATTTAATTAAGCCAAATCACAGGAAATAAATGGACCATAATCTAAAAAAAGTAAGCAGAGTCGAAATACCAAGATCAGTCCAATCCAAATACAGAGGTCAGTACAAGGAAGTTGGAGAAGGGAAGCTGAGGGAACTAACAAAGGGAAACAACTAAAAAAGTGTGGTAATTGACTCATGGGTAAGAAATGTAATATCAAGCAAGGAAGTTGAAGAGACTGAGGTAGCCGGATATGATCTTCTGAGTTCACTAACACTGTGTAGGGCTCTGCTCTCTTTGACCTGGAAATCAACTACCTGATCTATGGTGGCTGGTGCTGCATGTTGCACACCATACTCTGAAGGTTGTTGTCCACCATGAGAGTAGTCTCGAAGGAAGTTTCCTCCAATAATGGCCCTGTTCATACTGAAATAACTTTCTAGGTGACTTAATTACATTTTATTTTGAAATGGGCTTACTGAATTTTTCCTTTGATTCCTATATCCATCACTAACAGCAGCAGTGTTGTTTGTTTAGTGTGTATCAGCAGACACTGTCATTCTTTTACTGTGCTGGTTATATACAACTTCTCTGACCAGGTAATTATTAACGTTTTTTTGTATGCTCTTCTTCCACATTTCCAAATATTCCTCCACATCTTGATTTAGCTGATTTTATTTAAAAATAATCTGTGATTTATTTATTAGTTCTGGCCACTTTCCCTTTAACACCTTGACTGCTAGGGGGTTTTCCCCTCCTGCGCTGAAAATACTTGAATACTATAGAATCATGACAAGGTCAACTCGTCATAAGCACAGGGCAGGTAAAACCCATGACGAGTTGACCTTGTCATGAGCATGGAAGGGGTTAAAACCTATCCTGAAGTCTGAAGTGTCCTCCTTGTGGAATGTATGTGTTTTCCTTTACTATTGCAGAACTACCCATTACTTTGTCTAATTCTGCTTTAAATATGATGCGACTTGCATCTAGGGTAGGCAGGGTATCATCCTCTCCTATTGCAACTCACTCTTTAATTTGGTGTTTTTTCTCAGACACCTTTCCCATGTGAGAGCACACTGACTGCTTAGTAGCTCGGAAGAACATAATGTTTATGCAACTTCTAGGCTTGTGCTCGACGGCCTTCAACAAATGGGCCCCAACAAGCGAGGGGGGGCTTGCAGGCTGTGTAAATACCACTCCGAATCATGGTTGCATCTCCTGTGCTGCTGCCCGGCACTAGCAGCCCCCAGAAGGTCCCTTTTGAAACCCTTGTTCTTAAAATGGGGCGCCAGGACGTGCTGGGAGGCCTCGGCCTTGTGTTTTACATCTACTGACATTCAAGTGCTCGCTAGGTTTGGAAACATTTTGAGACTTTTAGACAATCTTCTATTACCTCCCCTGGTTGCCATGCTTCCTCCCCCTCCCCCTCCCCCTCAAAGACTCATTACAGACTTTTTTCGTCCTTTGGCCCAGTACTCTCTGTCTTAACTATTTTATCCGGCCAAGCATAGCAAAACGCTCACATAGGGAACTATAATGCTGCTCTTCAATAAGCATATTGCTCTCTAAGCCTTGAAAACAGTTTTTTAGCCTTGTTTTTACTTGAGAAATGTGCTAAAAGCTAAATTGTATACTTGTGCTAAAGTAGATTTTGTATAGCAATGGTTTTAAGTAACTGTGCTAAATTAATAAAACTTGAAACTTGAAACTTGCTTAGTAGGTTAGACACATGGATCCTACAATTAATAGGGACAAATCACTGGATGTCACTACAGAAATATATCTGTATATCAGTATAACCATATGGTTGAAAGCTATAAGCAATGTAACAATGGTTGACTCTCAGTAGCTATTGTTAATACAAACATCTAAACATAAAACACATCCAAGGCAGTGAAAGTAGAAAACTGCAGAAAACTGATCCACTGTGGTCATAGAGGGTAATCAGGGAAAGTCCCTAACAAGAACCCATACCAGGCCATGTCCGAATAGAACAGAGGCAAAGTTGACAGGTTCCCACCACAGGGTTGTCAGTGGTAATTATTCTATCTCTCTCTCTGTAGCAGGAGCAGGCTTGCTCGGGCTGAAGTGGGCTGTGATGAGCTGTACAAGCAAAGTGTAATCCTTGGGGCCACAAAAGGCCAGGGCTGGTGAAGCCAATAGGGAAAGAGACCAGAGAACAACAGCACTTAATCTAGTTGTATCAGCAGATCTTTGGATAGAAACTAGTGTGGTCTGGGCTTGCCTCGCCTCAACTCCTGCTGAACCTCAAACCATACCTGATGCAAACTTCTCCTATGGTTTATTTGGGTGCCCAACAAAATGTCCTTAGCACCAGGGCCTGAGGGTTGGAGACTCTGTAGCGGTAGAGACAATGAAATACAGGGCAAGGGCTCAAGCATGGCCGGCTGCTTCCACGCACTCATAGCATATGCAGCAATAGCATGACCTGGCAAGAGGAGGAGCAAGAAGCAAGGATCAGCCAGTTAGTGCTCCTGGAGAAATGAATGAATGAATGAATGAATGAATGAATGAATGAACGAATGAATGAATGAATGAATGAATGAAGAAAAATGTAGATGAGTACTGAGAGAATGAACCATCGACTGAGCATTTACAGACATTCATCACAGAATTGTTTGATAAAATATGAAAAGTGATCATCAAAGTACTTTAACCCAGAAGATGGCACCATAGTTGATATTTAAGGCTAGGCATATTATCAGAGAGAAGTGATCTGTGGGACAAGGCAGATTGAGAAGCTACTGAAAGATGTTTAGACTCATTTAGCCATGCAACAAGTAGCCGATGCCTGTTGGTTTTAAGCTGTGGTTTTAAGCTGTGGCATAGAGATAGTTTTAGCCCCTATCCAGCCTCATGTTTTAGTGAAATAAATACATAGCAATAAACATACACACTTATTAAAAAGTGCCTTTGGACCGGACTTTGTGTGTTATCGGTTACTTACAGTGTTGGACCAGCTAACATGCCCCATGCATTTATTGTGTAAGTAGGTTTGTTCTTTATGACTATTGGTGTAGTCTTTCAAATCCCATTTCAGTGCTAGCTTTTCATACGTTTTTGGCACTGAGTCTTATGTTGAGTGACAGCATTTAGCCTGTGCACTTCTTTGTACTAGAAAGCCCATGTTCCTACCTACATGGTGAGTGACTATTTTATGCAATATGGGTTTAGTATGTTTTTTGTCCATGCACATATTTATATATTTTACAGCATTACTGACAACTTCCAATTTTCTTTGGGTGCTATTTGTGTTTCTTTTTTCTTATACACGTAACATTGTCTTTTCAACTTGTTTTATATACTGTGATAAGATTCTTTTGAACTGTTTCTATATGTATATAAGTTACATTTCATATAGATATTTTAAGATTTTAAGGGTCAGATTGCCAAACCCTATCTGATACTCGTACTGCCCTAGTGTGAAGCCCCTTTTGACATTTGAAGTACTTCGAGCTCAACCCTTTTTAACTTTTTGACCACAAAATGTGTCCAGGACCAATCTGCATCTTTTTTACCACTTGTTTGGGATTCTGAAAGTAACCAGAATTTGCGAACTCACCTAGCGGACCTTAGAAAATAGGAAAAGTGTATCAATAGCTTTGTGTTTTGTTTTGGAAAATGGAAAAAAGTGCTGTGCAAAAATTCTTTTTTTTTCTTTAAAAAAAATCACAACCGAAGTATTGCTGTGCTAAGATCACAATTTACCCAACTTTCAGAAACAGAGTTGCAAAAATATTGACTTCTTTATCACAGTTTTTGCATTTAATACATAGTGTAGGATTATTCCTGTTTGTTGGCATTTCAACCTACTTGCAGTTCAGTTTGTGTTGTAAACCCCTAAGTGAACTCCAAAAGCTATACATTCCTTAAAATGATATACATTTCTGAATACAGCAAGGGGTCAGTTTTGTGGATCTCTCATGGTGTTCCCAAAGAAAGGAAAATGGAAATAGGTGATGTTTTCTTCGATTAATTAAAAGACTTATGTCCCATTATTCATATCAGTCGATTTTGGTTGAATGGATGTATAGTGATTATGGGTTGTCTAAACACATGAATTACCCAGTGACAAGTGAGCTGTAGCTTACAATATGTTTTGTTGGGTGCAAATTATCATTCAATTCATATGGTAACATCTAATAAATGAATAATGGGTATGAAGGAAACCAGTAAATGTGTCCAAAATACTGAGATTTGGAATAGTGGTTATTTCACAACTCTGAATTACATTCGGGTTACCCAAACTATCTATCAAGTTATTCAGGCAGAACGCTTGCAAAACGTGTAATTTCATGCACACTGGAAGCCAAAAATTAAGAGATATTCAATTGATAGTACCAAATGTAATACTATTCTGTGTTTCCATACTTCTTATGATAAAAGCTGTACTCTACTTGTCTGGATGGACCTATCGTACACAACAGTTAAGGTCACAAAATTGAACGTGGGTAAGTCATATTTTTGCCATGAAAAGTAATCCATTGTGGCAATGTGGAGAGCTGCAGTATTTGAGACTAGGGGGCTCATTAGGATGGCGGACGGAAGGGCGACCGCCGGCCTGGAGTAGGCAGAAAATGCCTTTTTCGTGTCCGCCTCCCGCGGTCACTCCGTCCGCCATATTAGGAATGTAAACACTGTCAAAAGTTTGTGCGCGACGGAAGAGCACGCACCGCCGCAGAACTACACCCGACCCCGCGGCGGACGTAACCAATCCAGAGACACCGTCGTACGGAATGACGTCTCCGACCGTCCTCCAAATCACGATGGCGGAAAACACACATAAAATCGCTGTGGAAAAACAACTTGCCTGAACACGGCAGATACCCCACAGCGAAGATACTACACATTGCAGAGATACCCACCACAAGCAGCTCGCCCTCATGGACCCAGCGCTACACGCATTTCCGATACCCTTCGTGCTCCACCACCAGCACGTCATGGACCATCATCGACGACGATGCAGGTACGCAACACACCATTTGCTGTCGGAAGGGGAGTACCTGCCAGGGCTGTGACGTTGGAAGGGGGAGTGTCATGTTTGAGAAACTACATTAGATCGCACAAATATATCCACAATTGAAGTACACAACCAGGAATGACAACGACAAACCACAACACATGATTGACTTGCTTTATTAAACATAATAGGGTTATAATCTCTGAGTATGCAAGAGCATGGGCACTGGGTACTACAGAGCAGGTACATCATTGGCAGCACATGAGAGGGCAGACTGCAGTATCAGAACAGCAACAGGGCATTGTGGCCAACAGAGGAGGTACATCAGAGGCAGCGCATGAGAGGGCAGAATGCAGTATCAGAACAGCAACAGGGCATTGTTGCCAACAGAGCAGGTACATCAGAGGCAGCACATGAGATGGGCAAAGTGCATCAACAGTCCATTGCACAAAGCAGGTACATCAGAGAAAAGACATGAGAGGGGCTAAGTGCATCAACAGTCCATTGCACAGAACAGGTACATCAGAGGCAGCACATGAGAGGGCAGAATGCAGTATCAGAACAGCAACAGGGCATTGTGGCCAACAGAGCAGGTACATCAGAGGTAGCACATGAGAGGGGCAAAGTGCATCAACAGTCCATTGCACAGAGCAGGTACATCAGAGGCAGCACATGAGAGGGCAGAATGCAGTATGATAACAGCAACAGGGCATTGTGGCCAACAGAGCAGGTACATCAGAGGCAGTACATGAGAGGGCAGAATGCAGAATCAGAACAGCAACAGGGCATTGTGGCCAACAGAGCAGTTACATCAGAGGCAGCACATGAGAGGGGCAAAGTGCATCAACAGTCCATTGCACAGAGCAGGTACATCAGATGCTGCACATGAGAGGGCAGAATGCAGTATCAGAACAGCAACAGGTCATTGTGGCCAACAGAGCAGGTACATCAGAGGCAGCACATGAGAGGGCAGAATGCAGTATCAGAACAGCAACAGGGCATTGTGGACAACAGTGCAGGTACATCAGAGGCAGCACATGAGAGGGCAGAATGCAGTATCAGAACAGCAACAGGGCATTGTGGCCAACAGAGCAGGTACATCAGAGGCAAGACATGAGAGGGGCCAAGTGCATCAACAGTCCATTGCACAGAACAGGCACATCAGAGGCAGCACATGAGAGGGCAGAATGCTGTATCAGAACAGCAACAGGGCATTGTGGCCAACAGAGCAGGTACATCATATGCAGCAAATGAGAGGGGCTAAGTGCATAAACAGTCCATTGCACAGAACAGGTACATCAGAGGCAGCACATGAGAGGGGCTAAGTGCATCAACAGTCCATTATGGCCAACAGAGCAGGTACATCAGAGGCAGCACATGAGAGGGCAGAATGCAGCATCAGAACAGCAACAGGGCATTATGGCCAACAGAGCAGGTACATCAGAGGCAGCACATGAGAGGGCAGAATGTAGTATCAGAACAGCAACAGGGCATTGTGGCCTACAGAGCAGGTACATCACTAGCAACACAAGTACGTGGTTCAAGCTACCCGTCCCAATGACAACAACAGTGCAAGGCTGGTTACAATGGACAATGTACACACCAAGTCAAATGACATGTGAGTGAAGTGAACAGCACCTCACATCACTGAATCAGGTGGACTGCTTGAACTACCTGCCTCGGACACACTGCCAGCACCAGCAACTGGAGTGTGAGACACAGCCACAGCTCTAGTGACTGACACATGAGCCACAGACCCAGACACACTGCCAGCACCAGAAACAGGAGTGTGAGACACAGCCACAGATCGAGTGACTGACACATGAGCTCAGACCCAGACACACTGCCAGCGCCAGAAACTGGTGTGAGACACAGCCACAGCTCTAGTGACTGACACATGAGCCACAGACCCAGTCACACTGCCAGCACCAGAAACAGGAGTGTGAGACACAGCCACAGCTCGAGTGACTGACACATGAGCCACAGACCCAGACACACTGCCAGCACCAGAAACAGGAGTGTGAGACACAGCCACAGCTCGAGTGACTGACACATGAGCCACAGACCCAGACCCACTGCCAGCACCAGAAACAGGAGTGTGAGACACAGCCACAGCTCGAGTGACTGACACATGAGCCACAAACCCAGACACACTGACAGCACAAGAAACAGGAGTGTGAGACACAGCCACAGATGTAGTGACTGGCACGTGAGCCATAGACCCAGACACACTTCCTGCACCAGAAATAGGAGAGGGCACAACTGAGACAGTGCTACTGCCTCTTATGTAGCTGCGTTAATAGGTTTTTAAATTGATTTTAATAGTGAGCTTGCTCACTCATTAGTGAAGGACAGTGGGAGGAGAGCGATTAGGCTCCCTCGTGTGCTGTGGAACTATACTGGGGCACGCCAGGACTGCCGAGGTCTTTGACAGCTAGCCTGTTGGTGAAGGTTAACTGGGGGCAGTGTTCACGGCTAAAGCCTCCTACCTGACGGCAGCGGCTGCAACAACACGCAGGAGGGCTGGGCTTGTTTTCTTCCTTCCCGCCCCGTTCTGACGCCGGTGCCCAGCACCGTTCGTGCAGAGGGCGCGGAAGGTCCAAGCCAGCCACTTCCGGTGCGCGGGTAGCGCTCTAGTGGTTCAGACGCTGAAGGAGGTTAAAAGGCACTGGAACCCGGGCCCCGTGGTGGTGAGTGGACAGTGGCAGTGTCCCTGCTGCTTGGACGGCTCGAGCACTAGCGTGATCTCTGATGCGATTTTAAAGCTGAGTTAATAGCTTTTTAAATTGTTTTTAATAGCGAGCTTGCTCACTCATTAGTGAAGGACAGTGGTAGGAGAGCGATTAGGCTCCCTCGTGTGCTGTGGAACTATAGTGGATAATTAAACAACAAGGGGTGGTGATGGACAGAGTTTCTGAATTAAGCAGAATACTCTCACCCAGTCAAGAGATCAGGGCTAGATCCAACACCGTTTTTTAGCTCACTGCACCATCCCAGCTTAGAACCTGGCTGTATGCAAATTAGTCTGTTCCTGTCCCAGTGCATGTAGGGAACAGGGCAAACCAAACTACAAAGCCAATTCTTTCACTGGGAACGAAACAAGCTTCCGGGGACCGGTTTCCTGGCATTACAGCCGTCTTCGGCCCGGCTTGCTTGAATCCTGATGGTGCAATGAGCAAGGAACTCACATCTGAGTATACCCTTCCACGCTTATGGTGGACAAAATAATTAAACAACAAGGGGAGGTGATGGACAGAGTTTCTGAATTAAGCAGAATACTCTCACCCAGTCAAGAGATCAGGGCTAGATCCAACACCGTTTTTTAGCTCACTGCACCATCCCAGCTTAGAACCTGGCTGTATGCAAATTAGTCTGTTCCTGTCCCAGTGCATGTAGGGAACAGGGCAAACCAAAACACAAAGCCAATTCTTTCACTGGGAAGGAAACAAGCTTCTGGGGACCGGTTTCTGGCATTACAGCCGTCTTCGGCCCGGCTTGCTTGAATCCTATGGTGCAATGAGCAAGGGACTCACATCTGAGTATACCCTTCCACGCTTATGGTGGACAAAATAATTAAACAACAAGGGGTGGTGATGGACAGAGTTTCTGAATTAAGCAGAATACTCTCACCCAGTCAAGAGATCAGGGCTAGATCCAACACCGTTTTTTAGCTCACTGCACCATCCCAGCTTAGAACCTGGCTGTATGCAAATTAGTCTGTTCCTGTCCCAGTGCATGTAGGGAACAGGGCAAACCAAACTACAAAGCCAATTCTTTCACTGGGAAGGAAACAAGCTTCCGGGGACCGGTTTCTGGCATTACAGCCGTCTTCGGCCCGGCTTGCTTGAATCCTGATGGTGCAATGAGCAAGGGACTCACATCTGAGTATACCCTTCCACGCTTATGGTGGACAAAATAATTAAACAACAAGGGGTGGTGATGGACAGAGTTTCTGAATTAAGCAGAATACTCTCACCCAGTCAAGAGATCAGGGCTAGATCCAACACCGTTTTTTAGCTCACTGCACCATCCCAGCTTAGAACCTGGCTGTATGCAAATTAGTCTGTTCCTGTCCCAGTGCATGTAGGGAACAGGGCAAACCAAACTACAAAGCCAATTCTTTCACTGGGAAGGAAACAAGCTTCCGGGGACCGGTTTCTGGCATTACAGCCGTCTTCGGCCCGGCTTGCTTGAAGCCTGATGGTGCAATGAGCAAGGGACTCACATCTGAGTATACCCTTCCACGCTTATGGTGGACAAAATAATTAAACAACAAGGGGTGGTGATGGACAGAGTTTCTGAATTAAGCAGAATACTCTCACCCAGTCAAGAGATCAGGGCTAGATCCAACACCGTTTTTTAGCTCACTGCACCATCCCAGCTTAGAACCTGGCTGTATGCAAATTAGTCTGTTCCTGTCCCAGTGGATGTAGGGAACAGGGCAAACCAAACTACAAAGCCAATTCTTTCACTGGGAAGAAAACAAGCTTCCGGGGACCGGTTTCTGGCATTACAGCCGTCTTCGGCCCGGCTTGCTTGAATCCTCATGGTGCAATGAGCAAGGGACTCACATCTGAGTATACCCTTTCACGCTTATGGTGGACAAAATAATTAAACAACAAGGGGTGGTGATGGACAGAGTTTCTGAATTAAGCAGAATACTCTCACCCACTCAAGAGATCAGGGCTAGATCCAACACAGTTTTTTAGCTCACTGCACCATCCCAGCTTAGAACCTGGCTGTATGCAAATTAGTCTGTTCCTGTCCCAGTGCATGTAGGGAACAGGGCAAACCAAACTACAAAGCCAATTCTTTCACTGGGAAGGAAACAAGCTTCCGGGGACCGGTTTCTGGCATTACAGCCGTCTTCGGCCCGGCTTGCTTGAATCCTGATGGTGCAATGAGCAAGGGACTCACATCTGAGTATACCCTTCCACGCTTATGGTGGACAAAATAATTAAACAACAAGGGGTGGTGATGGACAGAGTTTCTGAATTAAGCAGAATACTCTCACCCAGTCAAGAGATCAGGGCTAGATCCAACACCGTTTTTTAGCTCACTGCACCATCCCAGCTTAGAACCTGGCTGTATGCAAATTAGTCTGTTCCTGTCCCAGTGCATGTAGGGAACAGGGCAAACCAAACTACAAAGCCAATTCTTTCACTGGGAAGGAAACAAGCTTCCGGGGACCGGTTTCTGGCATTTCAGCCGTCTTCGGCCCGGCTTGCTTGAAGCCTGATGGTGCAATGAGCAAGGGACTCACATCTGAGTATACCCTTCCACGCTTATGGTGGACAAAATAATTAAACAACAAGGGGTGGTGATGGACAGAGTTTCTGAATTAAGCAGAATACTCTCACCCAGTCAAGAGATCAGGGCTAGATCCAACACCGTTTTTTAGCTCACTGCACCATCCCAGCTTAGAACCTGGCTGTATGCAAATTAGTCTGTTCCTGTCCCAGTGGATGTAGGGAACAGGGCAAACCAAACTACAAAGCAAATTCTTTCACTGGGAAGAAAACAAGCTTCCGGGGACCGGTTTCTGGCATTACAGCCGTCTTCGGCCCAACTTTGTTTGAATCCTGATGGTGCAATGAGCAAGGGACTCACATCTGAGTATACCCTTCCACGCTTATGGTGGACAAAATAATTAAACAACAAGGGGTGGTGATCGACAGAGTTTCTGAATTAAGCAGAATACTCTCACCCAGTCAAGAGATCAGGGCTAGATCCAACACCGTTTTTTAGCTCACTGCACCATCCCAGCTTAGAACCTGGCTGTATGCAAATTAGTCTGTTCCTGTCCCAGTGCATGTAGGGAACAGGGCAAACCAAACTACAAAGCCAATTCTTTCACTGGGAAGGAAACAAGCTTCCGGGGACCGGTTTCTGGCATTACAGCCGTCTTCGGCCCGGCTTGCTTGAATCCTGATGGTGCAATGAGCAAGGGACTCACATCTGAGTATACCCTTCCACGCTTATGGTGGACAAAATAATTAAACAACAAGGGGTGGTGATGGACAGAGTTTCTGAATTAAGCAGAATACTCTCACCCAGTCAAGAGATCAGGGCTAGATCCAACACCGTTTTTTAGCTCACTGCACCATCCCAGCTTAGAACCTGGCTGTATGCAAATTAGTCTGTTCCTGTCCCAGTGCATGTAGGGAACAGGGCAAACCAAACTACAAAGCCAATTCTTTCACTGGGAAGGAAACAAGCTTCCGGGGACCGGTTTCTGGCATTACAGCCGTCTTCGGCCCGGCTTGCTTGAAGCCTGATGGTGCAATGAGCAAGGGACTCACATCTGAGTATACCCTTCCACGCTTATGGTGGACAAAATAATTAAACAACAAGGGGTGGTGATGGACAGAGTTTCTGAATTAAGCAGAATACTCTCACCCAGTCAAGAGATCAGGGCTAGATCCAACACCGTTTTTTAGCTCACTGCACCATCCCAGCTTAGAACCTGGCTGTATGCAAATTAGTCTGTTCCTGTCCCAGTGGATGTAGGGAACAGGGCAAACCAAACTACAAAGCAAATTCTTTCACTGGGAAGAAAACAAGCTTCCGGGGACCGGTTTCTGGCATTACAGCCGTCTTCGGCCCAACTTTGTTTGAATCCTGATGGTGCAATGAGCAAGGGACTCACATCTGAGTATACCCTTCCACGCTTATGGTGGACAAAATAATTAAACAACAAGGGGTGGTGATCGACAGAGTTTCTGAATTAAGCAGAATACTCTCACCCAGTCAAGAGATCAGGGCTAGATCCAACACCGTTTTTTAGCTCACTGCACCATCCCAGCTTAGAACCTGGCTGTATGCAAATTAGTCTGTTCCTGTCCCAGTGCATGTAGGGAACAGGGCAAACCATAACTACAAAGCCAATTCTTTCACTGGGAAGGAAACAAGCTTCCGGGGACCGGTTTCTGGCATTACAGCCGTCTTCGGCCCGGCTTGCTTGAATCCTGATGGTGCAATGTGCAAGGGACTCACATCTGAGTATACCCTTCCACGCTTATGGTGGACAAAATAATTAACCAACAAGGGGTGGTGATGGACAGAGTTTCTGAATTAAGCAGAATACTCTCACCCAGTCAAGAGATCAGGGCTAGATCCAACACCGTTTTTTAGCTCACTGCACCATCCCAGCTTAGAACCTGGCTGTATGCAAATTAGTCTGTTCCTGTCCCAGTGGATGTAGGGAACAGGGCAAACCAAACTACAAAGCCAATTCTTTCACTGGGAAGAAAACAAGCTTCCGGGGACCGGTTTCTGGCATTACAGCCGTCTTCGGCCCGGCTTGCTTGAATCCTGATGGTGCAATGAGCAAGGGACTCACATCTGAGTATACCCTTCCACGCTTATGGTGGACAAAATAATTAAACAACAAGGGGTGGTGATGGACAGAGTTTCTGAATTAAGCAGAATACTCTCACCCAGTCAAGAGATCAGGGCTAGATCCAACACCGTTTTTTAGCTCACTGCACCATCCCAGCTTAGAACCTGGCTGTATGCAAATTAGTCTGTTCCTGTCCCAGTGCATGTAGGGAACAGGGCAAACCAAACTACAAAGCCAATTCTTTCACTGGGAAGGAAACAAGCTTCCGGGGACCGGTTTCTGGCATTACAGCCGTCTTCGGCCCGGCTTGCTTGAATCCTGATGGTGCAATGAGCAAGGGACTCACATCTGAGTATACCCTTCCACGCTTATGGTGGACAAAATAATTAAACAACAAGGGGTGGTGATGGACAGAGTTTCTGAATTAAGCAGAATACTCTCACCCAGTCAAGAGATCAGGGCTAGATCCAACACCGTTTTTTAGCTCACTGCACCATCCCAGCTTAGAACCTGGCTGTATGCAAATTAGTCTGTTCCTGTCCCAGTGCATGTAGGGAACAGGGCAAACCAAACTACAAAGCCAATTCTTTCACTGGGAAGGAAACAAGCTTCCGGGGACCGGTTTCTGGCATTACAGCCGTCTTCGGCCCGGCTTGCTTGAAGCCTGATGGTGCAATGAGCAAGGGACTCACATCTGAGTATACCCTTCCACGCTTATGGTGGACAAAATAATTAAACAACAAGGGGTGATGATCGACAGAGTTTCTGAATTAAGCAGAATACTCTCACCCAGTCAAGAGATCAGGGCTAGATCCAACACCGTTTTTTAGCTCACTGCACCATCCCAGCTTAGAACCTGGCTGTATGCAAATTAGTCTGTTCCTGTCCCAGTGCATGTAGGGAACAGGGCAAACCAAACTACAAAGCCAATTCTTTCACTGGGAAGGAAACAAGCTTCCGGGGACCGGTTTCTGGCATTACAGCCGTCTTCGGCCCGGCTTGCTTGAATCCTGATGGTGCAATGTGCAAGGGACTCACATCTGAGTATACCCTTCCACGCTTATGGTGGACAAAATAATTAACCAACAAGGGGTGGTGATGGACAGAGTTTCTGAATTAAGCAGAATACTCTCACCCAGTCAAGAGATCAGGGCTAGATCCAACACCGTTTTTTAGCTCACTGCACCATCCCAGCTTAGAACCTGGCATGACATGAGTCCCTTTCTAACTGCTCCATCAGGATTCAAGCAAGCCGGGCCGAAGACGGCTGAAATGCCAGAAACCGGTCCCCTGTAGCTTGTCTCCTTTCTGGTGAAGAATTGGCTTGGTAGTTTAGTCTGCCCTGATCCCATGATGCACTGGGCCAGGGACAGACTGATTTGCATGTAGCCAGGTTCTGAGCTGGGATGGGGCAGTGAGATAAATAACGGTGATGGATCAAGCCCTGATCTTTGGACTGGGTAAGAGTGGTCTGCTTAATTCAGACACTCTGTTCATCACCACCACCTTTTCTGAATCGTTTTTGGCCACTATAGGTGTGGCAGGGTTTACTCAGACATGAGTCCCTTTCTCACTGCTCCATCAGGATTCAAGCAAGCCGGGCCGAAGACGGCTGAAATGCCAGAAACCGGTCCCCGGTAGCTTGTCTCCTTTCTGGTGAAGAATTGGCTTGGTAGTTTAGTCTGCCCTGTTCCCATGATGCACTGGGCCAGGGACAGACTGATTTGCATATAGCCAGGTTCTGAGCTGGGATGGGGCAGTGAGATAAATAACGGTGATGGATCAAGCCCTGATCTTTGGACTGGGTAAGAGTGGTCTGCTTAATTCAGACACTCTGTTCATCACCACCCCCTTTTCTGAATAGTTTTTGGCCCTTATAGGTGTGGCAGGGTTTACTCAGACATGAGTCCCTTTCTCACTGCTCCATCAGGATTCAAGCAAGCCGGGCCGAAGACGGCTGAAATGCCAGAAACCGGTCCCCGGTAGCTTGTCTCCTTTCTGGTGAAGAACTGGCTTGGTAGTTTAGTCTGCCCTGTTCCCATGATGCACTGGGCCAGGGACAGACTGATTTGCATATAGCCAGGTTCTGAGCTGGGATGGGGCAGTGAGATAAATAACGGTGATGGATCAAGCCCTGATCTTTGGACTGGGTAAGAGTGGTCTGCTTAATTCAGACACTCTGTTCATCACCACCCCCTTTGCTGAATCGTTTTTGGCCACTATAGGTGTGGCAGGGTATACTCAGACATAAGTCCCTTTCTCACTGCTCCATCAGGATTCAAGCAAGCCGGGCCGAAGACGGCTGAAATGCCAGAAACCGGTCCCCGGTAGCTTGTCTCCGTTCTGGTGAAGAATTGGCTTGGTAGTTTAGTCTGCCCTGTTCCCATGATGCACTGGGCCAGGGACAGACTGATTTGCATATAGCCAGGTTCTGAGCTGGGATGGGGCAGTGAGATAAATAACAGTGATGGATCAAGCCCTGATCTTTGGACTGGGTAAGAGTGGTCTGCTTAATTCAGACACTCTGTTCATCACCACCCCCTTTTCTGAATCGTTTTTGGCCACTATAGTTGTGGCAGGGTATACTCAGACATGAGTCCCTTTCTCACTGCTCCATCAGGATTCAAGCAAGCCGGGCCGAAGACGGCTGAAATGCCAGAAACCGGTCCCCGGTAGCTTGTCTCCTTTCTGGTGAAGAATTGGCTTGGTAGTTTAGTCTGCCCTGTTCCCATGATGCACTGGGCCAGGGACAGACTGATTTGCATATAGCCAGGTTCTGAGCTGGGATGGGGCAGTGAGATAAATAACGGTGATGGATCAAGCCCTGATCTTTGGACTGGGTAAGAGTGGTCTGCTTAATTCAGACACTCTGTTCATCACCACCCCCTTTTCTGAACTATACTGGGGCACGGCAGGACTGCTGAGGTCTTTGACAGCTAGCCTGTTGGTGAAGGTTAACTGGGGGCAGTGTTCACGGCTAAAGTCTCCTACCTGACGGCAGCGGCTGCAACAACACGCAGGAGGGCTGTGCTTGTTTGCTTCCTTCCCACCCCTTTCTGACGCCGGTGACCAGAACCGTTCGCGCAGAGGGCGTGAAAGGTCCAAGCCAGCCACTTCCGGTGCGCGGGCAGCGCTCTAGTGGTTCAGACGCTGGGGGAGGTTAAAAGGGGGATGCCTGCTCGGCAGCGCAGCGGGCGCACCAGCGGCACGCCAAAGGTGAGCCCGTCTGCGCCTGTCCGCGGCCGGGCGCAGGCCAGGGCCCGAACCCCTGGTCAAATGGGGAGAAGGATACGATGGAGCAGGGATCAACTCCTGACTCTCCGCAGTAACATCCCCAGTGTGTGTCAGCATAGCGTGAGAGTGGAGGTAGATGTGGACTGCAGGCACTGCAGGTTTTGCTGCAATACGAGAAGAGAGGGGAAACAGGAGTATACTAGCCTAATCTGTGGGTTGTTGAATGTGAGATCCTTGTGCAAACATAGATTAGATGTCTACGACTTGCTCACAGAGAATCATTTCGACCTCTTGTTCCTCACAGAGACATGGCTGGATGGAGACTCTGCCACAGACGTAGTTGAGGCCCTACCAGAGAGCTACCACATGATTAGGCAAGATAGACCATTGGGCAGAGGTGGGGGCATAGCCATAGTATTCAAACAGCCGCTATGCTGCCAAATGGAGCGAGCACCAATCTCTGATAGTGAGGCAGGTGCTTTCACTATTAAAGTGAACAGTGGCAATACAGTGAAGGGCTTCAAGATCTACCGGCCACCTGGCCCTTACACTAGGTTCACGGACAGTCTGGTAGAGAGTTGTACTGAGGCCGCACTATGTAGAAATAAGTTCCTCGTGTTAGGGGATCTTAACATCCATCTAGAAGATCCCTTGGACAGAGGGGCAGTGGAACTCTGTCAGGAACTACAGGCCCTGCAGCTAGAGCAAAGAGTAAAGTCCCCCACTCATCAGATGGGCCATTTATTGGACCCGATATTCGCCAACTGGGGGGAGGTAGAGGTCAAAGCTGTCATCCCTGTCCCCTGGTCGGACCATTCTCTGGTGCCCTTTGTGGTGCGATTCCCGGGTAGTAGAGCACCGGAACAGGCACTCCTCAACTATCTCAGCCGCAAGTGGACTACATTTTCGCAAGCAAAGTTCAATGCAGCACTTATATCGGGAGGGGGGCCGGGGGGAGGATGTGGAAACAGCCAGTAACAATTTGACCAAATGCATTATGGAGGCATTGGACTGCACGGCCCCTCTTTGCCGGAAGAAGGCGGGCTGCCGTACTCAAAAAACGGCCCGTGGTACAACGATGAGCTGCGGGCAGGTAAGGCGGAGTGCAAGCGCTCAGAGAGGCAGTGGCGGGTAGCCTTTAGGAGCCAGGTCAAACAAGAATATTTAGTAAAGAGGCGCATCTACCATGGGAAGATTAGGAAGGCTAAAGCAGCCTACTATGCTGATAAAATCAGGGAGGCAGAGAATTCCGCGAAAGAATTGTTCCTGATTTACAAGACTCTTTTGGTAGGAAAATCCTCCATTGCACCTGGGGACTGCTCGGTGGACTCGTGCAACCGTATCGCGGATTTCTTCGCGGAAAAAGTCTCTAAAATATACTCCTCCTTCCCCAGCCAGACCATGGCAGGATCCAAGTTTGTTGAATCTCCTAGGGAAACCAAGGGTCTACATGTGCTGACAAATGTTATTACTCCTCCTCCAGATGCACTGATACTGATCTGTAGGTTGGTAAAATCGGGCTCCCCCAGGGACCCGACATCCCCTAAACACTTGGCCGATAGCCTTCCATTTTTGGAACCCTACATTAGCCATCTACTAGATGTCTCCTTTAGGACCCATACTGTACCCAAAGACTGGAAACAGGCGGTAGTGCTCCCCCTGCAAAAGAAGCCAAACATTAGCTTAAAAAAATTGGAAAATCTTCACCCAATCTCCCTGTTACCCTACATGGCCAAAGTGGTGGAGAAGGCCGTGAATATGCAGCTAATATAGTTTGTGGAGGAGGCAAGCCTCCTTCACGATACTCAGTTTGGATTCCGGCCCGACACTCCACGGAGTCGGCCCTACTTAGGGCAGTTGAGACCATGAGGCAGAGGGTGGATGAGGGCCAAACCATGGCCTTGATCCTGTTGGATCTCAGCGCAGCATTCAACACTGTAGCTCATGCCATCTTGCTACAGTGTCTGAACAAAGGTGGGATCTCTGGTGCTGCGCTGAAGTGGATCCAGTCCTTCCTGACAGATAGAGGCTTTCATGTCAGGCAGGGAGACTACTATTCAAGATGGTTAATTTGGGTCAGGGCGTGCCCCAAGGGTCGTCCCTGACCCCAACTCTTTTTAACCTGTATGTCTCCCCCGTGGGTACCATAGTAGAGAGCCATGGACTTCTCATAGTGTTGTATGCCGACGACACACCATCTCCCTATCCTGTGCGCCCGGTCTTGTTGCAGAGAAATTTAGAGTTTGCATGCAGGAGTTGGCAGCCTGGATGTCTGCCAACTGCCTAAAGTTAAATGGCAGCAAGACGGAGGTGCTCGTGGTGGGGGGAGGCCCGTCGGTGTGGTCATCGGCATGGTGGCCATCCTGTCTGGGGATGACACCTACACCGTGTCAAGAAGCCAAAAATCTTGGGGTTTGGCTTGATGCTGACCTCACATTCGGACCCCAGATTAGCCGAGTGGTGGGGGTATGCTTCGGTGTCCTAAAAAGCCTGCGGAAGATCCTTCACTTGCTTCTGGTGGAGGCCCGTAGGACGCTGATGCATGCCCTGGTAACGGCGCGACTGGACTACGGCAATATGCTATATCTGGGGGCAACGGGAAAGAACATCAGTCGTCTCCAGTTATTGCAGAATGCCGCGGCCCGTTTGGTCTTGAGATTACCACGAAGGTCGGCCTCGGGAGAGCGCTCCAGGCACTTCACTGGCTCCCAGTGAGAAGCAGGATTGAGTATAAGGCATTGTGTACATTCCACAGCATTTTGTACGGTAAGGCGCCAATACCGTTGCGGGACCTGATTTCTCGCTATGAGCCATTTCGTGCCCTGCGCTTCACCGGTGCGGGGCTATTGAAAGTACCCAAAGTAAGAAAGGCTCGGATGAGGGGCAGGTCCTTCCGGTATCTGGCAGCCAGAAGCTGGAATGGACTGCCGCCGGAGCTGCGCCAGGAGCCATCTGAATCCAGATTCAGGGGGAAACTTAAAACCTATCTCTTTATCCGCTAGACTTGCACTGCTTCTGGCCGCCTGACTCTGTCACTTCCACTTGTCACAGCACGGGGACACGCCGGTGCGCGAAACCAGGCGCTCTACAAATCTCCCTATTATTATTTTTATTATTACATGATGCATGACAGCAAACAACAGACACAGTGCCACTATCTGACACATGAGAGTCAACTGCAGCTGCGCCACTGGGACCACTGAAATGATGAGCCACAGGGCTGTATGGTCCAGGAGGCAGGGTGGCTCTGGGAGCTGGGGATAGCTGTACTGGAGCAACATCGGGGTGGTCAGGTGTCAATGGTGTGTGTCTACATTTCTTAGGGATATGTGAGGGCACCCTGGACATGACTGGACTGGTAAGTGGTGTGGCCTCATCAGAAACATCACCCATCAAAGGTGGATCATCTGCTGGTGGGGGTCTGCTCTCTGGGGACGTGCTGGACCCTGCTTGTCATTTGCTGTAGGCCTGCCTTCTGCCCTCTAAATCATATGTAATGGGGGATGCAACAACAGGGTACTCCTTCCTCTGCTTCTGACGGGCGTGGATGGGAGTAGAGGTATGGGGGGACTCCACCGCGGAGACATCTGTTTTACGTTCCTTCAACAACATCAGCCTCAGTGCAGCCAGGGGTGATGTATGCCTGTCCTTGATGGAGCTAGTGTCTATGGGAGAAGCCTTGTCCCTTGGATGTGCCTTGGCCGTAGCAGGTGTCCTGTCTCTGGAAGTTCCCTGATCCCTGGGCGGTGCCCTGTCCCTGGGTGCAGACTTTTCCCTTGTAGTGTACCTGTCTCTAGAAGCGACCTTGTCCCTGGGAGTGTCCCTGCTCTTGGGAGTTGCCCCTTCCTTTGTAGTGTCCCTGTCCCTGCTCTTTGGAGTTGCCCTTGCCTTTGTAGGGTCAATGTCCCTGGGAGTGTCCCTGCTCTTGGGAGTTTCCCCTACCTTCGTGGTGTCACTGTCCCTGGGAGTGTCCCTGCTCTTTGGAGTTGGCCTTGCCTTTGTCGGGTCCTTGTCCCTGGGAGTGTCCCTGCCCCGGGGAGTTTACCCTTCCTTTGTAGTGTCCCTGTCCCTGGGAGTGTCCCTGCTCTTTGGAGTTGCCCCTTCACTTGTAGTGTCCTTGTCCTTGGGAGTGTCCCTGCTCTTTGGAGGTGGCCTTGCCTTTGGAGTGTCCTTTCCCTGGGAGTCTCCCTGCTCTTAGGAATTGACCTTTCCTTTGTAGTGTCCTTGGTAGTGTCCCTGGACTTGGGAGGTGCCCTTGCCTTGGGAGTACCTTTTGTGTGGGATGCCTCTGTAGCATGTGAAGCCATTTCCCCCAACACCCCTTGAGGATCCTGTGTGTCAACTCCAGTGTAGCTCACGTCGTCTTTGGTGCCAGATTTACCAGTCCTAGGGGATGGGGTCTTTGCCCTCTGTGCCCTGCCCTGCTGCCTGTGGCTGCTTCTAGTGCAATAACCTGTAAAAGAGTCCTGTTCTGAAAATTCACTCCCCCTGAGACATCAAGTGCTGTGGATGGGGGAACATAAGTAGCACCCTGTCTATGCAACTGTACAATGGCAGAAGACACAGTGTTTGCCAATGACTGAACTGTTCTGTGTAGACCAGCAACATCGCCATGCATCCCCTCCATGAATGCCACCACGTTCCCCAACTTCCTATTGTGGTCTTGGAATGCATTGATCATGTTGGTCTGCCCTACACACAGCTGTCGCAGCAGATCAACAGCCTCAGCACAAAGTGCACTTTGTGTCACAGGGGCAGGGGCAGCGGTGCCTGCCCCGAAGGCAACTCAGCTCCCCTACTCAGTACTTGTTGCAGTTGGCGGCAGTGTGGACCCTGTGTGCTGTGTCCCGACTGAAGGTGTTGATTGCCCACTCCCTGTCTGTGACAACAGTGCTGATCACCAACACTGTCTGAAGATGAGGACAATGGTGTTTCCACATGTGAGTCCTCAGGGACGGTTCTGTCCCCCTCTCCGGGGCTGCCCTCTTCAGTGTCAGTCTGCGTATGTGTGTCCTCTGATCTGGATGCATTGCCACCACTCATCTCCGTCGTCTGTGGGTCAGTGCCCTCTGCCAAAGCTGAAACAGAGAGAAAAGAGGTGCAAGTAAGTGCCACACTCACGTACTGAAGGTCACAAAATAACAACATTCATTACAGACAAAGAACATGTAGCACCCATCCTGCATACGTCCCACCCCTACCAGACATCCTCACATCAATGAAGCGGTGGGGGCTGTGAAACATGTACATCATACGAACAGGGCAAGTGCCTGTAGACCTGCCCACATGACATGCCATGGGACCACAGACCTCTACGGCATGTCCTGGAACCCTCAACTACAAAGCAAGTGGCCTGTCCACCTGGCGGACATGGATGCTACCGCTCACTCCGCTAATGGCACCAACATGCTATTGCAGCAAAACAAACGCACCACGGGTGTCACTACTGTGTCTGAGCACCAAATACATGCATGCACTCACAAGTCACATACACATACAGTCTGCTTACTGCTAGTTTGCTGTTGATACCCACTCAGCCGGGCGGACAGTTTAGGATGCATCACAGCAATTATACGGTGCATAAGAGGGGTCATGGTGCGTCGGGCCAGACGTCTAGATCTTGGAATCATCTCCAGTGTCATCTCAGCAACATTCTTGCTCAGCCTGGATATGTTGTCCCAGCGCTTGTGGCAGTGTGTGTGTCGTCTATTGCACACCCCCACTGCCCGTACATCACGTGCTATGGTCCTCCACACGGCCTTGCGAAGGTGCAGCTTGACCTACCATGATGGGAGACAAGAGGGGAACGTAAGTGGAAAGTTTGACATTCACAAACATCGTAGAAACACGTATCTACATGCAGTCATGCTCAGCACAACACATGTGAAGGTCCCACAGCACACCGCCAAGCAAGCAGAAGACAGGAGTCAGTGACCACCTCATGCCCACCAACATGTTCACCACTGCACTTACCACCTGTCTGGGTGCACCGTAGAGCCGTCCATAGTGGCTGAGCACACCGTCCACAAGAACATCCAGCTCCGCTGTGGTGAAGGGACGAGACCGGATCTCTCGCACTCTCTGCATGGCAAGGTCCTGGACTTTGGCACTACAGCAGCAGTTGTTGGTCAGCTCAGCAGCAGCAGGTCGAGGTGATGGTCGCAGGCAGCAGTTGTTGATCAGCTCAGCAGCAGCAGGTCGAGGTGATGGTCGCAGGCAGCAGTTGTTGGTCAGCTCAGCAGCAGCAGGTCGAGGTGATGGTCGCAGGCAGCAGTGGATGAAAGCAGGGAATGTGTGCTGCTGAAATTCACACATATATAGGGCCATGAGCCATATTAGTGGCACACGTCGACAGCAATTGGTTTCCCCTGGATGCCTCATTCAAAAAGAGCCAATGACTGTCCCTGGTGTGGCGGTGCATGGCTTCCGCTATTTTTGAATGCGCATACGCGCCCCGCGTTACCTCTTCCCATTGGCTACATGTGCACGGACCATTACGGTCACACATCGGCAACCGCATGTGCGTGCTTCCGCGATAGATGCATCATTTGAAACAATGTTCAATCAGTGGCGCCACCATGGCGGTGCACGCATTTCGCGGGGGCGGTGCAGGCCAACACATACTTTTGATTATGAAAATCAAAAAGGCAGTTGATACCCCCCTTACAGTCACATTGCAGAACCCACCGTAGACCGGCCGGTCCAGGCCGGTCACCCACCGCCGGGTGGTGGCCGTTCACCCACCGCCGGTCCAGGCCGGTCACCCACTGCCGGTCCAGGCTGTTCACCCACCGCCGGGTGGTGGCAGTTCATCCACAGCTGGTCCAGGCCGTTTACCCACCGCCTGTCCAGGCCGATCACTCACCGCTGGTCCAGGCCGTTCACCTACCGCCGGGTGGTGGCCGTTCACCCACCGCCGGTCCAGGCCATTCACCCACCGCCGGTCCAGGCCATTCACCCACCGCTGGTCCAGGCCGGTCACCCACCGCCGGTCCAGGCTGGGTGGTGGCCATTCACCCACCGCTGGTCCAGGCCATTCACCCACCGCCGGTCCAGGCCATTCACCCACCGCTGGTCCAGGCCGGTCACCCATCGCCGGTCCAGGCCGGTCACCCACCGTCGTTCCAGGCCGTTCACCCACCGCCGGGTGGTGGCCGTTCACCCACTGCCGGTCCAGGCCATTCACCCACCGCCGGTCCAGGCAGGTCACCCACCGCCGGTTGGATGACCGGCCACCACCCGGCGGTGGGTGAACAGCCTGGACCGGCGGTGGGTAAACAGCCTGGACCCGCAGTGGGTGAACGAACTGGACCGGCGGTGGGTGAACGGCCACCACCCGGCGGTGGGTGAACGGCCTGGACAGGCGGTGGGTGACCGGCCTGGACCGGCGGTTGGTGAACGGCCTGGACCGGCCGGTCTACGTTGGGTTCTGCAATGTGACTGTAAGGGGGGGTATCAACTGCCATTTCGATTTTCATGCTTAAAAGTATGTGTTAGCCTACACCGCCAACGCGGAATGCGTGCACCACCATAGCGACGCCACTGAGTGTTAATTTTCAATGATGCTCCATCGCGGTAGTCCGCACATGCGTTATGAGGGGTGTGACTGTGATGGTGCTTGTCCAAACAGCATATGTCATGCACAATATCATGTACGACGATCATCCTCTGTGTATGTGGAAGGCATCCACACATGTCATATGTACACACACTACATGTCTCAGCACACATGTAATGTTGATAGTTGTACATGTGTTAGGACATGTACAGAATGCTGCAACTATTATGATGTGCAGTCAATGGCCCGTGGCCGTGTGTGTATTTCGTATCCTCTTTTTTCAAGTATGGTCATACTATTGACCTTGCCAGTGGTTAACTATGGCTATTGATGTGCACCCAATTTGCAACACATGTGCATGTTAACGTGTTGACGTCTTGGTTTTGCGTACACACGTTTGAACTTATACACATCTACACAGTACATCAAGGGTGTCTAACCACATTCAGAAGCTGTCGTGAGTGTGTGGTTTGTGTGTGCAAGTAACAATGATGGGGGTATACATGCATTCTGTGTATGCGTATGTGTGTTGCCTGTTGTGTGCCCATGCATGTTATGTGAGGATGCTCAGCATTGTAGGTGGGGTCATTGGTGCATGAAGACAAGGAGGGTGTGTTCCATGTTCGTATTGTGTGTGCACGTGCATGTGTGTCTGTGGTGATCTTTGTCCACATTTGGGTCCTCAGTCATGTGTTGTTGGCAGTTCTTTAGACATGTGTGGACGTTACATTGGACTTGTTTGCACACATGATGTTGTTTGTGGCTGAACATTGTTTTTGTAGTAACTGTATTGCATGAAATATTGGTCACGTCACACATATGTTCATTGTTGGCAACATATCTTATTTGTATTGTGTTGGTCAACATGTGATAGTGTGGAACAGCTATGCGTTGTTGTGAAATTGTCATCTACTCCCATCTACTCCCACACAGCAGGGCTCCAAATATGCATCACCCATACACTGTGCTGGAGGACATGGTTGACGAGGAGGTGATCCGAAAATTCCGCCTTGATCGACGTAGATTGCTGGAGCTTGTAGACCAATTGTCACCTCATCTGCAGCCACGCAGAACATATCCTGGAGCCATTACACCCACAGCAAAGGTGATGGCGGCACTTCATTTCTTTGCAACTGGCACCTTCAAGTACACAGTTGGACATGCCGGGGGGATGTGACAATTCATGTTCAGCATGGTACTGCGGGATGTTCTGAATGCCATGATGCTTTACAAGGATGATTACATCCATTTTCCACGGCCGGCAGAGTTGCCAGCAGTCAAAGGGGACATATGCCATACGTAGTGGGTTCCATTGATGGCACCTATATCGGTCTCATTCCACCCAAGGCACGTGAGCCTGTATATCGCAATCGGAAGCACCACCATTCGATCAACGTGCAGGTGGTGTGCCTGGCTGACAACATCATATCACATGTGTTTGCCAGATTTCCAGGCTCCGCACATGACTCCCACATCCTGCGGAGCAGCATTGTCCCTCAACTGATGGCTAATCTGCGTCCAGAATGTGCGTGGCTTGTAAGTGAGTATGCTGTGGGGACAGTTGTCTTTTATGTGTGGCATGGTGTACCCACCAATCCTGGTTATGATATTTGTGTCTGTCATCCCCCCACATAGGCGACTCTGCGTACCCAAACCGGCCGTGGCTGCTGGGTCCCATACGTAATCCGAATACAGCTGGTGAAATGCGTTACAATGATGCCCATGGAAGGACACGTCGAGTGGTGGAACGTACTTTTGGACTGCTGAAGTCTAGGTTTCGCTGCCTGGATAAAACCGGAGGGGCCCTACCATACTCACCAGGCAAAGTATGCAAAATCGTGATTGTCTGCTGCATGCTCCACAACCTGGCCGTGCGCAATGACATTGAAATGATCCTGGACCCTGAAGACCAACAGGTTGCTCGGCCTCCCATCCCACCCATGTCGACTGATGAGGATAGTGGTGAGGAAGAAGGTGTGGACCAGAGGTGTCAGCTCATTGATCGCTATTTTCCTTGAATGTGAGTAACTACCTCTTGTGCAGGTTGACAATGCGTGATGTATTTTTGCTGATGGAGTGTGGATGTGGTGTGTCTATGCTGCCTGTTCTGGTATGTTCTGTTTGCAAATGTGTGTGGTAGATTGTGTACATGCAATGCGTACCCAAACCGGCCGTGGACACTCCCTGATGTGTGTCCTTTGATCCACTGATTTGGTGATGAGTGTGGTTTGTGGGATGGTGCAGTACAGTGTGTTGTGATAGGTGTGTATGACTTTCCTGACGTGTGTTTGTTGTCTCTCATTTTCCCTAGGTCTCTCCCACAGAGGCATGATTCTCAACAACATTGATCCCTGCACCTGGTAACGTCTAATTCTTTGACAATCATGTGGTTAAAACATGGAGGCCACACATCATTGAGTGTTTACGTGATGTTTATTTACAGGTTGAGGATTGGTGTTGGTGGATATTTACAAGGAAGTGTTGGGGGGGAGTGAGAGTTGAAGGTCATGGCAGATGAAAACACCGTGGGGACACCACATTGTGTGATGTCCAGCTAGTCCAACAGACGTGTGCCAATACTTGGCATTGTGGGGCAGGATAGTTTGCAGGGTGAATGGCAGGCTCAAGCAAGGGTGAAGTCATTGGCGGCCCCTCTTAGAGCGTGTAGATGGTGCATTTCCACTGCTCTCACCTGGTTCCAGCCTCGGGCGGCCCCTCTGTCTTGGAGCCGGAGCAGAGACAGCTGTGGGGGCAGGTTGGTCAGGGGCCACCTCCCTGTCCGTGGGCTCAGGTGTGGGTGGCGGTGGTGTTGGTGACCGGTCCCGCTGGGCACTTGGGTGAGGGGGTGGTGGTGGGGCACGGGATAACCAGTCCCTCTCCACAGAGCAGTTTGCTGGCCCATGAGGTCCACAATTTGGCCTATGCGGGTATCAATGGAACGCAACAGATGACTGCTCTCTTGTGAGTCCTGATGGGCACGATCAGACTGTGCCTGCGACCGCTCATAGGAGGCATGGACTCGGGCAATGGCTTCCAGGGTTTCGGTGCCAGGATGGGGTGGGTGTCCTTCCTTACCTCGCCGGACAACTGCACTCCTGGTTGTGAGCTGTGCCCTCACCTGTGTCCTCTCCCGTCCACTCTACCTGCTTGCCTGGGATGTCGATGGCCCAGCATCGGGTGATGGGTCAGGCAGGGTGGCACAGGCAGGAGTGGTGGTGGTGGTGGTGATGGAGGTGGTGGTGGTGGTGGCTACACAGCTCACGATGGCAGGTGTTGGAGTAGTGACACAGGCCTAGGTGGTGGAGGCAGGGATGTCCTGGGAGCCTGATGGCCCTGGGAGTCTGCTTGGGCCCGCATCGTCCTCTGCACCCGAGCTGGCAATGGGATCGTCCCCAGAGAGTCAGTGCTGTGAGTGGGGCGACTGGTGCGGGCGGTTGCTGCTTTCGCCAGTCAAGTTGTGATCACCTGATGGACAAGATTTTCATGATCAATGGTGTGGACATGACAGGTTTCTGCTACAAACATTACAATTCACTGACCTCTCTCACACATCCCACCACCCTCCCTGTGGACATGGGGGCCTGTTGGGAGTTATAGTGCTGGTCTCTCACACACCCCACCCACCACCACCCTCCCTGTGGACATGGGGACCTGTTGGGAGTTGTAGTGCTGGTCTCTCACACACCCCACCCACCACCACCCTCCCTGTGGACATGGGGGCCTGTTGGGAGTTGTGGTGCTGGTCTATCCCACACCCCACCCACCTCTCACACACACCCCACCACCCTCCCTGTGGACATGGGGGCCTGTTGGGAGTTGTAGTGCTGGTCTCTCACACACCCCACCCACCATCACCCTCCCTGTGGACATGGGTGCCTGTTGGGAGTTGTGGTGCTGGTCTCTCACACACCCCACTCACCTCTAACACACACCCCACCACCCTCCCTGTGGACATGGGGGTCTGTTGGGAGTTGTAGTGCTGGTCTCTCACACACCCCACCCACCACCACCCTCCCTGTGGACATTGGGGCCTGTTGGGAGTTGTAGTGCTGGTCTCTCACACACCCCACCCACCACCACCCTCCCTGTGGACATGGGGGCCTGTTGGGAGTTGTAGTGCTGGTCTATCACACACCCCACCACCACCACCCTCCCTGTGGACATGGGGGCCTGTTGGGAGTTGTAGTGCTGGGTGCTTTGAAGACATGCATGGCTGGAAGCGTATGAGGCAACATTTGTGTTTGGTCATGGTGGGTGCATTTGTGCACAGGCCTTCACATTTTGGTGACTATGTTGCCCACATGCATGGATTGGAGCCTGGGAGATGTGTCTTGTCAGTTGTGAAGGGCAGACCATGTCGGTATGATAGTGGTGCTTGGTTTGTACTTACCAGCCTCTTCTCCCTCTTCGATTCCTTCCAGGCTCTCAGGGTGCAGTATGCCCAGCACCTTCTCCTCCTATTCTGCATATGGTAGGGGCTCCGGGGGAGTGCTGCCGCCAGTGTGGTGTGCCCGCAGATGGTGCTTTGTTCTGATGCTTTTCACCCTTGTCTTGGATGTCATGTTTTGTTCGTGGCACGGTCCCTGACGCATTCACTCGGTTGACTATCCTGTCCCACATGTTGTTTTTGGTTGCCACGGTGGTCTGCTGGACTATGGTGCCGAAGAGGTGGGGTTCGACAAGGATGATTTCATCTTCCATGACCTTCAACTCACTGTCTGTGAATTTGGGATTTTTCTTTGGTGCCATGGTGTGTGATGTGCAAGGTGTTGGTGGAGTGGGGTGGGATGTGCAGGTGTGTGGTGTGTTGGGATGGTGTGGTGGGTGTTTGTGTGGTGGGTGGTTTTTGTGTGCAGGATGTATGTGTGTTTTTGTGTGTCTGCTGTTCGTGGTATTCAGCCTCTTGCTTGCAGCTATGCTGTGATGCAAAGGATTGTGGTTGTGGGAGGGATCCGTTTTATACTCTGTGTTGTGGTTGTGTCCCAATGGTTGTTGCCAGTCAGGTGTTTGGTGGGTGTGTTGACTTGTGTGCATTTTTGGTTGCTTGGGGGGGTGTCATTGTGGCATGTAATTGCTGTGGGTGTTTCAGGTGGGTGGGTGTCCTTTTTAGTGTGTTTTGTATTTTCTTCCATCAGCCATTTTGGAATCGGTTTGACGGAAGGGATGGTGTTCGTGTGGTCCTTCCGCTGGCATGCTCCGTTTTTCGATGCATTGTTTCCGCTGCGGTCAAGGATGGAGGTGAGTTCCGTTGGACGGGCGGCGTGATCCTAATCGCAAAGCCAAAGCCTCTGCAGGTATTGCGGTGGCTGTGCCTGTTCCCACGGTCATGGCCGTCCGCGGCGGAGGTTGTTTCTTTGGTTCCGTCCGCTTGCGGCGGTCTTTGGTGTGCTCCGTCCGCCGCGGATGGTGTTTGATGTGGTCCGTCCGCCGCGGTCGGAGTTTCTTGACATTATTATCCTAATCGCACCGGCGTTTATCCGCGGAGCGGTCGGGAGAATTTTGTCTGCGTCCTTGGCGGACGGAACTCGTTTCCGTCCGCCATCCTAATCGACCCCTTGGTTTGCATCCACCAAGGAAAAACTACCAAGCCTAAACATTTCTGAAAACTAGACAAACAGGAGAGATCAGGGTGGTATGAGTTAGATGGATCCCATGACATTTTAATGCCCAGAATGTCTTCCAGAACTCAATCCACATGCAATTTCCTTACATTTCTGTGAAGGAGAGTACCATATTCTGCAGGGATCTATAACATTCATATCACCCAGAATTCCTGCACCTATCTTGATATAAATGGCACCCCACTTGTGTGGGTAGGTCTATTGCCTGCAATCGGAATGGGTGATGCCATATAAAGTCAATGTGTTTTTTGCATGGTCCCTTGTTTTGTCCTAATGGTATAACATGGTCCTAATGGTCCTGTCTGCTTTCGCTTTGTTTAATGTGATGTCAGTGAGCCGTACAGGCTACACATCAAAAAAAAAAAAAAAAGAAACTCTGTACACAAGGGAAGCTCTTCCCTCACGTCCTATAAAAAAGAAAAGGCTACTAGTGGAAGCATTTTCTTCTTGAATAAGGTGACCGACCGGTTGACATCCTCCCCACTATGAAAGTATTAACGTGGACTTCAATTGGTTACCCACTACATTTAAGAGGTTAATTGTTCTTTGCTGATTTTCCTTTCCGCTTATATTAATTTAAAAAACTGTGCTTTAATGTTATACCTTGTAAACAAATGTGAATGCAGTGTGGCTTTACATTTGCATTCTGTTTTTTCAGTGCATGCAGTTTAGAAATCGTTATTCAATATGTGCCTATATTCGCACTCTGCTCTTATTCGGTCCATGATTCTGGCTTTTTTAGAGTAGTTTGCTTAATGTACAGAGTGGAGTTCTCTTCCGGCTTGTATCTTCTTGAGTCATGTCATATGGTGTTTAACGGGTACTTACATAATGCATATGCTGTTATCTTTGTTTAATACAAGTAATCTGTGGAACTATTATTCCAATCGGCATTTTTTTGAGTAATGGTTATCCAAAGTATTGTGTGTACGCTTCAAGTCATCTTGAAGTGCTATGGTGCATTTAACTTCTCATAAAACGTTGCCCTTTGTAAACACAGTATACAACGGATGAATGTTATTCACTTGGCCTTAAATCAAATGCCACTGCCGTTGGCTGCATTTCTTTTTATGTTTATGCACCGGATACTTCATTAAGCCTTACTTCATATTGCTAGGAGCATGGTTTTGCCATTTGTATGTGCTGGATACAAATTATATTAATGTTCATTACCCATTCATTTTATGTTTCTTCAAAACTAAAAGCTTCCGTAATATAAGCTCAAAATAAAATACAGGTCACACCGACTTTGAAGGTCATTTCTTTTTAATTCATGCACAGGACAATTCATATCTAATATGAAGAAAGCAAAAGCTGGTTTGTGCTTTCCAAATGTTTACAAGTAATGTGGAAATATATCATTCTATTATGATTTTATATTTAGAAATGGTTAGCCAAATCATTGGTTGCGAAGTTTAGGTTGCCTTATACTGCTCTCATGGTTTAAACTTTTCGTTACACTTTGCTGTTTCCAACTTATGAATATTAAAACAAATGGCAGTGTAATACGCCTTTGTGGAGCATCTCCCTTTTACACTTCATGCGCAAGACAAATTCTCAATCTGAGAAAAGTGGAATGCGCTGATTTGTTTCTGACCCTTGCGCTATAAGTACACCATAACATATAGGACCATATGTACAAGGACTGGCGAAACATTAGTTAGCAGCAGTTTTCTTACCGCTGTGTACAGCTGAAAACTATTGACATGTTAGCAACGTATGTACAAGGCGTCACTACATGGCGATAGCTTCAGGGATCAATGGTGAAAACTGCCGCGAACATTAGCGTGATGGCGATAGGAATTCTGGCATTAGCGGGCGAAAACCAAGGAAAGGCCAATTAGCAGCAAAAAAATGCATGTTAGTCAGCCCAATGTGAGCTTTTTTTGCCTCTACCGGAAAAAAGCTTATCAGTCGACCTTCAATAGAAAATAGGCAAAACAAAAACAATGAAATGCAGAATGGAGTAGCCAGGGCCAAATGCAGCACACATCAACAACCCCCTCAAGCCAGCCAACATCCAGGAGGACCAGGATGAGAGCCTGGATGCCTCGCAGGAACTGAGCTTGGAGCCTGGATGCCTTGCTGGACCTGCGTCTGGAGACTGGATGGCTTGCTTGACCTGGGTCTGGAGCCTGGATAGCTCACTGGACTTGCGTCTGGAGCCTGGATACCTCACTGGACCTGTGTCAGGAGCCTGGCTGCCTCCTTGGACCTGCGTCTGGAGCCTGGATGCCTTGCTGGACCAGCATATGGAGCCTGGAGTGGGATGCGAGGAGCTGTGGAGTCGATGAACCATGGAGGTAGACATTGAGGTGCAGCGATCCCCCCTGCCTGGTGGTGAAGTATAGCAGGTCGTTTGGATGCATGTTGCTGACCTGTGTGAGAAGACCACCTTGCACCCCTTGGAGCTGT
This sequence comes from Lissotriton vulgaris, assembly GCF_964263255.1. NCBI lineage: Eukaryota > Metazoa > Chordata > Amphibia > Caudata > Salamandridae > Lissotriton > Lissotriton vulgaris. Next base: position 1,510,659,660 of record NC_141691.1, on the reverse strand, counting down.
GAATGGTAGAGGCACTCCTGCGCACCAACGTAGGGAGATCTGCATCACATACTACAATCCACCACTACACCCGGGTGCACCGGGGTGCACTTAGGGGTTTACCAATGGTGGGCGGCACCACTCTGCATCACAGGCTGGATGAGGTTGCGCTGGCCAGACGCTGGCCTGACGCTGTGGAGGGTGAGGCCCCTGAGCTGCGCCAAGCTTGTGTTGCGGGAGCGCTGCAAGTTCACGCTTCAGGGGGCCCTGCTGCATCAACTGCATTGGAAGGTTCACAAGAGGACTTGGCGGTAACTGCTGTACCCAGGCTTGTGGAATCCCACCTGGCTGAGGCTCCTGCTGGCTGAGTCACAGATCTGAAGAGAGTTTAGCAGATTGCGTCACAGTGTCAATGTGCAGGTAAGGCGAAGGTTTGACACGTAGCGGTGGGGGCTCGGGAGTCGAGTCGCCCAGGCCTAGCAACTGTAGATGATGCACTCCTATTGTTGGCACATCCGCTATGGTGGAAGAGCATCGCCCCACTGCTTTCAAGCAGTGCAAGAAGAGGAAGAATTATCACATGATGAAAACTTTCTGATGTAATCGTGTCATGTTTCCTTTGCGGGTGGGAGGGTGGGTAGGGCTGCTCCACTCACAGAGCATGACAGGGGCGGAGTAGCATACCCACTCAAGTGCCCAGTGACTGTTTTGTAGGCCCGCTCAGGCCACACAAAACAGTCATGCGCACTGTCCTGTTCGCAATGCAGGCTGCATTACAGCCTGCATTGAGAACATGCCCACACCCCCAGCCCCTGGCTGAATGCCTCATCCCGGAGCCAATGACCAATCCCAATGTTGCATTGCAGCACTGTAATTAGCTTAGAGGAGGGAGCCTGGCTGCTTACTTCCTGTTCCTGGAAGCAGACTCCGGAGAGCAGGAGCAACGAAGACACAGGACCCGGCCTCGAGGTAAGATTTCTCTCATTTAAATATTTACAACACCCGCTCACACACACACACCCGCATCCAAACCCCATCCAGTGTTCTTTCCAGCGTTTCCCACCTCCCAGCTGTCCAGTCCTCCCGCAGCACTTCTCAATGGCGGTCGCAGTGCGGCCATGCAGAGCAGTCGTACTACTGGTGTGCCAAAGATATATATGGAGCTACAACACATACCATTATATTGCATTCCATTACAATGCATACTAATACTAGGTATATTGCAACAGTAGGGAAGTTGTTGGATTATGGAGATGTAAACATTACTAGTCCCACTTCAGTGAGTGCAACCCTAAAACTAACCATCGCACCCCAAAGCAAACCCTGAACCCTAAAATTCATCTTTGAGCCCCCCAAAACACACCCTAAAAATCATTTTTGACCCCAATGCACACCCCGATTTTCATGATTGACCCCAAAACACGCCCCAATTTTCAAATTTTACCCCATAATAAACCCCACATTTCATCTCCGACACCCAAAACCCATACCCTCCCTAAAAAATTTAAATACCCCATTACTGACCTCACAATGCGTTGAAATGGAATGCGATGTAAAGGCACCTGCATTGTTGTATTTTCTTTGTAAAGGCATTACGATGTAATGCCTGCGTTGTAATGGACGTCTCCCATGCCAAAGGCAAGCCATAGGCAAGCCCGTCTGCGTCCGTCTGCCACTAGATCACGCTGAACACCATGGACCCTTCCCCTCAGACTCTCCACCTCTACAGCGCCAGCACCCTCCGGGCTATCAACACTGGATGCACATGGCCTGTCAGGACCAACATCTGCTCCGGACCAAACATTGCCATTGCCATCACTGACGGCTCCTAAATCACCCGCAAGGACCACCCCGACCGTCCAGGAGGAGGCATTGCCATTACCTGCAGAAACACACCCCGACTGACCACCCACTCCAATGACCCAATGGTGACCATCAAACACCTCAACTCCCAGATCCAGACCAACCCCAGACCCATCCTCTGCGGCAACCCTCATCCGCAGGCCCCATGGGCCATGCACACCCATTCCCCTATACCATTGTAGGCCTCATTGTACACCAGGCTCTCAAATCCACCTATGACATCCTACTCAGCAAACTCAAGTTCCACCTGGACAACCCCAGTGACCAGAACACCACCCCCTCCTGGGGTAGCTCGCCAACATTAGACTCACGCAGCTAGTCATAGCAGCAAGCCAGATAGCAGGACACATGGTCGAACATGTCTCCTCAGCCAACAGGGCTTTCAGCTACAGCCACACCACCAGACTCTCCTGGACCGACCATAATTGTATACATCACGTCTTAACCATGCCCACCGTACACAACCACCATCATCGCCCCCCTTGCAGCTGGAGCAAGGCCACCAAAGTATGTCTCGTCAACTCCCTCAGCCCCACCACTCCGCCTACGCTTACAGACGATGACACCACAGCACGCAACTGCCACTGATGGATCTCCAATTGCGCCGACACCTGGGCACCACTCAAGAACAGCACTGCGTCAGTACCTTACGCCTGCAAGATGGCAGGCGTATGGGTGACCGACGGCCACAGGGAAAGGCTGGCCCCATTCATTGCTGGAGTTGCGTCATGGTTGTAACACAAGTGCAGCAATGCGTGACTTTAGTGCAGACAGATACGTCAGGATTCCAGACATATCTGTCACTACTTGTGTCATGGAGCGATGTCCAGTGAATACAGCGCATCTGTGGTGTCACAAGAAAGGGTAGTGAAAAGTGTTGCAATGCTGTCATGTTGCAGCGCTGCAACTCTTTTCATGAGTAAGGCCCAGGAATGCACACTATCTTATTGATTTTGCGCAGTCTGCCATGTAGTTTTGTCGGAGGGCAGCACAGCAACATTGCTTGCACCGCGGACCAGCACCAAAACCTGCTGTAATGAGGCCCCAAGGGTTATCTCCATTTTTAAGACCAGCTATTTTCTGGTCTTAAAAAACTGCCTCTAACCTCAGTTAGAGGCAGTTTTTTTGGTCCTCCAAACCTCAAGAATCACCTTGTTGCACAACTGTCGGAAAAGTGCTGCTAATGCGGCGTTAACTCCTTGTACATATGGCCCATAGTTTATTTATTTATTACTAGTGTTCTATTTAGGATTGTTTTTGGTTTTCATTACATACCTATGTTTGACTAGAGGTTTAAACATCTGTATATATTTTCTGATTAAAATGTTATTCCCGCTGGTGTCTTGAATATATGTGACTTCATAAATCACTTTTGATGATTGTAGGCTATCTAAAATACATTATAATATCTACTTGAACTTCCTATATGTAGTACAAATAGTCTTCTTTATAAATATGGCCCCGTATTAAATGTCAGTGTGTTATGCATTTTGAATGGCATTATGTGTTTACTGCACCAGAATAAAGCTTTGAAACAGTTGAATGCAATAAGCAACACAAAGTAATAGTAAATGAGAAATAGTATGAAACATGAGGTGTTCTACTTTCACTCAAAGTCCGTTTAAAAACAGCAAGCTGAAATAGTGTTAAATGATGCAAAGATGAAAAGCAAAAGACGTATTATATATTCGTTTCAACTATATACCATTTCAATATTGTCTCTCCTGAGTCTAGGAGCCTCATTCAAGTATCGAGATTCCCCCACGACTGCGAAGAAGGAGACCCTCTGTTTTTCAGCAATTATCTGAAAATGGCATTCTTTGGTCTTGTTTATTCGGAAAGTTTCTCAGGAGAAACCCCCACTTCCTCTGAACCCCTGTAAAGGTTGCCAGGCTCACTTACTTTATCCATTGCTTTGTGGGATATATTTATTCCCCACCACTTCAAAGATTCACCTGCCTCCAATACAGCAGATTATTTGGCTAAGGAAGGCTGTATGCTGACTTTTATTGCTGTGACACTCTTCATGTAAATTACATTTTTTCGTGTTCAAACATTTTTATCGTCAAAATGAATGTAAAGGAACACAGAAAAACAATGAGCTGATACACAGTCAATCAATCAAAGAATCATTTGTAAAGCACACTACTTACCCGTGAGGGTCTCAAGGCGCCTAGGGGAGGGGGAGTGCTGCTACTGTTCGAAATGCCAGGTCTTGAGGAGTCTTCTGAAGGTCAGTAGGTGTTGGGTCTATCGTAGGCCGATGAGAAGGGTGTTCCAAGTTTGGCGGTGAGGTGGGAGAAAGATCTGCCGCCGGCGGTTGCTCTACGGATATGGGGGACAGTGGAGAGGGTGTGGTCGGCAAAGCGGAGCTGGCGGGTGGGGGTGTAGAAGCTGAGTCGGCTGTTGAGGTACACTGGTCTGGTGTTGTGGAGTGCCTTCTGTGCGTGGGTGAGGAGCTTGAAGGTTATCCTCTTGTTGATGGACTGCCAGTGCAGGTCTCTCAGGTGGGGTGTGATGTGGCTGTGGCGAGCGATGTCAAGGATCAGGCGTGCCGAGGCGTTCTGGATGCGTTGGAGCTGTTTCAGGAGTTTGGTCGAGGATTTTGCGTAGAGGGCATTTCCGTAGTCCAGTCTGCTGCTGACGAGGGCCTGGGTGACTGTCCTTGTTTCAATGGGGATCCACTTGTAGATCCGGCGTAGCATTCGGAGGGTGTTGAAGCAGGATGAGGAGATGGCGTTGACCGGCTTCGTCATGGAGAGGGTCGAGTCAAGGATGACCCCTAGGTTGCGTGCGTGGTGGGTGGGAATTGGAGCAGTTCCTAGTGCGGTCGGCCACCAGGAGTCATCCCAGGCTGAGGGAGTGGATCTGAGGATGAGGACCACCGTCTTGTCAGAATTCAGCTTAAGTCGGCTGTTTCTTATGCATTTGAAGACTGCCTTTATTCCTTTGTGGAGGATGGATTTGGTGGTCAGGGGGTCTTTGGTGAGCGAGAGGATCAGCTGGGTGTCATCGGCGTAGGAGATGATGTTGAGGTTGTGCAGTCGGGCGACGTGGGCGAGCGGTGCCATGTAGATGTTCAACAGCGTTGGGCTGAGGGATGAGCCCTGGGGTATGCCGCAGATGATCTCGGTGGCTTAGGAGCGGAATGGGGGGAGGCTGACGCTCTGTGTTCTGCCAGAGAGGAAGAAGGTGGAATAATGCTTGCACACTACAAGGTAGGTTATATAGCGATATACAATTTTGCTGGAGAACTTCGTTTCAGTGCATGGAATATGATTTTACACGCTGTTTTAGCAATAGCAGGGAAGGTGGCCTGAAGCATACTATAGGAAGCGAGGAGGTAACAATAAGTATAAATGGCTTGTGCACAAGAACTGAGTAGATACAGGCATACTCTAGTTGGTTGGCAAATGAGACGGAGAAATAGAGGAGAGAGAGAAAGAGAGGACGGGAGCAACGGGAGGAGGGGGTAAGTGAGGAGTGGATATGGCCCCCTGGTGGGTAGTGGGTATCAGGGGGTTTGGTGAAAGTAGGTCTGCAAGGCATTAGACGTATGTTTGCTGTTTTAGCCCTGGTATATGAGAGCAATGGAGGTTCCACCTCTTGGAGTGAGTCCCACACCCCGTGAGCCAAGGGTGCTGGGTGCTTTCTTATACATGATGTTGCCGGCACTTCTAGTGGCACATAAAATGTTCCACCATCTCTTGTAGGGGATTTCTGTAGTGGAGTAGATGCTGTTAACGCTTTCCAAGAACTACTGGAATCCATAACATTACAGGAGCAGAAGCTGCCATTAGCGATGATGCAGTTGTGCAAATTCATCTAATATTAATATCATGGCCCTACGGGGCGCTGGGTGGGTTGACATGGCTAACAATCTTGCCACAAGCAAGCCAGTGGGGTGACGGCTCTGTCCCATTAGTCTCATTAATACAGAACCTTTCTTGTATCCTCCTTTCACCCCTTTCCCTCCTGCTTCTTTCTTTCATCCTTTGCCTAATTTTCAGCAAGTCAAGCCAGAGGGGATTAGCTAAACATATATCTCAAAGTACCTGTAAACACTGCTCTACAAACTAAGTTTGGCTAACCTTGTAACAGTAATGCTAACGTATTTGCTTATAAAATACTTTGAAATCAAAAGAAAGTTAGATATCCCTTTCTGTTACCTGGCGGCCTTGAGCACCTTCCTTCAATTACTGGGACGCAACAGCGCTCATCCCTTTCCAACACTAGCTAAAATAGTGCAGTGCCCCCTTCATAGAGACTAAACATGTCCTTCCACAAACCTTACAACTTGGTTTCTTCGTGAGCTTTGTTTCTTGTGACTTACTGCGTGAGTGATATCACCATACCTCATTTTGTTTTTTAACGTAGATGAGTTATGCTACATATAATAAATCTGTACTGTAAAATGATTAGCTCTTCATAAGTTTTTTCCAAGAGTGCTTGCAAGACAAATGCATTAATTTTTACTTCTGCGACAGGTAACTGCATATTTAAATTGTGTTATCATTTGTTCTTTCCTCATGCGTGTGGTATTTAATCTGACATAATTCAATCATGTGATGACTGCAGACTTAGCCAAAATTTCAATGATGGTGACATAATTTTGGTAGTTTTATATTATGCTTGCTACACAAAATTCCCGAAGTAACGCCATTTCACACAATCACCCACAATTCACTGTAAAAATTGACGATGGTTGAGTAATTCATGGTAAAAACATACTGTAAATGCACAGAAACAACACGATGTGATTGACTGTTGTTCAATGTGCTTTTGGTAACTACACCCTCATGCCAAAACATGGCACGAGGATACATTTCATACTAAAATATAGTGCAAAACGATAGATTTGTATTTCACATAATTCGATTATTTTGCAAAATTTTGCTGTGATTTCATGGTATTGCGCAACAGCCAATTAGCCAAATTTCTGCAACTTTAATGATGATCTGACCTTTATAAAATATATAGCTACCTGTTTTTTGCTACATTGCTCCTTTTAAATGTGTAACTTTTGATTCACTTGAATAAAATTCTTATCGGTATCCGTTTCCAGTAACTGTTCATGATATAATTAGGTTTGCAATGTTTCTATGACCAATTCGACTAATTAAAAAAGTTCCACTGTCGCTATTTATATCCCTGCTTCTCCTCAACCTATTCTATACTATGTTATGCACAGTAATTAATAATATATGTGGCCTATTGACAAACTGCGTTTTGAAGAACATTTAGTAGTACTTCAGTAGTACTGCAAATGTACTACAAAATGCTATTCACAAATTTACAGATTACCTCTCCCATTTTTTCTGTGCAGTGATCTCCACACAGATTGTGGAGTCTCCACACATAAGTATACATTTTAGTATAAATGTAGGAGGGACAGAGGGGAGTGGCTGGAAAATGGGATATATATTCACAAACAAGAAACCCTTGGGTCTATAGAACAAGAAGGAACTTTCATAAGGAGTGACCTAGCCGCAGAGGGGTATCCCTTTAAAAAGACAAAATCCCTCACCTACTAAAGGTGGCATGCTTCATCATTGGGATTCTCCTTGTGCCATGATGCCTAGCCTTTTCTGAATCGTTTTTGGCCACTATAGGTGTGGCAGGGTATACTCAGACATGAGTCCCTTTCTCACTGCACCATCAGGATTCAAGCAAGCCAGGCCGAAGACGGCTGAAATGCCAGAAACCGGTCCCCGGTAGCTTGTCTCCTTTCTGGCGAAGAATTGGCTTGGTAGTTTAGTCTGCCCTGTTCCCATGATGCACTGGGCCAGGGACAGACTGATTTGCATATAGCCAGGTTCTGAGCTGGGATGGTGCAGTGAGATAAATAACGGTGATGGATCAAGCCCCGATCTTTGGACTGGGTAAGAGTGGTCTGCTTAATTCAGACACTCTGTTCATCACCACCCCCTTTTCTGAATCGTTTTTGGCCACTATAGGTGTGGCAGGGTATACTCAGACATGAGTCCCTTTCTCGCTGCACCATCAGGATTCAAGCAAGCTGGGCCGAAGACGGCGAAATGCCAGAAACCGGTCCCCGGTAGCTTGTCTCCTTTCTGGTGAAGAATTGGCTTGGTAGTTTAGTCTGCCCTGTTCCCATGATGCACTGGGCCAGGGACAGACTGATTTGCATATAGCCAGGTTCTGAGCTGGGATGGTGCAGTGATATAAATAACGGTGATGGATCAAGCCCTGATCTTTGGACTGGGTAAGAGTGGTCTGCTTAATTCAGACACTCTGTTCATCACCACCCCCTTTTCTGAATCGTTTTTGGCCACTATAGGTGTGGCAGGGTATACTCAGACATGAGTCCCTTTCTCACTGCACCATCAGGATTCAAGCAAGCCGGGCCGAAGACGGCTGAAATGCCAGAAACCGGTCCCCGGTAGCTTGTCTCCTTTCTGGTGAAGAATTGGCTTGGTAGTTTAGTCTGCCCTGTTCCCATGATGCACTGGGCCAGGGACAGACTGATTTGCATATAGCCAGGTTCTGAGCTGGGATGGTGCAGTGATATAAATAACGGTGATGGATCAAGCCCTGATCTTTGGACTGGGTAAGAGTGGTCTGCTTAATTCAGACACTCTGTTCATCACCACCCCCTTTTCTGAATCGTTTTTGGCCACTATAGGTGTGGCCGGGTATACTCAGACATGAGTCCCTTTCTCACTGCACCATCAGGATTCAAGCAAGCAGGGCCGAAGACGGCTGAAATGCCAGAAACCGGTCCCCGGTAGCTTGTCTCCTTTCTGGTGAAGAATTGGCTTGGTAGTTTAGTCTGCCCTGTTCCCATGATGCACTGGGCCAGGGACAGACTGATTTGCATATAGCCAGGTTCTGAGCTGGGATGGTGCAGTGAGATAAATAACGGTGATGGATCAAGCCCTGATCTTTGGACTGGGTAAGAGTGGTCTGCTTAATTCAGACACTCTGTTCATCACCACCCCCTTTTCTGAATCATGATGCCTAGTCACAGCACAGACTACAATCCCCTCACTGAGAGAGAGGAGCTCAGGGATGTTTTGTCTGTATAAAGGTATACTAAATACCGCAATGAGAGCTCAAGGTCAGGGGGAGATCCACGCAAAAAAAAATCGGGAAATAAAACAATATCTAGGGTACATAATATCCCTTTATTTGTGCGTCACTGGGCCAGGATTAAAAACGGGGCACCTGCGGTAGAAGCATATACCCACAGTTAGTGTCAAAGTATGGCTGACATGTTTCAGTCCTTTCACCCTCAGATATAGCTGTAGTGGCTTCCTTTAGGACCAACTAGTGTGACTGCTAAACAAAATTTAACAAATAAATCATCAAAAGTGAAAAGAATTGTAAATTATACAAAACTATCCAGTGATCCATATTCTGCCTTAGTTTGAGAGGGATTCACTGGTGGTCCCTAAAGAAATGTGTAGATAAAAAAGAAGATTTATTCACAATTGCGCAAAATCTGGGCCAAAGCATTGGACAATTGTAGCTCCATTATGAAACCAACCAAGCAAATCTAAACAACATGTAAAATAACATGTTTACCAAGACTATAGGTCAAAAAAACTCATTACTGTCATTTCATCATAGCTCAAGGCTTATAAAGATTGTAAGGCTTACACCTCGGGGTCGGGAAAGAAACCTCACCTCAACCTGGCACGTGGCTCTGAAAAACCACAGCCCTGAAAGATACTTAGTGGATGAGAGGTAGTTAGTATCCCTTAAGTACTCGTTTGGGCATTTATTGTATGTAAAAGAGAGTAGACTCAGAGGTCCAGGGAATGCACTTATATCGAGATATCAACGTGGTCTGCATACTGGAATCTTGTCTAATCAAAAGGAGAAGGAGGGTGAAGAGATAGCCAGCCTTCTGAACCACATAGAGAATGAAAGTACAGGTCCCTGGAGTTAAATGTTAATTATAGTCAAGTACGTGCACTAGGGTTACAACCATGTTATATTGGCCAAGCGTGAGCGGTAATACAGTGGCACATGGTACATCAGATGTTTCAACAAAGATAGATGCTCAAGAGGGGAGGCTCTCCATGGTGTCAACACATGCCCAATGTTTGGCCCAGGACCCCTGGTTGGCTGAGGTAGTTACCTTAGGCCAAGTACGGACCCGCGTTCCAATGTCAAGGAAAGGAAGGGCGCCTTCTTAGATAGCCCCCCCTCACCCTCTCCGTAGCTTGGCATGAGCAGCCAGGCCTATCTTCAAGGCTAATGTGTAAAGTATTCGCAACCACGCTCACAATAACCCAATGATGACACCACCAATAGACACCACACAAGTTTTATTAAACAAGTATATGCGAATACCCGGCAGCAGACATTGCAGAGAGGAGAATGGCCTCCTTCCTCCTTTCCGTGTCAGCCGTGAGGGGAGCGGCTTACTTGGCTGACATCCCGCCATGAGGGGAACAACATCTCCCGACAGGCCCGGGTAGACACCTGCTGACGATGTCACCCAAAGCGCCATTAGGCACAATAAGGATCTTGGTGGGCTCCCGCAATGCGGGACGCGCTTACCTGGGAGCAGGCATTGCAGTGAGGGGAACAGTCTCCTTCCTCCTTTCCGTGGTAGCTTTGAGGGGAACTGCTTACTTGGCTGACATCCCGCCATGAGGTGAAGGGCATCCAGGCACTACATCTCCTGGCAGGCACGGGTAGACGCCTGCTGACGACGCCACCCAAAGTGCCCGGAGGCGCAATAAGTATCTTGGCGGGCTCCCGTAATGCGGGACGTGCTTACCTGGCAGCAGACATTGCTGTGAGGGGAACGGCCTCCTTCCCCTTTTACGTGGCAGCCGTGAGGGGAACGGCTTACTTGGCTGACATCCTGCCATGAGGGGAACGGCTTGCTTGGCTGACATCACACCATGAGGGGAACGGCATACAGGCACTACAGCTCCTGGCAGGTGCGAGTAGATGCCTGCTGACAACATCATCCAAAGCACAATAAGTATCTTGGCGGGCTCCCGCAAAACGGGACGCATGCAGGCTGCGCCTGGACAAAGCCCGGACCAAGGGCGGGCCCGTTTTTGCCTGTCATTAACAGGAAGAGGCAGGGCAGGGCCACTCCTCTTACCTTGATGGCCCAGGATTGTGTCCTCCACCAGGAGCCGATTGAGAAGTACTATGAGTCCCATTTTTGACTGCCCTATTATTTGCAGCTGGTATTTGCCCCCAAAATCGATTTGTGAAACTTGTACGTCCTGTGGCCAAGCTGACTGGGCACAAACCAAAACATTTCTTATTCAGCTTGGACTGATCAGACTTTTTGGGACCTGTTATAAATTAATTGGGACATTGCACAACACACTTTATTGTCAGTATCTTGTTTACATGCCATTTGCTGCTAAAAACATAAAGCATGTTGCACTTATTTTGAAGTAAGGGAAACACAAGATATAACATATTTCCTTCGAGGCAAGGTTTTATTAGTTAGTACTCTGCCCTTTACGGTCTGTGTCATCACAGACAATGCACTTTGCACTTTGTTTTGTAAATAGGGAAGGACTCAAAAAGTATATTGTACTTTCTACCTGTTGAATACACGTTGCACTTCACACCTTGCGTGGGGAAGTTAGCGTATCAAATCCCTTGAAGATTCTTAGCCTCTGAGTGTACAGATTAATTTTTTTAAACACTGAAAATGGGGAAAAGAAAGCAAACAGCAAGCCATGTAAGCAAACATAGAAAAGTCAATATGACTGTGCTTAATTATTTAACTGGGGCAGTTGGTGATATTGAAAGACAGATAACCACTGTAGAAGAAACACTAAACATGAACTCATTGTGCTCTAGACCAAAGTACAGAGCTATCACGACAGTGAATATAGGGGTTGACGAAATAGACATCCCGGGCAAAATATCTACTGAGCATACAAAAAAATGATGTATTCAGAGCATTTTTGATGATATTTCCTCTGGTGATTCTGATATTGATCATTTACCCCCTTCTAAGAAATCTTGCAAATCACCAAGCTTAGAAATACTTGATTTTCCACCACATGGATAAATAAATCTCAATTTACCCCCAGAATAACTAAGACTCCACAAGAAAATTACAGGAAAACCACAGGCCCCTAAAAATAAAGACAAAAGTAGGTACCATTAATGCACCACGTGCAAAAAATAAATGCAATGTACCCCTAGCTGAGACTGCAAATTTGTCCACAGTGATAAAACAATTAACTGAGTTTGTTACACAGTCTACAACACCCTTACTGGCAGGCTGGATAAAATAGAAGCTGGAATAGAAAAAGTTCTTGCAACTCAGAATATGGCTATTGAAGATGGGAGTATGCAACCTAAGAAGTAATTTAGTACCATCACACAGTCTGAGAGTGCAAACCCGAAAGCAACTACTTTAATAGTAAAGGGACAAACAGGGGAAAGAGAAAGGGGTGAGGGGCCTGGAATATATACCAAAGTAACAGTAAACATAAAAAACACCACCTCAAATGAGAGAGACGTGTGTAGAAAAAATGAAATAGGAAGGATGGGTAATCAGGTGGGTGAGAGACGGGTGGGTGAGAAAAACATAGGAATGAACCCAAAAAATAGCAACACCTTAGAGGACGCATGCAGCCCACAGACCTTAAGCCTGGCGCAGGCAACTACCCCATATACTGTTATTTTAGCCAATGTTCCCCCTTCTTCACCAGCTGAAACGAAAACTTGGACTGCCCTAAGAAACAAAACTATTTATTGGCTTGGAAACAGAACAGGTCTGACTACTTTTTTTAGAGAGTTCAAGATGGTGAGGAGAATCGGCTGGGTGGGAAATAATATTAAACGTTTCCAAGGTGATTGCGTTGTCCTCTCACTAGGATCTCCATCACTGGTAAGGGAAGTTCTCCTAAGAACACAGGATCCTGACCTCAGCCACACAAACGTAAATGTTCTCCATTTGGGTTTCTTTTATAATCCTGTGCCTCCAACAAGACAAAACTGTTACCGTCCACCTAGGCAGCTTATAGACAGCTCTCTTTTCAACATGGAAACATCAAATAGATTTGGGCCTTTATTGACCCTAGATGAGAATGATTGACTACCCAATAGACCAGACTTAACAGGGCATGATACCAATGTCTGCACTGAAACCCTAGGTGTAGCACTCTTGAATACTCCAATTAGGGTTGAACTAACTGAAGGGGGGGACAATATTTCTAATGGTGAAGAAATATCTGGGATAGATCATACTAATAGGGATTATATTAAAATGGGCAGTGTCGGAGCCCCTAACCTAGCTTCGCAAACTGGGTCTGAACCAATAAACGAGTTTGATCCTGTCCCTGAACTAACTCACCCCAAAACAAAAAACCTTAGAGTTTTTTTTGGAACATAGTGGGCCTCAAGCCCAAAGTGAATGATATACACTGGATAGACTTTATAAATAACTTCGACATCTTGTGTGTACAAGAGACAATGAAGTACACATGAACTTCTTCAGGACATTGCATACTCCAGCAATTCGCTCATCGAGGGGAAGACCTAAGGGGGGAATTTGCCTGTATGTTTTAAACCTAGTTGGGGCTTTAAAGATATAAATGGTTAGATCTGAAATGTATTACTAGATCGTATTGGTCCTTATGGATTTTAAATGCACAATGGCCGTAATTAATTTTTACAATAATGTTGAAAAAGGGCAACTGGGCGATATAATGAAGAGACTTAGCCTGGATATTAGCAAAATAAAATCAAAAGGAGAGATCCAAATAATTCCTATCTGGGGCGGGGATTTTAATGTCCGTTTATGTCCATTGGCCGGATTATGAGTATGTGGTTTAACAACTGATGAGGATGATCTGGCGATTCATTTTTCTCACTCAGAGAGGGGTGAGATGTTTAATGAAATCTTATTCCTGCATGACTTTGGCTTTGCAAACCATCTATGCTCGCCCAGGGTGGATTTTGGGCACACCTTCATAGGCAGGGGTGCTGAATCCACAATAGATTTTATAAATGTGCCAAATCGATATGCAAGATATGTCACTAGCTATAACATCCATCGAAATGTAATGAGCTATCACCTCCCCCTAAGTGTAAACATAACCATCCAAACCATCGCAGTAAGGAAACATTGCAATCAAGTAGCATGGGTTAAAAATGTGGCAATAGGAAGACAAAATGGATACACACTATGATGGTCTAGTTTAGACTCGTCTGAGTTGAGTAAACAAATTGTCACCAAGGCGTATGATTCAATCCTAACATGCCTAAAGGATGGAATATTGTACTATAACATTCTGACTGCTTTCGCCCATATTACAAAGGTTGTTAAAAACCTGCTACAAGCGGAAAGCAAAGGTATTCGTAATTGCAGAAAGGGATGGTTTGTCTATAACTGCACAAAAACCCACACTAATTTAAAAGAAGCCCTAAAAAACAGTAGGAGATAAGGAGGAAATTATGAAATTTAAGAAGTTGTATAACGAAGCTAGAAAAACTAGAAAAACGTCCTGGGAGAATCTTAAGGAAGCTTCAGTGAACAAAGACAGCTCCCTATTCTGGCAGGCCGTGAAAGCGCCTTTCTTTATTACTGAGCTCAATGTGCCTTCTATATAGGTAGCAATAGAGGAAAAAACTTGGGTGGATTTTTTCTCAAATGTCTACACCCTACAGAGTGCTACAGAGAGGGAAATAGATCATAGGCGAGGTCCCGGGGGAGACCACCAGGATTTTTTGCCTATTGACCTCTATATCACTCTGGAAGATGTAACTATGGCTTCAAATGCAAGTAAGAGTGGTAAGGCCCCAGGCCTGGATGGGGTGCTAATTGGTTTATTTAAGGCAATCCCGCAGTTGTGGTCCCCAATACTAACACAAGTTTTACAAACATGTTGTGCAAAAGGTTTTATAGATACATTTTTGGAATCGATAATTGTCCCAATTTTTAAGAAGGGTGACCGGGAAAATCCTGCCTTCTACCATCCGATATCTTTATTAGATTCCCTCATGAATGTAGCAGGAAGGATTGTTCTTGATCGGGTGCAAACATGGGCAGAGGAAAACAACATTTTAAGTGAAGTACAGTACGGTTTTAGATCTGGTTTAGGAATCAACGAGCAGGCTCTTAATCTTATCATTTCAATTGGAAAGTATAAGCAGGCTAAATCAGTGATTTTTTATTTGGCATTTGTAGACCTTACAGCCGCATTTGACTGTGTTATACACAGCATATTGTGGGGTATTCTTAGAGATCCTAAGGTCGATCCAACATTAATCCAGTTTTTAGGACAGCTATACTCTGGTGCAAGAGCCAAAGTCTGTTATGGACTTAAGGGAGAGGGTACAGCATTGTTCAAAGTGGAGAGGGTAGTGAGGCAAGGATGCGATTTGGCACCACTCCTGTTTACTCTCTATACCAATGCTTTGGAAGAGGATTTGGTGTTAAACGCTAGTGACCCGCCATACGTAAACAAGCACCTGATAGTCTCCCTTATTTACGCGGACAATGCAGTACTTATTGCGAGTACCCAGATTAGTTTACACTAGTTTTATGGACAACCTGGGTTTAAAAATGAATGCAAAGAAAAGTTTTATAATGACCTGCGGGAGCGGGAAACAAAAGTATAGAAGCTTTCAAGCTGGAGAAAGCAGGGTAGAACCTAACAATTCTTTCCCTTTTCTGGGCGTCTTATTTAACCGTTCTGGGTCCTGGGCTCAGGCGATTAAGACTAGAAGCCTTATATTCATGAAGTCTACTGCGGGCTTAATTAATTTCACAAAAAAACTTGGCAAAGGGTCTCCTGAAATTCTCCTGAAAATGTATCAGGTTAAATGCGTGAGCATAGCTACCTTTGGGGCGGGTCTATGGAGATTTCAGGACTGTGCACCAATTCAATACATTAAAAAAGCCTTTTTAAGATTTATCTTGGCAACTCTTGCTGGCACACCAGTCTTTAATTGCCACAGTGAGCTAGGAGCACCATATATTTCAGGTTTAATTAAGGTACAACCAGTGCTGCTCTGGCACAGAATTTTGACCTCTACTAGCACAGGTCTAAGTAAGGAAATGCTTAATGTTGCAATAAAATTAGGCCATTCCAGTAAGATCATTTGGCTAAAATATGTAAACAACTTTTTGCATGATATTGGGCATCCAGATTATTTTTCCCTGCCTGACACAATGATTTCCATACATCGGAAGGAATTCAAAAAATGTGCATGACTTTTTGGGAGGAGAACAGGTTGGCTCTGGAAATTAATAAACCTACCATGGTCCAGCATCAAATGACAATTACAACATATAATATCCAACCGTACCTATTGTGCTGAACAGGGGGATACGATAGGTATGTACTAACACTTTTTAGATTTGGGACTTTCCACCGCTTGACTAGCCACACAGACATGAATAAATGTTCAAGGGAATTATGCCTGTGTCCCTGTGATAACATCTCCTCCCAAACAACTAACCACGTAATTTTATTCTGTAAATTTTATGCAAAATAGCAACCTAGATGGATTGTACCTCTATTAAAACAGGAGGATGGAGGCAATGCCGCCCTGCTTTCCTGTATTTACAGATTATGGATAAGGATTATTGTATTCGAACCATGGTGGGTTTCTTAAAAAGCATACTGAGAGCAACATTTTTCTAAATGCTCAGACTTCTGAGAAGATTATATGGGGGATGTTGAATTTAAGATGGATTATTTTTTAGTATAGATGCCAAATATTTTTTATATTTTTTATTTGATACATCAGAAACAGTTAAAGTAAAATGAATCGATTCATGAATCTGTATAAATTTATGTATACCTATGTATTTCTTAGAAGCGTGATGAGGTGTCTGCTTTTATGATTTTATATGCCTAAAATCGAATAAAGCTCATTTTGATTTGATTTGATTTGACTATAAACTTTATGTAAAAAGATATACGATAAGACCACACAATATAAAACCAACATATGACATTGTGTAATACCTCTCCTGGCCGATTGTTAGGCCTGCCAGCCCTTGTACGTTCTGGCGATGTCATTGAGCACATGTAAAGATTCTCCTGTACTCTTAATATCATATCATACAGTTCGTAATGCTAGAATCAGGCACGTTTGCAAAGTAAAAATACTGTAATGTGTAACGTAGCAATCAAACACTCTGCAATGAAAAGAATGCAATGCGTAACGCAACAATCAGGCACTTTGCAAGGTAAAATAATGCAATGCGCAATACAACCCCCAGATATGTTCTTCAGTGAAAATAAGGCAATGCGTATACACTAATCAGCTAATTACTTATGCAGGAACAATGCAATGCGCAATACGCTAATCAGGTAGTTCGTTATGCAGAAACAAGGCAATGCATCATACGACAATCAGGTAGTTTGTTATACAGAAATGATGCAATGTGTAATACGTCAGTCAGGTGCTCCGTTCTTCAGAAATGGAATACTAAGCAGTACACTCAGGCCCCGATCACGGGCCGCAGGCGGTCTCTCCGCCTCTCCTCTTGACTTTCCGTCAGCCTCCCACAGTTGCCCTCAACAAAGTACAATGTAATTCTAGAGTGCAGCTTCGCAATCCGGCCCCTGTACGCCACTCCTTTTGCAATACGGGCTATGATATGAGCCGAAGCAGAGACTCGAGCTGCCAACATGAGAAAGAGACTGAGAGCGTCTCCCTCCGAGCCAGCGCCCCGCCCCAGGTGTCGACACGCATTACCTGGGAGGCGTGAACCCACTCTCCTCACCTCATCCGGTGGCTGGGCCCCCAATGCAGCTTGGTGAAATGACAACTGTGTCTCGGGTCGGCAACTCCGCTCCTCCGGGACTGCCGGTCTGGGCCATTTCATTTACGAAGATCTCAGGCTGCCACAAAGCACACAGACACAACTTTGCGGAGTCTTTCTTCACTTCGAGTGCACGATCACTGGGCACTCCACACACAGGTCTCAGGCAGCACGAAGATCACATGCACAGCATCGCTGAAACTCACTTTACTCCGCTGCACATGACAACATGGCAGAGATGAGACTCACTTGGATCCTGGTGCGCACAATAACAAGACAAATCCTCACGAAGGTCTCACAGTGCATAACGCACACGCTCACAGTGTTGATGCGACTCCCTCGGATTCAGGTGCACACGATAACAAGGCATATCTTGCGAAGGTCTGCTGGTGCACAACGTACCCGCACGCAGGGGCGATGAGACTCACTTGGATTCTGGTGCGCACAATCACTGGACAATCCTCACAACTGGGTTCAGGTTGCACAAAGCACATGCACACAGCATTGTTGATCCTTGATTGGATTCCAGGTGCCCCCAATCACAGACCGATCCTCCTGAAGGTCTCAGGCTGCACAAAGCATATGCACACAGCATCACTGAGACTCACTTGGACACCTTGAGCCTACGATCACAGGGCAGTTCTTACGAGAGTCTGCAACAAGCACGCTCACACAGCACCGCAGAGACTCTCCTAGAACCTTTTGTGTTCCCGTGTTTCAAACAGGGAGCCAGCTCACCTCAGGCCCTTGGGGATAAGTTACTTCAGGACACATCACACAACAAAGGCCTTCAAGCAGGGGGACACAGCACACAGCAAAGTCCCTTTAGCCTTTCCTTGGATAAAACAGCAAACTGCTCGGCCAGCCCCAGATCACACAGCAATGGTCAGTCCTATCCTTCAGTCTCATCAGTTGTTTCTTCCTTGGCAAAGGTCCTCTTGATTTGAAACAGCTCCAGTTTTGTTCACATTTGATCAAGCCATTCTCCAATGTACAGGGACTTCAGCTCTCATAGTTATACCCCTCAATGGCTTTGAAGTCTTTGTGTTTCAGGGGACACTGACCCATGTTCAAACCAGTTCTGGGTGCCTCCCTGCTAGCAATACCTTTATTCCTTTGATTACTGGGGGTCTAGATTCTCAATTACTCAGCAGGAGATGAGCCAATTGTTTCATAGCAGCAACTCAGACCTCTTCACCTCTAAGGGCTTCTCTCCCTACACTCCAGATGCAGGTCAACCTGTTGCTGTCTCACCTCCTCCCCTCGGTCAAGACATTCCCTAGATCCTATTGCTTTCAAATCCAGAGAGTCAATCCACAGCCAGGCAGAGACACACAGAAATGTTAGAGCACAAAAACTCAGCCACATCTAAAAGAGTGGCTTCTGAACGCACAATGCAAAAACCACCTTCATAAAAAGATGTGCTATTACATTGTGAGTTCAGGCATACTAAACTTCGCCTTTTCAAATTAAGCCTTTGGGAAGATAGGCTGTAAAACATATTACACAGCCTTCCCATTCTATTTTATCGGCAAGATGGCTTTTCAACAGCAAAAAACGATTATTTCATTGTCAGGACATGACACGCACTTTAGTACACGTCCTACCTTTCACATGCACTGCACCCTGTCTAGGGGGTACCCTAGACCTAACATAGGGATGTCTCATGTAAACAGAAAGGGAAGGGTAAGGTCTTGCAAGTGAAAGCACTTGACAGAACAAAATGGCAGTTAACAAACTGGGCACAGGCCCTGCAATGGCAGGCCTGAGTTCCCTTTTTAAGGCTACCTGTGTGGGTGGCACAAATAGTGCTGCAGGCCCACTAGTAGCAGTTGCATTACCAGCCCTGGCACACATAGTGCACTTTACTAGGGACTTCAATTAGTAAGGCAAACATACCAATCATGGACAACCAATTACCATTACTTTATACAGGAAACACTTACACTTTGACACTGTTTAGCAGAGGCAAAGTGTCCAAAGCATCTATGTTGGCAACACCATGGGAGAAAAAAGGTGTAGAGGGAAAGCAAACAGTTTAGGGACTTTAGCCAAAAAAGGGCCAAGTCCTACATCCATGTATAACCCTGAGTGAAACAATGTAAGTCTTATATCTCAATCATGACTGTACTACAGAA
Organism: Lissotriton vulgaris; assembly: GCF_964263255.1. NCBI lineage: Eukaryota > Metazoa > Chordata > Amphibia > Caudata > Salamandridae > Lissotriton > Lissotriton vulgaris. The sequence continues at coordinate 1,510,639,935 of NC_141691.1, read as the reverse complement.
CATTGATATCCACAGGGGTAGAGGAAAATCCAACCGTCACATCATGAAAAAAACCAGTATTGCATGGCGGGCTGAAAGAGCATGAAAGTTGCCCATCCATTAAGTCTAAAAAGAGACAGGGTGAACTTGTTACCTGTTTGTTTGGTGAGCCAACCTCTGTAGCCACATCAGAAGGAGAGAGGTCTCAATTGGGTGCTGTTTTAAATACAGTTCATGTATCTTGTTATGTGGGAACTGGTTTGTGTTTTGCTCGCAGCGTGACTGCGTCATGCTTCATGGGGATTGCAATCTCAGATGTAGCCACACTAGAAACGTGAGTCACATGGCATGGCAAATGTAGTGCCCGGTGGAAGGCGAATTGGCAAACAGGAAAAACAGTAAAGCGTGCTGTGAAAGTATTGTTCTCACATTTGGCACAGGGGAGGGACTCAAAGCAGTGTGTAGGTGTCTCTAGTTAGATTGGTGAAAATAAAAGGCTGACTGTACAGCGTTGTTACGTGGTCACATGATTAGAAACTTATTAATTTGTTGAACTCAGTGTTACTATCAGAAAAACCCAAGGTGCAAGGGTTATTAAAAAGGTTTTTATAACAATGAGTGGCAGAGGTCTCACCCAGGAGTCCTCGTACTCTTGGAACATGTGACCTATCCAGTTGGGAGGACTAGCTGTGAGATGTAAAGAGAAAGGAAATGGATGACTGTCTGTACTTGGTGGGGTAGCTGTCTCTACCTCATAAATAGACAAATATCATAAACACTGAAGGCAGGTATTGGTAATGTACAGTATTCGTAGTTGTTGATTTCACTTTCTGTGATAGAGGACCAAAGGATGTCAGCATTCAGTCCTTCCCTATCACCGCACAGTCTATACACCCAGCTCTGTTCTCTTATACATAAAAGTCGTCTGATATCAGACACGGATTGAGGAATGTTAGGTAGATCGAGCACTGTCTACCTCAAGTCTTCCACCTGGTGGCCTTTCTCCAGAAAGTGGTTGGTAAGTTTTTGATTTTTTTTACATCTTATGGTCTTCTTGTATTCCATTATGCAGGTCTTCACCTTATGAGCTTTCATTTCAACATACCTTAGTTGGCAAGGGCAAGTGATCAAATATATTAGTTTCTCACTATTGCAAGTTGTGTGCTGTCTCAGCTTCCATGGCCTCTTGGTGCCAATGTTAATCACTGTTGTCTGTCTGGTTTAGGCACACGCACCACAGGAGCCACATGGGAAGTGTATTTTAATTGCTGGGAGCCACTAGAGTATCTTATCTCATTGTTTTTGTTGTCTGGGATCTGTTATGTATCAATTTGTCCTTCAAGTTACAACTCCATTTGTAGGTGAACAAAGGCGCTCAATTGATGTCCCGCCTTTATTAAGGATCTGCCAGTTTTCACAGATGGATTTTTTTTGCTGGTTGGAGAATGTGCAGAAAGTGTTGACAGAGATCATTCTTGACCTTGGTTCCTTGGGTTGGGAAAACTCCAGTAGGGCATTCCGGGCCATAGGTTTCTTATACAATTCTGTTGCCAAACCACCTGAGATGGGGAACATCATTAAATCGAAGAAAGAAAGGCATGCCTTGCTAAGTGCAAGTGTGAATCTCAAGACTGGATTGACAGCATTCAGCCAAAAAAGGAAACTGGTATATGCTTATGACTAAAGGTGAAGGTATTAAGTCGGAGTAAGGAGGGTTTTAGGGAGGGTTAGAGACATGGACGACATTTGGAGGTAGTCAGGGGTCGCAGCTGTGACCTGTAGCTTTCTCCCTGATACTCCTGGCACTTCCTTTGTGACCCCTTGTCTCAGAGGAGACTAGGGCTTTGCCCGGCTGAGGCCAGGAGTAACAAAGGATGTGGAAGAAGCAGCAGGGAGCAAGCTAGAGGTCACATCTACGACCCTTGACTACCTCCAAATGATGTCCATGGTTAGAGAAGTGTTTATGAAGGGACAAGCCCCCACCACAAAAGAGAAAGGCCACATTTTGACTATGGTGGTCTCGGAGCAGGGCTGCCATGCTGCCACCCTGCTCCGAGACCACCAAAGCCAATATAGACCACCCGCCAGAGTATGACTTTTAAATTCTCTAGCGGCTGTTCTTTGGTGGTCCACAGCATTGACTTTGAAATAAGCATCGCAAGGGGAGCGTCAAAGGCAGTTTCTGCAGGGCATGGATTATTAGGTCCATGCCCTGCAGGAACTAAGGTGCATGCATACAGGGGGGCACAACTTGTGTCTACAGCATGTGCCCCACGATGCAGAGGCAACAGGGGTCCCTGTTGGGCCCTCCTTGTTTCCTCACCACCACACTTTTCATGGCGGGTTCACCGCAATGAAAACTGTGGCAGTGGGTAAACTAATCATATGCTTGGTGGTGTTACAGCGGCACCACCAGCATATTACAAACCTCTCACCACTGCAAGACTGCCAGGGATCGTGGATCCCTGGTGACAGCACTGGTTCTGTAGTGAGCCAATCACCATAGTCAGAATATGGATGGTGGACCGACAATCTGGCAGTCCACGGACCGCCACCATGAAGGGCGGTCCTATGGACAGCCGTAGTCATAGGAAGGCCCTAAGTCTATTTCTATTCACAAACTGCACTTCAAAAGTTACTACTGCCAAAAGGGACTCAAATCAGTAGTAAATTACTCCAGCTCAGAGCTAAAGTAAGTTGAGCACCACACATGGCCAACTAATAGTACTGCAATACCCTAGCATAGAAAAGAATGGACCTCAGGACTTAAAATAAAATCTGTAGGAGATAATATTACATTAAAATGTTTATATAGAACAAAATATAACTACATATGAATTAATGTTAACAATATATAAATATATAACATATTTATTATACAATTATAAAGTATTTAACAACCTTTTTGAATAAAAAAATGACCAAAAGATACATTTAAAAAGAATATAATTAATTCTGCACATCACTTTTAATATTTATTAATGCATAATAAAAATAAAATATGCTTTTCCCCACAGATCTTCATATGCTATATTTTAGGGGAACTGGATACGTTTATTAAATGTGGAACATGTTAAGAACAATCTTTTTGTTAAGAAAAATGTGCATATATATAGATTTTGAATGTAGAGTAAAAGAAAACAAATGCTACAGCACTTTTAACTTAACTTCAAAGTACATTTTTCATTAATCTAAGTTAATTACATTAAATGTAAATTATTTTTCTCAAGTTTGAAATAAAAATTTAAATACCACCAAAAGGGTTAAAAGATTGTATTCAAATGTAACGTTACCTTATTTTCTTAATTCAAAACAGGTTGTTAATTCATTTTTAATTATTTAGTAAATGTGTTTTCTTTTATAAATATTTATAATTACACTATATTTATTTATAGATGAAACTATTTAAAATACTTTAAATTACCATTATTTCCAAAGCATTTTTGTTTTAAATCCCTTTATCCATTATCTTCTACGCAAGGACCACACCAACGAGGCTGGAGGAGGAACAGCCATCACCCACAAAGAGACAATACAATGTACCACCACCACCGACAACACCACCACCCACATGGAACATCTCAATTTCAAGCTCCACATGGATGACAAGACAACCATCAGAAGCAGGCTTGTATACCGACCCCCAGGCCCACACTCCAGCTTCTGCAACACCATCAAAGACTTCATTATGCCCTGCCCCTAACCTTAGACTCCAAGGACTATATCTTCCTAATCAACCTAAATTTCCACATTGACGATTCCAATGACAAAAATACTCCACACCTCCTCAATAGTATGAGCAGCATCGGATTGACTCAGATCATCCAATAACCCTACACACACCGCAGGACACATGCTGAATCCACTTTTCACCTCTAGCAACTGTGTCACATGCAGCCTTTTCACAGAACTCACATGGACCAATCGCTCCATCGTCCACTTCAGCATCTCCAGCCCCCACACCGCCACCCCCAAGATGACCAATGCCCCCACTGAGGTGAAATATATCTTAGAGACCAACTGGGCAAACTCCCTCAACACCTCCAACCCCACTACTGCCACCAACCTTGAACAGGGAGTGAAAAAAGTAAACTCCTGGATCACTCATTGCGCAGACAGCATCATCCCTATCAAGAGTAAAACCCAGAGAAAATCCTCCGAGAACTCAGTATAGCGAAATGAGACAGGAAACAGTTGGAGAGGAGATGGGGCACCAGTAAGGACACGTCCAACAGGGCAGCCTTCAAGACCCCCTCCTCCTATACCACCACCTGCTGATGGCATCAAAGAACACAGCCCTTGCTCCAAGCATCTAAACCAGTGCCAAAAACACCAAAGAACGTTTCAACATCGTTAAGAAATTCTCCCACCCAGATGCCAGCAAAAACAACATCACATCCTCACAGGAGCTGTGCAACAACTTCACCCACTCTTCCATGATCAGATCACAACCATAGAAAGAAACTTCATACCCCAACCAACACCCTTAAGCTTCCTCAACAGTTACGCCACCAACGTAACTGACAAGAACCACAGACTGACCACCTGGAGCATCCTCTCACCCAGGATACCACTTCCACCATGAAATCCATCCACGCAGGAGCTGCCACAGACCAATGCCTGCACCATATCTTCAACCTTGGAAACCAAATGATCGGCCAGGAACTCACCATCCTACTCAACACCTTTATGACCACCGCAACATTTCCCAACACCTGGAAACACACCAAAGTCACACAACTACTCAAATAACCCTCCACCGACCCCAGCAAACTCAAATACTACTGCCCAGTTTCACTACTCCAATTTCCCCCTGAAGGTACTGGAAAATATTATCAACAATCAACTCTTGACACGCCTGGAGCAGAACCAGCTTCTCAATGCTTCCCAATCCTGCATCTGCATCAATCACAGCACCAAAACTGCCCTAATTGCCGCCACAGGTGAAAGCTGAACAAACCTCGATCGAGAAGAAACAGCAGCTTAGATCATCGTTGCCCTCTTGGCAGCCTTCAACACTGTATCCCACCACATGCTTTTTAAAAGACTACCACATCGGCATCCAAGGGGATCACGTACTCCCTCAGCCCCATGCTCTTCAATGCATATATGACCCCGCTGGCTAACATTTTCAGATCCCACGGTCTCAACATAATTTCCTGTGCAGATGACACCCAACTCATCGTCTTACTCACCAACGACCCCACCACCACCAGAACCACTTTTCACAGATAAATGACAAATATTGAAGACTAAATGAAGAACTGCCTGTAGCTGAACACAAAGAAGGAAGTACTGATCTTTGGCAACAGCAGCAACACTTGCAATGACTCCTGGTGGCCATCAGACCTATGACCCGCACCTACTCCCTCCACCCATGCCAGAAACCTCCGAATTATCAATGACAACAAGCTCACCATGAAATCACAGATCAACGCCATCTCCTCTGCCAGCTTCCTAACTCTGCGCATGCTATATAAGATCAACAAGTAAATACCCCTATATATTAGACTCGCAGTGACACAAGCCCTCATCACCAGCCCACTGGACTCCTGCAACGTCCTCTATGTAGGAATTGCCACACACCTCCTACAGAGACGTCATACCATCCAGAACACAGCAACCAGACTCATCCTCAGCCTTCATCGATGACCCCACATCACACCCTACTGCAGTCAACTCCACTGGCTCACCGTACAGAATAGATGCAAATTGAGGCTGCTTACTCACGTATACAAGGCTCTACAAAACCAAGGATCCACCTACATTAGCTACTGCCTAAACTTCCAACAACCGTTGAGAAGACTACGCTCCACCACCCTTTCACTTGCCCTTACCTCCCACATCTATCGAAGCAGAAGTGGAGGACATTCCTTCTCCCACATCGCAGCAAAGTTCTGTAACAGGCTCCCCATGCATCTACGGACCATCATCTCATTTCCAGAATTCTGATTGGCCTTCAAGACCTGGCTGTTCAAATAATCCTCCAGGACCTGCAAGTGCCTGGATACCCTACACTGATTAGTGTGCTTTATAAATCCTTATTCATTAATTGAAGAGTGGTATAGTATCAGCGGTGCTGGACTTACTATTGCTTTTTTTCAGCAATGGGAACTTATGCTCATAGATTTGGCTCCACCGCCTTTATTAGGGGTGGAAACCTGTAAGTGTAATCTTTTTTGTTACTTTAAACTCTGATTTTGTCAATTGGTAAAAGTAGTAAAGTAAGACCGTTTTTGGTGTTATGCATGCATTTACCTTCAATCTATGTAAGTGAACGCAATATTTACTTTAAAATATTGTAGCTGGATCCATACAGGGTAAGAAGAGAAAAGAAAAACAATGTAGAAATCTAGGATTTAACGTCGTTATGATGGTGAAAGCAGGCTTTTATGCATGTAGTTTGTGTAGTCATTTCAAATTAAGGACATTACCGAGTACATCTAAATTGGTTATGCTAAATTATGTAAATAGTTGAATAATATTAAGCTTTCCGTTGATTAAGTGCAAAAGAGCATACCCTTGAGTTATCAAGCTGGGCTAACATGAATCATGCATAAAGATAAAATAAGGTCACATCATAGTGGACATATATTTTTGATTTAATAGCTCAGTACTTGTTATCAACAGAAGGCTGGGTGAAGAAATATAATTTTATAATAAAAAATAGCAAATCCCAGCAGAGAATGAAAGCAATGTTTGACTGTTAATAGTTGAATGCAAGGGGAACTGATGGATGAGGACAATTGGGCACTTGTAACAAAGGTTTGTGCGCCTACTCGCATGATTCATCTTAGCTGGACTCCAGTAAATGTTAGTTTATGAGACTGGGCAGGAATAAATGACCACTTTCCTAGTTCATAATTTTAGTCACGCATAGTTCATAGGTTGTGAATCAGCGGAGGTTGTGGTTATGCTGCTCGCCAGAATAGATTCCTTGATAACCATCTATGAATTTCTCTGCATGTCCTGAATCTTCTGTTCTGGCACAGATGGTTTTGATGCTGGGAGTTCACTCCTGCCCTAAAGGGTAAGTGGAGACTAGCCTCAGTATTTCCAATTGTGACCAGGAGTCCTAGAGAAACGAACAAGTTGTAATATCTATATAATATTTTTTTAACTGCATTTGAATATTATTCGCTGCATTCGGTCAATTACTACCCCCCTGTTCTCTATTTGCATCCAAGTGAAAGTGGTGACTTGTTTCACTCAATGACTGGGTACAATCTGTATATAATTTGTGAACTGCTATTGTTATGCGAGTACTGCTTGTTCTGAATTGTGAATTACGGCATATCTTGTTTTTCGGTGCATATAGTGAAATGCCATACTCACCACCTGGGTACCAGTTGCTTCCTTTTCTGAGGCACTACTTTCTTTTCTGTTACTTTCATCCAGGTGCACCCTTTGAATGATCTCACTTCACACTTGGCACGCTTGCTTACAGTAATTTGAATTGGCACGCCTATTATTTACATGCGTGTCCAAAGTGACACTTGCTTCTCTCCAGATTTGGGCACCATTTCTAAAATGCTTTGTGAACATTTAAACATAGCTGGGTACTTTATTTTGTGTTGTATTCATTGTTATCTGCTTACCTCAAATTTAATGCATCTGACTTTTTATACAATTATTATTTATCGATATCCTGTTCCTGTTTCTCTTCTCTAACCTTCATTCATTTCCAGGGCTGTCATATTTGCTGCACACCACTGTCTCTCAAGCACTTTGACTATAAATATTCTTTTTTTTAATGATTTTTATTTTCATCAAAAAAGGATATATCTATGCAGCAAAAATAAACTGGAGGTTTTAAGTTTATACATCAGGCGGAAAAACAAGTGCAGAGAAAAACAGAAAAGGAAAAATGAAAGGAGACACAAAATTATTTCATACATCACTATCAATAATTAAATTATTCCATCCAAAACCAAAGGTCTCCATAATGCTTCTAACTTGACTAAGTGCAATTGCTGGGTTATCCTCCTTATAACCCAGCATGATTTCAAGATCAGTGAGTGGGGGGTCCAAGTCCAGTTTAAGCTGAAGTATCTGTTCAATTTTCTGCCTATAACCCCTCAGCTCTGGGCATTCAATAAACATATGTATTTAAGCAGCGTACAATCCGCATTTAGGGCAGTTTATCTTATCCCCCGTCATGTTCCCCTGTGCCCATTTAGCTATTTTAGCCGGATTATAGTACAACATACAGGTAGTGCGTAGTTGTTAAAGTTGCAAGCTAACAGAGTGAACCGAGTCCTTAACATGGCCTGAAGCCTGTTTAAGCACTCTAGATGTAACAACTATACCCAAGGTTTGACTCCAGCGCTCTGCTAGTATCTCGCTGCCATCTGATCTAAAACTATGTAAATGTTCATACAGTGACGCAGGCAAAGACTCCGTACAAGCTGTTCCAGATGCTTGAGTGCATTATTGCTTTTACATCCAGATTATGGGCAAAATAGTCTCTGACCTGTAAATACTTCAAAAATAAATAAGCAGGAAGTTTTTAGAGTAATCGTAGATTTTCAAATAATTTAATTATTTTCTCATCCTACAGATCACCTAAACAGGTAACTCCATATTTTGCCCAAGATTTGCCTGCTTGATACTGAAACACCTCAGGGAGCAGAGGTTCCCCCATAGTGGAATTTTTTCATGAAATGCTGGTAATTTACATCTAGCGGACATAGCTTGCCAATTATATATAGTGTCTCTAACGGTCTTGAACCTAACTCGCTTGAAATAGTTTGGGTCCCTGATTCTGTATAAAAACTTTTCCCTCTGATGCCTAAGATAAACCTAAAATCTGAGTCTCTCTGGTCAAGACCAGGCAGACTACGGAATCGACCCGTAAAGGCAGCCCAAAATTAAATTTTAAAAACCTGGAAGACCAAGTCCGCCTTGATTAAATGGAGATTTAAGCAAATCAATTGCTCTCCTAGGTTTTTTAAATCCCCATATGAAACTGCTGAAAATCGCCTTACATTTTTTAAAGTATATATTAGGGACTTTTAAAGGAATGGACTGAAACAAATATAAAAACTTAGGGAGTATTTTCATTTTTATTAGGTTACATCTAACTAATAACCCTATAGGGAGCCTATGCCAGGTTTTGAGCAGTTTAATAGTTTCATTCAGAAGTGGTGCATAATTTAAGTCAATAATCTGATTGACTTTAGACTATAAATATTCTTCTTGAGAAACAACGCGTACATGTTCAACCATTTTTTTCACCATTTGTAACCATAGCAAACTACCACTCTCTCTATCTGCTCATGCCACTATTGTCAGATCTCACTTTTGGTGCAAGCACGTCACCAACACATTTATCACTCTGCCAGTCATGCAATGAACATAATAATAACGCGTCCCCCTGGGGCACTCTGGTGACTAACAACTACCCACCCCCAACCCTCATCTGAGTAACCTCCATCTCATCACCTTCTGGATAAGGGTACCAACCTATGATGGCACCTTAAGACATCAACAGCCATAAACAACTCAGCATAAAATAACTAGAACAATTGAATTATAATTGCAGCTTGCCTCACAAAGGAAATCCATAAGATTCAAGCAGAATTCCACAATCCAGAGCTCCAAATTGCAAAAGGGCACACAATTGCATGTATTCTGTGACAAAATCTGATTGGAACTGTTCTTAAAAATTGAAAACATGAACATTTACACAGCTAATACTCCTACTGTACATGATAGAACAACACAAATATGGACACTACTAATCTCTCATTTGGCATCACCTTTAACACCTCTCTGAAAAATAATTCTATAACATTATCAATGCAAGCAGGCCATAAGGGGTGCCTTCAGACCGAGACCCACAAAAGCTTCACCCTTTGAACAGCCATTGAAGGGATGTAGCTAGAAGCCAAAAAATGTGCCCTTGTAACGAGGATTATTTCCAAATGAGGTAAAAATGTTTACACTCTACCACTCCTGAAGAAGACCCATAACTTATCCAATCAGCAAACTACATGCCAGTATCAAACGGCCCGTTCTTAAGTAATCTATTTAAAGAGCAGTTTATACTCAACTTTCCAATTTAATGAGAAAATTAATTGAGTTCCGTTTAATAATGAGGATGCAGATCAGACTGAGGTACAGAGTCAGCTATTGTATCCATATGGAAGAGTATAAAACACACAGTGGACACAAAATGCAGTGGTCTTTATGGCTCTTAACCTGTCAGCAGCATTTTATATTGTTTATCACTAATCTTCATTATTTTGCAATATGCAAAAATGCCCTAAAATGGATTCCTTCATACCTCAAAGACAGACAAAGTGCCTGATTTAGATCTTGGCGGGACTCTCGCCATACCTCTGTGGTGGTGGTTACAAGTATTCCGTCTAGCTGATGAATTTCCACCTGCCGTATTTAGATGTGGGCTGGCTGAAACGTTCTCTGCATCAACAGACTGCTTATCATGACATAAGCGGCTCAACTCCTACGCTGTGAAACTCATTTGCTAGGTAACATTATTCTGTTTCCGTAAGGTTGGCGGGATTGTGCCAAGCCTATTTTGATTTCTCAGTTGTGCTGGCATTGTCCTTGCAATGGATTCCTGACGGAATGACGGAGTGAGTCCGTCATGGGAAGCATTCTACATTGTACTATTGCTATAACTTTTGGATGGATGCTAGCATCACACACCTGATGTGTTTGTGCTGAGTGCTGTCACCTGCATACTTCCAAATGTCTCCTGGAGGCCCAGAGAACTGATAGTGGTTTTCCCAGCCCCCCTTACCACTATAACACTTGGAGGAGAAGGTTTTGCAGATCCTATATCCCGAAGGCCTGACAGGAATCCCTGGTGGAGTGGAGACTGGTAAGGTATACTTTTTAATGTGTCACTAAACATACATGTAGTATTTGTTTTCAAATTAGCTGCTGCTAAAGTATTTTGCATTTTGTTAACATATATCATTGCAGCCTGCTCACTGACCTCCGTCTCCCAACCAGTCAAACCTTCTGTACTTTCTTCAACCCAACTCCAATCTCCCACTTCAATACTAAACGCACTCACTTCTTTGCAGGCACCCACTACAACAGACACAATCACACACATACATAAACACAAAAACAAAGAAATACCCAAACAACACTCACACACTTTGGAACCTACACCCACAAGCACTACAAGCACACCTCAAAACCAACACACACAAAACACACCTACACACATAACAACATCAACCAAAAACAAGCACACACACTAGATTATCAAACACCAGCCAAATGCACACATGCAGACCTACACAACATACACCAGACCCCCACATGCAACTGCCAAACATACAGACCCAAGCACATCACCCACTCCAGCTCCCTCTACCTCCAAATGCTACTACTCCAAAACTCCTCCTACTTTTACATCTTTTTTCTTAATTGTTTTTGGTTAAGTCTACAAAACTACATGATAGAATCATCTAGTGTTAATACAGGTGTGTTGATCTTATCTTAATAGTTGTTGAATAAACACTGATGCATTAAACATAAGAAAAATTGGTGTTAGAGCAATTTAAAAATGCACGAGTCCATGACAAATATAAACACACGATTCATAGAAAAACAAGTAAAAGAGAAACTTACCCGGCGACGATGGAGTTGATTATCTTTGTGGCCAAGTAGAAGCAGCAAAGGAAGGACTTGCACAATCAGGTTCAAGACAGAAACAGAGGTGGAAAGCAGAAAATAGGTAGGTTTCTACCTCATATACCTTTGATTTTGCAAAGTGAAAGTTAAGCCTTAACTTATGGATAACTGTTGCCCACCTAAATCTATGTGGACAATTGCGTAAACACAAGCCTATGCCCATATGGCTCAAGGTACTTGTTGCCCCTACAGCCAAATAAAGATAAGTGAGAAACCTAGAGAAAACCATGAATGCAGATCTATCCATTATAAACATGTTGATGAGGTCACAAGGAGCACCATCTGCACAATCAAAATGCTGACACATTCTCCCACACTTTAGATATTATGAAAAACTGCATATTGATCCTAACTCCAGAGACCACATGACACCAGTCGACAAATATTTCACGGCTGCCTGTTGTTAGATGATCAATAATCAAAACATGTAATATTGTTCACAGAGTATCACAAGGAAAAGGGACCACTATTGCTACAAATTACATTACATTTAAGCATTACAAATACAATAGGATTCTGTGCTCCAAGCTGGCACCACAGATTCTCATACTATCTTACAATTAGAAAGATGAAGTAGGCTCTACTTTCTTGCTACAAGGTGCCAACCTTTTAAACCGATTGCCAGCCAAAATTCATAGCTTTCAAGAGTATTTAAAGTTTAGAAGAGAGATGAAAACATGCTGCTCCTGGGATAGAACTTAGAACAGCAACCACTCCATAACCACACTACAAAGCAATGCTCAGTCCCGGACAGCAAATCATGCCAAGATCGATGACACCAGCACCTGACCTAAAATTGAGATCTACACCCAGCAAAAACTTGCAAAGACCTTGACATACGGATCAAATTTAGAAACCATGCCATCATAACCCTAAGATGAGCCTATCCGTTTAATATTAGAAGTACAGCTGCCACTCAGCACCCGAAGATCCACAGCCTGCCTAATTACATGGAGGACTCTAACCTTAGTGCTCTGCACATATTACAGAAAAAGTAAACAATGTCTACTCTCCTTCTTACTTCTAATAAACATGGAAGACAGTAACATTTTAACTGGCCCTCTCATTTGATATTATCCAAGCCACCACTTGATATCATATGCCAATTAACTACCTGATCCTTCAACATGAAAAGGACAGGCATATAATGTACGAAAGAATCTATGGTGCCTTGCTAGCAACAGGATGGACAGATACAAAGCAAACACAAGGAGACGATGAACGGAGGTCTGAAAGTTTCAGACACTCAACTCCAGTCACAGATCTGGGTTGGATCCATCATCGTAGTGGGACTGGGGTGTCGAAAACTTTTCAGCGCTCCGTTCATCATCTCCTTGTGCTTGTTCTGTTTGCCCCAAGTTGGCAGGGTATGCCCAGACGTGGATCCCTTGGTCACTTTGCCATTGGATTCAAGCTAGCCTGGCTGATGAAGGGTGTAATCCTGAAACTGGTCCCAGGATGCTTGTTTCCAGTCCAGTGAAGACCTGGCTTGGCAATTCGGATGGACTGTTCCCATGAGGCACAGGCTCAAGACTGATTTGAATATAGCTGGGTGGAAAAGTGAGCTAAACAATGAAGATGGATTCAATCCAGTTCTGTGACTGGGGGTTGGTGTCTGAAAAGGTTCCACGTTCCGTGTATCATCTCCTTGTGTTTGCTTTGTTCGCCTTAAGTTGGCAGGGTATGCCCAGACATGTCCCCTTGCTCACCTTGCCACTGGATTCAAGCTAGCCTGGCTGATGAGGGGTGTAACCCCCAAACAGGTCCAAGGATGCTTGTTTCCGGTCCAGGGAGGACCTGGCATGACAGTTTGGGCTGGACTGTTCCCAAGAGGCACAGGGTCAAGACTGATTTGCAAATATCTGGGTCTGTACTGGGGTGGCGAAGTGAGTTAAAGAACGACGATGGATTCAACCCAGATCTGTGAATGGGGTGAGTGTCTGTAAAGTTTCAGCACTCCGTTCATTGTCTCCTTGTGTTTGCTTTGTTCGCCCTAAGTTGTCAGAATACGCCCAGAACGTTGGTTGCTTGCTCACTTTGTCACCAGATTCTAGCTTGCCTGGCTGATGAGGGGTGTAACCCTGAAACCGGTCCCAGGATGCTTGTTTCTGTCCAGGGAAGGCTTGGCTGGACTGTTCACATGATGCACAGGGTCAAGACTGATTTGCAAATAGCTGGGTCTGAACAGGGGTGCCGAAGAGAGCTAAAGAATGATGATAGATTCAACCCAGATCTGTGACTGAGGGTGATTGCCAGAAAAGTTTCAGCACTCCGTCCATCGTCTCCTTGTGTTTGCTTTGGACAGATGCAAGCAACATAGTTTGAAAATGGAGAATGATCAAAATTGCATACCAATATGATTTTCACAAAACAGAAACAAAGCATCATGGTAGTTGTATTCATTTCAATGATACATTCAATGCACTTGCCAAATTGTAATTAGAACACACCTTTTGTATATATGCATTTAAACAAAAATAGACATTAACTATGTGAAACAAATATATGTTATTTGTTTTTTGGATTGCATACACTTACAAGCACCATAACATCATGTGAAATGTGACGGCTATGGAAACGTGTTATATTAAATACAACTCAATAAATTCAAACACACAAGCCAAACAAGATGTTATTGATTTATGTATGTTTCTATGTAAAATAAATTGTACAGAACACATTAGATTCATCTAACTTAAAAAGGAACACCACATTAGGTTTAGTGACACATTGCAAAGTATAACTTACCAGTCTCCACTGCACCAGGGATTCCAGTCAAGCCTTCAGGATATAGGATCTGCAAGACCTTCTCCTCCAAGGGATATAGTTTTAAGAAGAAACTGGAAGAAGCACCACCAGTCCTCCGGGCCTCCATGTGATGCTTGGAGGCCAGGGGATGCACTCTCCCCCGCAGGTCGTTCCACCTCTTCCTAATTTCCTCCTGTGTACAGAGGATGTTTGCTCCAGCATTAACAATTCTGGCCCACATTTTCATTTTCTGAAATAAGGGTGTATTTTGGACTTGGGCTCTAAACAATTGTGGCTTTACTCTTATGATTTCATTCGCCAAGACTGACGATTCCCTCTCAGTAAACAGTGGATTTTTTGTGGGCTGGCATTATGAAATGGTAAACTTAAAAAATTGCAATTACTCACCCAAAATTGTTTACAAAGGAGAGAGAATGAACAAGTAACAGAAAAAGCAAAGGGAGAACCTGACTTGACTCAGAAATTGATGTGGAGCAATGGTGTGCCGTTGTGGAATGGCAAAAGATCATGGTTTGATATAATGTGTGTTTTAAAGGGTGGCATGCAGGTGCCAACAATTACCCAATACACATCAGGTATGTGGCACTAACATCCAGACTACACCACCAGCATAACTGTGAAATCTAAATTGGCTCAGCACAATCCCACCACCCTGACGGCCATGGAGTGCTATTCACCAGCTGAGGAGTCCACCACATTGGCAGCAGTGAGCTGCGTACGGAGCAGTAGGCACTCTGTGAATGTGGACGGAGAGTCAGCCAGCATATGAATGAATGAATGAATGAATGAATGAATGAAGGCAGTCTTATAGTGCGCAACTTAGCCCAAGGGCATCAAGGCTCCTAACAAATAATGTAACATATCATATGAGCCGAGTACCAGCTTAGAGATAGGCCTCTGCAAAGAACCAAGTTTTTAGTGCTTTCCTAAAGAGCAATGACAGAAGGTTGCACTTTTAGTTCCGGGGAGAGGGTATTCCACAACTTCGGGGCCAGAGAAGAAAAAGCCCTCCCTCCCCACCTGGCTCTAAAAACCCGGGGGACAGACAACAGGCTCTTGCTGGAGGAGCGAAGGGTTCTGCTGGGAGCATAGGGAACCAGCAGTGATCTTATTCCTTCTGAGCTTGCTCTAAACAAGGCCCCATAGACAAGGCACAGGATCTTAAAAGAAATCCTAGCCTGGATCGGAAGCCAGTGCAGGCTCTTCCTAGCTAATGTGGCAGAGGAGAGACTGGGGACATCAAGAACAGATCTAGCTGCCGCGTTTTGGACAGTCTGCAAGCTCTTTATCAGGCCCTTATTGATGCCTGAATAGAGCGTGTTGCAGTAGTCTAATCTTGATGAAACCAGGGCAACCACTGTTTGCTTTCGAGCTTCTAAGGAAAGATAATGAGTTATTTTCCTCAAAATCCTGATCACACCACAGCAAGTGGAGACAGTTCTGTTTACCTGCCGATCCATAGCGAGCGAGGTGTCAATCAGAACGCCCAGATTCCAGGCGAATTTCGAGGGCAGTGGGCAGACTTCCAGGGAATGGATTCCACCAGTCGCTTGACCAGATATCCTGATCCCCTCCGAAGATTCGGACCTCGGTTTTCTCTCCTTTTAACTTCAGTGAATTCCGGATCATCCACTGTGAAACTGCCTCCATGCAGTTCCTGAAGTTAAGAGCGGAGGTACTCACCGAGTGGGAGAGAGAAACCATAATTTGGGTGTTGTCAGCATATGACAACACCTCCAACCCGAAAGATCTTACTAACCTGGCAAGTGGGGCCACATAGATGTTAAAAAGTGTGGGGCTCAAGGCCGACCCCTGTGGAACCCCACACTGCACAGGTTTGGCGGGGGACAGGTACTCTCCCAACTTAACCTTCTGCTCTCTCTGGTTAAGAAAGGAGGTCAGGAGGCTCAGCGCTGGGCCTTCCACCCCTATCTCCCTGTGGTGAGTTACCAGAATAGAGGGGGACAGAGTGTCGAAAGCTGCTGTCAGGTCGAGCAGGACCAGAAGAGTAGTCTGGCCTCTGTCGACCTTCGAGCGGATGTTATTTACGACCACCGTAAGAGCCCACTCGGTGCTATGGAACCTGGCCCGAGGTATCCTGGAAAGCAGTCAGATGTTGGTTGAGATGTGTCTCAAGCATCTTTGATGGGGCCGGCAACAACGATATTGGGCGGGAGTTCTTTAGTATCTCAGGATCTAGAGTAGGCTTTTTCAGCAGAGGCTTAACCACATCCATTTTCCAAGAAGAGGGAAAGATGCCTTCAATGATTGCACGGTTCATCACCTCTAAGAGGTGGGGGACCAGGACCTCCCTACAGTCCTTCAAGATCTTGAGGGGACAGGGGTCCAAAGGAGATCCAGATTTGATTTTGTCCAACAGCAGGTCCAGCTGCTGAGAGTTGAGAAGGGGAAAATTTAGCAGACAACTATGGGGTTCATTTGCCCGGAGCGGAGCCAGAGGAGGAGGAGAACCCAGGCGACCCTTCAGAAGTTCAAGAGTAGCATGAATGTCAGCTATTTTTGTGTGAAAGAACATGGAGATCTTATCACACAACTCTTGGGAGCCAACTATGGGGTCAGGTGTTTGCAAAGTGCAGAGGGAATCTACAATCTTAAAAAGTTCCCTTGGGGAAATAAGGGAGGCCGTTAGGTTAGAAAAGTGAGCCTTCTTTTACTCAATTACCTTCGCTTTATACTCTCTAAGGAGAAGTTTATGTTTTTCCTTCTCCCTAGGATCAAAAAGAGTTCGCCAGAGCCTCTCCTGTTTCCCACAACCCTGCCTTAGAAGGCTGAGTTTTCAGAGAACCAGGGGGCCGAGGGTCTCTTTCCGGCAGAATAACAATATAAAGCTGGGGCCAGGAGGTCCACTGCTCTCGCAATAGAGTTGGAGAAGTCTAAGGCAGCGGCATTAACATCCCCTAAGGGGGGTAGCCTAGTATTAGTAATGAAAGGGGCCAGTGTGTCATTCTTAATCCTCCTATAGTTCCGTTTGAGTTCCTTTTTCCTGGGGTCATAAGGTGGAATGGAAGAGGAATGAGATTTTAATTCCAGAGGAACAGCCATATGGTCTGACCATGCAAGAGGGATGGGGGGACCTGTCGTTAATCTGGGGTCATTAGAGAAGACCCCATCCAGTGTGTGGCCAGCTAGATGGGTAGGGCTGTCCACCAGCATACATCTAAATAGGGCAGGTGGACGGCCTTCAGCTTGATGGAGTACATTTTTATTTTGCAATTTTATATAGCGCAAACTTGACCTAAAGGACTTGGAGAGCTTTACATGAGCATTGGTTACCTAATGCAAGGACACATTGATATTTTTTTGTGCCAGTACAGGGAGATCGTGATTTGCCCATAATCACAGGATGTTAAGCAGACGCCGAGACACAAACAGGGTCCTCTAGCCCCATTTCTGGCCGGCACCATGGTGGGATGATGGTAATCCCGCCAAGATATAAATCAGGCTCATAGGTATTACACTCACAAAATTGTTAAAGATAGGCTCTCCTTTCAAGTTGTCTGAGGCGGCCGACCAATCTTTCACCCTACTTAAATAAAGGTTCACTTCAGCACCCATTCACCTGGACCCGACCCAACTATTCTTTCTGGAAGCAAATGATGTAGTGCAAGAGGCACATTTTTGTGGTTTGACACCCAGTGATGACCTCTGACTGCCATTATTTTAACTGACTTTATTTTGTTACTTCATCCTAGCCTGGATGTACGACGGTCCTGCTTATGCCTTGCTTCTCTTCTTTCTTGTAATGTTGCTGTCTTTCAGTGGGAGCTGTTGCAGAGTAAGACAGCCTTGCCAAGAATAGAACCTCTGGGTTTTGGATTTGAAAGCGTGAAAGGGAGAGAGAGGTGTGGAATGTGCTCTTTGGCCTTGAAGTGCAGTGTTGTGGGCAGTGATGCACACATGTGCTCGGTGTTGCATGAGAATTATGAAGCTCTTGCTATTGGCTTTGACATGGCCTTATGTCATCTTGTTTTCTGACTTTGCCTTGCTACAGCTTATCTGCGTACACAGCAGCGCTTGCAAGTGGTTTGGGTTACGAGAATTATGAAGCTCTTACTATTGGCTTTGACATGGCCTCATGTCATCCTTTTTTCCTGGCTTTGCCTTGCATCAGCTTTTCTGCGTGCACAGCAGCGCTTTCAAGTTGCTTGGGTTATTCACGTTCAAGGTATTTCTGTTTTTGTAAGGGATTGTTTATGTACTCTGAAAGGCTTTTGTGAGCTTCGTCAAGATAGAGGCTGGAACATGCGAGATTTGAATAAGGGGACATGAGAGCTCCTTCCTGCCATGGAAAAGCTTGCTTGGAACCTGGGCAGTTCTGGTAAGATTCCTCTGGCCCAGGGGGAGGTCTTTCTCGAACCTTCTAGTGAGTTTAAAGCTGAGGGTTGCTGACTCAGAAACCGGGAGTTTGGAATCTGAGTGGCTGCGGACGCGTCTACCTCAGCGTGAACCCTGGTTGCTGAGGTTCTCAATCACGGCTGCTTACTTCCACAGTCTGAGATGCAGTGTTTTTGCACCAGGTGATGTATTGAGTTTTGATTATTGCCACTGTGATGTGAGCCAGTGGCTGTGATCATTTGATGTGTTGTCTTTGTGATGTGTGAGTGAGTGTGCTTTCTTTATGATACAGGAGTGAGTCAAGGTGCACCTCTAAAGTACTCATTTGATGTATATATAGCTTTCTGATCTCTTGCAGGACGTCCAATATATTTGCTTGAGTCTTATCCCATATTATTTGCTGCTTGTTTACTAATCAGTATTATTCATGCATTCAGGTTATTGCTTGCATATAAACATATATATATATATATATATATATATATATCTTTGTGTATTTGAATCTTGTGCATTTGACATCTGGGAAAGTCTTTCTGTTAGAGATCATTGTGTAAAATAAAACCCCAAGCCTTATTCTAAAGAGAGAGTTCTTGCATTTTGTAAAATAAAACCCTTTTCTAAAGGTGCTGTGTTAAAGTTTCTGGCTGTGGCAGGTGTTAGGCTAACGTGTGGAAGATTCTGTTATCTGATAGGCGCAATCAAAACAGATGCTTCCCATTTCACTGTTGGAGGGAACACTGTCCCAAAAAGACGAGCCCACTGAACATATGTACCCAATAGCATATTTCTCTTGCAAACTTCTTCCAGCAGAACAAAATTACATGGTTGCCGAGTGAGAACTCTTAGTCATCAAAATGTCCTTGCAAGAGTGGAGACACTATTTGCTGGTGCCCTAAACCATTATAATTTATTCTAATCATGAAAACCTACAGTTCTTTCGATCTGCCAAGTCCTTGACACCATGACAAACGTGTTGGCTCCTGTTCTTGACCGAGTCTGACTATGAATCACAGGTGCCAAACAGCCAAGGCTGATGCCTCGTCTCGCATTCATAACTCTATTTCTACTGACAGTGTTGCAAATTCTCCCCCTAGTCTTTTTCCAGAGATGGTAGTGAGAGCTAATACTGTACCAGACTTTGGGAGAGGGTGCACCAACAATATGACAAATTGGTCCACAGAGAATGGTTATGAAATCTATAAATACCATCCAACAGGGAGGGTTCTACGATTCAGGGCTATTGTATATACCTACCCTTAAATTGCAAAGTAAAGTAATGGACTGGTATCACTCTACGTCCCTGGCAAGACATCATGATAAGCCAAAAACTAAACAGAACTGGATGGGCTGTTTCTATTGGGAATAGATTTCCAAAGACATTAAAACATTTGAACAGCAATTCCCGACGTTTGCTCAAATAAGAGCAGTACACAAAACCCTATTGGCCTCCTACATCTTTTACCTATCCCACCATCACCCTGGCATACTTGATGTATGGATTTTGAACTGACATGCCTGCCCTGAAAGGGTATCCCACTATCCTTATAATAGTAGCTATTTAACCAAACAAGCACATTTCATACTGTTGAGAAAACTCTCTACAGCCCTTGAGATAGCTGAACCATTCCTTCAGCACATGATTCAGTTACATGGAATTCCCTTAATAATTGTTTTGGGCTGTGGTTCCCAATTTGTTACAAAATTCTGGCACGGTTTGTGTCTTTGGGACTGAATTTCTGCTTCTCCTCAGCTCATCACCCACAAACGAACAGGCAGATAAAAATGGTAAAGTAATCCTTGGAACAACGACTTCGCTGCACATTATATACATTAACGAGTGATTGGATTTATGCTCATAGATTTGCAGAATTTGTATGCAACAACACCACACAATCAGCTACAGATCAAGCTCGTTTTTATTGTAATCCAGGATGCCACTCACACGCTCTCCCAGTAACTTTTTATCACAAATGACTCTGCACTCATCCCAGCAGTAAAGGAACAGCATGACAACTTTTGCCTAGTTTTGGTCAGCTATTAAAGAATATTTCACACAGTATAAGGCTTCCATGAAAGCACAGGAAGATCTAAAATGCACCAAAGAACCAGACTATGTAGTGGGATCTCTCATATGGTTAACAACCAAAAACCTCTGCTTACCAGGCCCATGAAAATGTTAGTCTTGCTTGGTAAGTCCTTTTCCAATTGCCAAGATCCTGAACGTAGTATCCAAGAGACTGACTTTGCCGGACGAGTACCTGATACATACTGTGATCCACGCCCCCCTCATCAAACCTTATTGTTCCTCTGAATCAAACTTTGCTCCTCCTTCTCATGTCTGGGTGGATGGTCACCCAGAATATGAGGTATGACAAGTTTTGGATTCAAAGCATATCAAGGAATAACTGTTCTGTCTCCTTGAGTTTCTTGGAGGAGATTGTGGATCATAGTTTCTTAATGAGTGAACATGCATCTCTAACCACTTCAATCACTGAAAAGCCATAAGGGGGCCTACATTCCTTATCCCTACTGAGAGAGGTACACCAAGAGAATAAAGGGCAGGGAGGGGAACACCGAGACATGGTTACTGCAGGGTGTTTAACCTCTACTCTCTTCTAGCAGCACTCACAACACAATGTATCATTCTGAGATCTGTGATAGAGGGGACCAGACGATGGAACTCCAGACCCACATGGAAATTCCAAGGATACTCTTCTATCTCTTCCCAACCCCTTTTCCCTCGGGGGTGCTCGCTGTACAGGTATAGTGCCGTGTGTATAGGCCAAGCCTTTGAGTGCATTTGTGATGATTGCTTTGCTCCTGCAGACTCCAGGCGTGACTCAGGTTAGTGGTTCTTCACTTTCACAATATCCATAGTAAATTTGAATAAAAATTGTGAAAACACATTTACTTATTACTACTAAATAAGGAAAAGTAAATGGCAAAAATCTAACAACCCCATATATGTTTATGAGAAACGGAAAATGCCCCAAAAATAAATATGTGTAGATCTAAGTCTTATTTCTAGCACTAGTATGAAACGGTTAGCGGAGCCTGAGACGATGACATTGGCCCAGTATACATCTACCTTTACAATTAGAAGTTTTCTTCCAAATCAGCCTCCAAGGACAGTCAATTCCTGCCAAGAGTTCAGTAGAATTTGATAGGCTGAGTAACATGTCAATAAAAGCAATGTGTACAATAGGGAAAACGTCCAAGCAAATGGGAAATGCTATCTGCTGAAACAGAATACTACATTGTAGGATAGGCACCGAAGCTTCCTTTTGTTAGCTGTTTCATGCGAGTGTTATTGAGTGTAAACCTTTTTAGGCGGCAACAAGGCAAGTATGATCACATTACAAGCACCCTCGCTGCTTTACACTGTATTTTTAATATAGGTAAGATGTCAGTCAGTCAAAATACGCTTTATTCGATTTTTGTTTGTACAGCACAAATAAAAATCACATTGCAATTTACATACAGAATTCAATTCATAGTCGTCCTGGCCTAATTTACAGTTAAAAACATTAATTATAATTTAGATTAAAATTTAATTAAACACACAGGACCAACATTTTTCAGGTAAGATGTCAGTTCAAACTGGATTGTCAGTGGCTTAACGAAGTAAACACACACATCAAAAGTTATAAATCGTCAAACTTAGCCACTGGAAATGGTGGAATAGCCTAGAAACATATTTCACTTTTGATAAACCTCCATGATACACAAGTGACAATGTGTTGTTATGGCCCCTTCTCTTGTCGATTTAATGAGCTACCTGTCTTGACTGTGTTCTTCCTTTTAATTATAGGTGTATTACATCAATGCTATTATATTATTTATTACATAATTTTAATGTTGTCCTTCTGTATTCTGAATTTTGAGTGATTTGTATCATGTGGTTTTAAAGGCCCACTATTTATCACATCAACGTGAATTAGTGTATATCTCCCTGCACGTTGTACTGAGTTAATGACACCACAATATTCGTGGTACATCACTGCAATTTTTATTTTCTATTTCTGTTTCTTTATTGTTTTAAAAACAACCAATAAAAATATTTGAACTGAAAAAAGTTATATTTCGTCAAATATGGCCACTGGAAATGGTTTGCCACTCAACGTAACGCACAAAAGGAGTTTACATCACCACCAAATCACAATTTAGTACAAAAAAAGAGATTAGCAACACCTATGGCAAGTCAAAATCTGGGTCTCGCAAATTTTAAATCAGGCGACTTAATGAACTGTGCCTTAGAATGGAAGTTCTATTTCTTGCATTTCTTTTTAATTGTATATTTTATTAAGGAAAAATGGAATACAGAAGATAAAAGAACACAAACAAAAATGAGACCATCTCAAGTATTCCTCGAAGTCAACCACAACTCCTCTCGGGAAGCCATGACTGGAGAAAGTTTCTAAAGCATTGAAATAGGCACTGTATATTGTATAGTGTTTAATTCGTGCATTTATAGCACTCATTGCGTGAACGTTCTACGCCTCTCGGTGAGAACAGTGTTTATCGTTGATTGGTAATGCTTATTGACTTCAGCCGCAATACTTGAAAATCTTCAGGGTGCAATAATGCTTGCTTAGTCAGTTTAATTAGCCATCCTCTCCGGCATATTGAAAGCTGCTTTCAGCCAACAAATCCCCATTGATCCATAAGAGGCTGCTCGCATTATGAAACTCCACACGCAGCTTTGAACCAAATCAATAGCTTCATGCATAACAAAACAATCGCTCTTGTGAAAAAAAAAAATACTCTGTACTCCTTTTCTCAGTGGCTTTTTGCATTTTGAATATAGAACTTTCTACGTTGATTTGAAAGTGTACCTTTCAAACAGACCCTTCATCTTTAATGCAGGTAATTGATGCAATAACGTTCATAATATAGTGCTTACAACACACCTTTTCTTCTCAAAAGCACTGGCAAAGCACGTTGCTGGTTAATGAACAATTAGGGTGGCTACCTTCGTGTTACAGTGACATATGCACTCAGAAGGTAAGATGACGTTTCTTTGATTTAAAGTATGCCAAAATGGCCAATACAACATACATATTGTTGTGAATAGGGCTACCTATCCCATCGCTTTCATTAAGATAGGAAGCTTGAGAATGCAGCTGTAGCCAGATCTCAAGTGATCAGTAGAAAGAGAGGTTTAAGAAGCACTACTGAGAAAGGAGCTTTGGGTCGCTCACATGTTAATCTACCTTCCTACTGAGCTTGACTGGGTAGCTATTGTGTGCATCTACTGAACGGGTGCATGTTCTGCACAGATTATGCTCAGTATGGTAGGCCTGAGTTAGTTATAGTAACAAGCCAATGGTCAAGCCGGTAGTCCTGATTGGTTCATTCCATAAAGATATGCCAGACACCGTAGGTGTGATTTGTTTATTATGAAAAGTTACAAAAAAGTAGCAAACCAAAATGATCTATTGTGAAAAATAAATGCTAAAGCCATTGGACCTTTATAGGTGGGGTTTTATTACATTGTACTAAAGCCTGCCCACACGTATTTTTTACTACAGACCTCGGTTAAATACAATAGGAAGGGTTTTTCTATTGGGAGAGGTTTTTACCCGTTTTAGGTCTGACCACAGAAAATATTTTCTGGCAGATGCATCAACGAACATACCTCCCGGTAAAACAGCGAATCGGTAAAACAGGCCGATACCGAACGCAAATCCAGAAAATGCTATGCATCAAACAATTAATCGCTAAAAAATAAAGAATCGCTAATAACCCCCCGCGGTAAAATACCGAATCGCAAAACAGACAATCGGAATTACCGACCCCCAAAGCGGGCATCGGAAATACCGATTCGGTAATAACGAATCGCTATGGTATGCATGAAAACTCGCTAATACCGAAAAAGCCAAAAATCGCTATTTAGCCTGAGCAAAATAAGGGGAATCACAACCAGGAGGTAAAGTTAACGGAAGGACAGGAAAAAAATGACAACCCCCTACTGCAGGTGCACACAATCAGTAACCCTTCAAAAAGGCCTGGGAAACCCCACATGTCTTCCAAAATGGCTGCCCTGTACGTGCTTGCTAGGAGGAGGAGGATCAACGCCCAGGGCCAGCGCAGGAGGATGATCCAGGACTGGATCTTCAGGGTGCGCATCACTCTACTGGGGAAGACCGAGGAACAGGTCTACGACAAGTATAGACTGAACCGTGCCATGATAATGCGCCTAATAGCAGACCTGGTCCCATTACTGCAGCACCAGACCCGTAGGACCCACGCCATACCAGCCCATGTGCAGGTCCTATGCTGCCTGCACCTGCTTGCGTCTGGAAGCTTCCAGGGGGTAATAGCTGAGACTGGAGGCGTGTCGCAAAGCGCTTTATCACGCTTCTTCCACCGGTTCCTAGAGGCCATGCTGACATTAATTAATCACCACATCACCTTCCCCACAACCCCCCAGCAGCTGACCCGCACCAAACGGGAATTCTACCAGGTGGCACAATTCTCCCATGTCATAGGGTGTGTTGACTGCACTCATGTCCCCATCTGTCCTCCATCAGCCAACGAATACATTTTCCGCAACCGGAAGTCATATCACTCTCTAAATGTGCAGGTGGTGTGCAATGCCAAGTACATAATTACGGACCTTGTTGCCCAATTCCCCGGGAGCACACACAACGCCTATATATTCCGTCACTGTGGCCTCCACAGGCGCCTGATCAACGGTGAATTTGGAGAGGGACACCTACTAGGTACATATTGATGCATCATCGTACTCTCCACCCACTCCATCCCCACATGTATATGTACAATCATGCTGATGTCCATTCTCTCCCCATCCTGCAGGTGACAGCGCATACGCATTGCGTGAATATCTACTCACTCCCTACCTGAACCCAGCAACACCACAAGAGCAGCGCTACAACAGAGCACACATCAGCACAAGGAATGTGGTTGAGCGTACATTCGGCATCCTCAAGAGCCGCTTCCGTATACTGCACAAGACTGGAGGTGCCTTGCAGTATGACCCAGTGACCTGCTGCCAGATCATTGCTGTGTGTGCCATCCTGCACAACATCGCCACACGTAGGGGGATACCTATAGAGGTGGACGGAGAGGATGAACTGCGTGCACAGCAACCACCCCCCCAACACCGACAGGCGCATGTGCCCAACACAGCTGAAGGGCAACGGAGGCGGACATACATCACACGGAATCATTTCTGAGACAGGTAAGAGAGAGACTTGACAAGAGGACTCGATTTGCAAGGGTTTAATGGGCATGGATACCTGAGTGGTGCAGAGAAACAAAACTAAAACATGCTGCTGCTGCAGTAAAAGTCAAAATCAAATAGCACGTCCTCAGTACGGGTGATGCGTGCGGCACTTTGGTCTGGCCATGGTTACGTCACCAAGGACAGTGTAACTAAGTCACATGTTCACTTGCGTTTGCCGCGTACCCCCAGTCTCTTGTCCTGTGACTCCTCGACTTCTACTCGATGGGAGTCTGTGGCAGTTGCATTGCGGCCACTGCGCCTCCTCCTGCTGGTGTCTGATAGGGAGACGCTGCTGACACTGGAGGCTGCCTCACTCCCCTCTTCCGCCCCCAGCATGCTGACACTGGCTGACCCAGGCTGCATTTGCTCCACTGCGGTGGTGACCCTCTCAAGGGCCTTTGCCACATCCCCACAGTAATGACCTAGGTCCACTTGCAGGGACACGGACCTGCGGGACAGCACAGCCGTGGTGTTGCAGAGCTTTTCGATGGCCTTGTTGGTTGAGGTCACTGCCAGCATGATCTGCCTGCGGCGACGCCGCTCACTCTGTTGGCCTGCCACTACAGCACGTGTGAGTTCTTGCAGGCACAGCTTTATGTCATTGTTGCCGGCAGCTACGGCAGTGGTGTGCTCACGCATAGCGTCTGTCATCTTGCTAAGTTTGTTACATAGCTTGGTCATGGAGAGTTTCATGGCACCCATGTGTCTCCCCTGCAGGCGCTGGACACGCAGCATCCGGGCCTCCACAACTCCGTACCCTCCGGACAGATCGACTGGTCTTGCGCACCACGAGCCGGGTTCACAGCCCTCTGCCTGATGCGCTGATGTCGGGATGATGTTTGGCTGGTTGGAATCACGACAGCCTGGCGTGGAACATTTGGGGGTGCTGAACTGTGATCAGATTCCATCAGGGGCAGGGAGGGAACTACAGCTCTGCGGCTCTGCGGAGTGGCCTGCACTGGTGGTGGTTGTGTTGGTGGTGGTGGTGTCTTGGCCTGCGAGGTTGGTGGTGGTGGTGTCTTGGCCTGCGAGGTTGGTGGTGGTGGTGTCTTGGCCTGCGAGGTTGGTGGTGGTGGTGTCTTGGACGGCAAGAGCGACTACAGGAGGAAGGTCCTTCTCCTACCTGGCCGCCAAGACCTGGAACTCCCTCCCTCCCGACCTGCGCCTGACCCAAGACCACCTCTCCTTCAGGAAGAAGCTGAAGACCTGGCTGTTCGAGCAGTAGCGGCACCCCCCCCCCCCCCAGCGCCTTGAGACCCTACGGGTATGTAGCGCGCTTTATAAGTGTCACTGATTGATTGATTGATTGAAGGTTGTGGCTGGTGGTGGTGGTGGTGCCTTGGACTGCAGGGATGGTGGAGGTGTCGACCGCCGTGGTGGTGAAGGGGAGGACATGTCTTCAGCTCTATGTGAGCACTCGGCTTCAGACAACACTGGCGTCTCTGAGATGACGAGGCGGGCACTGTCGTCTGAATCGTAGGGGGATGCATCTGTGTGTGAAACAGTGCATAGTTATAATCATGGTCTATTATGTTGAAATAGCAGTGGCATCTCACAATAAATTACATTTTATGTCTGACAATTGGCCCTTAGCTGCAGTATTAATCTCTGTGCTCTGGCATGCACCCATTCATGTATGTACTACATCTCCCATGGTGCAACACTTTGGTGAGGGTATGTGTTTAGGGCAACACTACATGGGCACTGGGTCTGGCATGGGGGATTGGGCAGGGACTTACTACACGCTGCATTGTTACGCTGCCATGCTTCTTACCTTGTCCTCCTTCCGCAGCACCAGAGGTGTCCAGACGTGTGACCCCCACAACAGCTTCCCGTTCTATGGTGGACTCCACTAGATCCTCCAGGACAGTGTTTGGCGTCACGTTGGATGTGCCCCCTCCTGTGCCATCAGCATCCTTGACCCTCTGCGCAATCTTCCCCTTGGCCCTCTTCCTTAGGTTATACCACCGTTTTTTTAGGTCGTCGATGCTGCGGTGGGTGACTCCGCAGGCATTTACCTTGTCCTTGATGCGCAGCCACATCTTGCGCTTTTCAGCCTCTGGCACCTTCAGGGACAATTTGCCAAACAGCCTGTCATTGTTGCTGGTGACACACTCGATGAGGATTTCCAGCTCCTTATCAGAGAACTTCCTCTTGCGCTTTCGGTGTGTGTCCTTTCCCTGCTGGGGGGCCTCCTTCTCCATCTTCTCCACACTGCCTTGTCCTGCTCGCTACAGGTTCACTCTTGGTCCTCAGCTCCTGTGCTCTGCCTCCTCCTCAGTGCAACTCCGAACACAGAATGCAGCGTGGCTGTCCTACTTCCTGGTTGTGATGTCATCGGGCCGCATCCGATGCGTCGCGTAAATTGCCCGTTTTCGCTATTACCGAAATCGCTAATACCGGAATCACTAATACCGAATCGGTATTAGCTAACTCGGTATTTGCTACTCATGCGAGTGTACTTTCGCTATTTAATAGCGATTTTTACCGATTCGGTAAATTTTACAGAATTGTTTGATGCATCGCGGTTTGCATGTCCGTAATAGCGATTCGTTATTTTTCGTTATTACCGACGTGTATTACCGAATGTTGATGCATATGCCTGTTTGTCTTCAGAGAAAGACTTTATATTTGTGCCGTTGTATACTTTGGGTCTGCCTGAAATATTTGATGGATCTATCTGGGAAGAGACTGCATAGTCATGTTGATGTTCATGTTAACGCCAAGAAACTCACATTATTGAATTTGTAAATGTATTGCTAAAGGTAGTAGGCCTCTCATTTTACACTTTAAATGACTATTGGGCATATGCATCAAACCAAAAACCGATCGCAAACGGGCAGATTCTCAGAATCCGCCAGTTTGCCACCGGTATTTTTGCATTTGGGATGCACCATCCCAAATGCAAAAATCTCAATTTAAGGAATCCCTAAATTGCGATTCCTTAAATTGTGATTGCATTTAAGGAATCCCAAATTGAGATTCCTTAAATGCAATGCATGAAAGTAAAAAAAATAGCAATTTCGCTAATAGGAGTTGCAAATTACCATGAAGTTCAACTTCATGGTAATTTGCAAAAACTTTGAAAAATGCACTTTCGTGCATTTTTCAAAGTTTCACGTGCAGAGATCATATTCAGGGGTGTAACAGGGTGTCATTTTGACATCCTTGCACCCTTGTAATTGCATGAGCAATTTGCGAGGACCTACTGGTACTCACAAATTGCTCATGGAATCTCCAATTCATTCCTATGGGCCTGTAGGCCCATAGGAATGAATGGGACAGCATTCCTTAATTGTGAGTAGCAATTTGCGAGTAGCAATTAAGGAATGTTTAGGAATCACTATTTTAATAGCGATTCCTACATGCATAGGCTTTTGCGATTCCTAAATAGCGATTCCTTAAAAATCGCTATTTAGGAATCTCAAAAGCCTACGTTGATGCATCTGCCAGTATGAAAAGCCTTTCAGTCTAAACTCGCTAATTGCGAAAAGCTTTTTTTATGTTACCATACATCAAATATATGAGCATCGCTATTTTTTGATTTGAGCTTGTTGAAGCACAATTTGTCACCTGATACCACATAAACAACAGGAACAAACTATATGCACTGACTGATTTGCCACCTGTGATATTTCTTTGGGGTACTTGATTTGCAATCTGCATTTCTACGAGGCCCCTTTATGAGCAGTGCAATTTGGAGTTCAATTTGAATTCTTTTAAATATTTGTATTTTTTGTGCATAGTATTTAGCTGTAATTTCATTACACAACCTCACTTCTTTTAAGAGGCATTAACTGGTGTAGGAAAGTCCTTCTATTTCATTGTAACCCCCATTTCATGTTGACTGATGCTGCAGTTTTTTTGACTCTCTGGGTATATACTAACCAGGCCCCACGTGCTCTGACCCCAATAAGATGTTTAAATTGGTTATATTTCTGATTGGCACATTTAACTCACCTATTATTCCCTAGTATATGATACAAAATGTACTCATGGCCTGAAAGTTAAATGTCACTGGCGGACTGCAGCACCCCTTCCACCACTGTTAGACCTTGCCCTTATGACAGGTTTATCCCCAAATCTTTTGCCTCCTATTTTCTGACCCTGTTTTCATTGGATATAGGATTCTGGGCACTTTACCAATGCTGATCAATGCTAAAGTGCATAGGGTCTCTGAATAAATTGTGACATTGATTGGTTTTCCATGATTGTCATATTTGATTTGCTGGTAAGTCCTTAGTAAAGTGCACGGTGTGTGCCAGTGCCTGAAAATCAAATGCTAATAGTGAGCTTGCAGCACTGGTTGTGCCACCCACATGAGTAGCCCTGTAAAAGTGTCTTAGACCTACCACTGTAGTGTCTGCACATACAGTGATGAAGTGTGATATTGCCCTGGCAACTTGCCAGGCCGAAACCTTACGTTTCCTTACATGTAAGGCACCCCTAAGGTAGGCCCAAGGTACCCCCTTGGGCAGGGTGCAGTGTATGTGAACGGTAGGAAATGTACTGGTGTGCGTGACATGTCCTGATAGTGAAAACCTGTGTATTTAGTTTTTAACTATTGAAAGGCTGTTTGTCCCATGGGGTTATCATTGGGGCTGCTCTGTAACATTTTTACAAGTGTAGCTTTCAATAAGGACAAGGAAGAATTATGGAGTTTAGACACTCTGAACTCAGAATTTATTAACGCACCTTTTGGTAAAGGTGGTTTTTAAAATTTGTGTTTGAACGCACACGCACAATCCCTACTGCCTATTCCCCAATTGTCATTAGATATAGACCACCTGAAGAAATAGCATCACTACCCTATATGAGGGCTTAGCAAAGGGGACTCCCCAGTAATACTAGTGATGCCAGATGGCAGAGATGACTACCCCAGTCATTTTGAGTTTTATCTCAAAACGCTATCGCAAGGAATATCGGGCATAAAGCAATTACGTACCAGCCATAGACCTGTTTTCACTTAGGGTTGGTTCTAAATATAGGGGATAGCCAGGAGCTAACCTTACAGGGACCAAGGCAGGAAGGGACAGGCAATTCATCTGTAAGCAGCAACACCATAACTCTTCACAGATTTTTGAAGGTCCTGGTTTGGAATGTGGCCGGAATCACCAAATTGTTAACAGATCCAGACATGTGTATCTTTGTGGACCTACACAATGTGGTGCTATTCCAGGAAACCTGGAGCCTATACACTCCCCACATGAATGTGCTCTCTTCCTATTGCATAAATGCTACTAGGAATAAGCGGGGAGGCCTTCAGGAGGCCTAGTAATGTGGGTAAAAAATGCACTGGGCTCTAGAGTTAGGCAGGTCCATGTAGATTACCAAGACATACTTGCAGTTTATATGGCCCTCCATTGTGGCTGGACAACCAGGATCTTTAATGTTTATAACCGAGTTGACCAGTGCTCTGAGGAAAGTAGCACAATCTGCATTTTAGACAGTGCTTTGTCGTAACTTCCTGATAACATCCCATATTTGGTAGCTGGCGATTTTAACTGCACATTTGAGCCTTTCTCCTATTGCAAGTGACAATTCCCACAGCTCGATCTCCCCACAGTTAGAAGGACAAAAAGAGGAGGCCACATGCTGCCCCTCAAGCTAGCCTGGCTGATGACGGCTGATTAGCTAGAAACCGGTCCCAGGATATTTGTTTCCGGTCCAGGGAAGACATGGCTTGGCAGTTCGGGCTGGACAGTTCTCATGAGGCACAGGGTCAGAATGATTTGCCTATGGCCATGTCTGAACTGGGGTGGCTTAGTTAGCTAAAGAATGATGATGGATTCAACCAAGAACTGTGACTGGGTGACCTCAGCTACCAGTGGCCAATGTTTATTGATTGTCTTTTTTATAGCATTGCTCTTTCTAGTGTATGTTGTTACGCATATTATCCGTTCCTCTGCATTTGAAGAGCGGAAATTGGGTTCCAGGAGTGATTCTTGATGGTTGAACCACGCTCGTTTTCTCGCCTTTTTGGTGAGCCTCTTCGGATATCCTCGTTCAATCAGGCGTTCCATTAGATTAGCTGACTCCACCATGTAATCTTCTTTTTTACTGCAGTTTCTCCTAATTCTTAAAAACTGTCCAAAAGGCAAGTTGTCAGGTAGGCCCCTTGGATGGTGGCTGGAGTACTGGAGTAGGGAATTGCGTTCCGCAGGTTTCCTGAAAAGGGTCGTGTGCAGCACATCATTCTCCGCTATTATCGTTAGATTGAGAAAGTCTATCCTTTTCTTGTCTGATTGTATGGTAAACTGAATATCTGGAGACTTCAAATTTAGCCAAGAGTGGAACATCGTAATTTCAGATTCAGTTCCTGACCAAACCGGCAGGATATCATTGATGTAACGCATTCAAAGTTGGATGCTAGATCTAAAAGGATTAGAGTCGTTCAAAATAAATGTGTTTTCGAACATGGACATGAATATTATAGTTAGATCAGGGGCGAATGCTGCCCCCATGGTGACTCCCTTCGTTTGTAGGTAGAAACAATTCTGAAAAATAAAAAAGTTTCTGATCATGGCAATTTTCAGAAGTAGGATGATGAATGTAGTGGGGACACGCGTTGGTGCTTCACGTTGTTCAAATGCCATTTCCATCACGACCAGCGTCACCTCTTGGGGGATACTGGTGTACGGTGACAGAATGTCACATGTGGCCAAAAGATCTTCTCCTGACTTGAAAGGTCTACTCTCTACAATATTGATAGTATGTGTGGTGTCGCGCAGATAGGTGGTGTTTTTTTCTGCCAAAGGTTTAAGAAAAAAGTCAATGTAGCGGCACAAAGGCTCCAACAGAGATCCACACCCAGAAATAAATGGGGCGGCCCGGTGGGTTCTGCATATCCTTATAAACCTTTGGTAGTGTGTAAATCGCACAAAGGCAAGCAACTGCAGAGAAACAATCCACATGTAGCATAGTATAACTAGGAATGCAGGATAACCAAGGGGACATGGTAAGGGCAGTAAAATCTAACGTACATCCTGAAATAGTGGTTTGTAAAGAGCTAGCAAAGAAAGCCTGGGAAGATTCCCTCTTTCTCTTTGCCACATATGGCTCAATCAGCTAGAGATGCTAAGACCTTTTGGAAAAAGGCGGGCCAATGGCTTAATGGTAAAAGGACTATACTGGAGTTTACTGTACAGCTGAAGCATGGGTGTTCCATTTTGAATCTCTTTATGCAGTGCGCAATCTAAAGGTTGAAGACCCTATTGAAAGGGGGGGGCAGCCCCGTCAGGTGCGGAAGACGCTCTGTTTTTTTTCTCACTGGAAGAACTCAAGCTGCAATCCACTCATGTGTCCCTACCAGAGCTTCCGGCCCGATAGAACCCCAAATGACCTGTACAGGGAGGATCCTATTGTCTGGGGTTTGTATATCAATATGCTAACAAATGCCATTGTATCAGGCATGGGTATTCTACCATCCTGGAAGTTAGTTGAAATAATTCCCATCTATAGGAAGGGCGACAGAGCTGTTCCAGCTAGCTATAGACCCTTAAGTCTCATTGACTCCCTCCAGAAAGTCTTCTGCAAGTACGGTTTGGCGAGAATACAGGACTGGATTCCGGTGTCTCGTATTTTAAGTGACTTCCAAGCTGGCTTCCATGCATATATTAGCATGGTTGGTCAGGTTTATCGCTTCCTCTGTTTGTACTGGAAGGACGTGACTATCACGGGTGGGAAGCAATATGTGGACTTTATTGATCTCTGGTCTGCATTCAATCTAGTTCCCCGAGCAACTCTCTGGAAAGTTCTGAAAGAGATGGGCATACCTCTTAATCTTCTAGACATCCTAAGTAGATTGCACACCTCAAATACAGCAAAAGTGAGATGGGGTGAGAACAATCAACAAACAGAGAGCAATTCCCATTTGAACGAGGTGTGAGGCAGGGGTGTGTGCTTGCAGCTACCCTTTTCTCACTCTTAATAAATGAGGTGGTCAATTTCCTAGACAGAGTGTGACGCCCCGATAATAGGTGAGAAAAGAGTACCAGCACTCCACTTTGCAGACAACACCCTATTAGTTTTGAAAACCCAACAAGGTCTCCAACAATTGCTGAATAATTTTATAAGGTCCTGTCACAAGCGAGATCTGGAGCTAAATGAGTCCAAAAGCAAGTAGATGGTCTTTACTGAACAAATAAACAAAATATAAAACTGACCAAAAGACACTTGTTTGCAGGAGACACCATTTTGAACCAATGATCTGCTTTTGTTTACTTGGGTATCCGTCTTACATCTAAATGAAATTGGGCAACCCATTATTGACAAAGTTAACTTGATGTTAATCCAGCAGACTGCTTTGTTTGCCCTAAGTTGGCAGGGTATACCCAGATGTGGGTCCCTTCCTCACTTTTCCACTGGATTCAACTAGCCTGGCTGATGAGGGCTGTTAAACCGAAACTGGTCCAACAATGCTGGTTTCTGGTCCAGGGAAGACATGGCTTGGCAGTTCGGGCTGGACTGTTCCCATGAGACACGGGGTCAAGACTGATTTGCATATAGCTGTGTCTGAACTGGGGTGGCGAAGTGAGCTACAGAACGATGATGGATTCAACCTAGAACTGTGACTGGGGGTCAAAAAGTTTCAGCACTCCGTCCATCCTCTCCTTGTGTTTGCTTTGTTCACCCTAAGTTGCCAGGATATTCCCAGACATGGGTCCCTTGCTCACTTTGCCACTGGATTCAAGCTAGCCTGGCTGATGAGGGATGTTAGCCCGAAACCGGTCCCAGGATGCTTGTTCCAGTCATCTCATTGTGTTTGCCTTAATCCAGTAGACTGCCCATATCTCAAAAATCCAGAAACAAATGGTGTCTAGGGCACTGCTCTGGAAATCCACAATGTCAAATCACTGGGTGGCACTTTATGGGGCAAAACTATGGGGTATTGTGAATACAAATTGTCTTCCTGTAGTAGAAAACAGTTTTTTACAATCTGTTTTAAAATTACCCCTTAGCACTCCCCTGACCCCCCTGTGTCTGGATTTTGTCCAGAGAAAGTTGTCTCACAAGCTTGACAATAAACTGCTAATGTTTTGGCAATGATTGTGGTCTGTTGAAGAGCTAACTCCATATCGAGCATCAGTGACCGGCAGTGCCTAATTTGTAAAGTATGAAGTGCAGGTGCTCACAGTCTTTAACAAGGCCACACCCACTTCCTGAGCTCCGTTCACTCCCTCCAGTGGCCCTACCCACTTCCCTTTATTGGCTCCACCCACATCCACAAGCCTCAACACATCAGAGTCACCTCCTCCCTTATTGAGTTCCCAAGAAGATGAAGGGCTGGCTCTTCACAAAAGCAACTCAGCCACCTCACACCTACACACCTGCCCAAACACCTGGATACCTTCCTGGGTGATTAGTGCGCTATACAAATCAATATAACATAATATAACATATTGGAAGCCTATGACAAAAACTTAAAAGTTAACTCAAATTAGAGAAAGGTCATTTGAGGACTTGAGGCAGCTTTGCAAACAAAAGAAAATGTGCTTGCACTGCACTGTTTAAAAGAAAAAAAAAGAATGAAGGAAGGAAGGAATACATTAAGAAGGCAGTAACAAATGCAGACAGGAAGAGGAGCACTGGAGTAAGGAAATAAATAAGTAATGGATGAAAGAAGGAGGAAATAAGAAAAGGATGTGAAAGGAAGAAATTAAGGGATAGAGGGAGAAACACACCATGTATGTTTGAAAAGCACATATTCACTAGAGGGGGCCTTGACACCAAATAAAAAATGTTGTTATCCAGCTCAATTACACTAATTGTATCTAAAGATGAAAGACTGAGCGGCCACACCAAGATTTCGATGTATGACCCTGCGATTGAACACACAGTCTTGGAGTAGATATAGACATATGTGCAAGAAGGAAAAAATTTAAAGGGAGAGTGAGTGAGGAGGAGAGGTCTAAAGGCACAGATAGATGCAGTAGACAATGTGAAGAGAAATGTGTAAAGCAGAGATTGGGATTGCTATATTGGAGTGGAATGTGATGAGAAGGAAAAGTGAAAAGAAGAGAAAGGCAAGGGAAGAAAAGCGAACAGTGGGGAGCGTGTGAGAATAGAGTGGAAGGGAAATATGGAAAAGTGAACAATGAAAAGCATTTAATGAGGGGAGGTGGTGATTTATGAGAAAACGCAGATGCAGGGCAGAAAGGGAAGTAAGATTGGAGAGAAGTGAACGAGTGAGGTGTGAAGGGCAGGAAGAAAAGCAGATACTGAGATAGAGCAAGCAAAGAGTACACCTCTGCTTTATTAAATATACAGTCATTAATTGTGTAAAGTTGAGAGGTGACAGGAGTGTATCATTCTTGACCTGTCTCATCAATGCACAGCAGTGTTGTCCAAGACACACAATAGTGATTCTTTAACTG
The DNA here is from genome assembly GCF_964263255.1 of Lissotriton vulgaris. NCBI lineage: Eukaryota > Metazoa > Chordata > Amphibia > Caudata > Salamandridae > Lissotriton > Lissotriton vulgaris. Next base: position 1,510,603,530 of record NC_141691.1, on the reverse strand, counting down.
TGTTAAGTTTTATGCCATAAAAAGATGTTTTGTTATGTCACAATAGGTATTCCTGATAAAACATAATAACGTGTCAGTTATACCATTGGGGTTGCACCTTGATGGAGAACCATACTCTCATGCTTTCAACAAATAGTTCTTTTACATGATCAGACTATAAGTCGCAAAATCCGACTGCCACCTATTTTCAAATGAAGTCAGACATTCAACTCCATTCAGACAGGCTTCCGCACATTTTTAACTAATAAAGCACAAAATTCAACTGAGTCTGCGAGCTGTGCTATATTAGGATCGTAATTTATGATCTGCGTGTAACAAAAGGACGTCTGTGAAACCCACTGAGCTATCCACATAATATAGTCCTGTCATCTGCATGGTACATGTTCTACATTACCCCTCTGTGTTACAGCCAAAACTTGAACTAGACAAAACTCTGATCTCTCTCCAACAGGGACATAAGGCTGTAAGTATGCAGCAGGGGTTTACGGGACATGGGTCTTTGGAGGTGAACACAAGGTGTGGAGAGTTAGATCTCAGCAGGCTTGTGGGGGTGGAGGGGGGTACAGAGCACCCAACACAGCCTAGCTCCTCTGATAGCATGTTTTGAATCAATGATATTTTTCTCCAGGTCAAAGCTGAGAAATTCCCTGTGTATACTCTCTCTGGTTAGGGATAATTGGGAAAGCCTCCTGGTTCGAGTGGCCAAGACTGAGAAGGGCTTCGCGTTCTCATGTGTGAACTCACAGTATGGATACTCAGGGCCCAGTGCATGCTTTAATACAAAGTGATGGTGGGGAGGGGTGCTCTGAGAGTGAGAGAGGGAGACAAGGGGTACTGTAACATGAGTGAGCAAGTGTTGTTGCAGGGAGGGGCATTGTGATGCAGAAGGAAAGGGGACTGTAAGCAGAGGGGCACTGAGATACAGGTGAGAAAGGCACTGTGGAGAGACAGGCACTGGGATAGTGGGAGAAGGCCACTGTGGAGAGAGGGGCACTGGGATGGTAGGAGAAGGCCACTGTGGAGAGAAGGGCACTGTCGGAGGTAGCGATGGGGCAGTCACAGTGTCAGGGATGGGAGGTGTTCTTCAAGGTGCTTGTGGCTGCAACGGTGCCCAGTACTGCGGCTGACTTTTTGACACTTAGGAAAGGTACGACCACTTGTCAGATGGTTTTTCCTGGACGGTACAGAGGTAAGCGCCGGTGTCCTGGTTGTGGATGGCTTCCAGGTAACCTCCCGGTACTCAGTACCTCTAGCCCCAAGACCTCTGTCATTTATAAGTGCCTTTTACTCAATACTCGCTAACTGAGCAGACATGCTCTTGATATTTACGAGCTGTTAACGGTCGAAAAACCTGTATGCCTTATGCTCACTGAAACATGGCTAGGGGAGTCCTCAAACCCTGATATTGCGACTGCCATCCCTCCTGATTACGTTATTCATAGACATGATAGACCTATCGGGAGGGGTGGAGGGGTCGCAATTGTAGTCCAAAGATCTGCCTCATGCATGGTTGTCCCTATGGTGCCCATCTCTGGTTGTGAGTCCCTGGCTTTTTTTATTGCCCTATCTGTTCATCAATCCTTCTCTGGGCTCCTGGTCTACAGACCACCTGGTCTGCGTGGGTCCTTTTATGAGGAGTTGCAGGAGACAATCACGGCACTTTGCCTAAAAACAGAACACTGTATTGTACTTGGGGATTTTAACATACACATGGATGATGGGACGGACGGCGATGCAATTAAAATCAATGACATCACCGCCCCCTGGGCCTTACCCCCTATCTATTTGTACCGACCCATAACAAGGGCCATACTCTTGATCAGGTATTTTCCACCATTCCCCTTGTTATGGCTAGTCCCGCCCCTGTCCTCTGGTCGGACCATTTTCTGATCTGTTTTCAGATTCAGGGAACAAGCAAATCACCTGGCGCAAATTCTAATAATTTTAGGCACCCTAGGCGGGCATATCATCGGGTGACCCCTGAGAGGTTGGCTCAGGCCTGCTTGGAGCATCCCTGTCTCCTATCAGGTGACTTAGAGAGTGATCTTGACTTGTTACAGAAGTGGTTAGTGGAGCGGTTAGATGAGCTTGCTCCGCCCATTGCGCCCCGGACATCTACAATGCGGACATCTGCGCCTTGGTTTACGGAGTCTCTTGCTCTGTCCCGGCATAATTGCATGGCAGCAGAGAGGTTTTGGCGCCAGCAGTATGATCCGGAGGCCAAGGCTGCCTATTGGGCTACTTTAAAGGTCTATCATGCAAACATCTTGGCCGAAAAAAAGAACTATTTTCCAGCAAGAATTGAGACGGCTTCGAATTCTTGCAGGGAAATTTTTACTGTTGTTAAGTAGTTTGTAACCCCTAAGGCCAGTGCACTGCATCACGAGTTTTCTGAGCCATGGGTGATCTCACTAGCAAACTTTTTTACAACTAAAATCAAGCGGATTCAAGATTCCTTCTCCTACTTGAGCCCTTGTGCTGTTACCATCCAGAGGGACCAGCTGATTTTGACAGCTGAATCCGGTCCGTCTCTATCTGAGTTTCCAGCTATCTCTGATTCCATCTCTCAGGACCTCCTTTCAAAACTTAAGTCTGGGTCTCCCTTGGACCCCTGCCCTGCTACTTTTTTGGCTAGGGCTGCGGAGGTCATGAACCCACTGATTAATCGGATTCTTAATGTGTCACTGACGAGTGGTATTGTCCCTGTGGTCTGGAAACAAGCCATGGTTATTCCACTCCTTAAAAAGCCGACTCTGTTTAATATCTTCATGAACCCTTTGGCGGTGCTGGCAGAGTCCTTTGGGGCTCATATCATGTCATACGCCGATGACACCCACCTCCTTTTCACTTGTAGAAGGGGGACGGATTTCAACGGAAAGAGCAGCTGCGGGTGCCTTGGGGCTGTTTTTGACTGGTTTCAGCAGAACAGCCTCAAGTGCAACCCTGAGAAATCAGAGGTGCTTTTCTTCGGGTGTCAGGCTGACCCCAGTTGGCAGGATTGGTGGCCTGTGAACATGTTCCCTCCCTCATCCTCTTCTCTGATGGCTAAGAATCTTGGTGTCAAAATTAACAACAGTCTATCTCTTAAGTCCCAGTTTCTGGGCCTGACTTGCACTTGCTATGGTCGTCTTAAAATGTTGCGCAAGTTTCTTCCTTTGCTCCCTCTGATGCATAGGAAGACGACTGTCCAGGCTCTAATCTGCTCCAGGCTGGATTACTCAAATGTTTTATACTTAGCTCTTCCGGACTACCTACTACAAAAGCTCCAGGTGGTCCAAAACTCGGCGGCACGGGCGATTTTTGGCCTGCCTCGTCGTGCGAGAGCCTCGGATCTGCTACTCTCCCTACACTGGCTCCCTGTTAGGAAGCGGATTGTTTTTAAAGCGCTTACGCTGGCGCATAAGGCACTCCACGCGGTGGGAGCTGAATATATCCAGAAACGCCTTGCTTTCTACAAACCTACAAGATCCCTTAGATCGGAATCTCTTGGTCTGGCTATTGTCCCTGCTGTTAGGAAAGCAAGGGTAGGGGGACGCTCTTTCAAACATCTGGCTCCTCAGTTATGTAACACCCTCCCCCTGTCGGCTCCGCTGTACCTCGAACCTCTTGGCCTTTAGGAAAGGTCCGAAGACGTGGCTCTATGGACAGTGACCGGTCTTTTTCCTTCAACTTTTCCCATGCCTCCTTCTGTAGCTTTTGCTGTGGGTCAGAAAGCGCCGGGACACTCCTCGGAGTAGCTGAGCGCTATATAAGACACCCATAACATTAACATTAACATTAATATTGCAGAAGGGAGAGGACCGGTCTGATAGAAACGATATGGTACTGGGACAGGTAGGAGCATGGTACTAATACACTGACTGGCAGGAAGAAATGTTTTCACTTTTGGACCACCCTCAGCTGCTTCCCCTATTTTGTTCTTACGCTGCAAGGCCTTGTCTGGGCTCCTAAGGCAGGCAGCTACTGGGCAGTTTCCTGCGGGTGCCACTCTGCAGGAATTTATCGATTGTGTCCCACGGCCAAGCACTATTCTGTCACCTGAAGGATAACAGTTGTGACATTATTAAAATCATGCATACACAACTCACCTAACCTTGCATCTTTGACTACACTGGAAAGCGCAAACGGCTGGGTAGCGCAGCTGAAATTATGCACCCAGTTCATCGTTTATACTGCGCATGACACAACACACCTGCCCTTCCCCCACCCTGAAGACCAGGCACTGGTGCGCGCAAAAGCAAGCACACTAGCAGCATGCACCAAATCTGAACATACAGCTGCACACGCCTCACTCAAGGATGGGGCTTTTTAATGGCCTGTGCACAGAGCTGCCTGTGCATGGGAGAAACATTTAATAGACCTGGCCCTGAGAAATAGGTGCCGGTGCTCAGCACCTGAAAGCGCTTGCACAAATTAGGCACTGGCGGCCTTTTGTATCATCCCCAGATAACCTCAATCCCTTGGTTTAGTTCCTTGAGGGGTCTTCTCTGGAGACAAGGGTTGGAGGCCTACTGGTCTAATCCAGAGAGTATATCTATATTACCAAAGGCAAGGGCTAAATCAATCTATTGGGAATCAACTATGGAGAAGGAAACACTGAATGCTGCGGGCACCCTGTCTGGAGATTTTATAGACTTCAAGCCCACCGCAAGGTATGAGGAAATAATCGATGAAATCAATCCTCCTTTGGCCACAACATTTTTATACAGTTTTGCTACAAGACTTTACCAACTAGAGTGTTTTGCAGCAAATGGAGCTGTAATGTTCCCTCGGATACTCTTTTTCCAACTTGTAAAGCCAGTGCAGAATCGATAGTCCACTTGCTATTCTTTTGCCCCTACTATAAAAACTTGAGGGGCAAGTGCAATATTCCATTGTGCAGACTGGTTGGTCCAGGCCACTATCTTGAGGTGTTGAGAATCCTTTCTAATGATACTAACAGGACAACCGTATTTTGCTTGCCCAGATATTGGCACGCACTTTGGATCATGTGTGCCAAATGCATTGTATGAATTGCTTTTATACTTTAATTGTATATATTGTATTTTATGATTGATATGATTCATATGTCTTCTCTTCTATTATTCCTGTGAGGTGTTTTGTGCTTTTTAAGATTTATACGATCGAAAATAAAGTCATATGATGAAAATGTCACTTTTAGAAAGTGGACATTTGCTTATTTTACCACTCTGTGTGCCTTTGGCTGTTTGTGTATTCAGCGTCTGGTGTTTGAGTGACAGGAGCTGGGATGTGTAGTCACTCTAGACAGTCACCGGGGGGGGGGGGGTTAAAGTGTGTCCTGCCCTGCCTTGGTGACCCATCGCAGGGCTGAAAAGACCTGGTCTGCCCTTAGAGGGGTAGAAGGCGTTTTGCTTGCACTTGAACAGGCTATGTCCTTTATCACAATGCTGACCCCACCCCTGTGGTCTTGCTTCACCAGGGAGGACAGGAATGGGTTCAGCAAAGAGAACAATGACAAAAAGCATTGCACCTAAAACTCCAGTACTGTAGTTTACTTCAAGTAACAAGAGGACTCTACCAAGAAGGAGAGAAGACAGCTGTGTGAGGAGCGCTGCCTTTTCTGAGTGAGAGATGTGTTGGCCTGCAGTTGCTGCTTCCATCTGTGTTGGTGGAAAAGGACTGACTCTTTTTGCCCTGCTGTGGGATCCTGCTTGTAAGGACTCTCCAAGTGCTTGAGTGTGTGGGCCTCCTGTTCAAATTCTCAGGGACATTAAAGATTTCAAGAAAGATCCTTGCTGGATCTTAAAGTGGCCTGCCTAGTGCAGGAGATGGGCTGGACTGTTCTTCATCTTTTGTTGCTGTTGATGTTTAATCAAGCAAACTTCCAGAGCACCTTGTTGTCTGGAAGTACCCTGTGTTTCACATGGGTGGAACCTCCCTTAGCACGCAGCTTTGTAAGAAGCACAAATGACTCTGCTGCTCCATATCGTAAGGCTCTGGGGGAAAAAAAGTCTATCAAATCGTCTGCCAGCATGTAGCGATCGCTGGCATGTCCCTGCCAGTGTGAGTTAAGCGATTTGTTCTCAAAATATACAGGGCTCTGCCATGCAGGAATGCTACATGAAGTCCTGAGGGAGAAAATGCTGTTGTAATCTAAGCTGGGCCACTCACCTCCTGAGCGAGCAAGAGAAAACCTCCAGACATTTCCTGGCAACTAGCCCCAAGCCTCTAGCAAGTTGCCATGGTCTTGGAAGGAGGACAGGACCGCCTGCTACACTGCAGGTGAATGCGTATCAAGCTTGTGCTATTCCAGAGGAGTCAGAGCCTTGCAGGCTCTAAATGGCCAGCTACACCCGCCTCTCGCCTCAGACAGCAAAAGGAGGAAGCCAGTCAGCTAAGAGTCAGTTTCACAGGGGAAGTTGCGGTAAGGGCAGCAGAGGAGCTCTGCAGTTACCCGCTGCCAGGGCTCTGGCTTCCGGAAGAAGATCCTGGTATGGTCACAGAAACACAAGGTTGCAGACAGGCTGCCCTTTGCTAGGGGAGATCCTCTTCCCGCGTGGCAGTGCGGACATTTCCCCTCTGTGCCATCCACACATCTTGGGGAGCTGAAGCTGTTAAGCTGCAACGCACAGCCTGAACATAGGCAGTGGCCTGGATCACTGGATTGAAAGGGGGAAGGACCTGGTGAGGTCTCCCCTCCTTTCAGTTCTTTCTCTGTTTTTGGGTAGAGAAGAAAATAGAAACGAGCTACAGGACGGGAGGGCAACCCACAGAGAGGTCCCAGTCCTGCTCAAGTTGCTTTTGTAAAAACTACTGTATACTCTACAGAAGCCACACAGGAGTGCTGCGACTGCCTAGTGAGGGTACAACTTGTGTACAAGCGCTCAATGTTATCAAGGTTATTCCCAGTGGGTAGTATTATCATGATGGGTTCTTTTTCTTTTCGAAATGTGCAGCTGATAACTATTGAGCTATTGCTTTTCTATTTTAAATGTTCAGATAACGATTGAGGTAATGCTGTTCTTGTTGAAATGTGCAGCTGAAAACTAATAGGGAAATGCACTACATGTTTTGCCCATGACATTTGCCTGGTGGGTTGTCAATTGAGCTTTATGTCAGTATGGTCTAATGTATGTTACCTACACTGCAAGGTGATTTATAATCTATGCAGTATTATGACCATTGCCTAGTTGGCAAGGTGATTATTGATTTATGTGAATGTGGTCTAATGTGTTCTATGTATAATACAAAGGATATTTTTACATAACCTTGAGTGGAGTATATTTTTGGTAATGTGCCTAGTGTGTCACTGGTGAGGGGGGTGTGTTGGACAAACGCTTTACACATCGCCTCAGGTATAATCCTGACTGCTCTGCCAAGCTACCAAGGGGGTGAGGAGGAGTTATCTAGAGTGTGTTACTCCCTTACTTTGGCTAGAGTGGTGGGATCTCCCTGGCTTAGGTGTATACCGTAGCCAACTAGAAACCCCATTTCTAACAGCTACCCACTATTGTGACAGTACACACATAACTGCAGGTCTATCATTGAAGCCTGTCTGTTGAAGTGTTAAACTGCAAATGCGACATGTTTAAATAACCCCTTTTGACAAGACCCACCCTTCCTTTTAAATATTAATAAATAAAATCTAAGTAGGCCTTACTTCCCATGAGGCAAGGTGCAAGGCATTTAAAAGCAGGACATGTGAACAATTAATGTTAAACGTCTTTACATTGAAAAAAACTACAGCTATTCTCACTGTAGCAAGGCTGGCTGTTCCATATCATTACAGCTAATGATGCAGATTTTGGTTAGCGAATAGCTATAAATGTAATTCAGAGACTTTTTATATTTATTCAAAATTCAATCTAATGGTAATTTAATGGTAAAATCAAATTTGTAATAACTGTTAAGGAAAAGACGCTTATATAAAGTTACCTTTTCTCTGCCTAAAGCCTCTAGAGGCTCATTTGCAAGAGCTCAGACTGTGACCTGGTAGCTGAATAGCGCCCTTGATGAGGTATGAAACCTGCTCCTAGAGCAGAACATAGGCCTCAGGCATGGACAAGTGTCTCTCTTGAACAGTCAACAGCTTCATTGGGAGCCCATCCGATGGCTATTTGGCCTTGTCTAGCCCTTCTTGGCCTCAGCCTGGTGCCTTGCCCACTGAGGATTTCTGCTTCCCATTTTAGGGACTCAGCGACTGATTCAGATCTTGGCGAACATATGACTCCATCACAATGGTGATGGATATCCATCCGTCAAAATATGACTTCCATAGGCTATAATATGATTTATATTTTGGTGACCTGGGTTGTCGGTCACCGTTGTGACGGAGTAACCCATTCACAAAGATCTAAATCAGGCCCTAAGTCAGAAGGTAAAACTTCTGGCTGGGTCAAACTTGATTTTGGTATTCTCGTTTGGATCGAAAAAACAAAGTGTTTGACTACAGGGCGACCCTCTCCTGAGATACAAAAAGGTCCACAACTACGGGTAAGTGAGAGTATGCAGTTTGTATGAGTATGACCACTGCATGATGATGTTACGCTTTTTAAATTTGAATGCCTCATACATGGGGCATGCTGTGTTTCACGAAGACTACCACAGCTCCCAGATTGATACTGCACAGAAGTAATATCACTGAAAAAGCACCTATTGTGACCGCTACTAAGTGTGAGTTTGTATGATATTTGTATGGAACATTATGGGTACACTAAGTCAGTGTACCTCACATATGTACTACCATGGGAGCCAAAGGAGAAAGGCTCAATTTGAGACTCTCTTTGATTAGTTTTTGAGGGGCTAAGAAATCAACCCCCTTATTACCCCCCATATTGTAAGCATGCACTGGGTGTTGCATGCCATCGTGAGGAATCTCAGCCTGGGGATTCCACATGATGAATTGGCAACTCATAATTTGTGGAATGATGTCATGAATAGCATCACTAATAAGGGCCATTGCGTAGGGCTGAAACATGTCAGTCTAGGGTCATAGGACCAGAATATCCTCAATACTCTATATAATTTTTAGCAACCCTAACTACTCTACAAATAAAGGGATACATTGATGTAAGCTGGAGGATTTTTAATCTTTATGCCCACTGGTCTTTTTCTTTTTTTAAGTGCTCCCTGGAACATGGTTGAGCCCACCCTGACCTGTAGGAGTTAGGGTGAACCTAATGATGAAGCATGAAACTACTAGAGTCTGTGAGGATTATTTAAAGAAAAGGAACCTATTCCTTCCCTGCCCCCTAAGAAGGTGGAGCTCCACCTGAGGAGAGCATTGCCCATTATTTTGGGATAAATACAAGGTGAGACTCCCATCCACCCCAACTAATAATCCACTTTCTCACAGCAGAGCACACATTTCTTCCTATTTTTTGATGTTGCTAAGTTTTGGTTTTCAAGCCCACATTACCTCCCTGAATCAGCTTAGGGACTTATTAGTAGTTTGGCGCTTCCGTGAACCGCCGTATCAGTGGTGGCGGTCTGAGCGTGGTGAGCTCAGCGGTCCACACGCCGTATTATTAGTGGGAGGGTTCGGCCTTGCGAAGTCTGCAGCTGGACCGCTGAGACTGCGAGCAGACCTACGTACGTATTGTTTTGGTGTGTTACTCATTTTTGAATTCCTAGCCTACAACACCTTCACGAGTCACTGTTGGACAGATCTGCCTCAATACCCTGAGAGAAAAGTAAGGTGAAAGGTTTTACATTATCAACTCTGTGACAATTAGAAGAGGAAAAACTTCCCTTGTCCAACACCATAGGAAGGGCTATACATTTTCTTTAAACTTGAGACTTTATGACGTAGATTTATAATTCAGGTGGTACTAGAGAGTTCTCATTTTCATTGTATTCAACTATAATTTTTTATTTACTATTTTATTGTGTATGAATTAAAGTTCCTTTTTTTAGAAAATGTAAAAACACAGAACATTTCTTAATTAAGATACATTAAGCACTTGAGGAGATATTTAACTTTTATTTTTCCCGTTCATTGCTTTAATTTATTCTTTTGGTTTTTACTTTTTTAACTACTGCAAGAAATCGGATTGCTGGTTGACTGGGGTGTGAGCCTTGATCAAGGAGCAACCACAATCCTTGTCAGGGTGAGGTACAAGTCAACCCTAAATTAGCCTTTGTTCAGCCCTCTTGTAGCTTCATACAGAGCAGTAAGGCGATCTGTAAAATATTTGTGAAGCACTCCAGTCAGTAATAAAGTGATAACACCACGTAAAAAGTATTATGGTTAGAGAAATAGAGTAGTTTAAAAAAAATTAACAATACCCAAAACAATAAAAATCCTATTGATAGAACTGGATATATGCACGTTTAATGTTTTCAGTAAAAATAGAGCCAAGAAGCACAAAGTGTCAACTATGAATATCTGGGCACGCTGGAACAGGACGAAGTCAGTAGTTCAGGACGATCATGATGGAGCATGGGCCAGCTACAGAGACAAAGTTAGACCCACTGAACAAAATACCTAAATTCCTGGTTTGCGGAGTGTTGCAAGGGTCTGTGTCGAAGATGCGGCATGCAGGTGAAGCAATGCTTGGTTCAGAGATGTGGAGAGGCTGCGGTGTGAGGTCCTGCACCATCATTGAGGGTGCCATTGATAAGGGCTTGTGATCTGAAGCCCGGCATCAAGGACGTGTCTCTCAGTTGGGAGATGCATTGGCTTCAAGAAGCTGCAAGACTGTGATGCAGAGTCTGGCATCATGGTCGAGGCTGCCATCAACGAGGGATGCAAAGGCCAACAACAAGGTTCTGATGAGGCAGTGAGCTGTGATGTGAAGCGTGTCTTGCCAACACTGGAAATCCATGCAGTGATGGTGATCAGTTGGTTCTGTTCGGGTTGCGCTGTGCAGCAGAGAAGATGCATTGACTCTACTGGATCCACAGACTGGAAGAGCACCTTAAGCCCACTTCCTTGGTTCCAGGACAGGGGTGGCACCACTTGGCAGGATGGACTCACAGGTGGCAGAGTCCAGGTGCTGGGTTCATGATTGTTAGAGCCTTCCATCACTGAAGCTCAAGTTAAGAGGCCAGGCAACTAGTCCTTAGAGTAATAGGGGGTTCAGGTTTTGACAGATGCAGGTCAAATACTTCACATCCAGGCAAGAGAGCAGCAGGCAGCAGATCAGCACAGGAGGGCACCAATCCTTCAGAAAAGCAGTCCAGCAGAGTGACAGTCCTTTCAGCAGCATCGCAGTCCTTCCTCCTGGCAGAGTATTTACAGGTCTACAAGTGTACTGAATAGTTGGTTACAGAGGTCCAGTATTTACATCCACTTGTGCCTTTGATGTGTAAAAATCTTCTGGAGGCTTGCATTTGAAGTGCACAGGTGCCATGCCTTCCCTTCTCTGGAGTGCGATCAATCTGCTGGCCGTGCAACATTTTTGTTATTTTCTGCCGCAAATCTGACCATTGCAGATAGATTTTTACCTGCTCCACACTCTAACGGCGGTCTTTAGTGGTATTGTTCTGCCGTGGTTGGATTTGTCTGGCAGTTGACCCAAATCAGACTGCCGTTTTTTTCCGCTGTACATGAGGATGGTTCATTTCCATGTCCACGGCGGTCGGAATGGTTTTCCGACCGCCATCCTAATAGACCCCCAATAAACAACTGCAGTCAAGTAAGTTGGTGATGTATTGCATGAACCCACTGTTGTCAATCATAAAACCAGGTGGGTGAGATGGGGTTGTAGTTGGGATCTGAACTCAATATTCACTGTGCTGTTCCTGCCATAAACTTGTCTCCTAGACTGAAATAGTGCCATAATGTACCAACAAGGTATCAGGCATGCACAACTGTTTAGTGTTTTCACATATGGGGTGTCGGAGGGTTACACCTTCATGCCTGGATCATTAACTTGGTATCCCTACATTGATGCATGCATTCCAAGATGAGATGAAATCTGACCCTCTAAGAGGTTACGTTGGCATGTAGCAGTATTCCTGGTCCTAGGCAAGGTGATAGAGTCTTTAGAAAAAAGTAGTGTGTCATACTACAGTGAATCAGGAACTCTATAGCCAATTGTAAATGTAGGAATGTAGGAATGATGTTGTCATACATTATCATTGCTTGTGTGATCCAACTATCTGGATGGCCATGGTGCCATTACTTGAATTTGTCCACACTAAGGGCCAGATGTAGGTCGGTCGGTAACGACCGGTATTCAAGAATTGGCATGTAGGGGCATAATTTTACAGAATCGGTAAATTTACCGAATCAGTAAATTTACCGATTCTGTAAAATACCGAATTGGTATTTTTACCGATTCGGTAAATCTCAGATGTAGGTGGGACTCTTCTGAGTCCCAAAGGCCCTACAAAATCGGCATTTTACCACACAATCTTATTGTGTGGTAAAATACCGAATTCAGGTGTGCATGCACATGTGTGCATGCACACCTAGCCATGTGACAGACAGACATGCCCTTAGGGCATGTCTGTGTGCCACATGGCGCACATGCCTATTTGTGGGGTGCCAGAGGGTGTCAAAGTGACACCCCCTGCACCCTTGCAAAATTCGGTATTTACCGATTCTGTGAATACAGAATCGGTATTTCCCATTGATTCCTATGGGCTTCAAAGCCCATAGGAATCAATGGGAAATACCGATTCTGTATTTACAGAATCGGTAAATACCGAATGTTACAGATTCGGTATTTCCACATCTGGAAATACCTACATATCCACTCCTTAGATTTACCGATTTTTAATTACCGAATCGGTATAATTCGGTAATTAAAAATCGGTAAATCTATTTTACCTACATCTGGCCCTAATTATCTTCATGTAGCCAGTGAGGCAGGTCACTTTTGTCCACTCAGTATGAATGAATTATTAATAGTTATTAATAGTGAAGTCACCAATCAAGTATATGTGTATCTTTTTTGTTATTTGACTTGATGAACCAAGTGGACACACCAGATAAATAAAATGTACAGAGGGAATGCATCCTCCTTAGCACACCCTCATGAATCCCACCCACACCACAACTTAGTTTCAAATTTCAGCACCACATATTCACGCATTTTCTGAGGCTTTAGTGAAAAGGTCTACACAGAATAAGCACGGATTAACAAGTGTTTTATGCTTGCAAGTTAACAGAAATGTGCCAGCAATTACCGAATGTATATGCACAGTGTATTCTGATCTATTACAAAATCAATGCTGGGCATGCCTCAAAGGATGAGACTGAGACTTGTACTAGGCGGCATGAAGGATATAGGTATATTCAGCTCCCCATTCTGACAATTGCAGTAAAATAAGGGTTTTCAAATAGTTTTTTTGTTAGCTGGGTGTCATGTTTACTGTCTAGGATTTCCTTTTACACATCATTGTTATAAAATATATTTTTCCAGTTGCTTCAACGATGACGACCAAATCATTATGGGCTTGAATGCACTGACTTATCAAATCAATCTTTTGATTACAAACCTCCAACCAGCTGCTGCTGGAACAACTGGACGGCTCTATGTACATTGCCAGATGCTAACATGCAGATCCACCACCTTCATTACCGCTGTGCTGCTCATGTAAATGACAATGTTTTCAAGCTGTGATGAGTGCTATTTCTCACCACAGCATGTGCCAACATAATTCTTCCACTGTAATGCACCATACAATATCAAACAATGGTTACAGAGGTAAACTTACATTTTATTTAAAGAAGAAGAAAATTAATTTTGGGCTCTTTAGCCCTGGGAATCTTGAGACCGAGGTGCACATTAAGTATTGAGGTTAATGATACATCTTTACTGTCAAGGCGGCAGTATATGGAATCATCTGCCTGAACAATTGAAGGCTATCCTGGATGAAGTAAAAATCTAAAAGGAGTTGAAAACCCTCTTATTTAGACAGTAGGATAAGAGATCTGTTGTTCTTACCTCCTTCCCCACTTTGTTATCTAATCAGTGCCGGGACATTCTTGTCGAGTAGCCATGCGCGATAGAATTTATCATCATGAATCCATTCATCTACTTATACAACAGTTCATTATAACAGCTGTTCTTTGTTTTATATATTTGACAGTATTTCAACAGCATTATCTTTAAAGCAAACAAACACTTTTAATAGTATGAAGGAATTACGTATCACGGCCTAAGAGAAAACATGGAGGGACATTTCCATAGATAAATTTAATAAAAACATGTATCAAGTATATAACGCTCTGGGCCAGTCCTTCCAATTCGAGTCTGGTCAACAGACCTGTTTAGTAGCCTGAAAGTAGCCAGAATACAGAAAATAAGGAAAAGTAATTGATGATTAGATGAATGGTATCAATCCTTCTCCCAATAAATTGAAACAATTTGCACCATCTACTAAACCCTACACTAACCTAAGGATAGGAGAAACCCTATTGAATCAAGGAAGCAAGAAAGGTGTCAGCATCAGAAGCTCTGTAGAAGTTCTAGAAGTAAAAAGTCATGTATAGCATGAAGCCACATAAACAGAGAGGTTATACCTCTCCAAGTCTCAAAGGGAATCTGATTACCCCAAGGTGGGTTTACTCATTGAAATGCACAAAGAACATTCAAGAAATATGACCCCATACATATCACAGTACTTTTTCAGTTCCAAAGCAAGAACTTGGCACCCTGAACACTACTCCCATATTCCAGTATCTGCTTCCTTTCTTTATCTGGCAGTACCAACTGGTAACACTCCCTTTCTTCTTCATTGAAATCATTCCTTCTTGCCAGTTCTACCTTGCTGCACTATCTCCAACATACAATGTGTTTTTCTCTATCTAACGAATCACTTTGGTCTGCACCTGCACCTGCATAAGAAAACAATATGCAAACAAACAACTTTCATGTGAGTATTAATTGTCTCCACTGCTAGCTTAAGCCCACAATTGCACTAACTTCACATTTGTAACTGCATATTAGTTCTACAATCTACATATACCCAATAAATGAAATATTTAATAAATTAATGGGCTATTTTATACTGTACTCTTATTTGTGGCACAATATATTAACTTTTTGAATATGTTCAAAGCACTGTATACCATCTCTTCTGTTAACGGCATATGTTCTCCAACTTTTAATTTACATGGAGGTATTACACACATGTATCCCCTCTCACCTATGTTATTGCTATAGAACCCTATTATGTTTTATTTGCAATACTAAGGAGTACAAGGGAATTTTATTACAAGATGTTAATGTAAAGGTATTAGCTTATGCTGATGATGCTTAATTGTATGTTCATATTCCTTCTAATCAGACCATTAGCCTCTGTTTTTGTATATATTCTGAATATTAGTAAACCTGAATTGCTTTGCTTTAAATACCTTGCATGCATCTAACATATTAGCAGCAATGAATATTATATAGAACCTTTTCAATCTCAAATACATTGGTATTGTTTTTACTAGGCTTTCCTGGTGTTTGTTTGAAAACTGAGGAAATGGAATTGTATTAAGAGAATTTGAGATAGCATCCTCTGTAACCTAGATGATGTCTAATAAATAGTAGAATGTGCTTGAAGAACATTTCTGGATATTTTCACTACTAACAGTGTCAGCATCTATCAACTCTGATATATGATTGACATTAGCTTTAGATTGTACTGACCAATCCAAGACATGGCTCACATTCTCCCCTTTCCTCTTAATATTGCTGGAATACAGTCTTCTCACTCACTATTACCTCATTCAAAAAGAAATTCTGAAAATAATTTTAAGCAAGTTTGAATGATTTCTTAGGAAATATAGAAGATAGATTTAAACAGCTCTTAATCTTGCTCTGTATATCGGCCTGAATTCTCTTGATCAAGACCCAAATGTCTTCATAGAGTTTGCTTTAAATGCAATGAGCTGACCGCAAAAACAGGAATTACATGCTTCCCAATTATTTAATATAGAGGCCAAATTCACTTTGAATTAAAACAATTCCTCAATAAAAATATGCAAATAGTTTTTCCAGTTAGGCAGAAATAACAAGGACCTTTCAAAGCCCCATCTAGTATTAGCTGACCTAGTTTCCAACTGAAGAATAACCACAGAGTGGTTTTAGAAGCTATTTCCAATAATGTGTGAATCAAGTCCGCTAAACTGAGATGAAATTAGGTAAAATAAATCAATGATGCAGACTTAAAGTGTTTAGAGGAGCATGTGTAGAGTCTATCATTAGGATTTGCAGTATGCATGGATCCACAAGCCATATTGTTCTGTTTGTCGAGCCACCATAGAAGCAGATTTATGCTTTAATTGTTACTTATCCCTACGTGAAGCATCAAGTTGGGGATTCTGCAATAGATGAAAGTCACCCACCTAGAGGATTACCCCCCATGAGTCCATCAGTGCTGAATACATTTGTTTAAGAGATCTCATCTCATCCTCTATTGGGCCATTGTAGTTAATAAAATTAATACAATGGGAATCTAAATGTGCCACCACCCTAAGCCATTGTTTCTGGCAATCCCTCCTAATACTTTTGACTAACCAATTAAGGGATCTAGAAAAGAAAATAGCTACCCGCTGATAAAAAATAGCATGGGAATCCCACAAGGGAATAGACAACTTAATAATATTTGATTTCAAGTATGTTTCATGCCAAAATATAGCACTTGAGCTGTACAGTTTTAACCAGGTAACTTCAGTCATATACTTTTGCTTAGTGCCTAATCCATTGATATTGCAAGATATCACCTTCAAAGACCCTACCATTTTCACATCACACTATGGAAAAATCTTACCTCTTCCTGTGACAAAACTTCATAGTATCAGAAGTAGAATTTAGGAAGGCTTTGGACGCGATGGTATTCGCATCAAGGTTTTTAAAGAAATTGCTATGCTTATCCAAGAAATATTGATACACCTTTGTAAAAAGATAAGTGCAGTTGGGCTATCTCTCCATCCTTTTCTCAATCTATTGTATTACATTTTTGGGAAAAAGTTCAATTGGCTCTCACTACCGATTCGCATAAGATATTGATTTGTTGAATGCAGACTTTAAACTTTGAATGAAGTTCTTAATGAATCGTTTGGCTCCTGTTGCCCAGAAACAAATTCATTAGGATACAAATATCTTTCTTGCTAAAAGGGCTACGTTAGCTAATACCAACTATATGATCGAGGCAATAGATTATTTCTTGGTCAACAATAGCAAAGAGGCCATAATTATGGTTGATGCAAAAAAACTTTGACCTAGTTAGTTGGCCGGCTCAATTTGAGATTTTGAGGGTTTTTTTTTAATTAGGAGCACTTTATTGAGTCCAGGTGTGGGGAACACTTTTCTTGAAGATGCAAATTAGAACTGGGTCGCAGGGTCAGATTCATGTTCTCAAATAGATGGTTTACACATGCGATGTGGAGGTGAGGAAGGAAGCTACTATGGAGGGGGGTGAAAATGAGGAGAAGGAGAATATTTTGTTTTTCACTTTTTTTTTCAAAGGGCATCGAAGTATGGGTGTTTTGACTAAGGATTTTGTTAGAAGAAGAGAGGATGATGGAGGTGGTGGTTGTGATAACAGAGTATTAGCACAGAATATGGGCTTTGTGAAGGTTAGGATGAATTATTATTTTAACACGATGGGCAGTGTAAATGTTTGTAATTTTGTTATGAAAACATACAGTGAGAATTTTAGTTAGAATTTTTGTTAGGTCAGATGTTCATTGACCATTATAAGGCACCATTAGATAAGAAAGGCATCTTGAAGCGCAACGAGTAGAACGGTTGCAGGTTTTATTTATTTATTTATACAGTCACCTCTGACGAAGAGCTAAAGATAGGCTTGAAATGCATTGGGATTAAAGCATGAAATTACTTAGAACAAATTGCTAATTCTAAAGTGGCATCGATAAGGCCAGGATGGGCATGTTTATGGCAAAAAGAGAAAAAGAGTCATTCTGAATTAGCGTTACCATGGAAGTGAATGAATTACTAAATGGACAAAGTTGTGAAAACAATAAATAAAGCTAAATGTATTTTAAACAAGGAGAACATAATGTACTTTGGTTTAAGAGGAGAGATCGCATCTCACTACAGGCAGTGCAACTGAGTGGCGCGTAAGGTTGTGCCACATATGATCCTTTTGATTAAACTCGTGGTTTTTGGGACTGACACAGAATCAATTGGCACGCCAAATAAGACGTGAACAATGTAAAGAATGATTACCAGAAGGAGGAGTGCCTTCTACCACTATGTGCATGGTCATTATTATATCCCCCAATTTTCAAACAAATGTTTTTCTAATGTCCCAAATAACTGTTTTAGATGTACAATATTATGGGGCATTGAATAATGAAGCTTTCATGCAATCTGATTTGAAGTTTATTTTTATGGAAGCTTCAATTGCTACATCACTCATTTTACAGTGTTGTAAATCTGTTAGATGCCCATCTTTTGGCCAATGGCAAACTAAAATGCATAGGATACGACATCCAGAATATATGTATGCCAAGAGGGACAACCAAACCGATAAATCTGAGAAGTTGCTGGGGTATTTTCCACTGTGTACTGTGTATAGTAGGAGATAATGACATATAAGAGAAGATTTCTTTGTCTGTAGTTGTTTTGAGTTGTTTTTATTTTGCATTGCTCTTTGCACTTTATAAACATTTTTGCACTTTGCAGATGCACTATGTCTGATTGTTATGTGCACGTTAGCGATTATATTTTGATGTGGTTAAATTCTCCCTGCTAATTTGAGCAGCCTGAAATTATGCCCTTAATGTATGATTGGCTTTAATACACTTGTTCACTTTGCACTTTAAATATGTATGAACATTAGACTACATATTTTATTCAGAACCAAGCACTTTAATGTAAAGTTTTTTCTTTTTTTTTGTTGAAAGATTTTATTGAAGGTCCAAATAGCAATTCAGAAAAAAAGAGAAAACAAGTGGGAGGAAATTCATACATCGAAGAGTATTGCAATTGTCAGATATAAATCTATGCAATAAAAATGTTAGGTGGTATTTATACACAAAAAGATGCAGGAGATAGAAGGGAAAAATAAAAAAGGGTAGGTCAAAAGAAGAATGGGAAGGGAGAAAGAAAAGGAGAAAGGAAAACAGACAATTAACGTATTGAAAAGTGCGAGGAAAAAAAAGTGGTAAAACAAAGCAATACAAATCAGATTTGATCTTCTGATGCAACCTCAATGAAGAAGCAGTTTTTATTCTATGTCCATCACACATAAAATTCCACAATGTTAACATAGATAATTTAGATAAATCTTTTCAAAAAGACTGTAAAAGTTTAAAATCAAGTGCAATAAAAAGGTTAAACAACAAAAGTTTAGGGGAGAAATATTCAAGGTTAGGTAAAAGAGAACCTAAGAAAACATTTTTATAAGGTAATGATACATCACATTTAAACATATAGACCAAATGGAGGTCCAGAACGTATGAAAACATTATTTTTATAATAAATGTGTTAAAGATCCAGTGCATGTGGAGCAGGACCAGCATAATGAAGAAGCAGATGTGTCCAATTTGGAAATACATTCTGCAGTAAAACGGCTTTATTATAAACAAAACATAAGGACTGTGTATTGCTAGCCACTTTAGAAGTAGTGAAGATTTGAAGCTAAATGGTGAAGATTTGAAGCTAAATTCTGTCTCAGAGTGATATGGAGAGATCTGCTTCCCATATGAATTCAAGGGAACTTTTGGTTTGAACAGAAATAGGTAACAGCAATGTTTTATATATATATATATATATATAAGCCTTGGAGAATAAGGGAAGTGATGAGTGAGTAGAAAGAAGTAAAGATCTAAGAAATTAACTCATAATCCTGGAAAAATAGGTCAGGTAAATGATGTTGCAGGTATCATTAAGGAAATTGTATGATATAATTGGCAGTTATACATTGGTGAACACACATAATACCCTTCTCCTTCCAGTGGGTGAAGTAAAAGGATTTATGATAAAATGTAAGACATTTATTATACCACATTGACAAAGATAAAAAACATTGTAGAAAATCAAGGTTAGAAGGAAATAATGTATGTTGTAAATGATGTGACTGTTTTAAAATGGGATTCATAGATATAAAAGTACAACTAAACATATAAATAATGTCATTAAATGAAGAAAAAAATGGGATTCATAGATATAAAAGTACAACTAAACATATAAATAATGTCATTAAATGAAGAAAAAAAACATTTAGAAAGGATTGTTTAAATGTAATCCATTGTGGGATAGGTGATTCCTGAAAATCGTTATTAAGGGCATAATATTGCTTATTCAGGAAGGAGGGGGATAACTTTAAAATCAGGAATCGTATATCCCGTTCAGTTTTTGGACATTTAAGTTTAGAGGTGGCAATACGTGGATGTTTATTGTTCAATAGTTACTTAGTACAAATGGAATACATTTGCACACAATAATAATTAGGGATCTTAAAGGGTAACATAGCTATTGTATAAAGAACATGTGATACACTCATCATTTTAATGGTATTAAATCTACCTCACCATGATGAGTTTAAAGGAAACCAAGATAAAACGAGTTGTTTCTGTAATTTTGATTTTAAAGTTGCTAAATTATGACTGCCTATGTTAGAGATACCAGGGGATAGTTGGGAGGGACACCATGCCCAATTATTAGTGGTGAACATGTATTGAAAACAAAAAGAGTTTAATGGTAAAATTTCAGTTTTGGAAACATTAATTTTACACCCGGAAAAAGTTGAAGATAATGTGATCTCTCATATGAAAGGATCTAAGGTGGTCAAAAGATTGGACATATATATTAAAACACCATCTGTATTAGCAGATAACTTAACATCTAATGGATGATGTTGATCTCCAGTGAAAAGTTTACTGCAGTGTATAAATGTAAGAAACAGTTTGAGGCAAAGGACAAATAGTAAAGGGGAGAGGCGGCAACCTTTTCTAGTACCTCTGTCTAGAGTAAAAAAAGAAGAAAAAGAATTATTGACAGAAAGACTAGCATGAGGGCTGGGAAATTAAATTTTTGTTAATTGAATAAATTTAGGGTCAAAGCCAAACCACCGAAGAGTAGTGAACATAAAGTGCCAATTAATATGGTCAAAAGCTTCAACACCCTCCGCTTGCTCTGCAGGATCTACAAGTGGACCCCCACTGAAACGAGAAGAAGTGTCACCCAGTCCCTGGTCAGCATCAGGTTGGACTATGGAAATGCCCTCTACGCAGGAGCCTAGTTCAAACTCCTGAGACGGCTCCAGTGCATCCAGAACACCTCTGCATGCCTGATCCTCGACATCCATTGCATCAGCCACATCACACCCCACCTGAGAGACTTGCACTAGCTCCCGGTCAACAAGAGGATAACCTTCAAGCTCCTCACCCACGCACACAAGGCACTCCACAACACCAGACCAATGTACCTCAACAGACAACTGAGCTTCTACACCCCTACCCGCCAACCTCGCCCTGGCCACAGTCCCTCGCTTCCAAAGAGCGACCTCTGGTGGCAGATTGTTCTCCCACCTCACCGCCAAGACCTGGAACACCATTCCAATCCACCTAAGGCAGACCCAAGACCTGCTGACCTTCAGAAAACACCTCAAGACCTGGCTTTTCGAGCAGTAGCAGCATTCCCCACCCCAGCGTCTTGAGTCCCTCACGGGTGAGTAGTGCGCTTTACAAATGATATGATTGATTGATTACAACATCCAGGGATAGGGCCACAAAAGGAGTTTTACTTTTGCCATCCAGTGGGAGAATGTTAGAGAACATACTGGCATTGTCTCCAGCAAGTCTAACTTTAATAAAGCAGAATGATCAGGTTTAACAAGGAGAGGGTCAACCGTTTCTAGATGGGATGCTAGGATCTGGGCAAACATTTTGCAATTGTATTTGATCAATGAAATGGGCAGATATTTTTTGCATAGGGAAAGACCTTTATCTAGTTTAGGGATGATAACAATCAAGGCTTCTAAAAAGGAGTAAGGAATCAAAGTAGTATTAGTGGATTCATTATGAATGAGGCCTATATTTGTAGTTCTGTCTTTTTAAAAAAATAATTTGCTAACATTTTACCAACTCTCTTTTGACCTCCTAGAAACTTAGAATTAACTTTAAGCAGGATGTTACATGCATCAAAGGTAGAACTTTTATTGAGATTAGATTTGACTTTGATCAATTCTGGAAAAGCCAAGGGAGGTTTGACCTAAAGTAAGTATGTTTAATTACTTTAATTTGTTGAAGTAAATTCAGGTATTGAGACTTTATTTTTTTTTCTTCTTGGCAGAATAAGCTATGGTGAAAACACTAAATGAGGCCTTGAACGCATGCCAATTATTGGAAATTGAGGTATCACTTGATTGGTTGCATGAAAAAATTCTTAATTCAAAGCGTGTCTTGTGTCTTAAGGTGTAAAATGTGGATCAGATAATAGCCAGTTACCAAATCTCCATCTGCAGTTTTGGATTCAGGATGAGAGAGATCAAAGGAGGGCATACTGGTGCATGATCTGAGATAAAAATGGATCCAATCTCAGATGATTGTATAGAGGGGAGCAAGGATTTGCTAACTAAAATATAATCCATTCTGGACATTGTATGATGTACTTTAGAGAAAAAGTAAATTCAAACTGATCAGGATTGCAAGTTTTCCAAGCATCAACTAGTGTCAAGAGGTGATGGCTGATTGGAATGCCTTATGGGATTCCTCTGGTTGGATTTTTCATTTATATTTCTAAACCGTAAAGGGATCCGAACATTGATTAAAATCACCTTCTAAAATGATGTTGGGATTACCAATATTGCAAAAAACAGTGCAAAAAAACGATGGATTTAGGCCCAGATCCTTTTACTGGGGTGAATGTATGACATTGTTCTACACTCTGTCCATCAACTGTGTTTTTTGGGATTACCAACATTAGCACGTTTAATTTTATTGTTATAGCAAAAACCAGGATCAGGTTTGACTTGGCCATAGATCTTAAATAAAGAAATATGTTTTTTATGAACAATAGTATTAACCAATACCCATCGATCACCAGTATTACATTCAATAGAATTAACTTGCACCTTGAGTGTTTTATGGCAGAGAATAACAACACCACCTTTACGATCAATAGCTGTGGAAAAAAACCTGGCCAAACCATTGTCGCTTCAATTTAACTGATTCAACATCATTACAATGAGTTTCTTGTAAAAAGGCAAATTGGAAATGAATCTGCAAAACTGGAAAGGGAGTCAAAATGACACAATTGAGTAGAACATAGCATGAAACATGAATAAGGCAACATTATCATGTTTAGTGCCATATATGCATTCTAAAAATAATTGCAAGAGGAAGAGCTGAACATTGAGAAGAAGGGGATAAGGAAGTAAAAGAAGTGTGTGATATGTTAATACCATAACAAGAACAGCAGCAGAGTGAGATGAAATAGTTATGAAGCACAGCCAAATATAAAAGATGATAGGAAACAGATAGAAAACAAGCATAAGTACAAATTCCTAAGATTTCAGAACATTAGTATCCATAGCATGACAAGTGTCGGTTTGAAGAAACAGTTGCAATTTGATAGGATCCTCAAAGGATCTGGAGGTGCCCTCATACGTAATTTTGTATAAGCAAGGTAGAAGAATGCCATAGCGCATATTTAACTGTCTCAGTTGAGGTCATAAAGCAAGGAGCACCTTTTGTCTGGCATTTGTTGCATTGGAGATGGCTTTAGCAAATGCAAGGAGATCATTGACCATCTTTGTGTACTGAGTTGAAGGATGGGGAATACTTTTAATGACTTTGGTTCTACCCATACAACAAAATAATGACTGATGTGTAGCATAGGAGGTGGAAAATGTCAGGCACCTTGTTGTAGATTATGAGGTTATAGTAATAATAAATGAATTATTTCAAATGTGAGAACCAAGTATGCAGGTCATTTGTTTGAATAATTGTGAAGAAAAGTGGCAAATAAAAAGATAGTGTGAACAGAGTTCTGCCGCTGCATTGTTACTAGGGGTAGGCGGAATTTTCGTAGTCTCACAATGCATATGTCACGGGTCGGGCACCCCCTCCCCTATGTTGCTACCAAAAGAGAATACAGCCCAAGAAGAGTGGTGGTCCTCGCCCCCTGAAAACCATCATGTCCTTTCTTTTCAGCCCGAGAACTGGAGCCTCGCAACAAACACAGAATGGTTTGAGGAGTCCCCTGACATGGAGACTTATGCCTTTAAGGATTGGGAAGAGCATAGAAGTCACGCCTGGATAGAGAACGTCTGCTGGAACGACCAAATAGGGGCGCCAGTCCGGGATAGAAGAGGCGGAAAGGAACCTGGAAGAGAGGAGAACGCGGAGACCGAGGGACGCAAACCGAGCGAAGACGAGAGGAGCAAGTCCAGCAGAACCGAGAAACCCTGGAATCTACCACGGAGTGATGAAGACCAGAGGACCGAAGGAGTGCCTGGAAGCCACTGTCCCTGCTTGGCACCCAGAGGAGTGTGGCTCTCACAGGTATGGAGCCAAGTGTCGGGCTGGGTCGGGAGGGAAGAGGAGTGAGTGCGGAACGTGTAGCCGAGGCTAGGCTGTAAACACAACTTGTTCCTTCCCCTCACAAGCACTCCCGCATTTTCATGTATGCCCGAAGCTAAACAACGGTGTACCCTAACTTCCCCTTCCCGATGTAAGCAAAGAAACAAGCAAACCAGCTGACACATGGTTTTCTTTCTTTTCATTTCATTCAACCCATTTGGAAGCTGCAAACCGAACCCAGGGACACAACGCCGATACACCCAAGGAGTTAAATACCAGAGCTGGGAACCACGCGCTGAGAATCGGAACCGATAAGAAGGATTATCCATTGAGACCCAGAACATTTGTCTTGTTCTTGTTTATTTATATTTTTCTTTTCTACTGCCTTATTACGCTGACATCCACAAAAAGACGGATATATAGAAAAATAAAGCCCGGTTTAAGACATTCTGGAGTAGACCTCTTTTTTGACAAGTACCCCATTGAACCCATCCCGCTACAGCATAGCTCAGCGAAACTGTAAAAAATCTCAGCAAGCAAGCAGTAGGACCAGCTATGGAGCATCCCCATTGGCCCATGTAACATATATTAACTTCCTTCCTGATCCAGTCGGTACCTCCCCCTCGGCTCAGGATCAGTCCAAGGGTACCAACGGACAGGTGAGGAAGCGACGCCAGCCAAGCTCATGCAGCTCTCTAAAGCGAAGCGGTTTCCTACTTCATACTTAGGAGAGCGCTCATTTCCAGCTTTACACAGCGAAGCGTTTCTCTATTTTCATTTTTAGGAGAGCGCTCTGGATATCAGCATATAGGCTGTTGGATTACAATTACAAAGCGGGGTTTGATGAGCTCCTTATGTATTATTCTTACTAAATTAACTAGGTTCGCTATCAGCCAGCCTTGAAGAGCTTTTTTCACTGCTCTTACATTGATATATTGTTAGAATCAGAGATTTGGTACTAACTGTGTCTCACTCTCACGGCAGCCCTTGCAGTTGCTGTCTGTCATGTACTCAGAAACAATGCCTAGGTTATTAGCACTTTGTGCCAGTGAATCATTAGTATGGATGTGATCTAACCAGACACCCACTATTCTATTCCACGAATTAGAGCGGGCCTCCAACCCTGAGCAGTGGCCAGGAAGAGGTGAGGCTTTCTCCCAAGCATTTTTGGGTGAGTAAAAATAAATAAACAAACATATCTCTATCGTTTTGGAGAATGACCTATTGGCATAAAGAAACATATGGCGCAAAAATAATAGAAATGTGTGTCTGTGTTCTACCTATTTGTTGTCCCTTGTTGTGTATCTTCCTTATTAGGAAAGAATCCTAAATACCTTATGAAACAGACATCCCCCGTCTGGAAAATCCAATGTACGGTAGGATGTTTTGTATTTTTGTATCATTAATTTGTGTTAATTTTTGCTTTTTTCACTAAGCTTAGGTCAAGCTTAATTGCAGTAGTGTTCAAGAGGTCCTGACGAAAGCCGGGTACACTTTCCTACAATGGCTGAAACATGTTGACCAAATACCATCCTTAGTAGACAGTTATTGTGTCAAACGGTCTCACACTCATTTTAATCTTGACACCATGATTTTCTCTAATAAAGTTTTCCTTAAATAATGGTAGCCAATTTTACATCTCACTTTTTGATTCTTTTTGCACACTTTTTTCTCACTGCAATTTAACATCCCACACCATTCCAAACTGATTTGACTTTTGGTACGATCCATCACTGGTGGTTCCTTGGGTTTGGAGAAGCACATAATTCCAACAGGTGTGTGGCTCCTTAACCGGACCATCTTTGGTTCTATCCCAGATGATGAAGCTCTGCCATATGGGTGGGCTGATGGGATTCATTTCCTTTTTGTTGTACACACTTTACAGGTAGACACAGAGTCCGTCACATTTTTCTTTGCCCCCATTATTTGTACAGACCATTGACAGTCATTTTTGTATTGTTGTATTTAAATATGCACCTAAATTATGCATACATGTCCTCTAACCACTATGTGGCACCAAAAGGCAGCAAGCTGGTTTTGCATAGCTTTGTTAGCAATGCTTTGTTTAGAGCAAAAAGGAATGACAAATCTATTGATGTCATGACCAAAAAGCTCTTATAGGTGAGTCAAAGACAGAAAGGGAGGAAAGAGACAAAAAGGAACAAGGCAACTGACACTAACAAGGAAGCCATCCAATCTTGAGCAGCTATTAACTTGGTGTGGTATGCTATACAATGCTGTATCCCAGACATACAGCTGGAGCTGTCTGTAGAGGGACAGCAAAAAATGTCAGGGATGGTGAAAGAGTCATAAAGGAAAGTGTAAATGAAGGAAAACAAACACCACCTGGAGAGCGGCTGAAATACCCCGAGGGAGAAGTAGAAAGAAAAGAACAGGTCTGTCTCTGAAATCAATCCAGTACTAGAATGTGAGGACAAAATGAAATAAGCAAACAATACTACTTAGGGAGTGGTTTGAGAAGTAATATCCTGCTTGTAGAACCCTGTGCCACTCATCGCTTCCCTGTCATGCTGCATTCAGACTTCTGAAGGGAGGTAAAAAGATAAACAAAACAAGCATTGGCAAAGCCAATAGGTCTTGTCTATGCAAGAGCTATTGACTTTGCCAATATGTTTTAGCAATGTTGTACACCAGAGTTAGTAGGGCAAAGGAGAGTGGTATGGATTAGAGTGTTGTAAGGTGGAGTATAGTGGAGCTATATGAAGTGGCATAGAGTGGCATGGAGTGGCGTACAGTAGAGTTGAGTGCTGTGATATTAGAGAAGTGAAGTATCATGGAGTAGTGAACAGGTTTGTGGAGTGTTGTGGAGGGAGTAGAGTGTCATAGAGTTGAAACGCATAGAGCTGAGTGGAGTAGAGTGGTGCATAACATCAGATTTTATTAGAGTGTCAGAGTGGAGTGGCATAGAGTGTCATAGAGTGGTGTAGAGCAGAGTGGAGTGGCATGGAGTGTGTTGCATAGAATGGAGTAGTGTGTCATACAGCAGAATAGATTGCCAGAATGGAGAGGTGTAGAGTGTAGTGGAGTATAGTGGAGTAGTGTGTAATAGAGTAGAGTGGAGTAAAGTGGCATGGAGTGGTACAGAGGGCATTGCCCAGAGCATCATAGAGTGTCATAGTCATGTTTATTTGTTTGATTAATTAAAATCTTACAAAAGTACATTTTAAAATTATCATTGACAGTAAAATGCGTAAAACGCCATGGACATAGTTATTCTAATATCATATAATTAAAAAGAAAATAAAATAAAAATAAAAACCTAATTCATGTTTTCTTTAAGGTTTTTGTCGATCACAGATAGAAATTTTACAAAGGCAGAATTCATTAATACATCATTCGGGTTTTGGACATGCCATTAATGCTTGTCTGCATGTTCTTACTCCTCGAGCATTAAATAGTCTCTTAAGGATAGCTTTCCTTTCCGCCTCTATTGCAGGGCACAGACATAGCAGATGCAAGATTTCTTCTTGACCACCTTTACATAGTCTACATACCGTGTTGTCCTCAGTAGTTTTCCATACTGGCCGATGGCACATGCCTGGCCAAAGACCAAAACAAACTCTTATAAAAGTTTGTTTACTTAGCTGTGACCAAGGAGTTTCAAGATATTTTTTAACTTGCTTTTTTTTGTATCCGTTTATAATTGGCCATGCGTGCCTTCTTTTTACCAATAGTTCCTTGTCTTTTATCAGAGACAGATGAATTGTCAACTTGTTAATTGTTCTTTTGAAGCTTTCCTGGGTAATTGTGTTCTCCCAAATTTGTGTTATTCCAAATTCATCTTTTGCTTCCTTTAAATATGCCCAAGCTTGCAGTTTCCAGTTGTCTTTCACTTTTTGCCATAATGTTTGAGATAATTGATTGTCAACATCATTTTTTATACGATACCAGACTTTCAGAATTTGTATTGTTGGTTGTTTATCCCAAACTCCAACCTTACCTGTGCTTGTGAGGCATTTTCTGGTAGGTGGAATAAAATCTTGTAAGTTTTCGCCACTACATTGTTGATTATCTGTGCATCTTTACCATTTAAAACTTCAGAGCCATATGTTGAGGTTGGTAATAGTTTTGCAGATATGATCTTTAGTAGAGGACCATATGACAGTGTAGTTAACTTCTTTTGTATGGTTCTGAATGCTGTAACCAAACTGTTTGCTTTCCTAGTGATATCTTTCCTCTGTGGGAGAAAACTACCACTATCATTGAATAAAACGCCGAGATACCGATAATTGTCAACCTGCTCTAGCTTATTTTTCTCCAGCATCCATTTATTTTTTTGTTTTCTATTCTTTGTGACTACCAATATTTTTGTCTTTGCCTCATTTATTTCCATTTGATTGTCTTTTGCTTATCTCGATGTTCGATCAATTAGTCTTTGCAGCCCTACTTTGGTATGACTCAGCAGCACCACATCATCCGCATACAGCAAATTTGACATATGTTTTCCTGCTAGCCTCGGTGGATGTAAGTTGACTTCATTTAGTGCAGCAGTGAGGTCAGCTATAAATAGGTTAAAGAGTAGTGGGGCGAGCACACAGCCCTGCTTTAATCCTCGTGTCACCGGTATTTTATTGGATAATATTCGGCCATCACCAATCCTCACCCTGACCCAGTTTCCAGAATATAGTAATTGGATAAGGTTTAGTAGTGGGTCCGGAATTCCATAGTCCTTCAGTTTTTTCCATAAAAGAGTCCTATTAACAAGATCAAAGGCCGATTTAAAATCGACAAAACAAAGATAGAGGGACTGTTTAGCTAAAAGCGCTTTATCCATTAATACGGATAGGATTAATATATTTGTTGCGGTTCCGAGTCCTAAACCTTTGATGAACCCGGTTTGGTTTGGGGGTAAAATTTGTCTTTCTTCAATCCAACCTGATAAATTTGCTAATAAAATACCGGCAAATAGCTTTGCGTTTGTGTCCTGGAGAGTAACCAGACGGTAGTTTTCAGGTAATTGCCAACTACCCTTTTTATAAATGGGAGATATCCTCTCCAGGATTCCTGTATTTGCCCTTTTCGGACAACTACATTATACACTTTCGTCAGATAGGAAGCCCATAAATCAGGATCCTCCTTGTAGAGTGCAAACGGAATTCCATTAGGTCCCGGTGCTTCATCCTTTTGTCTCTTTATTAAGCTAACTACTTCAGTGTTCGAAAAAACATTTACCAGTTCAATTTCTTGTTTATTATCGACCTTCATTGTCAATTTATCCTCCTGATGTATGGGTTTCAGCTCAGCACCTAATGTCTTTCTAAGGAATTCTATCCAATCTTCTTCCGTTATTGGGGAAGCTATCACAAGTTTATTGGGTCTATTGAAGCCATTGATAATTTTCCAAAATTCCCTGGAATTTGATTGATTACTTGCGTGAAAATTTTTTGTCCATAACTCTTGCCTGATTTTATTTTTTTCATTCCACAACAATTTCCTTAAATTGTTGTTGGTGCTTTTAAGTTGATTTCGAATTTCTTCCTTATTCGGGAGCTTGGTTAACTGCTTCCTCAGGTTATTGCGAATCCTCCTGACCTTTTTAATTGTATATGGAAGGTTAATAGTAGTGTCATTTTTTTCCATTGTAATCTGTTGTTTTTTCTTACTACTTGAAGTAACCCCTTTAAATTGAACTACCTTCTGTGTAAATTGTTCCCATTGCTTAAGTACAGACTGCGTAGAATGTTCTTTAAAACACTCTTGAACTAGTTTTTAGGCCTTTTTTTCCATGTCGTCTTTTTTATCCATTTTCCAAATGATTTTCCTATAGTTGATAGTGTCAATCTGTCTATATAAAGTTGAATAATTTTGGTGTTTTGAAAGTGCTATTTCCATTTCCAGTAATTGTTGACTATGGTCACTCTTGTTCACTTTTTTTAGTCTATAGGAAACAATTTTTTCAAAAATATTAATGGATAACAAAGTAAAATCTATTCTTGATTTTGATTTTTGTGTTTGAAAAGACCAGCCTGCGGGTTGATCAGTTGGGAACCTGCCGTTCAGTACTCTTAGTCCCAGCGCTTCCACATCCTCCAGTAGTTTTGTTCCGATAGGATTTTGTTTAGTATTTATGCTATAGTCGACTGTTGGTTCCGGGATTGACCATTCATAATTTTGGGCCTGGATGAAATCGTCCCGTGTTAACTGTATCAGCAAGTTTAGATTATTTGTTCCAATAGTAAATCGGCTAAAGCGGCACTTATATTCTTCCGTGATGAATGCTTTGGTGGAATATATATGTTAAGTAGTATTAGCGTTTTTCTATGTTTTTGCTCATTGGTTACATAATTTATCTTAACTGCTTGAATATTTGGGTTATTTGTAATCAATTGTTCGTGTTCAATTTGCAAGTCAGTCATGATAAATATTGCTAATCCTCCGCAAGACGTCCAAATTTGCAGTATCTAATTGCAGGCACCTAGTACCCTTTATACCCTTGTAGAAAGAAAGGGTCAATTTCCCATGTCTCTTGCAGTAATATGATTTGATAGAGGTTTGATACGGAGTCTATGTGAGCATTTTTTATTTTTTTGCATTGTCCATTTATGTTCCAAGAACATATTTCTATTGGTTGGAGATCGTCACTCCCTTGATTTGTTTTATGTTGGTTTCTATCCCGTCAGTGCTCATGTAATGCTGCCCTAATCCAATTTTCGTTTATTTGTTTTGTTTCTACAGCTTTTGTTTCCTCCATGAATTTTTCTTCGCCCCTATGTATGCTGCCTAGGGTTTTTTTAAATATTGAATACACTATGTTTTTCTTTGTCTCTTTACAGTTTTTTGTTGGTAGTTCTTCCTTTATAAGCGGAGTCGGATACGGCTTAGATACAGGTTGACTAATTTTTAGCCCCCAGTTTTGAAAAACTTCTTGTTCCTGCATAATTTGATCCACTAAGGAAACTGTATTTACAGTTAAGCATCATAGAGTGGAGTAGTGTCATAGAATGGCATAGAATAGAGTGTTGTGAAGTGTCAGTGGAGTAGAGTTTAATGGAGTAGAGTTGAGTATCATGGGGTGGAGTTTTTAGAGTGGAGTAGAGTGGAGTGCCTAGAGTGAAGCCGTGTAGAATGCATTGGATTTTAATAAAATGGTGGAGTACATTGGCATAGAGTGCAGTGATGTAGAGTAGGATAAAGAGCAGTGGCATTGAGCAGAGCAGAGCAGGGTAGATTGCAGTGGTGTAGAGTGCAATGGTGTAGAGTGGAGTGGTGCAGAGTGGAGTGTAATAGAGTGTTGTGGTTCAGAGTAGAGTACAGGAGTGTAGAGTGGCGTAGAGTGCAGTGGCATAGAGTGCAGTGGCATAGAGTGCAGTGACATAGAGTGTAGTGGTGTAGAGTGCATTAATGCAGATTAACGTGTTTAATTAATGTAATGTCATCACATTGGATTGTGTATGTTGTGTTTACACTACATGTGACATGATTTGCATGTAATTAATATTTCTATGTATGTTATATATGTTTATTGCACAACACTTATGATTTTGCAAATGTTGATATGAAGTAAATTCACCCAAACCAGAGAAGAATCATCCTCTTATCCATATGTTCCAGGCTTGTTTACTCATGTAAAATGATGGCGCAGAAGTTCTGATGAATAATTGATGGGTGGAAACCCAAAGGGCAAAGAAGAGTATGATTTAAAAAGTAAAACTTGAAGCTTTAATTGGCAATTACAGAAATGAACGATAGACGTATTACCTTCAGAAACACACTGTGACCTATGGTACAGGGGTAACTTTTCTCCAGTATAGCAGTGGTATAGAATAGTGGCATAGAGCATAGTGGTGTACAATACAGTGGCATAGAGTGGAGTGGCGTTGAGTAGAGTGGTTCAGTGTTACTTGCAGTGACATAGAGTGGAGTGGCGCAGAGTAGAGTAGAGTGACGTAAAGTGTAGAGGCATAGAGTGCAGTGATGTAGAGTAGATTGTTTCAGAGTAGAGTGAAGTGGCGTAGAGTGGAGTGGTGCAGGGCAGAGTGGAGTGGTTCAATGTTATGACGTAGAGTGCATTGGCATAGAGTGCAGAGTGGAGTGGCGTTGATTGGTGTAGAGTGCAGTGGTGAAGAGTACAGTGTTGCATGGTAGATTGGGGTAAAGTGCACTGGCATCAAGTAAAGTGGTGCAAAGGAGACTAGAAGGGCGTGGAGTGAAGTGGTGTAAAGGGCAGTCACAGAGTGCAGTAGTGCACAGTAGATTAGCGTGGCGTATAATGCATTGTTGTAGAGTGGTGCAGAGTAGAATGCAGTGGCACAGAGTAAAGTGGTGAAGAACAGAGGGGTGCAGAGTAGAGTTGTGTAGAGTAGAGTGGCAGTGAGTTCAGTGGCAGAGGGTTCAGTGGCAGAGAGCATAGGGCTGCAGAGTAGAGTGTTGTTGAGTGCAGTTGTGTAGAGTTAGAGTGGCACGGAGTGCATAGGTGTAGAGTTCAGTGGAGTACAGTGGTGCAGAGAAAACTGACAGAGTGCAATGGTGTAGAGGAGAGTGGCATAGAGTGAAGTGGTGCTTACACTGCAGTGGTGCAGTGTTGATTGGCTTAGAGTGCAGTGATATAGAATGTATTAGTTCTGGGTAAATGTGTGTAGAGAGCACTGACGTAGGCATAGAGTGCAATGGAATGGTGAGGAGTGGCATGGTGTGGTACAAAGTGCAATAGAGTGGCGTAGAGCACAGCGTCAGAGTAGATTGTTTTAGAGAAGAGTGCAGTGGTGCAGAGTAGAGTGGCATAAAGAGCAGTGGCATAGAGTGTAGCGGTGTAGAGGGATTTAATGCAGAGTAGATTACTGTAGGGTGCAT
This sequence comes from Lissotriton vulgaris, assembly GCF_964263255.1. NCBI lineage: Eukaryota > Metazoa > Chordata > Amphibia > Caudata > Salamandridae > Lissotriton > Lissotriton vulgaris. The sequence goes on along the minus strand of NC_141691.1, from coordinate 1,510,570,319 downwards.
TACTTTTGAGTACAAGTGGTGTAGAGGTCTAGAGTGCAGTGGCATAGAGTGCAGTGGCATAGAGTGCAGTGTTGCAGAGAAGGGTAGTATAGAGTGAAGTGGTAAAGCGTGCAGTGGTGCATAATAGAGTTTTGTGCGGTAGAGTGCATTGGCATTGAGTAGAGTGGAGTGGTGTAGAGTATAGAGGTATAGAGTGGAGTGGTGCAGAGAAGAGTGCTGTGATGCAGTGTGGAGAGGAGAGGCATACTGTGGACTAGTGCTGAGTAGAGTGCAGTGGCATGGAGTTGTGCAGAGTAGAGTGGAATGGGGGACATGTAGTATGCATGGTATGGTAGTGAACTCTTATTACAGACAACAAATCTTCAATTGAAATGAACATTACATTTCTACTCACATACAGTTTTACTGATAAACGTATACAGTGCACAAACAATATTGTATGGAAATGTCATCACCCAATGTATTGATTTCATCATCAGCACAGTTCAGGTACAGACATTTAAATGTTGATGTGTGCTAGAAAGCAACAATGTGTGCTGTTTTGTAGGCTGGATTTGGAAAGTATTCCCTAAGACATGGAAAGCAGTAGCAGTCTAAAATGCACATCCCCATTTTATTCAGCTAGGAAGTATACTCAATATGTGCCACTGATCTGTTGGAGACTACTATTTGACAGATGTTAGTCCATTCTGTTCTTTGGATGTATATAGGGCATAAATATCCAAGGTGAGCAGTAACCAATAAAGCTTTTAGCTAATCCTTTAACCTGCTAATACCATCACATGATTTCATTTTTTTTAATGTAAGAGGCTAGTGAAGTGACATAAGGCATCAAAAACATATTGAGGTAGATCAACATATTTTCTGTAATCCCTCTTTTCCTCTCAGGATGGGCCTGATTTATCGTTTCATCTTGGTCTTATCTATGTTAGCTACGAAATATATGGATCAAGTCATAGTTCTTCCTAAGTTATCGCCTGGGATAATGAAGAACCTAACGTATCAATCTGGAAACCTCCTGAAACTAAAAGTCATTGTTACCTGGACCCCAGTATGAATTAGCATAATCACAGCTTTTTTTTGCCTATACCTTACTACTGTGATGTAATCTTTCTATACTGTGTTGAAATTGGCTCTTAGCTTAGGAGGTTTCCACGGGGATTTAAGTTTTTACTACTACACAAATACAGTAGCAGTGCAAGCTTTACCACTAGAGAACACAGTCTATGCTACTTTCTTGTTAGATGTGCTGGTTATATTTTTAACCCCAACAAACTCTGAGAAATGCACTCTACAAGTCATACATCAAATCAAATGAATTTGATCAGAAAATACTACAATGCAAATATCATGCTCACAACAGCTACTGCACTGCAGTGCACTGTTAGAGCATAATTTGTTCATGCACTGAAGTAGTACACCACAGCAGCCTATGCAAGCACTCCTCTCATGCACATACATCAAAGCACTTGCAGTACATGACTCAGTACACATCCAGTACAACACTGACATCTGGAGCGTCACTTCCCTGCCACATAAAAGAAACAGCTGTGCAGTGTCAGTGTAGGCTCCTTTCACACCTGTTGGTAACTTTTGCCCGTAGACACATTGGCCTCATTACGATGATGGTCAGAAAGGCTCCAAACAGCATTCGGATTTTCCTAACCTATGTCGGAACCCATGTTTCCGACCAACTTGGAAACATTTCCGACTGATCGATTATGATAAAAGTTAACCGTTCAGTCTTTCTGAATCGGTTCTGACCAGCATTCAGACTCGGATTCTATCACAGTCAAATCGTACAGGTCTATGGACCAACGTATTACGATGTCAGATTTGGACAACCTTTCTGAATCAGTTTGTCCGACACAAAACGGTTGTTGGAAACTGACTTCTGGGGCCCGTAGCAGGCCAACTTCATCCTGAGGCCCCTAGTTTGGGCCTGTGGTGGTACCCATGGGACCCATTTCTCCAACCATGCACAGTGTGGCAGGCACCATGGGGTGCCTGCAACAGGGTGCAAGGTTTTTCCAGAACTACCCCTTTTTTTCAATGGGAGCCTGTTGTCGGTTGTAACACAGGCTCCCATTAAAATCAATGGGATTTAGACTGAACGGTGTTCGAAAACATTGTAATCGGTCGGTTGGAGTCAGTGAGAACCGATTCCGACAAGGAGTCGATCGGACTGCTTTTGGAGCAACATCGTAATGAATTCTACTGTGCCTGACCCAAGCAGATCTCAGTTATTTGATACCATTTGCAGCCTCTAAAAGCAAACTGTTTTAACGGGAAACTAAAAAACAGAGTTATTAACTATCGAAAAGATAGTGTTTGTTTATGTACAAGATGCAAGAGAAAACCCTTACAGGTGTATGAGGCAGACATGGAGATGGATGGATTTGGATGATGAGGCGGAGAAATGAGTGAGTGTGGATGGATAGGTGCATGGATGGATGAATGTTATGGGGGGAACCTTTTCAATATTACAGACATGTGATAATAGACAAGCATGCTCTAAACATTGGTATTATGTGAGCAGGTGGGTATTGAGGATGAGGGGATGTCAGTAGGAGTATGGGGGGTGTGTGATGAAAGGGGAGCTTTTGCCTTGGCTCACAAGTAGCATGTGCTGAAATACCAACCATGTTCCAGGAAGAGAGTAAGCTACAATCCTCTTTCCTATATATGCTCTCGCTTTGAGGTAAGCCAAAAGCAAAATAAACTTTAGGCTTCCTCAAAGACACAGCTTGACGATTGACCTCGATTTTTGAATTCCTAGCAAATGTGATGAGATAAGAACAAGTTATAAAGGCCAGTTTATTACAGAAAACGAGTTTTTGGAAGAATACAGTAAACATAGCATTGGTATTGGGAGGGAGGAACTGGGTCTGGATAGCCTAAAGCTAATAAAGCCAGCAAATAGAAAGCAAACATGAGTTACAAACCACTATGCCAATATCAAGCAACCAGCGTAATGCAATCCCTGGCAATTTTCTGAAACTCCCCAAGATGTCTTTAGCATAGCCAGACAGCTGTGCTGTCGGGTAGGCTGAGACCTAAAAAGGGAATACATGGGGAGCAGCTGAAGGGGCGACATGCTGTGCTCTATGTTGCTTGTAAATGCCAGTGTGACTCAATACTCTCTCGTGATGCCTTCCCCTGTCTCTTGAAGTGGAAGGAAAGGTGAAAAGTGACAGTGGAGAAGGCGGACGATGGGGCACCAAGATCAGTTGTGTGAGGGAGACTGAGCAGCGGTGCTACTGTTCAGATGTTCACACCTATGAAATACTATTGGCTGATGCCAACGGAGATGGACAGCCCTTTAAGCAAATTTGTCAATTGTAAAAGCTGGCTAAACCGTAATTGTCACTTGTTGTAAGGGCCTGTCCAAAAGTCCCTTTCTCTACTTGTGAATATATGCATGTGCCAACCTGTGTTTTTTGGAGTGTGGTGCGTGATGACAGCTCTAACCATAAAGCTAAAGGTGTCCAATCGCGTAATCTAAAATTCTGAATCAGGTGCCAGAGTAAGCAAGCCTTACTCCTAGAAATTCTCCAGAAAGCAGAAGCCGAAAACCTGGCAAAAAATTCTAAGGTATTGAAAAAACAGTTGCATCATCCCCACAGAGCAAGATAACACTGTGTCTCTGCAAAAAACAAACATGTATTACTAGGCCACAAACCATCCGACTGGGGCACGCGCATAGAGAATTCAATTACTATTGACAGTGGTCTGGTGACAGTGTCACATGTTTTTAAATTTCGAAAATGAAGCAGTATTTTAAATTCTTTGTGATAAACAACATCCTTGGAAATGTACTCAGCAAACAAATGTGAACTTCTCTTTCTTGCAGGCTGATTGTGCTCCTAGAACAGAACAGATGCACGCATCACGAGGCTTGTATCAAAGCCGTGTCTGGATAATTGCAACACGGGGAAAATGCCAATGCTTTCACATAACATTAGGGAATCTAACAACCTGCCCTTTTCCTGCATTTATTGACCCAAAGTGTGCAATAATGTCTCAGCTGTGGGTGTGATGGATCATAGCAGACACACTTATGGAGCTCACAAAAATGGGCCATTCAGAAATAAGTACCTCTAAAATAAATGTTCTATTCCATTGTAACTCATGTGGAGAGATTTGTAGTCATCGGGTTCATTTAAAAAAGAACCGGATGGTCCACTTAGGAGCGCTTCTGCTAATTGTGCCCCTTCCATTGGCGATGGGGACCACTAATAGCCTCTTCTTAGGGGGAGAGGATTGAGTTTGTTGCCTCACAGAAAAAGCATTCCTGACGTTTTCAGAACACTATGTCATTGAACCTTTAGACAACACAGATGTCCTAACCTACTTAAGGGAAACAATCTGGATGACGTATTGAAAATAACAAATTGTTATTGGAATGCAAAACAACATGTTTTAGGAACAATATGCTCACAGTTTCTTTTGTTCGTCTGCGCTGGATTATCTTGAGACGCACCTGACTCATGAAACAAGTGAAAGTGCATATATGAATTATTTTCAGACTGAATAACATGATTTCAAATGCTGACAGTTGATTCAGTGTACCCCTAAATACAGAGGGGCAGAATTACAAGCCCCTTGAGCTACTTTTGCATCACTTTTAACATGGGAAAAGTGACGCAAAAGTGGCGCAAGAGGCTTGTAAATCTGCCCCAGACTACATCAATGTAATGTAATGTAAATTGATACTTGTATAACGCACTACTCACCCGCAAGGGTCTCAAGGCGCTTGTACGAATACCGCTGTTGAACCCGTCCTGGCTTTCCCTGTGAAGCGTCCACTCCTGGGCACCCCCAAGGTGGAGACCAGGCATCATTAGTGTTGTGTCACTCTGGTTTCATTTGTTTACGAGGGATAGCCCCCCCAAGGCTTTCTTAGCACAACATGGACTGCATGCCTCCTGACAGTGGATCGGACAAAAAGATCTCCTCAAGATGGGGTTGGAAGTCTGGACATTGAAAACTGCCTGTGTCTGATCTCTGTAAGCATCGTTTGCATGCACTAGATCAGCCCCTTCCCGCGAGTGATGGCTTCATGGCAAGGGCTGCATACCTTCTGGCGATGCAGACACTGTTCTGCCACTGCAGCAATGCAACAAATCCAGCCCCTCTCACTGAGGTGTGTCATTCCACCATTTTTACGTTTTTCGTGGAAAATGTAGAAGCCTTAACTTTCAGGCTTGTGTTCTGCAATAAATATTCTGATGTAACTACAAGATAGCATTGTTATACTTTTTTTACAGGTGGAAATATATAAAGGAAGACAATTACCAAAAATTTCCGATCTGAGGGGAAAATTTACAAGAGTAGTGGCGGAGCGTGGCATTAGCCTCCTTGGTTTAACGACACGTACCCCCACTTCAGAAACGCAGGGCTGCCCCATATTTAAAAGAATATGGTGCAGTCTTGCGTTTCCCTCTGCACTGATGTTACATTTAGCAGTGTAGCACCAATGCAGGCACCCCTGCACCATAGTGCAAGGGCGTCTGTGTGCAGGGGAAGATTGTTTATGTACAGGAAGGTCCCCCTTCCAGCACATAAACAATCTTGAAATGCTGTTTTGTCACTTCAATGTGTGCTGCTTAATGTAGCACACATGGAAGTTACAAAATGTCATTTAAAAAAAAAAAATGTTTTTGTGCACGATGGGTCACCTTCCTGAACATTAACAATCCAAGGTGTTTTGCTTTTTCCATGTGTGCTGCACAAGGCGGCACACATGGTATAAACAAAAATGAGAAGAAATAAATAATTGTCCTCATTTCACCAAGACCAGGTCTTCCCTAGTATTAATGTAGGCGCTGCCTCCTATCTAGGCTACCCTTGTAAATAGGGGGCAGTGTCAAAATCAATGGGTGTTACGGTGGAAGGCCCACCGCAACACCCACTGCCCACCCCTTTCATAGAGTGAAAGGAGGCCTTAATTTATAAGGCAGCGTTGAGCCACATTAAGTGGCTTAACACTGCCTTGTAAATAAGGCAAAGTCCCTATTGCCTCGGGAACATTTGGTGAGAGGAGATCTGAAAGCAGCAGAGCAAAAGGCAGGTAGGGAGGTTGATATCCAAACTGGTCTTCAAAGAGGGAATGACAGTTAAGACAGGACACAAGTTCCCCATCACATGCTGCTCCCCCAGCCAGACAGGGGCCCCAGTAAATGATTTAGCAGAGGGGCTGGAAGGGGAGGGTTAGGGAAACCTAACCACACCAGTAGGTTGGCTCAGCCGTATCCTAACCTCCAGGAGAGAGCTTCTCCATTTTGTATTTTAAAGGAATAATGCTTTCTGGGAAAAGAATATGCCACGCTTTTGGGGGAAGTTGTCATACTTCTGGATATCACCCTGTTCCCCATTGGTCAGGTGTGCCACCCGCTTGTCACCCAGGAACTCTGGACAAATATGGGAAAGCCACCCAGCAACTCAGATCCCTGCCTGAAACTACAAGAAGAAGGACTGCCCTGCTGGGCCTTTGGACTGTAAAAGAGAAGACTGTTCTCCTACGGACTGCACCTGGATCACACTTTGGTCTTCAGCCCAGCAAGGACTTTGCCTGGCTCTGAAAGGTGAAGGAGTGGACTCCCTGAAAGCAACAGATTAAAAGAGCTCCACCTGCATCTCCTCCATCAAGAAGAACCCAGCTGGACGGCATCAAGTGGACCTTTCAGGATTCAGCCAGGTGCATTGTGTGAAACTTAGTCCCAATATTTCTAGGAGCAACTTAGAGCTTCTGGAACCTTGGATTGGTGCTGTGGACAACTTGGAATGTCAAAAGGACCTTCTGGAAAAAGTTCCGGAAGTTTGAGGAATTTTGGGAAAAAAGCTCCATAAATTGACCGGCCCATCGTTGAGGTTCAAGACGTGAATGTCATACCGCAACCCAGCCTGCATTTCAGGTTTGTCCAGCTGAAAGCCAGGGAGCTCAAGACTTCCAGGATTTCACTGAGGCCTCGTGCTGAACCAAGCCGCTGACTTCGATTTCAAACCCAGCCTGAAGAGGAGCCTAGCTGCATGTTGAGAGAAAAAGTTACAAAGAAGTGACTAAGTCAGAAGGTAAAAATTTGACCGGTGCCTACCACTCATTGTATCGGACCTGCACCCCATTGCAGTCAGCCTGAAAGTTTGACTTGGTCCCGGTCTAGCACAACCAGCAATCCCAAGGTGGCGCTTTCTGTTTTAGGTCTCCTAATGGGGAGTGATTCTGTTTCAAGCTGTGAAGGCTGGAATCAAAATTAAGGTTCCTACAAAACAGTGCCTCCCAGACCATAGATTGTACCTATTTCATTGATAGAGAGTTGCAGGAGTTTGTCTAATTTTGCCCAACCAATGAACGGTCCTTACTTAGATTTACTTTTTTCTCAAATACTGGCATTTCCCGTATCTTGCTTCAAATGTAAAACCCAACTATTTTTGTCAAATGAATACTCATATGCCAGGTTCTTAACTTGGTCAGATATTTTTCTTTTTCTGTTTTTTAAATTTCGTCTCGTGCTTTTTCACTTATATAGAACAGTAACATACATGATTACACATGACTCAATGGCGACGAATTGCAAACACAAAAATATGTGAGATAATGAATAAAACATAAAATGACAGTACATTTTGCATGTAAAAATATAATGTACAATGAGACATGACTTCCTGCATTGCACACATCCAACATAGAACTACAAATCCTGTTGCATGTATTTGTACCTAAGTGTCCAAATGAAATATCATATTGGGACCTGTTGACCTTGTGTCCTCGTACACTTTTGTGATAGTGTAAGCTCCTGTGCAAGTCAGAGCTTAAATAGATAGATTCTTGTTTAAGTGTCCATAATTACGCTTTTGCTTATGGCGCATTTTGTGCTGCAATTAATTGTTCATGGTGACTCCTGGCCTCGGTTTGGAATGTGCCGACACGTTTTGGGTGTAGGTTGGGTGGAAGGTCGTCTTCAGGCCAGTGTGTTTTCTTGTGGGACACATATTTTGTCTTTTGGAAATCTTCGGGTTTCCTAGAGTGTGTTCATGGACCAATATGGAAGGTGGTCTTCCATGAAGGGTTTGGAAGGCGAAGTGCCTTACGTCCTTATTAGGTCTCGCTCAAGACCTATTGCTGCTGAGTTGGCTCTGAAGGGAGCAAGACCTGGGCACCCGTGCCGATTGCACATCGTGGACGCGCATGCCCAGCCTCCCGGAGCCGTGCACATCTCCAGAAGCACATCTCCAGATTGCCAGGGTCAGCCATGCCTCTCCAGTCACATGCGCACACACACACTGCATACACACACACTCACACACAGGTGCCAAGCCCCCCAAGCCCCACTTACCGCCTCAGCCGCCACTCCAGACTTCTGCTGCCACCGCTCCTCTGGGCCATCCACTCCGTGGGCGCGGACTTCTCGCAAAGACGGAAGTGCCGCCCCACGACTGCCGTGAGCGTGCACATCCCGAAACCGGAAGTTCGGGAGAGTGCACGCTCACGGCTTGTTCCTCTTGTGTTATTCTCCATTCAAAGACATCCGCAGTAGTTACTAGGGATTTGTTTCTTTTCCAACCTCTTCGAAAATGGTCGTCAGCTTTACAGCATTATTCTGCGTTTCTGTTCCAATACTTTGCAAGATGTCGCCATGTTTCAGTAGCGTGCAGTCCTTTTTTTGTGTCGGTTAAATTGCACGGTGGAACTACTAGTCCCAACATGTTCCGAGGAAGTAGGCCAGTTGCATGGTGAGAAGTCAGTTATTCGCTGCTTCCATTGGTGTGCCAAGCGGGGCGACACTCATTTCCCAGCATGTTTAGCGGTTGTTGCCGGAACATGGCGGCGCTCAGGCTTTGAAGGGAACGTTGTTCCAACGGAGAGCTGTGAGGAGACAACGTTTGGATATTATGTAGCTCTTCAGACCACAGTTCCCCCATTTCTCATCGCTGTATATAGCAATGCAATATATTGGTAATTGATTTTATTTACTACTGCTCAATTTACAGACCTCAGGTGGACGAGTGGTTGTGTTGTTTTTGTCAGGCTTCACATTTGTGCTCTGATGATTACCTACGTTTCAGCAGCGAGTGTTCAAGTGAATGAGCAATTCTTCCAAAACCAGTGGGGTATCCATATTCACGAGAGTGCTGATAATAGACCGTGTTGGCTATAAGACAGGGTGCTGCTTTCTTCCCTGGATTACAGTTCATTGTGTGCTCACTACACTCGCTGTTTGAGCCGGTATTGCGTGAAACGCCGGCATCTTGTGATTTCGGAAGACTGGTTATAATTGGGCTTAGCCCTGAAAACTAGGAGTTTTGAGCCGCAACACCACTCTGTGACCTTTTCACCAGCGAGGGAGAAGTCCCTGCCTCCCTCCCTGTTTGTACCAGACAGCGCTGCATCTCCTTGCACATTTAAGGTGCGGGGGTCCGGTTCAAAACCCCTTTTTGGGGAGGGGGGGACACTCTTCACATGCCAGGCCCCTTGTGTACCCTTCATTGCACTCCTCGACGCCTTTGGTCACTTAAATGTCACCCTGCCAGCCAGATGTCCATCCAGTGTGATCTGCTTAACAAACAAAGGGCAGTGAAGCCTTTAATGTCGATCGTGTGCGGCGATAAGGAGATTCATTTGTTTTATTTTTGTAGTTTCTATATAGCAAGAAGTTGGTTCTAGGGTTTAGGAGTCTTTTACATGAGCACCACGTTGCATTACTCAAGGTCATTTTGATTTTTGGCACTGGGAGATTAAGGGATTTGTGCAGAATTCCAGGTTGGTGAGCTGACACCAGGACCTGTTTCCCCCATTCCAAAAGAACCCCCCACCCACCCCCCCCACACACACACAATTATTTATTTTATTTTAGTCATTCGCATTTTGATTTCCTGGTAAGATTTCTCGCTTTACCTTGCTCGCCACCTCTTGAGCTGGCGTGTTTACCTGTGCTAGGCGTCAGGGCTACTTCGGATATTTCTGGCGTCCTCCTCGGGTGCCCGCAGTCGCTGCCTAACTGGTCCACACCGCGATGGAAACGCCTGGTGTGGTATTCAGACTTCAGTGAACACCCCCTGTGAATGTTGCCTCGTTCACGGTCCTCAGGCCGGAAGCAGATATTTGAGCTCTGCTTTCCACTGTGTACTGCCTTTGTATCCGGTCTGGCTTAAGGGCGCAGCAGTGTGCCTGACATATTGTTAGCATTAAAAAACAAGCATTCAATAGGTCTCGCATTACTGAAAGTTTGAGCTATTAGTGTTGCAAGTAATAAAGAAACGCCACTAGCTCAAACTTTCAGTAATGCGAGACCTATTGCATTGCAAATGCTTGTATACTTTAGTATACCTCTTTGCTTACTTGAATATGTGGACACGAGTCGGACGCGCGCTTTTCCAGTGTCAGATTTTTCCTTGTGAGCGCGCGTTTGCTGCTGGCATGAGCTGTGAGCGTGTACGGCGGCGTCAGCAGCGTCTGTTCTCGCGCTCCCCCATGCTTTCACTTTTTTGACTCCACATGAGCCTCTCGCAGGCACCTTCACTGCCGCCGACCTCTCTCCCACAGTGCTTGTTCTATTTGTATTTAATAAGGTAAAATGGCTTGTCCAGTTGCCGAGCTGAGGTTGTGCAATTGGGCAAGAGTGTGTTGTGAACGGAGATCATCACTCGCCTCTATGTACAGAGCAGAGCATGCAATAGAAGCACATTTAAACATGTATCATTTCATTCACCCAAACCTCAGAGCCGTGAGCACGGGGTTTGTGCTAGCATTGTTTTCAAAACCGATCCAGCGGCTTTGGAGAATAGACTCAAATATGCTCTCAATTTATGCAAAAGGCCCAGTCATTTCATGGTGACTTACAAAAGGTCCTGAAACCTGACTTGTAAACCCGGTTACCTAGCAACACGTTCGAAAGTCACTGGGGGGGTGGGTGATGTCTGTATTTCTCTCTATTTTGCATACAGTATATGGATATTAATGTTGACTTGATGGATGCGTCGGTCTTTTTCAGGAATGAAAAAAACTTCATTGCCAACCAAAATTCATACCCAAGCGGTATTCTTTTATTTGATATTAGTATGACAATTATGTGACTATCTACGCAGCTGCTTTTATCCCAAAGATGCTTCTCACCATCTCAAACATCTCCTCACACTGTTATTGGTACCTCACACTTCCAGTCGTGTTACTGCTAATTTAGTTGCTCGTCTTCTTGAATACTGCCTTTTGCTTTCTCACTGTCCCGTTTTTTCTGTCCCTGGTTGCCTTTTTCAACAGGTTTACAAATTTGCTCACACTGTTTCTTCCCTGCAGTCCGTGCACTGCCATTTTAAACAACATATATCTTTTGTGCAGCAATCAGTGATTCATGAGAGAAAGAGTGGTATTATATCGGGATCGATTATGCTTGGAGAAAAATGGGGTTCAGAGCAGTGTGATAAGTGGGCTGCGGGACTGAGCCTGACCCCTGGTGGGTGTGCCAGCCCACTCGACAAATCCGCAATGAAAGTGCAATCTTACCCCTGTCATGCGCAAGTGATCATGAAGAAGCCCTGGCTAAGCTTGGTTAGTCCGTAAGCAAAAAACAGGGCATTGATGGCGGTGACTTACATGTTAGGTTGCCCCAAAACCGCCTAAATAAGTGCCCCCAGTTGGTGCATCCTCAAGTGTTTTTTTTCTGTGAGCCACAATAAGAGGGTCCTGATGTTGAGAGTGCTCATTAATGTCCTTCCCTCTTCATTGTAGGTGGCACTGTCACCAAGAATGTGCAATGGCAATGTGGACTGAAAGCAGTGACACACATCACTCCATTTAGCTTCTACGGCTGGTTTGAATTTTTGAGAGGGATCATTCTCAACGAAGGTCCACTTGATGTCCATCTCCCCCTTTCACATCAGAGAGGTTAGGCAGGATCTTTCCTTCATCCCCGTAATTTTGTCTCTCCCACTGGGACTTCTATGCCCATCAGCAGAATGTGTTACTGCCTCACTTCTTCCCATTTCTTTTAGAAGAGTCGGAACGGGGCAGCCCGCTCCTATATGCTTTGCTATTTCCCCTCATTTCCAGGCGGTTTGGCTCATAATTAGAGGAACATCGCCGCTTAGGCTGTGGTAGTTTTTTTGAGCTCACTGAGTATAAAATGGGTTCCCTGGTTTTACTAGCTGTCCTTGGCTCTAGACTGGACGCTCCAAATGGACCACAGTCCATTTACCTTTTCTCTCCTCGCCTTGTAGAGCTTTGAGGATTTACATCTACCAGCATGGATGTCAACAGAGTAGATAAGTAGTCTTTCTCCTGACCTAGCTACCTCTGTTCTCAGCTCAATCTTTAGATCCTATGGTAGTCACTGCTCCTCAAGTCAGACTTGGTTTCACACAAGGATGTCCCATTCATAGGACTGCATGGCATTCACAGTGCTTCATTAGCTTCAGGAGAAATTTGACATGGGATTAGCTGTCTTATTTCACATTACAGTCAGGTGCACAACACAGGCCCCCACAGCCCCAGCAGTGCGGGGGGCCCCTTCAGCATGCACTTCGGCCGGAGAGCTCCATATTGAGTCCGGAGAGGGCCCCTCCACCCACCCTGCAGGGGGGGCCCTCAAGATTCGTTACACCATTGAATACAGTGGTCCATAACAGGAGCCTTCCAGGTATCCTGTGTTGATTTGTTTACCCTGAGAGATTGGCAGAATGCCTCCTCAGAGAAATCCGCATTTCCTATCCTCAGTGAAGGTTTCTTACCACATAAAGGATCTTTTTTTCTCAACTACTTCCAAGATTCCCTCTTCCCTCGACTGAACATTCTTTAAAGCACATTTAGTGAATGTATTTTTCTATTCTTCATCAACCCCATTATGCATCAAATAAACTGGACTTCCTTATTTGAGGGCCTATTTACACGTGTGTCTTAATAAGTAGGTCAGTCATTAGGTAGGCCGGCTTTCATTGTTAATGTGACATGGACTGTTCGTATTAATCAGGAGACTAATTTGCCACCTTCTTTTTCCTCAGACTAGATCAAATTCGTTATTTTTTTGTCAATTTTAATGTAGCAGAGAAAGAGGTCAAACTGTTTTTCATTACTTAATTGTTGCCTTACGACGGCTACATCTTTGGCATGTGCTCTGACTCATGTGGAGGTGCTCGGTCAGAATAAGAGAGACGCATAGCTGCTTCCTTAGTTAAGGTAAGCAAAGTCCTGCTCATAGCTGCATTTGGTATTTGGCCTAACTTCAATTCCTATGACAGCTTTCAAGCAGATCATCTGGAGACAAAAGGTTTTTAGACTAGGACCTTGTAATCGATAGCTCAGGAGTGATTTCACTATTTGTATTTAAGAATAACTCAAGTGTGACAATTAAACCTCCTGGTGTGGGGTGGTTTTGATTTAGAAGGAGGCTGAAGCAGGACCCTACTGTCCGGTTGCAACCTGAAATTAAGTAAATGCTGAAACAAGGATTACTGAATTGATGTGATGATCTTTACCATAAGTAATAGAAGCATACTCCAGTCCAATTAGCATTTCCAGCCCTTCTACGCATGGTGCTGATTGAACCACCTCTAGTCCCAGCAGGTAGGTGGAGAAATACTTTTTTAACAGGCCTGCTTTCACTCTTTATTGATCACATAGTGTACATTTAAACCCTATGTTCAGGTCCTCTTAATAATGTAACATACAGTAGGATAAACTGAGAGACAAGTCTGTCACAATATGTGGTATAGTGAGTGTTAGACCTGACATGGTATTCCCTCAGACCTTTCACATTCACTCCCCTACTTTTGCTAACATGTTTTTTCGCATTAGGACTCTGTGCACTGGTGGTAAGATGCTTGTGCTCCCTCCCTTAAATATGGCAAGATCGATATACACCTCATTGGCACTTTTACTTAGAAAGTCACAGTAAATGATACATTTATTGTACTTGTAAGTCCCTATTAAATGGTACTGCCTGTAAATTAAATGCTACTAGTAGGCAGTAGCACTCATTGTGCCATCTATTAAAGTAGCATTATAAATAGGGCTCCCGGTTTTAGGGAATTTATTTTTTTGCCATTTCCGTCTGTATTTATCCATATTTATTTTTGGGACATTTTTTCTGTATACATTCACATTTATTTTTGCCACAAGAAAAATACGACGGTACAGCTATTGTTTTTCCACATTTATTTAAGGTGACACTGCACACATGCGCTCAGTTGTTATTGGTCAACACTATACATTCATCTGAAAACGTTGCCATTTGCAGAATGTCCCAAATATGCTTAAAAGTGCTATCACAAACCATTTGTCTCAGAGCCTTGCAGTTTCTGTCATCGGCAGAGTGCCACATCCCATCCCCCACTGAACACCTTACTGCCCCACTGAGAGAAACTCACACTGCCTTCCGCTGCAACCCAATTGTGCCCCACCAGTGCTAAAGCTGTCCTTGGCCATCACTATGAGGATTGATGTTTTGTGTGTGCAGAAGAGAACAAGCATTTGCAATGCAATAGGTCTTGCATTTACACTAGTTTAAGTTATTGGCATTATAAATGACAATGCCTTTCATTTATCTGTTTTAAAAACCAAAACATAACAAAAAGGCATTGGCATTTACAATGCCAATAGCTCAAACTCAAGTAAACGCGAGACCTATTGCATTGCAAATGCTTGTTTTCTCTTATACTTGAAATGAATTGTGTGGTTCCCTATACCGGCGCCTGTCTTCCTTTCCATGTCTTACTTTCAGGGGCTTACTGTTTATAATGGGAAGCTATGATAAAGGCAGTAGGCCTGACATATTGATTGTGAAAAACATAAGTTAAAGCCAAAAGGTATTTAAGGGTAGATTGTTGTTACTCTGTATTAACACCTACAGATAGGTATTTGTTTACATGAAAAGTCACAGATTACCTTTGTAGGGAAGGAGTTGATGTTGGTTACTGCCTCTGACAAACTCTATGGGGAAAGATTTACACTGTAATAATTCTTTGTATAATCTCTTCTTAGTTGTCTGCCAGGAGATTGTAATGAAAGAAATCCTGAAATCATACATAAATATATTAAACATATAAATCCACATATATACATAGAGGGCCATTTGGTCAGTTCTGTCCTGACACTGATCCGTCAGTCTCATTAACACTATGCTTCTATCCATGATAGCGCACTGCATGGGTTAAAGGTTCAACCCACATCAGTAAGTGGCACTCTAGTCCTCCGAATGATGGCTTTTTCCTAATCACATGTGTACATCCACCTGAAAATGAGTGTACTTCTGTGTCAGCCCATTAGTTTTTAGTTTTCTCCTTTTACAGTTCTCTTTTATTTCTTTGTTTCTTCTCGTGTTATTTTACTGTTTAAGGGGATGGCCGTGCTATTTTGTCACTTGCTTGCCATTCATTTCATCTGCAGTGTACCACATCCCGCGTGCCCACTTCCTCTAAACCACGAGACCTAGTTGGAAGGCTGTTGCCCATAGTGTATCATTGTTTTACCATTCTAAAATGGCAAACACTTTTTATAAATATTGTTGCGATGCTGGAATATTATAAACCATAGACTATGTAGAATACTTCTTCAAGATGGACACCTGCTGCTGTATTTAGTTTAACTATTGTTTAGACAGCAAAATGTTTTTTTCTACTTATATTCTTTTAATTTATCTTCCATATGTTTGTTAGGAATCCCTCCATCTGTTTGTCCAATAGGCGACCCCCAATTCAAACCCACAACAGTCTGACAAGTCTTCCGAACACCCAGCCCTTTTGTGTTGCCCTATAATGCTCTCACAGGCCTCACCCACCTCTCCTCTGTTGAGGCTTCACAGATAAATCATACTATGGCCCCCTAGGCCTTGCCCACCGCTCAGAGTGAAGAGTTTACCACTTAAAGAAACCATCGCCCTGTTAGCCTCCTCCCAGTCTCATTCCGTTACTCATGTCTGCCTGCAACGAAAGAAATCAAGCAGGATTAGAAATCTTGTGAGATCTCGAATGCCTGCGAAACTTGGCGGCCATCTTAAAATGTGATATATAAATTCGGTGCCCTATTGTTTCACCATTGCTTGGCTTACTGGTCTTAGATGTGAGAAAAGCTTGGCATTTTCGCCCTACCCAGCTTCCCAGAGACTTATCTTCTGCGCCTTCTGGATTTCAGCCACCGCACTTGAGCAGCATTATTCTTCTTATTGGTTCCTGACAACTTGCCGCGTCTTCGCATCGCTGCTCCTCAGCATTTGCAAAAGTCAAGAAAGAAAACGCATCAGAAAGCTGCCTTCCTTGAGTTACCAAGGAAACCTTCAAGGACAGTGCACTTTAGAATATAGCATGTTACTTTGCATGCTATTACATTGCGTTTCTTTACAACAAAGTCATTACAATGACCGTGTTGTTAGAACGCAATACCTTTACAACGCAAGTCATTAGATCGACTTGCTGTAGGGGGTGCGCTGGACTTAGGAATAGTATAATTTACTATTCCAACTCCAGCCAGCACAACAGTAGGGAAGGTGTTGGAACAGTAAAGATACTATTACTTAGGTTAGAGAGCCACCTACAGCAAGTCAATCTAATGACTTGAGTTGTAAAGGCATCGCGTTCTAACAACCTGGTCGTTGTAGTGACCGCGTTGTAAAGGAAATGCGAGTTAATTACTGCATTGTAAATGCGGTCTCCAGCACTTTACCTTTATTTTTGATTTCTTAAAGGCAATATCGTTTGAAGCTGTTGGTTGCTTTATGCTACAGGAACTTTTGGCATTCTACACAAAATAAAAGGCTATGAACTTGAGCCTTGTTGTAGATTTTGGAAAACCTGTTAGGGAGTATCTGATATTAGGAAAATACCAGGATACCCCTTATAAAGATGGTCCACTGTATACTATGCATTAATAGAATACCATTCCAGTCCTCATCCTATTTTTTTCAGCAGTGAGTCATAGACTTAGCAAGATTATAATTGTACATGAGGTTAATAGTATTGTCTAAGACATGTGTCGTTTGCTTCTTGCTAAAATCTGTTACTGTTCGATCCATCTGCACATCATAGTAATTTGTTTGTTGGCCCAAAAGGCAAGAAAGAAAGGCAGAGCTTCAGCCCAGGTCACCTGAGAACCCAGTGGAGAATCACACCATCACGTCCCTGAACCTGAGAAACAGATTTCAATACATTCTTCATTATCTCTCCCATCCCCAACCCCCATTCCCTGGAATGTATGCTGCCAACACCTATTTTAATATACATGTTGAGAGATGGGTGGGCTTTCTTCGCTCCTGAAGAATCTAGTACCTCAGGTGAGTGGACTGTGACAATGTTGTTGTGCATCTTGCAGCACACATAGAAAGAGGAATATGCCTCTAATGATTGCGTTTGTGCAGTAAAGTATCTCTTCCAGCACAAAAACAACATGTTTGACATTTGTTTGCCCATGCACTTAGGGAGAAAAGTAATTGTCTTTATGCAACATGGTTCAGCAACGATAGTTGAGGTCCTGCGGTCCATGAAAAGTAGAGAGTGGGACCTCCCCATATGTACTAAGATATGGTGCTGTAACTTCCTCTCGCCCCGATTAGGCTAGCATGTGCCATGCACATACTCTTTTAACATAGTAAAAAGGTGTGTGTGTGATACCTAGTATAGGTTTTTTACCGGGTTACCCTTCTTGTAGACAGTACTCTGCTTAGACATAGTTAAAAACGTTGTTAGTGTACTGTATAATATAGGACACGTGTAAAGTTGGAAAAGTTTGAAGAAAAGAAGACTTTTCTCAAACGTTACACCTGCTTTGCCCCTTGAGACTTAGGGTCTCATTTATGAGTTTTGTTGTAGGTAGTACACAGGCCTCCCTGCTGCACTGCCCTACATTCCTCTGCGGTAGCGCACAATTGGTTGCAGTGCACCAACGCAGGCACCTTTGCAACATGCTGCAAGGGGGCCTACGATGAAGGGATGATTATTTTTGTGCAGGGAGGCAAAACTTCCTACACAAAAATATATACAAGAGGCATTTTCCTCTTTCAATGCGAATCGAAAAATGTAATACACATAGAAAAAGCAAAAATAAGAAGAACTAAAGATATTTCTCTTTGTTGGGCCTCCCATACGCCTCCCCTGGGAGGAGTACGTTTTTGGAGCTGCCTCAGTGTTACGATTTCTCTTAAATTATGGGCAGTGTCAACAGCCATGGATGTTGCTGGGAATGCTCTCAGAAACACCTATTGCCTGCCCCTGGCTTGGCAATTTGGGCTGGACTGTTCCCATGAGGCACAGGGTCAATATTGATTTGCATATGGCCAGGTCTAAGCTGGGGTGGCATGGTGAGCAAAGAAATTATGGATTTAACCCAGATCTCTTTACTCAGGGTGAATGTTTTGATTTGTTCTGCATTCCATCCGTCAATTGGGTGTCTTTTGCCTGGTAAATATGGAGCAGGCTCCTGCTCCACCGGAACATCAAAAAAGTGATGCACCGTCGGCGCAGGCAGCTTATAAATAAGACCCATAGTTACCTCCATAAAGAGCTTTGCGCTACATTGCGTGCCTTCAAGGATACTTTCAAGTAGTTTCACTGGTTTGAGCTACTTTTGAAGCTCAAACCCAGCACCAATAGTTAGGAAATCGCGTCATAAATTTTAATTAACATCATATGACTAAATTCAAAACAGGCTCACTTTCACTGTCATGTTTTCCTTTCAAAGACTTTGGATGAATATTGAAGCGGTGTAATAGTGGTTCTTCTACATTAAAAAGAAATGCATCACTGTATCCAAATCGTTTTTCGATGATTCATTATGTAAATCTGGTCAGTTCGTGCATGCAAAGTAAATATAGCAATATAGGACTTAAAATTCCCAAAGAATATTATAATTACCTCAGTAATAAGCAATAGCACCTCGATTGACTGGCAAGGGAGGGCTACACGACTTACACTGCAAGCAGTCACTCTTGTTGCCATCAATTGCAAAACAGACCAGAAGAAATTTACAAAGAGAGTGCAAGCGGACTGCAGGAAAGAAGCAATTTAGGAACTGGCTCATATATGTGACAAGAGCAGATTGTAGCATCAGAGATTCTTTATTGCAATCACTTCTGCTATGGCTAGTCCAAAACATACCATATAAATTCCAGCGGGTGAGTACGGAAATAATTCATAGTAATTCATAAACAAGCATTTACAATGCAATGGTTTCGCCTTTGGAAAAGTTTGAGCTATTGGCATTGTAAATGTTAAAATTTGTATTTATGATTTGGTTTTGAATACAGATAAATAAATGTCATTGTCATTTACATTGTCATTAGCCTAATCTTTCGCAACTGTGAGACCTATTGTACCCTACGGACGAGCTCAGCAGACAGCAATTACTACTACACACACACACCCAGAGCCACACACACACACACACACACACACACAGGGACGTCCTGGATCTTTTGTATCCCCATGATAGGGTGACATCTGGCATCCTGGGCATGACCCCGCGAGTCTGATATTCCTCTCAGTTCAGGTGTCACGGTAACTAAATTCCTGACCCGGGAAACGGGGTGGGGGTGGTATTTCTAATCCCAGCGTTGCCACTGCACTACAAAATGTGTGTTCTGGGCAAATTCATTTAGTACAATATGGCTGAAATTGAAAATATATAGGTTTATGTAGTTCGGTCCCCACAGCCACATTGCATCATAAGCCACATCAAATAAACCGTTTTGTGTCATCGCTATTTAAATATGTCACTTGTGCTAGCCAAATAATAGAAACAGATTTGCGTTTGTAGTATGTGTGTTTGTGGCAATGTATGTTGGCGGCAGTGGTGTAGCAAGGACTTCGTGGGCCCTATTGCTAGCAAAGAAAATGCCCCCCTTTTCTTTGGTTGGACAATAAAAGACAGCGTAAATGGGATGCCGTTGATTCATAAACTTCTTGAGCCGCGGTGCCACTTAACCTGCTGCACCACTGATAGCTTAGCTCCTGGTTTGGGTATTTAAATTTTTTAGCAGTATATTTCTCTGTGCTTAATGCTGGCATCTCGTTGCACCATGTGTTGTGTTTTGGTTTGCTGGAGAAAGGCTTAAATACATACAATTTAACAACAACGTCAAATACCGCTGCCATCTTTACTACGTTCAAATAC
Source organism: Lissotriton vulgaris (assembly GCF_964263255.1). Lineage (NCBI taxonomy): Eukaryota > Metazoa > Chordata > Amphibia > Caudata > Salamandridae > Lissotriton > Lissotriton vulgaris. The sequence goes on along the minus strand of NC_141691.1, from coordinate 1,510,550,230 downwards.
TGCTGACACACACGTGCCTAAATGGGCCGCTCAATACCCCCAACAACTTGACATACCACCAAAACAAACCAGCTTCTAACGTTGAGAATAAATACAGGTTTGCTGTAAAGTGCTTTGACGCTTCTTATAAATAGGCCCATGTTTTATTAAATATCATAAAAGAGATTGTGCAGAAGAAAAGGCTGTGTGAGTTTTCAAATGGCCAGATAATGAAAATCTGTCTGCATCGATTTGTTTGCTTCTTCGCTGGTTTGCGAGTATTCGAGAAATCGCGCGCGCAGCCAGTGCTGGGAAAGCCGGATAATGGAAACATAGCTGGGATTTATTAAGCCCCGCTGGGAATTACCTAGGATAGAGGGCACAGTTGCACTTCCTCGGAACAAAAAAATGCTCCAACCTGGCATCCGTACAGGCATCTGTCGCTTGCTCTAATGCCAGTTCATGGTATACATACAAACATCTGCTTCCGTGCACAAAGGGATACAGAGCGCTTGACAGGTCTGTGTTAGCAGGGTTCGCCATGCCAGTTCTTTATGCAAAAACCCCTAATGCTTCCCGTCAAGCCATTAGAAGTGATACAATCAGCCCAGGCCCCATTAAGCCATCAGTGTCCACCTGTGATAAAGATGGCCATTTGTTTTCTTACAGCCCACTTAATGTCTGCTTAACCCAATTTGTCAGGAAATGTAGAACAATTTCCTCACACCCTGAAATTTGGTACTGGTTCAAAGTCGAAAGGCCAGGTCTTGTCTTATTCAGATGCTGTAATAAACAACCTTCACGTCGAATTCTCCCCCAAAGTAGATTCTGTTTGCCCGATAATGTCATTACCTGAAGTAGAACAAAACCATGTTTATTTGCTGTTTTATTATCTCATGAACTTTTGCATATTAAGAGCTTGTGTGGCTCGCTTATGTGATTACAATGATACAGTCTGGGATCCAGCCCGCCTCTTTGCTTTGGATAATAACAACCCAGAAAAGCGAGATTATGCCGATTATTATTTTCCAGAATCGTTGTGAAAATACAACATTTAAAGTGTGCATTACCTGTATAACTTTACAAACAGCTTTTGTTTCCAGAGGCACATGCCCAGGTAATAGATAGAATCATAGATAGATAGATAGATAGATAGATAGATAGCATTGTGAACAATACAGATCAATATACAGATACTGGCGGTTGTTATGCAAGTGGCCGATAGGCAGACATACACAGGCAGACAAATAGGCAAACATAAATATATGTAGACAGACCGATGAGCAATAGATAGTTTGAATTTTGATAAAGCAGTTCAAAGACAGCGTTTAATGCCAACTCATTAAACAGAAGTGACATGAAGTTAAAGCAAGCTGTTAAAAATGTGCATGCAACCTAATTGCGGCGATCGTTCTGCCCATGTAGACATATTTGTTTTTTTGTAAACAAATAATGTCCCTTTATGTCTTTTGCTTTGTTCAAGAAATTTGCAAAACGCCCTATTATTGTAGCGCTTGGACAGCCCAAGCCTTGAGCGCTTTATAAGACACGATATTAGTATAAGATTGGCAGACAAATTCCACCTACCTTCAGAGAGCTATGCTCGCAATCAAAGCCCAGCAGCAAATGCAGTGAAGACAGCATGCAGAGATGCACAACAGCCCAGAGGCTACGCATTGTGTTCGGTGGTATCCTCACTGAATTAGCCCGACACAGTGATGCATATCAAAATATAAATAGCAGCAACAATATTAGAACACGATATGAAACCTGCTATGTCGGGAACCAAACCCTGCTATGCAAAGCACCGGAGCGCATCGTCCCAGACCCCGAGGCTACGGGAGGGGGGCGGGAACGGGGACACGAATGGGGGGGGGAGGAAAAAAAATAGAGTATTGCCCTTCAGTATCTGGAGGAATATAAAGGCGGTCGAACTTGTTTAAAATTGGCCGTTTAAAGATATGAATTAAATCTGATTTTCTAGGGGTTTCTAGTTAAATTTCATTTTCAAGAACCCCTGCTGCTCTTTGTAGAAAATAGTCCATTGTGCTGGTGACTGGTGCGGCGTGGACCACCGCCGCCGTTTTGCCCTTGCTCATTTTACCCACTCCCGGGCCTTTAATATCTGTTAATGCGAGCCTTCCCTTATTGTCAATACCCCGTCAAGTCAGGTCAGGGTTTAGAATAGGCACAGTGACTGGTAGATATATGCAAAGTCAAAACAAACTCTATTTCTGGAGCGATAACTTCCGATCCACTATGCCCACTGAACAAACCTGCATTAACGTAAGTAAACAATGACTTGAGAGCGTCCCAAACAGTGCCACGATATATATCAGAGCTCACCCTCTGATGAAGTTCATCTTTGCAGGGATGGTAATAATTTGGCCCAGCTTGGCCTCCTAGGACGGGCTAAAATAGGCATGTCTTGGCCCGGGCCAAGCATGGGCACGCACCTCGCAGCGGGAAGACTCGGGCCGTAATATGGCGCTCCTGCGCCCGTCGAGCCTTGTGGCCTCTCTTTGCAGGTCCGGGGCAGGGACTCTCGCCAAAGTGCGCTGTACTGTGGAGAAACAAGGGCTCCCTGTCCATTATCATGGTTTAATAGAGCTTACATTGCTAATGATTTATTCGCAATAGGGAAGAGGACTATCATTACGAAACGAACGGATCAATAAACGCTTTTGTCACACAAATGATGTTTTCAGAGAAGAAATATTCAGTGAAAGGTAAAACGAACACTCGAGGCATCTTCTGAAAAGTGCCCCAGTGAAGACAGCATGCAGAGATGCACAACAGCCCAGAGGCTACGCATTGTGTTCGGTGGTATCCTCACTAAATTAGCCCGACACAGTGATGCATATCAAAATATAAATAGCAACAACAATATTAGAACACGATATGAAACATGCTATGTCGGGAACCGAACCCTGAAGCCTAACAAGCACCACGAGCACAGGGAGGGAGGGGGGCGGGAACGGGCACAGGACGGGAGGGGGGGGGGGGGGCGGGCGGGAACGGCGCACGGACTGCGGGGCCATTCATGCCTAAATAAAAAACAAGTCAGGTCCCGGGCCGGCAGCCAATCACAGTGCGGCCCGGGAATGACGTCACGGGGGTGTCCCGGCCGGCAGATTCGGGGGCGTGTTTTTCGCGCTCTCCCCTTCCCATTGGCTGGAAGGTAAAATTCCAGCCAATGGGAAGAGGAGAGGGCGGTACTTAAAAAAAGACACAGAAACGCCCCCGAATCGCGTTTTCACTGGAAAGCGTGATTGACAGCCTCTGTCTCCCAATGGCTAGCCTCCATTTATGGAGCTAGCCAATGGGAAACAGAGGCGGTCCGAACATCCCTACTGTAGACAAAAGTTTTCGATCTGGGAGGGGCACTGCGTGCCCCTCGCCAGGTCGAAACCTAAAAAGGTGCTAATTGTTGATGCACTGGCAAATCATGTAGAGTTTCACACGCTGTGAATGATGGCAAGAGGATGTTGGCCAAGTTATCATCTCGGGGGTAGGTTTGGATTTGTTCTCACAGTGTTTTACAACCTGAGCAGGAAAAGTTCAAGCCCATCTAAGTGCACTTATAAGTAATTTTATTTCTGAAATAATTCCTCTTCATTCAATTTTCACTGTTGCTTTTCATTCCCCACCTTTCTGTTGAACGTAGGGGCAATATCCATGCCTTGCCCAGAGTACCTCTGTCAATGTAACTGTATCAGTAACTGACATGATGGGTACCCTATAAACCTCGATAACTGCTTCCTAATGGAAGTGCACCCTGATTTCACTTTTTTTCTGACGCTTTTCCGTGTCTGGCCTACACTCACTATGTAATTTGTTATGTTTCCTCTTCCCCTTCATATGTCTTCATCATACAGAAAGTCAGAGCAATTCCAGTGTGCAAATACCCACACCAGGAATGGTGGACATGCCTATTTTTACACCTTCTAAAGGGCCTCATTTTTAAAGGAAGGTCCTATAGGACAGGTGAACCCCGATATTAACCCTATATCTCCTGCACTTGAGGCACATCTCATGGCCTGCGCACAGCCAGGCCCAGAACCTCCATGTGCTTAATGGAATACATTGAGAGCATACAGTGCAATGATGTTACAGCAAAAACAAAAGTGAAAGGAGACCTTGCTAATTTTGAGTTATGCTTTCACTTTTGATCGGTGCTATGGGCCATATCTGTGCCCCCGAGCACTGAACAGAATGGGACAGGTAGGACTGGTAAGGGAATAATGTCCCCTTTCCAGTGCTGCCTTTCCTCAGTGGATTGCGCTGGGTGTGCAATCCCCAAGCAGGGATCTGCTCCACTAGGCCACGAGGGAGGATGCTTGAGGGGGAGTGACTCCCTGGGCTTGGGCCTGTGCTCCCCAATCCACCAACCTGGGCTCAGTTTGTTTTTCATCCGCGCTGGCGTTGGATGGGGATGTTCTCCCCTAATATGACTCAAAACAATAAGCCAATAAAAATATATTTTTTAAAGCATTGGCATGCTACCAAAGCATTTGAACACTTAAGTTTATTATCAGCTTCTGTGGAACATCTCTGTACGTCACGCGGCTGTTAGCGACCGCATTAAGGTCTTTATTCAGTTATTTAATACAATTTTGCCTCTTGCGTGACTCCGTAACTAAGGTGGAAAAAAGTGCGTAGGAGCCGGAAGCCCACTTCTTACACACACCCATCAGGGAGTATTCAAGCACTCGACCAAATAAAATAAACTATTCACTAGACAAAAATAACTGTATTGAATAGTCAGAAGCTCTTACTGGGTCTCTGCTGCATGAAGGACTTGCGAACCAGAGTCTGTAAGCTAGTATCCTGCACTAACTCTCAGGTCCTGCTAGGTCTCTAGTTTGCAGTGGTATCTGCAACCTCCTTTTGGAGCTGGCTACTAAAGCCCTTAAATATTGATATAAAAATTGTTTAGTGGACCGAGAGCCCCTAGCACATGAAGATGTTCTAATGATCTGAACATTGTGACTGTGGATGCATATTGAGCCCTATCCATACAGAAATCATTAGTATCATCCAATGGATTAATGCACACAACTGACCGTCAACAAATGAAGAGAGGATCAAGGCAAGACCCCAGATGAACATCCTTCAAACCATACATGCATTCATGCTTATGCCACGGATAGGTACCTTCTACTTAGAGTTGTATACTTTGCAATGTCTGTCTTCGCCCAGTCTTCTTCCTAGGCTTTTTTTGGCTCCATGAAAGATTTTTTCGGATAACGCCTTCACCCTTATACTGCTGTATGCACTTATCCTCCATCTCGTTGACCATGGGAGTCATTGAGAGCCCTGTAGCAATGTGACATACTTTACCAAATTGCTCATCTGGCCAGCTTCAAGTTCCCCCAACCACATTAAGAGGCAGGAGAAGTATTACATTTCAGATGGAAGAGCAACACCTGTCTCCGCTATCGGAAATACCCTCTCAGTGACTGGTCTGCCACCTTGTATGGTATCAGAAGGTCCATCTTATTTATCTAAGGATGTGCAAAAGAAAGTTAGCCATTTTCCTCTCCATTTGGGACAGCTTTACATAGCAATCATGAATAGCTTGGTGGTGCTGTAGTATGATACCAACATATTTTGCCCTAAATATTGTTTACAAAAAAGTTTCAGAACTGGAGTTAATAATAGAAAGTCTTTACCCAATGAACCAATATATTTGGAAACAATATTTAGGCCATATTATTTATGTTAGTTGATATTTTTGCTGTAAGGTGACATATAACTGGTTTTAAGATTAGGAAATGATCAGTGCCTGCTACAATCTGGGTGAAAACTCCATCACCTCATGAATATTGATTCAATGTTTTGGGATAGTCAACTACTGCTTTGGGGGATTGTCTGAAAAAATGAAAAAAAATCCTAGCCAGTCCCTCAGGCTGTGGTGGCATGGGGTTAAAGGCCAATAATGTGTGTTTTCAACAAAAGTGCTGGACCTTGTGGACTGAAGTACTTTTGGTGAAAAAAAGCATGGCGCTAGCAGCAATTCCTAGTTTGATCGTGCCTCTAATGACCCAGTGGTTTAGTGGCTGGCCTATTAATTCCTAAATGTGGCTCTGAATATGAAGGATTCTTGGCTAAGAACAGGATTTAGCCAAATGGCTACAGCAGTCAACCTCAAACCTGAAGAACCAGGTTTGTGTCTCGCCAAGAACAACTCAACATCCTGTGATTCTGGGTAAATCACTTCATCTCCACGTGCCTACCAAAATGAATATGTCCGTCTGTAATGTAACTGATGCTCATGTAAAGCAGAGTCTTACATCTTTGCATTCACGCTGCGCTCTTACAGGCCTCTCATTTACACCCTGTGGGGAAGCAGCTGCCTCGGCCTCAACTGATTTTGCTTGTGTTGAGTCCAGCCCCATTTTGATAAAATCTAGGTTGAAAAACTCTCAACCGCTCAAGCCACATGTGTAGCACTGCGTAATGTAAATGTGACATGCCATCTGAGTCATCTAGATCTGGGAAGAGCATGAGTTGACAGGTGTCCAGGCCCACCATAAACATGGTTTCTTACATCATTTAGGGAAACCTCGAAGTTTCAGATGAAAACGCCTCGGCTGTTATGAACCTTTGTTTGGCGGCCCATCCACGACCCACCACAGGATGTCATACGTGTACATGGAATGCCCACCCTTCCAACACATCTTTCATGCCAAGGACTTGCTTGCAAAAATAATCAGCGACCCCCGTGCACAGTGAGAAAAGTCTTCGCATGTCAGGGCAATTAATAGTTTCTGACGACACAACCCCTGCTTCGAGGCTTTGTTTGTGAAAAACAAACATAATACCGAGTGGGCCAACATGGCCAATTAACTTTGGAGAAACTATACCTGTTCCAGCACTTTCTACAGAAATATCCTGCCTCAGCTGCGGGGATCTTAAAATATGTTGGGCATAAGCAAGTCAGTCCAGAAATCCAAGAAACACGGGGGGCTGATAACTCATAAATTATACATAAATCACAAGCCTTTCTTTATGACCTTGAAATAGCACTGTGCATGGAGAGAAGTTAAAAGATCTGCTTTACTGCTTTGATGTGTAAATATGTGCTAACCTAACTAACAAAGGTATGGCGCCTGTTTGAACTGTCACTTACATCAGCAGTCAAATTTACTTGGTATGGTTCACGACTTTTTAAACTAGCAAACTTATTGTGATTTGTACTTGTGTTTGGTATCTATTTTCTTGTATACTGTTATACTGTTGCGCAACTCCTCTGATGTGTCAGCAAACTAACTTTTGACCTGAATTTTGACCATCTGTCCTGAATTTTTTCATTCACTATCAGAATTTGCATCCATGCCAGGTGATCACCCTAACAGCAGTATTTATGGCCCGCCAATTAAGTTGATTTTCGGAGCGTGTGGTTTCTATATTTTACCATATCAAATGCAGGACTGAAAACGCTGAAGTCCTAAAATGTGTAGAAAACAAAACTTATTTTATAACCATAAAGGACACGAGATTTCTTAACGTGGGTTATTTTCAGATCGACATGCACACAGGCAGATTAAAAAAAATGTTGCTTTCATCTAAAATGTTGGCCGATTTATTTCAAGTTGTATTTGCACCTGCACCATTATTGAATGTTTTTTTTTCAAAGCACCACACTCATTTCCTTAAATGATTCCACTGCAACTAAAATTACTTATTTGAACTTGAGCATACATATAGCTCTGCAAATGGAAAGGAATGCGATATATATATATTTAGCAAGTTATACACGGGAAGTGACCATATTGAATTCAACATTTATTTCGATTATTTGTACATCATGTTTTGTTTCAACACCATCATCTAATCTAAGGCATCAAACTACACAGATCCACCAATCCGCTCCACGATTACTAGACATCGCCAGGGTATGCGTAATACCTACACATTTCCAACACTCAAAGTATTTCACAGATAAAGTTTATTGTAAAGCGTAAACTAGGACTTTACGGTCTAGAATATGTTGAACTATTTTACAGTCATTTCTACAGTCATTTCTACTCCTTTTCGTGCTCATCTGTAACAAATATATACATGTTTTAATCTGGTGACCTGACAAACCAAATTGTACTTCTTCCAGCAGTATGTATTCAAAAGCAACATTTTTGAGGGCAAAGAGAACCAAACTTCTAAACACTTTCAAGGCCTACCACCAAATAATTACATGTTATTACATTTAATGGCGCTTTAAAGTAAACCCGTTTACGAGAACAAAGAAAAACGATTTCTCGCGAGCTGTTCACAAAAAATAAACAACTTTAGTTAATTCAGTCATCTCGGCGTCAATATGCACTGCCAAAACTACCCTCTTTCCCCTTTCGCCTCCCAACCCAACAAAAAAAAAACCTGTTTGAACTGTTTTCTCCTCCAGTTACAAAACAACTTTGCAAATATTTCCTGACAATCGCCTCACAAGCACCCTGGGCCTCTCGTCAAAACTCTGGCTGTGATACACTTGGGCCTGAAATACGAGACAGTCGGGGGTCAAATTATGTAGAAAGGGCCGACTGAATTATGCGGCCGGCAAGTAAAAGCAAATGATGTGGCAAGGGTAGACGAATTATGCGACGTATTTGCAGAAGTTAAATGTAAAACTGCCCGCCTGGGGGGCCCTACCTGCTGGCTGCTTCACAAGTCTCTCTAGTGCTGCATAAAATGGCTGCGCTACTTCTCCCCAAGGCTCCAACTGCAAGCATGCGCGGGAAGAAGTGAGTCCGCGCAGCCGCAGACGGTCCCTATCCCAACTCGTCACAGGGTGGGTCTCACCACGCCCTGTGACGATTTGGAGGGGTTGGGAACACGACAGCAAGGTCTCCTGAGTCTCCTCCACTCTGATTGACATGGAGACGTTAGCAATTCCGGGCTTGTGTTAAAAACGCCCGGGGCTAACTTAATCTCCACGCCATCAGGGGGTGGAGACTGGGCATCCAGGCTATGTCTTTTGCCAAGTGATGACATCACAGCCTTCAGGGCTGTGAGGTTCTCAGCCGGCCAAAAGACCGAGCAGCAAGTCAATCAGTGGACGTCACTGACTGATCTTGTATAAACTTGGTGCGGCGGCGGTGACTGAGGCTGGGCAGCAGTCAGCAGAGTCAGAGACAACAGTGCCCTGTGTTGTGTGTTCTTTGAAATGTATTTAACAAACAAATAACCTGATCTTAATGTCAACTTAAATCCTGAGCAAATTACCTGGGGTGGAGTCCCGACGCCCGCACAGAGAAACCGCCACTGCCAGCTTCTAAACAACTCCGGCGAGAGACAGCGAGCCGTCGCAGAAGTCAACAGGAGCTGGGGAAGGCAGAGAACCGGAATCGCTGCTAAAGCACTCTTCCTCTGCAATGCTCCGACGAATCAGGAGAGAGAAGGAATCAGGTAAGAGGGAGTCGGGAAAGAAATACAGGAGAGGGAAGGAAGGAAGACTGGAGCTCGGGAGGCTTGACACGAAAGACTGGAACGCTCATGGAGACGCTGCAGTTTGAAGCAAAGCGTCTCTGCGTGTGGGGGCAAGGCTTTTATAGTCCTCCTAGGCGCGTGATCTTCCTTCTTCACGTGTTATGCAAAATCCGTTACAACTTAATAGTACAAGTGAATCATAGCCAAGATCTTACAACGAACATTGCTAAAGACATGTGCAAGAGAAACAAGCATTGCTAAGAGCAAACCATAAAACGTGATTTTTACAAACAATGTAATGTTAATTGTAAATGCATTTTTTGACAACATCAAGTGCATACCCTATGTACCCATGGCAATTATTCCCTGCCATTCAATGGAAAATGGGAACGTTGCACGCAATATCACAAACCTTCCTTGTACTTTGTAACTCAGTCTGATCCACCCAGAAATAGGTGATGTAGCAAATGTCAAAAGCATACAAACCTTCCTCAGTTTCAAAGAGACTTGGGAAGGGAAGACTTTTCATCAAAAATAATCTTCTATTAAATTTTAAAAAATAAGCAAAATAACAGAAATTAGACACATTTACATTCTATCTACTTTCCCCTTCCTCTGATTCATAGACAAATAGTTTTCCTTAAAAGTCTTTGCTTCACCGAAATGCTCATTAAGACAAGTTTGAGAGTTGTTAAGTTCAGGGCCCTTGGCCCACATGATGTAGGAAGGACGACACAGACACTGGAATGTGGTACTAGAAACTAGCCACGAGCACGTGCACTCAGGCTCTGACTGGTGACGCCCGTGTTAGATGGGTGAGGGTGTGTTTGTGTGGGCCAGCCCTCGGGGTAGTGGCTGGCAGAAACACTGGACTGTCCAGCAGGACACAACAAGTGTGGAGTTCATCACCCATCATCTACTACTGGCTCATTTAGTTGAATACTCGGAAGTACAGATAAGACTTGGGAGAGCTTTCAGAATGTTTGAAAATACCCATAAAGTTGTTATTTTTTGAGTATTCGCCAAATGTTCAGCGACCACTTTTCTGGCACTCTATTGGGACATGCATGAGACAATTTCTGAAATCGATGAAGAAGGGATTAACATATTTGCAAGTCAAACACTTTCATGGGATTCGCGCATTCTAAACCACAGAAATGAATCTAGTTGAGTTGGTGGGCGTAGTTCGTGAAGTAGCGCTACGCGTAGCTACGAAAAGTGCACTTTGAACTATGCGAGCTACGCGTAGCACTACGCAAACTGCGTAGTAGCATGTTCACACTGTGCAAGATGTTATTTTCAGCGATTGCACAGTGCGGACAGGCATCCAGCACTGTCCAATCATTGAAAACGGCATCTTGCATGGTGCGAGCTGTACTTTTCTGCCGCTCAAGTAGATTTTTACTCGAGCTGCAGCTTTCTCAAAGCGGTCTGGTAGTTTCTCATTGCGAGCCGTCGCGAGCATGCGCAACCACTCGCAATGAGAAACCTGACCTTTCCGCATTGAGAATCTCGCTGGGAGGTTTATTTTCCATGCTCCCGAGTGGCAACTTGATGTTGCTGATCGCGAACAAGGAAAATGTCTTGCGAAGATGTCATTTTGCTTGCCCGCGGTCGCCAACTTGAGGTTGAGGACCGCGAGCCAGCAAAAAATGACCGCTGCACTAGGCTACGCATGTTTGCACTGTGCTACGTGCAGTTCGCGTAGTGCAAAGTTGCGCAAACTTCGCAAACTACGCAAGCGTAGCATAGTACTTTGCCCAGGGTTAGATATTAGCCTAATTTTACTGTTTCTCCACCAGGAAAATGTATTTCATGAATAGATTTACAGGAGCTTTTTAAAATGAATAGGGGGCGAGGTACCGATCTGGAATTTTTGGTGCTTTGGGGATGTTGACATATGGGCTATTACCGACCGAATTGGAAATGTCCAACCTGAGCCTCTTGTAGGTGAGCTCTGAGAGTAGTAACTTTATGTTTTTTCTAATAATTTCGCAAAGTCCTTTCATTCCCTTGATCTTACAAGCATGTCAGCAATTGATCTGAGATACTAGAGGATTTTAAAGTTGAAAAATCTATATGGTGGTTCTAAACCTCTCAGATTTGGGATTTTTGTTAACGTCAAGGAGGAAAAGTTGCCTTAAAACTGGCGAGCTTTCTGAAGAGCAAAACTCTGAATTGATGAAGGGGCTGTGTGAGCCATAATGCACTCCTTAACTCACTCATCTGCTTTCAAACCTTGCTGACTAATGCCCGCTTTCTCTTCTCTATAAGAAATGAACAGCGTTTGATTTGAGAGCGATTATTTTTCAAGGAAGCTTGGCTCTGACAAGATCCTGTCCTTCTCCGTGAAGAATTTGTCAAGGGGGCTGGCGAGCAGAAACCCATTTTCTTGTTAAATTGACAGGCTGATTTTTAATGATGTCAAATATCATTTGTAAAACGTGATCAGATGATAAGGATTGATCGTCAAATAATCCATGTTGATTTTCCTTTTAAAATGATTCTTTACAAATGCACATTAATGTTTCATCTGTGTCAATATACAGTAATTACATACCAGCTATAAGAATTCAAATTATAGTTATTAAGAAATGAGGGCGCTTACACTACAGTAGACTAGAGGAAATGCTTCTGAAATATTTCACACAACAGTTTTCTAATACTTGTGAAGTGATTACGCAGACATTTTTCTAAATAGTTATTTGTATGTGTGTATTGCGAAAGTAAAATGCAAAAAGACTGCTTTATCGTTTTTGAAAGATTTGCAAGCATAATTGCAAACAAAAGAAAAAGAGCTGTAATATAGAAAAGAGACGTTTCCAAGTTCAGATAAGAAGCACCAAAAGACACAGCTGGCACCTTCGAACAGGTAATGTGGAAATGCACCAAAGTATTTGGGGCAGACATTTATGGATGGATATGTAATTTTTCATTGACATTACCAGAACAACACCCTGTAGCAAATATGTTTTTTGCACATTAGGCCCATATTTAAACATTTTTGGACCTATTATTTGATAGAATTAGGGAGCTGAATACATCTATTCAATCTCATAGTGTGCTTACTCCAGCCTTAAAATGGTATTGGTAGAATTGGTTTATTTAACTTTCCCGTAAGACCACAGTAAATGGGACAGAAAACTCACCAACACCATGACCGATAAATGTCATATATTAACTGCACTGCGTATTTTTACCATCCACACATATCACTTAAATATATGCCACAGAGAGCACCAGTATGTTCTAGGTGGACTACAAATTAAAAGATATTGGAATGACGCATGACATTGCAAAGTGTTTTCAATATTTTAGAAAACCTAGGTTCTATATTAATAAGCCACTCCAAAAGTGTGCATGTTATGTGTTTTTGTATATTAAGTGGTTATTAAAAGTTGTGATTTAAAAAGTATAGCCTTACAGCAACTAGAGACCTGTAAGCTATTTTGATGTTTTGATGTGTAGATTGAGCTACATTCTCCTAAAGACAGACTTAGGTGTAATAAAAGTATTTTGTTTGCAGCTTCCCTGGGGAATATGATAGAAAAGTCAACATTATTTTCCACTTATTTTTCAAACTCTAATTTAATGGTGAACCCAGATTTCGATACCTTAAGTGGGAAAGTCATTTTTGTAAAAATGCACTTTGGGCTGCCTGAGCCAGACCTGGCCTAAAACATGTCCTGTCACTCAACTCACCACCACAGTCTGATACATGGTCATGGCTGATGATGATGTCCCCTACCAAAGTACAATAACCTTCCCTCTGGATCCAGGAAGGCAGAAGTGTTGCTACCTAATGGCCATATAGCAGGAATTTGGCATATATGAGGGGTGCAGTACAGATTATTGAAAACATGACAACCTCAGCACTTAGTGCCTAATTCCGAGTTTGATGGTCCATTGGACCTACAAACTCGTGGTGTAGGTGTAGTGGAGGTTGAGGGCTGCCGCACCAGCAGTCTGACCTCAGTATTACAAGTACAGCAGCCGTGCCTCAATGGGACTGTAGCAACCACCAGGGAGCTGCAATCCATGTCAGTGGCACAGCGGTTTTGAGGCTACAATATGCTATGTGGTGCCGTCGCGGTACCCCCAAGCATATCACAAGTATCCTCACCACCAGCGGACTCATGGTTCCTACTCCACGAATCTTCTGGCTGTGAGGAAACAAAGGGGACCTACAGGGTCACCTCTAGTCTCATGCATGGGGATGCATGGAGGGGGCACATGTTGTGCAATGCTGTATGCATTCACCCCTGTTCCTGCACAGCATGGACTCCACAGTCCATGCTGTGCAGGAGCATGCAATGGCAGTCCCAAGCGGTGCAGTTCTAAGGGTTACATATGAGTCTTTGTACTGCACCACAGCTGGACCACCACCCCGCCTGCCCACCAGACCATGAAAATGCTCGTAATCTGGTAGGCAGGTGGCAGTGGACTTTGGCAGGCCCGGAGCCAGGTGCTGGTGGGGCTGTTTGCTCCAGGACCGCCTAAGTCATAATCAGGCCCTCAGTCTTTTGACTCGCTGATCCCAAATGGTATCAGCAGGCTCTTCTCCCATTACTTACTAGAGCCCTCTTAGATCATTTGGCTCCAGACCCAGGAACAGGGAGGGAGGACATGCTTTAACCATATCAACATGGAAGCTAGCTCATCTAAACTTGGATGTAGCTAAGGACTTACCTGAAACTCCCCTGAGGGAAAATGAATTCTGCCATTTTTAATGTAAGGGTTATGGGAATGTTTACAGTAGGCATAGAGGAAGTGCTGCAAATTGACCTAATCACTGGACTTGAAAGTAGTCCGGGTTGTATAAGGGAAATCATCTATTCATTGGATTGTGTGCAGGATAATGCTAGCATCCGAGAAGACTACACTTGAATAAAATGGCTCTTCAGGTGGAAAGAACACTCCTAAGGTCAGGTTTCTGACAGTTCCATTTTGCGAGTTTAAAATTGTGATGTTTTGCGACTCGCAATTTGCGATTTGCAAAATGGAATGTACACAGTGTATGAGACAGTATTTGCGATTCTCAAATAGGTCGCAAGAGACCTGCCTCATTAAAATTCATGAGGCAGGTCATAATTTGAAACCCATTGAGAGCAGATGGCACTCACAGGGATGGCGACTATTTTTTAAGAAAGCTGTATTTTGAAGGGAAATGCACCCTGTATTCCTTAAATGAAAACCAGATGTGTTTAAAAAATAATAATGAAATGTTTCAGGTTCCGTTTTTAGAGCAGGCAGTGGTCGACGGAACCACTGCCTGCTCTTAAAAAATATTTGCACCTATATTCGTAAAGGGGAAGGGCTCCATTGGGGACCCCTTTCCAGTTGCGACTGGTCTACCACCAGCTTTCCATTGACTGTAAAATGCGAATGTTTTGTGATCGCATTTTGGTCGCAAAACATTTGTACATGGCACTGCAAGTCACTATGAGGAAGTGTCACCCTTGGTAGGCCCCTTCCTAATAGCAAGTTTCAAACCCTATTTTGTAAGTCAGTAATAGGTCACCAACTTGCAAAATAGGGTTTTTTACATGCCACAGACCTATTTAGCAGTGGCAAACGGACGATTATCCATTTGCGGCCCCTAAAATGGGTCCTACATCTGGCCCCTAGTTCCTGATCCATTCTGGAAAAAGGAAACCCATTTATTTAAGGACTTTAGACTCCTGCTGCCATCTAGGGACTGCAATAAGTCTCCAACTGTCAAGTGACTGGTTTTCTGTTTACATTCTCACCTCAAACTTTATGATAGGGAGATCGCTGTGATGGCGGAAGTTAGACCTGTCAGCCTTAAGGTGGTCTTTCCCCAAACCTTTTGCCTTCACCCCTCCTATGTTGGTGATTCGTTTTTGTGGGCTCTAGGGGTCAGATGTACGACTCTTACAATTTGCGAGTTGCAAATAGCGTTGTTTTGCAACACGCAATTTGCGACGTGCAAAGTGTAATTTACAACAGTGTCTCAGAGACTGTCTGTGACTCCTAATGAGGTCGCAAATTGCATGCCTCATTAATATTCATGAGGTAGGTGCAATGTACAACCCCTTTGGGAATGGCTAGCACTCCCAGGGATGGTGGCCTGATGGGGTCAGGAGGCCACCAAGTCTGTGACTGCATTTTAAATAAAGCAGTTTTTGTTTTCAAATGTAGCCTGTTTTCCTCAAAAGAAAACAGGATGCATTTAAAAAAAAATAATTACAAGTTTCTGTTTAATTTTTTAGGAGTGAGCAGTGGTCCGTAGGACACTGCCTGCTCTTAAGAAATGGTTTTGCATCCATTTCTTCCGGTTTGTGAGTGGCTTACCACCTACTTGAAGTAGGTGGTAAACTGTAAGTGTTTTGCAACCACAATTGCGGCCGCAAAACAATTGTACATTGAATTGCGAGTCACTATTAGGAAGGGTCGCCCTTGGCACACCCCTTCCTAATAGCGAGTCACAAACTGCTTTTTGTGGGTCAGTAATAGGTTACCAACTCACAAAATAGGGTAATTACATGGGGCAGAAAAAACGGTTACACATCTGACCCTAGTACTCAGTGCACTTTACAACTGCTAACTAATGCTGAAGTGCTTATGCGCACTATCTCTCGATCTAAAATATGGTCAAATTGTATCACACCTGATTGGCATATATAATTCACTATAAATCCCTAATAAAGTGGTAATGCATATGCCCAAGACATGTAAAATAAATGCTACTAGTTGGCCTGCAGCTCTTATTGAGCCGCCCACTTGAGTATCTCTTTAAAACAGGTCCCTGGCCTACCATTGTAGCCTGAATGCAGTTTTAACCTGTCAATTCGACTTGGCAATATAATCCCATTGCCAATCCATAAACCCTCCTTTATTGCATAAAGGCCACCTCTAAGGAAGGCCCTAGGAAGCACATAGGGTAGGGTGCATTGTTATGAAAAGGTTGGGCATGCACTTTAATATTTTACATGTCCTGGTAGTGAAAACGCCCTAAATTTGTTTTCACCACTATGAGGCCACCTGTACAACAGAATAACATTTGATTGGCTTAATACATTTAAATACGTTCTAACATTTAGTTGGGAACAGGTATATTTTTCATGATTGGTATCTGATAAATCAAAATTAAAAACTATCTTTAATAGTTAACTCAAATTTTAATTTACAATTTTGAAAATGCCACTCTTAGAAAGGTGTCATTTTCCTGCCCTATTTGGTGACTGCAGTCCATTCCTGGGCCAAATGACTGGGTGTAGCTGACAGTTGGTCTTTGTTTATTCTTCTCAGACAGCCACACAATAAAGGGATTAGGTGGACCTGGATAGATCACCAACTGGCAGGATGGACTATGCCTTCAGACAAAGGAATTGTCACCCCTGCATTGTTCATGCAGGCAGCTTGAAGCCAGGGCAGAGAAAACAGGAAATTTCAACTACTTCAAAGGGAATTCTCTAGAAATGTCTCCTACTTCAAAGGAGGCACCAGGTATAAAAAGGGGACTCTCAGACTCACACTTTAGTTCACTTTCTGAACCTGCGGATGGTCTCTCCGAGGACTACCTCCTACTCTGGCCTCCTGTGTACTCAACAAGGATACTTTGCTGCAACTAGATAGAGCCTGCCTTCAACTCTCAGAAGCCATTGCAAAAATGGGGTAACTCAATTGTTGCCGCGGACCTGGGTACAATGTGATACAAAAAACAGTGGTCCTAGACCTTATTTCTGCAAGAAACAAATTATTTTACTGTATGGTCTGTTCAGCAAATTATTTCATGAGCTAGCTTAAGGACAATGTAACAGCTCATAGTACTTAATACATTATTCAAAACAGAAAGATGTGCAACGACCTGTAATTCAGTTCACCATGCATTTTATTCTCATGTCAATTGGTGAAACAGTTTTGACTGTACGTTTATCATTTTGTACTGGAGGTTGCTCCAGAGAGAACGTGCGTAAAAGAAAGGGTGCTCAGGTGTAAAGTGGTGAAGAAGAGTTATCAAGGTGGTGACATAAGGAAAACAAAAAACTTCATGTATTTAAACAATTCGGACTGGTTGTAATTCACTGTCCTGTTGGACCTGGCCAGATTTATACAACATTCAATTTTTGTTAAAGTTTCAGTTTGCATAGAAATATATTCCACAAATGGACGGCACAATCGCAAACGATATACAGCTCAGTGTACCCCAGGATACTCTCTGAAGCAACCATCAAAAGCCTGAACATGATAGTCTTAAAACCAAGTCGCCATTTTGATAATACGCAAGGTCTACAGGCTAAAAAACCAAGCTATGAACAAAAGGAACATCTGGAACTTAACATAGCGCTATCCATAGCAACTAAAGTGTATAACGTATGCACGAGCAGCATCAAAAAGGAATATTCAAATCACATAATAGAGACATACGCGTCCTCGCACTGCCAACAATTCATCAGGAGCCCATATCTGTGAATACAAAGTACAATCAAAGGGAGAAGAAGTCTATTCAAACGAGCACAGACGACCTTCCACCGCCTCCAGCCCATTACTACAATCCCAGGAGTGATGCACAACTGCGGGCCCCAAGTACAGACCAGCCCGGGGAAGGTTCTGTCTCCTGGGGGGTATCCAACTCAAAATCCTACAGAGCCCTTGGATACCCAAGAGGCAATACTGAAACATACACAACCATTCGAAGACCATTCAACAGATCTAGAAAATCTAAAAGTATTGCTATACCTGGAATATATCTCGCTGGGCATTTGGGATCTCCTCAATAGAGGAAACCTCCTGAAGCTTTGCACTAACATCCCGGGTTTAGAAAACATAAAAACGTCTGACATCGATAGTGTGGCTTTCTATGTCCAAGGGCCAAGTGAAACAAATGAGACAACAGAGATAACTTTCTCCAATCAGGCTATGGCTGAGGCCCTGAGGGGATACAAAACACGACTGGAGAATTGGGGAATAAAAATCAAGACCCCGCTTGTTACTAAATATCCAGTAATCTTGAAAAGTGAAAGGCCAAAGGAATTGCAGGAAATTCATGAATTAAACAACCAAAAATGGATGAACAAAAAAGGCTCATCACGGCCAGCAATGGGGTACATTCTACATGGTTCCAAAGGTAGCCCAAAAATAAATCTGAGGAGTGATACCTCAATCCGAATCATAACACACATAGAAGGGGGCAGTCGCTCGTGTTTGACCATAGGGAATACTTTTAAAGATTGGTCCTGGCTCCCACGGGTCATAAACCCCAGTCCCTAATACCAGGCCCTTCCCAAGCAAGGTGTAAATACCGCCAACAGTCCGGCCCCCTTTAAAAAACGGCCTCGCCCTGCATAGACGCTCTTTAGATAACATCCAACCAATTAACATCATGACTTGGAAAGTCCCGGGGATCACCAAGGTTTTGCAAAGTCCATCTGCAATTACATTCTTTGATGGAGCGGAAATAATTTACGCCTAAGAGAAATGGGCAACTACATCTATACCGATTGGAGGCTATGCGGAATATTTTAAACCCGCAATTAAAGGTAACATTTTTGGGAGACCCTCCGGGGGTATCTCTATATATATCAAGCACGCTTTGAAAGTACATTTTACATAGATAAAGAACCCCTCAGACATGTTCCTGGCTGGCACTTTGAAAGGCCTAAACACTTCTGGCGGCCCATTACCCATACTTTTAAATAATGTCTACTACAATCTCCATGGACGGGGCCTGAAGGACACGCCTATTCGGCTGATAAACCAGATTGAAACTTTGCTTCTAGAGTTTGCCGCCATGGACTCTATCATCCTTGGGTACTTTAATGCATGAAATAGGGCTGAATGTACATGAAAGTCACCCTAACAGGAGCACCGGAAGATTCAATGCCCTTATGCGGTCATATAATTTGGCAACAACACACTCTCTAACAATAAAGGTTGAACCAGGGGCATTTTTTGCACCCACTTACAACAACCAGACCACAATAGACTACATCTTATTGAGTGAGAGACTACAAACACACATGTTGAACTAAGCAGTGTAACCCTGGAGTGAAAGTGACCATGCCGCCCTAACTCTGCAGCTAACCATCATAGCGAAAATCCGCCACACTCTCCGCTGCATTGGAACAACCAAGGGCAAAGAACAGTATAGACTCCTTAGAAGAACCAAATGGGGGCTGCTTCCAATTAACAAATTTGACTCAAGGAATATTCAAATCACATAATAGAGACATACGCGTCCTCGCACTACCAACAATTCATCAGGAGCCCATATCTGTGAATACAAAGTACAATCAAAGGGAGAAGAAGTCTATTCAAACGAGCACAGACGACCTTCCACCGCCTCCAGCCCATTACTACAATCCCAGGAGTGATGCACAACTGCGGGCCCCAAGTACAGACCAGCCCGGGGAAGGTTCTGTCTCCTGGGGGGTATCCAACTCAAAATCCTACAGAGCCCTTGGATACCCAAGAGGCAATACTGAAACATACACAACCATTCGAAGACCATTCAACAGATCTAGAAAATCTAAAAGTATTGCTATACCTGGAATATATCTCGCCGGGCATTTGGGATCTCCTCAATAGAGGAAACCTCCTGAAGCTTTGCACTAACATCCCGGGTTTAGAAAACATAAAAACGTCTGACATCGATAGTGTGGCTTTCTATGTCCAAGGGCCAAGTGAAACAAATGAGACAACAGAGATAACTTTCTCCAATCAGGCTATGGCTGAGGCCCTGAGGGGATACAAAACACGACTGGAGAATTGGGGAATAAAAAGCAAGACCCCGCTTGTTACTAAATATCCAGTAATGTTGAAAAGTGAAAGGCCAAAGGAATTGCAGGAAATTCATGAATTAAACAACCAAAAATGGATCAACAAAAAAGACTCATCACGGCCAGCAATGGGGTACATTCTACATGGTTCCAAAGGTAGCCCAAAAATAAATCTGAGGAGTGATACCTCAATCCGAATCATAACACACATAGAAGGGGGCAGTCGCTCGTGTTTGACCATAGGGAATACTTTTAAAGATTGGTCCTGGCTCCCACGGGTCTTAAACCCCAGTCCCTAATACCAGGCCATTCCCAAGCAAGGTGTAAATACCGCCAACAGTCCGGCCCCCTTTAAAAAACGGCCTCGCCCTGCATAGACGCTCTTTAGATAACATCCAACCAATTAACATCATGACTTGGAAAGTCCCGGGGATCACCAAGGTTTTGCAAAGTCCATCTGCAATTGCATTCCTTGATGGAGCGGAAATAATTTACGCCTAAGAGAAATGGGCAACTACATCTATACCGATTGGAGGCTATGCGGAATATTTTAAACCCGCAATTAAAGGTAACATTTTTGGGAGACCCTCCGGGGGTATCTCTATATATATCAAGCACGCTTTGAAAGTACATTTTACATAGATAAAGAACCCCTCAGACATGTTCCTGGTTGGCACTTTGAAAGGCCTAAACACTTCTGGCGGCCCATTACCCATACTTTTAAATAATGTCTACTACAATCTCCATGGACGGGGCCTGAAGGACACGCCTATTCGGCTGATAAACCAGATTAAAACTTTGCTTCTAGAGTTTGCCGCCATGGACTCTATCATCCTTGGGTACTTTAATGCATGAAATAGGGCTGAATGTACATGAAAGTCACCCTAACAGGAGCACCGGAAGATTCAATGCCCTTATGCGGTCATATAATTTGGCAACAACACACTCTCTAACAATAAAGGTTGAACCAGGGGCATTTTTTGCACCCACTTACAACAACCAGACCACAATAGACTACATCTTATTGAGTGAGAGACTACAAACACACATGTTGAACTACGCAGTGTAACGCTGGAGTGAAAGTGACCATGCCGCCCTAACTCTGCAGCTAACCATCATAGCGAAAATCCGCCACACTCTCCGCTGCATTGGAACAACCAAGGGCAAAGAACAGTATAGACTCCTTAGAAGAACCAAATGGGGGCTGCTTCCAATTAACAAATTTGACTCATGGAAAGCAACGTGGAAAGACTGGCAGACTGGTCTTACCAACTGGGGACTTGTAGGGGAATTGGGGACACTTGCCTATGACCTAACTTCTTTGCTTTGGGGGAGCATTACATATAGAACTACCGCAAATCCTGCACACAAATTGGGACATCTCCCAGCCATTAAGGAAGGCACTAAACAATTAAACTCCAAACGCAGGGCCTATCGGGAAACCGGGTCCGGGTATGCCAAAAAAGAACTCAATTAGCATCCAAGAGCCACTCACAACAGGTCTGGAAGGCAAAACGCCCACTTACAGATGAAAAATGGCTGAAAATCCTTGAGCTGCTGGCACCAAACAAGTCCCAAGATTTCTGGCAACATCTAGCCAAGCTAATCCACGGGACCACTAACAGAGATAACCCACATTAAGCAGACATTTGGGAAGCCCATGTGAAAACCCTCTAAACAAACTATCTGAAAAAGACTCCTTCAGAAAGAACTACAACACAAGAGTAGCAACTTGGCAATGCTGCAACAAACCTTAAGGCATCCCTGGACAATTCTGTCGCTGGAGGTAAACAAGTAATTTGCATAATCTTAAAAAAGATTCAACATAATGGAGCACCCGCCCCTAATGGCCTGCCTTGCTCCCTCTTTAAGGAGGACATTGACTTTTGGACTGACAATTTGGATCGGTTATACGCCGAGTGCAGGATTTTAGAGGACGTTCCAGACTCCTGGAGTGGGTCGCAGTTGCATCTCATATATAAAAAAGAGCCAAGCACCGACCCCAGGAACTATCATATGATTGCCCTATTGGACATTGAGGGTAAGGCCTACGCAAGTGACCTTTTGGCAGAACTAGCAGATTGGGTAAGCAGCAAAGGTCTCTTGCCCTTTTATTAGAACCGGGTTCAGATCAGGTGGTTCCACCATTGATAAAACCATTGCCCTGTCATACCTAGTCCATCAAGCAGTGGCCCATTGCACCCTGCCGCTTTTTGCCTGCTTCATCGATTATACAGCAGCTTTCGATGGGGTAGACCGTATCATGTTATGGCAGAAATTGGCAAGTTGGAACGTTAGCCCGTCTTTGCTACAAGCCATCAGATCTCTGTACTCGCGAGCCTGGGTGAGAGTTACATTATCAGGGAGTCCGCCACAGAAGAAATTGCCACGGACCAGGGGTTAAAGCAGGGCTGCATCCTCGCTCCGATGCTCTTCAACTTATATACAGCAGATATGGGCAGCGCTGTGCATGGAGCCACTTTAGAGGCACACAAAGATCCAGCTGATGCAATATGCTGACAACCTTGTTCTTTTGGATCACACCAAAATCGGCCTCCAAAAAGCACTGACAGCCCTCTCAGAGTACAGCACCAAAAACAAGTTGATCGCTAACCCAACCAAGCCCAAGATAGTGATCTTTGCCACCACCCAAATAAAAAGTGGCAAAGTGGAGATTAGGTCTGTTAACTTTGAACAGTGTGCACCTTCACAAACTGCACCAGAAAGGAAAAATGGTCACCTATGTTCTTTTTAAACTTTATGCCGTCTTGGATAGTCCAACAACAATGGCTATTCAGAGTGCTGTGGGCGAAATTACTACCATCCCTCAATTACGCACAAGTATTTCCAGGTAAATTTGCACAGGACTTATACATTGTACAGCTTACAAAAAAGTATTTAATACACCAGCCTGCACCAGGAATACCTTAATTTGCCTGGAATTCAACCTTAACTGACAAACATTAGAATATCTGGCGGCCTTAGCTAAATTCTTTTATCTAACAACGGTGGCACCAGAGAACTCGATAAAGGCTGTTATAAATTACATCTTCCGACAACCTGGCAATCCCTGGTCTACCAGTCTTGCCTCTGCCAAATAACTCTTGCAATTAGCCACAGAGAACTGGGACTCCAGCATAATTGAGTATACTACCATCAAAACAATAATAAAAAAGAAAGTACGATCACACTCACACATGTTGGACATTGAAGCCATGGCAGCCAGGGGCTTTCAAAAGACCCAAAGCTCCCCCCACACACTATTCATACTCAAACAACATATTAGGCAGCTTGTTGGGAGACTAGCCTTACATAGGATTATTGCAGTCAGATTACATCCTCTCCCCTTAAAAGACCTGTATCCAATGGTGAAAGCAAGGCCATTCATTACAGAGTGTCATCTTTGCAATTATAAGTAAGAGTCTCTGGCTCATATTCTACTTTGCTGTCCTGCTCTGCAGCTAGCTCCCTGAATCCACCTTAAGCCCATTCTCCTGCAACAGGGCACACGCACAGCAAAGGAGGCAGTCCAGCAGCTTTATACATTGGATACTGTGAAGCATCTGGACAATTTTGCCAAATGTATCTACTGCACCCATACAGCGTTGATGGATAGGTCCCTACAGGTCGATAGTGGCAAACTCGTGGCCTGTTTTTAAAGCTTAGGGGAGCATATTCAGTCTGGCCACCACCGAAGTACTATTTTTCGTGCCTAAAAGACTGTTATTATTCTCATTGTTTTAACTAAAGTTAGCAAAGGAGGTTTTACGAACACGCTGTGCATATATATTTGTTTATCTTTTTTTTTTAATTGCTAAAAGTCTGCTTTCCCTCTATTTTTACATACATGTGCTGTTGTTTGTAATGATTTTTAGTAACCACACAATAAAGAATTCATTCAACCAGGAAATGTACCGTAAGGCCGGTAACACCCTAAATGCAACCTGTATCCCCTGCGCTGGAGGAAAATCTAACAGTCTGTGCACCAGCAAAGCCTGAACTCTACAACCACAATACCTCACATGCAGTAAACACAACATAGTGGGTAAAGTTAATAAAAGTCAGGCCTTCTGAGTGCCACCACAGTAGTTGAAAGTACAACTTCAAAGTCAAACCACAATGCAAGCTGCATTAAATCATTCATGGATGGTAGAACATTGTAATCTTTCGCTGTTATTAATGTCATCATCAATATAAATGTGAATATTAAATAGAATGCAAAGTATGATTTTTTTCTTGATCTTTACACTTGCTACAAAGCATTCATATAACCTTGAAAGAAAGTCCCTGCACCTTAAAATCGTAAAAATAAAAGTACCCACTATAGACATGTTCAAAAACAATGATAGCCTCTACTTGGGTCACTCTAGTCTGTATTTTTAGATTTAATGCAGCCTACCAATATTGCCATCCATGCTCCAGTGGGGGCCTGCCACTCCCCGGAGTCGTTTCACATGATTGGTTGTGCCCCGGCACGTTCCAGGGCACCACTTCATCTAATATGCACTTTCCCCTTTACTCACAGGGGGATTAATTGTTGAGACTTCAGACAGACAAAATGTCCATAATACTCCCTTTGATGTGACCGCAGCTGCTCCTCTTTTACATTTCTTATTTTAATCAAGCGCCAGTAGGTGTGAAAATTGCTTTTTTTAACTTGGTACCTGCAAGTAGGT
Source organism: Lissotriton vulgaris (assembly GCF_964263255.1). Taxonomy (NCBI): domain Eukaryota; kingdom Metazoa; phylum Chordata; class Amphibia; order Caudata; family Salamandridae; genus Lissotriton; species Lissotriton vulgaris. The sequence goes on along the minus strand of NC_141691.1, from coordinate 1,510,525,407 downwards.
CACTTGCACTAGGCGCATTGGACCTTCCTGGGAGCCTAACAGGAGGGGGCCCTAAAAACTGAAGTGTTTTCTGAAAACCAGGACTCTTAATTGATGAAGGGAATGTATGAGCCCTAAAGCACTCTTTAACACTCTGCTTTCAAACTTGTCTGACTAATGCATACTCTCTTCTCTGTAAGAAATAAACAGGATTTGATTTCAGAGCAATCACTTTTCAAGGAAGGGTGGCTCTGTGACAAGATGCGAAGAATGTGTCAAGGAGGGTGGAGAGCAGAAAGCTTATTTTCTCATTAAATGGACAATCTGCTTTAGATTGACAACAGTTTTCATTTGTAAAACGTGGGCAATTGATTATGATTGATTGACATACAGTCTAATTGTATTCTCCATACAAAAGGATTTCTCTACAACTGCATATTAATGACATCTCTGCTTCAATATATAACCATTACAAACTGACCATTAAGATAGAAATGATTATTCATTTAGACAATTAGGCTGCTTACCTTGAGTAGACTAGAGGAAATGGTTCTGAAACATTTCACACAATAGTTTACATATGATTACTACATTTTACTAAATAGCGCTTTGTGTTGCACTGCATAAGCAGAATGCAAATAGATTGCTTTATGGGTTCTGAAAAATTTGACAGCATATTTGCAAACCCAACGAAAAAAGCTGGCATGTAGAAAAGAGACGTGTTCATATTTACAGAAAGAAGTTCCAAAAGACGGTGCAAGCCATTTCGTATGAATTATTGGAAATGTACCAAGGTGTTTTGGGCTGACATTTATGTATTCCACCATTGTAATTTTTGAGTAGCATTTCCAGATTAACGCAAAATGAAAGAAATAGGGTCATATTCCCAAACTGCACTTTGTAGTAAGATTAGTAGCACTACAATAGTACTGCTCATGAGCTAGAGAATGCTATTCAAAAACCTATGTATGGAGACCTCTGCCTCCTCCTCTTCTAACTTTTCTGCAGAGATGTTCGACCTTGTTGCAGGAATCTCCACAGGTATCTGTTTTGAAAGTAAATGTGGAAGAAACCTGGTGGAGAGGTTGGAAAATAGTGAATACTTATTACTAAATGGGAGGAGCTTAGATGGGGAGTAAGGATGGGTCTAGGGAGGGATAAAGAGGAGTTTATGATGGGAAATGCGTATACAAACACCTACCCACAAAAGAATAATCCATGCACAGTTAGGTTACAAAGACCCTGTTGAGATCCTATAGTCAGGTCATAGCCCAGCAAGTGTACACACCTCAGTGATACTCCCAAATGACTTTGATAGGATGGCATCTTCCTCTGATTAAAGACAGTGATTTCAGTGAACCGAAAGTCTTTCATGCAAGTGTTGCTGGACTTTGCGGTACTCTATGAGAGTACCACAACATGCTTGCAAAGCCGTAAAACACAAAAACAAACTGATATCGAAATGAATAAAACATCCAAGGGATCCTCATAATCTGACCCATCTGGAAAATCATAAAGTTAAACAACAATTAGTATACAGCGGTTCTGAAGCAATCCCGCTGTACTACTGCAAGACCAGAAACAGGAAGGAATCCCTTGGAGTTGTCTGCCACTTTAAGACTCGTACGTGGCATTTCATCAAATAATTTCACGACCACCAGTTCTCAAGCTTTGCAATCCATCTTGGCCATATATTACTGTATTTTGTAGTGTGATCACCCGAATCTCCACTGCCAATTCTCAACCTGTGGTTCCTTTTCATGTGCGTTCCAGTAGTGTAAGTATACAGTGGCAGCATTATTCCACCAGCACATAAGTACATTTTAACAATATCTCAAGGCCATACGGAATAATGATAACATTTATCCCCTAGCAAGAGATTTTCACAAACTCTACAGAGGAGAAGAGAATCAATTGAAGTACAGTGTGATTGACAATATTCGTAAGAAAGGCAGAGGTTGTGATAGGAAATAGGAATTGCATAAACTACAAGCAAAATACATTGTAGCAATGGACACTAAAGACATGTGGGGCTTGAATTGTGAGAAAGAATTATACACACATTTATAGGCTTGTACTACGACCTGTTTTAACTTAGCTTGGGAATAAAATGTTATGAAAGTGTTTTAATCACTTTTAAAAATTGTGTTTTGTTTTCAGGAACTCCAGCTCATTTTTTCTTTGTTTCTGATGATCTAATGAAGGTGTTTTAGGCAGATGTAGAATACTGCAAGTTACTAGAAGATTTAGGTAATACATGTACTTAGTTTTGTTTTTATCAGTCAAGGGTGCATGCACTTCCACACCAGTACAAGGTGACTAATAGGGCGTTACTGAGTTTGCATATGAGACTGAGACAAAACACCTTCCTTTATTTCTGGATTTTGATGGAGGCTTGGATAGTTCAGTAAAGCCAGCGATAGCAAATCCAGTGGGGAGGGGGAGTGGGGGGGGGGGTTGCATATGAAGCAGAATACAATCTGAGTGGTAATCAGTTTCTAATTTTGTTTAAGCCCCGGGAGGGCCAGGACTTTGGGGCAGGCAGAGCTTTATGAATAAGTGGAGGTGGCACACAGACCTCCCTCCCCCAAGGGCTTAATTAAGCCCCAGAGACCACCTTCTCCCCAGAGCTCTTGTTAATAATACTCTGAGGGCTCGCTGACCATCCCCTCCTCAGGGCTACCATTTGGAAAATACATAGGGGGGCCATGCAGACCCTGTGCCCTGAGAACACAACCTCCCCAGGGCCAATTATATTTTAAAAAAAAAAAGAGGGATGGGCTCCACAGCTCCCCTCTCGGGGCATATACAGCCCCAGGGACCATCACATCCCTGAAGCTAGGCCGGGCAGGCCAAAGGGGGTGGCCCCCTTTCTGGAGCCAATCATGGTCCTGGGGACTTCCACTCCCTAGGGCGGCTGCTGCTATGTCCTGGGGTACACACAACCAGGACATAGCTGTTTGCTTTTGCTTGGCAGGAGCTGACAGCTCCTGCCAATTGAAAGCAACACTCAGCTTGCAGCAAGAAGGAGCTGTCAAAGATCTTCTGCTCGCTGAAAGCAGAGGTTTCATCTCCTTCCCTGCCCGCAGACATACGAGCAAAGGAAAGAGATTAAGACTATTGCTCCTGCACACGGATAGATGTATTTCCAGCAGTTCACTATGAGTAGAAGCAATACTACCTCCTGCAGGAGGCAGGAACCTGATGGGGACCGCAAGGGCCTTGAGGCTCTCCCTTTGTTCCCATCCTGCACACTGGAGGCCCTGGGTGGGCCCAGGGCACCCAAGGACTTATTGCCAAAACTGGCCCAGGGAGAGGGGTTGCGTGCCCCCCTTCCCCCATTGAAATGTGGATGGGCCCGAAGGGATGTGATCCCCGGGGATTAAATAAGCCTGGGGAGGGGTCTAAGCCCCCCCATTAGATTTGGGCTTGTTAAACATTACTAAAGTGATATAGAAATAAAACATTACAAAAAATCACTCCACCTCTGACACGCAGGCCCTTGCCAATGTTGTCTCTCTGGGCCTTTGTCCCCAAGTAACCACTGCACTAATCTCTATTGCTTTCTCCCTTAAGTTGCATAATGCATCAATCGCTTAAAGGTGTATGAGATACTGGAAACAGACAGATCTGTATATCAGTTGTTTCAATATTTGGGGTACTTGGTATATTATAGTCTTGTAAACAGAGTCATTAAACTAAGATCTTCCACGCATATTATTTTTATGAAACAAACACTCTTTTGAGTTGATTCACAACACAGATAGTTGGTGAACATTTATTGCCATTACATAAAACTACATTTACCCATGGCTCCATGAAACAATGTATAAGACCACAGGGGATATCATTATGGGAGTAATGCTCCCCGTGCTGTAAACCCGATGGGAGGCTCAGAGAGTGGGTAGAGAGCTTAAAAGCCTGAACGTAGAAGGTCTTTATAGAAAACAAGAATGTGATGAATAAACGATTTAAATAAATTAAGATTGCAGTAATGTCATCTGCACGGACCTCCTAAAAAGATCATTTCATTTGACAGGCTGCAAATACTGTATTGTGTCCAGTCCTACGAAGGAAACCAACAACAAAATCCCTTCACTGGCTCTAGGAGGTGTCAAAGGCCAACTTTAAAACTCTCTATGTCATGCAGAAAATATTCTGGGGCTGCAGCCTTTGTTAACACCAGAAATTGGCATGAGGGCATGCTTGCCTCCTCATCCATTATCTGGCAGCATGTCTACACACTATGAAAACACGGAAATAGATCTCTGGTGGTTCCCCATACTGCATTGAACCCACTCCTTAGGGTAAAAACCATTTCCTCTGCTTAAGGAAATCCGTGAAAATTAACTATCTTTTGACTGAGACTTCACTACGTCAAGTGGAGAGACTGAGAAATGCTGTGTTTGTGTGCTACTCTCTTTCACTTTGTTACACAATCAAGTAGGCTTGCATAGCTGGACAATGCATGTGAAACTGTACAGAACTATTATCACAAATAAAGACAATGAAATTTAATGTGTGCATAAATATTTGGAATCTAATTCAGGCTGGCGCTTTATTGTCCCAAGAAATGGAAAATAGAAACAGGGAAAATACCAATGATAAAATAGAAAATGAATGCAAACGCAGAAGGGTTGAGCAGCAATTAAAAGTATACTGCAAGAGAGACCAATTTCTGAAAAAACAAGTAAGTAAGTGTGCAGGCTACACACTCTATTTTGAATTTCTAACATGTTTCCAACCATTTGATGGATCTACATGAAATTTGGTGGAGACTTAGCCTGCTTAGCTTTCTCTTATATTAAGCTTGGTGTAGATCCATGAAGGAGGACCCGGATATTAAATGGAGCAAAATATTGTTCATTTTTTGGTATTTTCGGCCAGGGTTGGCTGGGTTCCAATTAGGGGTGTGTGAAACATTCTTAATTTTCTATAGCCTTATGACATTAACTTACCACAAAATTACACTAAATTCAGCAAAATGCATTTAACACTCCAAAAACTACTTGAACAATCCATTCCGGTAAAAATTCAACTTGAAAATATAGTTCTGAGTTGTTTTCTTGTCTCTTGAATTCAAAATACTGCCATTTGCATTCGGATTTGTATCCTTATGCTAAATATTTACCCCAAACACACCATTGGGTAAATAAATCTTCACATTGTTTACTGCCTGCGAAATTACGTTTGAATCAAAATACTGCCACTGGAGTTCCGACTTGTAGTTTTATGCTAAAATTCACTCAAATGTTTTCTTGATTAAAAAAAAATCTTCTTGAAAGGTTTGCAACATAGTGTAATGCCATAATCTCTGTAATTTCAAGGACATTAGATTTTTCAAAATGACCAGAATTACAGCAATTATACCAGCATAAGTACAATTAGTCCCTGGCCTAGTTCCAATGGAATGTATGTATGGGCAGTTGGTTCTTAGAGTTGAGGTCTTGCAAGGAAGGTGACATGGGGTTAGCAGCATGATCCATCTAGGGCAGGCTTAAGGGGGGAATCTTGTATTTGTCCCTGATTGCTGCAAATAGCATGTAATTTGTGGCCCAGTTTATAAGTAGGCTGGTTTCCTATTTGGACTGTGAAATATAATTTGTACATTGTATGTTGGATTTGTAGTTCAAAGTCTATTAGCATTTTGTTAGTTTGCATTTCTCTGTTTTTTCTTGTGTTACTGACAGCAGTTCAATGGGGTTTGCATTTTTTTTGTTTGATAGAAGGACATGTATTCATAGTAAGTTGTTATATAGTTAGCAACCATGAATGGTGTAAATGTATGTGAAGTGGGCAAGATGCTATTCATCATCCATTGCACTGCTGTTTTTATGTTTTGAAGACTTACTTTGGTACTTAATAATATGATTCGTTATGCACTGCTTTTGTTGTTCTATTTGAAAAATGGTTGCTTGTGTATGTTAAAATAAGGTATATAGGGCCAATGTATGTACCTTTTTGCATGCGCAAATGGGTTTGCGAACCCATTTGCGCACGCAAAAACAGTATGGGCCACGTACAAAGCCTATTGTCAGGCCTGCCAAGTCCAGAACAAGGATTAGGCACGTTGTCTGTGCACTAAAGAATGCAGAAGTGAGACAAATTGAAGGAAGAGCAACGCGGGACCGCAAATGGACTCTGGCGATTCATTCGCGGAATTTCAAGATGGCCGTCAACTCGGAAGACCAGTTGGCGGTCTAGTGTTGTTTCCAGTTCACAGGTGTAAGGGTCCAGGTGAAGAGCACGAGCTAATTCTGCTTTGCACTTCACCAGAGCTTTTGGAGAATTCAGACGTTGATTGTAAAGTCCCTGTCACCCAAGCTAGTTAATGGCGTCGCGTTTATTATTTTTAGTCGTTAGGATCCTGAAATTCCCCTATCCACCTGACGTGTTGGTAACGCACTATCACACTTGGAGTAGAATATTTGTCACCACTTACCCGGCAACTCCGAAGTAGGAAGACTCACCTTTTCCAGCCAGTTCAGTCACGAGTGGAGTTCCTGCGAAGACAAGGAGAATACAGATAAGTCACAGAAGTAGTCGCATGGTTATATTCATGGCAGTTAACGAAATTTGTGTAATTTAGAGGAAGTACCAGTACAAGTGACAACGCACAGAAACACTTACCGGATGACAGGAAATTCAGAACTCTTGTAAGAGAAAAAGGCAACCAGAGTTAATAATTTTCAAGAATAGGACAGAGGTATATGAATTAAATACAAGGCTAGAGAGCTCTAATAGGAGGTAAGACAAGTAAATAAACAACATACTTAGAAAAGCCAGTAATAGAAAAAGAGAGTAATTAAATATACAATTATTTGCAGATAAATCCAGAGTGAGAGACAAATTAAAATAAGAAGAGAGAAGAAGAGTAGCTAAACCTTAGATCAAAGTAGGTGAGGAGATAAGTGAGTTTTCAGATAGTGCATACATATATAGAGGCAGGAAGTGTTTGACCCTATATTTTGGTGTATTTGCATTAGGACTTCTACGGCTTTTCAGAATAAGACAAATTTGGAGAAGCCAAGAAGAAGACGATCAAGGGCAGCCTCTTCTTGTTGTTTGTTATTTTATTCAATTTCCCCCTTCCCCCTTGAGGAATCTTGAGAGTCTTGTTAAGTTAAAATACGGGCTCTGAGTATCTTTAGAGTGGAGTTGCGAAAAAGTCTTCAGACTGTTCCTGTGCAATTCGTAGCAAAGCACTGTATCCTTTGAATGGGCTATTGGGAGGAGCTGGTCCTCATGGTGGAACACTCAGAGACAATGCAAAACAGGGTGGTAACTTGGTAACGCTTTATTGATGACCTGTTTGTTTGTTTGGAGGGGGGGTGTGACATCAGCGGAATTATTTATAACAGACATCAATAGAAATAATTTGAGCCTCCAATTCACTGCCACTATAAGTCAAACATCTATTACATTTTTAGACACCGAGGTCTTTGTTGAACAAGGTAAACTAGAGACAAGACTACACCGTAAATCCACTGCTGGGAACTCTACCCTGCATGCCAGAAGTTCACATATTAAACATCTAGTTAACAGCATCCCTTATGGGGTGATGCTAAGGCTCAAAAGGATTCATAGCAGGGAGAGTGACCTGAGAGACGCCCAAAGGAAGAGTAAGAATAGATTTTTACAGAGGGGTTATTCCAGTAAAATCATAGATGCAGCTATCCAAAAAACTGAACTAAAAGACAGATACGAACTGCTGTCAAGAGACCCTAAGTCGCCACTAGATGGGGAGGCTGTAGTCACCAGGCCACCTGAATTCAGAATAATTGTGCATTACAGCGTACAATACAAACAAATACAATCCATCATTAGTAAGAATTGGCCATTAGTCCTCAGTGACCCAGTAATAGGGAATGATCTTCCCAAGAGACCATCTATCACATACAGCAAGGGGCAGTCTATGACGGACGAGCTGGTGAAAACCAGCCCTGAGGTCTTGGAGTCGACGGTCTGGTATCAAACACACACAGGCTTTTTCAATTGTAAGGTATGCAAGGCTTGTCAACAAGCAGTCAATAAATCTTGCTACCGCTCTCCATTCGACAGTAGGGAACACAAAATAGACAAGGTGTTAACATGTAAAACGGAATACGCCGTCTATGTCCTGATTTGCCCATGTGATCTGCTCTATGTTGGGAGTACTAAACATCCCGTACATAAGAGAATTCTTCAGCACTTAAGAGCAATCGGCAATCAGGACAACACCTACCCTGTCGCGAGACATTTCAAAGCAAAACACGACTCCAAGAGCAGTAAACTCAGGCATTATGTAATAGACAGCAAGTAGACGAGGCGGCAATAGAGAGGATAAACTGCTCCGCCTTGAAACTCACTACATACTTGCGCTGAACACTAAGCATCCGTCAGGTCTCAATATTACAGAAGATCTCTATACATGTTTGTAATGGGTCAACTTGAGGTACATATGACATTCTAGTACATGGTCTATTTTATTTGCAAAATGAATTAGCATGTTTTATGGATTCTAAAAATTTGGTTATTTAAATTTATTGTTTTTCTTATTCTGTTATGCTTTGCCATCTTTTAGCAATAACATTTACTGTGATGGTTTTTAGATATACTTAATTTGTAAATCAATTTTAGCCTCTATATACCATTTTAAGGTGTTAATTATTGGTGTAATGATGAATTGATTTGATAATGTATATTTATTTATTTATTACTGTTGATGGTTAGCAACTTACAGACAGAGATTTAACTCTTTTTATGAACTTCTGAAAATCTATTTAATGACATGCGTTGTTTTGCACATCGAACTGTGGCCTGACTATATAATTTTGGTATTCTACTGGTATCACCCTGACCCCCCACACAAATGGCTTCCAATTGAGTCTGTTGTTTTTGCCTTTTGCACTTTATCTCCACCCCTTGGGGATTCCAATATTTAGTGGACATTACAAACGTATGGGGCTCCATATCGTTCCACTAAAAACACGCCCAGGGATGAAAACATTATGCTGCTATAATTAATATTGGATATAAATTATTCAATACAAACATCATGATCTAAGCTGCACCCAAACTTAATAATAATGAATTCATGAATTTTAATATCACGTTTAATATTATTTCTCACCTTCACAAAATTTAGGCAATGTATGTTTATTTACTGATGTTCAAGAATTTATCTATGTATTGGCCGACATTTTATTCATTGTATTAATCATGCAATAGTATAATGAACTGAAATAATACCCTATTGTAGTTTGCAGAGGAAGATTTCTTCCATGTCTATGCACTTTGTAGGCCAAGTTTCGTAACGTCATCAGCATATATAAACCAATGCCGTAATCTTACCTGTGTCATGTGATCAAGTGCTCTGTGTAGCGCGAAACGCGTAATGATGGCTGGGAGCACCAACTTCAAATAAATCACTTTGCACTGAATTTGGGTCCATGTCCGTGTATTCAAGAAAAGAGAAGCCTGCCTTGCTGCCGTATTATCCTCTGATATATATATATATATATATATATATATATATATATATATATATATATATATCAGAAGCACAGTATCCTTTGAAAGTAGTTCTGACACCTATTTAGCGAGTCACAATTTTTCTTCGACTCGCTAAATAGGTTTTGAGACTCGCTATAAAGTAGGGCCGTTCCCTTCCTAATAGGGAGCGCAAGTCCATGTATGAATGTTTTGCGTCTGCAATTGGGGGCTCAAAACACTTGCAAATTACCCCCCTCTTCAAGAGCGTGGTAATGCACTTTTATAGCATTTGTTGGACGAATATTTCACACACTTTTACTTGGCTCTAGCATTGTGTGTTTTTTCTTTTGAATATGTACATCTTTTTAGGATCATTTTTAGCGCCCTTTTAGTGAAGCTAGCAATTAATCTATTTGGACAGTTTTAGTTCAGTAATGTGAAAGTATATGTATGCATATTTTCTGTTAACTAGTGGGTGTTTGTTGCATTTAGTTTATTTTTATTCCTGTTTTTTATACATGTACTACATTTTCTTACCTGGGATTGCTTTATTTGTTTTTTGACTGTGATTTTTCTGTTTGCTGAATTTGCTTTTGTCTATTTATTTTCAGGTTTGCAGTGTCTTTGAAGGTTGGTGAATATTTCTGAGGGGGGTAAGTAATGAGAGCTAGTATATTAGTTATACCGTTGTTTCAATTATTTTTAAACACATTTATATTTTAATATGTCTCTGTATTTTTTAAATACACACTTGTTTTATATTGATATGTGGTACTGTTGAATTGGTTGCTGGAACAAAAAACTGTGGGTCCATTCGCATAAGATTTGTTTTTGTAGTTAATTTATATGGTCATTAATACATTTTTTTATTTTTTGTGTGTGTTTCCCTGGTTATTTTATGTATTTTGATTAGAATGACACTTTGTGTAGAGGTAAAGGATATTTGTTATTTGGGAGTTCATGTACCCAAATAAAAAGGGGCACTTTGATGGGACATACGTGGGCATGTTGCATAATTCAGAAAAAGCTCAGGGGACAGCCCAATCAGCATTTATTGTGGCCACCGGAGAAGATGACACTCAGACACCAATAATCAATCTAAAACAATGTAGTGATATTTATTCTAGGCCTACAATATTCACATCAATCACACTGACACTACAGTCTTTGAATAGCATGTGTGTGAACAAAAGTGTTACTCTCAATATGATGTGCAACTTAAAATAGGTTTATTGGTTTTTGCTCCCCCAAAATCCACAATAGTCTGTCCATGTGCTGTATGAAATGTGCATCTGAACACAAGATAGGAAGTGTGCTTTTAATTAGAAAAAATCTATGGAGGCACATGTTTGGGATCTGTCCAAGGAGCCGCCTTCTTCCATCACAAAGACTTCAGCAATACTTCTAACATTTACAAAGGAACTCAAGTCTATACTTTTCTTACAAACCAATATTGTGTAAGGATCTGTGGATTGTATAGAATACACATCAATTCTGCAAGCACCTTAGCTAGCAGTGTCAGTCTGGTACATGCATCTCTTCTTCCTCATGTGGTAACTCTTGCTATACCTTATGTTCAATAATTGTCAACTCCTTCACCTTTTAACTCTGTTTGAGGTGGTATGAGAAAAAAACACATCAATAGCTAAAGTGGAAGAGGTACCCATTCACACACACACAGTGACACCCACAAACACACATAGTATTCCTCACATCAACACACATGCACACACAGTTTTATCTAATCCTAGAAATGTAAAATACTTTCGATCATGTTGGATATGACATAGAAAAGAAAATCACCATCTTAGTCTCATTAGCTTAGAACTCAATTTGGAGCACATTTCTGATTTTCATTTTATAATTCAGGAGCAGTCCTCTGAAGTTGGTATTGTTGCTGTTTTGCAGCAATGTATATTTGTCAATATAATGCAAAAGTGTATTCACATTTGAAATCCTTTTTGTTTCTCTCCTGGAAATAAAATTATCCTTTGGGCGAGAGGGCACAGAACAGACACACAGACCCTGTGATAGTGTAATAAAGGCTGCTTTAATGAAGCATGAGCACACTTTTATAACATGTTCCTAGTCAAAATGCCATACAGACTACTGCCACCTTGCTAGACATTAATGAACACCTATCCCCCCACCTCACCCACCCCTAGAGCTACCCAAAACCTCCCAGAGTTATCTGCCTTTCACTGTACCTGTAACCTGTATTGTGAAATGTATTAACTCCCTGCTTCTGTAAACCTTCAAATTCCTGTCTTGTGAAGACTGGTGACCTACCCCATTCCCCGTTCCACCTGCTTAAACCACCCCAAACTGCAATGCAAATCATGTAGAGCCTCAAACATATAATCAAAATCTCCACTCATAAAAACCATTATGTAGGGTATTGCTTTATGTTATGTTAAAAAACTAATTTGTAAAGATCACATGCACTAAAATGTTTCTTGGCACTAAAGTATAACACTGGTTGCAAAGATTATTATCCCATAAAAGCCCAACAGCTGGCTTAGTCAGCCAAGTCTTTTAGTGCTTCCGGAAGGACAAAATTACTATAGCTTGGTAGATTGTCCATGGCGAAGATTCCCAAGTAGCGGGAGCTAACACCTCAAAACTCCTGACTCACGATCTGCTATTCTGAAATGTGGAAACAATCAATAAATTAAAGTGAGCAGCTCTTAAGTTACAGGAAGGGGCGTATCTTGTACTCTTGCCACAAACTTTGGTGCTAAGTTATTTACACTCATAAAAAATATACAACAATGTTTAAAATCTGTCTTTTGTTTCACAGGGCGCTATTGTAGCTGTTTCAGTACTGATGTGACATGCTTTGGAACACCAAAGAGTAGCCTGGCCGCCTCATTTGAAGCACTTAAAGAATGTGTAGAAGTCTATTGAGCCGGCCGGCAAGATTCACATCGGCAAAGTGTACCCTGGATAATAGGCGCTATAGCGATTACTTTAAATGATTCCATACACACTAGGGCGGTTACTTTCCTCATAGTTTTAACAAGGAAAGTGCATTTAGACCCTAAAGATTTCACTTGAGTTTGCATAGACAAAGTACAATCAACCAGCACCCCAAAGTTCTTAACCAGAAGTGAGGGGACAGGCAGCAGGCCCAAATTCATAGGCCAGTAATGCTCATCACAAACCTTAGTCTCATTTCTTAGCAAAACAACTTCTATTTTATCAGCATTAAATTTAAGTTGGTTCCTCTCTGTCCAATGAGAGTTATAGCTCTTGGTGTCTTGAAAATATATGTGTGCTGAAAGCCAGCCAACCAAATGAAATATTAACTGGGTGACGTCTGCATATTTATACACATTACAACCTCTATTTACTCCTTTATCAATAAGGGGCCTTTTAAAGAGGTTAAATAGATGAGGAGAAAATGAGGATCCCTGAGGTATTTTTCTGCCTCACCACATCCTTATGCTGAATGAACCTACTAATTTTACTGCATACAGAAACCTGGATCCAAATAAAATTGGGGGCAGGCGATTGTCTATCAAGGAAAATAAAAACAACAAAAGGTTTGAAGCAGGGGTGCGTTCTCGCACCGACCCTGTTCAACCTCTTCATGTCCGACGTTTCCAAAGACCTTGACAATTGCAACCATCCCTCTCCAAAATTAGGGGGCCTTATTTTATCGAACCTATTGTACGCGGACGATTTGATACTGATAAGTCAAACTCCTGTTGGTCTTCAACACCTCATCGATACAACGATCAATTTCTCAGACAAAAACGGACTAAGCATAAATCAAGGGAAATCAAAGGTGATGATATTAAACCAAAAAATGAAAAAACTACACCCACAGTGGTTTCTGCGAGATCAGAAGATGGAAACTGTTAAAGAGTATAAATATCTGGGCGTAATTTTTGACTCAAAAGGCTCTTTTAAACAACAAAAAAAGGCAATTAAGAACAGAGGGGTATCGGTGGCCATTGCACTAAAAAGCATCAAGAGCAAAATAGCTGGTCCAAATTTAATCCCCCTGCTAGATGTTCTACAAGCAAGATTACTGCCATCGATAACCTACGGTAGCGAATGTATGAGAGGAAGAGATGAGTCCACCTTAGATGAAGTAGTAGCAAAATCAATGCGAATAATATTCAGTCTACCACCGTACCCCTCCCCAGCACAATTAAGGCTTGAGTTTGGCCTACAGCAACAACAGCTAGCACATAAAGTTACCTATGTAAAATGCTGGCACAAAGTAAAGAGTGCTGAGCAGGGCACCTTGAATACTTATCTATGGAAGGATCTGGAAAGAGATAAGAACAGCCCTGCAATGGTCTATCTCCAGGCAGCAATAAATACTCTTGCGTTAAAAGACCTTTGGGATGCAAGCTGTATGCAAAAATGTTTCAATCGGCTCATTAACAAAACTGTTAAGATCTTATCCCTGGAAGAAGACAAAGCAGTATTAACCGGGAGGACGCATGGATGGTTCGTGATTCAGAGTTACACCAGGCTGCAACCACAGGCCTACCTAGGTACTGGCTTCTCTCGGGCGACGAAGGAAACCTTCTTGCAGTTGAGGATGGGGGTAATACCATCAAAAGAACATCTACCCCCATGGAAACGCTTGGATTCCAACATAAAGTGCAGACTCTGCAAAGAAACTAAGGAGGATGTATTGCATTTGCTATGCAGCTGTAAAGCCCTTGATACTGAATGAAGGAGACATCTAACACAACTGTGGAACCAAAAACTCCTGCGAACCCGTAGACAGGCATTTCTGGCCTGTTTTAACGGAGAGGACATTCAATTCGCTTGCAGACTGGATTACTTCATGAAGTCAGTAAACATTGCACTAAACCCAGCCGTTACTCTATGAACTGGGAAAAATATGACCAGCAAAAAATTCTGACAAGTAAAGAACTTTTCTCTACTGAGTGTTTGTCTGAGTTTTTGACTTCCCTGCTACTGCAACTACAAAGCTACCCACGGACAGTGCCTCACAGGTTTAATTGGATTTTTAACTTTTTTTCATTTAAGGCCAGCACAAGATGTACTTTGCACATACTGATTCTATTTCATATTTATTAATATTGCACATTAAGAAATGTTCTTATACTAATGTGATTGTATGACATGGCAAATTGTTTATTTCTAGTTTTTATGTACTATGAATGGTGTTCATTAAGAATTTTTAAGAACAATTGCAAAGATTTTTATTAATCAAGCAATAAAGAATTTACCTTACCTTATGCTGAATGAGTCCACAACTACCTCTCTCAATTGCATTAGATATAAATCCACTTCCACTGGGGATGAGTGAAATACATCTACTCAATAAAACTGCTTTTCTTTGTACCTCAACTCTGGCTGCTTAACTCCTCCAACTCCCTCGTTGCGACAAAATTATCTCAACTCCTTACTCAACTCCCTCCTAGCCCCATCTATAACTGCTGGTTTATCTACACATCTCCACTGTCATCTCAGTATCAATTCTGTCCATAACACAAAAATTCCTGCCCAGCATGTCAATACTTCTTTCACGTCTGCCTGCATATATTTTATTGAAGCTAAACCCTTCACCTTCTCCAGGTCATTCTCTCCTAAGTGAATTACCAGAACATCAGGACATCCTTCCCTGGATAGGTTCTTATTCACAGTCAGCACCAATTCAGGACACAGCATCTCTTCTTTCCCAAACCATTTCACCTTGACCTTGTCCACATCAAAACCAAGCTGCTCCCTTTTTTCCTCGGTTTGAACCCATTTTTACAAATGAGTGGCCCATAATCCATATGGTCAGGCCAGCTTCAGCTGGCCCTGGATTTGAACCTACCAAAACAACTGATAAACAACAGTTTCAATTGTCTTCAGCCTTCATGCGCGCATAATGCTTATAGCAATCCAAAGACCACCTACCTATGGCCTTTATCCTTTCTTCTGACCACAACATCTCCCCACTTCTATTGTAGCAACACTTCCAAAGGAATGATTTCCATATTTTCTTCCTTGCAAACCCAGGTGCCACAATGTCTTCCTCAGAGCTGCTAGCAGCAGAAACAACATCACGTTGGATGCATTCCTGCATGGATACATCCTCCCTTCTAACTAAAAGCCTGCCTGTAAAATCTGTTCCACCAATATACCAGGCTCAATCTCCGCACAAGGTATGAGCTGACAAACACTTTCTTGCCTAATGCTCTCTCACCCACCTTGGACCTCCGCAACATTATTTCCACACAAACAATTCCAATGTGTATATCTCTTCCTTGTAGTACTTGGCTGGCCTTAACTGCCAACAGCTCAAAAACCCGAAACACTCCTAAAAACATCCAAACCATCAATAGGGAAAGTAATACTAATTCAATCTTACCCTTGCACACTACTAGAAGACCACCTAAAACCCTCCACAACAGGGGCCACCCCAAAGGTTTCACCTTCATCCCCTGTTAGCCGTCTCCATTGCATCCTTTTGAAAGCAGACAACCCAGCTCCTGCACTGATGGAGCACAGCCCCAACACAACTTACCAAAAAAGGTGATTAGTACCAACTGTCTGGCTTTTCCACTCTAGACCAACCTTGGTCTATTATGTTCAAATTAACTTAACTACAACTTCTCTCCTCATCCATGCTTCCTCTACCTTCCCTCTCCTTTGTGCCCACGATTCAATAAATTTACCCATTGCCTGTTTGTATACCTTCCTCTCAGGTGGCGCCAATGACCCCCCTAACAAGTGCAGAATTCTCATCTGCCTATATCTCGCATCTCTTTTAAAATGGGTGTCCTGTCCCTGTCTCCTCCCATGGAAAGTCCATTGAATCTCCCCCACTGTGAACCAAAGAGCGCATTTGCATTGTTAACATGGTCTCCTGTGACATGCGTGGCCTGAAAAACACAATGTTATGACATAAGTGTCCTAGCACATAAACCTGCAGCTTCAACACCTTCAAATCTCTCGCAGATTGCCTGTTCTCCATCTGTACAGCTCCCATGTTGTCTACATTTAACAAAACTCTCTTATTCTTTACCCTAGTGCTCCACTGTACCAGTGCTACTACCAATGGGAACATGTTCAGAAATGCAATCCTTCTCACTACTGGATGCATCTGTGAACAACTTAAAGATAGGCGCTTCACAGATGGGGTCTCCAGGTGAAGAGAAGGATTTCCCATGGGTTAGCTTAGTGGGCCCTGAGAGTAGAGACATAGGGTTCCAACTGGGTTCAGAGAGGAAAAGAACTGGAACATGCCCCTGCAGTAGTGGGCCAGGGTAAATGTTCTATCGCCCCAAGCAGGAAAGGCAATCAAGGTATTGATTAGTGTACCCTGGCTTTAGGCTGGAAGGGGGTTGTGTGAGAACAGGTCCTTTCTGCAGGGTTATCCCCAAACCTTTTGCCTTCTTACTCTTATTTATCTGCTGCGTGTGCCAATCTTACCGGAGAGTCAACAGCAGCAGGAGCCGCGATCCCCAAGCTCCGAGTCCACAGCGGCTGAAACAGCAAGCAGCGGGGAGCCGCGCAGAGCAGCCGCGCAGAGCAGTGTGGCGGTGGGAGAGCTCAATAACCTCGAACCACCATACAAACCTACAGTAGGAGTCAAGGGCCTCACAGCAGCGGCGGCTGCAATCACTATCAGTACAGCGAAGGAGCCAAGCGAGAGAGCCCTTAAAGGCAAGAAGGAAGCAGTAAGCGGCCCTCGCGAGTGGTGGCAGGCTGTGTGAGAAACCCTACAGTGTTTACACTCGCAAAATCACCTGCAACCTGTAACAAGCAGCAATAACAAGTCAACAGTCCTTAACCCCTAATTCCGGACCCCAATACCCCAATACCCAAGACCTCAAGAACTAGCACAGTGTACAGTCCACCATGAGATCGGGGAAAATTAGGGGGGCACCAGGCGACCAGCAATTAAAACCAGAAAAAGAGGGAATGGAGGGAAAGAAGTTAACAGAGGACCCAACAGAGCCAACAGAGGCCCAAACAGAGGACAAATCAGAATCGGAAAAGCCCAGAAAGCTGAAAGACAGGGAGCAGGAACAGTGTTTGCTTTTTGACCCCAAACAGGAAAATGGCTCGGGGGGCAAAATAGAAAAGGACAACACCCAACCACTTAATCACACCCCATCAGGGCAACCAGCTCCCCCATCAAAGCCAGCAATAAAAGCAGCAAATGGGCTCTCATCACAGACTTCCTAAAAGTATGTTGCAGCCTATCCCCAGGTAAGCAAAAAACACACAAGGCAGTCAAGGAAGCAAAGGAGGCAAGAGAAGCTGAAAAGTACAAGCATAAGGGGGACTGTGTGGACAAGGAGACACACAAGGACAAGGACGAGGTCAGCATGCAAACAAATACAGAGGATGCAAAAGATGCAAGTCAAGTCAAGTCAAGTCAAAGGATTTATATAGCGCACTACATACCCGGAGGGTTTCAAGGCGCTTAGGAAGGGGAGGAGAATTACTTGTCAAAAATCCACGTTTTAAGTTGCTTTCTGAATGCTAGGTGGTTCTGGGTAAGGCGAAGGTAAGCGGGGAGAGAGTTCCATGTTTTAGCAGCCAGGTATGAAAAGGATCTGCCTCCCATGGTGGTCTTGTTGATGCGAGGTACAGTGGCGAGGGCTTGGCTGGAAGAACGTAGTTGGCGGGAGGGGGTGTAGAAGGACAGTCGTGAGTTGAGGCATTCTGGACCGATGTCGTAGAGTGATTTGTGTGCGTGGGTAAGCAGTCGGAAGGTGATCCTCTTATTGACGGGTAGCCAGTGGAGGTCTTTAAGGTGACCAGAGATGTGATCGTTGCGTGGGATGTCTAATATGAGTCTGGCTGAGGCGTTTTGGATTCGTTGGAGTTTCTTCTGGAGTTTTGCGGTAGTACCTGCGTAGAGGGTGTTTCCGTAGTCCAGTCGGCTCGTGATCAGAGCGTGGGTGACTATTTTCCTTGTTTCGGAGGGGATCCAGCGAAATGTTTTTCTGAGCATGCGAAGAATGTTGAAGCAGGAAGAGGATACGGCGCTGACTTGTCTGTTCATTGAGAGTGAAGAATCCAGGATGATGCCTAGGTTCCGTGCGTGGTCAGTCGGGATGGGTGCTTTTCCGAGGGCTTCCGGCCACCAGGAGTCATCCCATGCAGAGGGGGATGTACCTAAGATGAGGACTTCTGTTTTGTCTGAGTTTAGTTTCAGACGGCTTTGTTTCATCCATTCGGCAACTTCTTTCATTCCTTCGTGTAGGTTGGTTTTGGCGGTGCTGGGGTCATTGGTGAGGGAAAGGATCAGTTGAGTGTCATCCGCGTACGAGATGATGTTGAGGTTGTGTTGGCGTGCGATGGCCGCGAGGGGACTCATGTATACGTTGAAGAGGGTGGGACTGAGTGAGGATCCTTGTGGTACGCCGCAGATGACTTCAGAGGCCTCGGACTTGAATGGTGGGAGGCGGACTCTCTGGGTTCTTCCGGTGAGGAACGAGGTGATCCATTCAAGTGCTTTTCCTTGGATTCCGATGTTATTGAGGCGTTGTAGGAGGGTGTTGTGGCAGACTGTGTCGAATGCTGCAGAGAGGTCGAGGAGGATGAGGGCGACTGTGTCTCCATTGTCCAGTAGAGTACGTCCATTGTCCAGTAGAGAACATATGGTCCCCAACCCGCTTGTGTTAGAGGATGCAAGTTCTACCAACATTATTCAGAGCCTACTATCGGCTCACCATGGACCCCATCAACAGGCCATTCAGGCAGTAGTCCACAAAGAACATGAAACCAAACAGGAGTCAGCACACACACCAATACAATGGATCAGCCAAGCCCAAACAAAAAACCTAAGGCAGCAAAACCAACGACTGCTAATGAACCAACAACCCGCGAGACAGTACAGCGAAGAGGACAACTTAGCGCTCGGGCAAGACAGCTTCGACAGCTCCTGCGCTATACCAAGCACACCTGTAGACCCACAACTTGAGACACTCCTAGCTCAGAAAGGGAGTCAAACAATTAACGCACAGGAACATCCTCCTACAAACTTGAATCTACGACTCAAGCAACCACTAATGGCACAGTACCTGACGCAGACGCCCAGTCAAAGTAAGACAAACGTATCACCTCTTAAAAATCCCCAAGACACTGAACTAATTAGTCCTGTTAGTCACAAAGAATTCCAAAAACTATCTTCCCCACGACGAAGCACCAAGAAACATGAGGGTCATTACCCCATGGAACAACAAGAAGACCAATCAACCAGACTATTCTGGGATCAGTTATTAGGCACCATAAAGACAATCGGATCAGCTGTGACTTATCATGCTGATAAGCTAGATACCCAAGTTGAGCTATTAAATACACTAGCTTTATACGTGCAGGGAATAGATCAAAAACTACATGACTTAAATGCAATGATAACAAGGGTACAACAAGCACGGGACACCACATATTATACGTGTCACTGCCATCAAATAATTGACAAGCTTGCAGCCGTTCCAACTATAATGTCAGAGTTGTTGGGGGTAGTAAGGGAAACACAATTAAACCACCCAACTACAACGGAAGGAGGGCTTAAGGAGACAGATGGAACTAACAAGGAAGCCCTTGCCACTAACATCACACCAATAAAAGAAGAAAACAACCCGCAAGGAAGAAAAGGTAGAAATACCTCAATCACCGAGAAAGACGGGGAATGAATAGAGGAACATCAGCATTCAGAAAGCTCAACATCATGCCTGAATCAAAGTTCTTCATCGAAGGTATCGGCACAAAGCAAGGAACCAGAAAACTTTGAAAAACCTCTCTCGAAACGGGAACGCAAACGCATGAGGAAATCAAGGAAAAGTAAAACAAACAAAGTCAAAGCCCTCCAACAAGCACCACAGACATCAATCCAGGAAAAACAAGACAAAAATGACAAAAGGGATAGAGATACTGTCATCACGACGAATCAAAAAAATAATGAAAGTAACAGTGATACACTCAGCATGATGAACCATAAACTCTTGGCAACAAAAGAAATTGCGGCCATAAAAATTCACGACGGCAAAAACAAAATAAAAAAGGGAAATCTGTCAACCAATAAAATTTACGATATATTCAAATCATCAGCAGAGAAGGAAAAGGACAAAGTTGAAAATGAAAAAAACGCAAAATCAGACACAACTCAAACTTTAAAGGAAAAAGAAAGCATCAAGCAGGAAACAGTAATAAGTGGGAAAGGAGAATTATCAACAAGAAATAAAGAAACCAAAAATAATTTACAGCCATATAGTACTATCGACCCCATCGAAAACAAACACCAAGAAGAAGCCAAATCAACTCAGCATGTCAAAATACAGCGACAAGACCCAACAGAAGTAATTACAGGGAATCCGATCAATTACAATAAAAAACAATCGCCCATAGTCCATAACCAAATAGAACTAAGTCCACACTACAAATCGAGAGGATCTCATGATACATTAAATCGAAGTGCAATAATAAAGCTACTGACATCCTTACCAGCCCTGAGCCATATAACATCTGGCGACCTGGAAAGAATTGAATTCAAATCTACTCCCAACCATACGGGGGCAGAAATAACAATAGCCACTTGGACAAACCATTTAGTCACTGAACAGATTTTGAGGCACAAGGAGGCATTTGAAGAGTGGGGTATAAAACTAAATGAAGTGGAACCCCCTCGTTACCCGAGCCCCCTACAACAACTTCCCCGCATAGAGGGCGTCCTAAAAGGAGCCAAAGGACCAGAGACCCATGAACAATTAAAGGATGACCTCAAATTCACAAGACAAATCACTATCACAATTTCACACCCAGATAAAGCCAAAAATGAGGTCAATCAACACTTGAGATCTCAAATCATGCAACAAGGAGTTGCATGAATACAACCTCAAAGAAAAGCGAAAACATCGCAAGACATTAACATCTGTTCTTGGAATGTGAATGGTCTAGCATCCAAAATAGGAGAAATTGACTTTGCCGACTTCATATTACAGTACGATAAATTGCTGTTGCAGGAAACCTGGCAGACAACACCTACTCCTATAGTAGGCTACAAAGAACCTTAAACTTAGCTAAAAAAGAGTCAGCACATGGAAGAGCCAAGGGTGGCTTATCAACATACATCACCACAGATATCCGATGGGAAGAAGAAAACATCGATCTGGATTCAAGCTGAATGCAATGCATTAAACTTGCAGTAAACACCGCTTGTACATTGATAATTATGAACATATACATCCACCCAGCCCACAAATACAAGGGGAGAGATATTCAACAACTGGCCGCCACTATCAAAACGTTAAAGGCAACATATCCACAAGCCAACATAATATTGACTGGAGATTTCAACATGAATTTGATGCAAGCACAAGAGAAAAATCTACCAAATGGAATACCCATCAGGAGAGACAACTCAACCAGACGTGACACATTTGGAAAGAAATGTGCCGCATTGCTAGACAAACAAGCATTATATACGCTGAATGGTCGAGGTCCACAAGATAGTCCGGCAGCATTCACAAGAGTGACGGCAAAATCAGGAGCAACCATTGATTTCAACTTAGCAGATCCAGACCTATTCCCCAGTATCACAAATTTTCAAATACTAGAAAGAATAGAGAGTGATCACTACCCCCAAACTTTTACATTAACTGATTTCGGAAAAAAACATCCACCATCAAGAGCTATGACGCAATTTACTAAACTGTATAATTTAAACCGGTTAGTATGGAACGAAAACACCATAGACAAAATCTTGGAGTTCTGCACAGCTTTTCTGACTACTATAGGTGAAAAATCATTGGGGATAGAGGCGTGGGAGTCCTTAATAAACAACTTGAACAGAAAGTTTATACACAGCCCCAAAAACCGAAATAGGTCACGGATCAGCGGGTCACAATGGTAAACTAAAGCACTGACGATAAAAAAAAAAAAAACTAAACAAAGAATTGAGACAAATGAGAACTCATGGTCAACAACCTTCCCAGGAGGTCCTAACGACAATTAAAAAAATGAAAAGTGACCTAAAAAAAAGAGACCCGGGACGCCAAACGCACATATAATGAGCAATTCTGGACAAAAATGCTCTACGCAAGTCAACAACAAAATTCCAAACTGTTTTGGGCCCACATTAACGCTCTATTCAATGGAAAAAAACGGCATTTCAACTCCGATATAACTGAGCATGTATGGCGAGCTCACATAGAAGCTACATATAACTCACAGACAAGTACCGAAATTGATATACGGATGGCGATGCAATTAAACCAAGGAAACCCCAGTGAGACTCTAAAAAGAGAACAGAGGAAGGCAGAGATACAGAAACCACCTATGTATGCTCCATAACACACGACAAGCAAGCCGAGCCAGAAACAAAACAGCAACTCACAAAAAAACAAATTGAAGGTAAATCGCAACAAGATCAGCCAGAAACAGCAGGGTCAGATCAATCAATAGCTGACATTCGGATTACACAAAAAGAAGTAAAGAACATCATAAAAAAACAGAGATCAGACTGGGCGCCGGGACCTAACGGTCTGCCAAACGCCCTATTCAAAAACGATTCAGCATTCTGGTCCAACCATCTAGCCATACTGTTTGAGAATATTTTTGAATCCCATACTATCCCCGATTCCTGGCGAGGAAGTATTCTCCACCCAATATATAAATCTGGGGCTCGCGCAAACCCTGCAAATTATAGGCTAATAGCCCTCATAGATGTCGAGGCAAAAATGTACGCAGCAAACTTGCTTAAAGATCTAGAAGATTGGGTAGAGAACATCAAACTGATTCCCAATACACAAACGGGCTTTCGAGCCGGAATGGGTACCCTATCAAACATATCCGCCGTAACACTCCTGGCCAACCAAGCTATTGTAAACTCAAAAGTATTGTACGCGTGTTTCATAGACCTCAAGGCGGCCTTTGATAAGGTCCCCAGACAAGCCTTGTGGGAAAAAATGAAATCTTGGGGTGCACCGACAAATCTACTGAATGCGATAATCAACCTTTATTCAAAAACATGGGTTCAAGTAAAAATGGGAGATGGCCGAACGCTAACTAACAAAATTACAACCATCAATGGCCTAAAACAGGGGTGCGTTCTGGCCCCCTGTCTATTCAATATATATACAGCTGATCTAGACCACAACCTACGTTCATCATTAAGTGACCCCCCAAAACTGGGAAACGTGAGAATAGTAAGCTTACAATATGCAGATGATATTGTACTGCTCTCCCAAACACCTCGCGGGCTACAACGACTGATCAACAAATTAGTAGAATACACAGACCTAAACCAACTACAGATAAATTTCAAAAAAACAAAGATCATGTGTTTTTCTAGACCACTGAAAAAAATACCAAAAATCATTTGGACGATCAACAGCAACCGTTTGGACCGTGAGGGGACATACAAGTATTTGGGATTTACTTTGGATTGTCATCTTAACTACAAACCACACCAAGAACAGCGAAAAACAAAAGCCAAACAGCTATTATTTGCATTTAAAACTTTGCAAAAGAAACTCAGTGATAGTTCTACCACTCACTTACTAAAGGTTGTGGCATCAAAATTTCTGCCCGCAATTACATATGGTTCCGAACTTTTAAACTTAAAGGATGCAACATCCCTGAATATCGCCCAAACCAGCCTCTTCAAAAAATTGTTTAATATTCCACGCCACATCTCTCAAGATCGGATTAGACTGGAATTTGGGCTAAAAAATCAAATCATCTCAAGACAAGGAGCGCTGGTAAAATACTACTGGAGAATGCGGGCAGCAAAGGACGACTCTCTGGCACATTATTGTTGGCTGGAGGTCGAAAAACAATCCAAATTGACTAATTCCGTTTATCCAATCCTGAAGAATTCGATCGAGGCTTTAAAGCTGGAGGAAGCATGGCACACCATACCGGCGTATCCGGAGTTTAAACAATTGGTTAACAAAATAATTAATCAAAGGTCCCAAGAACAGGATAAAGCTACGTTGTCCAAGAAAACACATGCATGGATGGTACTGCCAACATATAAAAAGCTAAAGCCCCAATCATATCTTTTGGAACACTTTGCAAACCGAATGAAACAGCAACTAATTTTAATGAGACTGGGAGTGTACCCGACTAAAGATTTAACACCAATTTGGAAACGCACCTGGCCTTCAATGGACTGCCGCCTCTGTGGACAAGGAAAAGAATCAGTGCTCCACTTACTTTGTATTTGTTCGGTACTATCCTCCAACCGGAAAGAACTGCTGCGGCCGTTAATGAAAAAAGAGCAGATAAGGACCTGCAGATCCGCAGTAATAAAATGTTTAGGAGGATCAACAGTGCAATTGGCATGCAAATCATTAAAGTTCCTAAGCCTGGCGGCAAAAGCACTACAAAAGAAAGAGACGGAACTTGATCTTGAAAAACGATTAGCTAATCATCTTGAGCCAATTTAAGAATAAGAAACAGTCAACACAAACTAGAACAATTATCATAAGACTAGAAGGACTAATTGCACTGCTGTTTTTCTTTGCTTCCTTTGTTTCACTGATCAAAAAGGTTTTAATGCGAAGTCATTAATTAATGTCTATTTTGCTCACGAATTTTAAGTCACAAGCGTGACACATTTGGAAAGAAATGTGCTGCATTGCTAGACAAACAAGCATTATATACGCTGAATGGTCGAGGTCCACAAGATAGTCCGGCAGCATTCACAAATTTTAAGTCACAAGCGTTAACGTGTTTTTAGCGGTTAATCCGCTCTTTTTATGATTTAAACCAAATCAAATAAAAGTAATCAATCAATACTCTTATTTATCTGACCCTCATTGTGTTCACTTTAGGACTCAGGGCACTTTCCCACTGCTAATCTGTGCTAAAGTGCATGCTTGTTCTCTCTTCCCTAACACAAGGTATGAATGGTTTGCACCTGTTTGGTATCCCATACATACTCAGATTTAGAATGGCAATGATAAATCCTGCTTGCTAGTGTAGTTGGATTTTTCACTACCATTCTAAACATACCAAACATGTCAATGTTACTCCTTTCAGATCAGGAATTAGCAATTAAACATATATAACAGAATTCCCAATGCTAACCTGTGAGAGGAGTCGGGCTCACAGAAATGAGAAAGAAAATAGACTGTTTGTCCCTACCAGGACATGTCACACAGTAAAGGCACATTTCCTACCCTTTACTTACACAGCCCCCAACGTATGGGGCTATCTAGGGCCTACCTGAAGGGTGACATATATGTAGTAAAAGGGGAGTTTAAAGGTTGCAAGTAATTTTTAATGTCAAGACAATGTGGCTGTAAACTGGGCACACAGGCTCTGCAGTGGCAGGCCTGAAACAGGTTTGAAAGGCTACTTCTCTGGGTGATGCAATCAGCGCTGCATGCCCACTAGTAGCATTTAATTTCATGTCCTGGGTATATGGGGTACCACTGTACATGGGATACCACTGTACAAGGCACATACAAGTAATTTAAATATACCAAACAGGTGTAAATCAATCATACCATGTTTAGGGTAGAGAGCACATGCACTCACCTCTCTTTTTGTTGGCTTTAGGACTTTAGGCACTTTACCACTGATAATTAGTGCTAAGGTGCATGTGCCCCCTCCCCTAAAACATGGCATGATTGGTTAACACCTGTTTTGAATATTAAATTTACTTCTAAGTCTCTTGTAAAGTGGTATCTCATATACCTAGGGCACGTAAATTAAATGCTACTATTGGGCCTGTAGTGCTGACTGCGCCACCCAAAGAAGTAGCCTTTTAAACCTGTGACAGTTCTGTCACTGCAGAACCTGCATGCTCAGTGTACTGCCATATTGATTTGCCATTACAAACTACTTGCCAAGCCTGAAACTCCCTCTTTACTCCATGTAGGTCACCCCTAAAGTAGGCTCTAGGTTGCCTTATGGGCAGGGTGCTGAATCAGTAAAAGTCAAACATGTGCCTTTATTGTGTGGCATGTCCTGGTAGGGATAAACAGCCTATTTTGAGGCTAGCATTGAAAAATCCCTAATATATGTTTTAGTGGTAATTCCTGATCTGAAAAGAGTAGCATTGCCATGTTTGGAATGTTTAGAATTGTTGTGATACATCCTGCTTCCTGGTGTAGTTGGATTTTGTATTACTATTTTAGAAATGCCACTTTTAGAGAGTTTCACACAAGAAAAAGTGCCCCCTTCTCAGGCTTCTTGCATTATACTTTCAGCTATGACCAAATAAACACTTTCATTAAATCTGGTCGGTATATTTATTTATACCTCTTAGTCATATAGTTTCATACAAAAAGCTTTTTTTTAAATGGCAGTGAAAGAATACACAATACAACAAATTATTTACAGTCTTACTCAGACAACAATTAACATAAGAATTTATCAAAATAACCAAGAAAATGACGTAAGACAAAACATCCAACATATAAGTATAAAATACAGTTCATCAATTTTGCAACACATTAGACTATTTCCATAGTCACAATTATTTTTTAACAAAAAACAGACTGATTCAAAACAAGAGCAACAAAACATGTATCGTTTGATCAAAAAGACACTAGATGTACTAATTTGCTCTTGGTGAATTTGCCGACGCTGTTCAAGTTCGGGCCATGAATCCCCAAACCATCATCAGGGCTCTGTTAGTCGTCTATTAAGGATGCAGAAAAACATGAAGTTTTAATGACAACCTATTCGCCTCTACTATAAACCCAACCGTTTGGAAAGAATGTATATGTACCTGTATCGTCCTATGTGGGTGCCCGTCGAGCCCCGGACGGGGCCACAGACGGCAGGTTCCATCTTGTTCAATAATAAAACAGGTAGGGAGCGACTTGTAACCGGACTGTTAATGCAAGTCGAGTTGTTTTGTTAGAAACGTGCGCCCTGACGAATGCATTCTTTAAATAGGGGAAAGAGGTTGCCGCTGATAAATAGATGACCGAGCTCACCAACTTCACTACAGTGGAACACATGACAGGTATGACGCATACACAGTGTACAGTAAAATAACTAAAAACTTCAACTGATATTTACAAGGCTGCAATAAGCACTCTATATGTCTTTGTCTAAATAGGATCAAAGTGACACAGACACAAAGAATTCCTCCGCCCCCCCCCTTGCATTGCCATCTCGCGTAGATGGAGGTATGAATTCCTTAGCTATCCTGAGTAGATCTGCAATCGTTTTATTAATATTCCATACAACTACAGACAATATTCTTTTGGTCTCTAGATAAGGTTTATCTCCTGAGATCTGAAGAAAAGAGTGTATTCATTACTAGAAGCTACCAGCAGTCACCCACATAGGAAGATACAGGTACATATACATTCTTTCCAAATGGTTGGGTTTATAGTAGAGGCGAATCGGTTGTCATTAAAACTTCATGTTTTTCTGCATCCTTAACCCCTTCCATGCTAATGACAAGGTCAGCTCGTCATGGGTGTTACCTGCGCTGTGCTTATGACGAGCTGACCTTGTCATGAACAATGGGAAATAAGGATCTGCAGCACAGGAGGGGAAAACCCCCTAGCAGCCAAGGTGTTAACAGACGACTAACAGAGCCCTGATGATGGTTTGGGGATTCATGGCCCGAACTTGAAATGCTTCGGCAAATTCACCAAGAGCAAATTAGTACATCTAGTGTCTTTTTGATCAAACGATACATGTTTTGTTGCTCTTGTTTTGAATCAGTCTGTTCGATTGAATCCAGCTAAATTGAAGGTTATTTGCAGGATCGCACACGTTGTTTTACTTCTGGGGGGCCTGCAAAAGAATATTTGAATTCTATTAAGGTTTAATGGGGTTAATAGTGAAATGTTGGTTGTAGAAAATGTGGTTTGCACTCCATATCTTCTCTAAGCTTTCTTTAAACTCACATATTCATATATAGCTTTGCAGGCCTGTTGTTCACGATTATTATTTCTTTTTCTCTGAATGGAATTGTATTAGCCCAAGCAAGAAGGATGGGTTCTTTGTTTGTGACAATATGTAGGTAGACGCAGAGACATGCAGTAGCTGACATCTGCAGGACAATTTGTCCTAAAGCCTTGTTACTGGGAGGGGGGAGGGCGGTTGGGGGTTGAGGGAAGCAGGTGTGCTGGGGGTGCTGCGGGGTTACAGTGCTGGGGAGGTCACAGAGGTGGAGTAAAAGTGGGAGAAAAGTTCACAGTTTCAGCAAAAAAAAAGTGAGATAATAAAAGGGCAAAAAAAACTTTTTGGGGGGATAAAGGCACTGCTTAACCTTGGTCGATCTCATTGGGAATTCGTTATGTGGTTGGATGGCGGCTAGAGATATCCTAATATGCTCTTTTAATGTCTCTGGCTAAATAATATCAATAAAAGAAAGAGGATTGCATCAGAACTGTGTTATAGTCACCCGGACATTGTTTGTGTTCAAGAGACACATTTGCCATGGAGTAAACGTTACTTATTATCCGATTTGGGGTTTTCCACTCTTGTCTCTTTGCAACAATCAGTCACAATTAGGGGGGTGGCCATTTTAACAAAAAAATATATGTTTACCGTTCACCGAACATTAGCAGATAAATTTGTCCGCTGGGTTATTGCTGAACTTAGTGTGGGGCCTATGACCTTTACTATATGTAACATCTAAGGGTCTAATTTAGATGCACCTGCAATCTTGGAAGAATTACATACAACAATTGCAACGTGGCCTACCCCCTTAATTTTTTGTGGCAATATGAATATCATGTTAAGTAGATATGATTTTTTGGGAGGGACAAAAAGTTATAAAGGCCGCAAACCACAGGTTTTTAAAGCTTTGTTTAATATACTAAAGGACTACGGCCTGGTATACGTATGGAGTACATTATTTTCAAATGACCCCGGCCATACATTTTATTCCTTCCCTCAAAAAAAGAAAGTGCATTTAGACTAATTTTTTCTGGGTACGGCATATTTGTCCAGGGCAAAAATGCAGATTTTTCCAAAAATTGCATCTTACAATTTCTGGTTGGGGAGGAATTGGAGGACTTAAAAAATCTTCCTTTGACAGGAAGCTCTGCCTGAATGATAATTTTAAGAATTATATGTCTGTCTGGCTAAAATAATTTTTTGATAATAACAGGGATTCAGCTAGTATC
Organism: Lissotriton vulgaris; assembly: GCF_964263255.1. NCBI lineage: Eukaryota > Metazoa > Chordata > Amphibia > Caudata > Salamandridae > Lissotriton > Lissotriton vulgaris. Next base: position 1,510,495,906 of record NC_141691.1, on the reverse strand, counting down.
AGTACTGTTTGGGATAGTTTTAAAGCTTGTTTCAGGGGGGAGGTGTTAAGCTTTGGGCTATTCCAGCAAAAAAAAAAAAGTGAGATAATAAAAGGGCAAAAAAAACTTTTTGGGGGGATAAAGGCACTGCTTAACCTTGGTCGATCTCATTGGGAATTCGTTATGTGGTTGGATGGCGGCTAGAGATATCCTAATATGCTCTTTTAATGTCTCTGGCTAAATAATATCAATAAAAGAAAGAGGATTGCATCAGAACTGTGTTATATTCACCCGGACATTGTTTGTGTTCAAGAGACACATTTGCCATGGAGTAAACGTTACTTATTATCCGATTTGGGGTTTTCCACTCTTGTCTCTTCGCAACAATCAGTCACAATTAGGGGGGTGGCCATTTTAACAAAAAAATATATGTTTACCGTTCACCGAACGTTAGCAGATAAATTTGTCCGCTGGGTTATTGCTGAACTTAGTGTGGGGCCTATGACCTTTACTATATGTAACATCTAAGGGTCTAATTTAGATGCACCTGCAATCTTGGGAGAATTACATACAACATTGGCAACGTGGCCTACCCACTTAATTTTTTGTGGCGATATGAATAATATGTTAAGTAGATATGATTTTTTGGGAGGGACAAAAAGTTATAAAGGCCGCAAACCACAGGTTTTTAAAGCTTTGTTTAATATACTAAAGGACTACGGCCTGGTATACGTATGGAGTACATTATTTTCAAATGACCCCGGCCATACATTTTATTCCTTCCCTCAAAAAAAGAAAGTGCATTTAGACTAATTTTTTCTGGGTACGGCATATTTGTCCAGGGCAAAAATGCAGATTTTTCCAAAAATTGCATCTTACAATTTATGGTTGGGGAGGAATTGGAGGACTTAAAAAATCTTCCTTTCACAGGAAGCTCTGCCTGAATGATAATTTTAAGAATTATATGTCTGTCTGGCTAAAATAATTTTTTGATAATAACAGGGATTCAGCTAGTATCAGTACTGTTTGGGATAGTTTTAAAGCTTGTTTCAGGGGGGAGGTGTTAAGCTTTGGGCTATTCCAGCAAAAAAAAAAAGAGATGGAGAGGTATTACTATGAGCTACAGCAGGCTGAGGAAAAATTGACTCAGGGTACGGCAAGCCAGGGCATTATCTCAAATCTAGAGGATGAGGTTGCTAGGAAAACGGCTAAAATAATGGGGGTTTGGGATGAGGAGATCGCAAGAAAATATTTGGTCCAGAGGAAAATATGTCATGAGTATGGAGAATCTGTTGGAAGAGCTTTAGCGGTTAAATTACGGATGAATAATGTTAATCGTAATATAGCTTCATCAAAGGATAAAGCAGGGGTTTTAAGATCGGACCCAAAAGAGATATTAGCTATCTTTCAACAATTTTTATGGATCTTTATACCTCTCAACAAGTGGGGCCTGTGGAATTTACACAAAACGTGTTAGATGAGATATCTAAATTGGATTCAGAGGAGAAAGAAATGTTAGAAGCCCCAATAACGATGAAAGAATTAGCAATTGCAGTGAAGATGGTACCCGTGGGGAAAGCAGTGTTCCCGGATTTATTACCAGGAGAGATATATAAACTTTTTTTGGGTAATGTGAAGGAGATTATGTTAGCTATGTTTAGGGCAGCTCAAAACGGTTAAGCACCAAAATCCTGGGATGAAGCGACAATTGTAGTTTTTAGCAAAAAGGGGAAAGATACAGAGTTACCTGGTTCATACCGCCCCATTTCACTTCTAAATTGTAACGGGAAAATATATTCAAAAATTTTAGCTAACCGTCTCTCTAAAGTAATATCTTTATTGGTATATCAGGATCAACACGGTTTCATACCTGGTCGGGGGATGGTAGCACATATTAACAAAGTAATTACTTTGTTTGATATAGCGGAGGTAGAGAGGCGAAAACTTGGGCTGATTCTGATTGACATAGAAAAAGCGTTTGATCGTGTAGAATGGCAGTATTTATGGACACTAATGGAAAATGTGGGATTTGGAAAAGATTTTATGACTGCACTGCAAGTTCTATGTACTACACCTGTAGCGAGAATAGCGACAATGGCATTTACCTCAGAATTACTACGAATCACCCGAGGGACGAGACAGGGATGTCCCTGTTCCCCGTTACTTTTTGCTTTATATATTATTCCCCTTATAGAAATGCTCTCTAGAAGTCAGTTAATCAAACCCTTTTGGGTATGTAACATTCCCCAGTACTGTATTTGCATTTGCGGATGATATCACAATTACATCTGCGGATCCGGCAACTGCATTATTCGAGATTGAACAACATTGGGCAGAAGTCTGGGTATAAGTTGAATGTTACCAGGACACAACTTGTATGTACTGATACCGTAATATTAAATGACCCAAGAGCTGTGTCAAAACCACGTATTTAGGGGTGAAAATTAGCGCTACAATGAACACACTGGTTGATGCAAATTGGGGATCATTATGTAGCAATAGTGCAGATTCCTGAGAGATGGGGTAGGCTGCATCTTACTTAAATTGGGCGAGCAAATGTTTTAAAAATTAATATATAACCACGGGTACTATATTTATTTAGATCAATACCTTTAGAAATTACTCCGACTCAACTACGGAAGCTATAGGCACTCTGTTCTAATTTTTTATGGGCTCCGGGAAAGCTTCGTAAAGCTATGAGTTTTATGTCGCTTCCAACCTCAAGGGGTGGGTTAGCAGTGTCTGATTTTGTTCTATATTATTATGTTTGTTGGTTACAAAAAATGGCGGTTTTACTGTGTGGTGCGGATGAGGATATTATAAGTATTACTAGTTCTGTTTTTTATTTAGTTTTAGGAATAGAATTTAATCGCAGCTTATTTCGTGAAATTGAGGGGAGCTACTACAAGAGGACTAGGTTTAAGATTTTGGATTCAGCGATAAGCACATGGAGGAATTTACGTAAATTAATAGATTTAGCACCTCTTTCTTATTATACTCCCATGAATGCGACAAAACTGCTTCCATTTAGTATTTTTGGTGATGCGACGGTAAGGGGCCGGCAAGACAAAGGTATATGTCAACTAGGTGACTTATATGATGAGGGGGGACTTATTAAACAGTATAGAGATTTGGTAAAGGTATATCATTTATCACAGTCACAGTTTTTCAAGTTTCTTCAAATACAAGACTTTTTGCTAAAAAGGAAATTAAAATTGAATTCCAATCATCCTTTGATTGAGGCTATCGAATCTCAGAATAGAATTATTGTGTTGTATAAAATTTTGACGTCATGTAAAAAGGATGATTTGGAGAAATACAATCTACAATGGTCTTTGAAACTGGGAGAAACCGAATTTGATGCTTCAATCGAAGAGGCACTGGCGATGTCTAAGGAAGTTCTTATGTCAGCAAACTTAAGAGTACAGTTTTTTAAAACTATATTCAGATTGTATTACACCCCAGCACATGTGTATAAGTGGGGGGACCGCTATGATGGTAAATGTTATCGATGTGGGGATGACAATGTTGACATAGAACATACTTTTTTCAGTTGTGTCAAATTGAATGTGTTTTTACATGATATGGAAAATTTTCTATCCATGATTCTAGGGGTTGCGTTTAATATCACTCCAGCCTTAATGCTTCTCAGATTGGGGCGGCCAGTCATAAAAGGGAATGTATTATATAAACATTGTTTGTTTATGTTTGTTGCAATGCCGGTTGCTCACTTGCGTTGTGCCGGGGACTGGTTATGCCCTGAGCGACCAAGGTTTGAAGTCTGGAGGGCAAAAATGTATAGACTAGCTAATCTAGAATTTAGCTTATATTCCGTAAAGGGCACTACCAAACGTAAATTAGGATTAAATGTCTGGGAATTGTTTATCGCCCATATGAATACTTGAATGCATGATGATATGATATATTGACATATTGGTTTTATGATGACTTAGTTATTTTTTATTTTTTATTGTTTAGCCTCTTAAATTGGCCACATCGATGCTGGTGTTTGTAACTTGTATATTTTGGATTGATGTCTTCTTGCTGAACTGTGGAATTAAATAAAAACATTTTTTTAAAAAAAGACCTAAATCTCGCGGCAAGGCAACCTTGTTCAACAGAAGCTCCACATGTTATCAGGCAGCTGTCTGGTTGCAATATACGCGGGGGACCCAGAGAGGTCTCCTCATGGGAGTAAGACAAGTATGCCCCCAACCCATTGGGAAACACAAGGATAATTTCCTTGTGTTAGCTTTCTCCAACTCATTGGGGGCACATACCTTGGGGACACTTGGTTGCTGTTAGTGACAACATGCGGTGAGTCCTCCTTGGAGGGCCCCTCGAGTCTGTATGTCTTTTGCCAATTACTGAAATTCCTGTGGTAGGTGTGCAGGTGCTCCTGAACCTATGTGTTGTGCATTTCACTGTATAATGCGTAATAGGAGCACATGAGTGCTGTGTCCTATAATTTTGGGGTGACATTTGGTAATTCACGTACCTTTTCATAACCTGAACAACTATGTGAACATTAATATTTTTTTTCATAACCTGTTGCATTTGATGTCCTGATGTTCTAATGTATACTGTTTTGATTCTTGCACTGTCTAGATAGTGAGGACTGACTCCGATTTGCATAGTATGCACAGTATCTATGATTCATGTCGTTTTGGTCTATGTTATGTGTACAATATATACTATATTTTTATATATAGCCTTGTGTGGAGTCTCCTTTTGTGTTATACTCATTGTATGACTGTATGATCATGTTGTGCAAATGCTTTGGACATTGCCTCTGATGATAAGCCTAACTGCACTTCATTAAGCTACTAGAGGATGAGCACAGGTTATCTTTGGTGTGTAACTTTCTTGTCCTGACTAAAGTGGTTGGTTCTGCCTGGCTTAGATGCAACCCTAGCCAACAAAGAAATACATTTCTAACATCTCCCTTTTTTTGCTCCAGCCACTGTTCAGAGCACCTTTGTCCTTGCTAGCACAGACCAAACCCTCTCCCCCTGCCACATTAGAAACAATTTGTATGCTCCAATCAACTTCATAGCCCAACCCCACTAGGGATATGCTATTAATGTGTTCCGAAACATTATGCCACATTCTCAAATCTGCCTAACTACTGCAAATAACCTCAGCCTATGATGAGGAAGTGACAATCCTGACACAGCAAAAGCCATTCTTCTGCAAAACTTTCACCCTGCCTGTATGACCCTCCAGGCACATTTCAAATGCCCTTGTACTCAGATAACCTTGCCTCCATTTTGCAGAGTTGATTTCAATACCCAAAAATGACTGCACTTTATCTGGCTCCTCAGTCTTCTCCCTAGCCAAGAAAGCTACTGTCCTATTTTCTATTGTCATTGGTACCCAAGAACTCTTAGACAGTGTATACTCCTCTTATACTCCTCTTCATTGGAACCTTCTTTTACCCATATTTCCCTATGCAGGAGTTTGAACACTTCCATATATTCCCATTTCCATAGCTGCCCTTTCAGGCTTTGTAATCCCCATGTAGGCAACTTTTTCAACTTCACCTCTTTACTCTTTTTCATTCCTTTACCCTTGAAGTTCCTCGCCCACGCACACAAAGCACTCCACAATGCTGGACCAGCCTACCTGAACAGCAGTCTCAGCTTCTACACCCTAACCCGCCAGCTCCACTCCGCCAGCCTCGCCCTCGCCGCTGTCCCCCGCATCCAACGAACGACCTCCGTCGGCAGATCCTTCTCCTACCTCGCCGCCAAGACCTGGAACACCCTCCCTATCCACATACGGCAGACCCAAGACCTACTCGCCTTCAGAAGGCTCCCCAAGACCTGGCTCTTCGAGCAGTAGTAGCACCCTCCCCTACCCATAACGCTTTGAGACCCTCACGGGTAAGTAGCGCGCTTTTCAAGTACTCTGATTGATTGATTGATTGCTTTCCCTCTTCCACTTCTCTGCCACCTTACCCTTGTCTGTACCCTTACTCTTCATGTCTCACCCTCATCTGCCCCGCTCTAAACCACCTACACACATTTCTCAGTTAGTTTTTGTGTGTTTTCTGCCCCTTTGTTGTTTGTTTGTCACCACCCTTTCTGTCCCTATCGCTATATCGGCCACATTTTTGCCTTTTTGAAAGCGTATACCTAAACCTTCTACGTTAACATCATCCACATTCCAACCCCTGTAGATACCATCACTGGCACTGACTCCCCAAACCTCTTACCTAGCTTTAAGGTCAGCACTAGCACAGAAGCCTGCTGCCTAGCATTCAGTCTCCTGTTCACTATTCTTGTCTTGCTTAATGCCATCTTTTGGGTCATCCCTGTGATACACCAAACTCCTCCTGTCTCCCGTGACCCTTGCCATTCTTGTCTGCCAACCATCACCATTCCCTGGCCTCCTCTGCACTCCTTCACTCCTCCACCAATTTCCCTTCTTCCATCTCTTTTTCCTCATAATCCAGAACTGTTTGTTCACTGTCAGTAAACCAATACAATAAACCCACCCTGTTCTAGTGCCTGCTATCTCTTTGTCCAGTGCACTGCTCAATCTCAAAGTCTTATTTTTCCTGCTGTTGTTTGCCACAGAGAAGACCACACTATATCTTCCCTGGTCTCTGCTTATTTTGTCCACCCACGTACGGAGCTAAGCCGCCCTGGACCCTGCCCTTTTTTCATACTCCCCACACCCTTCTTTCACTGAAGCACCACCAGATTTGAGGCCATTTCCTCCCCATTTCTGACTTGACACAGGTAATTCTTCACCTTAGCAGGTTTAACATTCTGAACGTCTTCAGTGTGGGAATGTACTTGATAAAAGATTGTAAATATCCATTAATCCTACAGTGTCTGGGTATTACCTCTATGGGGGGCTGGAATGCCCACAATGCTCCTTTGAGCATTTGTGTTCCCATCAATTTCCAGTCTCCAGTTTCACGTCTTATTTCGTAAGCCCTTCAAGACCTGGCTGTTCACTCTGTAACGGCTATTAGTCACCTCCTCCTTATTTCTCTCCCCTACGAAGAGGAACTGCTATCAGCGCCTTGACGCCTTTTGACATTTGTTGTGCTTTACAAGTCTTTTTTCATTCATTCACGTAAAAGTGTAATACCACATGCAACCAAATCATTCAATTGTAATTAAATGTTTCATGCTAAATATGAGGGTGCACGATAAATAAGCGTGTATATAGATTCAATCAATGTGTATTTTTGTTGTGGTTTGGGACCACTGTAATTAAATACATCAAGCCAAATAAAAGAAAGTGAGAGCAGAGAGCTACTAATTTATCTTGTCCAAGGAGGGAAACTACAGGCTTTTAAATATTATATTTAGGTCCAGCATACATGCCTAAAAGACAGTGTAAACAGAAGTAGTACGCAGTTCCTAATACGTGGTGCAGGTAATGGCATGAGATCGAAGGGATAACCCAGTGTGTGGATAATGAGGTGGGCAGGAGAAGTGTATCCTCCTTTCGGAAAAAGACCCTCACACACCCAAACAAGCTTGGTGTCTTGCTTCATCATCGGGTCTGCTCTTTATCGGGTTGGCGCTGCAATACCCGATCAGGCACCCGTGATGGGGCCTTCTTGGCGGAGATCTTTATTCCTAATGCCGTTGGGTGCAGTGCGTGTGAGGGCCCTAGCAAATATGTATGTAGTGTAGGTGGTGACAATGTGTCGGGATGTGCAAATAAAACAGGGGTTAGTGGTCCACTCAGAACAATTTTAATGAGATGTGGTCACTACCCTGAATAAATCTACAAAGACACACACTCTTACTCTAAGGCAGAGGTCTTCCATCTGTGGGGCGCCACCCACTCGGGGGCCCTGAGTCATGGAAAGGGGGACGCACATTTCCAGGCCTCACTGCTGCCTGGAATCCAAAATGTGCTTTTCCTTTTAGAAAAAGAGAACCGTCTGCTGTTTCATTCTGATCAGTAATTGCTTCTGCTGGAGTTAGTTGCTGAAGTTAATTGAGTCTCCTCTGCTGTGAAGAAACAGAGGCCGGGCAGACAGGTTAAACAAGCTTTAACATCAGGCTTGGCTAAATGAAAGGCAAATGCAGCTATGAGTGAATCTGCAAACGTAAAGGGTGCTTGGGACCAGTAATCACTCCAAGCATTGTGATTGCAAAGATTTCTTTTTCTCTCAGTGGTAGTAGGAAGCGGTGATACCTGGGCTGTGTGCTTTTAATTGTAACTGTATTTACACCTGAGGAGGGTAAAAGGGACAGTTATGCAAAAAAATCAAATTGCATTACTTATGTACTGGTATTACTAAAATCTACATTTTGTAAGCTCCATTTTATCCTAAAGTATTATTTAAAAAATGACTTAAACATTCACAGTGCTTTCTGTCACAGGCTGTGACCTCTTAACACAAAAAATTGCACAAATCACTATTCTCCACTGCACCGACCAAAGGTAAATCTGTGGCTCTCTGGTTACAGACTCAGACCTCTACTAATAGAGGTTTCATAAAGTACTAGAGTGCATTTCCCACTGAGTAACATCTTTTTAAAATGTATTTTTCATTTAAGCTATCCATTATTTTATATATAGCTACCAAATTGTGAAAATTCTAAAAAACAAACAAAATATTTTGGGGCTTATTTATGAGACGCTAGTGCCTCTGAAGCATCACTTTATGAAGCTCCAGCAGTGCAAGCGTCTCAATTATATCTATGTGATGACGCAAAGTCACCCAGCATGGCTTTGCATGGCCTCATAGATATGGAGTAAGACAAAGCAGTGCAAGTCGCTGCGTTGCCTTACTCTGTGTCAAGTAGGCGTTCCATGGGCATTGCGGTGGGCATTCCCACGCAATGTCAATGGATTTTGACAATGCCCCAAATATACAAAACCATGTAAACTTGGAGCAGCGCCAACACCTTATGCCTCTATACAGCAGGCATAACGGGGAGAAATATTTTCATTTGTCCTCATTATTTGCACTTTTCATGTGTGCTACATTTTGCAACACACCTAGAAAGAGGAAAACCCCTCTCTGGATTGTTTTTGTGCACAAAGGTGCCCCTTCCTGCACAAAAACAATCCTGCCTATGTTTGCGCAGGGCAGCAATTTGTGCGCCAACGCAGGGAGAAAGGGCAAGAATGAACCATATTTAATTATAAGGTGCATTCCTGTCCTTTAACATTGGCATAGGGCAGCGCAGCAAAAAGACTTGCGGCGCTGCCCTACGCCAATTCTTCATAAATAAGGCCCTTTGTTTTTAGCCGCACCTTTGACCACACCACCACTGTTTATTATTATTTTCCCACTGTAAACATGATTTGTTGTGGAAATTGGGGGCGTTTATGGTTGTCGATAGTTGTCAATGTTGAGGAGCATCCAGTTCTAGAAATGTTTGTCAGAAGGGGGTCCTTACACCGAAAAGATTTTGACAGGGGGGTCTTGGCGTCAAAAAGTTTGAAGACCTCTGCTCTAAGGTATGTGAGAATATGTGCTAGTGAAATACGTCAACATGTTTCTTGCCTGTTATCTATTGATGGAAATTCCTCGGGACCAGAATTAGATGTACCTATACTTTTTGGTGGTGGTCAGGGTCTCAGTGAAGTGTAGAAATGACCACACGTACAGCACCCTAAAAAGTGGTACCTGTAGATCTATACCCATACCCTGGTTGGGTCAAGGGCTAGCTGCATTGTGTACTGGTAGAGGCAGACACTAAGGTGTAGTGTCAGTTTCCACGTGAAGAACCTTCCGTGTTCCTACCCATACACTCTACTGGACCAGCTAATTTATGGCATGACTTAAGCCTCCATGACATAGTTTAGTAATGCAACACACATATTGCACAATAATGGAAAAACAAAACCCACAAACCTGCACCACGACATGACAAAATGCAACACAACTTCAACACAATACAAAACACAAACCACATCAATACAACATACTACCTAAATATTACGACAACAACCCTTGAATAAAAGAAAAAAACACAAAAACAACTCAGCAATAGAACAAAACACAACAAATTATGGTAACAGTTGTAATGTTAAATGCTCCCTCGAGCAGCGGGCTGACGAGCCTGGGACCCTGCACCTGCGCACCTGGAGTGGTACTAAACCTGGTAATATTTGGCAGCCACCGGCAACCCCAGAAGATGGCCTAATCCCTGCTGATGAGGGGTAAATACCCCGAAACACGTGTACAGGGATGGCAAAGAGAGCGAAGATAGCAGAGAATCAAAAGAAGATGCATCGCAGAACACAAAATACATTTACCACAGTCCTTAGGGGCGATCCCGCTGGTGTGTGAGCAGCGTGCGACCCCACCCCAATTGTAAAATTATGGTAACAGACCGTTACACAAATTTACACCAACACAACACTATAACGAAAAACACACCAATCCAATAATGTAACACAACAATGATTAACAAACACAACACAACAGCACACTAAAAGGCAGCAGATATTCATATTATCAACAAACTGCAATGCAGCTAAACACTACAAAATCACAAACATAACAGAGTATTGCAATAATATAAAAAAAGCACAAAGCCACACAACATTCAAAAACAGCATTACAAACACATAACATAATTGTGTGGTCATACAGTTGTTGTTCTGTGTATTATTACATTGCATTGTATTGGTATGCTTTTGAGTTACTGTGCAATTGTGCTGTGATTATTATTTTGTATTGTTCTATTTGTGTGGTGTTTTGTTGTGTTGCTGATAAATTTTAGTTGGGTGTTATTCTTTGGTTATGTATTTGTTGTTATGTTATTGATATGGTGTTGAATTTTTAAATGTGCTTGTTGATGCTTTGTTTTATTGCTTCGTGATGTTGGCTTTGGGATCTTGCAATGTGGATGTGTTGTGATGCATTAGTGTTGTAGCTTTAAGGCGATTTAATTAAACATGCACATTCTCTTCATATATATCACTATTGCACCAGATGTACTGTCATGATACAGCAATTGCAACAAGCATTGTGTTATATACCACCAAGTAGATATAATTGCACCAAGAAAACATGTTTGGTCATCCAGCCCATATTACTGTGCATAATATGTACACCGCTGACATTTTAGAATGGAGATAACGGCTTTGTTTGACAGATGTGCATTAATTTCGAAAGGTGTCTGTGTGTAGCTTCTTTTTGTCATTTTTTCTTAATCATATAACCATTTTAGATTTCAGTGGGTGTGGGTGAATGACCAGCGTGCTTTGAATTTATCGACTGTATGCATTGAAGTTCGTTTTCTATAAAAGCGAAATTTCGGAAACGTAAAGTACGGTTCCACATACAAAACTCCAAAGCAACTACTCTGTTCAATCAAGCAATAATGCTTGCTACCCATTGTGCCTTTCGAAAACGTGATCCATCAAACAAACTGCTAATGATCTTTTCAACAAGCCAAGGTCTCGTCATGGAAAAGGATTGATAACGAAATATATGCTGACACAAACAGGGTCACTTAACGTGAAAAATTGCTTCTGACATCGGAACACAGTTCACTTGCAGTTATCACTAATCATTCCATCAATAATCAGCATAATGATAACATGCAAATATGCTGCTTACGCTTCAAATGCAAAAGCAACACCAAGGTAACACTTTAATTCGGTGCATATTACGCAGCTGAAACTTGCATGCCCAAGTTCAAATTCAAATGTATGGGGCGAGAAAATGTATGATTAATATGACAATGCTGCCACATCAAGCTTCCACACAAATGGATACATTGAGACTATATGTTCCTCTGCCTCCAGATTGTTTTCTAAAAATTAGATGGAAATTCACAAACGTTAAAAAAATGCCCATTAGGCCAATGTGCAATTCTCTCTTTTTTTTAAATATGTCTTTATTAAAATGTAATTATCAAGTACCTGATAGCACCCCAGTACACTGTACATACACATGAATATATATGACACAGCTCTGGGAACATCAAAAGAACAAAAGGAGCATCAATGCAGACACAAATTAAATAAAGGAACTAATACATTGCCACTAAGCAGAATACATCTCTATGCATTGGGCCATAACGATGCAACCTACAAAGTAGTCAGTGCCATATCTCCCCACCATGGTGGATAATGCAAGCTATAGAGAGTCCCCTATTGTAATTCAGTCATTACCCCTCTTGTGTTGCCCCATGTCTGTGTAGCTTAATATTGATGGTAGGGTTCCTCGCTGCATGTCTGGATATTAGGGGGGAGGGGGGGCTCGGTAGTGGAAAGCATTAAGGCTCTTGAAGAAGTAAAAAGGGTCCCCGAATATCATCGAATAAAGGCAACTGATCTTGGAGTTTGTAGAGGCGTCGTTTATAGGTGGCTAAACGGTACAGCTTTGTTAACCATTCCTGGTTTGTGGGCACTTAAGGTGAGTGTGAATGCTGTAGTATATAGATTTTGGCTACCTTGAGGGCTGTCAACATTCATCTCCACCAGTGGGAGGGTACATCATCTATGTTCGTGAAATTGTGTGAGAGGGATAATTTGGAAGAGTAACAGAAGGGTCTGTAATCAGTGGAGTGTATTGGCCTTTAGATTGAGCTGCAATGTTATGTTATGTTATGTCATTTGTGTTTATATAGAGCACGGCTGCCCCAGCCAAGGGGCGTCCTGGAGCTGGCTGTCAATGTCAAAGAGAGGCTGCTGCTGATGTATACTGCAGGTGACACAACATAACTAACGGAAGAGGTGAGTTTTTATAGCTTTCCTAAAGGATAGGAGATCATTCATCCCATGAATCTGGGCTGGAAGTTCATTCCAAAGTTTTGCTGCTAGGTAACTGAATGAGCGACCGCCCATCCGAATTAATGTAATGCGGGGTACAGTGGCCAGGTTCTGTCCCTCCGACCGTAAATGCGTCGAGGAACGTAGGATGAAAGAAGTGGACACAGCATGGGGGGAGGCAAATTTTAGAATTTTAAAAGCGAGGCATTGAGTTTTAAAATGAATCCTTTTTTCTACCGTGAGCCAGTGTAAGAGAATGGCTGATTGTACCACCAATTGGCGGGTGTGGTGATCAAAGTATTTTAAAATGGGTCTTAGGTTTCGTAAAATTCCGAAGCAAGTGGCCGCCACTTTTTTGTATAGTGGGGACAAGATCAGGACGAGACCACATTATATGATGCAGGTCAAATCCAGCAGATGGACAATGCCAGCAGGTATCAGCCTGGAGCTGTTGGGCCCTGCACAATTTGTAAGGGGCACAATACCAATTCTGAAGTATCTTGAAGTAGGAATACTTTAAACGTGCTTTTTTAAGGGAACACTCACAGCAGTATAAGACCTCCTTCCAGTAATCCTCCGAATAGGCTATTTCTAGTAGCTCATATCAGTCAGTTTGAGATGTTTTTCAGGGGCCGTGACAATAGACATCGTCAATGAGTATTTGATATAAGTTAGAGACAGTACTTCTGGAAAGTCTCCATGTAGTCAGATGTTCCAAGTCTGGGGAGTCTGGGAGGTGGATTGGGTCTCGCCCTAATATGTGCCATAGACAGTATTGCAATTGCCAATATCTCCACAACTGTGACAGGGGTAACATGAATTCCAATGTAAGCATCTCAAAGGAACATAATGAGTCCTCTCTTATAAGTCCCCCATCGTCCTAACCCTCCTGTCTTCCCAAATGGGCCATCTGCTCGATTTTCTGTCAATAGTAATTCCCTCTTGTATTATAGAGGTGCATTTTTGTGTGCCACGCTATGTATACCCAGTAATCGGTCCGAGTATTTCCATGCCACTCACATGGCCTTTAAAGTGGGGGGCAATGCTGAGATTTTAAAGTCTGGATATTGTATAAGAGACCTAGGGGCAAGATGCACAACCATTTTTTGCAACCGTAAAATAGGTCTGCCCAATGTACCAACCATATTTTGTGAGTTGCTAACCTATTAGCGACTCTCAAAATATGGTTTGCGACTCCCTATTAGGAAGGGGCATGCCAAGGGTGTCCATTCCTAATAGCGAGTCTCAAACCGATGTATGATTGTTTTGCGACCGCATATGCAGTCGCAAAACACTCGTAGTTTACCACCCTTTTCAAAAAGTGTGGTAAGCCACTCGCAAATGGGAGACCCCTTCCCCATTGTGAATGGGTTTGCAAATATTGTCCCTGGGACCACTGTCTGATCTTAAGAAATGAAAAGTTTCATTTTTATTTTTTAAATTCATTCTGTTTTCCTTTAAGGAAAACGGGCTGCATTTAAAAAAAATATACTGCTTTATTAAAAAAGCAGTCACAGACATGGTGGTCTGCTGACCCCAGCAGGCCACCACCCCTGGGAGTGCTAGCCATTCCCAATAGGGTCGCAAATTGCAACAGCCTTATGAATATTCATGAGGAGTGCAATTTGCAACCTCATCGGGAATCGGAAACAATGTCTGGGGACACTGTTGTACATTAAGTATAGAGAGTCACAATTTTCAACTTGCTATACTTAATGGTCGTAATCTGGCCCCAAAGCCCTTAGGGGTCGTGTCACTTTGCGCCCACTGAGGTCGGTCATCTGTGAATGCACAACTCACTACCTAGACAAAGTTGTGTGTTTGAAAAACATGAAAGGACATTAAACGCACAATACAATTAAACAAATAGCAGATTATGGCATAATGTAAATGTCATGAATAATGAAACCGAGGTTCTAAATTTGTTCATGCCAACCAACATTTCTTCTCTAAAATGACTTAAAGGAGAAACATATTATGTTGTTCAATAATGCGTAAACCCTCTTAATAATTAACGGCCACATGCATCAATCTAGGATTTTGCATTTCCTAAATAGCGAAAATTAAGGAATCGCTATTTAGGAATTGCAAAATCCTATGCATCAAGAAATCCTAAATTTTTTTAGGATTTCTTAAATTTCGGAATTTGCGATTCCTTAATTGCGAATCGCAATTAAGGAATGGCATTACATTGATTCCTATGGGCCTAGAGGCCCATAGGAATCAATGCCGTTTTGCATTTCTTTTTTTAGGAAATCGCAATTTGTTGATGCAGTGCAAGGGTGCAGAGGGGGTTCCAAAGGAACCCCCCCCTACACCCGTGAAATTTATTTTAAAGTGCATGTTCCACACACACATGTCCTAAGGACATGTGTGTCTGTAACATGACACTTTTCAAAATGCATTTTTGTGCTTTTTGAAACAATTTCGCAAATTAACACGAGGGTCAAGCTCGTGTTAATTTGCACTTCCTATTTCAAAATTCCCATTTTTTATAAAAATGATGCATTGCATTTAAGGAATCGCACAAATGCGATTCCTTAAAGGCATTTTCATTTTTAGGAAATGCAAAAAAAAACGATTTTTGAAAAAATGTTTCATGCATCCCAAAAATGTATTTAGGAAGCGCAAACGGCCGAATTTACCGATTCGCACCGTTTGCACTTCCTAAATAGGTTGATGCATGTGCCCCACAGAGGCGGAAAATCGATGTGGCTACTTTAGGGCTAGTTTTGCAGCTTTCGTCTGAATTCTTTGAAGTTTCATGATCAGAAAGTTAGGGGCACCCAGTATCAGAGTACTACAATAGTCCAGTTGACTCAAAATGTCACTTCTCACCACAAGTGCCCTGGCTGTCACTGGTAGCATAGGGAGTATTTTCCTTAGTGCTCTGATAAGGGAGAAGTATGTTCCAAATGTTTTATTTACGTGGGTTTCTAGACTCAGCTTCTGAGAGGGTAGGCCAAAAATTTGCCAGGAGAGGACGAGGAACTTTCTTGGCCATGCAATACCGAATTTTGGTTTTTCCTTTTGAACTGCAGGGAATTGTTCGTAAGCCATCTAGCAGATTTTTGTATACATCCATGAAAGCAGTTGAGCGGAATTGACTGATGCCCTTCTAAGGACAGAATGAGTTGTGTGTCATCCGCATAATTCACCAATTTGATTTTTATAATATTTGATGATTGGAATCAACAGACTCATATAAATATTAAAAAGGATCAGGTAGATTGCTGATCCTTTGGGAACACCATGCTGAATGGTATCACATTTCAATAGAAAAGGGGGAAGGGCCACTGCTTGCTGCCTATTCCCAAGATAGGACTGGAGCCATTTCAGTGCCATGCCTTCCACCCCAATTTCCAGATATAGAGATATAGGGCCTCATTTAAGAGAAATGACGCATCGCTGCGTGAAAGCAGGGATGTGTCACTTATCAGTGTGCACTCCTTGCGACATACCTGATGCGTCATATTTATAGTATGGCGCATCATGTCGCAAGGAGTTACAGATATGTCAGTATTTCTGAGGTATCTGTAAATGCAAAAGTGACGCATTGCTGGAGTGTGTCACAAAAGTGACGCAACTCTAACAGTGTGTCCTTTCACATGGGGCAAGCCCCATGTGAAAAGGCCTGCGTCAGTCTTACGACTGCTGTGAGGCAGGCACAAGATTTTGACGCAACGGCGTCCTAGAAGTGACGCAGTGAAATCTCATAGATTTCACTGCGTCACTTATACAAGGCTTTTTGCAGGGGAACACCCCCCCTGCATACATTATACCTGACGCAGGTATAATGTAGCGCAGGGGTTTACAAAGTGACGCATCTGCTTAGATGCGTCACTTTGTAAATAGTGCGCAACAGGAGGCATGATTTACGCCGCCGATGCGTCACAAAAAGTGACGCATCGGAAGCGCAAAACTGACGCAAGTCGTCATAAATGAGGCCCATAGTGTGCAAGGGTTTGGCTAATCCCAGAAAGTTTAGAGGTCATTGGTAATGGAGCAGGGTTTTTGCGAAATAAATCCTGCTTGGATTGAACCTCTCATTTAGTGAATAAACATCTGAAATCATTAATTGTATGATACTAATAGTGTTTCGAATAAAATGCAAGATGGGAAGAATGTGTTAGGAGTAGCCCGCAAAAGCCTGTGTATAACTAATGTAGAAACTAATAACTAAAAGGCTGTGAATTATTATTTATATAATGCTTTGATTTTATTTATAACCTAATAATGCTTTGCAAAAACCCATTTGGAAATGAAGACTTGTGTGGAAACGACATTTACATTATATTTTGTCTTTCTTGAAAGATGGAAAAGGTTTTAATTATGAAATGTGAAAGGCCTCGGATAGCAGTTTGAGTATTCAGAACCGTGGTGTGGGGAAAGGAATCTGCCAGAGAAATGTAATCTCCAGTGATGGCCAAGGTTGTGCAGAGGAACACAAAGAATACTTTTACAGCTAAGTTCCTCTGGAAGAGGGGATGAACACAAATTGTTACAAGAAACATCCGTATGCTGCAGAAGGAGATACAGAGGCCTGTGAATGACGTAGCTTTATGAACAATGGTCTTCTTCAAAAGTTTTGTTTTGCCAGAGTGGTGTGACTGAGACACCCCTTATTTTAACCAATTAGAATCGTTAGTTAGGTGGGATGGATAGAGTAGTGGTTTGGATTCGTGAGAAAATAAGAGTACAACTAAACCTAGAAAGTAGGAGGAGTTGGTAGCATTTACCTAACTTTGTGGGAGGAGAGAGCTGTGACGCTGTTTCCAATTCCTGAGGGCTGGCCGATGAACCCCTGACACTGACTTTATCTTTGCACTTTAAATCTTCTTGAAGGGCCTTGTTTACTCTCATGGCCAGAGGGCAGCATTTCCATTTCCTCGAATCATTGGGTGATAGGTAATATTTCTGATTTATGATTTGCATAATAATTTGCTCATTTTTTCTTTACTTTTGTCTCTCTACCTATACCCTCCTTCAATGTGCTGATCTTGAAAGGGTATTTCTAATATGTATGAATGCTCCTATAAATGACATGCAGTTTGGCTGGATTGTATTTATATGAGCATTTTACATTATTAGATAAAGTTCGTTAACTTTACCAAAGGCGTTTGTTGTTGTTATGGTATTGTATTAATTCATGGAGTATTATTAATAACTAATCCCTGCCCACTAATACAAAAATCTATGGTCATAAGAGATTAACCTAACTATTGGTAAGTGGTATTAACTCATGCAGTGTGTAGGGAACTTATTATGAATTGGGTCTAGTTTATAAAAGAATATATATATATATATACAAACTGCTCTGTACCGGATATCCACTGCGGCTAATTCAATACTCTATGCAACCAGTAGTCACCCCTCCACACTTGTCCAGAGTATTCCTTACGGGGAATTACTCAGGTTGAAAAGAAATTGTTCTAAGGAAGGAGAGTTTGAAACAGCTGCATCTGAAAGTATAGCCAGGTTTATTGTAAGGGGCTATAATTCAATAGCACGTAATGCCACGTTACAGAAAGTGAGAGGCATCCAGAGAAATAAGTTGCTATTGAACAAAGAGAAACCTAAAGCAGATAAGGGTAAGTTCCGGATGGTAACTCCCTATTTGGCAGAAGCTAAGCATTTAAAGAAAATGCTAAAGAAGAACTGGCATATTCTTAAGACAGACACTATCATTAGCGAAGATATCCCTCCACCACCATTGGTGACTTTTAAGAAAGCTAGGTCTCTTCGGGACATGCTAGTGAGAAGTCACTTAGACAGAATACCGCCAAGAGTGAGCACACTTAAACAAATGATGGGCTTTTATCCCTGCAGTAAATGCATGGCATGTGACAACAGCAGGAGGTTCCTATCGTACACAATTCCAGACATAGACGGAATCAGAAATATCAATAAATGCATCACATGCAGTACGCCCTATGCAGTTTACTGCCTTACTTGCCCGTGCGGACTTCGCTATATAGGCAGTACTGTCCACCAATTAAAAATCAGGATATTGGAGCACATGAGGGCCATTGATAAAATTGATCAGGTGTATCCAGTGGCGCGTCACTTTGCAAAGAAACATAAAAGTGACTGCAATCGGTTACAGTTCTATGGTCTGAATCATGTACCTTTGAGTGTGCTACGGGGGTGACAGAGTAAAGAAGTTGCGTAGTTTTGAGTCGCGTTATATAATAGATCTGCTCACCAAACACCCACGAGGTTTGAATTGTGGAGAGGAACTATCGGTGCATATAGGCTGATGACTCAATGTCTGAAAGTTACAATTGATTTATGGTGATGTAACGCTGCAGATCCAACTGCTTTATTATTCTAAACCAAAAATAAGTAACTGCGAATAGCAACTATACAAATGATACTGTAGCTGCATCCTGACAAGTGTAATGATACATGAGATTATTTATGTTTTCCCGATGTGTCAAATTATCATGATAAAAAACCGAAATTGCTTTTTAAAATAATGTGACATGAGAGCTGTAAAGTTTACAAAATGTTTAAGGAAAGGATAGCAGCCGATCCACGGCTCTAAAGAATCTGCCAGGTGAAATGCGATCGTAAAGGGGTTTCTTAGCATTGGTACTTTTACTATTTTAAAATCATAATGAAATACTTGTTTATGTATCAGGCATAATGTGAGTACAATGTTGATTTAATTATCAGTATGGCACAATGAAATATCATTTCAATGAAGTGTTTGCTTGTATATACATGCGGGATTAACACATTACAAAATGGCGCTCACATTAGCTAGGGAGCGTTGGTCCTTTCCTTATTTCTATTGAAGTAATACTGTTGAAAAATATGGCGTTTCTGATGTGCCAGTAACATCGAAAAAGGCAGTTCTGCCGAAATGCGTCTGTTGTGGGTCACGAAATAAATGTGTGAATATCACCCCGGGAGTGCGATATCGTCCTTTTAAAAATCGAAGGATGGAGCGGGATATATATATATATTGAAAACCAGTCCAAACTTCTTATCAAGAAAGGAACTGACTCTGCAAATTATTATCCAAAGAAGATTTATTTCTCTCAGTTGCTGCTCAGACGCGTTTCGGCGGTCAGCTCCCGCCTTGTTCACATATATATATATATATATATATATGAATCCACAATCCTGAGGTGCCAGCAACTGTGCTCAGACACAAACCAGGTACAGACCACAACGAGGGTTTTTCAGGTGAATAAAGTGCTTTATTCCATCGATGGGGACGGCAACATGACACGTTTCGTCCGGGGAACCCGGACTTGATCACATGACAGACCCAGAGAATCATGTGGTTAAATACGAAATGGCACATAGCAGCAAACACCTCAAATATATTGACCGGACGAGGACTTAATAACATCCAAGTTAAAAAACTATTTCAAAATTGATATATAACAGAGTATATTTCCACACTTAAGCCACAAAAATTCATAATTCATTATTTTAAGACCATCCTCAGCACAATAAAAAGTAGCTAAAACCATATAAATAGGTTAAAATCCTATTTAAAATACTGTGCAAATAATGGAGTAAAATATTTACAAAAAATTGTGAAGATCTTCCCCCATGTTGAGGCCATTAGGAATTTTGCTGTTTAGCCGAACTATGTAATGGCTTTCTAATTGTCTTAGTTTCTTTTCTCTGTCTCCTCCTCTTTTAGATAAGTGGACCGCATCAATAACAAAGTATTGTAAGTCACTGAGATTGTTGTTGTGGACCAATTTAAAATGGCGGGCCACGGGGTAGTTTGGGTCAGAGTTGACTATAGCACGAAGATGCTGTAAAATGCGGTTGAACACTTGTAGTTTCGTGCTGCCAACATATTGTAGCTCACACGTACATTTTAAAACATAAACCGCATGATCAGTTTTACAAGTGTACAGATTATTGATTTTAATAACAGCATCAGTCAACCCCTCAACGAATTCCATGGTATTAACGCCAAACTTACATGCCCTGCAAGAACTACATTTCCGAAATCCAGTCCTATTCGAGAGCCAATTAGGTTTAATATTGATCTCTGGGCTAGTTCTTACTAGAGCATCCCTCATCGAGGGCGCTCGACGGAAAGTGATGCTGGGCATGTCCTCCAAAAGTGGGGCTAAAGTAATGTCTGTTGTTAAAATGGGCCAATTGGATTTCATAATTTGTCTGATCCTCTTTTCTTGATTATTGAAGGTAGTAATCAAACGAATGGTAGGCTTATCATTTTTAGTGGAAACCAACTCCAGAGTGTCTAATTCTGTTTCTTCAGCAGTTGCAACTAACTGATTAGACATTACCTATTTGAGGGAGCTAGTGAGAGTGTTTTTATCATAACCTCTACATAGAAATCTCTGAAAGGAACCATTAAGACAATTAATCAGATCTATCTCATTATTGCATATACGTTTGATTCTTAAAAACTCCCCATACGGGATGCTTTTAATAAGATGGTGAGGATGGTTGCTTTGTGCATGTAAAATAGAATTTCCAGCTGTGGATTTTCTGTGCATCCTGGTCATGATATTATTGTCCTTAATGTCTACACTCACATTGTTAATGTTAGCAGTAAATTCAAGGTTTAAAGAATTGTTATTGATGTTGTTAACAAAGTTCTCAGCAGATGATTTACAACCTTGCCAAATTATAAAGACGTCGTCAATAAAATGCCACATTTTAACAATGCCTGTTTCATTGTCTTCCAAACATTCGCGGAGCCTGCCAAGAGCGTGCCTCTCCCACCAGCCCACGTGTAAACACGCGTAGCTGGGGAAGTAGCACGCACCCATGGCAACGCCACGCAACTGCTGGAAAACCTCATTGTTAAATAAGAAAAAATTATTCTTAAGACACAGATCAATCATGGTGATAAGTATTTTGCTATGTTCAAAATACTTAATATCTCTTTTTGACAGAAAATATTCGATTGCATTTAAACCATCACTGTGGTTAATGGAAGTGTAGAGAGAAGTGATGTCCATTACCAAAAACATATAATTGGGTTTCCACACAATGTCTCTCAATTTCGGAAGGAAGTCATCAGTGTCTCTTAAATAACTAGGTAAGGCCTCCATGAAATCATGAAGAAAATAATCGACATATTTGGATAAAGGTTCCAAGAGTCCATTTTGGGCAGAGATAATGGGTCGCCCAGGTATAGGTGTAATACCTTTATGGATCTTGGGTAATAAGTATAATGTAGGAGTAATAGGGAAATCCTTTTTGAGGAACTCAAATTCTTTCTTACTTATCAACCCTTCCCTTTTCCATGATGCCAAGTTAGTGTGTACCAATTGTTTTACTTTGTTCAATTCATTGAACGAGGCTTTCCTGTAACAGGCAGAATCACTCAATTGTCTCTCAGCTTCCTGTAAATACATTTCACGTGGCCATAAGACAATATTTCCGCCTTTATCTGCTTTGTTAACAATAATATTGCCATTGGAATTGATTTTTCGAATCAACAAAGAGTATTGTTTGTCTCTAAAGCTTCTATATTTGTTTTTCTTTGCAACAGTTCGGTTAAGTTCCTTTAAGTCATCAATAACTCGATCGCTAAAAATGTCAATAGCATCCCTAGGCATTACCGGGACAAAAGTTGATTTAGGACAAAAAGGACTGTTGCCAGCGCTGCAACTGCTGATTCCCATAGATCTCAGGACTTCCTGAGTGTTGGTTGTAGAATCGATTTCATCATTAGCAAGAGAGTGAGCAACTTTCAAAGCTTTAGTATCAGCTATAGAGAAGTTCTTATTCCTCTACGATTCATTCAAAATAGTATTAGCTTTTTCACTTTTTTTGTTAATAGTGTGAAATTTTAGAAGTTTCAATTTCCTAATGAACTTAAAAATGTCAATTCTCGCTTGTACATATTTGAACCCATTTTTAGGACAAAAAGAAAGACCCAGAGAAAGAAGCTGGGTTTCTGCTGCATTAAGGTCTAATTCCGTCAAGTTAATCACAGTATTTATGTATCAGGCAAAATGTGAGTACAATGTTGATTTAATTATCAGTATGGCACAATGAAATATCATTTCAATGAAGTGTTTGCTTGTATATACATGCGGGATTAACACATTACAAAATGGCGCTCACATTAGCTAGGGAGCGTTGGTCCTTTCCTTATTTCTATTGAAGTAATACTGTTGAAAAGAAAGATGTGCCAGTAACATCGAAAAAGGCAGTTCTGCCGAAACGCGGCTGTTGTGGGTCACGAAATAAATGTGTGAATATCACCCCGGGAGTGCGATATCTTCCTTTTGAAAATCGAAGGATGGAGCGAGATATATATATATATATTGAAAACCAGTCCAAACTTCTTATCAAGAAAGGAACTGACTCTCCAAATTATTATCCAAAGAAGATTTATTTCTCTCAGTTGCTGCTCAGACGCGTTTCGGCGGTCAGCTCCCGCCTTGTTCACATATATATATATCCGCGAGAATCCACAAAGGGTTTTCGCTTTCCCCAATGCTTCAGTCACCTGTGGTTCCTTGTCCAATCGTAGCAAGGTAACGAACATTAAAAGGAGGGCGGGCAGAACTATTGGTGTTGAATCCCGGCAGCATTTGAAATTTTTTTTTGATAAAACGAAACGCGTCATGCTACAATGCCGAAATAAAAAGGATTTATAACAGCTTTTCCTGGAGTCCCGTGGTGTTCCTCTCTTTGAAACGTCAAGGAGGTTGGTGCTGATATATATATATATATATATATATATATATATATATATATATATATATATATATATATATATATATATATATATATATATTATATATATATATATATATATATATATATATATATATATATGCCACGAACTCCGCCAGGTCCCCAAATCAAACTCCAGGGAAATAACGAAACTGGACCCTCATGGATATTTTGCAAGTTTAAAATTTTATTCTATCCTTTTGTGCATAGAACACGCCGCCATGACGCGTTTCGGGACCTCCGCCCCTTGATCACAAGACATGGTCGATCGTACACCCATCACTCTTAAAGTGCTAGTACACAGTCAGCTGACTCCACAGCCTGTGGAAATAAAAGACATACTTCAGCCTGGTTCAGTAGCGCTTGGTTTGTAGAATACTTTTTGTTCTATTACATAAAAGTGCTTTGTGATCCAAAACAGATTTTAAGTTTGACCATGCAATTAAAAAGTAGAAAACTAAACAGTTTAAGAGAGAATATCACTCTCCTTCGTTAGTTCAGCTTTTGTTCCCAAAGATTCCTCACGATTATTTCCATATACATAAATTGATTAGGATATTCAATCAATTAGAAAAATAAACAATTTGTATATAATATGTTAAAATCATGTAGAAAAATATAAATATATATACCATTTATACATTCCGTGCAAATTCGCTCTGTGATGTGCAAATTCCCCAAAAGGAAAACATCATGGATTAAATGGGAACGCATAGTTTGGATCCATTTTTCAAAATTGAGCCCTAGTGGGCCTTTGCTGCTACATCTAACCACTGCATCCACACTGCTACATTAAGGGTTCAAAAGCTGGTGCACTTTAGGAGATTATCATAACCATAATTATGATAAACAAAACCCTACAACCTGGTGATTAAAATTGTTGATACTCCCTTCACCCAGAGTTTGAAGTTAAAAATGGGAGGCCGCCTATTAACATGTTCGACTAAAATATATTGTTACCCCTACGGAAATCTGCAGTTACTGGCACACTTGGGCCCAACCGGTGTGAACAATTAGATCCCTAATAAAGACAAGAATCCCGGCAGCATTTGAAAAAGTTTTTTGATATATATATATATCCTCCACAGTCCTGAAAACGACCATCAAGCCGGAAAAAACAGGTACGGACCACTTTCAAGATTCCTTAGTTTAAAGTGCTTTATTCAATGAAAACAGCAGCATGGTGCATTTTGACCGGAAAACCCGGCCTTGATCACATCGGTCGGTCGCCAGTAGGTAGTTATAGTTAGGACCTATTTTCCTTAGGACATTTGCAACATTCTATTCTCAATACCTTTAGCGCTGGTTGACAAATCTTTACAAAATTTGCAAAACTTGTGGCCCACTCCGGTCCGCTCCTATGTTTAAAGTTTTAGGGTAATTCGTTAAGCGGGCCCAAGAAAAAAGGGGGGTCCCAAAACATGTTTTCTCCATGCAATTTTCCATAGGAAACTGTAGACACAGCTACAGCCAGAACAGCTGAATGGAATTACACCAGATTTGGCAAGAAGGTAGCCCTTGGTTCAGAAGGAGCCTTTTTCTTTAAATGGTGTAAATCCATTCAGAAGTTCCTGAGATATTAAAGAAATAGAAAGTGTTGATATCTGGGTGGAGCCTAACCCTCTGAGCACAAGCTTGGCTCTAATTGGCTGCCAACACTTGAAACCAGGAAGTTTTGGCAGCCATCTTGTGCCTCGCATTGATCAGCCCATACAATTGCCACTCATTGAGTCACCTTGCCAAGTAAGTTGTGTCTCAGTGAGGTATCTCTCTTCTTAAAAATGTGCTTTACATTTTATTAATATAGCTAGCGTGCCCCAAGTGCTGCCTGTAGCTGTCAATCTGGGTGTGCACAGACGCGGCAACACCCGCATAAGCAACGTCTTAAGTCTTCAGCGGCCTGACAGGCAAGCTTTAAATGAGCTACTCAAAAGCTGTAAACTGATCCCTGAAAGTTGGCAGGAAGAAGGTAGAAGCCTGCAAGGGGGAGCGCCGATCCATGTATTACCACACAACCTGCCTTAAAGCCAAGAAGTCACGGACATAAGGCCGGTGCACAGGACAAGGGGTGTGCGCGAAGTTGGCAGGAATAAGGCAAAAGCCCTGACGGGAGCCTGCGAAGGGGATCGCCGATCCATGCTTTATCGCAAAACCTGCCTTAAAGCCAAGAAGTCGCAGACATGAGGCTAGTGCCCAGGACAGGGGGTGTGCGCCTCATGGATTTTACACACCTGGACAAAGGGGCACACCCCCTTTGCAGGGCCCCGGAGACAGGTGCAGGCTGATTAATGGCGGCGGCTCCTGTTTCAAATTTTCACAGGTATGTTTCCCGCGGGAAGGCAATGGATGGTTGCATGGGGGGTAGCGGGGCTTCCTGAGCAGCTGGCGGGGGTGGCAGGACAGCTTAAAAGGCTGTGGTTCAGCCTGATGAGCACCTCGCTGCCTGCCTGCCCCTGAAGATTTCCGGTGCACGCTGCCCTCGACCGTGAGAGGGAGACGTCTTTCTTTCTTTTCCCTTGATGACTCAACATGGCCACTGTCCCCCTTTTCAAGCATCAGTCGAGGGCAGTGGTCTAATGCAGTTTTTCTTTCAGCGCTGTTCTCCTTTGGATCGGGGCGGCTCGTGGCTGGCACAGTTTGACTGTGCCAGCCTCACCACCTGTTTGCTCTCCCTCTGGGCCTGCTGAGGGGGCACTTCCGAGGAGCTCCGGCAGTGGCCACAATTGAACAGCCTTTTTTCCCCTTATAGTCAGAGGCCTCACCAGTTGCAGCTGTCGGCACCCTGTGTGGATGCGGCCAGTGCAGAGGCAGGATCGGGGCTGCTCGTGGCTGGCACAGTTTGACTGTGCCAGCCTCACCACCTGTTTGCTCTCCCTCTGGGCCTGCTGAGGGGGCACTTCCGAGGAGCTCCGGCAGTGGCCACAATTGAACAGCTTTTTTTCCCCTTATAGTCAGAGGCCTCACCAGTTGCAGCTGTCGGCACCCTGTGTGGATGCGGCCAGTGCAGAGGCAGACATGAGGTGGGGATGGTAGGGCCTGGGCTCTGGCGTGCAGGCTCTACAGCCGACTGTGAGATTTATTATATGGGGCAGAGCGATGTGAGTCCCATCTGTCTCAGGGGCTCTGAGGGGGGTGTGACCCCCCCCTTTGTCCAGTCTCCAGCAATGGTCTAGCTAATACTTGTACTGGAATTCCCCAAAAATCCATCACACAGGAAAGTCCTGTTACATGGTGAAGCCCTCCTTCTGATATTCATACACCTCCGAAAAAGGCTTTGTTAAATATTAAAACAAAAGGCCTGATTTGGGTTCAAACAGCAGCCATGATGCCGAAATTACCCTCAGAGCAAAGCTGAGGAACAGATGCCATATTCACTCAATAAGTTGATCTATCATTATTGTGCAGACACAAGGAGTAAATAACACCTTCTCAGCCTTCAACAAGGAGCCCGTCCTGCTTTTCTTAACACACCCACTTCTTTAGATAGTAGTTTTTTCTGGGCGCGCAGGAGGTTATGTTATAATTCTAATGCCAGTCTTAGAATATTTAGGAAAGGGCAGGCCACACGTTGTTTCTGTTATTTAAAAGCATGGCCGCTTAGCCTGGCCGGACCGATGTGGATGGAGCTGGGCTTTGGCATCTGCCGTCCTTGGCCCTGTGCCCAGGAGCAGTGCAGCATACTGGGGGGGGACCCAGGGAGAGCCGTGCGCGAGCCGGTCTGTCCCTGGGTAGGTTCGCGCGAGAGCTGGCCACGGGGTGCAGGTGGCAATTAGATAGTGGTAGCGGCGGGTCGGAGGGCATAAATAGCGGCTGAAAGGGCGGGAAGGGAACTGTGAAGGTGTGAGGTGGATAGAGAAGTTTGTTTTGTGCTCGGGTTCGCGTCGTTAAATCTGCGTCACGTACGTGGAGGTTGACTGTGGCCATGGAGGCGTCGCTGGAGGAAGGCCATTCAGGTCCTGTGTGCTGCGGGTCGGGAGGACCTTTTGCTTACTGGTGTCCCCAGTGAGGCGTGGGTGGGGCTGTCGCGCCCCGCTAGGAAGGCGGACGGAGGTGTGGCTAAAGCAGTGTCTGCCTGCTTGTTTCCGCAGGCAGACGATGACGATGGTAATGCTGCCATGTCGGCAGTAACTGCGGAGGACACAGCAAGGCTTTCTACGGTGGCAGCAGACCCCCCCCCGCGGACATTGCGAGCAGCCCTTGCTTGGCGAATTCAGTTTCCAATAGTGCCCCTGACCCCCTGTTGTCTCTTAGGGCTGGGCAGGACATTGCTCAGTTGATTCAGATCAATGGACAGACGTATGTGTTGTCCCCTTCTACGGTGCATAGAGTGGTTGCTGGGCAGGATGTGTCACAGGAAGGCTTGGTGGTGGGGTCTGGGGGTGGTTCGCTGCCACGGGGCGCTACTCTACAGTTGGTTTGGAAAGGTAGCGGGGCAGGTGCCCAGGTTTAATACAGTGCCTTTACCGGCTGGTGGATTGGCCCCGAGGGACGCAGTACAGGTGCCTCCCCGGCCCCCCACATGTCACATGCCAGGGCCCCCGGGTATGGTTGATGATGGGGCTCGCTTGGGGACACGGCTGTTATCACCACAGGTTCGATTTATTGGTCCTCCCGGGGCGTGTTTGGAGGTTGCTGGGCAGAAGGCAGTCCATGCTCCTAGGAGTGGCCAATGGATTTGGCTGGGTACGGGTGCGGATTCGGCGGTTGGTTCCAATGGCACAGTGGGGGATTTTGGGTCTTCTGGTAAGGTGCAGTCTGGCTTGAGCGGCTACAAGGGCAAGGATACATCTATAGTGAGTCGGTCCTCGGCTGGCAAGAGGAATTGCGGGCTGAACACGCGGCGGTTTAGTCTGGGGGGGTGCACAGGAGAAGGATCAGTAGCAGCTTTCTCTTCTGCTACATGCAGCGGAGTGCGACGTGATGATATTCAATGGCAATTTTATGATGGTGGAGTTAGTGATGGGGAGATGCCTGATGGCAGTGGAGATGAAATACCTTTGGATATTGATGATGATGACCTGGTGGAGGGTGAACTACGAGATGTGGATGTTGGAAATGTTACAGTGCAACATCAGAGGGGTGTTTTTGGGCAATCCAGTTTTCTTAGTATTTAGCAGGAGTCAGGTGCGGACCAAGCAAAAGTACGAGTCTCCTCGGCTATCAAGTCCCGGCAGGAGGACCCTGCGGTGTTTCAACAGAGAAGGTCACAGTTGCCAAGAGGTAAGATAGGATGGTGGTCTGTTTGGCAACAGGGGGAGGGTATTCCTACTAAGCGTACCAGGTCTATTGGCATTGGGGATGAGCTGATTGTGGAGCACGTTGCTGCAAGCATGCTGCCTGTGCGGCAGGCTACTGAGAGTGGGAAAGCTGATGGGGACGTTGTCGATGTCAGCCATGGGCCTACAGGGGGGGATTCTACATCCAAGGAACAGGTGGAAGAGGATAAGAACATACATAAGAAATTGTCCTACGTGGGAATTGACATGCCCTTGGGTTCCCATTTGTCGGAAAAGAGTAAGTCTAGAATTTGGCGACATGCCTTTGTTGATGTTTTTAAATTGCTCCATCGGGATATTCAGGCCAAGGAGGGGTCTAAGGAGGAGGAGTGGGAGTTAGCTCGGCGGCCTATGGTCCCGGAAGTCGATTGACAATTGGACCTCTGCCTTTCTTATATATGCCAGTTTTTATTGCGAACAGCATCAGGATAAAGCGGTAGCGATGTTCAAGTATATGGACATTATCAGGAAGGCGCACAGTTATTTTGGGGGCTATGCCAGGCTCTCTTATGATGAGGAATTCGGTGCTAGAATGAATCTTTTTTCCTGAGCGTTCTTGGGGGAATGTGGACTCAGAGTTATGGTTACAATGGGTGGCTTCTTCCCAGCCGCCCGCTACTACACACACTGCTAGTGGGTTACCTGTGACGTATCGGCCCTTTCAATTTCCTCCCGCCCAGTTTGGGGTGGGGGTCGTGGGCTGGGGGCAGGCAGCAGCATCTGGGGCCTGTCGGCATTATAACAAAGGATTTTCCACTCAACAGTATTGTAAATATCAGCATGAGTGCTCGCAATGTTGGGGTAGGCACCCTCTCACGCACTGTTTCCCCAGACAGCGGTTTGGAGATCAAGGGAGGGGACAAGGGGGAAGAGGCCAGTCTTCACAGTTTGTCCCAAAGGGCTCCTACACCTATTAGGGTGGAGGTTTTTGAACAATAGTTGGAGGACTATCCAGAGACTGATGCAGCAAAACGTTTGTTTTGGGGCTTCCAAGTGGGATTCGGGTATCGGGGCCCACGTCAAGGAAGGTGGTCAGACAACTTGAAGTCTGCCAAAGAATGTCCTCAGGTTGTGCAGAAGAAGTTGAGGGCTGAAGTTCAGGCAAGCACGGTTGCTGGTCCTTTTGTGCACTGTCCGATGCCTGATTTGATTATTTCTCCCCTGGTGCCTAAAAAGAAAGCTGGTGAGTTCTGCTTGATCCATCACTTGTCTTGGCCCAAGGGATCTTCTATTAATGATTTTATTGTGCCTGAAGACTCTAGTGTGTCTTACGCTTCAGTGGATGATGCTTTACGGCTGGTGAGATCTGAGGGACAGGCGTGACATCCAGTCAGCATTCTGTCTTTTGCCCATTCATTCTTCTGATTTTGGTCTGCTGGGGATGCACTTTCAGGGGGATTTCTATGTGGACAAGGTTTTGCCCATGGGTTGTTCGGTGTCCTGTGCTTTATTTGAAACCTTTGGCACCTTTTTACAGTGGCGTTTTACTTCCATCAGTGGACATGGGCTGGTTTGTCACTATTTGGAGGATTTCTTGTTCATTGGTGTGCAAAATACCGGGAATGTGTCATTTGGCATTGCAGACTTTTCAGGCTATGACTCAGGAACTTGGTGTGCCTTTGGCTCCTGACAAAACAGAGGGTCCATGCACCACCTTGACGTTTTTGGGGATTGAAATTGACACTCTGGCCATGGTAGCGAGATTGCCAGCGGATAAGGTTCAGGAAATTTCAGCTTTTTTGTTATCAGTTTGTAGTGTAGTTCCTAGTTTCCCACTAGGCCCTGCGCATTGGAATAACATAAACAGTAGTATCGACGTGGAACTGCGGATATTCCAGGCCTCCACTGACTATGCTAAACTTAATTGGGTTGTGTTACCAACTAGCTCAGAGGTCACTGGAAACTTTCTTCTCTGCATAGGAAGTGATCAGCTTCCTTGGCACAGACAAGAAGGGATTCAGTTTTCCAACAACCGTGCAACATGACAACTTTGCTCCTCAGATCAAGAGTCAATCTCTAGGGTCGTGTGAAACAATAGACATAGATTTCACTCAGTCAGTCTAGTGCAGTTTACTTTCACGAGATGTAGAGAATAGAGAGACGGGCGTTTGTCAATAAAGGGTTAACATTTATTGAACAGTCTTTCTTCTCGTACAAGAGAAATGTATTGCCACAATTGCAATAACTGTTATTATAAAAAGTACGTACAGTAAGATAAGTATTGCGAAATAGAACTGTAAAAGCATTGATATGGTTTCTTAGCCATACAATGGTTTAAAAGTAATAAAACATATATACAGTCATATATACATTAGGCTAACATACTCAACTGGTGCTTCTAACTAAGCCTACCCCAGTGTGCCTGACCTAAGCCTAACACGTGAAAGGGGGAGTAAGTAAGTAGCTTAAGTTAAGTTGGTTTTGCCAAGGTTTGTTTCAAGAATTCTCGTCTAAGGGTTTAGTCAACACCATACCTCTGAATAGAATGATGGAGGATTGGTATCTCCTTCAGGGGTCTCTCTCGATATCCCGGTCACCCGCGAGGGTAAACCGGAAGCGCCGGGACTGGATTTCTCTGCATGAGAAAGGCAGCGGCTTCTCTTCAGCGCGTCGAGGAAGGAGGCGGGGGACAGCGTCCGCGGGCAGCTGGGCTGGATGTCTTCGCAGAGGACGGCTGCTCAGCTCCTTAAGCGTACTGCACCATAGTTCGCGCTGTAGCGGCGATAATGGTAATCAGCAGCTTCACCACCACAGGATAGCAGGCTGCAGCGACAGAGTGCTAGTTTTTACCAACACGGGGTCTTGCAGGCAGCTGGCATCAGCAACAGGTTCTCGCTCATTGCTTAAGGCAACGTTGGTAATATTTATACCTGACAGGTGCCGGGTTTGACGCAAGTTTGCTGGACATAAGACGTCAATTAAAGATGTCACTAGGAAGTGATAGTTATCAGTTGCTCATTAGAGTTCCATTACTAATCAAAACATAGCAAGCGGGGATTTCCAGGTTTGCTAAGTTTTTATCTTGTTGAAGAACTCGGAGTGTTATCTAGGAATATCAGATAGTGACTGCTGCTCTGTCATTGCACTAATTGGTCGCAAAGGAAGTAGCAGGGAGTCATGCTGGAATGTGGCTCTGTTCGTGTGAGGCCAGAGATGACTTTTCAGAAAATCGCACTTGAACGGTTATGCCAATATAGGGAATAAATGCATTTATAGCCGAATAGGGGCATAAGGTCACAGTATCGATCAGGAACCTAGATTAACACGCAACACCCACTCCACGGGTAATGTCCATCAAAATTACTAAAACTAAGCAATTAGATGCATGTGTAACATTGCCCACCCCAAAATACATAAATGCATTCGAAATAGGCGTACTTGTAATACATGGAATTTAGGTACTGTACGTTTTTTAAAAGCATAGTAATCATTCAAAAATTATTGCATATGAAATCAATGAACGATTATGCATAAAGAATTACACATGAAGTATCTCTGACAGAAGAAATGCGAGATAAATCATCACATAAAAATGCATTGTAATAACATGTGTGCTAGAGGCCGGTGTAATGTTGTTATGTCTCTAGATGTGTTCAGAAAATAGAAGTGTGAAGCTTCTGTTCTCTAAGAATAGTTTTTACGTTAAGCAAAGAATTGTTCGTGCCAAAAAAAGGTCAATATTAGAAAAATTGTCCAATTCAAAGAAAATAGATTTCCAAAGCTCCTGGCAGTTTTTGTTGATCAAAACTGAAGGCCGAATTCAGAGTTCATGGGAACGCTGTGTGTCGGAAAGCTTCTAAAAAAGTTATTGTTTCTCTGTGGGTGAGAACATCGTATCAGACAGGCTCTCAAAGAATTGGTCTACAAATTCAGGTGATAGTTCAACAAAATTAGATAGCTCTGTAACTTGGCAGGTGTGAGAATGATTGCTGTCATCGAAGGCAGGACCAGCAATGCTCACAGAACGTTGTACCTGGATGATGTTGCTTTTGTCACTCGCTCCACTGTTACCACTTGGCTGTAGTACAGGAGTCTCCACAAATGCCGTCATCAGGATTGGTAGCCGCTGGGGACAACACAATGCGTGAGCCGTTATTGGACTGAGCAAAGTATCGACGTCCATTGGTACTGCTGATGGAAGTGAAAGACAGATGTCCAACACGCATTCATCTCCGCAAAGCATACACCGTAGCACAGGTAAAATGCAATTTTGCCATATTGGTCTGAATGAAAGGAACCAGGTCATGTTTAGATCTCTCAGCCTGGCCAATCCGAGGACGTCAGTTATCCTGTCCCTGTAGCGCATTGCTAGGATTGTCTCTTCCATTCCCATGGGAGCTATGTCTGAGCCGAGGCTTGCCATAACGTAGCAGGATGGTCAAAAATAGAATCCCTGCGATGAGTCCCAAAAATAGTGGAATGCCGCCAAAGATGGAGTGCACAAAATTAGGAAAGATTCCCAAAATTGCCTGGAAGGGTGTTAGCAGTCCCGTAAAGACTGTCTTAAATATGCCTGGGATGCTTGTTGCACTAGACATGTTAAGGAGTTGGCTGCACATTTCTACGAAATGCACAGGGCAATTTGTTGATAAAAGGTCATGGACTTCAGTAGCCGTCCTTGCGACTAGAAGATCATACGTCTCTTTAGATGACGTTATAGGCACTGTTGTCTGTAAAAGCACAGATTTCACTTTGCTTAATGTATCAATTCGTATAGAATAGAGATTCAGACGAGGCATTTGACCATGGACGTAACTTGTACTAGATAACTTGTCCCTGGCGCGAGGCCACAACACCTGTGATCCGTTCTAAGAATGTAACTCCCGTTTGCGAGTTGCATAAAGAAGGGCTCTATCTGAGTTGCAGGTGTGACTAGCTGGTGGCATGAAAGGTTGTTTGAATTTCCATCACATGCTCCGTGTAAATTAATACCCTGACACAAAAGTATACCGCTTAGTGAGTGTTTACAGTTGTCACCACTAAGAAATACATTTTTGTCGCTTTCACTATAGCAAGAATGAGTGTATGGTAATTTCCATATGGATTTTACATATCCTTTACCCAATTGTTCATACTGGCCAGCAGGTATGTATTCAAGGCACTTTTTAAATCGGAAAGTTGTTATCGGAATTGTGATAATTCCGTGTATTATCCATTCAATGACAGGACTCTCTGACATTGTCAATGGTAATCTCTTGAGTCTTTCGATGCTCAGGATTGTATAGTCTGCTCCTTTCTGTGCCAAACTGATCTGTTTATCAGTAAGGTTAAAACTGGAAAATAATGACGTTGTGTTGATTAAACGCCAAGGCACATAGCCTGAACGAAGATTTTGCAGCGTCCAGCCTAGTTCTATAATAGAGCGTAATTGAGACTGGCCATGTTGTAACATTAGCAAATCTCTGTCTATCACATCAAAGGCAGAGGATACAATATTGTCCAACGAATATATTCTGGAAGACAGAGTCGTTAACCCATTGTCTACCACAGAAAGTGATTTCTCCAAATTAATACGATCAATTTCTCGTATTTTTTCAGCAGTTTCAATTTGCTTTACTTTCCAAGCCTCGTTGTAAGCAGCATAGATGCTGGTCGCTATGAAACGCTTTTGACGCTGTTTGCGTGGTCCAAGAATGAAATCGCGCAAATCAGCACCATCTTTTAGTAAAGACAAGTGTTGCTTAATTTCAGCCAGTGTGGATGTAGCTAGCCATTCTAGGCAGAGTTTCCCTACACTGTATGTTGTTATAATCCCTGGATGTTGTCTCTGGGAATATCTTGAGTCTAATCTGGTCATTTTTAAACCCTGTGTTTTATTCAGGAACCTATCTTGACAGCTATTTGTGTCTGTAGGCCAGATTAACCACTTTTTCCAATCAGGATGTGTTCTGTTGAAATGTAAAATTTGTGACACGTCTAATTCAATATCAGCTGTTGCATTTTCAGGTATTGGCTTTGGTATAGACGGTGCTTTAAGGTCTTTGATCTTAGCTAGGCCAAGACAAGATGTTTGGTGTATTGTGTCATTTAAAAATAACATTTGTTCTGGTATCATGCAGGTTCTAAATAGTGCTTCTATGCCTTGCACCTGCCAATCTTTTGTACCCCAAATTGTTTTCGTTTCAATATTATTTTTCCAATAATCAAAACCAAATGTCATCATTTTGTCATAAAATGCTTCTGAATATATCAATTTAGAATTTGTCAGCATTGTTTTCATTCCTGTTTTATCTAACAGTTTATAATAAAACGTTTCTGCATCACTGGTGTTAAACCCTGAGAAGTATTTGAATTTCTCAAAAAATGCTTTAGAACTGCTTTTAGGTGGTGTAGAACAATGTTCCCATTGGTTATACATAAAAACATTTTTAGGCTGTGCAGATTTATGCAAGTAATGATCCCCATAGTGGGTGTAACAGAATAACTGCTCATAACTAGATGAACCTTGTAAATAATCATGATCTGTGAATCTAGCTGACATTACTAAATCAGACATCATGTCAATAATACTGTTAAAGTCCCAATCATCAGAGAATGTACTAGGAGTCACAAAGTCACTTAAGGAAACCTTCAGTTGATGAGGATACTTCAGGATTTCGACCGGACCATAGATCTCATAGTCTGTTTTCCCCCATACTACCCCACCAGGTATTGGAATTGCTGTGACATTTACTGTTGACAGTTCTCTTTTCTTCACGTGGGATGATCTGTGTGGTTTCAGGACTAGGTTGATGTTCTGACTTGCTGTGTCCATTGTAATATATTTTCCTTCAATGAATTTTCCCAAACACAGTACCATGATGAGCCAAAGCAGGAGGAAAAATACACCTAGACCGAACCAGAACTCTAGCCAAGGGGAAACAAGGTAGATTTTCTTCAGGTGATGAAAGAGTTCCGTTGCTTTTTCTTTAAAAGACTTTTTTGTTTCTGGCATTACTTCCGTGTCGTTTAAATCTTCAGAGAAGTTGTCGAAGTTGATGAAATAACCAGAGGCAGTTCTGTCAATTGATGGGATTGTTCTTTCAATCTGTCTCTCGGTAGCACATTCTGATGCCACATCATTGTAGACTGGTGTTGTTTCTTGACGAACTGTTTCAATCTGTGTTTCAAGAGGCACGAGTTCCATGGCATTATTGCATAGTCCTTCATTGTGCACTGCAGGCTGATCGAATGTGATTAGTCTTTCAGTTTGAACCTCTTGGATTGTTGCAAGTTTGGGTATTCTGTTGTTTCTTGGGAGTCCACTGGGCCTACTGTTGATTATAGGCCACATGCTTGTGGTTTTACCAGACCGATAGACACGACTCTGTTCTCCTTTTTACCAGCAAGGGGCGGTAGCACAACTGATCTTGTTCCGGTGACTGCCAAGACAGGTACTGCTTTTCTGTAAGAAGGCCCAAATTCCTTCTTAACCGCGATCTTTTCTCTGACTAGATCCCCAATCTTTGGAATCCAGACAGGCCTTGCTGGGGCTGTTGCGGGTGGTGCCTCGTCAGTGGTACTTGGCTGTTGCTTTAACTTTATGTTGCTTAATGATTTTCTTGTTTCATTCAGTTCCTGTAAAACAGCCAAACGGTCTTTTACATCAAAGTGCTTTGTTTCTTCTTGTACCACTGACATCTGACTATCGAGGTCCTGAACGTTCATTCTAATTCCGAACAATAGTTCGTATGGGCTGAAACCTTTTAGAGAATTTCTTGGCATGTTGTTAAGACTAGTCTGGACACTTATTAAATGTTTGACCCACCCAGCGCCTGAACCTAATACCTTCGCTGTTATAGATTGCTTTATGTCACGGTTTTTTCTTTCTACCACACTATTCCCTTCGGGATGCGACGGACAAGAATACCGCAACCCAATTCCCATGCTGGCCATGGCCTCCTTATAGGCTCGAGAGCTGAAAGCAGGACCCTGGTCAGAATGGAACGTGGTAATTGCGTATGTGCCGATAAAGACTCGCAAATCTTTTATAACAGTTCTAGGCGTCAGCCGAGTGCTGGAGGACTCATTTTTTAAAAAGTGCTTTTCGTCTTAACTAATTAATAGGACGCAGGTTGGGGTGCAGGCAGCGTTACGCTCTTTCTGACTGGTAGCCGGTAGCAAGGTTCGCTACTGCGATCCCTATTGCAGTTTTCACAGTTGTTTGCATATATTTGGTGTTCTACACTCATTCCCGGCCACCAGTATACTGATTGTAATTCAGTCAGAGAAACCTTAATTGTTTGGTGTCTCAGACCCAAACCCATATGTGCATCTGCTATTAAAAATATTCTCCTGTTCGTGTTTGGAATTACTCTATCCCCCACTCCAGGGATTCGAGCAAACGGAACGGAGTTTGCATCGATTATGTATGCATAATTGAGTGGATAGTTTACGGGTAGTGCTGCACAGTCGCCTTTTACGGTCGTTTTTACTGCCAGCATGGTTTCCCAGTCTATGTATTTATCTGTACGCTTTTTTGTGGCTACGGAAGCCGGGTTAGTTGCTTCCGCGGTGGCTGTTTTAGCCAATGAATTCCCTGCAACGTGAACGCCATCACGTTGAAGACTCTGTGCGTGAATCACGTGAGTCTTTTGTAGTTCTTTGTGTAAAAGAGCTACCTCGTTCCAGAGCTTTTTATGCTTTATTGTGGCACCTGTGTCATCTTTGTAGTTGTTTTCGATCCAACTCTGCAGTTTGTTATTGTAAGAATTGACGCAAAAATGAGAATCGCACACTATAAGTGTGGGGAATTCGCGTTCTGCATTTTCGAGCGCCATCTTTAAACATCTGATTTCAGTTCTTTGAGCCGAACAGTACTTTACTGATTCAGTTTTTGTTATTTTCGGTTTTATTTTACCGCACAGCCAACGACATTTAATGATCGCACATGCTGCATCGTAGGATTTTTTCTCTACGTTGAAATGCTGTACAGAGATATCTGTATAGATTATACAGGCATATAATGGGAGAGGCAGAATTTCGATTGGCAGAGGATATTCTTCTTCATACTCTAAATCATTCAGTTCTTCGTATTGCAGGGCGAAATAGTATTTCACGTCTTCCGCTCCTAGAGAATCTATGCACTGTATCCATTTTGGATCCAGTGACACTGTAGGCAGGTTTACTGGGCTGAATAGCGCTTCGAAGGCGGATTCCGCTGTGAGGATGTTAATCCTTTTGCTGTGTGCTAGTTCTCTTTTATTTGCTAATGCGATTTGCACTGCGTTCACAGTTCTTTCTGTGTGACTGAATGTTTTTTCTGCTTGTGTGTACAAGTGAGATTTAATTGAAATTGGTACCTTTTCTCCCTCATTAGAGGTTAGGTATGTGAATCCGCATCTTCCTGGGATGACTCGGATTACAAGATCGATCGTGTTGTCACGTGTATCTAATTTTGTTTTTGCTAACATGTCTGTTTGCAGTGATCTCAAAATTTCTGTGTGTTTTTGAGTCCAATTGATTTGTTTTAAATCAGGTTTAATTAGTTCGTAGAGAGGTTTAACCCTCTCTGCGTAATTTAGGATGTAAGTTCTTCCGAAATTCAGAAAACCTAGTATTGATTGTAAATTGTTCATCGTTTTTGGAGCTTGGAGTACAGCGCACTTCTCTAAGAAGTTGTCCGCTAGGCTTTTCCCTTCACTTGATAATTCGTACCCTAAGAATAGTACTGTCAGATGGGCAATTCTGGACTTTTTAAAGTTGAATTTGTAACCCTCTGCTGCGAACCCAAGTATAATGGTGTTCACTCTTTTCAAGTGAGTATCCAAGTCGTCGTCTGTGAGATAGATATCATCTACGTAAGATAATGCTTCATCATCATAGATTTGTAGTACCTCTGTTACCCTAGCTGAGAATAGTCCTGGGCTGTTCTTGAACCCCTGTGGGAGTCGACAGAATTTTTTCTGCGACCCAAATGCGGAGAAAGCGGTCAAATATCTGCTTTCTGGTGCAATGTTTTGACAAAAGAAACCGTTAGATATGTCTAATGTCGTTTTATATTTTTTCCTAACTATATTATTCATTAGGGCTGCACTATGCGAGTTTTGTACTGCAAAAGTTTTGCAACATGTGTTAAGATGTCTGTAGTCCAAAACTAGACGATATGAAATGTCTGGCTTGGAGACAGGAAACAAAGGATTGTTCATTTGAGAGGTGCATGTTTCAATCACCCCCTGGTATTCAAGTTGATCTAAGATCTCCCTGACCTGTTTTTTAGCTTCTTGCTTTATGGGATACTGCCGTTGGGCAGTTGGTTCACTTTTTAGTTGGATTTTGTGAGGAGGTGAGTCCTCATCCCATCCTACATGATTTTTATATAATGCAGGTGCCTGGGCTACTGCCCATTTCCTTGCATATATATATTTTTTATGAATCGGTATGTGATTCGAGAAGGCAGGCATAATCACTTCTTCGCCACGAGGGCACTCCCTGACAAACTCCGGGGGCCAATCTTTTTCAGCTAACAGAATATCATAGCCTTTTGAGAGCTTATCCCAAAATAGACCCTTAATTTTCCTAGTCTTATCACCCTCTATACGCAATGTTATTTCGTATATTTTATGGGGCTCGCTAAGTCTGGCGTCGGCAGTTTTAACCTGAATGTATTCATTCGTGTCCACTGTCTCCAGATGACTCATCAAGTTCTTGCGCGCTATACTGATCTCTGCTGCACTGTCCAACATTGTCAATGCCCACTCCCCGTTTTTCAACTGTGTCCTCAGTATTCTCGGCATGGTTGATTACTCTAATACTGGCTACCTTCTTTTTAGGAAATTGAGATTTTTTACTCTGAGCAGGTTCCTTGTCTTTGGACTTGGTGTGCTCTCCTGGGTCTGACCGTCCTCTTCTTTCCGAATTCTGTGGAAAAGATCGAGAGGGACGTGTATCAATACTTTGATATCTATCAGGTTTTTTTATATTATCCCTATTTCTAAGGTTATATCTTTTCTCAGAGGGCTCCCTCTGGGGAGACTGGCGTTCTCGAGTCGGAGTTCTTTCCCTCCGTCGAGGAGACCTTCCTCTGGTCTGGAAAACTTTTTCCTTGGGAGTGGATTGTTTATTTCCATCCCAGTTCTTTTTAGGAGTATTTAAATTATTTTTAATAAATAATTTTTCAGGATTTTCGAGCAGTTGGGGCTTAACTGGTTTTCCACCCAAGCTGTCTCTACCTAATTCTTCATAGCATTTTTCTATGATTTTTGCAAGCTCAACAGGATCTTTTATATCTGTTTCCCTCAACTTCTGGCGAATCGCCACAGATGCTGCTTCTCCCTTTATGTTGGCTAATAATATAGCCGTGACCTGCTTGAAGTCTTTCAGTAATTTCATACCCAGATTTAAAGCGGGCTCTGGACCGAATTCATTTTGAATCTGTTTTAGCACTTCTGGTATTACCGCCATGGACGGAACACCGTGTGTTTTTGTGTAAATGGAAGCAAAGACTGTACCCCAAGTGTCACAGTCCTCCACGTGTGGTGCGATTCCCATAGGAAGGCAGATGGTCAAGATTCTGTGTTTCTCAATAGGGGCAGTATCAGGAAATACTGCCTCTATTTGAGTGATTTTCTGGGCTAACCAGAAAGGAATTTGTTCCCGTTTTACGGGTGTTTTACCAAGACATGATTGTATGTTCTGTGGTGTAATTTTATTTGTGTTTCCCTGATGAGGGGTTAGCTGTGGTGTATTAACAGCTGGCTGGATTGTAGCAATCCGCATTACATATTGGACTAATTGCCTATGTATTTTTATTAATGTGTTTAGCTGTGCTAACAGCTCTTCTCTTGACATTCTTGCAATGTCAGGATGTGGTGTGTAGCTCACACCGGCCACGTTGCTCCTGGTCTCCCTAGAGGACCGAGCCTAGTTATGTGATTATTGTGTTTTAGGGCGCCATTAAACCAGAGCAGGTGCTCTTGAAATTTAAGTGGGATTTCAATCTCCTCGAAAGGAGCGTACTCTCCCGGAGGTTCCTCTATTTTGTAATAGTGAAACTCTTGTGTTGCAGCGTTTGCCGCTGGAAAGTTTATCCATGAATAGAATACCTCTGTCTGCCGATACTCGTGAGCCTCTATCACGAAAATTACTGTACCACCTTGAGGTGTCAGTCCGTTTTCTATAAGTTTTAAAGTTATAGATTTTCTTAACTGGACCGGGATGATAATAGCATCCGGGTCTGCTTGTAGGAGACTCGTGTCTTCCTCCATTAGCTGGGATGCCAGTCTAACTGCTTCCCTTTCTTCTTCACTGTCTGTCATTTAAAAAAATGCAGGCTTTTCAGAGTAGGTCTCCAAGGTGACAAAGATTAGGTGCACAATATTTTGGAACACTGTATCCTTCAACGTTGAATAAACCAGAGCTTTACATAGGAATCTCTTCCTACTAAGGTCGGGCGGATTTTAACCTTTCACCCACTCCAGACTTCTATTGGAGTTTTTCCGGGAGAAAGGGGTCTGTGAAATATGCACGACTGAGTTACTCTACAAGTCTTGCGTTAGTTTATCGCCTTACCAAACGTTTGGGCGCCATGTAGTGTAGTTCCTAGTTTCCCACTAGGCCCTGCGCATTGGAATAACATAAACAGTAGTATCGACGTGGAACTGCGGATATTCCAGGCCTCCACTGACTATGCTAAACTTAATTGGGTTGTGTTACCAACTAGCTCAGAGGTCACTGGAAACTTTCTTCTCTGCATAGGAAGTGATCAGCTTCCTTGGCACAGACAAGAAGGGATTCAGTTTTCCAACAACCGTGCAACATGACAACTTTGCTCCTCAGATCAAGAGTCAATCTCTAGGGTCGTGTGAAACAATAGACATAGATTTCACTCAGTCAGTCTAGTGCAGTTTACTTTCACGAGATGTAGAGAATAGAGAGACGGGCGTTTGTCAATAAAGGGTTAACATTTATTGAACAGTCTTTCTTCTCGTACAAGAGAAATGTATTGCCACAATTGCAATAACTGTTATTATAAAAAGTACGTACAGTAAGATAAGTATTGCGAAATAGAACTGTAAAAGCATTGATATGGTTTCTTAGCCATACAATGGTTTAAAAGTAATAAAACATATATACAGTCATATATACATTAGGCTAACATACTCAACTGGTGCTTCTAACTAAGCCTACCCCAGTGTGCCTGACCTAAGCCTAACACGTGAAAGGGGGAGTAAGTAAGTAGCTTAAGTTAAGTTGGTTTTGCCAAGGTTTGTTTCAAGAATTCTCGTCTAAGGGTTTAGTCAACACCATACCTCTGAATAGAATGATGGAGGATTGGTATCTCCTTCAGGGGTCTCTCTCGATATCCCAGTCACCCGCGAGGGTAAACCGGAAGCGCCGGGACTGGATTTCTCTGCACGAGAAAGGCAGCGGCTTCTCTTCAGCGCGTCGAGGAAGGAGGCGGGGGACAGCGTCCGCGGGCAGCTGGGCTGGATGTCTTCGCAGAGGACGGCTGCTCAGCTCCTTAAGCGTACTGCACCATAGTTCGCGCTGTAGCGGCGATAATGGTAATCAGCAGCTTCACCACCACAGGATAGCAGGCTGCAGCGACAGAGTGCTAGTTTTTACCAACACGGGGTCTTGCAGGCAGCTGGCATCAGCAACAGGTTCTCGCTCATTGCTTAAGGCAACGTTGGTAATATTTATACCTGACAGGTGCCGGGTTTGACGCAAGTTTGCTGGACATAAGACGTCAATTAAAGATGTCACTAGGAAGTGATAGTTATCAGTTGCTCATTAGAGTTCCATTACTAATCAAAACATAGCAAGCGGGGATTTCCAGGTTTGCTAAGTTTTTATCTTGTTGAAGAACTCGGAGTGTTATCTAGGAATATCAGATAGTGACTGCTGCTCTGTCATTGCACTAATTGGTCGCAAAGGAAGTAGCAGGGAGTCATGCTGGAATGTGGCTCTGTTCGTGTGAGGCCAGAGATGACTTTTCAGAAAATCGCACTTGAACGGTTATGCCAATATAGGGAATAAATGGATTTATAGCCGAATAGGGGCATAAGGTCACAGTATCGATCAGGAACCTAGATTAACACGCAACAAGTTGTGGAAGAGTGTAAGTTGGAGCTCAGAAAAGTACAGAAATTGTTAGGATACCTGTATTTTTCATGTAGAGTGGATCGAGCTGGCAGGACATTTTGTAGGAGGCTGGGTATGTCTTTGTCTGGGGTCTATTTCCCACATCATAGAGTGCGCATTTCTACAGCTGTCAGGGCGGATCTGTCCATATGGTTGACTTTTCTCAAGGATTTCAATGGCGTGGCTTTGTTTTTTTGCGAATGAAGATACGATTTGGCAGGTACAGATTTACACGGATGCTTCTGGTGCCAACTGGTTTGGCATATTCAGGGAGGGGCGCTGGTGTGCTGCAAGTTGGCCTTTGCACTGGCAGCGTCAGGGCCGCAATATTGCTTTTTTCTTCCCACTGCTGGTGGCTCTGAATGTCTAGGGTGAGGAATTTCAGGGCAGAACTGTGTTATTCCATGTGGATAACTTGGCGGTGGTTGAGTTGATTACCAGGCAAAAAGAGAAGGACTTGCGTGTGCTGAAGTTGCTGCGTGCTTTTATGTTGAGGTGTCTACAGTTGAATATTGTTTTCAAAGCGAGACATATTCCAGGAGTTAATAATTGTATAGCAGATGCTTTGTCTCGTTTTCAGTGGAAGGAATTCCACAGACTGGCTCCTGGGGCAGAGCTTGTTGTGTTTTTATCTAGGAACCTTAATCAATATTGCTAATCTATGCCCTTGTACGGCTATAATCAATATTATCCATATAATGGCATAAGAATCAGATCCATATTTTAGTAAATCACACTTGCAGTCCAAGGCACGGCAAAAGCCACTTCCTTAGATTCCTAGAAAGCACAACGAGTTCTTTCGACACACCAAACCTCCAGCAACCTGGGAAATCCCCACTTGCTTTGTTTTGATTTGTAATAGAACTCCTGCGAGCACTGTAAGAACGGCCAGTTCTTAGTGACATCTTTATTGACGTCTTATGTCCAAACCTTACATCAAACTCGGCACCTTTCAGGTATAAATATACCAACGTTGCCTTAAGCAAACACACGGTGGTGGTTTTGGAGCAGAGCAGCTATCTACTTGCCGAGAGCCCAGCTGATGCGAAAAGCCCAAAGACGCTTCCCCTCCTCTTTGACGCACTGAGAAAGACGCTGTCTTTTCTCCTGCTGGGAAAAATCCAGCTCCGGCATTTCCAGCCTACCCTTGCGGGTGACTGGGATATCGAGTCCTGAAAGAGAGATACCAGACCTCCTACATTCTATTCCCAAGGTACAGTGCTGACTATACCCTTAGAGAGAATTCTTGAATCAGATTCTTGGCAAAACCAACTCAACTTAAACTGCTATTTACTTACTCCTTCCCACGTATTAGGCTTTGGTCAGGTACACCGGGGTAGGCGTATTTTAGAAGCACCAGCTGAGCACGTTAGCCAATGTATATATGTATGTATATATTTTATCCATTTTAAAGTGTCTTATGTCTAAGAAACCATACCAATGCTTTTACAGTATTAGTTCATAATACTTCATTTACTGTACATACTTTACTTTATATTAAGTATTGCAATTGTGGCAATTCATTTCTCTTGCATGAGAAGGAAGACTGCTCAATAAATAATACCTTTTATTGAAAACGCCTGTCTCTCTATTCTCTGCACTCTGGTGAAACTAAGAACGCACATTTGACTGAGTGAAATAGCTGTCTATTGTTTTCACACGACTCTAGAGATTTACTCTTATTCTGAGGGAGCAAAGTTGTCATGTTATATGGTTGTCGGAAGCTGAATCCCTTCTTGTCTGAGCCAGGGAAGCTGATCTCCCCCTATTCATTCAAGAAAGTTTCCAGTGACCTCTGAGCTAGCTGGCGCAAACCTAAATTAAGTTTAACATAGTCAGTAGAGACCTAGATGACCTCAGTCCTACGTCTACACTGCTGTTTATGTTATTCCAATGCGCAGAGCCTATTGGGAAAATAGGAACTACACTACATGGCGCCCAACGTTTGGTAAGGCGATAAAACTAACGCAAGACGTT
Source organism: Lissotriton vulgaris (assembly GCF_964263255.1). Classification (NCBI taxonomy): domain Eukaryota; kingdom Metazoa; phylum Chordata; class Amphibia; order Caudata; family Salamandridae; genus Lissotriton; species Lissotriton vulgaris. The sequence goes on along the minus strand of NC_141691.1, from coordinate 1,510,451,198 downwards.
AGAGTAATTCAGCCGTGCTTTTTCACACAGACCCTTTTTTCCCGTAAATACTCCAATAGACGTCTGGAGTGGGTAAAAGGTTAAAATCCGCCGGAACTTAGTAGGAAGAGATTCTTGTAGAGTTTTTGATTTAGTCAATGTTGAAGGATACAGTGTTCCAAAATATTGTGCACCTAATCTTTTGTCTCCTTGAAAGTAATTCTGCAACAGAAAAAAAACCTTTCTGCCAGTAAAAATGGTGGATAGTGATGGCGATAGGGAGGCAGCTAGAATAGCAACTCAACTCCTAGAGAATGACACGAGTCTCCTACAGAATGACCCGAATGCTATACTCATTCCGGTCAACATAAGAAGAGCTATAAGTCTAAATCTTACAGAAAACGGACTGACATCACGAGGTGGTACAGTCATTTTCGTGATAGAGGCACACGAATATCGGCAGACAGAGGTATTCTATTCATGGATAAACTTTCCAGCAGCAAACGCTACAACACACGATTTCCACTATTTCAAAATAGAGGAACCTCCGGATGAATACACTCCTTTCGAGGATGTTGAAATCCCACTAAATTACCAAGAGCACCTGCTCTGGTTTAAAGGCGCCCTAAAACATACTGATCACATAACCAGGCTCGGTCCACTAGGTAGACCAGGAGCAACGAGGCCGGTTCTAGCCAGCTACACACCTCATCCAGACATCGAAAAATGGGAGACAAGGAACTTTTAGTCCAGCTAAAAGTACTAATTAAAATTCATAGACAATTAGTCCAATATGTAATGCGGACTGCAACAGTCCAACCAGCTATTAACATTCCACAGCTGATCCCTCATCAGGGAAACACAAATAAAATTACACCACAGAACATACAATCATGTCTTGGTAAAACACCCACCAAACGGGAACAAATTCCATTCTGGCTTGGACAAAAGATAACTCAAATAGAGGCAGTATTCCCGAATACTACCCCTAGTGAGAAACACAGAATTCTGACTATCTGCCTTACAATGGGGGTCGCACCACATCTGGAGGATTGTGACACTTGGGGAACAGTCTTTGCTTCAATTTATACAAAAACACATGGTGTTCCGTCTCTGGCGGTAATACCAGATGTACTAAGACAGATTTAAAATGAATACGGTCCAGAACCTGCTTTAACTCTGGGTATGAAATTACTGAAAGACTTCAAGCAGGTCTCGGCTATATTATTAGCCAACATAAAAGGAGAAGCAGCATCTGTGGCGGTCTGCCAAAAATTGAAAGAAACAGATATAGCAGATCAACCAATTGAACTTGCCAGAGTCATAGAAAAATCCTATGAAGAACTAGGTAGAGATAGTTTGGGTGGGAAACCGGTAAAACCCCAACTAACTGAAAATCCTGAAAAGATATTTATTTAAAATAATCTAAACACTCCAAAAAAGAGCTGGGATGGAAATAAACAATCCACTCCCAAAGAAAAAAGATTCCAGTCCAGAGGAAGGTCTCCTCGGCGGAGGGAAAAAACTCCAAACCGAGAACACAAGTCTCCCCAAAGGGAGCCCTCTGAAAAAAGATACAACCTTAGAAATAGGGATAATTTTAAAAAGCCTGATAGATATCAAGATATTGATACACGTCCCTCTCGATCTTTTCAGACTTCCTCGCAGAAATCGGAAAGAAGAGGACGGTCAGAACACAGGAAAGAGCACGTCAAGTCCAAAGACAAGGAAACTGCTCAAAGTAAAAAATTGCAATTTCCGAAAAAAGAAGGTAGCAAGTATTAAAATAATCAAACATGCCGAGGATACTGGGGACACAACTGAAAAACAGAGAGTGGGCACAGACAATGCTAGACAGCGCAGCAGAAGTGACCATAGCTCGCAAGATCCTGATAAATCATCTGGAGACAGTGGACACAAATGAATACATTCAGGTGGAAACTGCAGATACTAGAGTTAGCAAACCTTATAAAATATACGAAATAACATTGCGTATAGAGGGAGATAAGACTAGGAAGGTAAGGGGTCTGTTTTGGGATAACCTCTCAAAAGGCTATGACATCCTATTAGCTGAGAAAGACTGGCCACCAGAGTTTGTCAGGGAGTGCCCTCATGGCGAAGAAATGATTATGCCTGCCTTCTCAAATCATATTCCAATACATAGAAAATACATATATGCGAGAAAATGGGCAGTAGCCCAAGCACCTGCATTATATAAGAATCATGTAGGATGGGATGAGGACTCTCCTCCTCACAAAATCCAGTTACAATGTCAACCAACTGCACAAACGCAGTACCCAATTAAGCAAGAAGCTAAAAAACAGGTCAGGGAGATCTTAGATCAACTTGAATACCAAGGGGTGATTGAAACATGCACCTCTCAAATGAACAATCCTTTGTTTCCTGTCTCCAAACCAGATGATTCATATCGTCTAGTCTTGGACTACAGACACCTTAACTCATGTTGCAAGACATTTGCGGTACAAAATTTGCACAGTGCAGCACTAATGAATAACATCATTCGCAAAAAATACAAAACAACATTAGACATTTCTAATGGATTCTTTTGTCAAAACATTGCACCTGAAAGCAGTTATTTAACCGCTTTCTCAATAATGGGCTCACAGAAAAATTTCTGTCGACTCCCACAGGGATTCAAGAATAGCCCAGGATTATTCTCAGCAAGAGTAACAGAGTTATTACAAATATATGATAATGAGGCATTATCTTATGTCGATGACATCTATCTCACAGATGATGACATGGATACTCACTTGAAAAGAGTGAACACCATATTACTTGGGTTCGCAGCAGAGGGTTACAAATTCAACTTTAAAAAGTCACGAATTGCCCATCTAACTGTCCTATTTTTAGGATATGAATTATCAAGTGAAGGCAAAAGCCTAGCAGACAACTTCTTAGAGAAGTGCGCTGTACTCCAAGCTCCAAAAACGCCGAAGAACTTACAATCGATACTAGGCTTCCTGAATTTTGGAAGAACTTACATTCTAAATTATGCAGAGAGGGTTAAACCTCTCTACTAATTAATAAAACCTGATTTTAAACCAATCAATTGGAATCAGAAACACACAGAAATTTTGAGATCATTGCAAACAGACATGTTAGCTAAAACAAAATCAGAATCTCGTGACAATACACGCAACCTTGTAATCCGAGTCATCCCAGGAAGATGCGGATTCACATACCTGACCTCTAATGAGGGAGAAACGGTACCAATAGCTTACAAATCACATTTGTTCACAAAAGCTGAAATAAAGTTCAGTTCAACTGAAAAGATTCTAACTGCGGTTCAGACTGCTGTAGCAAAAGAAAGGGCCCCAGCACAAGGTAAACGAATAATAATCGTTAGACCGATACCACCCCTAGAAGCGGTAACAAAAGCAAGCATTCCAAATGCTAAAGCACTACATCCGAGATGGATCTAATGGGTTAATTCTCTTGCTGCAACAGACGTAGTATATGAATTTGATCCTAATCTCAAAACACAAGAATTTCTACAATATGAATATGAATGTCCTCTGCCAATCGAAATTCTGCCTCTCAAACAGTACTCTTGTATAATCTATACGAACAGATTTGTACAACATTACAATGTGGATAATAAATCCTACAATGCAGCATGGAGCTGTGGTAAATTCAGACCAAAAATAACAAAAACTGGATCACTGAGAAACTGTTCGGCTCAGCGAGCTGAAATCAGATCTTTAAAGATGGCGCTTGAAAATGCCGATCGCGAATTCCCGACACTAGTAGTATGCGAATCGCATTTCTGCGTCAAATCTTACAATAATGATTTGCAGAATTGGGTTCAAAACGATTACAAAGATGACACAGGTGCCACAATAAAGCATAAGAAGCTTTGGGAACAAGTAGTTCTTTTACAGAAAGAACTACAGAAGACTCACGTGATACACACACTGAGTCATCAACGTGATGGCGTTCACGTTGCAGGGAATTCATTGGCTAATACATCCACAGCGGAAGCAACTCAACCGGCTTCCGTAGCCACAAAAAAGCGTTCCGAAAAATACATAGGGAAACCATGCTGGCGGTAAAAACGTCTTCAAAAGACAACTGTGCAGCACTACCCGTAAACTAGTCACTCAATTATACATACGTAATTGACGCAAACTCCTTTTCCTTTTGCTTGAATCCCTGGAGTGGGGGATAGAGTAATTCCAAACACGAACAGGAGAGTCCTATTAATAGCAGACGCACACAAGGTCCAAGGCACAAACATATCAAGGAATCTCTGACAGAATTACAATCAGAATACTGGTTGCCGGGGATGAGCCTGCAACATTATAAATTTGCAAAAAGCTGTTCAAACTGCAACAGAGATTGCAGTAGCGAACCGACCTGAGTATTGCCATGGCCATTTCTGTAGTTAGCATAAGGCTATCTATACGTAAATTCCAGCGTCGCATTAATTTCTTTTAAGACTATATTCACTTGAAAAGACAGACACCAGCTCTCGGCTGATGCCAGAACTGTTATAAAAGATTTGCGAGTCTTTATCGGCACATAGGCAATTGGCATGCTACATTCGGACCAGGGTCCTGCTTTTAGCTCTCGAGCTTATAAGGAGGCCATGACCAGCATGGGCATTGCGTTGCAGTACTCTTGTCCCTTCCATCCTGAGGAAAATGGGATTGTGGAATGGAAAAACCGAGACATAAAGCAATCTATAACGACGAGGGTATTAGGTTTGTGTGATGGGTGGGTCCAACATTTAACAAGTGTCCAACGTAGTCTTAACAATCTGCCAAGAAATTCTCTAAAAGGTGTCAGCCCGTACGAACTATTGTTCGGAACTAGAATGTATATTCAGGATTTAGATAGTCAAACTTCAGTGGTAGAAGATAAGAAAAATGCTTTGACATCAAAGATCGTTTGGCTGTTTTACAGGACTTAAATGAAACAAGAAAAGCCCTGAGCAACATAAAGTTAAAACAACAGCCAACAACCACTGATGATACACCACCTGTCCCAGCAAGACCTGTCTGGATTCCAAAGATTGGGGATCTGGTCAGAGAGAAGATCGAGTTGAAGAAGGAATTTGGGCCTTCTTACAGAAAAGCAGTACCTGTCTTAGCAGTCAGCGGAACAAGATCAGTTGTACTACCGCCCCTTGCTGGTAAAAAGGAGAACCGAGTTGTATCAATCGATCTGGTAAAACCACAATCATGTGGCCAATAATAAGAAGTAGGCCCAGTGGACTCCCAAGAATTAGCAGAACTCCAAAACTTGCTACAATCCAAGAGGTTCAAACTGAGAGATTAATCACATTTGATAAACCTGCACTGAATAAAAAAGGACTAAGCAACAATGTCATGGAACTTGTGCCTCTTGAAACCCAAATTGAAACAGTTTGTCAAGAAACACCAGTCTACAACGATGTAGCCTCAGACTATGCTAAGGAAAGAAAAATGGAAAAAGAAATTCCAACAATTGACAGAACTGCATCTGGCTACTTCATCAATTTCGATAACTTTTCTGAAGATCCAAGCAAACCTGAAGAAAAGCCAGCAACAAAAAGTTTTAAAGACAAAGCAGAAGAACTCTTTCATGAACTCAAAGAAGCATATCTGAATGCACCATTGATTGAATTTTGGATTATATTAGGCGTACTTATACTCCTTCTTTTTCTAATTTTAGTTCTAATTTTAGGAAAATGTATTACAGTACAATGGACACAGCAAGCCAGAACATCAACTTGGTCCTAAAGCCACACAAGTCATCTCACATCGAGAAAAGAGAACTATCATCAGTGAACGTCACAGCCATTCCAATACCCGGTGGGGTAGTTTGGGACAAAACGGATTACGAAATCTACGGCCCGGTCGAACTCTTGAAATATCCACATCAATTCAAGGTTTCATTAAGTGACTTTGTAAAACCAAGTACATTTGTGATGATTGGGACTTTGAAAGCATAAATAATATGATGTCATATTTAGTAATGTCAGCAAAATTTACAGAACATGATTATTTACAGGGTTCATCGAACTATGAACAAAAATGTACTGCTATAACCACTATGCACATCACTATTTGCATAAATCTGCACAACCTACACATTTTTTTAAATATAATCAATGGGAACATTGTGCAACTCCACCTAAAAGCAGTTCGAAAACATTTTATGAGAAATTCCCATACTTCTCAGGGTTTAACACAAGTGATGCAGAAACATTTTATTATAAACTGTTAGATAAAACAGGGATAAAAACTATGTTGACAAATACTAAATTGATTTATTCGGAAACATTTTATGAAAAAATGATTACATTTGGTTTTGATTTCTGGAAAAACAACATTGAAACAAAAACCAACTGGGGTACAAAAGAATGGCAGGTCCAAGATTTAGAAGCATTATTTCGCGCCTGCATGATCCCCGAACAAATAATGTTCTTGAATGACACCATTCAACAGACTACTTGTCTTGGCATAGCTAAGATTAAAGACCTAAACAAACCGTCTATTCCAAAGCCAATACCTGATAATACAACCACAGATATTGCGATAGACGTATCCCAAATTTTACACCAAAACAGAACACATCCTGATTGGAAAAAGTGGTTAATCTGGCCAACAGACACAAATAACTGTCAAGATAGATTCCTGAACAAAATACAGGGGTTCAAAATGACCAGACCAGACCCTAGATACTCCCAGAGACAACATCCAGGGATTATAACAACATACAGTGTAGGGAAACTATGCCTTGAATGGCTACAGACATCCACACTGGCAGAAATTAAGCAACACTTGACTTTAATTAAAGACGGTGCTGACTTGCGCGATTTCATAATGGGACCACGCAAACAGCGTCAAAAATGTTTCATAGTGGCCAGTATATACGCTGCGTACAACGAAGCTTGGAAAGTGACTCAAATTGAGACAGCAGAGAAAATATTAGAAATTGATTGTATTAATTTGGAAAAATCACTTTCTGTTGTGGACAATGGGTTATTGACTCTGTCCTCCAGAATATATTCACTGGACAGTATTGTATCATCTGCTATCAATATAATAGATCAGGACTTACTAATGTTACAACACGGTCAGTCCCTATTACGTTCTATTGTACAGCTAGGCTGGACGTTGCAAAACCTGCGTTCAGGCTACGTGCCATGGCGTCTGATAAACATAACGCCAATATTTTCGATCTTTAACCTTACTGATAAACAAATCAGTTTGGCACAAAAAGGAGCAGACTATACGATTCTGAGCATTGAAAAACTTGAGAGATTACCATTGACAATGTCAGAAAGACCTGTCATTGAATGGATAATACACGGAATAATCACAATTCCAATAACAACTTTCCAATTTAAAATTGCCAAGAGTATATACCAGCAGGCCAGTATGAAGGGTTGGGTAAAGGGTACATTAAGTCATCATGGAAATTACCTTATACACACACATGTTATAGTGAAAAGAACCAGAATGTATTTCTTAGTGGTAATAATTGTAAACAATCACTAAGCGGTATACTTCTGTGCCAAGGTATTAATTTGCATGGGGCCTGTGAGGGGACTTCAAATAACCTTTCATGCCACCAGCACGGCACATCTGCAACACAGATAGAGCCATTCTTTAGACAACTTTCTAACGGGAGTTACATTCTAATAACGGACCACAGCTGTTGTGGCATGGTGCCAGGGAAAGCATATCTCATAAGCGTTAGTTCCATGGTCACTTGCTGTGTGCAAGTATTGTATCCAAACTGCCCTCTTGATACAGTGGCGACGATTTGGCCTTCTTTGAATATCTCTTCTATACGAATTGATACTTTAAGCAGAATGAAGTCTGTTCTTTTACAGACAACCGTGCCTTTAACGTCATCAAAAGAAACGTATGATCTTCAAGTTGCAAGGACAACAGCAGAGATACATACACTTTTATCAACTAATTGCCCCATGCATTTCATAGAAATGCTAAGCCAAATTCTAAATATGTCAGATACGAGTGGCAACGCACATGTATTTAAGACAATTTTTTCGGGACTGTTAACACCCTTCGAAGCAGTCCTGGGCATCTTTCCCAATTTTGTCCATTCTGTCTTTGGCGGCCTACCACTACTTTTGGGACTCGTAGCAGGAATTTTATTTTTGACTCTTCTGCTCCGCTATGGCAAGCCAAACCACAGACAAGACTCCAGCAACAATGGAAGAAACTATCCTAGCTATATGCTATCGGGACCGCATAACTAAAGTCCTTGGATTAGCCCGGCTAAGAGATCTAAATATGACCTGGTTTCTTTCATTCAGACCTATATGGCAGAACTGCATCTTACCTGTGCTTCGATGTATGCTATGGGGAGAAGAATGCGTGTTGGATACCTGTCTTACACTACAATCAGCAGTACCAATGGATATCGATACGGCTCATGCATCGTGTTGTCCCCAGCGGTTACCAATCCTGATGACGGCATTTGTTGAAACTTCACCACTACGATTAGGTGGCAGTGAAGTACGAGATGAGAGCAACATCACCCAGGTACGACCTTCTGTGAGCATTGCTGATCCTGGCATCGATGATAGCAATCTTTCTCACGACTGCCCAGTTACAGCATTTTCAACCATGGTCGAACTTTCACCTGAAGCTGTAGACTGTTTTTTGCACATCTGTCTGAAGTAATGTTCTCCCCTGAACAGAAAGAATAACTTTTTAAGCAAAGCGGCACACAGCGTTCCCCTGAACTCTGAATTCGGCCTTCGGCTTTGATAAACAAAAGCTACTGAAAACATTTGGAACTATTTTCTCCCCTGAAAACGAAATTATTTTTTTCAAAATTCCAAAATATTTCCCCTTCTTTTCTGGCACATGTACTCTTGTTTAAGTAGAACTATTCTTAAAGAACAGAGCTTCTATTTTTAGTAATTCTAGAGACAAAATATTACCTCAGCCTCTAGCACACTTACAAGCAATTGCATTTATATGTGATGAAATAGTCTCGACCTTCTTTTCTGTATTAAGAGACATTTCATTTGTAATTTTCGCAAATCGTTCAGCTAAATATATATGCATCCTTTTTTTACTGAATGATTACACTGCTTGATAAACGTACAGTACCAATAATCTTTCGTGTATTTCGCATACACCATTTCAAATGCAAAAATGTATTTTGGGGTGGGTTGGAATACACATGCACCTTTACATGTTTACTTAGTTTTAGTAATGATGGACATTAGATCGTGGAGTGGGTATTGTGTTTTTATCTAGGAACCTGAATCAATATTGCTATTTTATGCCCTTGTACGGCTATAATCAATAATATCCATATAATGGCATAAGAATCAGGTCAATATTTTAGTAAATCGCCCTTGCAGTCCAAGGCACGGAAAAAGCCACTTCCTTAGATTCCTAGAAAGCACAACGAGTTCTTTTGACACACCAAACCAAACCTCCAGCAACCTGGGAGATCCCCACTTGCTTTGTTTTGATTTGTAATAGAACTTCTGCGAGCACTGTAAGAACGGCCAGTTCTTAGTGACATCTTTATTGACGTCTTATGTCCAAACCTTACGTCAAACTCGGCACCTTTCAGGTATAAATATACCAACGTTGCCTTAAGCAAAAACATGGTGGTGGTTTTGGAGCAGCTCTAATAAAAGAGAGAGGGACCCCAAGACCAAAGGGATAGGGTTCCACAATTGACACAAGTCAAAAAATAATTCCCTTTGGGCAAATTACCATAGACACATAGGTTCTTACAGACAAACAAATAGACTTACCAATATCAAATAGTAACAAGGAAGCAATGAAAACAATTAAAAAATCAATACAAGTGAAAACACTCTAATAAAAGTAAATCTTTGGACAATTTATTAACATACATTATATTTTGTTAAAAATTGGGAAACGCATACAGAACGAAACAATAATAAATAAATTCAACATTCCAATAAAAAGGAGCTACAGAAAAAGGACTAAATTCAAACAAAACGGTTATTTTGAATTTTCCTTAATTTCTTATTCCAGTTTCGCTCCTTGAGCATCAACGCGTTTCGGCGGTATAATTAGTATATGACCGCCTTCATCAGGGCATTTGTAATAATGTTTCCCAATGATTCTGAAAATTTAAATAGAACCAGTCTTAGTTGTACATAATAATCACAACAAATCAAATTATTAAAAAAAAACATAATGTATACACCTTACTCCATCTCTAAACATACATTAACATTGCTTCCAAATTACAAAAAACAAACAATAAATACATATAATAGCAGCCTCACATAGATCCAAGTAATGAACAGTGCATTTCAATTCATTTAATCAGATGGATGAATTACTCATGTTGACTATGTTTCATGTGACCTATATTGAATAGCTCTCAATGATTAAGGCCCCTGCACAGTGCTATAGTCGCAGAGCCAGTATTCTAAATCTGCATAGGTATATTCAGTAGGACACCATAAGGCCAATAGAATCTGTTTTTGGTACAGAGGTGGCTATTGAGACAACCATAATATATCACCTACCTCAGACAATAAGCATCACTCAATATATGATAAGGGGTGTTCTGCCTCCTTCTCACTTGCAGGAGATATTCGTCCAGCGAACTATCTTCTCAACGTATAAACACACAATATTCCTATGTATAATAGATAAACACCTCATTTAATATTCGCAGAGACCGACGTACTCAATAGATTAAGGTCAGGTTCACGTCATTTACATGTATCTTGACCAAATACCACACGCGGTACATACGTTAGACTCTAGTTGAGCTGTGGTTATATCAAACTTCACATTGGCCTAAATTTTAAAATATCTAAGGCAATTAGGCTAGATTGTTACAAAAGGCCCATACATTTTACCAATATCATACATGCTATTCAAGTCACTAAGGATTTACTCATTCTCTTCAAATAAGTGTTCCATAAGGTTATAGGCTGCACTCAGCTCAAACGTGCTTTCATTAATAATAACAGGGCTCACGTATGTACCCTAAGAGCGCCAAGAGAGTGGCCACATATTCAATGTTTGCCAAAAAAGAAACTATTTGCCTCCTACTTACTCGCTAAAATGGCTTAGGAGGACACAGCGAGATCATATCATAGTTTCATAAGTGGCATTGCTTCAAACGTGATAGCTGTAATCTATGAGTGAAAAAGAATACTGTTACGAACTGCCAGGAATACAAATATAAGCAGCTCATCCTAGTTTCTCTCTCTGTATACTTACAAAAAGTTAGGAATTGTATAAGCCCAACACGGGGTAAAATTGTGGTCATAGACATACACAAGGTGTGGATTCACAGATCAACTGGAGAAAGAGAAAAAACATTTCATAAATTACTACTAATCTATACTAATGTGAGCGCTAAATACTCTCTTCATCAAGAAAGAAAGAGGGGCTTACTTAAAAACGTTATGCGGTCCCAGGATACGGGAATCACCAATAACACGAGGTTCTAATCTCCGTGCCTTTCCTATAAGCCAAACAAACAAACGCGAATCGTGTCAGAGGCTAATTATATAGCTACGTTGCGTTACAATTGACTGACCAACATCAATTCCTTACTTTTTGGCTGATGATAAAAAGCGTACCGCGTGATACAATATGGTCCTCGTAGCGGCAAGCAACAGAAATGTGCCCGCAGTCAGTTTAAATACTCTTCTAAGACCAAGAAATTTGCCGTAATGCTAGTGACGTTTATGGATGTAATAGACAAAGAAAACGGGCTATCGGAGTGCCTGTAATGTTTCCGGGAGCAATAGATATAAATGACGGGTAACCGGAACGAGGGCACTAATAGGCTACTCACTTCCTCCCGGTGTTTAGGACATCGTTTTTTTCGACACGGTATATAACAAAAATAGACGGTGGACATTCAAAAGGGGCCACGACTATTCGACTCCTCCCAAATGCCACTGGGCACACATGACCCGCTACCGATATAGTTGCCTACATGCACTGCAAGGATGCGCAATGAGAATTCTTAAGCTCCAGTCAACCCGGTGTATAGAATATGTAGACTCCGGTACTCCGTAAGAATGCTCAAAAGTACCGCGATATTATTTACAAAAATAATGACCAACTAAGAGATAGATCTTAGCCATTTGGAGTACGGGCATATATGCATATTACCATATTTTGAGCATGATATACAAATAAAGTTTGATTACACCCAAATTAAATAGCCCACACTTGATATAATCACTAATATATATCGAGATGATATTTGCCAATCTTAGTAGTAAGAGACGGCACTGAACAGTCTGCTTATCACAGGATAATCTGTGCAATATAGAACATGAGTCATCCCATTATTTATATAGACTCAAGTACTAGATGAGAAAGCTAAAGATGTTAACGATTAACGCGGTCTTGTCTGCATTGCTCATATTAAAAGAAAAATATTTCAAACCAACAAGGGTTGATCATCATTTTGAGTGTGGAAATATATAACTATCAACCATACATCTTTGATATTTAAGTTTAGACATAATGTGTGTAATCTAAAAGGATTGTTTTGTCCTGCTCTCCCAGGACAAAACAAGACAAGACTCAACAGGAAGAGTCAACGAATAAGATCATATAGGTTAACAGCTCGTCAACAAAGAAGTCTATTAGATCAAGAAGTAAAAATAAGACTTGGATAAACAGCTCCAATAATACGGTCCCATTCTTCTCTTGAGTTAAGACCCCTTCTGACCGTGTCGAGGTAGGAGATATACCACTGTTCTCTCTCTTTTCTTCTGGGAACGATATTGCCACCTCTTTTACCTATCTTAATTTTTTCCAAAATAAACCAGCCAAAATCAGATTCTTTGTGTCCTTTCTCTAAAAAATGGGCAACAATTGGAGCAGTGATCTTTTTTGTCTTAATGGCTGATCTGTGTTCCTGAAACCTCGTGCGTGCCTCTCTACCTGTCTCTCCCACGTAGCAGAGGCCGCAGGGACACCTAAGTAAATAGATAACATTTTTGCTTTTACAGTTGTTATGGGTCTTACATTTTACTGTCATGGTGTTACATACAATTTCTGGCCCTACAATGCATTGAGCACAGATGTTACACATGCCACATCTAGTTGTTCCAGTCACCCTTGTACCATCAATTGTTCTTCTAAGCCATTTTAGCGAGTAAGTAGGAGGCTATTAGTTTCTTTTTTGGCAAACATTGAATATGTGGCCACTCTCTTGGCGCTCTTAGGGTACATACGTGAGCTCTGTTATTATTAATGAAAGCACGTTTGAGCTGAGTGCAGCCTATAACCTTATGGAACACTTATTTGAAGAGAATGAGTAAATCCTTAGTGACTTGAATAGCATGTATGATATTGGTAAAATGTATGGGCCTTTTATAACAACTTGGAGATCTAGCCTAATTGCCATAGATAATTTAAAATTTAGGCCAATGTGAAGTTTGATATAACCACAGCTCAACTAGAGTCTAACGTATGTACCGCGTGTGGTATTTGGTCAAGATACATGTAAATGACGTGAACCTGACCTTAATCTATTGAGGACGTCGGTCTCTGCGAATATTAAATGAGGTGTTTATCTATTATATATAGGAATATTGTGTGTTTATACGTTGAGAAGATAGTTCGCTGGACGAATATCTCCTGCAAGTGAGAAGGAGGCAGAACACCCCTTATCATATATTGAGTGATGCTTATTGTCTGAGGTAGGTGATATATAATGGTTGTCTCAATAGCCACCTCTGTACCAAAAACAGATACCATTGGCCTTATGGTGTCCTACTGAATATACCTATGCAGATTTAGAATACTGGCTCTGCGACTATAGCACTGTGCAGGGGCCTTAATCATTGAGAGCTATTCAATATAGGTCACATGAAACATAGTCAACATGAGTAATTCATCCATGTGATTAAATAAATTGAAATGCACTGTTCATTACTTGGATCTATGTGAGGCTGCTATTATATATATTTATTGTTTGTTTTTTGTAATTTGGAAGCAATGGTAATGTATGTTTAGAGATGTAGTAAGGTGTATACATTATGTTTTTTTTTTAAATAATATGATTTGTTGTGATTATTATGTACAACTAAGACTGGTTCTATTTAAATTTTCAGAATCATTGGGAAACATTATTACAATTGCCCTGATGAAGGCGGTCATATACTAACTATACCGCCGAAACGCGTCGATGCTCAAGGAGCGAAACTGGAATAAGAAATTAAGGAAAATTCAAAATAACCGTTTTGTTTGAATTTAGTCCTTTTTCCGTAGCTCCTTTTTATTGGAATGTTGAATTTATTTATTATTGTTTCGTCCTGTATGCGTTTCCCAATTTTTAACAAAATATAATGTATGTTAATAAATTGTCCAAAGATTTACTTTTATTAGAGTGTTTTCACTTGTATTGATTTTTTAACTGTTTTCATTGCTTCCTTGTTACTATTTGATATTGGTAAGCCTATTTGTTTGTCTGTAAGAACCTATGTGTCTATGGTAATTTGCCCAAAGGGAATTATTTTTTGACTTGGGTTTTGGAGCAGAGCAGCTATCTACTTGCCGAGAGCCCAGCTGATGCGAAACGCCCACGGACGCTGCCCCTCCTCTTTGACGTGCTGAGAAAGACGCTGTCTTGTCTCCTGCCGAGAAAATCCAGCTCTGGCGTTTCCAGCCTACCCTTGTGGGTGACTGGGATATCGAGTCCTGAAAGAGAGATACCAGACCTCCTACATTCTATTCCCAAGGTACAGTGCTGACTAAACTCTTAGAGAGAATTCTTGAATCAGATTCTTGGAAAAACCAACTTAACTTAAACTGCTACTTACTTACTCCTTCCCACGTATTAGGCTTAGGTCAGGTACACCGGGGTAGGCGTATTTAAGAAGCACCAGTTGAGCACGTTAGCCAATGTATATATGTATGTATATATTTTATCCATTTTAAAGTGTCTTATGGCTAAAAAACCATACCAATGCTTTTACAGTATTATTTCATAATACTCCTTTTACTGTACGTACTTTACTTTATATTAAGTATTGCAATTGTGGCAATTCATTTCTCTTGCATGAGAAGGAAGACTACTCAATAAATAATACCTTTTATTGAAAATGCCCGTCTCTATATTCTCTGCACTCTGGTGAAACTAAGAACGCACATTTGACTGAGTGAAATAGCTGTCAATTGTTTTCACACGACTCTAGAGATTTACTCTTATTCTGAGGGAGCAAAGTTGTCATGTTATATGGGTGTCGGAACCTGAATCCCTTCTTGTCTGAGCCAGGGAAGCTGATCCCTCCCTATTCATTCAAGAAAGTTTCCAGTGACCTCTGAGCTAGCTGGCGCAAACCTAAATTAAGTTTAACATAGTCAGTAGAGACCTAGATCACCTCAGTCCCACCTCTACTCTGCTGTTTATGTTATTCCAATGCGCAGAGCCTATTGGGAAAATAGGAACTACACTACAAGCTCAACCAGACTCAGATCCCACAGTACGTATGGGCATGAGGGGATTGAGGGTTGTCCCTTTGGTTGAGAATTCGGTGGCTGATTCTATGAGACAGAATTATCTGCAAGCATGGCAGGAATTTTTGAACTACGGTAATGAGTTTCCATTTCATGGGAGGTTGTCTGGGGAACAGTTTTTGTTGAGTTTTGTTTTGCACCTGATTGATAAGGGTCTTTCCCATACCACTATCTCTAGTAAACTGTCTAGCATTTCTTTTTATGGGCAGCTGCAGTGAGGGAGGGATCCTGTGGGGGGAGGGGTTTGGTGAAAAAGGTTCTGAAGGGATTTGGTAGGCAACAGTCTGGTTCTAAGCGGTTGCGACAGCCAGTGACTTTTGATTTGCTTCAGAAGATGTTGATTCAGTTGCCCTCTTGCTGCTACTATGCTTTTGAGTGTGCGAAATTTAGGTTGTGCTTTTTATGGTTATTTTTTGGGGCATTTCGGGCTTCAGAGCTCTTGGGTTTGAGGAACAGGGTCGGCATGACTAGTAATGAGGTCTTTGTGGAGGGTGATAGGTTGAGACTTTGGCTGAAAGCTTCTAAGACAGATCAGTTGGGCAGGGGAAAATGGGTTTTCTTGGGCAAGAGGGGTTTGGATTTCTGTTGCCCGATTCGGGAATGGAAAGTTTTCAGGGACTCTTCTAGTTTCACGCCTGGTGTCTTATTCTGTCATGCTGACGGGAGTCCAATTTCTAATGCCCAGTTGTTGGCTGTTTTCAGGAAGGCGTTGTTGCCTTTGGGGGAGAATCCTTTGCACTTTGGAACGCATTCCTTCCGTATTGGGGCGGCGACTGAGGCTGCCAGGTTGGGGTGGGACTGGTCAAAAATACGCAGAATTGGGAGATGGAGGTCGAAATGCTGCGAAAAGTATGTTCAGAAGTAGTCAATGTTCTTTGTCTCTTGTTAATACCTGTTTTTGTGCCTGGGTCCATTGCACAGGATTGTCAAAGGTAAAAGGACGACTTGGATTGTGGGACACTCCTTATTTAAATGGGCCGCAGTTTATGCAGAGCAGCAGATTTGTGGGAGATCGCTGGGACTCAACAGTGTTACACATGAGGTTTTCTGGCATGGTAAAGGGGAATGCGTTGGGGGGATTGTTTCCGTTGTTGTCTGAACTCTGCGTGGGAGGGGGGGCCCTCCAGATCTGCTGATACTCCACCTTGGTGAGAACGATCTGGTATCTTTATCTGACCTGACCTTGATAAAACTGATGAAGATGTGTCTGGCGGTCATCAAGGACACCTGGGTGAGCACCATGGTGATTTGGATGGAATTTATACCGCGGCTGAAATGGAGAGGAGCACGAAATCAAGCAGCTATGGCAAGAGCAAGGAGGAAACTGAATAGAGCTATGAGACTTTTTTGTACAGGGATTGGTGTACACGTTTTAGCTCACCCTCATTTACAGCTTACTGAACGGCACCTTTTCCTTGAGGATGGGGTCCACCTTTCTCAAATGGGGCAGTCTTTCTATTTACTGGAATTGCGGGATTTGATTGCTAAGATATTTGATGTTCCTCTGTGGTGCTCTAAGGGTCGGGTTTGGCTTCTTTTATTGGTGGGGCAGGAAAACTCTATTCGGTTTTCCTTGTTGGTGGGTTTTTATGGGGGTGGGCAGCCTGGAGCGGGTTGGTCCATCCTCAAAGGGCAGTTAAAGGAAAGGAAGGGGGTATCAACAAGAGTCAGTTGCTTCTGGGTTTGTTTGGGCTAACTTGGTGTGGGGTTTCCTCTTTAGTAAGGATGCTAAAATAAGCTGAAGGAATTTTTGGTTTATTAAATAATGAATTGAAAGATGTTTGATCAGAACTTTATTTGCACCTGTCTTAATAAAGTGGCCTTTCTTGCTAACAAAGAAGTTGTGGACCGTGAAGTACAGGGGAGGGTAGGGGGTCCCAGGATTAGACGGGCAAGGTTGGATTGGGATTAAATATTGGCCCGGGCATGCGCAAAAAAAACAGCCCACATTTGCATAATGCCTTCCCTCAAATCACTGCTTTCAGCGTAGTTTTACATAAAAAGGGGGGTAAAAAAATGCACTCATTAGTTTACACTAGTGAAACACACCTGAAAACAAGTGAGGCCACTTCTGCTCAGGCCCCTTGCCCGCCTTAGTGTGCCTACATTAGTGGGAGGCCCAGCGAAAGAAAAGGGGTGACACCTCTACCTGTTGCTGCTATACGGGAGTTAATGAATGCCCATTTACCTCCAGAAAGGCCACTCAGACACCCACTGGCCTACTGGTGGTATAGACGAACTACAGAGACACCGCCCAAATCGTCCCCCAGGTTGTTCAAAAGCAGTCCTCAGCTGGAACTCGGACCCGGCCAATTGCCCAAATGCCCCCGTTACCAATCCGACGCTGTAGACGGGTCCCATGTAAACGTGACATGGATCCCACCACCTGTGCTTATTATTTTGTTAAACTCTCGGGAGAAAGGTTCTAGTTTCCTTACACCTAAATTTGTTGAATTTGAATGTAGGCATCGGGGTTCAAGCCTCGGCGGGAGGGTCAACAGCCTAATATACTTTTCAAATCACTCAGTATAATCTCCGTGCCTTAATATAAATGTCTTTGTCTGCAATGTGACTGGGGCTCATGTAAAGCGCTAAAATTCCTTTGGGTCCAGTTCTCGCTATATAAAACTTCAAAATTATGTCCCAATATGAGCATGTGTCTATAGAAGGAGAGAAGGTTAGCACTCACCATGGCAGGGAAGGAAGGGTTCAGGTGGCCTTTACAACACATATACAGTTAAGGCACTGCCACTTACTTCATGGCGTTTAACCATGTTGTTGACAATATGAGCATACCGGGGCCCAAAACATTCAGTGCTCTTGGAAAGCACCTCAGCTCTGGCCAGAAGATGTGTTTTCTGCAACACATTTGAGCAACCCATGGAACCTCAGTTGGGCACGTTTACCTTCATGTGCAGTGCATATTGTTGGAGGACAAGCACTCAAATTCCTACAATGCATCTCCCTATGTTTACTTGCTGTACATCTTACGCAGTGGCTGCCTTGATATGCATACGTGTTCGCTAGGCAATTTCATTTAATGGATATAACCGATTCCAGTGGTGGAGGTTGTTTTTCTTTTTGCACAGTCATTCCAGTGTGCACATCCTAGAGCTACCTGCATGCTCAGTTTCCAGTCTCAGGGGCCCCCCAACTTTTTTTTCTTTCCGATCTACACCATTAACTTCTTTTAAAAAATCATTAAGAAATCATTTTGAAACTATA
Organism: Lissotriton vulgaris; assembly: GCF_964263255.1. Lineage (NCBI taxonomy): Eukaryota > Metazoa > Chordata > Amphibia > Caudata > Salamandridae > Lissotriton > Lissotriton vulgaris. The sequence continues at coordinate 1,510,432,506 of NC_141691.1, read as the reverse complement.
GGATGCAAGCGATAAGTTATCAAGTCACTAAAATGTCTTTTTCACAGAGATAACTTGTGGGGCTGGGCCCCCCGCTGGAGAAAGCTTAATCCACCAGGCATATGTTTCAAGATCTTTGAGTCATATTGCTTGTCCGGTCAATAATGCACCTGTGGCAGAGATGTATAATTTAGGAGTCGGATAGTGTACCTGCTGCGAACATTTGTGCATAGCTTGTAGTTTTTACAGTACTAGTGAGAAAGGTACGATGGAGTGTGCATGTTCTGCGGAAACGCCAAGTAATATTTTAGTGACATGGAATTTATACCGCGGCTGAAATGGAGAGGAGCACGAAATCAAGCAGCTATGGCAAGAGCAAGGAGGAAACTGAATAGAGCTATGAGACTTTTTTGTACAGGGATTGGTGTACACGTTTTAGCTCACCCTCATTTACAGCTTACTGAACGGCACCTTTTCCTTGAGGATGGGGTCCACCTTTCTCAAATGGGGCAGTCTTTCTATTTACTGGAATTGCGGGATTTGATTGCTAAGATATTTGATGTTCATCTGTGGTGCTCTAAGGGTCGGGTTTGGCTTCTTTTATTGGTGGGGCAGGAAAACTCTATTCGGTTTTCCTTGTTGGTGGGTTTTTATGGGGGTGGGCAGCCTGGAGCGGGTTGGTCCATCCTCAAAGGGCAGTTAAAGGAAAGGAAGGGGGTATCAACAAGAGTCAGTTGCTTCTGGGTTTGTTTGGGTTAACTTGGTGTGGGGTTTCCTCTTTAGTAAGGATGCTAAAATAAGCTGAAGGAATTTTTGGTTTATTAAATAATGAATTGAAAGATGTTTGATCAGAACTTTATTTGCACCTGTCTTAATAAAGTGGCCTTTCTTGCTAACCAAGAAGTTGTGGACAGTGAAGTACAGGGGAGGGTAGGGGGTCCCAGGATTAGACGGGCAAGGTTGGATTGGGATTAAATATCGGCCCGGGCATGCGCAAAAAAAACAGCCCACATTTGCATAATGCCTTCCCTCAAATCACTGCTTTCAGCGTAGTTTTACATAAAAAGGGGGGTAAAAAAATGCACTCATTAGTTTACACTAGTGAAACACACCTGAAAACAAGTGAGGCCACTTCTGCTCAGGCCCCTTGCCCGCCTTAGTGTGCCTACATTAGTGGGAGGCCCAGCGAAAGAAAAGGGGTGACACCTCTACCTGTTGCTGCTATACGGGAGTTCATGAATGCCCATTTACCTCCAGAAAGGCCACTCAGACACCCACTGGCCTACTGGTGGTATAGACGAACTACAGAGACACCGCCCAAATCGTCCCCCAGGTTGTTCAAAAGCAGTCCTCAGCTGGAACTCGGACCCGGCCAATTGCCCAAATGCCCCCGTTACCAATCCGACGCTGTAGACGGGTCCCATGTAAACGTGACATGGATCCCACCACCTGTGCTTATTATTTTGTTAAACTCTCGGGAGAAAGGTTCTAGTTTCCTTACACCTAAATTTGTTGAATTTGAATGTAGGCATTGGGGTTCAAGCCTCGGCGGGAGGGTCAACAGCCTAATATACTTTTCAAATCACTCAGTATAATCTCCGTGCCTTAATATAAATGTCTTTGTCTGCAATGTGACTGGGGCTCATGTAAAGCGCTAAAATTCCTTTGGGTCCAGTTCTCGCTATATAAAACTTCAAAATTATGTCCCAATATGAGCATGTGTCTATAGAAGGAGAGAAGGTTAGCACTCACCATGGCAGGGAAGGAAGGGTTCAGGTGGCCTTTACAACACATATACAGTTAAGGCACTGCCACTTACTTCATGGCGTTTAACCATGTTGTTGACAATATGAGCATACCGGGGCCCAAAACATTCAGTGCTCTTGGAAAGCACCTCAGCTCTGGCCAGAGGATGTGTTTTCTGCAACACATTTGAGCAACCCATGGAACCTCAGTTGGGCACGTTTACCTTCATGTGCAGTGCATATTGTTGGAGGACAAGCACTCAAATTCCTACAATGCATCTCCCTATGTTTACTTGCTGTACATCTTACGCAGTGGCTGCCTTGATATGCATACGTGTTCGCTAGGCAATTTCATTTAATGGATATAACCGATTCCAGTGGTGGAGTTTGTTTTTCTTTTTGCACAGTCATTCCAGTGTGCACATCCTAGAGCTACCTGCATGCTCAGTTTCCAGTCTCAGGGGCCCCCCAACTTTTTTTTCTTTCCGATCTACACCATTAACTTCTTTTAAGAAATCATTAAGAAATCATTTTGAAACTATAGGATGCAAGCGATAAGTTATCAAGTCACTAAAATGTCTTTTTCACAGAGATAACTTGTGGGGCTGCGCCCCCCGCTGGAGAAAGCTTAATCCACCAGGCATATGTTTCAAGATCTTTGAGTCATATTGCTTGTCCGGTCAATAATGCACCTGTGGCAGAGATGTATAATTTAGGAGTCGGATAGTGTACCTGCTGCGAACATTTGTGCATAGCTTGTAGTTTTTACAGTACTAGTGAGAAAGGTACGATGGAGTGTGCATGTTCTGCGGAAACGCCAAGTAATATTTTAGTGACATATTTATCTCCAAAGAAAAATCATATGCGAGTATTGTAAATTTGCAGCAGGCTCTCGCTGTGTGTGACAACTATGGTTTAAATAGGAAAAACGCAGTGCAGCCGAGTCATTACAACTTGCTGACTGGGCCAGGATTCAGGAGGGGCCACAGGTTGAGGTTAAGAGGCATGACTTTAAATAGCATTGAAAGTTGTATATGGATACGCGTGCTCGTGGTCTTCTTCCATGTACTAAAGGTGATATTCCTATTTCAATAGGAGAATGTGATTTATGGGCCCATTTTCACATGGTTGGGTTAATTTTTAGGAATAATCATTTGTAGCACATACCATGGCATTCGAGAGCATAGTTGGTGGATGGTGACAGATCTAGCTGAGGAGAAATCACTAAGCTAGTGATTCTTTTAATTTTATTATGTGACTGGGATTAACATGCCTTTTCCACTGACAGCTATGCAGCTTGGGGCCAGCTAGACAGACAGCACTGAAGTGGCTTTCCAGGTTCCCACTAAGCCGAATGCTATCTCACAAACTTGGTGGACGTGGTTTACCGGATGTTTGGACTGACCAAAATAGCAATTAATGAGGCCTGAACCTATTCATACCAGAGGTCTTTTCCCATAAGTATGGACCATTGCCCTACACAAACGACTAACACGGCCAGATCATGAACCAAAGCTTTCACTGTAGGGACCTGCATTTGACCTCATGGCCACAGGTTCAATGCCTGACAAGTTTCATTCAGCCTTGCATCCTACTGGGGGCGAAAAAATAGGTAAAATTGAATTGTGTAATCTGTTATTCAGCACCAAGATACTCGCATTTTATACACATCAAACTAGTTGTGGCCCAAGTATCTAGGTGTGTTGTTAATGTGCACCTTATTATGGAGGGATAAGTCTGTCGCCTACATCTTTGAAGTTCCAACCCAAACTCTTCAGGAGGTGCTCATTTACTATTGCCAGAAAAATGTACCTCTCATTGCCTGAGCCATTTTAAATGGTTAAATAGATTATAGTGATGCCTTTCCAAGAGGGACCTTAATGTGGAAACTCAGCAGGTTTCAAATACTAGAGGATTCTGAGGTAGGGGTATACTTGCCTCAAACATTGTTTACTTTTCCACAGCACTAGGAGCCGGCAGCATCCCCAGGTAGCAGCTGAATACAATACAAAGTTCCTACACTAATATGCAAAATGTTTTTCGGCATAGCTTAGCACTACCCAAGCTGCAGCATTATTCTATACCGTCTAAAAGAATGCTGTGATCTGTAGGTACATAATCCTTGATGCTTCCCAAGAAGGTTAGCTAAGGGAAAGTGGGCAGACCTGTTTTTGGTTGCACCAGCCTATTATGAACTTCCTTAACAGGCACCCAGGGATCATTCAGCAGCTAAAGTCTTTTAAAAGTCTCTAAAAAATCCATTTATTGGTATCCCGACATCTGGCTCTGGTGATCCAGCACAAAGGTTGGAAGGGTATACCCCGGACAAAAGTTGCCCATATAGATGTCGATAAGCTGGAAAGGATCTTGGGGGTCTTGGACAGTGTATCTGAGACTGGAGATGGAGGTAACTTTTTTTCCAGCGTTGCCCATCACCACTTTTTTCTCTTGCATTATACGAAGCCTGCGGGGTTTCTGAAATTTTGCTGGGGGCCAAACAGGACATCCTGTGTGGTATTTCTACTCAGTAATATTTTATGCTCAGGGGACACTCTTGTAGTCACCAGTCCACGCTCAAAAACAGACCAGCATGGAAAAGAGGATCAAGTGATTTTGAGGTGAGTGCACAGTTTTTTGGGCTGCTCAGTCAAGGCGACTTATGCATAAGAGTATGTATGGTAGTGCACCATCTCCTTGGCTCTACCCATGCACTCCTCCAATCACCCAGCCAGTTCCATGTCCTTATCTAATCACCACGCCAAAAAACAAGCACTTACAAATTAACCATGCACTCTCCTTGCAGTACTCTAATCATCCAGTCACTAGCCATGTAGTCATGCAATGACTCAGGCACTAACTCATGCACTTCTATAATCCCTGCAGCACTACCTATACAGTTCAGTAACCTCCCTGTTACTACATTTGCACTCCTCCAATCACCTTGCCAGTCCCATGTCCTTATTTAATCACTGCACCAAAACCAAAGAACTTATAAATTCACCATGCACTCTCCTTAAAGTACTGTAATCAACCAGTCAGTACACATATAGTTGTGCAATGGCCTAGGCACTTACTAATACACTTTCTCAGTCCCTTGAGCACTAACTATACAGTTCAGTAATCTCCCTGTGACAACCTATGCACTCCTCCAATTACTTAGCCAGTCCCAAGTCCTTATCAAATCACTGCGCCCAAACCCAAGCACTAATAAATTCACTATGCACTCTCCATGCAGTACTCTAATCATCTAGTCACCATCCATGTACTCATGCAATAACCCAGGCACTAACTCATGCACTTCTACAATCCCTGGAGCACTACCTATACAGATAATTAATCTCCCTTCTACTACCTATGCACTCCTCCAATCACATAGCCAGACCCATGACCTTATCTAATCACTGCGCCAAAACCCAACGCTTATAAATTTACCATGCACTCTTGTTGCAGTACTATAATCATCCAGTCACTACCCATGTAATCATGCAATGGCCCAGGCACTAACTCATGCACTTCAACACTCCCTTGAGCCCCACCTAAACAGTTCAGCAACTCCCCTGTTACTACCTATGCACTCCTACAATCACCTAGCAAGTCCCATGTCCTTATCCAATCACTGCGCCAAAACCCAAGCACCTATAAATTCACCATGCACTCTCCTTGCAGTACTCCAATCATCCAGTCAGTACCCATGTAGTCATGCAATGACCCAGGCACTAACTCATGCACGTCTACAGTCCCTTGAGCACTACCTATACAGTTCAGTAATCTCCCTGTTACTACCTATGCAGACCTCCAATCCCCTAGCCCGTCCCATGTCCTTATGCAATTACGGCGCCAAACCCTAGGGATTTATAAATTCACTCAGGCACTCTCCTTGCAGTACTCTAAGCATCCGGTCACTACCCATGAAGTCATGCAATGACCCGGGCACTAACTCATACAATTCTACAGTCCCTTGAGCACTACCTATACAGTTCAGTAATCTCCTGTTACTACCTATCCACTACGCATGCAGTCCTCTAACCACCTACACACTTGTTTTTCAAACGTTCAGTTACCCAGGCAGTACCAATGCACTCCAGCAACCACTCTGTCACTCCCCATGCACTTCTCCAATCAGCCATCCAGCACCATGTACTAATCCATTCACTGCGTCAGAACCCAAACACTTACAAATTCACCAAGCCACTTTCCTTACAGTACTTTAATCAGTCACTAACCAAGTACTCACGCAATGACCAAGGCCTTAACACATGCACTGCTGCAAACCCCTGTACACTACACCTGCAGTACTCTAACCACTAACACACTTGTCTTTCACAACTTCAATTACCCAGGCTGTACCTATACAGTCCAGCGAGCACCCTGTCACTCCCCTTGCACTCCTCCAGTGACCCATTCCCCACCATGTACTAATCCATTCACTGCGCCAACACCCAAACAATTATAAATCCACCCAGGCACTTGCAGTACTCTAATCATTCAGTCACTACCCAAGTACTCATGCAGTGACACAGGTCTTAACACATGCACTGCTGCAAACCCCTGTCCACTACGCATGGAGTCCTCTAACCCCTTCACACTTGTCTTTCACACCTTCAATTACCCAGGCAGTACCTATACATTCCAGTAATCACCCTGTCACTTCCCATGCATTCATCCAGTCAGCCGTCCAGCACAATGTACTAATCCAAACACAGCGCCAAAACCCAAACAGTTTCCTTGCAGTACCCTAATCATTCAGTCAGTACCCAATTACTCATTCAATGACCCAGGCCTTAGCACATAGACTGCTTCAAACCCCTATCCACTAAGCATGCAGTCCTCGAACTACCTACACACTTGTCTTTCAAACCTTCAATTCCCAAGAAACACCTTGTTACTCCCCATGCACTCCTCCAGTCAGCCATCCAGCACATACACTAATCCATTCACTGCGTCAAACCCCAAACACTTATAAATTCACCCAGGCACTCTCCTTGCAGTACTCCAATCATTCAGTCACTAACCCAGGCCTTAACACATGCACGGCTACAAATCCTGGTCTACTATGCATGCAGTCCTCTAACCACCTACACACTTGTCTTTCACTACTTCAAATACCCAGGCGGTACCTATAGACTCCAGCAATCACGTTGTCACTCCCCATGCACTCCTCCAGTCAGCCACCCAGCAGCATGTACTAATCCAAACACTGCGCCAAAACCCAAAAACTTATGAATTCATATAGGTACTCTCCTTGCAGTTCTCTAATCATTCGGTCAGTACCCAAGAAGTCATGAAGTGACCAAGACCTTAACACATGCACTTCTACAAACCCCTGTCCACTACGCATGCAGTCCTCTAACCACCTTCACACTTGTCTTTCACCCCTTCGATTTCCCAGTCAGTATCCATACATTCCAGCAAACACCCTGTCACTCCCCTTGCACTCCTCCAGTAACCCATTCAGCACCATGTACTAATCCATTCACTCTGACAAAACCCAACCACTCATAAATATACCCAGGCACTCTCCTTGCTGTACTCTAATTATTCAGTCAGTACCAAGTACTCATGCAGTGACCCAGGCCTTAACACATGCACTGCTACAAACCCCCGTCCACTAGGCATGCAGTCCTCCGACCACCAACACACTTGTCTTTCACACCTTCAATTCCCCAGGTATTATTCATGCACTCCAGCATACATCCTATTACTCCCCTTGCTCTCCTCCAGTGACCCGTTCAGCACCATGTACTAATCCATTTACTGCGCAAAAATCCAACCACTTATATATTCAAACAGGCACCTTCCTTGCAGTACTCTAATCATTCGTCAATACCGAGGTACTCATGCAATGACCCAGGCCTTAGCAAATAGACTGCTTCAAACCCCTATCCACTACGCATGCAGTCCTCTAACCACCTACACACTTGTTTTTCAAACGTTCAGTTACCCAGGCAGTACCAATGCACTCCAGCAACCACTCTGTCACTCCCCATGCACTTCTCCAATCAGCCATCCAGCACCATGTACTAATCCATTCACTGCGTCAGAACCCAAACACTTACAAATTCACCAAGCCACTCTCCTTACAGTACTTTAATCAGTCACTAACCAAGTACTCACGCAATGACCAAGGCCTTAACACATGCACTGCTGCAAACCCCTGTACACTACACCTGCAGTACTCTAACCACTAACACACTTGTCTTTCACAACTTCAATTACCCAGGCTGTACCTATACAGTCCAGCGAGCACCCTGTCACTCCCCTTGCACTCCTCCAGTGACCCATTCCCCACCATGTACTAATCCATTCACTGCGCCAACACCCAAACAATTATAAATCCACCCAGGCACTTGCAGTACTCTAATCATTCAGTCACTACCCAAGTACTCATGCAGTGACACAGGTCTTAACACATGCACTGCTGCAAACCCCTGTCCACTACGCATGGAGTCCTCTAACCCCTTCACACTTGTCTTTCACACCTTCAATTACCCAGGCAGTACCTATACATTCCAGTAATCACCCTGTCACTTCCCATGCATTCATCCAGTCAGCCGTCCAGCACAATGTACTAATCCAAACACAGCGCCAAAACCCAAACAGTTTCCTTGCAGTACCCTAATCATTCAGTCAGTACCCAATTACTCATTCAATGACCCAGGCCTTAGCACATAGACTGCTTCAAACCCCTATCCACTAAGCATGCAGTCCTCGAACTACCTACACACTTGTCTTTCAAACCTTCAATTCCCAAGAAACACCTTGTTACTCCCCATGCACTCCTCCAGTCAGCCATCCAGCACATACACTAATCCATTCACTGCGTCAAACCCCAAACACTTATAAATTCACCCAGGCACTCTCCTTGCAGTACTCCAATCATTCAGTCACTAACCCAGGCCTTAACACATGCACGGCTACAAATCCTGGTCTACTATGCATGCAGTCCTCTAACCACCTACACACTTGTCTTTCACTACTTCAAATACCCAGGCAGTACCTATAGACTCCAGCAATCACGTTGTCACTCCCCATGCACTCCTCCAGTCAGCCACCCAGCAGCATGTACTAATCCAAACACTGCGCCAAAACCCAAAAACTTATGAATTCATATAGGTACTCTCCTTGCAGTTCTCTAATCATTCGGTCAGTACCCAAGAAGTCATGAAGTGACCAAGACCTTAACACATGCACTTCTACAAACCCCTGTCCACTACGCATGCAGTCCTCTAACCACCTTCACACTTGTCTTTCACCCCTTCGATTTCCCAGTCAGTATCCATACATTCCAGCAAACACCCTGTCACTCCCCTTGCACTCCTCCAGTAACCCATTCAGCACCATGTACTAATCCATTCACTCTGACAAAACCCAACCACTCATAAATATACCCAGGCACTCTCCTTGCTGTACTCTAATTATTCAGTCAGTACCAAGTACTCATGCAGTGACCCAGGCCTTAACACATGCACTGCTACAAACCCCCGTCCACTAGGCATGCAGTCCTCCGACCACCAACACACTTGTCTTTCACACCTTCAATTCCCCAGGTATTATTCATGCACTCCAGCATACATCCTATTACTCCCCTTGCTCTCCTCCAGTGACCCGTTCAGCACCATGTACTAATCCATTTACTGCGCAAAAATCCAACCACTTATATATTCAAACAGGCACCTTCCTTGCAGTACTCTAATCATTCGTCAATACCGAGGTACTCATGCAATGACCCAGGCCTTAGCAAATAGACTGCTTCAAACCCCTATCCACTATGCATGCAGTCCTCTAACCACCTAAACACTTGTCTTTCACACCTTCAATTCCAGAGACAGTATCCATACACTTCCAGCAAACACCCTGTCACTCCCCTTGCACTCCTCCAGTGACCCATTTAGCACCATGTACTAATCCATTCACTGTGCCAAAATCCAACCACTTATAAATTCACCCAGGCACTCTCCTTACAGTACTCTAATCACTCAGTCAGTACCCAAGAACTCATGCAGTGACCCATTCCTTAACATGTGCACTGCTACAAGCCCCTGTCCACTATGCATGCAGTCATCTAACCACCTACACACTTGTCTTTCATACTTTTTATTCCCCAGGCAGTATCCATACACTCCAGCACACACCATGTCACTCCCCTTGCACTGCTGCAGTAATCCATCCAGCACCATGTACTATAAATTCAATCAGGCTATCTTCTTGCAGTACTCTAATCATTGTTTCAGTACTCAAGTACTCGTGCAGTGACCCAGGCCTTAGCACAGAGACTGCTACAAGCCCCTATCTACTATGCATGCAGTCTTCTAACCACCTACACACTTTTCTTTGACACCTTTAATTACTCCAGTAGTACCCATACACTCTATCAGACACCCTGTCACTCCCAATGCACTCCTACAGTCAGCCATTCAGCACCATGTACTAATCCAAATACTTGGTCAAAACCTAAACACATATAAATTCACCCAGGCACTCTACTTGCAGTACTCAAATCATACTTTCTGTACCCAAGTACTCATGCAGTGACCCAGGCCTTAACACATGCACTGCTACAAACTTCCATCCATTATGCATGCAGTACTCTAACAAACCTACACACTTGTCTTTCACGCCTTCAATTCCCAAGTCAGTATGCATGCACTCCAGCAAACAGCCTGTCACTCCCCTTGCACTCCTCCAGTAACTCATTCAGCACCATGTACTAATCCATTCACTGCGCCAAAACCCAACCACTTATAAATTCACCCATGCACTCTCCTTGCAGTACTCTAATTATTCAGTCAGTACCCAAGTACTCATGCAGTGTCCTAGGCCTTAACACATGCACTGCTACAAACCCCTGTCCACTACGCATGCAGCCCTCTAACCACTTTCACACCTTCAATTACCCAGGTAGTACCTATACATTCTGGCAAACACCCTGTCACTCCCCATGCACTCGACCAGTCAGCCATCCAGCACAATGTACTAATCCAAACACTGCACAAAAACCCAAACACATATAAATTCACCCAGGCAACCTCCTTGCAGTACTCTAATAATTCTTTCAGTAATGAAGTACTTGTGCAGTGACCCAGGTCTTAAAGCATGGTCTGCTACAAACCACCTCTCCAATACGCATGCAGTCCTCTAACCACCTACACACTTCTCTTTCACACCTTTAATTACTCCGGTAGTACCCATTCACTCAGGCACTCTCGTTGCCCTCCACCAGCGACCCATTTAGCCCCATGCACTAATCCATTCACTGCGCGAAAACCCAACCACTTATACATTCACACAGGAACTTTCCTTCAGTACTCTAATCATTTAGTCAGTACAGAGGTACTCATTCAATGTCCCAGGCCTTAGCACATAGACTGCTTCAAACCCCTGTCCACTATGCACGCAGTCCTTTAACCACCTACACACTTGTATTTCACACCTACAATTCCCCAGTCAGTATCCATACACATCCAGCAAACACCCTGTCACTCCCCTTGAACTCCTCCAGTGACCCATTCAGCCACATGTACTAATCCATTCACTGCGCAAAAACCCAAGCACTTTGTCGCAGGGTTTCCGTTCTCTCACAGAACTGTGCACAGAGATCTAGAACCTGGGTGAGCCAGGGTGACCCACAACTCACCTATATTTCAGAAATCCCCTTACCTAGCTAGCTACAGTGTTGCATCGGTAGTATATACTTCCCAATGTCTTAGACAATCCAGAACATGAACTTAGAATACCTCAGGTATCGTGGAACACATGAACACTCTTTCGTTATATTATCATTCCAAACCGAAACTGGGAGGCAATGAAAACACGTGCTAGTTTGAAATGTTTATTTTTCAATGCAGCATTCTCAAACGCAGTATCTTGTATAATATCAACATACATATTATAAAAATCAGAGTCAGCAGCATAGTCACTAATCCATAGTAAGCAAATGGTGATAACATATTATGATGCAAAAATCTATAGAATTCTGTATCACCTATATTTCGCGCACCCTAATTAGCATATTATATCATATCTAAGAAGGTCTCATCTGGGCTCTTAGCTGGGCGGACCCATACCTCGAATTCTCAGTAGGAGGAGATCACATCAACAGCTACCAGCTCTCAGCATGTCCAGCATCAAGTGTAATGTCTCATTCTCTGTAACTGTATCTTGAACTCACGTAAAGCCAAATGTTGGCACAAACATTATTTGTGTTATGATTAACGTGGTGCGAGGATCAGGCCTGCAGCAACCTTGTGTTAGGTTATTCGGAGAGTGTGCAGTTCTCAGTGTGCAGACAGTTGTACCAAGTGTTCCAGGCACGACTGATACCAGTGCAATAACATATTATTCTCAAATAAATCACATCTTTCGTCTAGGTTAAAAGCTGTAATAACAACTAGGTGTCGTGTGCAAACCGAAGCAGAAAGAAAATATGGCGTTTAAACATTTAATAAGCACATGCTAACTTAACACAATATATAGAAACGTAATAACCATATGACACTTATACATTCACACAGGAACTTTCCTCGCAGTACTCTAATCATTCAGTCAGTACAGAGGTACTCATTCAATGACCCAGGCCTTAGCACATAGACTGCTTCAAACCCCTGTCCACTACGCATGCAGTCCTCTAACCAACTACACACCTGTCTTTCACACCTTCATTTCCCCAGGCAGTATCCATACAATCCAGCAAACACCTAGTTATTCCGCATGCACTCTTCCAGTCAGCCATCCAGCACATATATTAATCCAAACACTACGCCAAAACCCAAACAATTATAATTTTACCCAGGAACTCTCCTTTCAGGACTCTAATCATGTAGTCACTACCCAACATGCACTGCTTCAAACCACTGTCCACTACGCATGCAGTCCTCTAACCACCATCACACTTGTCTTTCACACCTTCAATTACCCAGGCAGTACCTATACACCCCAGCAATCACCCTGTCACTCCCCATGCATTGCTCCAGTCAGCCATCCAGCACCAAGTACTAATCCAAACACTACGCCAAAACCCAAACACTTATAATTTCACCCAGGCACTCTCCTTGCAGTACTCTGATCATTCAGTTAGTACCCAAGGACTCATTCAATGACCCAGGCCTTAGCACATAGACTGCTTCAAACCCCTATCCACTATGTAAGCAGTCCTCTAACCATGTATACACTTGTCTTTCACACTTTCAATTTGCCAGTCAGTATCCATACACTTCCTGCAAACACCCTGTCACTCCCCGTGCACTCCTCCAGTGACCCATTCAGCACCATGTACTAATCCATTCACTTAGCAAAAACCCAACCACCTATAAATTTACCCAGGTACTCTCCTTGCAGTACTCTAATAATTCAGTCAGTACCCAAGTACTCATGCAGTGACTCAGGTCTTAACACATGCACTGCTACACACCCTTGTCCACTACGCATGCAGTCCTCTAACCACCTACACGCTTGTGTTTTACACCCTCAATTCCCCAGTCAGTATCCATACACATCCAGAAAATACCCTGTCATTCCCTTTTGCACTCCTCCAGTGACCTATTCAGCCCCATGTACCAATCCATTCACTGCGGCAAAACCCAACCACTTATACATTCATACAGGCACTTTCCTTGCAGTACTCAATTGATTCAGTCAGTACCGAGGTACTCATTCAATGACCCAGGCCTTAGCACATAGACTGCTTCAAACCCCTATCTACTATGCATGCAGTACTCTAACCACCTACACACTTGTCTTTCACTCCTTCAATTCCCCAGTCTGTATCCATCACCCCTGTCACTCCCCTTGCACTCCTTCGGGGACCAATTTAGCACCATGTACTAATCCATTTACTGCCAAAACCCAACCACTTATACATTCACCCAGGCACTCTCCTTGCAGTACTCTAATCATGCAGTCAGTACCCAAGTACTCATGCAGTGACCCAGGCCTTAACACATGCACTGCTACAAACCCCTGTCCACTAAGCATTCAGTCCTCTAACCACCTACACACTTGTCTTTCACACTTTCAATTCCCCAGGGAGTTACCATACTCCAGCAAACACCATGTCACTCCCCTTGCACTCCTGCAGTCATCCATCCAGCATCATGTACTAATCCAAACACTGCGTCAAAACCCAAACACATATAAATTCACCCTGGCACTCTCCTTGCAGTACTCTAATCATTCTTTCCGTACCCAAGTACTCATGCTGTGACCCAGGCCTTAACACATGCATTGCTACAAACCCCCATCCATTATGCATTCAGTCCTCTAACAAACCTACACACTTGTCTTTCACACCTTCAATTCCCCAGTCAGTATCCATACACTCCAGCAAACACCCTGTCACTCCCCTTGCACTTCTCCAGTAACCCATTCAGCACCATGTACTAATCCATTCATTGTGCCAAAAACCCAACCACTTATAAATTCACCCAGGCACTCTCCTTGCAGTACTCTAATTATTCAGTCAGTACCCAAGTACTCATGCAGTGACCTAGGCCTTAACAAATGCACTGCTACAAAGACCTGTCCACTACACATGCAGTCTTGTAACTACCTACCCATTTGTCTTTCACACCTTCATTTCCCCAGGCATTATCCATAAATTCCCGCATGCATCCTATCACTCCCCTTGCACTCCTCCAGTGACCAATTCAGCGCCATGTACTAATCCATTCACTGCGCAAAAAACCCATCCACTTATAAATGCACTCAGGCACTATCCTTGCAGCACTCTAATCTTTCAGTCGGTACCCAAGTACTCATGCAGTGACCCAGGCCTTAACACATGCACTGCTACAAACACTTGTCCACTATGCATGCAGTCCTCTAACCACCTACACACTTGTCTTTCACACCTTCAATTACCCAGGCAGTACCTATACAGTCCGGCAAACACCCTGTACTCCCTATGCACTCCTCCAATCAGCCATCCAGCACCATGTACTAATCCATTCAATGCGTCTAAACCCAAATATTTATAAATTCACCAAGGCTACTCCTTGCAGTACTCTAATCATTGTTTCAGTACCCAAGTACTCATACAATGGCCCAGGTCTTAGCACATAGACTGTGTCTGCTACAAACCCCTATCTCCTACGCATGCAGTCCTCTAACCACCTACACACTTGTTTTTCAAGACCACAATGGACTGTGTTGCTCCATCCACCCAGACTCAGGTAAGAGCTTTCTTGGGCCTGACTGTGTACTATAGGAGATTTGTCCGGGGCTTGGTTCCATTGTGACCCCCTTGAATGGCCATGTGCACTGCACCAATTCTGCAAAGTACTAACTACTCCAAATAATTCATTGTCCAAACAGATGCATCTGAGCTGGGGGTAGGGGCTGTGCTATCACAATTGAATGATGAAGGTCAGGACCAGCCAGTAGCTTTTATTAGCAGACGGATGACCCCTAGAGAGAATTGTTGGTCAGCTATTGAGAGGGAGGCCTTTGCTGTGGTTTGGGCTCTGAAGAAGCTGAGGCCATATATGTTTGCCACTCACTTCACAGTTCAGTCAGACCATACGCCCCTCTTATGGCTTCAACAGATGAAGGGTGAAAACCCCAAACTTCTCAGGTGGTCCATTTCCTTACAGGAGATGGACTATAAAGTGGAACATAGATTAGGGGGTAACTATGCCAATGAAGATGGACTCTCCAGATATTTCCACTTAGAACATGGAGACTTTCTGACACTGACACTGAATCCCTTTTCGCGCCAGGACAGTCTTGACTAGCAGTGCGCGCTACAAGAAATATATAACATAACATAACATAACATAACAGACTCAACTGGTCAAGGTTAGTTTAATGTCTCTGCATTTTGGGGGGGCTGTAGGAGAGTAGGTTCTGCTTCCTATTGTTATCCTCATTTTTTTTGCTTTGTTTCACTGGTTTATCGACTCTAGTCAGGCTGTGACCCTGCAAATTAGGACCCCAGCTGAGCGGTTCTATCTCTAAATTGACCGCATGTACATTAGGTACACACCAGATTGGTTACTGGGTTACCCTTGTAAGTCCCTAGTATATGGTACCTTAGGCCTACCAGGGGCTGAAGCATGTATTATGCCACCCCTGGATAGCCTTCCAAAATGCCATCACAGGTCTGCACTTGCAGCCTGGGTAAGGTGGTGTAAGCACCCCTTACTGGGATATAGTATACCTATATCCACCATTTAAAACAGACACCTATTAATCTATAAGTCACTCCTATGGCAGGCCTTGACAATCCTGAAGGCAGAGTGCTTGGTTTTGTGTGAGAGGGTGCCCTAGCATGACCTGATCCCCTCTGCAGCTTTTGGAATCCCTTCTTTATAGCTGTTCAGTGATATGGCCATACCATATACTCTTAAGTGCATTATAATCCTTGCAATTAATGTTAACTTTGATTTGACCTTATCAAAAAATGTCCTGTTTGGTGTCAAACACTTTGGAATACTACCCCCCCCCCCCCCACCAGTTCTGGTGGCAGAGGTAGCATTCCACCCTTCTAGAGGGAGAAGACATGTTCACACTTCAATAAATAAAAACTTTATTTCGTTTTTTGTTCAAAACCATAAAAGTGCAGATACAATAATACAGAAGATTCATAAATCCTTTTTTAAAAACACATATTATAGAAAAATACAGAGGTGCAAAAGTATGATTTCATCGTATCATGAAAAAAAACAGGAAATTAAAAAATTACATTGGATACAGCCCATTACAAATCCATACATTTTCTGTATTTAACAGTTAATTTTAAAAATTCAGTGACCTGGAGAATGCTATCTTTGTGCAAAAGTTGTAAATGCATCAGGGCCGGTCTGATCTGAGTAAAGTTAAGATTTCTTAAACGTGTCAACAGATAGCGCTTACGGGGGTATTCATATAAAGTACATAAAAATATTAAATGCAGCATGTCCTGAGGAGACTTTCCGTCGCAGCTGCAGGGAGCTGCAACTTTACTAAAATTAGCAGTTCTTGGCCTAATAAGCAAATGATGAAAAAGGTTCAGCCTGAATCTAGTCAGTTCATGAGAGGTCAGAGAGCCCATTAGATACGGCTCAGTATATGCACATGTTTTCAGCATAACATATTTTCTGACACTCGGCTTCTGGAGCTCTATGGCTTCCCTCTGGGACTTCCTATCCATGAGGAAGGCCAGTTTCAGTGCCTCCAGGTGCCCCTTGACAATGCTACTAGTGTTTTCAAACAGTTCGGGACGCCCCAATCTAAAAAAACTAGACGTCAAGTATTTTATCCATGGGATAGCCAGTGCCTTATCCTGAGACAAACAATCCTTCACGATTAAGTGCGTCAGTGGAATATCAGGATTCAACCAGAGTTTTATCCAACAGGTCAGTGGGCGTAGGGAGAAAGTGTTGCATATATATTGTGTCCCCAATTCTTCATGGACTGCAAGATTAGACGTGCCAGAGGGGACACACAGGAGACGCTTCATGAAAGTGTTTCCCGCAATCTGGAGCTGCTCACCTGCAACATACCCCCATGTTTCACTGCCATATGCAGCCGTGGCCACTGATTTGGCATTGTATAGTTGCAGCATGGCACCGGTTGGTTTTTTGCTCAGTTTGGAGGCAAAATTAAAACACACTTACTTTCCCGGTGATTGTTTAAAAGAACCTCAGCATCACAAATTGGATGTTGCTGCCACAGGCACGAGTCTGACTTCCTGCTGCTGGATGAAACTCCAGCAGGGGAGGCCTGGACAATAGGTTTGCTGTCCAGGGAGGGGCCAGCCCCTTCCCAGACAGGCGTTAGTGTCTTGGGGCAGGGTGGGTTGTATTCAGTGAATGCTTTTCAGACAGTGCCTGGGGCACACAAGGTGTCCCCGTGCATTTCTCAGTTCAAACCGGTTGCTGGGGCACTCAGCCTCAGCTCTGGCACGAAACTGGACAAAGGGGAAGGGGTGTAACTACCCCCTCCCCAGGTCCTCCCATAGGTGGTACCCTAGAGTTAGCCCAACCCCTAAACTTAGTATAAGTATAGGACCCCAGTCCCTAGGACTTTAAATTACCCTGGACAAAACTCTGAAGAAGAAATCTTGGACCTTCGACATTCCATATCAAGGAGTGACTTCCCTGTTCAAACGGGCACGAAAGAAGCATCTTGCAGGTCTGCATTTTTTAGGCTCCCCCCGATCCCAAACAATCTGCGACACAGGACATGAACTTTCAGACATCTCTGAGGCTGACACGAGTCCCCAGGAAAGCTGCGACCTGTAGCTATCACGAGAGACGTGGGACTGGAACTCCTGAACATCCTGTACATTTGCTAGTGCATCAACTTCCAGAGCTTTCCCGAAGTTGCGTATTGGACTACTTGTAGTCCAAGCCCTGAGCACCTTTTGCACCCAAGACTGTGGGCCTACACTTCACGAGTATTCCGTGGGCCTGCTTTCAGCAACTCCGCTCGAGGCTTCTTCGCGATCCATGGTCCGTCAACTGCTGGGTCTCCACAAAGGACAATCCTTTGTTTCTTGGGCTTTCCTTGTTGCTCCAGACGTGCCCTGACTCCCCTCCAAAGGGTGAGTCCCTCAGACCTTGCTGGTCTGCACCAAAGCCAGTCTTGTCATCTTGCGTGGGTTGCTTTTGCCAAGGCATGTGGGGTCCAATCCGGATACTGACACTGCAGCACTCAACATCCAGCTTGAATCCAGCTCCTGGTTGTCGTTGACACCTCCTGGTCCTCGTGGCTGAAGAGTCAAGCTTCACCTACATCACCCTAAAGCACCCGAAATTGGCTGGCATCTTCTTGTCACCATCCTGGTCACTGGCAAGTGACCCAGACTTTGTCCCCTCTGCTTTCAGGTTTTTCAGATCTTCGATCCACACTTGGTTCCACCCGGACACTTTTCCTCTGGTCGCCGGAAGCACTTATTTGCATCTCTCCATTGAAGACGAAGACGAAACCCGCCACGAAAAGACACCTATGCACCCGGCTTCCCGGGTTGAGGTAACACAAGTACTTTGGTGCTCCCATGGGTCTTGACTCTCAAAGTGTCCAGTACTGAAGGGGTTCCACCGTAGTCCACTCCTAAGTGTCCCTAATCTTCAACTTTGTAACTTTAACTTTCTCCATTGAAGTCAATGGTGATTTGCGGCTGTGTTTAGACACTGTACCCGTCCCTCGTGGGTCTCCTGCGTCCCCACCTTGGGTGGTTCCTGGTTGCCCCAGCAGTTCTGCAGGCCCTAGGCCTAACTTCTATCCCTCATGTGGTTCTTATACCACTTACTTAGTATATGGTTTGTGAGGCCCCTAGGGCAAAAAGTATACTGTGCTAATTTACTGCGTGCTATTTAAGTTCTTGTATTGTACTTTTGCCTCTAGCCTCATAAAGAGACTAGAGGGGTGTGTTTTAGAATAAATACATATATTTTATATATATCCCTGGTGTGGTGCTCTTTCTTTTGATCATTCGAGAGATTATAGACTGATAAAACAAGTTGCTTTACATTCCTTCAAGACTTAGCCTGAAGACTGCTCTCCACAGCTACCACTAGGATAGCTTTCTCTGATGGTTGTCTTAAACATACCATCAATAAGGGGTCGTTTGGACTGGTGCAAGGTGCCCACTAGAATATTGGACCTCATATGCCAGGCCAACTTCTCACAATGACTCTGCAACAAGGCCTCTGTCTGCTCCTCTGTTGGTTCTTTGTGTGCATCTCTTGCTTCTTTCCATACCTTTATTTGTCTTTCTGGACTTCTGTTTCCTCTTTCTGCATTTCTCTTGCTTCTTTTTGAGCCTTTCTTCCTCTTTCTGCACATGTCCTATCTTTATAGTTTTAAATTAGCATTTAAAAACGTTTGAAATTCACTGAAAAAACCACAGGTTTCAGGGACGTTATAGTTAGAAATTAGCATTTAAAAAACCTTTGAAATTCACTGAAAAAAACATGGGTTTCAGGGGCATTATAGTTAGAAATTAGCATTGTACAAAACCTTAGAAATTAACTGAAAAAACACAGGTTTCAGGGATGTCATAGTTAATTGGACATTTTACCCATACAGAACCAGAGAAATTCGGCCATTATAGTTAGTTCAGCTAACTATAACTCAGGCCTCCGCAATGCACTGATGAAGACGCCACATAATACATCATTCATGACATGGTCAGTGACATCACTGATGACATCTCAAATGACGTCACTGATGACATCATCCACATGATAATCTGATGCACCTCCTCATACCTAATATAACCTTTGATACACCCACTCTAAAATAAAGACTAACATTTATGAATCAGTACATATAACAACACCAGTTAGTGCATACCCACTCAATAATTCCAAGATCTACACACACCTCCACTCATTTACCCATACAGTCACTCATACATGCAGTTATCCATCAATACAGCACTATTATATGCACTCACATATCTATACAGACACTCACACTCCGCCACTCATCCATAGAGTTACTCACACACCTAGTCAGTCATGCAAAGAATCAATCGCACTCCCATTTACTCACCTATACAGTTATACATACACCACCTCACTTATTCAAACATATACTAACACATACTTACACTCTTATTCAATAACTAATACAAGCAGGCACTCATCCATACAGCCACTCTCACAATCACTCACTCTCACATATAGTCATTTATATACTCCAACAGCCACATTTACTGCCTTCACACATGCAGTTACTCACACATGTACCACTGAGGCGTACATTCACTTACCAACACACCCATAAACACACTCACCCACCATACAGCCCTTCACAGATGCACTCTTGAACCCATACACCCAGTGATTCACCCACTCACAGATCAATGTATGGAGTCACACCTCCCACCCACCCACACAGACACTCAAGCACCCATACATACACTCAGACAACCAATCAATAACCCATATATAGATCCTCATTTAGCTACTCTCATCCCATGCAACCGCTTACACACTAACTGACAAACTAAACTGTGTAAATGTCTGTATCAGTCACTAACCCATGCATTCAGTAAGGCACTTTTAATCTCTCACTTATACAGTCAGTCACGCACCTACTAAATTATCCATTCAGACACTTATACACCCACTCATTCTTCAATAAACCTTGGCAAATATATATATATATATATATATATATATATATATATATATATATATATATATATATATATATATATATATATACATATATATATATAACATATTTAAACTTTACAGAAACACACATTTACTGGATGATGTCATCAGTGATGTCATCATTGATGTCATTTGAGATGTCATCAGTGATGTCATCAGTGATGTCACTGACCATGTCATGAATTTTGTAATATGTGACGTCATCAGCAGTGCATTGCGGGGGCCTGAGTTATAGTTAGCTGAACTAACTATAACAGCCGAATTTCTCTGGTTTTGTACAAGTAAAATGTCCAACTAAATATTCTAAAACGCTGTATCAGTTTTTGGTAGCAGAACGTGATATTTTTAAGGGTTCAAATTGGTAAATTAATAGGTTTGAATTCATGATTTTGGTTATTAACGGGATATACCATTAGTTATAAGTAGTGATCTGTCGCTGACCTTAAGCTCAGGCACGGAGTGGCCTAAGATCCTGGGATAATATTGTTAGCCTGAAAGGCAGAGGAATTAGTGTGGTAGACACTACAGAAGTGTTTTGTCTGATGGTGTGGTATCAGACAGCGAGAGAGGTTGTTAATACTGAAAAAGGGATCTTTAAAGTTAGATTAGTGGAGATTTATTTAGGTACCTTTAGAAAGCGCAGCTGAAGAAGCCCAGAGAATTTTCTGCTTGAAGGAGGGTGGAATACTGCTGGTCGATATTCTACTGGTAATGAAAGGATTCTATGTATATTTGAAAAATCTTTCATTCGATTTATTGAATGAGCAGACAAAGCAGCATTGTTATGTGTTTTTTCTAACATTGTTTTTGTTTTAGGAGAAGTTTAGAAAACATTGCCGTAAAATTTTGTGTAGGGAGGGTCAGTCATAGGAGTTATACTGACATCACTGTGTGCCGTACTGGCATTGGTCAGCTAGAGTGAGGTGGCATCGAAAGCTGCGAAGGTATTGGTCAGCTGAGGTGAAATGTCACAGGGAGTGCTGAGTAACAATTGGTTAGTTGGTGTGAATCACGCTGGCATTCGTTGAAAGAGTTTGATAATATTTGGAGTGTACAAGGAGGATTTTGATTAATTTATCAGAAATTAAGGTGGTGTATTGAGGGAAATGAAACTTTTAAAGATGATGAGAACATTATTTAGAAATGATGTACCAATTGAGATCCAAGGAGGAGTTCCAGTACCAAAGGATGGTACACCAGCCGCCTTTATGTCTTTGGAAGTTAGTTATCATACGTGTACTTGGTTAGAAAATTGGGTGAAATATACTGAAGAAGATGGTGAATTAGCTTTCCCAGGTGATGGTACTTTCAATGTACTGATTGTAGAGAATTTGAGGTATCAAATGAATAGCTTGAGACCCAATCCTAGGCCAATTCAATACGAAGCACTTGAAGCATGGGAACATGAAGCTTATCAGAGAGAAAAGAACAGGAAATAAAATAGATACAGAAATACAGTGAATAGGTATTCTGAAGCGGAATGGGATGCACAAATGAAAAGATGGAGGAGAGATGTGAGAGAAAGTGAGGGTTTATATCCTGTTAGGGTAACGGAAGAGCAGTTAGGGGGAAAATGTTAAGAGAAAAAGAAAAATGTTGAGAAAGGAGAGAAGGACTTAAATGAGGTTGATGATGAATTATTGGATGAGCTATTGCTGAATAGATCACCACCATACCAAGAAGAACAAGGGAGGGTTACTCCTAGTGCTCCAACTCTTTGTGCCCCATTGGTTGAAATGGAGTGTCTACACCCTCAGACAACTCAAATATGAAATGGTAATGGCCAAAGACAAGTGAAAGATGATTTGGCACAAAAGATTGCTCAATTAAATCTGAATGCAGAAGCCTTATCAGTAAGCATGGGCTGAAAATTCGTTCCGCTCGCGGAATTGGCGGATTTTCCCGCGATTTCGCGAATCTCGCGAAATCGCAGTAAAATCCGCGAATCAGCGGGACACATTTTCAGCCAAGCACTTACAGGGTTACAGCAGCAGGTGCAAAAGTTGAAGCTAATTTTTTGTAACCTTTTACAAAAGGGTTACAAAGAAATTAACTTCAACTTGGGCACCTGCTGCTGTAAGCCTGTAAGTGCTTCCTGGCGCCTCGTTGACCTACTTGCAACTATTCTCTGACCCTGCTCTGACCCTTGAAGCAGGGTCAGAGAATAGTTACAAGTAGGCAATGAGGCGCCTGAAACGAAAATTAAACCTCAACAGGAAGCACTGACAGATATAAAAACAAGCATTTGCAATGCATTAGGAAAGTTTGAGCTATTGGTCTTGTAAATGACAATTTTTTTGATTTATGTGTTGGTTTTGAAAATAGCTAAATTAATAGCTTTGACATTTACAATGCCAATAGTTATAACTTTCGCAAATGTGACACCTATAGCATTTGTAATGCAACATGTTTTGTATTTACGTGACTTAGCTGTATTGATATTACAAATTACAATGGCTTGTAATTTTTTAAAATAATGAATACTTAAATAAAAGTGATTTTAATTTATAATGGCAATAGCTTAAACTTTTGTAAATACCTTTTGTGAAGATTATGTTCAGTGTATTTTATTGTGATGAAAATCCAAGAACAGAAGTGAAATATTAACATTTTTTTGTGACATTTGTAATAAAGTTTGAAACATTGAGAGAACATATTTGAACCAGTTGTTGTTGAATGGTTGCGCAGATTGATGCCGGGGTGGCTCTGAGTGGTGCTGTGGTGGTGCTGAGTGGTGCTGTGGTGATGCTGAGTGGTGCGGTGGTGATGCTGAGTGGTGCTGTGGTGGTGCCGAGTGATACTGAGATGGTGCTGAATGATGCTGGAGTGATGATGAGTGGTGCTGTGGTGGTGCTGAGTGATGCTGTGGTGGTGCTGAGTGATGCTGTGGCAGTGCTGAGTGGTGATGTGGTGGTGCTGAGTGATAATGTGGTGGTGCTGAGTGATGC
This sequence comes from Lissotriton vulgaris, assembly GCF_964263255.1. NCBI lineage: Eukaryota > Metazoa > Chordata > Amphibia > Caudata > Salamandridae > Lissotriton > Lissotriton vulgaris. The sequence goes on along the minus strand of NC_141691.1, from coordinate 1,510,408,731 downwards.
TGTGGTGGTGCTGAGTGATGCTGTGGTGGCGCTGAGTGGTGCTGTGGTGGTGCTGATTGGTGCTTTGGTGGTGCTGAGTAATGCTGTGGTGGTGCTGAGTGATGCTGTGGAGGTGCCGAGTGGTGCTGTGGTGGTGCTGAGTGATAATGTGGTGGCACTGAGTGATGCTGTGGTGGCGCTGAGTGATGGTGTGGTGGCGCTGAGTGGTGCTCTGGTGGTGCTGAGTGATAATGTGGTGGTGCTGAGTGATAATGTGGTGGTGCTGAGTGATGCTGGGATAGTGCTGAGTGATGATGTGGTGATGCAGAGGGCAGATAGGCACAAAAAGCAGTCTAACAAAGGGCAGAAGGGCAGAAAAACAAAGGAAAAACGAGTCTAACAGAGGGCAGAAGGGCACAAAAACAGTCTAACAGAGGACAGAAGGGCAGAAAAACAAGGGAAAACGAGTCTAATAGAGGGCAGAAGTGCACAAAAAACTAGTCTAACGGAGCAGAAAGGCACAAAAACGAGTCTAACAGAGGGCAGAAGGGCACAAAAACACGTCTAACAGAGGGCAGAAGGGCACAAATACAAGGGAATAACAGAGGGCAGATGGGCACAAAAAATGAGTCTAACAGAGGGCAGAAGGGCAGAAAACGCGAGTCTAACAGGGGGCAGAAGGGCAGAAAAGCAAGGGAAAAACGAGTCTAAGAGAGGGCAGAAGGGCATAAAAACAAGGGAAAACCGAGTCTAACAGAGGGCAGAAGGGCACAAAAACCGAGTCTAACAGGGGTCAGAATGAATCCCGCCCGAGGATGCCACCTTTTTGTGCAATACCTCTACTCAACTAGAGTACTTTCTACTGTCTAATCAGTAAGTGCTCCCTCGTTGGCTAAATGTATAGGGGCAGCTTTACAATAACTGGCGCATCCCCGGGGATGCGCCAGTTATTGTACGCCGCAGTTCCGCCACCCATGGTGTGCCGTATTTACAAGGCGGCGCACCCTGTGGCAAAAACGGCACAGATGCGTCACGCATCTGTGCCGTAAAAGCAGTGCATTGCTGGAGCTGCGTTGAGCTTGTGACGCAGCTCCAGCAATGCTCTGGTGGGCCCTATCTCCCCAATGCTGCATCAAGCCTTGCGCCTGCTTCAAGCAGGCGCAGGGTTTTGACGCAGCATTGGCCTAAAAGTGACTGAGTGAATTCTTGTAGATTTCACTCAGCTACTTTTAGGAGGCGTTCCTGAGCACGAACGCCCTCCCCTGCGCCGGAAAGCCTCCTGATGGCGCAGGGCTTTACAACGTGACGCATCTCTCAGATGCGTCACGTTGTTAATACCCAGCACCATGGCGCATCTTTTGTGCTGTCGCTGCGTCACAAAAGGTCTCGGTAGAGGGTGGGAGCGGTGAACCAGAGAGTGGCAGTGATGAACCAGAGGGTGGCAGGGGCGAACCAGAGGGTAACAGTGCTGAACCAGAGGGTGGCAGTCGTGAACCAGAGGGTGGCAGTGGTGAACCAGAGGGTGACAATGCTGTACCAGAGGGTGGCAGGGGTGAACCTGAGGGTGCTGTGATGAACCAGAGGGTGGCAGTGGTGAACCAGAGGGTGGCTGGGGTGAACCAAAGGGTGGCAGGGGTGAACCAGAGGGTGGCAGTGCTGAACCAGGGGGTGACAGTGGTTAAGCAGAGGGTGGCAGTAGTGAACCAGAGGTGCTGTGATGAACCAGAGGGTGGCAGTCGTGAACCAGAGGATGGCAGTGGTGAACCAGAGGGTGACAGTGCTGTACCAGAAGGTGGCAGGGGTGAACCAGAGGTGCTGTGATGAACCAGAGGGTGGCAGTGCTGAACCAGAGGGTGGCAGGGGTGAACCAGAGGGTGGCAGTGGTGAACCAGAGGGTGGCAGTGCTGAACCTGAGAATGACATTAGTTAACCAGAGGGTGCCAGTGGTGAACCAGAGGTGCTGTGATGAACCAGAGGGTGGCGGTCGTGAGCCAGAGGGTGGCAGTCCTGAACCAGAGGGTGACAGTGCTGAACCAGAAGGTGGCAGGGGTGAACCAGAGGGTGGCAGTGGTGAACCAGACGGTGGCAGGGGTGAACCAGAGGGTGGCAGTGGTGAACCAGAGGGTGGCAGTGATGAACCAGAGGGTGGCAGTGGTGAACCAGAGGGTGCTGTGCCCATACACTACCGCCTGGGTAACTTCGCCATGCATGCGGCCCGCGAACACACAAAAAGCCCCGCGAACATGCAAAAAACCCTGCGAACACGCAAAACACCCCGCAAACACGCCAAAAACAAAAATCTGCAAATTCAAACGAATTCGCAGATTTTGCGGATTGCGAATTCAATTTTGCGCGAATTCGCGGAACGCGAATTCGCAAATTTCTCTCATACTTACTTATCAGTAACAGTAACGATTGGTCCAATAGTCCATTTGTACAGTGAGGGTCAGAATATTTATTAGCTCCATGCTTTAACAGTACCTGTGAAGGATAATGGAGTTTGCAAGAAAACTGGAGCAAATAATGTAGAACCATTGATTGACATTTCAGAGAGATCTGTAGAGACACCAAAACATAGTACACAGTTAGAGCCAAGACGGTTAATACACAATTTAAGTGAAGTGACTTCAACGTCAGTGGATTCGGTAGGATAATCTCCAGAAGAACTGAATGAATGCATAAGAGGAATGGTGACAAAGAAAGTAAATACTAATAGGCATGTTGGCAGATTAAGGCAGATTTGGAAAAAACATTCTTAGGTACAATAAGTCCAGAGAGGTTGAGAAAGTATCAGGAATAGTTTTAGTTTTTGTGTAAAAATATTATGATGTCCTTCATGAGAAATTGGCTGAGGTAGCATAGCCATATGGAGTGGACATTGAGAAGTCAAAGGCTTTACAAAAGACGTACCGATTGTATTTTAGAGTTAAGGATTTAGAGAGTTTGATTGTTTCTGGAAAACAATTGCAGTTTAAAGAGTTGATTAATACCTTGAAACGTTAGGGTGAATTAGAGTGGTGGAAAATTAGATGTGCTAAAAAGAAAGAAGAGATGCTTGGTAATTCAGGAGCAACATCATCAATGTATCTGATGAAAGAAACAAACATAGAAACAATGACAACTGAGATGATATATCCAATGAGAGAATTACCAGGTGGTGGATATGTTCATGTGCCATGGAATAGGCAGGATATTTTGTCATTTACAAATGATTTTCAAAAACTGAGAGAGAAACGAGTTGAATAGTATAGGCAGGTAGAACGGTTTGTAAAGGTGTCAAAGGTGTTGTTATAAGATTTGGATGGTCTGTTTTATATTGTGGTTGCAGGAAATTTGTGAGATGAGAGTAAGATTGCAGTAGACTGTCCTAAAGCAGAATACCCTCGAGATCCAAAAACAAGAATACCATCAGATGAAGTTATAAGGAAATATAAGCAGGTTATTACCTGTTTGAAGCGAAAAATGTCACCAAAAGAGAGAGATTGGGTTAAAATAGACAGGACAACACAAGAGTCAAAAGAAACAATACACGCATATTATGAGAGACTTTTGCATGTCTTTAGAAAGTGTAGTGGAATAGAAAACATCACTGATAAGGAAATGGGACATTTTGTATATAGGTGTGTATTTGGAGTAAAACCAGAAATTAGAAATATGATTCAGCAGCATTTACTATGATGGCAAAGTAAACCATTGATTAAATATTACATTGTGCAATTTATTGCAGTGATGAAGTTGAATGTGGGCACAATAAATAAAAGAGAAGATGGTGTGGGCACAAGTGAAAGAAGCACAGAAAGGTGGGAGTTCACAGGATAGTTTTCAGTCAAGTTATCAAGGAAAAGGTCAGCATCAGAACAATCAAAATGAACAGTTTTCTAACATGAGAGGTGTTGTGATGAATAGTGGAGTTTAGACACAAGTAAAAGGCAGAGGTAAAGTGTTGTATGTGATCTTTGTGATAAAGCAATAAGGAAGATGTGAAAAAGAAATATCCTTGTCAAGCGTGCCGAAAGTTCAGGCATTGGAAGCACGAGTGTAGATTAGTTTTGGAAAATAGTGGAGTGGATCCATATTTTAATCAGCAAATGCAAGATGTAGCAAATGATAATGTACAACAACAGCAACAGGTAGTGACACAACCACAGGTACCACAAGCTCGGATGCCAGATAATGTGAATGCTCAAGTAGAGAAATACAGCACAAATATGGGTTTTCCTGCTGGAGGACAAAATGGAAATAATAAAAAGTTGTGCAAATGTCTCCACAATATTGGCTTCAGTGTCAATGGAGCAATTTGGATACGTCTCAATGACGGTACCTTAGGGGGGAGGAGGAGTGCGTTCTTGGCCCATCTCTTGAGGTATATCAGTGTGGTCCTTTCGTGGATGGAGAAGTCAAAGGTAATGCAGTAACATTCTGTGTAGACACTGGTGCTACCCGTTCCACAGTAAGAACTTTAGAAATTCCAAACCTACCCCTCTCGGGAGAAACTACACAAGTTGTTTGTGTTTCAAATAAATTGAATAAAACTCCAGTGATAAAACAAATGAAATTCACGTTGGAGAGTTTGCACTGTTTTGTGGTGTGTGATACGAGTCCAGTGATTTTGTTAGGAAGGAACTTATTGTGTAATATGTAGAGCACCATCTATTGTACACCTGATGGAATTGCATTTCGAATGCCAGGTGAAGATTTTGCGTTTAAAGTGATGTTAGCAAGACAAGAGGCAGAAGTGAATGAATTTCCTTTGTTTACCATGGATGATTTGCTGATTGAGTTAAGAGACAAAGTGAATGTGGATGTGTGGTATTTTTCAGGACAAGACATTGCGCTTATGAAAGGAGATGACCCAATTCAAATTTCCATAAAAACTGGAGCTGAATTTTCAAAACTTTCTCAATATAAAATGAGTCCTGAGACGATTGCAGTGGTAACAACTGTAATTGATCAAATGATTGAACAAAGCAATTTGAAAGAACTATTGGGAGGTCCTTGTAATTCACCTATTATGGGTATTAAAATAAAAATGAAAATATAGAATTGTGAAAGATTTGAGGCAAGTGAACAAAATAGTAATACCTTGCTGTCCAATTGTACCAAACCCAGCAGCGATACTATATCAAATCCCATATGATGAAGAATGGTTCACTGTGATTGATTTGTATCAAGCATTTTTTACAATACCTGTACATCCGGATAGCCAATATTTATTTGCTTTTCGGTTAGGAGACCATGCCTTGGCATGGTGCCGGGTTCCTCAAGCGTATACTGAAAGTCCATCTATTTTAAATCAGATATTGAAAAAGTGTTTGGAATCATTAAAATTGGCAGAGAATTTGGTATTGGTGCAATACATAGATGATTTCAGGTCCACAAAATTAGGTAGAGGCTGCCACCCTCCATTCTCACAGTTTTTCAAAATATAATTTGGAGTCTATATATTTGGTTGCCAGTTGAGATGTTCTTTCTGAATCCCGCTTGGTATGGGCTCCACATTTCATTACCTTCCATCCACCCCTAAGGGCTGTCAAGGAGTACCCATGCAAACAGTTTTTGAAGGAAAGGAGAGCCCTTTTTTAAAACTGGGACAATTTCTGCCCCCGACCAAGTTTCAGGGCTCGGCATACCTTTCATTACGGCATTGAATAATACCCATAGGGAAGGACCCCATATTTTTGGTTCTTCCCGAAAAAGATCCCCTGGAAGCTTATCTAATCCCAGGGCTTTGCCGGCAGGAAGTTTCTTTATTGCATTTAAAACCTCAAGAAGGGTGATCTCAGCAACTTCTTTGTGGATGCTCCCTGGTGAGGTAGTGATTATCTCGTCTGTCAGACCAGCATCTGCACGAGTGTTCCTTGGGGGAATTGTAAATATGTCATTGTGGGAGCAGGGTACTACCTTCGTAGTATAAAGGGCTGCCTGAAAATGGGCTACTCACTTTTCTGCTGCTATATTCGGATCTATAGCTGAATTGCCTTCACTGCTGCCTGTTCTGACTATAGACCAAATTTCTTTCATGTCTTTATTCAGTAGGGCAGATGTTATGTTGTCCCATTTGTTCAATTCCCGGGACTGCTTTTCTAGACAGATGGCCTCTTTATACAACAAACACTTGTATTTAGTTAATAACTTGCCTTTGGCTGATGAATTACTAATTGCATCAAAGACAAAGGAAGCTTGGGTGACAGATACTTTTGTTCTGTTGAACCATTTGGCAGTAGGAGGGCATAAAGTGCCACTAGCTAAATTACAATTCTGTAAAACAAAAGTTTTGTATTTGGGACACAACATTGAAAAAGGAGTCCAGAAAGTATTACAAGATCGAAAAAATGTGATCTTGCAAATGAATCCTCCAAGAACACAGAAATAAATATGAATGTTTTTGGGAATGGTTGGATACTGCTGATAATGGATTGACAAATAAGGATGCGATCGATCCAATTGAATTGAATGATGAATGTATGAAAGCATTCATGGAATTGCAAAACAGTCTTTGAAAAGCACCTGCTTTAGGAATGGCTGACTACTGCAAGAATGTTGCATTATTCTGCTGTGAAAGAGATGGTTGTGCACTCTATGTCTTGACACAAACAAATGGAATGATGCTACGTCCAGTGACATATTTTTCTGCTACATTGGCTGCAGTGGCAGCAGCATTAACAGGATGTTTGAAAGCAGTAGCTGCTACATATATGAGTTTGGAAAAAAAGTGAGTCCATTGTTATAGGCTATTCTTTGAAGGTGTATGTCCCTATTCTGTGGATATTCTGTTGACCAGAACTCGGACTCAACACCTTACTAGTAGTTGTTTGACTAAATATGAGAGGGTGATTCTGGGTGCAGAAATGTCACAGTAACCAGATGTACAAACCTAAACCAATCCACATTGTTACCAAGTCCAAGTTGTGAAGAAGTAGTGGATGAATCAGAACATCTGGATGTGACTAAATGGTTTACAAAACCAAGGCCAGATATTTAAGATGCACCATTGCCTGAATCAGATTGTGTGATGTTCGTGGATGGATCATGTATAAGAGATGAAAAGGTTTCTTTGTGTGGTGGATATGCTGTTTGTACATTATCTATGGTTCTTAAAGCATCATGGTTGCAAGGTACAGTTTCTGCACACATTTCAGAGCTGGTGGCTCTAACGAGAGCTTGCATAATTGGGAAAAATCAGAGAATAACCACATTCGCTGATAATCAATATGATTTTGGGGCTGTGCATGATTTTGGGCAACTGTGGATGCAACATGGGTTCCTGACTTCCTCAGGTTATCCGATAAGGAATGGTGAATTTGTTGAAGATTTATTGAATACACTACAGTTCCTACTGAAATTGAGGTGGTGAAATGTTATGCACATAAATATGGAAATGATTACACTACAGTTGGCAATAAATATGCTGGCCAAGTTGCAAGATTCTGTGCACAAAATTCAATATGCTGACCAAGTTGCAAGATTCTGTGCACAAAATTCGATTTCAATAAAAAAAGAACCCAGAAATCTGATTCAAAATGTAATCTAATGTTTTCTTCTGTTGAGACATAGGATGAAATCAGACAATTGCAGGAACAGAGTAGTGATGAAGAAAAATAATTCTGGATCAAATCAGGTTGCACATGCTGAGAGGATGATGAAATATGGGTGTTTAATGATGGGAGACCAATAATGCCAGACAGAATATTATTGCAGATGGCAAGAGTATATCATGGAGCAACACACATAGGTAGAGATGCCATGATCAGGCTTTTTAAGCAGACGTTGTATAATCCGAAATTCAGGGTCATTACTGAAAGTCTTTGCCAGAGGTGTGTCTCATGCCAGCAACAAAATGCAGGGAGGCAGACAATTTTCAGTTGGGGACAAATTGGTAAAGCAGCAGGTCCAATTACAAGATTACAGGCTGACCTCAAGGAACTACCTCCGTGTAATGGACTAAATTATGTGTTAGTGGTGGTTTGTCTGTTTTCTCGTTGGGTGGAAGCTAATGCAACAAGACAGAATGACAGTCTAACAGTAGCTAAACTACTTTTGAGATAAATATTGCCCAGATTTGGATTTCCAGTCTCTTTAGAAACAGATAAAGGAACTCATTTTAATAATGAAATAATTTGGATGATATGTGCAGCTTTGCAAATTGAGCAAAAGTTACATACATTGTGCCGATCTACAAGAAGCCTCAGGTGTGGTTGAGCAAATAAATGGCACTATTAAATCCAGATTGGCAAAAGTATGTGCATCAATGGCACTCATATGACCAGATGATTTGCCCCTAGTTCCAATGAGCCTGAGGGGTGTTCCTGATAAAAAGACTGGATTGTCCCCTCATGAAGTGCTAATGGGGAGAACAATGATACAGCCAATAGTTACAGTTAACCAACTGATGATCTGGTATTCGATCATTGCAAAGGACTGGCTGATGTGGTACGTTCTGTGTTTCATCAGGTTGGAGAAATTGCAACCACAACACAGCAAGAACAAGCACATGACCTATGTCCAGGTGAGTGGATCCTGGTGAAAAAACATGCGAGAAAGTCGTTTTTGGAACAACGTTGGCATGGGCCATATCAAGTGAAAGTTGGTAACAACAACAGCAGTGAGGTGTGTTGGCTTGCCAAATTAGATACATGCAAGTCATACAAGAAGAATCCCAAGCCCACTAGAAGCAGAAGAACAAGATCAGGAACAGGCTGTGAATAACAGAGTCTGAGAATGATTGGATAGAGTGGGCAACAGCTACTGGGTCTCAAAAGGAAACTGCTGAAATTGTTGTTAGAGAAGACGAAAAACAAAATCCTCTTCAAGAACAGAGTCAAAGGAAAGACACAGGCAAAAGAAGTATTGAAGATTGTCTTGAATCTTGTGACTCAGTTCAACGAAAGAATGCAAGAAAAGGAGATGTAGGGCCAAAAGGAGTGAAAAGACTGAAATACACTGTGAAAGATAGGATACCAAATCCTATAATAGAAGTGTTGAGTCAAACAGAACAAAGTGATTCAGAAGATGAGACAGTTCAAAAGTCAAAAAGAGCAAGAGTACAGAACAGGAAGTACACAGAACCAGAATGGACATATGTGGTGCCTAATCAAGAAGAACATTAAGATCAAAATCAAGGAGAAACAGTTGTGTAACTAAGTCCAAAGTACTGTTATGAACTGCCATAAATGAGCTGTCAGACAAATAAAAGTTGAGGAGAAAAAAAGAAAGAGATTGAAGAGAACACTGAGAAGTAAAATTGAATAAAAGTGCTGAAACTGTAGTATAAACACGTGTAAAAAAAAAAGAGGAGGGGTAGTAACAGGCTAGAGTAGTCTGGGTTACATTTACATTTCATTTCATTTCATTTTCTGTTTATTTTTTTTTAGTTTTTTACATTTAATAGAAATGGCAGAAACAAGGCATCATGAGACCGATACCTTCAGTTGGTGTAATCCTCAATTTGCATAAAATTAAGAAATTATCAACAGTAGTAGATCGTTTATCAACGGATACTGCTGGAGGGTTCCTAATGATTGATACTGAAATGGTTGCTATCAGGTCTATTGTTTTACAGACTAGACTTGCTCTTGATGTAATATTTGCAACGGACAGTGGAGTCTGTACAATGCTGAAAATGTCAACAATGTTGTACCTCAGACAAAAGTAAAAGTCTAGAGGGATATATAAAGAATATTACACATTTCCAAGAGGACTTCGCCGAATTGACGTTTGATGATGCTTGGGAGAAACTTGGTAAGGATTTCTCCTCTTTTAGTGCTTGGCTTTATAACTTTTGTAGTAGTGTTATAGGGAAATACTGACACCAATATTTATAAATGTCAAAGTGTAAAGGGGGGAAAATAGATATTAAATGTAGAGCTAGGAAAAGGAAAAGAGAGGATATTGAGATGGAGCTCACAAGCTGGGCAGAGGCAAACAAGATAATACCACTAAATCAAACAGGCTTTTGTAAACCGGCAGGTACATCAATAAACATTCTCTCAATCTCTTTATTGATTGACACAGCAAAAACATCCAAGCTTCCTTTACACATATGATTTATCGATTTCAGTACTGCATTTGACAATGTGGAGCGGAACAGAATGAGGGGGAAGCTGGCGAGCTGGGGAATTCCAGATCCCATCTTAACCCCTTTGATGCTCATGACGGGACGGTTCCGCCATGAGCATCGGTTGAGCTGTGCTCATGACGGGACGGTTCCGTCATGAGCCCGTTGGTCCATTAGAACCTTCAGCACAGCACAAAAATTTGCGCCGCGCTGAAGGTATTAACCCCTTCGATGCTGATGACGAGCTCAGCTCGTCATCACCCACGGGGGTCGTGTGCTGAAGACGAGCTGAGCTCGTCATGGTGCCACTAAAATGGCATTTTCCAGCACTGGGGGGGAAAACGCCTAGCATCCAAGTGGTTAAAAAGCATGTCACATCCACACAGACACATGGGTGTGGGTGAAAATAGGTGGCGGCACTCACCTCTCCTCAAAAGTCTCCACAACCAAAGGCCTGAAACAGGGTTGTGTGCTTGCACCCACTCTGTTTACCCTGTTCATGGCCGACCTCTCAAAGACACTCAATGCCTGCAATTAACACTCACCCAAGCTAGGAGGCAAAACATTTACCAATCTTATGTACGCAGATGACGTAGTTCTGCTTATTCACACTTACGTGGGTCTTCAACATCTACTAACGAAAATGCAGAACTATGCCACAGAAAACAACTTAAAAATGAATCTTAGTAAGACTCGGTCAAAGACAATAAACAACAAAAGAAACCGGCAGAGGAATTGTTTTTTGGGTGGCACTCAACTCGAATAATCACAGGATTGCAAGTATCTTGGAGTTATAATTGACAAGGAAGGGAAATTTACGTGCCAAAATGAGGAAATAAGAAGGAGAGGGTTGGGAATAGCACTATAGAGGAAAAATCTTGCAAACAAACTGATGGGGGCGACACTGAGCCCGCTTCTGAAGGTAGTCTAGGCCAAACTACTCCCCACGATCACCTACGGCAGTGAAACAATGTGTGGGAGAGATGCCAAGGTACCAGACAGCACGTTGGTCAAAGATTATAGGACCATGTTTTGTCTCCCGCATTACACTGCACTGGCTTAAATAAGGCTGGAGTTCGGACTCTTACAACAATCCCTGGCTAGGCATGCATCTTACGTCAACTGCTGGCATAAGATCAGAAGCACCACCTCAAACACGTGAAAACAACTGCTGTGGCACTAAATCCAGCACAGGGAAACTTCCCAAGCGAGAAGCGACCTTCAGACATCTTTGGAAACTACCAAGCTCATGAAACTTTGGAATACACATCTCAGCCATCTAACTTTTAAAAAAATTGGTCTGGGAATGCATAAAACAAATCTCTTTGATAGAGGACAAGGCACCTTTCTCAGTTAGATCTCATGCCTGGATGACCTTAAATTCCTATAAAACACTTGCACCTCAAACTTTCTTTAATCAGGGTCATCCCAAAGTTTTAAAAATGAAATTCTTAAGGCATAGACTGGGTATCCTCCTGTGCACTCAGCACCTTCCACCATGGCGGAGGGCAACAACCCAAAGCACATGCAGGGTGTGCAACATCAATCAAGGAGACATCTTACATCTAATCTTCACATGCAAGGAACTGCATCAAGAACGATTATAGTTACTAAAAGCACCCTTAAAGCAGAAAGGCATCCGCACCAGGAGGCAAGCGGTGTTGGCCTGCTTTAATCTGGGGAATACGCAACTGAACTGCAGATTGGTAAAATATCTTATGTTGGCCGAACACCACTAAATGCCTAAAATATAATAGTTCAATTGCGGCCACATAAGTAAGAAGTTTCCTGCGGTGCAATTGTCCCACCAACTGGGAGAGGCTTCTCCTGACCACATCAAGGATGGAGCACTAGCACTTTTATTGAATACATTCTGAGCAGGCTCTAACAATTGAGCAATATGCACTATATGGCACTTCACCACGCACACGCCTGACATCAGCAAAGCATAGTGACCACACTGCATGTTATCTTGCGAACAAACGAATTTCGCCATCGCCCGCACTGACAACTTTTTTCTACTGTACAGTATTTTTTGGCATGTGTTTTATTGATTTTATCAGTGTATAATATTAAATCTACTGCATCTTTTTTAAAAGTGTTGCAAGGGTTTTTGGTAACTATTCAAAATAAAATTAAACTTGATATTGAGATGGAAGATAGAAAGAGAAATTACTATGAAATCTTAAGAGATATAGTTTAAATGAGAATGAAACAAAAGAAAAATATTGCATTTTAAAATGATGAAGACAAGTCAGATGTTTGGGATCGTTTCTTGATGCCTCAAATCGCCATCAAAGGAGGGATTGATGGATCAGGGTTTTTGCGAAATAAAACCTGCTACGATTGACCCTCTCATTTACTGAATAAACATCTGAAATCATTACCCGTATGATACTCATAGTGTTTGAATAAAAGGAAGTGTTAGGAGTAGGCCGCAAAAGCCTGTGCATAACTAATGCAGAAACTAATAACTAAAAGGCTGCAAATTATTTTTAACATGATGCTTTATTTTATGCATGACATAATAATGCTTTGCAAAAACCCATTTAGAAATGAAGACTTGAGAAGAAATTATTTTTACATTATATTTTGTCTTTCTTAGAAAGATGGAAAAGGGTTTAATTCTGACATGTGAAAGGCGTCGGAAAGCATTTGAGTATTCAGAACCATGGTGTGGGGAGAGGAATCTGACAGAGAAACGTAATCTCCGGTGATGGCCAAGGTAGTGCCGAAGAAGACACAGAATACTTTTACAGCCAAGTTCCTCTGGAAGAGGAGATGAACATAAATTGTTGCAAGAAACATGGGTTTGCTGCGGAAGAAGGAGATACAGAGGTCTTTGAAGGACAGCTTTATGAACAATAGTGTTCTTCAAAAAAAATGTTTGCCAGAGTAGTGGGACTTAGACACCCCTTGTTTTAGACAATTTTAATCGGTAGTTAGTTGGGATGGATAGAGTAGTGGGTTGGACTTGTGAGAAAATAGAGTATAACTAAACCTAGAAAGTAGGAGGAGTTGTCTGCATTTTCCTAACTTAGTGAGAGGAGAGAGCTGTGACGCTGTTTCCAATTCTTGAGGGCTGGCTGATGAACCACTGATCCTGACTTTATCTTTGCAGTTTACATCTTCTTGAAGTGCCTTGTTTACTCTCATGGCCAATAGGTAGCATTTCCATTTCCTAGAATCATTGGGTGATAGGTAATATTCATGATTTCTGATTTGCATAATAATTTACAAATGTTTTCTCTACTTTTGTCTCTCTACCTCTCTACTCCTTCAATGTGCTGATCTTGAGATGGTATTTGTAATATGTATGATTTCTCCTATGAATGACATGCATTTTGGCTGCGTTGTATTTCTGTGAGCATGTTACATTATTAGATAAAGTTCATTAACTTTACCAAAGGTGTCTGTTGTTGTTATGATATTGTATTAGTTTATGGAGCATTAATAATAACCAATCTCTGCCCTCTAATACAAAGATTCATGGTCAGTAGAGATGAACCAAGCTATTGGTAAGTGGTATTAACTCATGCAGTGTGGAGGGAACTTATTATAAATTGGGTCCAGTTTATAAAATAATGTATATATAGTTTCTGAAACGCTGTTTCAATTGCAATGCCTTCTCTAATCTGCAAGACGTCATCAGTCATAATCCCATCTTTGAGTACTGCTACACAAAGTGTTTTCTGTTAGGTTTGCCCATTTTGACAGTAGTAACACAAGAAGAATGCCCATGACTACAGATAGAACACAAATTTGAAAAGGAGAAAGTTATTTTGGGTGCGACTTCAGCTACTTCACTGATCAAGGAGTCACTATTTTGTATTGTTGTGACAATTGCCCTAAAAACGATTTAGTTATTTCTAAACCCTCCTCTAAGAAGATATATATTTAGAGTGATTCTCTGCATAATGCTACAAGAATTTCAATTTGATGGGAGAATTATTATTCGATTGAAATTGTGTGCAAAAAATCTCTACAGAATGTTGAATTCTCTGGTATTAACAGACTGAAGTAAATGTTCTAAAACTTATGGAAGTACTTAAATTTGGGTCTCCCCTTGATTTGATCTCCCTGAGATTATTACTGCGAAGGAAAGAAGCCATTGCACAGGTTCTTACCAAAGTGCTCAGATGTCCTTCAGCTCAGGGAAGGTTCCTAGCAATTGAAAACATGCTATGGTGGTGCCACTGCTAAACAAACTGTCTCTAGATCCAGCGCTCACGGAAAATCAGAGACCTGTATCTTTGCTTCCTTATTTTTCTAAAATTGCAGAGAAACATCTGAATATTCAACTGATTACGTTCATGGAAGAAAAACAGGTTCTCCATGAAACACAGTCTGGTTTTGGGCTGCTTCACTGTACTGAATTGGCCTTACTTTTGGCTTCTGAGGCCTTAAAAATTGCAGCTGATGAGGGAAGGACAACAGCATTGATTTTACTGGATCTGAGTGCGGGGTTTGATACTGTCTCCCACGGCCGTCTGTTGGAGCGTCTGTGAGAGGCAGGGGTCAGAGGCAGCACATGGGAATGGAGCAAGCACTTCTTGCAGAATAGATCCCTCCATCTCTTACAACATCCTTTTAAATCCAAGGTATGTTCTTTGTCTCAAGGTGTTCCACAGGGTTTGGTCCTCAGTCCTACTTTATTTAATGTGTACATGTGCCATCTGGCAGACATCCTGCTGAAACATGAGATGAAACTGATGTCATATGCCAATGACATTCAGTTGATTGTCACATTGGAGCAAAAGGAGACAGAAGCAGCAACTAATTTCAAAGCCTGCTTGAGTGATCTTGCCAACTGGATGATGTTCAGCTGCTTGCATTTAAATACAGGAAAGAGGAGGTGATGGTCGTGGGTAAACAGCCCTCCATGTGGTCAAATTGGAGGTGGCCGGAGGAATTGGGACCAACTCCGATTCCTAAAGCTAAGGTTAGAAATGTGGGGGTCTGGTTTGATAACACCCTATTGTTTATAGAGCAGATATCAGCTGTGGCCATAACATACGTTGACATTCTAAGAATGTCATGCAAAATCTTGGATATACTGCTTTTAGATGCCAAAAGGGCCATTGTGCATGCCCTTGTCACATCCCGTCTGGATAAGTGCAACGTCCTGTACCTGGGGTGACCAAAAGAAATCTGAACATTTTATTGAAGGTCCAAAATGCAGCTGCCTGTGTGAGCCTTGAGGGAACTACACTGGCTCCCTATACAGGCTAGAGTCAACTTTAAGGTGTTGTGTTTCTGCCATAGGATCCTCAACGGGAAAGGGGTGAGGTACCTGCGCCCACTACTCACTGCTTATAGACCTACCCGGAATCTGAGGTCTTTAGGCACTGCTATGTTGGTTGTGCCTAAGGTTCGTAAGGTACATTCAATGAGTAGATACTTTGGTTTTCTTACGGCTAAGGCCTGGAATAACCTGCCTATGGAACTGAGGACATATCCATCAGAGAAAATGTTCCGTAAAAAACTGAAAACCTGGCTCTTTCAATCTCACCCTGGGGATTGGTGTTAGTTCGGGTGGTATGCCTTCATGTATCTTGTAAATGTATATGTATAGGCATTTATATAGCGCACTACTTTACCCGTAGGGTCCCAAGGCGCTTCGACCGCTGCGAAACCCTTCCTGGCTTCCCTGAGAGATGGTCCCTTAATGGGTATCTCCAGGGTGAGACCAGGCATCCCCGGCGGTCTGGTGGGGCCGTTAGTGAAGATGAGGCAAGCTAATGCCCAGAGTTGCCGAGTGTGATCGCTGATCAGAGTGGGCACCGAGGCGAGAGAATTATCGAGTCCGCTGACCCTGGTCCAGAAACCTGCCGCGCCAGGAATCGAACCCTGGTCCCGGGCCGTCCTCTGCTCTCGGGTCTGCCGCCTCTAACCAGTGAGCCACACTACTTCACACTACTTCATCTTAGGGCCTGTGGGCATGTGGGGGTGGGGGGTTAGGGCTTGTGGTCTTGGTCTGTGATGACCTAGCGCAGGGACACTTTGTTGGAGTAACCAGGCGCTTTATAAGCTTAATAATAATAATAATTAGTAATCTATATGTATTTAAGACTACAACCACAACAAGTGGAAACAGGTCTTCCAAGAGGAAACTGCCTGTATTTTTGTCTTGTAGAATATACATATATAGGTGGAGCACGGGTTTATTTGTTGTTTAAGAAACTGATTTGTTTATGACATAATCTTGCTGTATGGTCCTGGAGGTGAGACATAATATTTTAATTTGAGTTTAATCGTGTAATATGTTCTTGTACTGTGAAGTGTTTTGTGAATCTGTTAATTATCATATTTATCTGTGTCTTGGATTACTAAGAAACTGATTTGTTTATGATATAATCTTGCTGTATGGTCCTGGAGGTGAGACATAATATTTTAATTTGAGTTTAATCGTGTAATATGTTCTTGTACTGTGAAGGAATTTTTGTGAATCTGTTAATTATCATATTTATCTGTGTCTTGGATTTCTAAACCTCTCTGTAGATCGCGTATTGAGCTATTAACTTCCTGGTAACAAACTTATTGAAGTTGCAGTGGATGGTTCTCAAAGAAAGAAAAGAAAAATTCTCGCTTTTTGAAAGATGCTAACAAATTAACGCTTTTAATGCTTTTAAAATGATCAATTTAGAGATAGGAGAGTGGTTTAGGAACAATGTTCTGGCCAATGTTATTGATTGGTAATGAAAGATCACACTGTTATTAAAGTTGGTCATTACCCACTAACACATAGTGGTTTAAAAATATTGGTTTATGACGTCACTTGTGGTCTGGATAAATATTTTAATCTACTCAATGAGGGCTCTGCAAAAAAAGAAGTTTGATCACCATTCACCTTATTACCATGAAAGTCTGAATCAAGTGCAGGACACATGATGCTACACAATCATCTGTTTGGGGGCCCTGAGGGAGAAATTATGTCAAAGGCTTTCAGTTTAGGAATTTGTTAATCACTTGGAGATGTCAGAACTGTTTCGGCTGCATAGAAATTCCTCACCGCCCACTGAACTTGACTCAGAATCTAATATCATTAATCAAGCTGCCTGTGATTGGTGTTCCTATAAAATGTAAGCAAAATGAAACACCTTCGACTTTTAAATCAAAAAGGAAATGTCTGAACTTTAGCACACTAATATTCTATTCGTTGCTGTAAAAGTTTGGGAAAATGTACATCGCTCGTGTCATTTCATATCAATTTATCATTTCTATCAAGAAATGAAGGGCCCAGAGGGAAACATGTTCCAATATCAGGTTGCCAGTTCTGACTACGAATAAGACGCAGGTGCAGCGCGTGTCAAAGCTGTGAAATGCGTTTCCTTCTTGAGATAGAATACAGCTGGCTGCCATCTTTGCACTGGACTTACCTATCACAATGAAGATGAGTTCACTGCATTAGAAATGTGCCCCAGCCTTTTCTACTTCGAAAAAGGTCAGTCCTCCCACTGGTACCTTGAACTTCACAATTCGAGGAGTTATGCTAAATGAGTTAAAAGTATCTCGCTGGGCCTGGGATTGGGGACAGCGAAAATGTGTGCCGTGCAGATTCGATTTGCGATTTGCGATTTGAAAAAACAGAAATCGAATTTAATGGAATCTCTTGGTCTTGCAGGGTGTCATATAATCTTTCAGATCTATAAAGCACCGTACCTTCTGACCTCACTGAACTTGTTTTCATATAATGCATTTGTCAGGGTAGGGCTGCAGGGTGGCGCAGGCACAAAATGCAGTTCAATAAAAAATTATTCATTGTTTTGACCTGGTCCTTGCTGAACAAATCCTCAGGTGCAGGCAGCAGAGCTGACAAAATATCGAAGAAGATGATCACTTAACCCACGTTTTAAAGGGCGAGCTTTAGTGGAAGGCAGTGTAACATTGCAATAAATGTAAGCAGATTGCACCAGGGAATGCTGTCACTTTTAGGGAATCATAACAGAGTGCAATTATCACAGAACAACGTAAATAGCTGAAACCGGGAAATGTATGTATTTCCAGTCAAACCAAAGTAAACTATGGCAAATCTGCGAAATTCAACAGCTGTGTTTGTTGACTGGATTGATGTCAAAATAAGAGTTATTATGGCTTCCTGAAAACACACTGGCCGAGGTAATAATAGCGGATACTGTGACACAAACATCTGGCACAAGGCAATAGGAAATGACATAGTTCGGACTCATAAAGTTATTCAACTTAATGACACTAGAACGACGAGTACCAGCACATGTACTGTAAACACTGACAAGGTCGACATATGGCTAATTTTAGGTTAGGGAATGGCATTGCAACTCTACAGCGACTGCAGTCTACAATGGCCTTAATTAAGGTTCTACAGACAATAAAAAACTATATTGGCCCACAAAATTCTAAACAGGGGCATCATTCTTAAACTCCTGAGGTCATGACTGGTCATGGGTCAGTTACAATCAGATGACGTTGTATCTGTGGAATGAGATATACAGACCATTACACTATCCGCCTGATTCATGAAAAACGGGATTTGCGATTCTGTAATAGCGAAAAAAAGCGAATCGCTATTGAGAAATCGCAAATCAGAATTCATGAAGATTAGCGATTAAAAAATGCGATTCGCACGCGGGGGCAAATTCCGGTTGCGATTACCGATAATCGCAGAAAAATCGCTATTTCCGGCTACCCGCGCCGGGATTGCGAACTCGCAAATAGCGATATCGCTATTTGCGATACCGCTATTTGCGAGATTGCAAACTCGCGAGATCGGGAAAACGGGAAGTCGCATTTCGAGCCCAGTGATGGCATCACAACCAGGAAGCAGCCAGTTCCCACCCCCATTCACCACAGTGAGGCAGACCTCGAGGGAGCAAGTGGGAGAGCTGCTGCAATTCTGGTGATCTGCACACATCTACTACATTGCTGACATGTCAGAGGAACCTGTTCCTGGCCCCAGCAACACCTCAGGGTGGAAAAGGAAGCTCAAATTTTCTGAGCAGGAGTTCGAACATTTGATCGAAGGGGTGGTGGCCAACCACGACAAACTCTTCGGTAAAGACTCCAGGAGGGTCCCGGAGCAAGAAAAACGGAGGATCTGGCAGGGGATTGCCTCCACTGTCAACTCCGTGGGAGTGGCCGATAGGTCACTAGAGGAGTTGAAGAAACGATGGTACAACCTCCGAGGTCGTGCCAAAGAGAAGGTGGCGGAGCGCCTTGGAGAGTCGTCGGGCACTGGAGGTGGCGGACCTACAGTCCCTCCCAACACACCCATGGAGGACCAGGTGGAAAACACCCTTGAGAGGGAGGCGTGTATAGGCTTCACACATCTCGACTCATCCCGCACCACCCAAGACACCCAAGGTAAGTGGCATGCGACTGCGACCCTGTCCCCTATGAATGTCCATGACCAAATAGGCTCCCCTAATGTCCCATAGGCATGCCATTGTTGCACATCAGGGAATGCCCTGAAGCATTGTGGGAGATGTAGTGTGGCCACAATATAGTAGTACTACAATGCAGCCAGACAGGTTCCAAAGTACGCAAAGCCGCAGCCATTCAGGGAATGTCACCCAGCATGCATGTAGCAACTGCACGTCTGCCAGATACATGCAACTAATGATCGTCCGTCCACTTACCCTCACAGGTGGCGGCGAAAGCAGCGACAGTGAAAGGCTGCAAATTGATGAGGAGGTCCAGGAGGAGGAGGTGCCACCACCAACCCAGGCACCAGCCCCTGCCGCTGCAACATCAACAGCAGCCAGGTCCACCAGCAGTGTTCCCCCTGCGACTGGTGCACCACCTACTGCCGCTGCCAGGCCAGCTACTATTGTGCCCCCTGCAACTGCCGCACCACCTAGAGCCGCTGCCAGGCCAGCGACCATTGAGCCCCCTGCATCTGGCGCACCACCAACGCCTGCTGTGACACCACCAGCAGCTGTTGCTAAAACATCTGGGCCCGCGACAGTTGCGACATAGCGGCCTGCCACATTGTCAGGCCAGCAGAGCAGGAGTGGCGGGTCTCGCCAGCACACCACTCCAGCAAGCAGGAGGGGCAATGGACATGGGCTGGCGCGTTTGAGACCCGCCACAAAGACGCATGTTGAGAATACATCAGCGCCAGGCACGACAGCAAGGTGCCATTCAGCTCCAGCTCCACAAGATTGGGCGCAATGTGGCCGGAGTCGCTGACCGCATGGACCGCATGTCGGTGGCCATGGCAGGAATGGGGGAGCGCATGGACAACATGGACAACATGACTGCAGCCATGGCAGGTGTGGGTGAGGGAATGGCCCGCATGACTGCAGCCATGGAGGCCAACACTGCTGCGATGACCACACAGTGCAGTGCAGCACGCCGCCGCCACCATTAGCTCATGAGCCGGCTGGCCTCCTACAGCCGGTCGAATTATGTTGCTGCCAATGCAACTTCACAGTTGTCGCGGCGGTCACTGGCACAGCAGCACCAACTTGTCCAGTGCTGTGAGGACATGACCAGGGTCCTGGAGCACCTGAGCACAGCGGTTACGGCACTACACCCTCCTCCTATACCTTCCACTGTTGGGGGTGATGATGTTAGTGAGGGGGCATCCACCATCAGCAGCCACTCTGCCTCACAAATCCCGCCACTCAGCCGCAGCACCAGGCCCACGCCAGGTCCAGAAGCCCCGGAAGAGGATGCGCCTCAGAGGCACTTGGGCGGAACGCGCAGGAGGCACACTTGAGTACATTAGACAATAAAAGGCACAGGCTGACTTTAAGCCTGCCCTGTCCTTTGACACTGCAGTATGCTGTAATACTGTTAGTGGAAGATAGTTGAACTGGTACCTTTTTTGTGATTCAAACAAATACATTTATTTTGCTACACACATTAGCGTTGTGTCATTATTACATTTTGCATGCATTATTGATTTGTGTGGTGATGGAAGAGGGTGCACTAGAAACTGTTCACTGTGATGTGGTTGCGACGTCTGTGGCCTTCAGCTGGGTTCTCCCCGCGTGCATGGCGCGCATGTGCAGGTGGCCGGTTGTCCCCTTCAGATTCACTGCCAGAGATATCGACAGGTATCCGGCGCATGGTTGCTATGTTATGTAGTATTGCGCAGACAGCCACAATGCGGCAACACACTGCAGGACTGTAATACATGGCCCCACCTGTCTTGTGCAGTATGCGGAACCTGCTCTTGAGCAGGCCAAATGTCCTTTCTATGCAATTCCTTGTCCGTATGTGTGCAATATTGTAGCGCCATTGCTGGGGTGTAGCAGGGTTGAGGCATGGGGTCAGGAGGTATTCACGGAGGGCGTAGCCACTGTCACCTGAATGAGAGGAGCAGATGGTGATTGCCTGTGCTGCGCTGTTACATCTTAGCAATGTGACATTGTAGACAAAGTGTACTTACCAAGTAGGTGTCCTTCCCCAAACTCTCCCCTGACCAGTCGTGTGTGGAGGCCGCTGTGCCGGAATATGAAGGAGTCATGGCTACTCCCTGGGTACTGTGCGACAATGTCAGTGTTGTATGTCTTAGCATTGCAGACCATCTGGATGTTGAGGGAGTGGTTGGACTTTCTATTGCGGAACATATACTCCATGGCAGCTGGTGGGCAGATGGCGACGTGGGTACAGTCTATGCATCCGAGCACATGTGGAAAATGGGCTACATTGTAGAATTGTAGCTTGGTCATGTCCAATTCCTGTTGGCTGGCGGGGAATTTGATGTGACGGTGTAGCTGGGTGAGCATGGCGTCAACAAAAGTGTGGAGGCAGCGTGACATGGTGGGCTGGGATATCCCCCCAGCAGCCGCTACTATCCCCTGGAAACTCCCGGAGGCCAGGAGGTGCACGCTACACAATACCTGCACATGTGTAGGCACCGCATTGGTACGGCTTGTTGGGTGCTGCATCAGGGGGTCAAGGTTCTGTATTAGCTGCATTATCATTTCCCCATTCAGCCTGTATTTTGCATATATCTGCTCTCTGGTTTGGCCCAGCAAGGTGACCCGCTGGCGGAAAATCCTGTCCTGGATCCTGCGTCTCCTCCGTGCTAATCGCTGTAGCCTTCGACGCCTCACCACCATGTACATTCCTGGCATTGTGGGACTCCTTATGCTGCTGCTGATGATTGTCCTTATGTGTGATTGGTCAGGCCTGAACCTGTTGGTGATAGGCCAACGGTTTTTTTAATGTAATTTTTGCATGGCTTTTATGGTTACCACCTGCTTTGAGTTGCCCTTAATTTGCGCGGCGCTAAATGCGATTTTTGGGATTTTCGCTATTAGCGATTTTTCTTGAATTCCGATTGCGATTGTATAGCGAATTCGCAATTTATTTCGCAGAATCCGTGGTTTATCGCATTTTCCGATTCGCTAATGCTCTCCTGCTGGGATTCTGCGAATATAATAGCGAATTCGCTATTATGTGTTTGCGAGTTCGCTGTTTTGATGTTGAATGCCAATTACGGAAATTGCGCCCGCAATTGCATTTTCGCAGCGATTGCGGGCGCAATTTTACTTCATGAATCAGGCTGTATGTATAGAAGTAGCAAGGATAACATGGACATCAGACTCAACTTGACTCTATCCCTGAGGCCCAGAATATTACCCTTTCCTTCTGTAATGCATAAGCCTCTAGACACACGCTTTGGTAGGTGACAAAGCACAGCCACACACATTAATAATAGTATGCCCTCACAGTAAAAAAAAATTCAAAAGCTGTTGATTTGGAAATGCCAATAGGGTCTTGCAGGAAGTGCTACTATTCATTTACAGGGTAATCACAACTTTTCCGGTTCCAGCCCGTCAAAAGTGAAAAACAAATCTATGCCTGATAGAGGCGATGGAACTCATGACATAGCAATAAGGTTATGGAAAGGACCAGAGATCCTCTAGGCCGAGACCGGTGGGATCCATTTTGTTTTTGGGCACCTACGACAATTTAAAGTAAACTAAGAGAGGAACTGCTGCTAAAAGTGGTCGGGAATTTTCAAGACTATAGTATGGTAGGTAGGAATTCCCTCGATCATGGGCTAGTGCCAGGCGCGCAACACCCATTGGCCTCAAAGGGCTTCAGCCCCCCGTCGTGTGTTGCAGCCTGAGCTCAGAAAGCTCCCGGTCACACACACTGCCGCACCGAGCACTTCACAGGTCTTTAAAAGACCTTGTGCATGTTAATGGGTCGTTGTTGTTGTTTCACCCCTTCTAAGAGCCCCTGCAGATCGACTCTGTCGATTGCCTAAAGATTCAGCCCCCCCTGAAATTTTCTCTTAGCCCCCCTCCCCCCCCCGAAATTTGACTCTAGTTGCACCTCTGGCTAGTGCACAAAGTAAGACTGGCTTCATACCACCACCACCACATATTGGGATAGGGAGACGGGGAACCTGGCAGCCAGCGCTTAGCCAGTTGCGGAGGCACCTGTGGAGCGCTTGAAAAAAGAACAAACTACAACCATGACACAGCGAGCTAATTTAATAGAATCTTAGCGATAATATTCTTTCCCTCATCGTATTCCCCTTAACAAATTTTGTTTTTACTTTGGTGGCAGATTAGATCTATCTAGCGTTGGGAGTGCTGTTGGCAGATCGGGCAGTGCTCAGTGAGAGAGGGCGGTGGGCCGCTCCTCGGCAGGGTGGAGGTGGCGTCGGGAAGGCAATGGGGAAGAGGGCCCTGGAGCTTCGCCGAGGGCGAGGCGTTGCGGCTAGAATCCCCTTCTGGGGGAAGGGAGGTTGCGGAGCAAGCAGCCTGGCAGGTTTGACGGTAGGAAGGTGTATACCGGGCGAATATTCTGACCCTTGTGGGGAGCTTTCAGAGGAAGACTGGTTCCCTGGGTGCCCTACTGAGAAATCGCTGTTACTCAGTCCAAAGCCCCACTCTCCAGCTCATCGGTAAGGAGCCACTGCCTTCACCCCCCCTCCTCCAATCCTCAATAAATATTAAGGAACAAAAAGAAATGTAAAGGGGTTAAAGGAGTGAGAGGAGGTAAAGGAGGGTCCCGGGAGGGGAGAGGAAGCAGAGGAAGCGGAAGAAGGCAAAACTGAGACGGCGTGTAGAACAAGAAAGGCAAGGGAGAATAAGCTTGAAATTCAGAAGCAGAAAACCACCCAGAGGAGTAAGGTAACCCCCTCCCTTACAGCATATTTTAAGGTAATGCCCCAGACCATTATCTTAGCAGAGGGCAGGATGGAGGACCAGTTTAATAAGGAAAAAATCACGGAGAGAGTGATACCTCCAAAAGACTTGACCGATGCTATTGATTAGGGAAATAACATCTCCCCTAATAAGCATCAGGTCTTAGCTGAGCCTTTAACTGAAGAGAGTTTAAACACCCTGGCAGGTCAGGGAGGGTACAGGGAAGGGTACATGGGGCGTAACACAGGCCCCTGCAGCCCCCGCGGTGCGGGGGGCTCAAGCTCCAGGGGGCCCCTTCAGCACAGCACTCTGGCTGCAGGGCTCCTGATTGAGCCCAGAGGGGGTCCCCCGAGCTGCCTTGCAGGGAGGCCTCCTCAAGGTTCGTTACACCAGTGAGGGGTACACCAGGGAGCACAGGGAGGAGATGTTCCAGGCACCTCAAGTCAGGGCCCGGTCACCTCTGACATATCAGGGGTGGCAGGGAGTGAGGAGCTATCTCTGAGTGGTCTGGTGAAAGCCCTGTCTGTTGAGATTAGATCAAGGTTTGAAACCTCGGAAGGAAATCAGAGGGATATTCGACAAGCCTGTGATACCCTGGAGAGAAAGATGGATGACCTTAGTAGCAGAACAGTCCTACTGGAGGGGGAAGTGAAGGGGCTCAGGGAGAAGGTCTGCATAAACTCAGCGGAGATTACAACATTAAAATCTTCAGAGTCTGAGTTCCTAGACAGAGTACAGAGGTTGGAAAACTTCCAGAGGAGGAACAATATAAAAATCCTGAAAGTCCCCGAAGGTAGGGAGGGAGAAGATATCAAGGCCTTTTGTAGTACGCTTGATAAATAAAAAAGGAGCTGCACCTAGAAGAATCTGAAGAAGAGATAAGTAAGGACATTCAGCATACACATAGAGATCCGTTTAGGCTTAACGTAAATAGGACAAAGCCTAGTAAAATATTGGTAAATTTCCTAACCTTTTCATTAAATAGAAAATACTATCAAAAGCTTTGAGCCTGAAATATGTGGAAGTGGAGGGAGTTAGATATGAAATTAGGTCAGATGTTTCAGCTGCCACTTCAAACAGACAGTGGGAACTTGGAACAAGAATGGACCAGCTGAGGAGCCTAGGAGCGGTCGTGCAGTTGAGGTTTTCGGCGTACTTAAAGGTGATGATGAATAATAAAATGTTTGTCTTTTACTCTTGAAAGAAGGTAGACGAGTTTCGAAAAGATTTTCAAGCGAATAAAAAGTAATATCACTTGTTAATGTACTTTATATTAAAAGTAAAGAAAAAAAGTACAAGTAGGATTTCCTTTTAAGGTTTGTGTGAAAAAAATAGAAGAAAAAGGTAAAAAACAAAAGAAAAAAGAAAAAAGACACACTAGTACGCCCACAAGTATGGTTAACGTTTACTAGACGGTAATGTGCTTTGGGGGGAACTCCATATGGCCTTTTGGCTATGAGAAGTTGGGGGGGTTCCCGGTGGGGGGGTGCACAGGGTGGGGAGCATCTGGGCAAAAATAAAAATCTCCTCTAGAGCCTCTTTTAATGTTTATAGAAATACGTTTTTAGGAGTATTGAATAATGGGTAGTACAAAGAAGGGAGGCGTTATAAACATATTGTCTTGGAACCTAAATGGCCTACAGGTCAGAAGTAGGAGGGCGAGAATACTCCAGTACCTGAAGGATTCTACAGCCAATATTATTATAGCTCAGGAAACTCATTTAACTGAGCAGGAAGCAGTAGAGATCTTTAAGGCTACAAAATGGGTAGCACACTTTGCATGTACAGCCCAAACAGCTGTGACAAAAGGGGTGGAAATTCTAGTCAAAGGTGGACTACAGGTGAGGCTGGAATCCCACACATCTGATAAAGCAGGAAGATGGGTAGTAGCAAAAGTGAAAACCTTGGCTTAACCATTTACGATAGCAGGCTACTACGGACCAAATTATGATGAAGTGGGTCCCCTACAAGATCTGTTGGCTGAGCTTTTAACTTCGTCGGATCCATTCATCTTGGCTGGTGATTTTAATGTTGTGTTAAACAACACTCTGGATAAATTCATATATAGTCGAGCTCAGACTAAGCCTAAAATGCGAAGTGTATTTAAGCACATGATGGCACAGCTGGGTTTGCTGGATATTTGGAGACATAAAGCTGGGACACAAAGAGGCTTTTCTTTTTTTATTAAGAAGTATAGGCACCAGTCTAGGATCGATTATTTTCTAGTAGATTGTAATTTGAAAGATGAAGTACAGCAGGTAGAGCATAAGGGGGTCCACCTATCAGACTACTCAGCGGTGCTACTCACGTTGAAGGTTAATAAGGCAGGTACCCAGTCCAGATGGACCCTCGACCGTAAAATTTTGTTGGAAGAGGAAGTTGTACAAGTCCTTTAAACAAAAGAATTTTTTTAACATAATCAGGGATACGTAGGCCCCGGGGTTCTATGGGATGCCTATAAAGCTTTTCTTAGGGGAATACTTGGGGCATTAGCAGCTGAGAAAAGGAGAAAGTATCACCAAGAAGTGGCAATACAGGAGGAGAAGATCGGATCTTTGGAAGAAAAATTAATTTACCCAAGGATAGATGAAGAGGTGAGGATAGGATGGCACCAAGAAGTGGCAGAGGGGAAGGTAATGTTGTCTACCATTCTGCAAGAACGGGTGAGAAAAAGATGGGAGGCCAGCCAAATGGCTCATTTTGAATATAGCGAAGGCTGTGGCAAACTTCTGGCTTGGAAGGTAAAGAAGGATCAAGTAAGAAATAGAATTGAAGAAATTGTATGTGATCAATCAGGTTGTATGGTGTGCAACAGTAAGGGCATTGAGGAGGATTTTCAAAGCCATTTTTCCAAAGTCTATCGAGAAGATCTTACGCCATCCAAAGACATCCTCAACAGATGGGCGGGGCAGAGCAAGGGAAACCCACTGACTAAGGAGAAAACAGAACTCTTAAATAGAGAAATAGGTGCCCCGGAAATTGGTACAATTTTGTCTCAGTTAAAAAGAGGGAAGGCCCCGGGGCCAGATTGCATTCCTCAAGTGGTTTACAAAGTTATGGCAGATATCCTAGCTCCCATCATAGTCAATCTTTTTAACAAGCTGTTTGTCAAACATATGGAGATTCCATCCTCCTGGATGGAAGCCACAATATCAGTTATATTGAAGCCGGGAAAATGCCCCCAAAAATATGACTCATATCACCCTATTTCCTTGCTAAATAGTGACTATAAGATCTACACTAAGATCATGGCAGATAGATTGAATGGGATGATGGAAGAGTTAATAAATGAGGACCAAATAGGTTTTATCCGGGAAAGATTCCTGAAAGATCTGACCTTCTCTTTGATTGGCACAATAAATTAAGCAAACACTTATAAGCTTCCCTTTGCCTTGGTGGCTCTAGATGCCACCAAGGCTTTTGACCGCGTGAACTGGGTGTACCTGAAAGATGTTGCCACTTCCTTGAACTTAGGTATAAATTTCTGCAATGCCCTGGCTGGTCTTTACCAAGCCCCAGAAGCCAGGATTCTAATTAACGGCTCCTTATCTCAACCAGTTTCAATATCCAGATGAACTAGACAGGGTTGCCCTCTCTCGCCACTGCTCTTTAATCTATACATAGAGCCACTGGCAATAAAGATCAGAGAGGACTCTGAAATTCTACCCTTTAGCTTCTCGGGCTGGGAAAAAAAGCTGGGTCTCTATGCAGACAATATTGTAATTTTAACCACAAATACCTCGTTAACATGGCCTCGGTTGAAGGCCCTAACAACAGACTTTGGGAGGGCATCAGGCTATGAAGTGAATGAAGAAAAGTCTGAAGTAATGTCCAGGAACATCGAAGGGGAATCTGGAAAGGAAGAGATAAGATATCTGGGAGTTAGGATATTGCATGATATTAGTAAAATAACAAAACTTAACTTCAACATAGTCCGTAAGGAGATTACAAAGTTTTTGAATTCCTGGTCTCATCTTCAATTATCAATTTTCGGAAGGAATAACTTGATGAAAATGGTAATCTTCCCAAAGCTGACCTTCCTCTTCGATGCAATCCCCCTGCCGTTTAATACAGAATGGATCAAAAAGCTTCAAGGAGACTTGGGTTCATTTACATGGGCATGTAATGGCCAAGAATAGCTTGGAAGAAGTTGCGGAGGAGGGTAGTGAAAGGAGGATTGGCCTTGCCGGACCTACTTTTTACTCATTGGCATTTCTGCTAAAAACTGGAAAGTGTCTCTTCAACTCTCCATTCCCCTCTATGGTAGGTGGCCTATGGTCCATGGTTGCAAATCTGGAACTGGGAGGTCAGGAAGGGTTCATCTTCAAATATGCTAACCGAATATTTTAAAAAAAGTCAGGTTGAAGATTTTGAGGGGGCTAGCAGAGACTTGGTATAAAGTGAGGAAAACCTTGAAAATTCTTTAGCCCCCACCTGGGATAGCCCTGGCGGCTCCCCTGAGTGGACCAAAGATATTCTTGCCAAGCCTCTAAAAGAAGGGGGACTTAATCAATGGGACCATATAATTAGTGATGGGGAGCTAATATCTTGGGAGAGTTGCAGCCAACTTACACATTTTCGTCTATTTAGGTTCAAATATGCACAAATGCAAAGTTGGATGTCTGGCCCGTCAACAATGATAGGTGTACAAAGTGATTTAGAGTTTAAGCTGAAGCAGCAACCTAGTCAAAAGAAGAAATTATCAACCATATACTGGCTACTGGTGGAAATCGAGGACAGTGATTTTACGCTGCCAGTGGAGTTGTGGGTAAAATACTTGCCAGAATCATCGCTGGGAAAATACTGGCAAGTATCTATGGCTATGCTTTTTAAATCTGTTAAAACTGCGCTTCTGAGGAGAAATCATCTCTTTTCCATTCATAGGGCATATTGGTCACCCTTGAAGCTGTCAAAGTTTGGGGGAAAAGGTGAAGTTCCCAATCCAAAGTGTGGTAACATGAAATCAGATGACATCCATATGTTTTTAGAATGTACAAACTTACAAACCTACTCGAGCGATGTAAGGCACTGTCTCAAATGCTTATGCTGCATGTAAAGGTAAACGTTCTGCTTGCTATTTTCGGTCAGCTGGAGCCTGAGAATAGACCTACTAAAGGTCAGGCAAGGTTAATTTTCTGCATTATATTGCTGGCATGTGGGGAAGTCTGCAAGCTATGGGTGTCCCTACTTTCTCCTAGCTTACACGATTTGTTGGTCTCGATAAAAAGCATAGCCACCATAGATAGGTAGAGTTCGAGAAATGTTAATTTTTGGCTTCCCTTCTTGGAATGGTGTGACACTTTAAATGAAAGTAGCTAGAGGTCCTATGATTACGCCTTATTAGCCTCACCAGACTTTCGGGTTTGGGTCTTTGCAGTTTGGTTTGCTGGTCGGATGAGAAAGCGGACAAACAGACAAAAGGGTAAATGGAGCGTTGAGTCCATGGCCCGCCAGAAATTGCGACCTCCCTCTCTACTCATACCCACCCGATTGGTTAAAAGGCATAAGAGAGTAGGGCATTTGGATGCCCGTCAAGATGTGCAAGTGGAAAATTGGTGTGGGAGCACACTGCTTCACCTCCCAGCAGGGTCGCCCCTAAACATCATGGTAGATGCAGTCCGACAAGCGAGTACACTTGCAAAGTCTTCAGAGTGTTTCACCAGGTGGGTGCAGATTAGTGCTGGCCATCTCTAGACACGTGTTTCTAGATTATTATCTGTCATCAGCAGAGATTAGGCATTATTTGGGGTTGCTGAGCAGGTTGCCGTATCCTTGGAACGTAGTATCTCTCCAGGCACGCAGGTGCCTCTCCACGAGCTCGTCAGCTCACAGCGGCTCGAGGGAGCCTTCAAGTAGAAAATTGGTGTGGGAGCACACTGCTTCACCTCCCAGCAGGGTCGCCCCTAAACATCATGGTAGATGCAGTCCGACAAGCGAGTACACTTGCAAAGTCTTCAGAGTGTTTCACCAGGTGGGTGCAGATTAGTGCTGGCCATCTCTGGACACGTGTTTTTAGATTATTATCTGTCATCAGCAGAGATTAGGCATTATTTGGGGTTGCTGAGCAGGTTGCCGTATCCTTGGAACGTAGTATCTCTCCAGGCACGCAGGTGCCTCTCCACGAGCTCGTCAGCTCACAGCGGCTCGAGGGAGCCTTCAAGTAGAAAATTGGTGTGGGAGCACACTGCTTCACCTCCCAGCAGGGTCGCCCATAAACATCATGGTAGATGCAGTCCGACAAGCGAGTACACTTGCAAAGTCTTCAGAGTGTTTCACCAGGTGGGTGCAGATTAGTGCTGGCCATCTCTGGACACGTGTTTCTAGATTATTATCTGTCATCAGCAGAGATTAGGCATTATTTGGGGTTGCTGAGCAGGTTGCCGTATCCTTGGAACGTAGTATCTCTCCAGGCACGCAGGTGCCTCTCCACGAGCTCGTCAGCTCACAGCGGCTCGAGGGAGCCTTCAAGTAGAAAATTGGTGTGGGAGCACACTGCTTTACCTCCCAGCAGGGTCGCCCCTAAACATCATGGTAGATTCAGTCCGACAAGCGAGTACACTTGCAAAGTCTTCAGAGTGTTTCACCAGGTGGGTGCAGATTAGTGCTGGCCATCTCTGGACACGTGTTTCTAGATTATTATCTGTCATCAGCAGAGATTAGGCATTATTTGGGGTTGCTGAGCAGGTTGCCGTATCCTTGGAACGTAGTATCTCTCCAGGCACGCAGGTGCCTCTCCACGAGCTCGTCAGCTCACAGCGGCTCGAGGGAGCCTTCAAGTAGAAAATTGGTGTGGGAGCACACTGCTTCACCTCCCAGCAGGGTCGCCAGAATCATCGCTGGAAAAATACTGGCAAGTATCTATGGCTATGCTTTTTAAATCTGTTAAAACTGCGCTTCTGAGGAGAAATCATCTCTTTTCCATTCATAGGGCATATTGGTCACCCTTGAAGCTGTCAAAGTTTGGGGGAAGAGGTGAAGTTCCCAATCCAAAGTGTGGTAACATGAAATCAGATGACATCCATATGTTTTTAGAATGTACAAACTTACAAACCTACTCGAGCGATGTAAGGCACTGTCTCAAATGCTTATGCTGCATGTAAAGGTAAACGTTCTGCTTGCTATTTTCGGTCAGCTGGAGCCTGAGAATAGACCTACTAAAGGTCAGGCAAGGTTCATTTTCTGCATTATATTGCTGGCATGTGGGGAAGTATGCAAGCTATGGGTGTCCCCACTTTCTCCTAGCTTACACGATTTGTTGGTCTCGATAAAAAGCATAGCCACCATAGATAGGTAGAGTTCGAGAAATGTTAATTTTTGGCTTCCCTTCTTGGAATGGTGTGACACTTTAAATGAAAGTAGCTAGAGGTCCTATGATTACGCCTTATTAGCCTCACCAGACTTTCAGGTTTGGGTCTTTGCAGTTTGGTTTGCTGGTCGGATGAGAAAGCGGACAAACAGACAAAAGGGTAAATGGAGCGTTGAGTCCATGGGCCGCCAGAAATTGCGACCTCCCTCTCTACTCATACCCACCCGATTGGTTAAAAGGCATAAGAGAGTAGGGCATTTGGATGCCCGTCATGATGTGCAAGTGGAAGAACGTCATTGTTTTTTCTCTCCACTAAAGAGGCTTATGAGGAAAATGTAAAATATATATATATATATATATATATATATATATATATATATATATATATATATATATATACCACCACCCACCACCACCTCAGAACACCCCTAGATGTGGGAAAAACTTCTTGAAGAAAGAGGACTTCACCTTACTGCTGGAAGACAAAGACCAAATAAATCCTGACTCCTGCTGCCACCTACATATTAGAAATGCTCTCCATGGGTCAAGTGGTTGACCTCCTGATTACAATTTCCAGAGGGACATAAATCAGAAAGTCTACCTAATCCAGGAGGATCCATTAAGTTACAAGGTAACATCTTAGACAAGTGTCACCTGATTGGTGAAGCCAACATCTGATCAAGCCCAGTTGGTCTCAAATTGAGCCCAGTCAACTACAAACTAATTCTTTATTTTGATACGTTACTTGTTCTAGAAACATATTGCTTCAAAATTAAAAATACAATCATATCTCTAGTGCCCTTAATCTGATTTTGATCTTTTTTTATCTCCTTTTGCTTGTTACCTTTCTATTTTTCTGAACTGGTGGTTATCTTGGCTTTTTAACTGTTGACACCGCTTAAACTTAATTTGCATTTCTCTGTGGATTTACCTGCTGATTCTGCTGTAGATATTATGGGTTGAGTTGAGATACTCTACAAAAGGCTTTTTACCCTAACAAGATTGTGTTTATTAAGTTGGAAGGAGCACCCATTTTACAAACTAATAAATCAATGTATGGCACCTGCCCCTTCCCATTGTGGATTCAGATAAGAAGTGATAACATGCTGTCACACACACTGTGTGACACTTAAAAAACTGACTGACTGTCCTGTGAGTGGCTCCAATTCTGAATAACAGTTGCAGCTGAACAATGGCCGAAGGGGATTGATCAATTACCCTGTTCCACGTAGGCAGTCCTGTGGACTGACCTTAAATATGAATGACATTTCATATGAACGGTGGCTGAAAGGGATAAATCATACATGTGTCCTAGAGTCATGTGCATAACTTAGACTGAGACCCAGAGTGAAGTTTTATTCATCTTCTGCACTCCTTATAGAGTGTGACTACCTGAATTTGACCAGGCTTCGGAGGAATGATATTTTTGGTAGAAATACAGCTGATGGTGTGACAGCAGAACTTTTTAAACTGTCACTGCAAGCGATCATGGCTTCTGGCGTCTACAAACGTTTTGAAAGTCCTCTACTTGGCCAACATGACTGGGGCATTTGCGTTACATGTAGTGCATGTACGTCGCATGAGTCTGCCTGTCTGTGTAAATAGAGAAAGTGTCTGAGCATGTGGCAGGTGTAGCTAGAGCCACACTTGAATCCATTTAGAATTTTCTACATACATGTAATGTGAGTTCTGTGGCATAGCGTGGGGTGGCCACAGGGGCGGTTGCAGCGGGTGCAAAATTCTTAGAGAGGACAACATTTGAAAAGAAATTCGTATTAAAATGTATTTTCTTTTAAACTTTTGCACCAGAAAGTGCTACCGGTCCATAAGTTAAGGAGCTCACTTACTTGCCTTGCCCAGGGTGCTAGAAAGCAACGCTTCTCTGCTGGACATTCAAGGCATCCTTTTTTGTGGGTCATAATTTTGGGTGTGGCAAAGAGGAGACAGATGGTCCTTCGAAGTCTACGGAGCTTTTCCTGCTCTTTACTGGCAAGTTATTTAGTGGAAGTGATAAAACCCCACAGATTAATAGAAATTGAAGTGGGGAAACTGCCTTTTCCTTTGTAACTCATCAGTTGGGTCCAGGAAAGAAGGTGCCTCATCAACACGCTATTCTTAGTAAATTGGATACAGTGCAAGATTTCCGTGTCTGCGCAACGCAACGCAGCTTTTTCCTCACGCATCACTAGAATTAGTCAATCTGGCCCTTCCTTTTCCAGCAGTGTTGAACTGCATCTTTAATCATGTCCACACAGGTGGTTCCTTTAGTCAGAGACAATATGCATTACTGAAAAACATAGAAAAACATAGAAAATACACTTCTAAGAGCTTTTACACTCATCCTAGCCTACTGATAGCAACTCTAGACATCGTAGGAAGAATATATAAAAATGCGTAGAAAAATAATTGTACCCTCAACGTGAATAAGGATGCTCTTAAAACCAATGTATAAACCTAAATAGTAAGGTGTTCCTCTATTATAAATTAATGGTTTGTGCACAGATCAACTTAGGTGATGACCCCACCTGAAAAGAAAAGGCTAACAAAGTCGTTATGTGAAAAGAAAGTGAAACATTGGGAGCTTGCACTGCTGGCGGGAACAGATTGAAAAACAATCAGTTAGTGACGCAGGTCGAGTAACACCCGCCTCTCCCTTCGTCCAAATCACAGCTGCCAGATGAACCATGTTGAACTCTGATTGTTTTTGCCTACATCGATAACCACTTACCAGCGCAGCCCATGCGGTGCACTTCGGGAGAATCACCAGCCACTTTCAGGCTAACAAGCAGAACTGACATTCATTTTTGAAAACTGATGTTCATCACCAAAGAAAGTGGAAGGTCATCTTCCATCATTCAGCAACAGGCACATTAGATTGATATATATTTGCTCAATTTTTTGATAGCATTTCTCAGGCTTTTAAAAGCTGTGGCAGCCGGGAATATTGACTGGGAGGAGGGCAGGTGGGCCCACACATGCACGCATATACACTCACTCACATCCCTGCAGACACAAATGCGCACTCACACACACACTCATTCACAACAGTCCATGACAACAAATTAATACATTAGTACATGCACACAAGCATTCAAAAACATAAAACTCACAAGTTCTGCAGCTCCGGGAGAGGGAAGCGTCAGAGGTTTCACGAGGGTTGGGACTGCTGCCTTCCTAAGGTCCGCAAATGAGAGAAGGTAGAAGTCTCTCATCGTCACAGACTGGGATGGCTTCAGTGAGAGTTACTGACCTCACATTACTCTGTGACGAGTTGTCACTGATTGACACTCTGCCCATGGCACTTCAGGGTTTAAAATTGGAGTGCTCAGGTCTGAGGCAATGGGCGAGGCTCCCCCTCATAATGAGAGCGAGGGCCCAAAGGCCCTTTTGCTGGGCCAAGGAAGTCACACCCACAGGGCTGTGAAATCCTCGGCCTGGCAAAGTTTACCTCAGGCATCCAGGAGCCTGTGCATTTACCCATGCCTATCTTGTGGCAGCCTACCCTGAACAAGAAGAGTGTCTGCCAGGCAGAAGTTTGCTCAGTCTGACAGACACTCTTCATCTCTGGGAAAAGATGAGGGGTTGTGGCCCCTTACCCTATATGGACAGGCCACATCTGTTTAAAAGTCCTAAATATCACCAACTGTCTCCCTACACCACAGATATTTCACAATCCCAATTCTTGTTCCACAGCGTTTGTTTTGTTTGTTCCTGTGAATTTAACAACATGGTTCATTTATCAATGTTGAAAGTACTTACCAACAGGCAAACTTCTAAGCTTTATTTTGGTTAATTCTTTTAGACAACCGAGTTACTCAATGACATTCAATTCAATTCAAAACAGTCTTTATTGCGATTATTCATCTTGCAAGACAGGCCAGTCAATTACATTTATTTTAGCTAATTCTGTGACCTTAGAATCAATCTCGACAGTATGACAGCTTTCGGCATTTACTTTTAGATCCATGTTACATTTCTATGTCTATCTCTATCTCTGTTGTTCAGTATATTAAACATGTAGGTATATATATATCCCTAATTCTTTTAAAGTTTTTAGCACATATTTGTTTTTCATTAACCCAACAGCATTGGTGGGCAGAAAGAAAAGAAACAAGGAAGTGACACGTCACAAATGAAAGACCAGAAACATATAAACAAACGCTAACATTGTTATGTGGGAAATAACATACATGTGGAGAAGTGGCATCGTTGGCTGATAGTCCAGCTCTCTTTATGATTATTGTGCGATACTTTGAGAAAGGTATTGTATAGGGAGTTTGGTCCTCATTTTTCCACTAGTTGCCATAATTGAATAGGTTGACTGAAAAATCATTTGGATTGTTAGTCAGTATTTCTTTCTGCCCTCTCTCCCATTCTGCTTGTCAAAAGAACATGAATAATACTCTGTAGACCCCCGACCAGTCCCTTTTATTGGCAGCCGCTGAATACCTTCAGTTAAAATACACCACTTTGGACTTACCTGGGATGCTCCTTCCCTGGCTCTGGCGAGTTCAACCTCCGACAAGATCTAGACTGGGACCAACAACATGACACCAAACCATCCTCCATGCACCCCAACTGTTAAGCTACATTTTTATTAGGTGCTCTATTGAGTAAAGGTGGTTGCTGAGAACTGTTGTTTTAAGACTGGACATGATTCTGTTCCGGTTTGTACTTTTGTTGAAATGCAATAAAATAGGTTACACAAATGAATAATCCTCTGAAGCAAGGTGGATTATATTTTAGAGTGAACACGTTTGTCCAGTTCATAGAATGTCACACAAATAAATTAAACAAACCTATGCTCAATCGATTGTAATGTGACACTAAGCAGTCAGCTAATTAAAGTTAATGTATAAAACGTTTAAGCAGTGCATACACAGCAAAAAAGTCATATAAAACATATTACAATTCCACAACCAATTGCTGTTATTAAAATGAGACCAAAATGACAAAAAGTCAACAAGTGGAACTGGAGATATGATTTTTTTGACATTCAAGTAAAAATAGTGCCACAAATCACAAAGTGGTACAAAAGGGGTTGGTGATGGACGGAGCATCTGAACCAATCAAACACTCACACCCAGTCAACAGATCTGGGTTTAATCCATCACCGTTCTTTAGCCCACTCTGCCACCCCAGTTCAGACATGGCCATATGCAAATCAGTCTGACCCTGTGCCTCATGGGAACAGTCCAGTACCGAACTTCCAAGCCATGCCTTCCCTGGACCGGAAACAAGCTTCCGAGGAAGGGTTTCTGGCATTTCAGCCGTCTTCAGCCCGGCTTGCTTGAATCCAGTGGCAAAGTGAGCAAGGGACTCACGTCTGAGCATACCCTGCCAATTTATGGTGAACAAAGCGGTACAAAAGGGGGTGGTGATGGACGGAGCATCTGACCCAATCAAACACTCACACCCAGTCAACAGATCTGGGTTTAATCCATCACCGTTCTTTAGCCCACTCTGCCACCCCAGTTCAGACATGGCCATATGCAAATCAGTCTGACCCTGTGCCTCATGGGAACAGTCCAGCCCGAACTGCCAAGCCATGCCTTCCCTGGACCGGAAACAAGCTTCAGAGGACCGGTTTCTGGCATTTCAGCCGTCTTCAGCCCGGCTTGCTTGAATCAGTCCTGCCCAAATCACAAAGTGCCAATTAATAGTCTTCGGGATCAGTAGACAATTACCTAGGCTCAATTTGATGCAGACTTCGATAGAGCTCTGGTCATATTCAACATCCGGTTTAATCCCGTAGGTCCCTTGAAGCTCTGAAGGAAAAGTTTTTTTAAGGTTCCAACCATTGTCTGGCGCCTAAATAACCACAGAAGTACACTTTTAAGGCCCCAAGTACCTACGGGGAGGGTACTTAGAGACTCTCTGGATGGTAAGCAGAAGCCAACAGCAAAGTCCAGTACAGGCCATTTGCCACTGGTCAGCCAGGTACTCCCAATAAAATACCTGTTGCAGCCTGTTGTGTCCCTGTTGCCACACAGGAGGTCAGCCAGCTGAATCTTGAAGTACACTTCCTACTCTTAGGTAAAAGCGGGAGAAGGTGCAGTTCGATAAAACTCCTCTCAGGTCTCAGACAGCAAGTCCATTCCTCTTTTGATCTTCCATAGGTCCAGTAGGTGTTTTGAGAAGGGTGCCTGGATTTGACACATTAATGTATGACACTGGGTAGCGGGTAGGGGTTACTCCTGGGCACTTTAACAGGGTCACAAGGGGGTAAAAGTTCCAGGGAGCAACCTAAACACGTTTTCAGTAGTTCCTGATTTACCTACTGCAAACAATTCCACAGTCCCCATCACCCTAAAGTCCAAGATGGGGACACCTTTCTACCCTTGTAGAAAACCTGTGTACCTTTAGAGGTGGGGTCAGTTCAATGAGCAATCCCCTCCTCTGCTTGTGACAGGGCAGTCACATTTGATGTTAATGAAGTCCCTGGGTCTACCCAAACTGGTCTTTCTGTCAGGGGAAGAAAACACCTACCTACTCACAGGCCATTGTCACTCCACTAGCAGCAGCATTTGCATATCTTTCGCACCTAACTCAGGCCTAACACAGTGTTCACCTTCTGTAGAACTAATGCAAATTAGCCTCCAGCAGCTTCATGCAGGGTACAGGTAGCTTTCTAAAACTTACATGTCTCATGTATTTAACAAAAACCCAACTTTGCCATTGGTTTGGATTTTTAATAAAAATAAATATATGTATTTGAATGGAGTCTGTAACTGGTACATGTCAAAAGGTATAGATTAAAGTGTGTAGTCTAAACTTTGACTTTCTCTGTGCACCGGTTACAGCCTGAGCAGTGAATTGTCGTTTTGAGCCTAGTTCCTTGGGGAACATGTCATTTCTACATCACACTTGCTCCATTCCTGAATATTATCCACCCTCCCTGATGGGCAGCAAGGTGTGCTTACAGGTGATCTATTTAATATTTAAAATGAGGATTCCCTAAGCGTCAAAAAGGTAATTTTGACAGGTCTGGCCAACAGGGTTCAAACTGCTGCTGTCATGTAAGCAGGATAGGCCCGAAGCAATGTTTTCAGTGCCACTGTATTGGATGGCACATTAGGTGCAGCAGTTCACAAATGGCATTTAACCTTCCATGCCATTGTTATATATTTGTGCATCTCATACTGAGGTTTTCTAGGAAAGTTAAATGTGCCAATCAGGTTTTAAGCCACTGTCTACATGCTTTAGGCATCACAGCACATACACTGGTCACTGGACAGATGTGTCCCAGTGTTAGAGACCAATATTACCATCAGGTGAGTCCCAAAAACAGAATAGCAAAAAAAGGGGCTGACCACCAAAAAAAGGTCACTTTGCAATACCCACCAGATCTTTATAGGTGCTAGGTCAGTTTTTCTTACTTGGGGTGCATTCTTCGAAGTACCGATCCAAGTTCTTCCAAGTTCTGTATAAAGGTTTACTGTGTTTTTTCAATAAGATTATTTTCTCATTAACCTGCAGAACAACTTCCTGCTTCTTCTTAAGGCAGGTATAGGAAATGGAAGGGGTGCTTCTTCATTTATTGAGAGGCTGACGTTCCTTCCTCTCTCTCCTGTAGGCTCAAAAGCTTTACTCTTCCTGCCGTCCTTTACCAAGTGAGACCCCAAAAATGGAAAACTGAGGCTGGCCAGCCAAAAAAGGTGTCAATTTGCAATACACACCACACTTATTTATGTGCTAAGTGAGTTTTTCTGACTTTGGTGTGCATTCTTCGAAGTTATGAGTCGAGTTGTTTATAAAGGTTTACTGAATTTGTTCAATGAAATTATCTTCCCTTGGCCTGCAGATAACTTACTGTTTCTCCATAAGGCAGGTATAGGAAATAGAAGGTGTGCTTTTTCATTTTATCAGAGGCAGAATTTACTTCCTCTCTCTCAAGCAGGCTCAAACATTTCAGTTTTGCCTGCCTGCCTTTCTAATTTCCATTTACGCTTGCTCCCTCCAGTGGCTTCTAGGGTTCCATGAGCATGACTAAATCAATACCCACTGACCAGGAATTGCCTCTAGCACTTGTGACTGGTGTTCCATTTGCTTGAAAAATCGATTTATCTTTTTGTGTTTTTGTAAAGCACTATTAACCTCGCTCATGGTCTCAGAGCAATTTTGGCGTGGGGTTTATCTATATAAAGCGCAGTTGGTAGCAGAATAGTGCCTCACCATACCTGGTGGTATAAAACAAGTAGTCCTTCAGGAGAAGGTGTGGAAAGCCCATTATCAAATATTTCACAATAAGTGACAAAAGGAATAGAGTCCTGACAGCCAAGGTGATGAGGCAGGACTGTCTTAGGCATCCCACAAGCTAATTTAGAGTACTCAAGCATGCTAGATTTACTCAAGGGATCCTGTTGGATCTATCATGTACTTTGGTGCCTACCACTTGGCTCAGCAGAAGTGACTAGTTTAGGGCCTGGAGCCTGCTATCTGGTCTTGGTTCTAGCCGAGGTTGACATTTTCTGAACCAGGATCCCTTAGCTATCTTTCTTGCTCTACTATTTTGTGATACTTATCTTTGACAACAGAGCGTCTTTCTCTGGGCAGATATTCTTGTAGACAAGGTCAACATTATTTGCCAAGAGGGATATCACACTGGGTCTCTTGTGAGCTGGTCTCAGCCTCTGTGTGACTTGAATGACTCGCATCTTCCACTCTTCATTGCATTGGCCACTTGGGTTGCCCTTCAAAGAAAGGCATTCATTTGTGCCAGAGGTGTAACACAAGTCTCTGCAGTCCCTGAGGCACGGGGGTATCCCTTCAGGGACCTCAAAGCCTTTCATGCGGCCCCAT
Source organism: Lissotriton vulgaris (assembly GCF_964263255.1). Classification (NCBI taxonomy): domain Eukaryota; kingdom Metazoa; phylum Chordata; class Amphibia; order Caudata; family Salamandridae; genus Lissotriton; species Lissotriton vulgaris. The sequence goes on along the minus strand of NC_141691.1, from coordinate 1,510,368,494 downwards.
TCAGACCAACTTCAATGAATATCTGTGATTGATGGGAGATGCAGGATCCCCCTCATTACATTCTTCAGTGGGGCCCAATCATTTTGTGTTATGCCACTTATTTGTACCAAGAAATTTATGCATGAAAATTTGAGCGGATAGGTGCTGTTGCAGTTTCAGAGCCTGATTCCCATAGGAAACCTACACTTTTTTCTCTTTAACCTTTTAATAAAGCAGTCACCTCTAAAGTGTTGTAGAGACCAGAGGCCATATTGTATAAAGTGGGCACTGGAATAGGCCAGAGTTGTCGGCTGACTGTTATCTTAAGTGGTCAAGAGCTGGAGCAGTGCTATTTTACCACCTCGTACAGGGGTAAATTATTGCTTGTCACAAGTACTGGCAAGGTATATGTTGCATTTGATTGGGAATATAGCAGTTTGTTGAAATGTATAAAGGAAACAACTTAATGTAACACATTAACATGCACAAAGCACCATAGCACCACAGTTAAAAATATACCATGGCACATCACAACATTGTAACAAAACAGTCAAACACAATGTAGCACAAACACTGCAGTACAACAAAACAAAATCACATTGTTAGAATGCATCACAAAAAGACAGCATAAAACAAAAGAACAAATTATTAGCACATCAAAATTCCACATGGCAAATGTGCCCAAACATTCTTGTCACAGATTACCATCTCCAGAGTACTATTAATATAACATGGTGATAACATTTTATCTTGTGAGAGCATGAAAATAATTTCACTCTAGTATGTTGGTTAACAACATGGCTCATTAAAACACATAGGGGGTGAAAGAGGAGCCTGAGGGCTGAGGAGGACTAGTGGGAGTGGCTGTGAGTGAATCCCTGCTTTGGGCACACCTTTAGTTCTTCATAGAAGACTCCATGTGGGTCGCATTGATCATTATTTTAGTTTATTTATTTTTCACAATTTGATTCCATTCAATATTTTGCTTTCATATTAAATGTCTTTGTCAAATAATCCATGTCTTTGATACTTGATACTTCTTCATAAAGTGTTTAACCACTCCAATGCATTTTTGGCTACTTAGCCTTTTATCAAGGAGCTCTAGAAAAGCAAAATAAACAATATTGCCCATCATTACGTAATTCACAAATATATAAATCACAATATGTACATTGAGACAAATAAAGGGATGCTGTCACACATTCATGCCTGGTGAGTGCTATGTGTTCAAGTGCGCAGTTCGGTGAAAATGATGTGCCAACAAACATTGTGCCTTAAATCATGCACCGCGGTGAACGATAGTTATGCTTACATGAGCCAGCTGAAATCGGTTTACTAACTGAAACAGAAAATAGGGGACCGTGGTTAGTGACGGCAAGCCTCTCAGCGTGCGCTCAATGAAAAGATAACTGCGGGCCAAACGCCGACTTACGTGAGTATTGCTGGAGGGTTAGCATTAAGCAAGTAACCGGAACGGATTTTTAAACACGTTGCGTCGATTCCTTCGCTGGAGGTAAAAGGCGCTAACCAGGCGGTGAGATTATAAACACCAACCCGGAAGGAACGCTAATGGGCACAGTGGTTCTCACGTGAATGGTAACAATAACAAACGGACTACCGGAACGTGGGAAATAACACGGCGGCCATATTGAGTGAGTGTCAAAGTGTATCAGCGTGACTAGGGTAATACAGAGCATCCTTATAACATATGTGTACAAGATGATACAATAAAAAATAACATATGGCAGTATCATTATCGGCAGCAGAAAAGCATTGTGCATTAGATTCCACCGTTCTGGTGGTTTACAAAAAGCAGCTGAATTCAGTCCTGTCATTAAGCCCAAAGGGCTTCATAGCCCATAGGCGATAAATCCAGAACATTTCGCGTTGAAGTAGTGCCTTGTTATTATCTTTGCCCTCTTTTTTCTCAATAGTTTCTAGTTGTGCGCACTATTTTATGGCATTTCATAAACGTATACGGACGGGTATGTTACTTGCAGGAACACCCAACCTTTCAAAAATACAAACTACATTACATAACCATTCAGTAAAATCAATTCAATTATGCAGTGCACCAAGTCAATCTTTTTTGAGTGGCTGTGAGTGGACAGGAGAGCAGCTGAAGACAAATGTGAGATAAGCAGCTTACAATTTGAATTGCCAAAATCTGTGCAGCAATGGAGACCCAGCCAGCAGGCTTCCTGTCTCACAACAGGCTTAAGGTATATGACCCATTCCTATGGCATGGTTAACAACAGTTTGACTTTGAAGATAAAACCATGCTAAGTTTCTTTATTTTGCTTTTCAAGACACAATGGCAAGGGAATGTGCAGTATCCTGGTGTGTGATATCCTAGGGTTGTTCTTGTGGGATTGTAGAATTTAGATTGTAATGGTAGAATGTGAGCAGGAAGTAAAACGCTGGGGGTCAGTTGCCTGCTGCCTGCTGCCTGCTTCTGTAGATGGGACACTTCAATGATTATTCTTTTCTTAATAAACTATAAATCAAGAACTAATGTCTTTTGTGGGTGGTGGTTTTCCACATTGGCAATGAGGATGCATCGTCATTACATGGGTAATTGTTGATGATTTCTGTTTCTAAGCTATTATTTCACTAGATTACAACTATAAGATTGCAAAGGTTAATCATGTTGCTGAAATGCAAGAACTAGTTTTTTAAAATAAATACATTTTTCTATTTACCCCCTTAATGCAGGAACGAGAAGGAAAGAAATAGAGACCATACTTTGTTTGAATTTCTTTGGTAAGTTGTTTAAACCATACTGTGCAGTTCTAAACTGAGTTGTTGAGTGGCACCCAATTAAATTGTTGAATTTTAGAACAATATTACTACATATAATAATAATAATAATAATAATAATAATAATAATAATAATAATAATAATAATAATAATAACAATAAAAGTGTTACTAAGATGGCACAGCTACTGAGTTTCTCTCCACCACCATGTCATATCTTATTTAGATGTTACTGGGTGTATTGTTTCTATAAGATGGGTGCCCACCTACTTAAGGGCATGGTTGACTGCTTAAGCCTGACTCAAAACCTAGCAGCCATGTAATTTCAAGATACATGGGATGGATGCTAACCTTCATGCTCAATATGAAAATGTGTAAGCAGAATATCAGACATTGTAAACACTGAACATTCAAAAGAAGAGGCTCTACACTCCAGGGCACAACACTGTAAGAAAACTGGGAAACCTATATCTTGAAAGAAGTGCCAATGTGAAAAAAACAAAGACAACTCAGTGGAAAGATGGAGCATGGGAACTGTTGGAATGACAATGAAAGCATTGTGCAAATACAAACAAGGTGCCTTGCTCCTTCACCACAAGATAGAGATGGTTGGTCTAAAGCTGTTGTAAGATCATTGGAAAATTTGAACAAGGGTGCTATATGAACATCTAAGCTAAAAGTCCAGAAAGCGGATTGTTTTCTAAGTGCAAGCACAAATATGTGCTAGTTGTGTAATATGGGATGGGGTGACCACCTTCAGGCATAACAAAAATCCTCTTAATGCTAGTACAACCAGAAGACAATGGGGTGTGAGAGGGTCGAAGCAATCACATTCAACCAATCAGGGTTCTTATAGGGGGCACCTACTCACCTGTGAGTGCCTCAAGGTGCTGGTGGAGGGTTCTGCAGTTTAGTCGAAGAGCTAGGTCTTGCGGTCCTTCCTGACTTGAGGCAGTGATTGTGATTGCCTGAGGTGCTGAGGTAGGGAGTTTTGCAGTAAGGTAGGAGAAGGATCTTCCACCAGTCGATGTCCTTCAGATCCATGGGATAGTGGCCAGGGCCGGATGGGCGGAGCGGAGATGTCTGGTCGGTGTGTATAGAAGGAGAGGCAGTGGTTGAGGTATTCTGGTCCGAAGTTGTGGAGGGCTTTTTAGGCATGTGTGAGGAACTTGAAGGCAAATCTTTTGTTGATTGGGAGCCAGTGGTTGTCTCTCAGGTGCCCAGAGTTGTGGCTTCAGTGAGGGATGTCCAGGATAAGTCTGGCAGAGGTGTTCCGGATGCGCTGCCATTTCTTTTGGAGCTTTTTTTGTTGAGCTGGCGTAAAGTGTTTTGCCGAAGCCAAGCTTGCTGCTGACGAGCTCCTGGGTGACTGTTCTCCTGGACTCAATGGGGGTCCATTTGTAGATGGAGGGTGTGAAAGCCGGGGGACAATACAGCGTTGAGTTGGCAGTTCATAGAGAGCGAGGAGTTGAGAATTATGCCGAGGTTGTGTACATGGTCGGTGGGTGTGGTAGGGTTCTGAGTGCTGCTGACCACCATGAGTCCTCCCAAGTGGAGGGAGTGGAGCCCTGGATAAGGATTGAAGTTTTGTCTGAGTTGAGTTTGAGATGAAAAGTACTTACATTTTCTCAGTAAACAGTTAGGACACTAGCATCAATATGCCAATGCACACATTGTATATTCTGCATGCAGAAGCATCATAAAGCTTAGAAAAACAAGGAAGCTGTGTGGACCTCAGAGACACAATGGTGAAAAGGATTAAGTAACTACTTTTCCCTACCCACTTATTGTAAAATGTAAACTGACAAAACTCATCACCTGGAGCACAAAGAAATCAACTCTTGGCCATAAATTGGTCGGACTGGGGAATTCTATAACTGCAGCAGCACTTATCAACTCACACTTTCATGCAAAAAATCTTGGTACAAACGATTGCCTTACTGAAAAGGTTGACTCAAGGGTCAATGCAATGAAGAGTGGAAAATTCAAGCCATCCATGTGATACAGATGCTGAGCACAGCTCACATGTGACCTTGTGTGAGATCACACTTGGTAAATAATGGTGACCTTGTGTATGAGAATGTCTGCCCAGAGAAAGACCCTGTGTTGTCAAAGATGAAGAACATAAAAATAGCAGAGCATGAAAGATAGTTAAAAGATCCAAGTTTAGAAATGTCAAACTCGGCTAAGACAAACAGCTGATAGGAGACTCCAAGCCCTAAACCAGTCACTTCTGCTGAGCCAAGTGGTAAGCACAAAAGTGTAGAGACTTATGTTACACCTGTGGTACAAATGTATGCCTTTCTGTGAAGAGTATCCCAAGAGCCAATGCCATGAAGAGCTGAAGATGTGAGTCATCCAACTCACACAGATGCTGAGCCCAGCTCGCAAGATACCTACTGTAGGATCCCTCTTGGCAAATAATGTTGACTGTGTCTACGAGAATGTCTGCCCAGAGAAAGACGCTTCATAGTCAAAGATAAGGAACGAAAAATAGTAGAGCAAAAAAGATAGCTGAAGGATCCTAGTTGAGAAAATGTCAGCCTTGGCTAGGACCAAGAACAACCAGTCACTTCTGCTGAGCCAAGTAGTAAGCACAAAAGTGCATGATAGATCCAATAGGATACCGTGATAAAACCCCTGCATGAAAGAGGCTGGAGGGATAGCTAAATGGTGTCATGCGTCCTCACTCTTGGCTATCAAGCCTCTATCCTTTAAGGCTTTGCCATTTATGGTGAAATGTTTGATGATGTGGTTGTCCACCTTTACCTCATGGCCTACCACAGGTACTGTCTCACACTATTCTTTACCCACAGCTGTTTTTATGTACCTAAGGTGCTCTGGACATGAGTGTGGTTATTAGTGCTTTATAAAAACAGGAATAAATAAATACATTGACTTTGCAAGACGATCGACAGCCAGTGTCTAGCAACATACATCTTTCCATGCCAGTGGTTATTGATTTAGTCATGCCAATAGATCCCTGAAGGCCACTTGGGGGAGGGGGGATGCAGTTTATTTACAAATTAGAAAGGCTACCAAGCATGACTGAAACTTTGGAGCCTGCACGAGAGAGAGGAAGGAAAGTTGTCCTCTGAAAAAGTGAAAAAAAACTCCTACCATTTCTTATACCTGCTTAGTGAAGAAGCAGGAAATGATCTGCAGGTTAACAAGAAGATAAATTCAATGAACAAATACAGTATACCGTAATACAGAACTTGGATCACAACTTGAAGAATGCACTCCAAGGAAGAAAAACGGACTTAGCACCTACAGAACCTCAGAATACAAAGATGGGTTGCAGATATATTAGGGTCATTTGTTATTTGAGAGGACATGCTGCAATGCTTTCCCCTTGGGCCTCATCAAAGGAAACCTCAAATATAACAGCCTTATCTAAGGAATCTACTCATACGTCAGCTACCAGCAAGCATTCCTTGCACAGCTGCGAGACATGATGAACCAAATATAGCACTGGTAATAAAACGTGAGAGGCCAATTTGCAGTTTCTACCCCTGTGTAACACCAAAAAGGCTTTTTACATACATCAAACCATATTTTGTGAAACGATAACCTGTTACCAAATAGAACAATTTATTAGATATTGAGAATTCAAAAGGGGTGTGTTTAGAGCGTCCCTTCCAAATAGCGACTCACAGCGGGATGTATGAATGTTTTGTGACTGTGAATCAACTTCATGATGGTGGTAACCCACTCGCAAATGGGAATGGGTCCCCAAGGGATTCCTTCCTCTTTGGGAATGGTGGTGTTTTTTAAGAGCAGGCATTGTCTGGCCATCCCTCTACCTTGGCTCCAAATATTCTGTTTAAAGCTATGCTAATCATTTTCAACGTGCTGCAGTTAACACACTATCAGCCTCTTTACTTGCTCTGACATCCTGCCACCACACAGTTACTACCAAACAGAAAGAAAGAAAATTAATTTACATGTTGCACGCAAGTGTAGACTCTTGAGCGCCCATGGCTTCAAACTAAATGGTGTCAATAATTCATTCAGCCTGCAGCAGCCCTGGCGACCATGTTATAAATCATAATTTGTGTGCAAAATGTAAGTCTTCCAACCTCACAAAAAAACTGTTAAGGCTGCCCATGATTTGGTGATGACAACTCCTGTGCAAAAAACAGTTGGTTCAATAGACGCACGCCTGGGAGAGATAATCAGGTACCTCTGGTGTAAAAAAATGCAGAATGTACGAATTGGCAAAGACAGGGCTGGTAGTAAGGAGCACAAGTTGCCAAGTTAGTAAGGATCTGGTGTCAAAAAAGATCAAACCAGATGGCAAACAGAGCTGCTTATGGTGAGTAGAGGGAAGCACAGCTGAGGGGGATGTACATTACACCTACAAACACAAAAACTCCAGCTAATTTTGAAGTAAGTTTGAACTGTGTACTGCATTTACCAGGATGCAAAGGGGCGAATAGTGCTGGGGCTGTGAAGCAGTGTGCTCCCAACCCCCATTCTGTTTAAGGGCTTCCTTGAGCCAGCAAGCTGACAAGCTTTGGAGATGCACCTGTGTGCCTGTGAGTGGTACTCTGACCTGAGAGAAACTTGGCAGCATTTCCAGCAACCCCAGATGATTTTTCCTGGGTCTCTAATACTGCTGCTTTCTACTGATAACGGGCTCAACCCAGAAACATGTGTCTAGAGATATACAGCAATGTCTGTACCAACTTTGGTGAAACACTCCAGCTAATTTTGAAGTAAGTTTGAACTGTGTACTGCATTTACCAGGATGAAAAGGGGTGAACTGTGCTGAGACTGTGAGGCAGTGTGCTCCCAAACCCCATTCTGTTTAAAAGGCTCCCTTGAGCCAGCAAGCTGACAAACTTTGGAGATGCACCTGTGTGCCTGTGAGTGGTACTGTGACCTGAGAGAAACATGGCATCATTTCGTGCAACCCCAGATGATATTTCTGTGCTCTCTAATACTGCTGCTCTCTACTGCTGATGGGCTCAACCTAGAAACACGTGTCTAGAGATATAGAGAAATGTCTGTACCAACTTTGGTGAAAGACTCCAGCTAATTTTGAAATAAGTTTGGACTGTGTACAGCATTTACCAAGATGCAAAGGGGCAAACTGTGCTGGGACTGTGAGGCAGTGTGCTCCCAACCCCATTCTACAAAAATGAAAGGAGCAGTCCCGTAGGAAGCAAGAAAGCAGTGAGGGTTGGATTGGAAAAAAGAATCTGCCTGGCATGAATTAATGGAACGAGAGAGAAAGGACAAGTATGTTGAGAGACCCTTTGTTGAGATATTCCTGAGGAAAGATAGGCTCTTACCAGTTCTCGCACAGAAAAGGATTAGCTTTTAAGTGAATGTGCATATGTTCAAGGGTGAAACGCCTTCACTCAGAGAGATGTGAACCAATGGTAGAAGTGGGATGATCCATTGCACAAGGCTGTATGCTGAAGTGTGTGTGTAGGGGGCAGCAAAAACATGAATGACACAACAAAACACCAATGGATAAACGGGGTGGCTTAAAACCATAAATACAATTTTTAGTAATATCAAAATGTCTTGGCTAATGCCAAACCTAGGAATTCTACTGAGTAACAAAGAATGCCTTTGTTACTCAGAGATACGACACAGACACGGAAAGAAAGAGGTTAAAAAGCCTGTTTCATGTCATCTCTCCTTTAGGGAGACAGTCAGCTTTCTTCTTTTCTCCGGAAGAGAGTTGAAATTCAACTTGCAATATAGAATACATTTCAATAAGACTGAAAAAAGCTGGTAAGACAGATTGTTTCCCTTACAATGCCAGGCAAAAGACCCAGCAACAATGTGAAAGCACTGACAAGGCATAACATCGGAAAGGAAATTGTGACGTTACAATAAAAAAATAGTGGGAAAGCCAAAGAATGTTACCCTCAACCCTGTACCATGAAAAAAAGGCATATGATTGAAGAACTCCTCCTGCTCAGCATGCACATCATTGAGCTAGCTCTCTCTGTGAAGCTCCATGCAGAGATATTATATCACCAACTTATTTGATTGTGGTTTAACCAAGGTAGAGACCTTTTTCTTTATTAAAACACCACTCAAGTGGGCAAAGAAAACATAAGAACCATAGTTAAACAGACATTACAGTTATGAAAATTCCAGGTCATAAGATCAGCTCAAAATTAGAGTAAAGATTGAACAAGCAATATAATGGTGCAGAGTACCAGAAGGCCCCCATCTTTATCAATTTACCCAGCCCTGAACCAAGGGCATTCCGGGGGTTATTGGCAAGCAACCCTTAGTGGCAACTGACACTTACCCTCATCTCCCAGAGGGATGATAAATAACTGCAGTTCCATACCAACCAGGGCACCACATCGGCCTCCGTCCCTGCCAGGGGTACCTGTCTCCCGGTGAATCCCCCTTAAAATGTTCAGTTCCATGCATCCAGGGGTAGATCCGAAAGATACAAGACCACCAGCAGGCCAGTCCCGCTTCCCACCTGCCCAGTGCCTACACAAAATAACACAGACTAATTTCCCAAAATGTTCAACACCTGGCATCTCACCCAAAACTCCATTTATCTCGCGCTAAATGTTCAACTCCAGGCATCCAGGGGTACAGCAAAAAGGTTTGGGACCACCAGCAGATCAGTCCCCCTCTTGCCTGCCCAGTGCCCACACAAATCAACACCTCTCCAAGGGGTCAGTACAGTAAATCAGTCTAAATTATTAGGGTATCCCCCTTTTTCTGCTGCTAGAAATTCCACCACAAGGCAAAGATGTAGCTGTGCTGGAGCGCGGTGGAGAGGAAATAAGGCCGATCCCTTACCTCATGGTGCCTTAAATATCCTGTCCCTGGCACCTCTAGATGATGTCATGAACCTTTTTAAGAGGCAGAACAAACAATGGACTCACACCTTGGCTCATTCCTGCCCGTGTAGCGACTAATGTTGCCCCTCAGCTATTTGCTGGGGGCACCAGGGCAATGACCGAATCTGGAGGATAGCTGGACTCTTCCCTTCCTTTTTTGGTCGTGAAAGTGCCTGGCTTCCTGGACTATAAGGCTGAAAGCTCCAGGTGGAGGTGGAAGATTGAGCTTTTGAATGATTGGGCCCAGGACAGCCGACTGATTCAAATTCAGTCTACAGGACTTTTGTACCAGAAATGACAAATCAAGCACAATCATTGCAGTAAATAGAAGCATAGTCAGCTGTAATTTGTGCCCCACTCCAGCCCAAGGTGGCCTCACATCCGCAGGACAATCCCGTTAAGTTGCTTGAAAGAATGGTATGTCGAAAAGCTCCTGCCAGAGCCGTGGGTGTTGGCCTCAAAGCACCAATGCTCTTGAAGCCAATTGAGATCCTGACCCGCTCTGAAGTTTATGTCTTGTGCCAGGTTGGTTCAAGTGCAAGGATGCCCCTTTCTTTAATGCGCATGAAGAATCAGCGCTTGCACAACAATCATGGCTAAAGTGGCTTGACAACATCAACATGTTTTCTGCCTCGCTGCTAACTAGCAAAGGTAGGCCTGTGCTTGGGCAGGTGTAGAATGACAAGCAAAAGCGAATGCAGTGCAGCTATTTGAACATGTGGGACTGTGCTATGTCCTGTCAACCTTGCCTTACACTCTCTAAGTTAATGCGTGTTATATTACCAGGAATGGAACCAGAAGGTTGGGGATGTCATGGGCAGAATGTGCGGGGGCCTAGTGTCAGTTGGGAGCTGGATAGTGAGCGATTCATACCACCGGACTACGAAATACCAGAAACACAGCAGGAAGAGGAGAGCGACTCTGAAGACGTAAGTAGTGGGTTACATGACCTACTTCTGTCCAAACCACCAGGGTTTGAGGATGAGCTCCTCTTCCCTGACAACTAGGCTTTCAAATTGTTACTTTTTCCCTTCCTTTATTTGTGTGTATATCTGTCTTTCTGGTTCAAGTCAAACCACAACAAATCCATCACCACTGTCGCTTATTTTTATTTACCTATTAGAGTTGCACGTCTGTGCATTTACCTGTCCACTCCACTCCTCAGAGTCCTGCTTCATCCTCCTGACTCGCCCTAAAAACATTTCCATCTTGCCATGCATTGGATGGAGATGGAGAATAGTACAATAATGTAGCCTCTAACAGTCCCTCCATAACAAGTGCAACGTACGTGACTATAGCCATCTTCTGTTTTGTTTCGAATCCGAAACTCATCACTGTCTTAAGGCTACCACCTCTGTCTGCAGGCACACACAACTCTTCACTGTCAGAACTTGAGCAGGCATCCAAAACTAAAGTAAACTCGTCATCAATTTCAGAAGGCTCGGCATCTCTGATCTGACAGCCAAAGAGAAGAGCAAGACAGGTGTATGATTAATAAATGATGCCATGCATTGCATTGGATGCTTGCTGACTCTGACCAAATGTGCAGGAAGTAAAACTATACTAGGAGTTTAAATAATAACAAAGTAAAAGTGACTCAAGTGATAGTCAATGTTTCCATGTTGTTTAATGATAACCAATTGTACTCATACTACTGCAGGTGCAGTCTGGACTTACTTAATCGGAGTCACTCACTACAGACTGAGTTGCTGTTGGTCTGTTGGACAACACGTACACGTACCACACCTGATGATGATGATGATGATGACCATACTATCTTTGGAGTCAGTTGGATCTGAGATGATTGATGGAATACGTTTCAGGAATTGGAATAAAAGGTAAATACAACCAATCAACAAGACCCACAGCAGACCTAGGCTACATGTCTGTGCAGTGGTGGAGTTGAATAGTGGTATGATGATGACTGACAGTGGCGCATTGATTTAGTCACTTGATTTGGAAAATGCTAGGTTGCTGTATATGCCCTAAGGTAAATGGAGTTTGGGTTATGGCCCGGTGCCTTGGGCCTGTTCTGTGCTGGCTCCTATCTTGTTGTTCTTGTAGATTAATGCGGTGTAACTAGTAGAGTAGACACAATGTATCCAAGCCACCTCAGTCTGAAAGTCTTCTCGCACAAGAGTCTTGTTTTTTTGCACTACACCGTAATTGATGTTTTTTTTTCATTAATTTATTTTTCAATACCCCTTTTGTTTTTCCACCAACACTTACAGGCCAGCCTTTTACCCAGTGCTATTATACTTGGAGCAACAACTCACACTTACCTTACCAATCCTTATCAGCCAGCCACTGGCACCCAAGAATGATGTTCAGAGTGTCCATGGAAGGGAGGAACAAGATGAATCACGAGATACAGCTATACATTTGGAGCTGGATAATACAGTAACTTTAGTATAATTTTTGGATTTTTTATAATTTGATTCCTTTTGTCTCTTCATTCATTTTATGACTGTGAGACTTTGTTTGCTAGTTGCTCCCTACAACTATTTTTTAAATTTCTTTGCTAGCTTTCAGCCCTGTACAGCAGGTAAATAGGGTTTCTCTGAGGGCATGCAGCCAAGGCAAATTTCATATAATACTACTTCCATGTACTGCCGAATTGTGTAGTAGTAGTTAAGTACTACTCATTAACCTTCAAAATATCTTCATCATGAATGCATTTTCTTTTTCTACCTTTAGTTTATAGATTTATTGGATAGTGGATCATCATCATCTTCATTGTTTTGCTTTTGTTGGATTGTGTTTAAGTGACTCCTTCAACACAACTACAGTTAAACTTCTTAGCTTCTTGTACTAGGCAGTCCCAGACACCTTTGTTTTCTTAGTTTAGCAGTTGCAATATTGTTTTTTTGGCAGTCTTCTTATGTACTGTACTTTTCTACTACTCCCACAGTCTCTCTCAGGCAAATGACTGTTTCTTTTTTTTGTTTGCAAATGCTAATGCCAGTGTCTACTACTACTACCACAACCACAGCATCTTCTCCATTCTCTTGGGAAACCATGCAGCCATTGCTGTGCCGAACTTAATCCTCATCAATCACAGGTAAGATAAGTTTGCTGGGAGGTATAATGGAGTAGGAGGAGCGACTGGTAGTACTGGTAGTACTAGTAGGACAAATATAACTCAGTGAGGTGTACCGCATCTATCTGTTTGCATGTTTCCAAAATTGGCAGATTATTTAAATCAAACACTGGCTGCTGCCCTGCATCTGCAAGTAAACCTTGTGACGTACAGCCATTCGTGAAACAGTAACCCCACCACTTACATTAACATCGTATGTGTAAGTATAAATAAATAACATTTATTTTCTTTATAAAAATAGCCTATCCCACACCTCACCCACCGCTCTCCCTAACCCCAACCAATGTCCAAGTCCAACGAATGTCCCAAAAAGAAGAGAAACCCCACCTCCCAATTCCCACCCACCAACAAAAGTATTAAAAAAGTGCCATCCGGAGGAGAAGTTGCTGGCGAAACGCACGGCACCTACATTTGGATCCATGTGGGGGGTTGGCAGATGTTGACAAATGGCGGCAGAGGAAGGATGCCTGACCGCTGTGCCGTACTCCTGCAGGTGGGGCCTGGCTTGGGCCCAGGGCATTGGAAGAGGCAGCAGCTGGTGCCACCGCCTCCTCCTCCTCGGCCTGGGCCACCAGCCGGCGGTATTGCCTGACCGCTGTGCCGTACTCCTGCAGGTGGGGCCTGGCTTGGGCCCAGGGCATTGGAAGAGGCAGCAGCTGGTGCCACCGCCTCCTCCTCCTCGGCCTGGGCCACCAGCCGGCGGTATTCATCAACGATGGCCTGCAGTTTCCGTTGCCGGGCCCTGGCTGCCAACTCCTTCCTTGTTAGTTTTTGGGAAGGAGTATCTATAAAGAAAGAAACAGACTTGTAACCAAAACTCTTAGCAAAACAGTAACACAAAATGAATTCAACACATAGTAGCACAGTAGCACTAGCAAGCGCAGTACATAACATTTGTTGTTACTTTAAGTATCTATCCTCCTGCTTCCCCGGCCTCTAACATTTGTTGGAGTTTTGTCTGGCATTAAAATTGCTCTAGTACTATAGATGGACTCCAGTACACAGAAGAACACCAGTCTTTTTCTTTTCTCTAGTTTACATAAATTAGATAACCTTGTTGTAGGCTGTAGCCGGCAAGCCAGCTCAGTCAGCTAAGCTTGCATCCAACACCAACATACGAGTCAATACGCAGACGCCTGTTACTTTTATTAACTAAGCTGCAGGTAGGGAAGCTCGTATATTTTTCGATTACGGGTGGCACTGGCCATACTCTCTCTGTTACATGAAGGGCAATTGCTCAATTTCACTTTCACTGTGCCCTTGTCTCTGGTGACTACTAAAAGGCAGATTAATAACAATATAATAAACTTATGATCCAACGATCATTACTTATATGGAACGACATATCAGTCCAGTAGCGGTCAGAGGTGGGATTGCTCGCGGGCAGTGACGTGGAGCGGGGTAGGGTGGTGGGGAGCAAACTATGGATTGTGGACAATCACTGGTAAGTAAACATATAAGTAAAAATCAAAAAAAACTTAACATAGGAAGGAAGTGGTTCTTAAATTCAGAGGAAGGCGCTCGATAATATATATGATGTGCTTGGGAACTACTGAGGAAAGGGTAAATTTGCCTTCAAGGGATTTATTCACAATATATTTTGTTTGATTAAGGTTATTTCTGAAAAGGATCAATCACTTATCCTTATAATGAATCCATCAACAATTTTGTAATTCAACACGAGCAATATATCAACATATAACATGTAAACATGAAGACAAAGACACAAGGTGTATACGAAAAATATGATTTTATCAAATAGCTTAATCAAAGAAATCAGCTACATGTACAGATCAGTAAGTGAATAAAATTAGGGCTGTAGGTACACATATAAGTAAATTATCAAGTGACACAACAGAACCTAAATAAGACACCTATCCCAAAACATATTGTTATTGAATTATGCTAGTCCGTATAGACGAGACGTGCTTTGAGGCTGCTCCACTTGAATTCAAGGTGATGCAGGATTAACTACTGCTTTATTGATCATCGACTCCGATCGATATTTACCTGAATTTGACATCTTGAAACTACAATCTGATACACACAGGTTTTTTCTGCTACCATTGCATTCGATTGAATATTGATGAGGAACAACCCGTCGACAGCGTGAACTATCAAATATAGTTTCCCAATCAATAATATATAGAATCACTAAATCATTTTGACGACAAGCTATCAACGGGATGCAGTCAATCCTATGATACAGATTACAATCTCTTTACAGACCATAATTCAATAACAGTCCTGAGGATGGTTTCAGCAAACTAACGTCAGAGAAACCGAAACGTCGACTTCACACTTTATCCCTTTCTTTTGTTTGGTTCAATATGTTTTGGGATAGGTGTCTTATTTAGGTTCTGTTGTGTCACTTGATAATTTACTTATATGTGTACCTACAGCCCTAATTTTATTCACTTACTGATCTGTACATGTAGCTGATTTCTTTGATTAAGCTATTTGATAAAATCATATTTTTCGTATACACCTTGTGTCTTTGTCTTCATGTTTACATGTTATATGTTGATATATTGCTCGTGTTGAATTACAAAATTGTTGATGGATTCATTATAAGGATAAGTGATTGATCCTTTTCAGAAATAACCTTAATCAAACAAAATATATTGTGAATAAATCCCTTGAAGGCAAATTTACCCTTTCCATTGTATTACCCAAGCCCTCAAGGGTATTCCGGGTCGCTCACTCCTTCTAAAACTGGGAACTACTGAGTCATCAACTGTATTCTGCAATGAAATCCTACTTTTATATAATATATGATGACCCTCTGCTTTGCTACTCTTGCGCACTTTCTTTTACATTATCTTCAAAGTAAGATTTGTCTGCATCCAGTGACAGTATCCACCTATGATGAATACGATCCATCCAGGGGGCATCCATCCATTAAAAGTATAATTCCTTTGTTTAAAGGTATCGCTTAACAAACCTTAGCTGGTTTCACTTTCACCTACAACCACCCATGCGTCTCTTCGTTCATTGCCTTGGCTTTGGGTTTACACAAACACAGGCCTGTCTCCCAAGACACTCATACTTTAGTTTGAATGTAACACAGGTAGTGTGATACAAAATTTTAATTACCACTAGCCAAGTATCCTTTGGCTTTTCACATCCATCCAAGTGTCAAAGATTAATACCGTACTCACACAGCGAACAACCAATCTATCGCTATACCATCACCCACCAATCAATATTTGTGGGAAAAATATGTGTGGAGAAGAAAGTGAGCCCCTCACAGAAGAACCGCCAATCGGGTTTATCTGACTAGTAACTGTCAGTAATCCCAATTATCATCATCGGTGACTCACTCTCATAACAGTGGGAAATGAAAACAAACACCATAAAAAAACCGACAACATATAACAGTGCTTCTTCTCAACATCAGCCCCACAATCTGCTGACAGTTCTTATCATAGCAAGTTAATGTTTTACCCTTGCTATGCTTATGTGCACATCTAACACAAAGAAAACACACAATATCCCCCAAGGAGAAGAAAACGTGAATCTCACACAGTTAAAATGGACAAGTTCACTGGCCACTCTGGATTTATTCTGGGCTGTGAACCCTCCCAAGTTAAAAATTACTCACACCATACGCAGTCTCAGGTGGGTCATGGGTGCCAACATGTTTCGTTGCTCTTATTTTCCGCAACTTCTTCAGGGCAAATGGGGGTTACCCACTGCAATTACCACTTTCTTATAACACACACCTGGGGTTAGCGACTTTCACGCATACCTGCTACCCCTTTATTTGCCAGTACGCTCGTGTCCTAGAGGATCACGTGTTGATTCTGGGAACCCCGCTATCGTCGAGTGTTCCCCGCTCGGTCACCGGCACTGCTTATCCTCAACCGCGGTTGAGGATAAGCAGTGCACATAAGCATAGCAAGGGTAAAACGTTAACTTGCTATGATAAGAACAGTCAGCAGATTGTGGGGCTGATGTTGAGAAGAAGCACTGTTATATGATGTCAGTCTTTTTCTGGTGTTTGTTTTCATTTCCCACTGTTATCAGAGTGAGTCACGGATGATGATAATTGGGATTACTGACAGTTACTAGTCAGATAAACCCGATGGCGGTTCTTCCGTGAGGGGCTCACTTTCTTCTCCACACATTTTTTTCCCACAAATATTGTTTGATGGGTGATGGTATAGCGATAGATTGGTTGTTCGCTGTGTGAGTACTGTATTAATCTTTGACACTTGGATGGATGTGAAAAGCCAAAGGATACTTGGCTAGTGGTAATTAAAATTTTGTATCACACTACCCGTGTTACATTCAAACTAAAGTAAGAGTGTCTTGGGAGACAGGCCTGTGTTTGTGAAGTACGATTTGAGTGGGGGGCGGCCTGTACCCATGTATCTTTCCCCCTGAGACTTGGCTTTGGGTTTGACAAAAACACCTCAACTTTAAACTGGACACCCCCAATGACTAGAACACTCTGCTGGAGAACCTCAACACTGTCAGACTCAAACATCTGGTGAACTGCCCAACCCACTCAGAAAGACAAACCATTGACCCCCATCTTCTCTGCTAGCGACAACATCACAATTAAGCCTCACCTTTGAGTGCCTTTGAATCGACCACTGCTTTATCCATTACTCCTTCAACAAACACATGCTTCACCACACCCACTGCTACCCTCACAGAAGCTGGAACAATGTCACCAAAAAGCAACTCACCACCACCCTCAGCAAAACCCTTCCACCGACATCCACGGATGCTAACCCCTCAGCAAGCAACCTTCATCGATGGATCTCCAACTGTGCCAGCTCACTGGCTCCCCTCAAGAAAACCCCAGACAAGGAACACTCCAATAAAACCAGCTGGTTCTCTCCTGCCCTTCAGGAGTCCAGACACACTTGTAGATGGCTCAAAAAGATATGGAGGAGCAGCAGGACCCTAAAAGACCACTCAGCCTTCAAAACATCTGTCACTGAAAACTACCACCTCATTAGAACAACAAAGAAAGCAGCTCTACAAGAAAGGATTAACGCCAACACACTCAAAGAACTCTTCGCTGTGGCCAAAGAATTCACCAAACCCAGCACAGGAACAGCAGACATCCCACCCTCCCAAGACCTCTGCAACAACCATGGCACCTTCTTCCAAGGCAAGATTAAGGAGTTCTATGACAGCTTCAACTGCCTTGATACCCAAGACCCTCCCACCCCACTGCAACCACCACACCATATGACACCGGACTCCATCAGACCCTGCTGAGCTGGACTCCCCTCACTGCTGACGAAACCCTAAAGCTCCTGATGAGTATCCACTCTGGAGAACCATCGTACCCGTGTCCACAACTCATCTTCAACAGAACCAGCAGTTCCATTGCCCCCAAACTCTGCAGCACCATCAACTGCTTCATCAACTCCGCCAACTTCCTGGATGATTGGAAACACACAGTGATCAACCCCTTGCTGAAGAAGCCCTCTGCCAACCCGACAGACCTCAAAAACTTCAGACCCTCTCTACTCCCCTTCCTAGCCAAGGTCATCGAGCAGGGCATCAATGCCCAACTTTTTGAGTTCATGCAATCAATTAGGTCTGGCTTCCGAAGCAACCCCAGCACCAAGACCTGCCTCCTTGCCACCACAGATGACATATGCACCCTCCTCGACCGTGGCAAAACTGCAGCCCTCATCCTCCTGGACCTCTAGGCCACCTTCGATAACATATCCCACCATACCCTATGCACAAGACTTCATGATGCCAGCACCATGACAAAGCCATGAAATCGATCTGCCCCTTCCTCACCAGCCGAACACAGATAGTCAGACTACATTTGTTCCACTCTGAACCCACAGAAATCTGCTGCAAAGTGCCTCCGAGCTCCTCCCTGAGCCCACTCTCTTCAACATCTACATTGCCCGCTTGCAGCCATCGTCAGGAACCTAGGACTCAACATCGTCTCCTATGCTGATGACACCCAGCTGATACTCTCCCTCAGCAACGAACCCACAGTTACCAAGAACAACTTTGACAATGTCACCACCTGGATAAAGGACGGTTGCCTCACACTCAACTTGGAGAAGACCAAAGTCTTCATCCTGAGTTCCATCCACTCTGCCTGGGATGACTCCTGGTGGCCTGCAGTGCATGGAACCCCCCACACCCACAGACCATGCACGAAACCTCTGCATCATCCTGGACTACTCGCTCACCATGAATCACCAGATCAAAGCCATCTGATCAGCCTGCTTTCACACGCTATGCCTGCTCCGAAAGAGCTTCAAGTGGATCCCCATAGAGTCCAGAAAGATGGTCACCCACACACTCATTAGCAGCAGACTCGACTACGGCAATACCCTCTACTCAAGAATCTCCTCAAGAAGCTGCAGAACATTCAGAATGTGTCTGCCAGACTCATCCTCAACATCCCCTGCCGCCGCCACATCACGGGCCACCTGAGAGACCTCCACTGGCTCCCAGTCAAGAAGAGAATCATGTTCAAGCTCCTCACACACACCTACAAAGCCCTACATGATGTGGGACCTGCACACCTTAACCACTGCCTCCCATTCCACGCACCCACCAGAGATCTCCGCTTCCCCCAGCTGGCCCTGGCCACCATTCCACTCATCTGCAAGACCATGGCCGGAGGAAGATCCTTCTCCAACTTCTCAGCAAAAACCTGGAACACCCTGCCTCTCCACATCAGGCAATCACCATCACTGCCTCAATTCAGGAAGGACTTCAAGACCTGGCTCTTCGACTGAACCACAGTGCCTTCGATGGATCAGCAGTCCCTCTCCCAGCCTCGAGACTCTTATGGGTGAGTAGATGCACTCTACAAAACAGAGGATTGATTGATTGGATTTAAAAAAAACATAGAAATTCAATGCAAAAACCAAAGGTTACAGGGATGTTATAGTTAGGTTCAGATTTTGCACACACAAAGCCATAGAAATTCAGCAGTTATAGTTACCTGAGCTAACTATGATTTATGCCTCTCAAAATGCACTGCTTATTACCTCTCATATTTCATCACTCATGAATTGGTCAGTGACATAAGTGAAGACATCTCAAATGGCATCACTGATTACATCACCGATGGTATCATCCAGCAAAGTAAAAATTCCTAAAATACCATTTACATTATTTTTAAATATGAATATGAGACAGGTGAGAGATGTACAGCAGAGAGTTCACTGTAACCTTATCAACTATTAAACTCACTTATCACCTAGCAGATCGTCTTTTAGAATGACACTCAATGTGAAAGGCAGTATGTTTCTTGATGTCCTGACTGTGAGAAAGATAAAAAAAATCAGCTGGGGAGGGAATCAGAGGTGTCAACCCCTGTGGTGGGAGAAAGTTGTACAATAGCCAGGGTATTCAGGGCAAAAAAAGGGGTAGGGCTACCTAGTACTCTAGTAGGCGGCTTTAACTTGCACCGCCTGTTTTACTATTAGCCTAGGGGTGGGAGCTGCACAGAGGGGCTTTAGCAAGGTCTAACCCACATCTGCGTGGCCTAGAGCATAAAATCTTCTGTTGTTAGAAGAGATTAAAAGGGACAGAGCTGCGGAGTGTCAGAGTTTATTCACAGGGCTCTTGGCAAGAAAGAGCTGGAGTTAGCGTTGCCACCTTTGCAGAAGAAAAATACCAGCCATTTGTTGTTTAGAAGTCTGCAGGGACATGATACTAAATAGGACTTTAAAGAAAATCGAATGTACTCATTAGTAATTTGACTTTTCTGCCTTTGTTTACCTTAATTATTTGTAAGGGCATGTTAACTCTACTTTGGAACACATTTGAAAGTACTTTCTAATTGTATTTCCTATTTGAAGTTGTACAGATAATGGCTTAATATACTGGCTTTTGTACTGACCTGGACATTAAAATGCTTGTGCCGTAGAGAAACAACCAGGTGGCTACCCTTGCTGCAGTTCATCATGCATGCTGCAACAGGGTGCTGCTTCTTTCTGCCACGTGAGTAGATGTTCTTCTTGAGCTGCAGCTTCCTCAATGCGAAAGGAAGGTTTCTCAAAGCGAGCTGTAGCAATCATCCGTGACTGCACACATTGAGAAATCTCACCAAGAGGGGGTCTGTAGTAACATTTTCTTGGCTCTGGTTCACCAACCTAATGTTGGCAAGCGCAGAGGAGGCAATAACTCAGCTCCACACAGTTCTCAGAACTCCACGAGCTACGCAGAGCGCAGAGTGGGAAAAACTATGCAAACTCCATGATCGGAGTGGAATTTCATGCCCAGGTCCAAAAATGATATGGTACAGCATTTACGATACCTACCCAAACCCCAACAAGGCACTAAAGCACTTAGATGCTACTGATGAATATAAACAGCTTCACTAAATGGGACGGACTGAGCAAAGTGTTAATGTAGTCCCTGGCAAGGGTCACTGGAATTATTTAGATGGAGAGTGATAAATTATGCTACAGGGTTGACTAAATTATGCAGCATGAAAAGGCAAATTATGCGGCATACTTCTGCACATTTTGTGATAGTATTACCTCATTATTTTGTCACTTTTACACTTGTTAACACTGTTTGGATCTAGGTTGCGCCTCATTAGTAGCAGTTGAATACTCACATTTAGCAATAGGCAACAGAAAAGTGACCATTCAACCTTTGAAAAAGGCCTTGCACTGCAATTAACACTTGTTGTTATGTTTTAGTATCTTTTGAACTAAGCTAGAAATTCATCTTTTATGTTAAAATTTGCAGAGTATACAGCAGATGAAGGTTTGTGACAAATGCGGTAAATCCATAATTATGTGAAAAATGCTGCTACCGCACAAACACATATTTTAAATGACCCTACCCTTGACTTAGAGGTCAATAACCAGCCCCCAGTACAGACAGTAAGCACAGCAGGGAACCCTCCTATCATCTGGTGAGATGCTAACTTGAAACAGGTGATAACCTAAATTAAACCCTGACAGCCCTCCTCTATTTTACGTTACTCACTCCCTCCAATACCAACTATTACTCTGAATGCAGACCCTTTTGTAACCATTAATATCATACTCCCTCTTTTTTAACTGTAAGTATTAATATTGTTAAATTTTGGAAAAACAAACAGTAATTTATTTCAGAAATATAATGTTGTTTCCTGAATGAGGGACTACCCAGAAGATAACCAAAAGTATTTTACTACAAAAACATTAGAAAGAAGAAGAACATGGGAGCAAAGGGTTTTAGGTTCCTGAGAATTTTGTGGCAGTTATAGAAACATGAATATTGTATTTGTCCTTCAAGCAGCATTGGTTTGAGGTTTAAAGTAAAGCCATTTTTGTTTCTGTTACCAAGGGTGGCTCCTCTGAGGGTCGGTCTGGAACAGAAAATAACTTGCATTAGATAGCTAAAACTGTGGCCAATGTTTGTGATTTGAGGCAGTTTGAAGTTTTACGGGCATGCTGTATAAGTGTTTTGCAGGGTCTGGAAGACTGCATAAATATAACCTTTCTGCAGGCAATGTCTTTTCAATATTAGGGAAATCAATAGTAAAAACTGGCCCACCACAACATAAAACAGGTCCCAAAACAGCCAAAACACTAGCTTAAGCACTGACCTGTCAGGTCAGCCCATCAGACACTTCCTGATTGCCTTTTAGGCCAGTACAACCCTAGGTGCTCTTGTAAATGCAGGTGGTTCCTTTTTATTGCAAAATGCAAGATCACCCTGTGCTTGTGAAGCCCTATATTATTATGTTCAAACCTCCAAGTGGAATGCACAAGTGAATTGGTAATGTAATTAATAGTTGTGTTCCACCTGCATTCCTGTTTGTAATGTTGATTATATAGAGATAGAAATATCAATTTAATGGTAATTTGTTTGTACATTGCACCCGATCTGAGAGGGGCTGTTGCTGACTTAAAATGTATTTGTTCATTTGAAACTTAATTAATATCACTTTGTATGATGCAACTACAGTGAAAAGGTGCTTTATGTTATCACTGCTATTCCTGCCATTTTGGCATGGTCCTGTATTAAACCGCGTAAGTTATCAGCCAGTGAGATTCTGGAAACAACAATAGCCTGCGAATACTTCATCCACCCATGGTAAATAGGGTAAAATGTTGGACTATATATATGTTGAAAAGAAAAACACAATTTTGTGATTTCAGCAATCTTTGGAATCCATTGGGATGTGTTGGAAGGTGTTTATGTTCACCAATCTTTATTATAAGCATATTAGAGCAAAGGCAGGACTTGAGGCCAAGTATTGTTTGATCAGCTACAGTGGCAGACAAGGTGGTTACTGTCTGTGAACTACATCCATTTAGCCATAGCAATTTGATACAATCATAAAGATCCATGAATGAAAACTGTGCTGGGAATATGTCCTGAAAATATTCCATATTGCTCCTTTATCTTTTAAGGTTAGTTCAAAGGTCTCACATATTTGCAGGTTAGAGGACAGAGTTTGGTAAAGTAGAATTGCAACAGTACGTAGTATTTTTTTTATACATTTACTAGCAACCTTTATGCTGATTCTAAGTACTATTAGAATTTGGTAAAATGGGAACAGGAGAAAACATTAACATAGTGATTAACCAAGAGCATAACTTTTAGGAAAATGGGGAAGCCTATATTGTGAGTTGTTGTATGCCCACACCACTGTACTGCTAAACATTTGAGGGCTCTGATGAAGGCTTTTGTACAGTATTTGGTCTCCAAATAAGCCAATGATAAAGAACTCACTCTCTTTAATACAAAGGAATAATGACAGAACATTGAAATTTGAACACCAAACCTGTCAATGGTTTCTTGCTGAATCTGTTGTTGATACTGTTGCATATTGCTCATCTCTAAGGGTCTAAGACACTACTTCCAATGGAATACTAGTTACTTGTTTTGTACAACTATGACTTCATGTAGGACAGAATTTCTATCAAGGACTGGATGAAGCTAGACAATGTCTCAGCCTGTAGAGCCATACAATATCTCCCAGTTAGGTTTGCACCCCACATTATTTGCCTAAATCTGTATTTCCTCAATTTTTCTAGGCATGGATGTTTAATTCCCTATTCCCAATTTCTTCCATAGAAATGCACCTGCATTTTCAAGTGATCTCATGAAATTGTTAGATTTGAAGACTTAAGTATATTATTATATATTATTGTACTGTTGCATTTGTACAGCGATTGATAACCGTCTGGAAGCCTTTACAGAATGTTCGAATAAGTAACTTTGTTGTAGTGGGATATAACTGGCGGAGTGTTTGTTTTCTCTGGCCTGAAATCAGTATGCTTGGTGTCATAAGAGATGTTGAAGGAGTGATATAACTGGCGGAGTGTTTGTTTGCAATGGCCTGAATGTAGTATATTTGGTGTCATAAGAGAGATTGATGGTGGGCTCCAGTTGGGATGCAGTTAATCTGAATGAGAATGCATGCATGCAAGTGATTGTGAGTGCACACCAGGTTTCTTATACCTCTTGTTACATCCTGTCAGCTGCACCTGATGGATCGTTTGCTAGGGAGCAGTTCGTATTTTTTGCTTTTCAGTGATTTTGACAATTGCTGATTATTCCTATTTGTTGCAGGAGTGTGTACCAGAGCTTGAGATTTTCTGAAATTGACCAAGTAATGGAGTTATGTCATTTCTTCATTGGATTCCTGACTGGTGGATCTTAAATATTCCATTATTCAAGTCCAGAGGCCGCTAGAGGTGACCGACCAGCCTACAAATGAATTTAAATATTTTTGTTTCCCTGTGAATACTGAGAAGGTAATTGGAATCAAATCAAAGCACACATTCACCACTTGGTAGCTTATACACAGCATTTGCTTGCCTAGAGATTTGCATGTTGGCACACACAACTTTAGCTGTGGTGCACAGACACCCTTCATGACTGCACACAGAGGAACAACATTTGAGGGAACATTGGTTAAGACCCTGGGAACACTCTGCCTGATGTGCACATTACTTTTAGCAATAAGAAAAAAAATATTATCGCCAGCAATTAGAGAAGCATTTGTGTGGTATTTTTTGATCTTTAACAATGAAACCATGGTGATGTCATCTATCTGCTCCAGACCCATAAGGGGAAATCTATACAAAAAAATGTACATTTGTTTAATGATCACCGTCTCTGCTTTAAAAGAATGTCTTAGACATTGCAAACCAAATCAAATCAAATCCAAAAGTGATCTACCACGGGACTTTTCACTTAATTATAATGTTTCTTTAATCTTTGGTATTTTCAATACATTTCTAGTGTCTTTTAATTAAAGGAATATTTTAATACCATATATAATGCCAACCCCACACTGCACGTAGGGGGGTTTGGCCGCAGGGCCTGGAGGTGCAACCAACTCTCTTGGCTCTTCACCTAGCCCCGACCCTGGCATGGCCCATATAGCTCCTGCTTCAATGCCATAATATCCCCATGCTAGTTGTGCATTATACGAATACAACAACACATATCATAACATAACATAGCATAACATCACATGACATGACATAACATCACATGACCGGGAGAGACATGGAGATACAGAAAAATTCAAGGAGGGACAGAGAAAGACAGACAAAGAGAGACAGGGAGAGAAAGAGAAATAGAGAGAGAAAGAAAGAAAGAAAGAAAGAAAGAAAGAAAGAAAGAAAGAAGAAAGAAAGAAAGAAAGAAAGAAAGAAAGAAAGAAAGAAAGAAAGAAAGAAAGAAAGAAAGAAAGACAGGGTCAGAGAAAAAGACATGCACACGAGAGAGAAAGAGAGAGAGAGAGAGAAATGGAACGAGAGAGAAAAAGAGAGAAATGGAACGAGAGAGAGAGAAGGATGCAGAGAGGGATTGTATTGATGGCCATCTTAACAATGTATATTTAGATTACAATGTTTTTACATTTTCAATGCATCTTCACTATGCCCAGGTTATCAGTCATACTGGAGCTTTCCTCTTTGTTTTATATTTCTTTCTACTTGAAGGTCTCTTGGAAAACACTAAACATATACAAGGAATCATACATTTTTCATGCAATCTAATCGTCCACTGATTAATAGAGACAGGTGATGGAAGCTGCACTAATCCATAGACTTATTTCTCGAGCAACGCACAGCATCATCTCAAAGTTCTTCTTGGCAACAAGGTTGACTACTATAAGCAGGTGACTGCTGCCAAACAGGAAAATGAGTTGCTAAGGAAGGGCAATGGAGATTGTATTTGCATTGCGAGTAAAAATAGGGTTGTTACTTAGACTGGCTCTGAGTTTTCTCAGTACTCGTGTGCTGGTTAGACTCTAACGGCCAGATTCATTAACGGAAAATCGGCTCGCAAAGGGCCAGATTCTGAGAATCTGGCCCTTTGCGAGCGCAATTTTTGCATTTGGGATTCATCATCCCAAATGCAAAATTCGCTATTATAGAAATTGCAAATTTGCGAGGAATTGCATTTAAGGAATCTCTATTTGAGATTCCTTAAATGAAAATCATGAAACATTTGAAAATTGCGAATTCACAATTTTGGGCCGCTATTTACCGCAAAGTCAAACCTCGTAGTAAATAGCGGAAACTTAGAAAAATTAACTTAAGTGCATTTTTCTAAGTTGTATGTTACACACACACATGTCCTTGAGACATGTGTGTGCGCAACACCAGCATCCAATATCATTTCAGGGGTGCAACAGGGTGTCCTTTGGACACCCCTGCACCCTTGAAATAGCAAACTCAAAATGCGATTCGCTAATAGCGATTCGCACATTGATATGTCTTCCCATTCATTCCTATGGGCCTTTAGGCCCATAGGAATGAATGGGGAGTTATTCCTTATTTGCGATTAGCAATTAGTTAATCGCAAATAAGGAAGCTGTAGGAATCGCAATAAATATTGCGATTTCTACATGAATCCCGTTTTGCAACTCTGTAATAGCGATTCCTTAATAATCGCTATTACAGACTCGCAAAACATGCCGATGATGAATCTATGTGTAAGAGCCAGATGTACGACCATTTTTTGCGGTCGCAAAAGGGAAATCGGCCTGTTTACAACAGCAAAATTGGTCTGGCCTATGTACAAATCCTATTTTGCGAGTCGGTAACCAATTACTAATAGAGTTTGCAACTCGCTATTAGGAAGGGGTGTGCCAAGGGTATCCCTTCCTAATAGCGAGTCCAAATGGTATGTACCATTATCTTGCAACCGTATTTGCGGTCTCAAGTAGGTGGTAAGCCACTCCCAAGGACCACTTTCTACCCTTCAAAAATGAAACAAAAAAGTAAGTTTCCTTTCTTTTTTTAAATGCATAAGGAATACATGCTACATTTAAAAGCAGTCACAGACATGGAGGTCAGCTGACCCTAGCAGGCTCCCATCCCTGGGAGCAGCCACGGCCCGTGGAGGGAGTTTTGGTGGGGCGGAGAGGCGGGGCGAGGGAGGGGCAGGGTGGGGGGTGCTAAAAACCGGAGTATGGATAATTGAAGGTAAGTAAACAATTTAATTATAAAACAAATTTCGTAGTGCGCCCTGCATCGCAAAATGTGATGCAGGGCACGCTACGAAATTCGTTTTATTAATTAAATTGTTTACTTACCTTCAATTATCCATACTCCGGTTTTTAGCACCCCCACCCTGCCCCTCCCTCGCCCCGTCTCTCCGCCCCACCAAAACTCCCTCCACGGGCCGTGGCTGCCTGGGAGTGCTAGCCATTCCTAATAGGATCGCAAATAGCACCCTCCTTGTGAATATTAATGAGGCAGGCAATTTGTGACCCCATTACGAAATGCTAACAGTGTCTGAGACACTGTTGTAAATTGCAAAATGTAAGGGTTGTACATCTGGCCCTAAATACCCAATCTGTGTACCTGTCTTGCCTTCAAAATCCATCCAGTTGCCTGATATAGGAACTCTAGTATGTTTATACGTGATTTAAGGTGTTTTGGGCCTTATTTCTTTACTATTTGCTTTTCAACATTGCTTATTTCTGTTTTATCGGTGTGTGCTTACAAGGGGGAGTGGTGTAGGGTAATTTTTTTTGAGCGGTTATAGCCTTGAAAATGAAGGTTGATTCAAATAGTGTTTTTTCTTTTCTAAATGGAATTGTACTGACAGTACATATTGTCTAGGCAATAGTTTCTGCAGCAAAGTCTGGTATCTTTCCAGGTAAGTAATTACTTACTCAGCTTAAGTCAAAGATGGTTTTAAAAAATAAAGCACATGGGGCCCGATGTAGGTAAACGCGATTTTCTGAATTCAAAATACCGAGGCGGGCCGAATCGGTATTCTGAAATCGGAAAACGAGATGTAGGGAAAAAAAAGCGAATGAATACCGAATCGGTCGGCATCGGTAATGAGAATCGGTACGTTCCGATTCGGCACGGTCCGAATCGGAAAGTACCGAATCGGCTAACAACGATTCGGAAATTACCGATTCGGCTACCACCGAATCGGATAGTCCCGAATCGGCGAACACCGAATCGGTAAAAGCCGATTCGGTAAAATCCGATTCGGCAATCATAGATTCGTAGCCATGAAAACACACCCATGGCGAAAAAGCCCATAGGAATGCATTGAAGGAACCGAATCGGCTTTTACCGAATCGGATAATACCGAATCGGATTTTACCGATTCGGATGATACCGATTCGGTAAAAGCCGATTCGGCAAAAGCCGATTCAGCCAATGAGGTGGCTCCCCCTCCCCCACCCAAACAGGGAGTGGCAACCCTGGCAGGTGCAGCTAATTAAGAAGTTTCTGGAGAGCCAGCCTGAGCTCAACACTCACAGTTAGCAGCAGTGGGAATAGGAGGTTGCCAACTGAACTGAAGAACATGGCAGAGCAGTCCGAAAGCCAGAAGTCCTCCCAGAAGAGGAAGCCGAAGTTCACCACCACCGAACTTCAGGTGCTGGTCGAGGAGGTGGTGAGGGTGCACCGCCAGCTGTTTGGCAAGCTGTCCCTCAATGTGCCAGACAGCACCAAGAGGAGGATCTGGGCCGAAATCGCCCAGAAGGTGAATGCTGCGGGTGTCACCCCCAGGTCCGTAGAAGAACTCAAAAAGAGATTCTATGACATCCGCAGCCTCACAAAAAGGAAGATGGCTGAGATACAGAGGCAGGCTGGAGGCACTGGAGGAGGCAGGAACCCGGCGCCACCCCTCACCGAGCTGGAGGAACTGGTCTCCAGCACCATTGAGAGGGAGAGTGTCAGTGGAATCGGGACCCTGGAAAGCTCTGCGAGAGCTACAGCTACAGGTAAGAAGCATGCGCATCATGACACACCCTACCAGACACCTCCCCATTAGACACAATGCATAGGCAAACCCCAGCACAGTACTGTCACCAACATACAAGAGACAAGCATCATGGTACATGTAGTCAGCAGTAGTCAGCTAAACATGGCAGCACAGAATCACAAGACAGGAAACAGTGTGACACAGTGTAAGGAGATGCAAGGACATGTGGAATGCTGAAATTGTACTGACTGTAATACATCGGCACCCAGTTTACAAATGCTTCTTTGTACCTAGGGGCCCCATCAGGCGGAACAACATTGACATCAGAGGGAGCAGCACCGTCTGACACTGCAGTCGCAGGGCCGAGCACCAGCCAGGCTGGCCAGGAGGAGGAGGAGGACGGAAACACCCTAGGGCTAGGTATGGAGGGAGACCTGGTCATAGACTTCGATGCACTGCACTCCCCACAAATGGCCAGCACACCCCCCTTGCAGTTCTCCCCAGAGAACTCCCCTACAAGGGACACCATTCCGCCTACACCAGCTCCTGCCACAACCATGGCCTTGCCACCTGTACAACCTGTCCTGGGAGCAGGGGCTCAGGGACCGGCCAGCTCCACACCCCCACCAGTGGCACCCCAGCCCACTCAGCAGGCCGGAAGCAGCAGTGCCCGGCGCCGTACCATCACCACCACTGCTGCACCAGCACGGGAGGGCAGTGTATTCCTGGGCCTCGAGGGACAGATGGTGAAGATTCAGAGGCAACAGGCAAGATCCACTATGGCCTGCAACGCCAGCTCCTGCAGCACAACCTGCAGATGGGAGAGTTGGTCAAGGGATTCCAGGCCGTCGTGGAATCGAACAAGGAGGTGGCAGCAGGGTTAGGCAGGCTAATCACTGCCATCACCCAATCATCTAGCAGACAGGAGGAGCATGAGCTGGTGCGCAGGCGGGATGCCCGGGTGCTGAACCGCGCCATGGGCCGCTTTGCTGCGGCGACGGCACAACTGTGCCATCGCAGCGCCAACCAGGAATCTGTCCTTAGTCAGCATACGGCTGAGCTCACAAGGGGGATGGCCCGGATCACCACTGCTATGGAGGCCATGATTATTTTGAACACCGCCTCCAATCCTGCCCTGGACCTGGGTGATGCTGGGGACAGCAGCAGCCGCAGCAGCCCGGCCAGCGCTGCGTCTGAGCCACGTAGGAGCACCAGGCGCTCCGCTGATGCTGCTGGGCATTCAGAGGGGGCTGGGGGACACCCCAGTGGGTCTGGCAAGCGGGCAAAGAAGTAGCCTTGCAAGGGCGGGTGAGGCAACCTGAACCTTGGACATTTTTTTATTTCCAATTCACCATTTTTTGTTGCACATCAGTGCTGTAACTGTGTTGCAACAGTATTAAAATTTGTGTTTTCCAACCAACATTTTGCTGTCTTTGCATCTGTACTCAGTCAGAAATAGTTCTCAGTAATCTCCTCACGTCTGTATCTGCCATCACTTGGCGTACACACCCCAGCTGGCTATGTCAGTGGCACAGCTTCGTCGTCGTCATGGTCCTCGTAGTCAGACAACTCCACCTCAGTGCCCTTCTTCACCGCAAGGTTGTGTAACATTGCACATACAGCTATGATCTTGCAGCAGGTGATGGGGGTATACTGCCTTGCACCTCCACTCTTGTGCAGGCATCTGAATCTACTTTTCCAGATGCCAAAGGTCCGTTCGACAACATTCCTTGTGCGTATGTGGGCCCGGTTATACCTCCTTTGGCTGGGTGTGGAGGGGTTGAGGTAGGGGGTGAGTATGAATGAGCGGAGGGCATATGCACTGTCGCCTGGAAGAGAAAGGGGTCACATTAGACACATGCATACATGTATTCCACCTAGCTACTATGTGTTATGGGGGTCTGATGATGTGTCTCACCTAGGAGGTATCCTTCTCCAAATTCGCCTGCCATCAGCCGTGCATATATGCCGCTCTGTTGGAAAATATAGGAGTCATGGGTACTCCCTGGAAATTTTGCAACCAGGTCTGTGATGGTGCACTTTGCATTGCAGATCACCTGCACGTTGATGGTATGTGTAGACTTGCGATTGCGGTATATGTATTCGGTGTCCGCTGGTGGGCAAATCGGAATGTGCGTGCCATCTATGCAACCGATGATTTGGGGAAATTGTGCCATCTGGTAGAAGTCAGCTTTGGTTTGTAGCAGTTCTGCGTGGGTTGCAGGGAAAGAGATGTATTGGTCCATCCTGTGTATCATGGCGTCAAGGAATGTGTGGAAGAACCTTGACAGGCTGCTCTGGCTCACCCCTCCTGCTGCTGCTACACCACTTTGATAGCTGCCAGACGCCAGCAGGTGTAGGCTGCATAGCACCTGGATATGCGCAGGGATGGCGTGTGCCCTTGGGGTGTGGTGGTCCAAGAATGGCTTGAGATCCCTGATGAGCTCAAGTATGGTGTCAGAGTCCAGCCTGTATCTCTGTAGTATCTCTGCCTCTGTGAGCATGAACAGGGTTATCCTCTGTCTGTAGACCTGTTCATTTCTTAGCCATTCCCTCTGTCCTTCCTGCTGTAGCCGTAGCCGCCTCGCAATGACATAGAAAGCTGCCATCCTGCAAGTTGCAATGCATTTTGGGACTGTTTATATGGGTTGGAGTTGGTTACCACCTGATTGCAATCCATGGTAAATACCGAGTGAATTCTACCGATTTTGAGCCGATTTCGGTGTTTCTGTGCCTCCCTACATCTCCCCAACTGTCTGAATCGGGGAATTTCCCGATCGGCGATTCATACGAATCGGCATGTTTTCCGATTCGGCTCATGTCCGAATCGGTCTTTCTACCGATTCGGTACATGGACCGAATCGGTGATTTTCCGATTCGGTGTCACTACCGATTCGGTACATGGACCGAATCGGTGATTTTCCGATTCGGTGTCACTAACGATTCGGTACATGGACCGAATCGGTGATTTTCCGATTCGGTGTCACTAACGAATCGGTACATGGACCGAATCGGTCTTTGCATCCGATTCGGTGTTTTTCCGATTCGTTACATATCCGATTTTCGGTATGTACGTATCGGATTCTTTCCCATTCGGTACTCATTCCGATTCGGTTTTCACTCCGATTCTTTATGTTTTTTGTTCCCTACATCTCGATGGCTGTTTACCGATCGGTAAGGGCCAAAAATCGGTATTTTCGGCCGTTACCGATCGGTAACGCCCTACCTACATCGGGCCCAAGGTGAGTAGAAAGTAAATCTATGCCCTTCCAAAGTCACAAGAACACATTCTCTGGTCTTGAATCAAATGTGATGTATTTTTGTAAGTCACAGCAATGGGGGTCACAACTTTTCTTGACTTTGCTCTGCATGATGGGGTGGAAATATTGTGATTTTCGCCATCGCTAAACCTCGAGTTTCCAACTGTAGCTTGATGGCTACTCAGAGCTCTGCAACATAAGGTGGAAAGGGTTTCTGAACCACTCGTAAAGCTCTCCTTTTAGCTAGTGCTACATTAAACTTCAGAACATTAAAAATAGCCACTCCTACAGATGAAAGTCTTCAAAGAATAGATTTCACTTTTTTTTAGATATTGGGTAATTTTCCTACACATACTTTGGAAGATATGCCCACTGTTGGAAGCAGCTATATCTATTTTTCACAAAGTACTTCTGGAAATGTTTATTGCTTTGCAGCATCTCTACATGAATGACTGAATGCTCTTTCTGGAAATAGGGTGCCAGGTACTTAAATATTTGAAAAAGTATATATTTCGGTTTTGCAGTTACAGAAAGTATATTATCTCCTAAATCAACATGTGAATGATGGGAAAAGAGCAAAAAAACAGTACTGCAGTAATGGGGAGAGGAGTTGGCCTAACGGCTAGGGGGGTCAACCTCGAATCTGGGGAACTGTTTCGAGTCTCGGCAAGGACACGCAACATCTTGTCATTCAGGGCAAATCATTCAGGGCCAGATGTATGACCCTTTCAACTAGCACCTCGCAATTTGCAACACATTGCGAGTCGCAAATTACGAGGCCCTAAATGCGGTAGCAAAACATTAGTACATTGTTTTGAGACTCGCTATTTGGAAGGCAACACCTCTTCCAAATAGCAAGTCGCAAATAAACTGCGACTCGCTAAATAGGCTATGTACATAATCTCCCCGTGCCTAACAAAAATGAATGTGTCCTCATGTAATGCAACTGGTGCTAGTGTAAAGCGCCCTGATACCCGATACCTTCGGGTCAAGTTTGTGTTATATAAAACTCCATAAAATAAATACAGAGTGAAAAGCAATCTTGCAAAACAGACAATTCAGTGACACCTTTGGCAATAAGAAATGTTCAAAATACATCAGGACTAATTTAGAGTTTGGCGGGAGGAGTTAAGGCCTCCAGGATATTTGCCGACTTTGATTTCGCCACCTGCCTTTCCTCAACATGCCAAATTTAGAAATCCGTGGTGACCTCTATGGTTTTGTATGACCCGCTGTAATTGGGTTCATACAAAACCATTTAAAAGGTTGGTGTGTATCTGTCATTGGTGACGGATGCCTACACTAAACCTTTAAAAGTTTTTTCTTTTTCTGAAACCAAGCTTCCAAAGCTTTAGTTAGTTGTTGGAAAAGTAAAAGAACTGATGACCCCAACACCATTAGAACTTTCTACCATGGTGTGATGGTCATTTTAGGTCTCGCCTTTGCAGCACGCAAGTGCTGCTTTGGAGTGACCTCTTGGAATCACTACGGGCTTTTGTTGAAACTCGTGCATGTTTTGCACTGTTTCCTATTAGTACTCGTGCATGTACGGCCTTTCTCTTGTGGGAGCGAGCAGCGGCGCTATCTGATAGCAATTATCGCGCCTGCCATTGCTCGCTCCCGCAAGGTAAATGCTGCGTGTCACTTTAACTTTCTTGAGTGCTGCCCTCAGCATTTACAGGCATCCGGTAAGCACCCGCCGCTGCTCGCTCCCATAAGGTAAACGGGCCGTGTATTTCTGTTCAATTGTTGTGTTTATGTTATCTTTGCTTCCAACCTCCTTTCATTGGCTGCAGGGAGGTGTGTTGTAATCTCCTTTCCCCTTTCTTCCCTCTTTGGTAAATTCCTTCTCCCTTGTTCCATTGGTACACTCCGCTGAAGTGCGCCTTGGAATGTTGGTATGCTGAGCGGTTGGTGAGAGCGGATGACTGAATAAAGACGCATACTCAAATACCTTATCTCAGTCTGCACTTCAACGGAGTGTATCAAGGGAACGGGGGAGAAGGAATGTACCAAAGAGGGAAGAAAGGGGTAAGGATATTACAACACAGTGCATGTCTTAAGGGGCTTGTTACATATCCATGTATTTTGTCTGTATGTCCAATTCAGTTTTATGTTTTGTTTGTTACATGTTATATCACAGGTTGCAAAGGTAATGGGGCCCAAAGTGAGATTTTATGGCATTGTAGCCATTGCAGGATATTCCAGCTGACTGTAGCAGAAGACTGCAGAAGAGTCCAGCCATGATGCAGTCACTGCAGTTTCATGGCATGAGTGCTCCCCCCCTATGATACCGGAAGTGATTCATACAAAAAGTTAAAGGCCTTTCAGCATATACTTACTGGAAATCAACTGCTCTCTTTCAAGCTCTGCTCTCTTCTATGACCCCCTGCCAATCTACAACCCCGCCCATTCCCTTCTAGCTGCTCCTGGCCCCTACCACCCTCCTTCTCTTGCCCCTTTTCATCACTCACATGGTCTGTCTCTACTGATGCCGACGCATGCTGAGGCACCGGTCCAAAGTCACATGGTGCGCTTGAGCAAAACTTTGTTTATATTGTTATCCACAAGGGGCTTAGGGCCAGATGTAGGTAAATATCATTTACTGATTCTAAAATACCGAATTTTACTGATTCGGTATTTTAGAATCGGTAAATGATATGTAGATAATGATTCAGTAAATTTTACTGAATCGGTAAAATTCGGTAAATACCGATTCAGTATTTACTGAATCAGTATTCCCCATTCATTCATAAGGGCCTGGAGGCCCATAGGAATGAATGAGAATTACCGATTCGGCAAATACCGAATCGGTAATAGGAGGTAGACCTACAAGGGTGGCAGGATGTCACATTGACACCCTTTTGCACCCAAGTATAGTGCATGGGTGCACATGTGGCACACATACATGCCCTAAGGGCATGTTTGTCTGGCATATGGCACTGTTAAAAAAGCACAAAATAGCTTTTTTAACGATTTTCGTTATTTACCACAAACGTGTAATTGGTGGTAAATAACGAATCCTTACAAGTGAAAAGCACTCACTTGAATGCTTCCTACATTAAGGATTCGGTAATTTACCGAATCGGTATTTAAGAATTCGGTAATTTACCAATTCCTTAAATTACTGATTGGGTAAATTACTGAATCCTTAATTTAGGCACCTACATCCCAAAAGCCTAATACCGGTCGGTAACGGCCGAAATTTGGTAATTTTGGCCGTTACCGACCGGTATTATGCTTCCTACATCTGGCCCCATATCTATGTTCTGTGAGCATGAGATGCTGTTGACCCATATATAATTAATTACTCAAACTAGGCGAAGAAGAGGGAACCTAGAGCGGCATAGAGGGAATGCAGATAAATGAACCAGACTAAGGAAAGACCAGAAGGGCTGGGAGAGATTCAGTGTTGTGTCCTTTAATGTATAGAACTTCCCCAAATCCCAGCCCTTTAGGCACCGACTTATTTATTTTTTAATTTGATATAGCACTACGTGTTGCCTTGAGGTATTCCCAGGGGCGCATCACAGGCCTCTTCTGCGTAGTCCACCCCCAATCCTTAAGGGGCCCCCATGACCTTCAGGGGGGCCTGATTCAGCCAAGACCAATTCATATATGTAATATATGCAATACTAGTGCCCCTAACAAGCAGGGGTGTCCTGCATGGCTCGTGGATGGGGGGTGGGGGGGGGGCAGGTGCAGGGGCGTGCAGGTTGCTTTAAATAAAATGCTGTTATATTCCGGAAAGCCATACAATTCGAAAGTGAGAGTCCAAGATTATATCTCATAACATACACCATTTTAAAAAACTAAAAAAAAGTGCTTCTGCGGATAGTTACTAATGCTGAATTTATGGGGCATAATTTATGGATTTTTTGGGGTAGTGGAAAATTGAGTCATCTTTGCCAGTACTCGAACTCTTGACCTGCCTCTTGCCACTGTGTTCAGGTGACAAATGTTCTTAACGTGCTAGCATTTAGCTTTCCTGCTAGTCAAACAGTGCAGTAGGATACAGGGGACGTATAGATACAAAACTGTCTATCACTACAATTATTATTTATCCACTATGCTTTATACACTAGAACTCAATTCAATTCATTTTTATTAAGGTATGGAACTAAAAAAAAGTCCACTTAAAAGGTTACTAAAGAACCAACCAAAAAAACAGCATTGTACTAATAGAGACCCTTACCATAGAATAAACAAGCATTGGCATAGCCAATAGGTCTCACATTTGGGACCTTGTAAGTAAAAAGAAACAAAACTGAAGTGTAACACTTCATGTTTACATTTACTGCATCCTAAATACGAAAGTAAATGTAAACGTGAAGTCTTATACTACAGTTTTATTTTTTTACAAGGTCCCAAAGGCGAAACCTATTGGCTATGCCAGTGCTTGTTCTTATTTACACTGTCCCTCACTGCCAGGATAAGCCTGGCAGTGACAACGGTAAAAAAAAGCTATCCGACTGCTCACACTAAATCGGGGAAATGGTTGAATAGCTTACTAAGGAAGGTGCATACTCACGCGGGCTGTTGAAGGAAGGTTTACGCAGATGAAGTGAATTTTACTCCGTTGGCATAAACCTGGTGGTCCACTAAATTATAAATGGGGCAGGCAGACGGAGTGGTTGGCGGAGAAGGTATTCCATTGCCAGGGTCAAGCTCTAAATCAGGTCTGTTGTTTGCAAATTATTTAAAAAGCATCAGAAGTCCATTTGTGTTTCATTACCGACATAAAGTCATCAGTTCACCCATGCTCAATTGTTCATGAATCATCAATAAGAGCATAGTGTAATCACCACTGTTTACTTTTAACATATCATCAACTTAAACTAATTTGTGAAATTTGATTTGTGCAAGTCT
Source organism: Lissotriton vulgaris (assembly GCF_964263255.1). Classification (NCBI taxonomy): domain Eukaryota; kingdom Metazoa; phylum Chordata; class Amphibia; order Caudata; family Salamandridae; genus Lissotriton; species Lissotriton vulgaris. The sequence continues at coordinate 1,510,331,545 of NC_141691.1, read as the reverse complement.
CTCATTGATAGGTTTTCTATTAGGAGTGCCTACGGGTCACCTACGTTAGTGAAACAGTGGGAACACCCGTCATCTTCATATTTCAAAACCATTTGTAAAGCATTTGTTAAATGAACCTCATCACCAAGGTCCACAATATTGTTGGCATTGTCACTTCAAATATTGAACATATGTGAGAGGTTTCCTTTTGTATCCTCAATGAATTTTACAGATTTTTGGTTAATTAACTGCATTGCCACCACGTCCACATGTTGTTCTACATGTGTACTTTTTAGACATCAGTTCTGGGCTTAGACGCCTCCTACCGCTGCATTTAATGCATGGTTGTGTAATGATAAAGCATTCGCTATCAACAAAGCTACTGAACCTTAATTGTGGAGTTGTGGACCCTGAATATTAACTACAGAATATCATCGGACCTAATATCCTAGACAGAATGTTGAGGGACAAAATATCGAAAGATCAGTATGTATTGATTTTCTATACCTAATTCCATATATATGTACCTTGACAATATATGTATCTTCAAAGCACAAAGATGTGAAGTTACGAATAGAAAAACTATAATTTCCATTATGCACTTTCCTTTCATTATTTTGCAGTTCAATAGTTTGTCCACAATACACTATGTTATATGTAATAACATTTGTAAAGCTCAAAGCTACCCCAGCAACGGGGCTTCCTATTAGCGTTCCAGGATATTCTTGTACTTGATGTTCCAGAGTACAATCTATTTTTCACAACTTTGAGTATAGCTGGACATTCAATATTAAGAAAACTGAGGATAAAATAATTCACAGTTCACATTTCTATTTAGATTATTATTAACACCATGATGTATGAAACTTACAGCATAAATGCTTAGCTCATTATACAAATACAAGGTGTATACAATTATACAACAGTCCAAAGATCATTATATAAGAGATGCTTTCACTGTTCCTTGTGATAGGCTGTGGTTACAGAACAGTATCCGTGGGGGCTACTGCTGCCCAGGGCCTTAGGTGCTAATGCTCCCCAACTAGATAAATAACAGACTCCTTTTCTAAGGGCAACAAGGGCTATAAGTCAAATCATTTTGTCGCAATTTGTAGAGAGTGAGGAACGATTTATGGAGGGTGAGGAACTCAGATATTGTAGACCAATGGTGTTGGAATCTGGCTTTGTAGATAGTTTGCAAGAACTCAACTTCACAAGGAAGCAAGGGTCATAGGGAACATATTTACCGAACTTAAACAGATTTAATCCCCAATTCATATACCTAACAATACCAATAAAATCTGATGGTCTAAGGAACAAAAAACTAAGATAGAGAAAGAATGTGTAGCTGTGATTTCAATCAGACGTATTACATCCAAAGTTAAACAACCTGAGAGACTAAACTATCCCTACAGGGGGAAGATGTTGGTTGGATTTCCATCAACTGCCCTTCGTGGCCAGTGTCATCATTTGGAATTCCAGCTTCCCTGTCACAGCACCCCATACACTCAGGAGGTTACACTGTGATCTAGGAGTGTGAACTAGATAGCCAGGAACACCATAAAAACCAATGTTAAGTGACTAACAACCTATAGTCAAATATACACAGGTCAAAAATAATGCAGTGCAAAACTAGTGAGGGAATTAAATAGGAAATGGCGGCGAACCAAACAATTTTATTAACGTTTGCTTCCACACCTATTAAAAAGAATGCAGGTACTGTTTCCAACAAATGTGCCGTAGATTTTGGTCAACTAGTTTCAGCCAATTCGGGCAACTTACCCTGGCTTTCTTCAGAACCTTCTCAAATTATAGCTACTGCAATAAGTGAAAATGGAAAACGAAATTGGAATAAAAACACAGTCACAGTGTGCACACTTGTGAACATTCAAAATACCTCTAATATAGGAGGGATGAGTTCCACACCTAGAGAGAAAAAAATACAAAGTTATGCCTATGAACTTGACAAAAACACAGTACAAACCAACAATCTATCTTATTCTGTAAATCTCAGGAATAGTTGCACTCACCTATCCCGTATGAGGTATTAGCCTCACCTCACCTGGTACAGACTCAGGTATGTAGGAGCCCCCCCCTATAAAAGTAGCAGTTTTGACACTCTTACTCACATGAATTAAGCATGTAAACTGTGTGAAAATTGTAGAGAGAGCGTAAGTAGAAAACTACTGCTCCATGGTCTCTATTCTGTCTATAATTACACCCCGAGTATATACCAACCTTTCTAATGGTGTATCAGTGTTTTGAAAACTGAGCTCAGTTGATTATCATTACCCAGATGTAGATGTCTCGAATTATGCAGATCTCGATGCAAGAATGCATAACCTCGTGTGCCAGAACCAAAAGATCTAGAATATTTATCCTCTATGCTCCCGCCACACCTTAACTGTAAAGACTGTATGTAAGACTACAGAGCAAGTGTGGATGGCCAGAATGGCAGTCCCATCCACACAGACAGAGCTTCAAACAAGCATACCCCGTGAGTATCACAAAGTAGTCTCACTCAGTGTGTAACAAAAGAAACTCTTGCCATCCGAGTTATAATGTGTAGAGCCCGCTGCAGCTTACCTCTCCGTCTATGCCCCGGTCCTCCTCCCGAGCCTGGGGGAGGTATCGAGCACCGGGTGGCAGCCATTGTTGTACTGCAGTTCCGGGTCACATGACAGTGGTCACGTGCCCGCTGTATCGTGTGCATCAAAGAACCCCGACCTACACGATGACGTCAACAAGTTTAAAAAAAGTAGTTTTTTTAACCATTGCCAGAGTTTATATTGGCCAGCCATGCAAAACTGGTATTCTTACATTTCCCTAATTTTATAGTCATATTGGGATTCAAGTACCTAGATAAATTTTGTGGCGTTCATTCATTAGTTTGGATTATCGGTGTTGCGAAAAAAATACAGTCACATAACCTCACCGCCTTCCGTACGGCCATCACGTGCAAACATCACCGTACGTGCGTCAAAACACGCCGAACTACAAAATGTCGTCAGCGTGCTTCGAAGAGTAGTTCTTCCATATTCCCCTTCATGTATCTTTTTATTTTATTATCTTTTTAATTGGATTGGCCTCTATTAAAAACCCGACACTATCACTATCCCCTGGCTTTGTGGCAATGCTGTCATTTAGGCACCAGGATAACGGACTCTAGTCTTAATTCTCTGTTTGGAATCAACAGTGTCACATAGGAACTAAAAACTGCAAATGGCCGTAATTTCACCACCATCTGTAGTTCACGTTTTAAACCTACCGAACCCCGCACAGATAGAACGGGGGGTACAAACAATTTATTGTGTGATGTATCGAAAAATAGGTAGGTCTATTATCGTGTCTTAATATTCTCACCATTCAATCATCAATGCTTCGAAACTTAGGGAATTACACAAGGATGACAGTTCATCACCATTTCTGGTTGATTTTTATACAAAAGAGATCTCTTATTGAATGTTGGCCAAAGGGAATGCTCCTAATGCTTAATATGATTCAGAATCAGAACAATCAAGGAAAATTGACAAAATTATGTCAATCAATTGGTTTCAACATCAAGAATAGTATATGTGAGGGCATTACAGCAACGGGATAAATATTTCTTGATCCTGTCTCAGCGTCCATACTAATATTTTTTTAAGGGAACATGTAAAGAAAGGTAAATGGCCATCATAGTAGAGTCCAAGGAATCGAATCATTCAGTCCCCGGATGCCGCTATGTAGCCTGAACACCCACCTTTGTTCCCTTTGAAAAAGAAATTTGGTTTTATCTTCAACATGAAATGGTAGTAGTGGTTTTTCTAACACAGTTCAAAAGAACTCATTTGGCTTGTGGTTGGTTTCTGTGTAGTATCTTGTAAGTTTGGTGTTGGTCTTTCTACAACGGAAAGTACTCTTGTGCTCCAACATGCACTGGCGCACCTTCCTGGTGGTCATCCCAATATATCGGTCACCACAAGGACACTCATCATGCACATCAAATTGTCGCTATTGCAGTTTGAGAAGTTCGGTTGCATCCATGGTCTTGGTGTCCCAATATCTATTGTTTTTCATAGTCTGGTCTATGGGCACACAGAGCAATTCCCACATGGAAAATGACCATGCACAGGAGGCAGATTCCATAAGGTATTGGGAACAGTCTGTGTTTTTGTCCTCGGTCGTGTATGTACAAGAGCATCACGCAGATTACGTCCACGTTTAAAAGCAAAAAGTTGCATAGGAATTTTCTGTCCTGGTGTTCAGAAAGCGCCAGTTTCTACGGATGCATTTCTGTATCTCATTGCTCGGGGTATTGAAGGTATTCACAAAAGTCATCCGCCCCAATGGAGGTTTCTCCACTTGCGGTTCGAGAAGAGCCTCCCTGTGATTGTTCGAGGCCCGCTTGCACGCCTGTTTGATCAATCTACTTGGATACATTTTGTCATTAAGTTGTTTCGATAAATTATTGGCATGATGTTTGTAACTGTCCATGGTGGAACAGTTACGCCTCAGACGCAGAAATTGACCAAACGGTAAATTGGCCCTAAGAGACTTGGCATGTTGGCTGTCGTAACGTAGTAAAGAGTTACATGCCATGGGTTTTCGAAATAGTTCGCTTGCCAGACCAGTGGGAGTTACATAGATAGATAGATCTAGAAAAGAGATCCTAGACTTGTCCATTTCAAGAGTGAATCTGAGGTAGTCATTCTGTGTGTTCAGCCAAGCGTGAAAAAGTTGTACGGACTCTACATCGCCTCGCCATACCACCAGGATATCATCAATATAACGCTTTCATAGTCTAATCGACTTATGGAAGGGATTAGTGTTGGTCAGTACATGGTTCTGTTCGAAGTTGTGCACGTACAGATTCACCAAACTTGGCGCATATACACTGCCCATACTATTGCCGGACACCTGCAGGTAATATGTTTCTTCAAACTGAAAAAAATTCTCTTTCATGGCCAGGTATGCTAAGGTCATGATAAAACTCACTGGAGTGATGGAATTCAGCTCAGTGTTGTTCAAAATGTCTGAAATAGTTTCTAGGGTTTCATTTTGGGGTATTGAGGTATAAAGGGATTCGACGTCGAATGACACCAACAGGTCACATTCAGGGTCGAAATCCACAGTTGGTAAAAGTCTCAACACATCCTTAGTGTCTTGTAAGTAGGTCGGCAAAGTATGTACTATAGGTCTTAAGAAAAAATCTAAAAAAGTAGATAATGGTTCCAGACAAGAACCTACTCCAGATATAATGTGTCTAACTGGTGGTGGACTTTGTGCTTTTTGCACCTTTGGAAGGATATAAAAATAGGGCATCACTGGATGACTAGTCTGTAGATAAGTCGACTCTTGACGGGTAATTCATCCTTCATTCAGGGCTTCGTCCACAGATTCAGTGATGATCCTGCTAAGTCTGGGAGTAGGATCTTCTATCAAAGAGCGATAGCACCTTCTATCGCTCAATTGGCGTACACATTCCGCACGGTACATCTTGGTATCCTTAATCACCGTGGCAGTTCGCAATGTACAGTGAAGTCATCTCCACTGTTTGTCGTCACAAAACCAAGGCCCCTATTCAGGACAGCAGTCTCATCTTCTGTCAGTACCTTGCAACTCAGGTTGACTATCAAATCTTATTTCATTGTGCCCCCCTCTGCTCCTGATTCTGACCCTGTTTGGTTTTGGAGCGTGTACCGATCTGGTTGGGTGTCTCTGGAGGCTGATTCCAATGCACTTGTGCTTGGTAATTCTGTTGGTTCAGACGTCGTCCATGAGATCTGCCTTGGGCTGTCCCTAAAAAAGACTGATTTGGATAATCCGGTTGATATGATTGCCATGGGCCTGGTGGTTGGAAATGAGAAGGAGGAAAGCCCCATGGTGTGGGTGGCCACCATTGCTGGAAAGATGGTCCATTGTATCCTCTCCTAAATGATTTCCTACCTCTTCCTCTGTGTTGTTGTCTGTTGGTATCCATCAGGTCTGAGTCGCTTGAGTTACCCTCTGAACTGCTGCCTGAATATGTAGAACCCAAACGTTTGCCCCTGTTATTAAATGCGGGTGCTACATAGTCATCACTTGTGTAAGGATATACCACCTCATGTTTAAATTTTGGCAAATCCTTTTTGAAGTTTTCAATTTTGGATTGAAGAATAGAGTCCTTAAGATCCTTATTAGTTTTGTTCGATTCTTCTTGATTCTTCTTAAAAATAATGCTCGTGACTGTGGTCTTAATCTGGGCTTCCAAATTCAAATTCAAATATCTTTATTTTGATTGTTTCATCATAAAAGATAGTGCCATGCTAAAATACATCGTTAAAACGTACAAGTCATAAATTGGTATTTAAAAAAAATTTGTATACTGTTTAAAACATACAAACAATCTAAAATGCTGTTACGAAACCTTTGTAGTGCAATCAAGACAAGTCGCTGTAGGGTCACTCAACTATATCCTATTTAACCCTCAAAATCCACACCCATCCCAGAAATTTGCCTACAGCTATAACTATCGGTTCTCTCGTGTCCGACCTAAGAATCCTTAAAGCCTCACACCCTACCCTTGTGGACATATTACGACAGATTGGTTTAAGCCATTTGGCCCGTGGGGCTGCATAAGCCGGGCACTCAAAGAAAATATGGGCAATGGACTCTTTGCGGTCTGGACACCAACAACAGGAGTCAGACTCCTGGCCCTTCCACTTTTTTGTAAACACTCTCGTTGGCAAGGAGCCGACCCTTAGCTGGTGATAGAGTTTTCTGTCGCTAGACCTGGTAACTGTGTCCCAATAATCTTCTAGGCGGGGGTCTGTTTTGAGCTCTAGAAATAGTCCCGACAGTGAAGTGGAAGACACTTGCCGAGCAAGTTTCTGATATATTGTTGACCAATAAAGGCTTTTGAATGCTTTTTTAGGGGGAAACGGGTTATTGACAGGATCAGACCACAGATTACCCAAACCCATGGATTCCAGGAATATTCTAATTTGTTTGATAGATCTAACATCCATTATAGCCTTTGCAAATGGGGCTAGTTTGGGAATGGTCCAGATCCTCCTCCATAGGGCCAATGGCTTAAAATGATCATCTATTGCGTGGCAACCAAGGTCCAATTTTAGGGGTAATATGGGACTGGAGCAGGGAAGGCCTGTTAAATTTCTTTAAAACGTATTCTGAATTTTAACCAGCGAAGACAGATCTGCAAACCCCCAGAGGTCCGCACCGTACAGGATCGCTGAACCAATCCTGGAGTTGTAGACCTTCATGGCTGGGCCTATCCTTTTAGTCTTTGACTTTCTCTGCTCTTTAACCAGGGACCCTGAGAGCTGGGCAAACTTTAGGGATAGGGCTTCAATCTGTGGCTTCCAACTCAGTTTGCTCTCGAGGAGGATTCCAAGGTAGAACATGACATTAGCCTGCTCTAGTTTTGTATTGTTCATAGTGACATGGCCTACCACTGGTCTACCCTTATTGAGAATCATGAATTTTGTTTTGGACACGTTGACCTGCAAATCGTGGTCTTGGCAGAATTCCTCGAACTTATTCAGAGCCGCCTGCAGGCCCACCTGTGTTTGCGATGATAAAAGGGTGTCATCCGGAAACATTAGTAGCGGATATTTTATCCCACCCAAAGTAGGGGCGTTGGTCGGGTAGGCCGCATAGTACTGCACAACCCTGTTAAGGTATAACAAGAACAGGGTTGGTGCGGATTTTGGATTGAAGAATAGAGTCCTTAAGATCCTTATTAGTTTTGTTCGATTCTTCTTAAAAATAATGCTTGTGACTGTGGTCTTAATCTGGGCTTCCATTATCTGTATTTCCACAAGGATGGCATTGGCTATCCTTTTGGAAGTACATATGATTAGAGGCTATTAGGGACCAATCCTTGCGGAATGCTTTGTCCTATAAGAATAGCCTGAGGAATTGGTCACAATCAATCCTGGAGGTGCGCAGTTGCCGCGCAGATATTCTGCCATAATTGCACCGTGTATAACGGTGCGTGAATGAGATTTTTTAAGTGTAGTAACTGAATCCCAGTCATCAGTCACAGGTGCTGATGGACTGATAAAATTGTCCAGTATGCTGGGAGTGCTATCTAAAATACTATGATAAGTGGCATCATCAAACGCCAAAACCACTAAATTCTGCCATGATCACAAACACTTGAGCGGCAGAAGTAAACAATAGAAAAAATTAGAAACCAGGATGGAGAGAAAACAGGATACACCAATGTCAAATAGTTTTCCTCTAATGAACTATACCATAATAGTCAACCAATCAGTGTGTACTACTCCGGTAGAATACGCTGTAAATAAAAGACCCGCAGCCATCAGCTGCACACAATACAAGAACTCAACTTCACAAGGAAGCAAGGGTCATAGGTAACATATTTACCGACCTTAATCAGATTTAATTCCCAATTCATATACCTAACAATAACAGTAAAATCTGATGGTCTAAGGAACAAAAAAATTGTTTGTACCCCCGTTCTACCTGTGCGGGGTTCGGTAGGATTAAAACGAGAACTACAGATGGTGATGAAATTACGCCCATTTGCAGTTTTTAGTTCCTAAGTGGCACTGTTGAACCCAAACAGAGAATTAAGACTAGAGTCCGTTATCCTGGTGCCTGAGTGACAGCATTGCCACATAGCTAGGGGATAGTGATAGTGTTGGGTTTTTATTAGAGGCCAATGCGAATAAAAAGATAATTAAATAAAAAGATACATGAAAGGGAATATGAAAGAACTACTCTTCGAAGCACGCTGAAGACATTATGTAGTTCGGCGTGTTTTGCCGCACGTACGGTGATGTTTGCACGTGATGGCCGTACGGAGACTGGGGTGCTCGTTGCCACACTGCTTGCAGGTAAGTAAATCGGTTGCAGTGGCCAAGTTTTGGGGGTTAGGTAAAGCACAGGGGGGCTACAAAGCAGCACCAAACATACACCCCCAGCAGCACAGGGGCAGTGGGGTGCAGGGTGCAATTTCATCATCGCTCACCCAATGCATTTCAATGGAGTCTTTGCTCTTGACAAACAAGCTGCAGAATTTGCACCGGAGGATGCAGGAGGGAGATGAACAAAAGCAGAGGTAAGCAGAGATGCAGCAGGCCACAAGGGTACCGTCAATTCAGCTCACCAAGGCGCAGGGGCTTCGGTGCAGGAGTGCCTTTTGACATATGAGTCTTCTTACCAGAGCCAGTCGCGGTCAGGGGAAGCCTCTGGATTCAGGCTACAGGCATCATCGTGGAGTCCAGGAGAGGTCATCCAATGTTGGATTTGAGGTCAAGATTGCTGGGGAGCATGTTCTGGGTCTGTTGTCCACGTGGACATGAGCCGTAGGTATCGGCTGCAGAGTGAGCAGGACTCACGATTTGTGATGAACAAAATTAAGCTAATGGATTATACTCTAAATTTAGATTTTTCTTGAGACCGGAGGATTTTCAGTTTTCGCCAATCTCTACGCCACGTCTTAGGTCTTACATTAAAATACAGTGAAGGACGGATCCTGTAATTATCGTTGTTTGGAATGGCAAAATCCAGAATGTCCCAACACTTATTTTGCACCGAGATAAGATACCAAAACAATTTCTAGCACTAATGCAGCTGAGTAACTCAACACATTTAGCCATCTTAATAATGGTTGCCTGTCTACATGTAGAGTAATATAACCCAAAAATTAGATGTATATGTGTAGTAAACCAGACACAAATAGCATCATTACCATTTAGGTTTATACAGTTGGTTAACTTTAACTGTCACATCTATGTTATGAATGGAGATATCAAGAAATAAAGAAATCTCTTTTTAGAAAATTTAACAACTCCTTTGCAACGATACTTAGGAGCACCATGATGAACAACAACATTAACATAGGCTCAGGGTTGGCTTTAGGGTAGCGTGACTGGTGCGGCCATGCCGGGCGCTGACCTTGAGGCGGGGTGCTGACCTCAGGTGGGGCACTATGTTTAGCAATATCTTATGATTACAAGCAGCTGATGCAGAATTTCTTGTGCGTCCAGATTTCAGGCAGTAATAAAAATGTCAAGATAATGCTTGTTATTAAAGTTCCTGCTAAAGAGATCAAAGCTTTGTCTGGTTACAGGTTTGACTCACCATAAAGTAGCAAAGAGGGTTAATATGCCTGCTGCCAAGAATAGATTTGTGTTGAAAGTGGATAGCTGAGTGGATTACTAAATCAAGCCTTTACCAGCACTTTAAAATAAATGAAATGTATACAAGAGAGGGGCAATGGAGAGATGAGGGGCCGTTTTGCCAAGTGGTAGTGAGGGAATCTGAGGAAGAGGTTATTGGGGGAGGGGGGCGCACCAAAAACGATTGTCGCACAGGGTGCCACAGCGCTAAAGCCAGCCCTGCATATGCTAAAGAAAATGCTTCAGTGTTTATGTACTTTCATTTACCTTTTCTGATGTGCCTCATATAAATAGTCGATATTCAACCCTTATCAATGAATAGGTTTTCTTTTTATATGAGCAGGAGTTCATAAAAAACTGAATGAAAATTAAATCAACATTGACTTCCTTGTTTGCTGTTCTGCGTTTGCAGTTTGTTGCATTGTTTCCAATATGTAACAGCACATAAGTAAAATAGCCTCTACTGCAATTTCATAATGTGTGGCAAAAAAAGATAAAAAATCGTACGCCTGGATTTTGGAAAAAAACATGAAACCGTCTGAATTTAGAGTTGTCCGTTTGCAAATGTCAGAAATTATAGATGTCAAGCGAAAGAAAAGCATGTTTCCTTGTAATTTACCTTAAAGCAGGCCACAGATGTAGGGCCTAAGACTGGATTTCACATGAATGACAGGCCTTCTTCCTAGAAGTGGTTCTGCACTGGAATAAATGATTTTCTGCGATGCTCAATTGACAAGGCTGTGATGCTTAGCATTGCAGACCTGTGGAGAGTGGTATGAAGCTATTTCTGGGTGGGTATCCTGTAGAACCACATTGCCAACCCACTCATTGACATAGTCATCTAGTGTCTTAAAATCTGGAGCTAATTGCTTATGTGGACTGCCAGGGCAAGTGTATCCAGATACAGTGGATCTGATATCTGTGTAGAAGATGCAAGCGAGCGGCAGCACGGCTGAATCAGTCAGGGTGTCAAAGATTGGGCTTGCTAGAGAAGGGCAAGCTCATTCCAGGGTGGTGCATAAGGCCTGTGAGTGGATGTACAGTTCAAAAAATATCACATCATGTCCATGAGAGAACATAAAAAGTCTGCAGAGACCTGTACTATCTGAGGGGTTTGAAGCAAAGACCTTCCTGAAATGGGCATTCTCCCCTATCAAACTGTTGCCAAAGATGACTGTAATCGTCGTCAGTATTAGATTCATCTAATGCAAAATGGTTGTTCAAATCCTTGGGTCCCTCAGGATCATCAAAACAAAATGCAAATTAATCTTCACAAGTTCCATGCCCTTGCTCACTGTATTCCTCGTCTTGTTTGTGATGCAGGGGACCATTGCAGAGACAGGCTTGACAATGCCCATTAATGAAGGTGATGATGAGGTGGCCAATGGTAGGACCACTGATGCAAATAGTCTTGATGAATAGGATAAGTCTACTAACAAAAGCAACAATAAAGAGACCTTCTTTGATGCTGAAAATGCTGAAGTCTTCCCAAGCATAGTAGAAAACCCCATTGATGAAGATCAGAAGAATGATAATTTCGCGTGCTTAAATGATACATGGACATGAGCTAGGCATTATACGTCTTTATTTTGCCCCGTACATGCATCAACTGGTGCTCCCTCACACTGCCCCTTCTCATCCGCTTCCTGCCGTGCCTGACCTGAAAGTCCTGGACAGAGTCAGGCATGGCGACACAACATCTCCCCCTTTTGTGATTTGTCAATTACCTTGGATCTTTCTATTCTTTAAAGTTCTTCAATGAGTCAGACCGGTCAAACCGGTCTTCGAATGGTCCTCTGTGGCTGGCGAGGAGGACTCCGCTCTCTGATTTTATCCCTGTTGATGACACAAAGGCGTTCTTCGAGGTTGTTTGCTCCTGGGTCTGAGGTGTCCGTGTCTCCATCTGTTTCGTCTTCTCGATCATATGCCAATGGATTGCACTTCTTGAAGTGTGACACATTTCTTGTGGTCCTCTTGGTTGTGTAGGCAGCTGTGATCATGGTCCCTTTCCTTTTCATCACTTGTAGCGGGTGGGCATGATAACACTATTGGCTTTGGTTCTCTGCTCCTGCTTCCGTAGTGCCCAATCTCCTTCTTGAATATCAGACGTCTTTGCACGACGCCGATGATAATCGGCGTAGTCTTTCATCTTTCCATTCTTGTCTCTATCGAGGTTCATTTGTGTCTCATGGTCTGAGGTCGGAAGTCTGGATTACATGTCTGCATCCGAAGTCCGTATCCTGGTGCTCGGGGTCCTCCCGAGCACCAGAGTGGCGGGGCACCTGTTGGTGGTGCTGTGTGGTGTAGTTCTGTATGCTTGTGGCACTTCATTAAGCACTGGTCGGATGCCACGTTGGGACAGTTCAGCTTGTTGTATTGTTTTCTTTAGGGTGGCCATGGAGCGCTCAACCATCCCATTGGAGTAATTTTCCGATGTTTAAAATTCCGGTGATTTGCGAATTCCGTGAACTCGTGTCCATTGAAAGGTGGTCCGTTATCTGACTTCACAATCTTGGGGATTCCCCATGCTGCGAACACTTCATCAAGGATGGGTATGACGGCAGATGGTTTTGTGGATGATAGTTGATGTGCGATTGCAAATCAGGAATACTCATCCATGATAACAATGACATAATTCCCAGGCTTTATTGGGCCGAAGAAGTCGACAGCTACTTGTTTGCCACACGCTGTCTGGGAGATAAGACATTTGTGGTGAGGCGTGTGGTTCTTCTCGCCCTACTTGTTGGCATTGTGGGCAGTCTTGAAGCGTGGCTTCTGCCATTTGATCAAGGGACGGGAACCAGACCCTCTCGCTCAGTGCTTTCTTCATGGCTACTACGCCTCTGTGGCCCTCGTGTGCTAGATTGATGGTCCCTTGTCTTAGTTGGTGAGGGATGACAATCCTTTGCTCTCTTAGTATCAACCCATCTGCACTTGGGTGTGTGAGATGAGCCGATCAGCAGTGCTCTCTCATGTTGATCACAGCGCGCCTCCCTTTGTGACTGTAACGATCTCCAACACCGTTATTTCTTCCTGCAGAGCTGGAGAGGGGTGTCCTAAGATCCCACCTTCGTCGCCAATTTTCATGTCATGAGCTTAAATGATACGCGGACACGAGCTATGCATTGTACTTCTTAATTTTGCCCCGTACATGCATCATCTGGCGATCCCTTGCGCAGCCCCTCCCCATCCGCTTCCTGCCATGTCTGACCCGGAAGTCCTGGACAGAGGCAGGCATGGCGACACAACATCGATGTGCCATAGATAAACTAAGCAGGTGACCCTTCGAGGGCAGAAGAGGTTTGTTCTTCTCTGCATCAATAACTTTATCTCAAACAAAGAGGTTAAATGATTTCATGTTTGGCTGTTACACAGTTATTTGAGTGGAAACATACACAGCCTGATGACATGAAGCAATTCAAGCTTGGGAATTTATGAAAGATGTAATGGAATAAAATCAATTGCAAGTATCCCCAGCCTGGCAAAGTTGAATACTCTATGTGTTTCAGTCTATAAAAAACAAATACTGGAGAAATATAAAATACTGCTGATGTTTAAATATAACTGTAAAGTCAGCAATGGAAAACAGTAACATTGCTTAAATAAAAAGTTAAAGTCATACAGCTCCTGGACCCTTTTTCATTCACCTTCATTCTCCACATGCCGTTACATAGGATCAGTCAATGCCTATCAATTTACCCACCTGGGGAAAATGTAAGTCGGAATTGGCCTTGCTGTTATTCTGAACAAAAAACATCACTATGCATATGATGCTTGATGAATTGGTGCCCTTTTTATAAAGCGCTATGTCCTACACGGTGAACAACCTTTACAACACAACTTTTACAACGAAGTGCCGTTACGACGCAACTTTTACAATGCAAACCATTACAACGCATTGCGCTGGGGGGCGCTCTAGGATAGTGAATAGGTTTAATTTACTATCCAACACCTTCCCTACTATCCACGGGGACTGGAGTTGGAATAGTAAATTAAACTATTCACTATCCAGCGCCCCAAAGCACTATGCGTTGTAAAGGCATGCGTTGTAAAAACCGCGTTGTAAAGGCATGCATGGTAAAAGTATGCTTTGTAACATCCGTCCTACACTCATGTTCCTAGTCTCATATCCTGTCTCACATCCTAATGGTCCGAAATGCATCCCTCTAGGAAATGAAACACCTCATAAAGAAAGATCAAGAATCTATCCTGGATATCTTAGTACCCATGTAGAGGTTAAGGATGGACAGTTGTGCCCATTTCTTCAAAATGTGCTTTCTACAGGGCATATATTTATCTACAAACCAGTGTCTGAGCAGCAGACGGCAGAAAGAGCACCCAAGAAGAAGCAATCACTGCTTTATTAGTAAGGGCAGTGCTGTCTTCTACTTCTATTCTAGCTCACATATTTACCAAATTATTGTATGTACAGGAAAAACTGCAATTTCAGCACAAACAGCTGCATCAAACCCTTTGAGTGTGTGCACATGCATTATATGAATTTGGTTAAGATTTCCTGAACATACTATGTTTATGTTTATGTTTATTTTTCTTGTAGAGTTCTCGAATACCGAGGTGTCTTTGCCCTGAAGTGAGAGGGTGAAGACACAGTAAGAATGCTTATGACCCATGCAGCTGTAAAAAAACAGGTTTTCAAATTCTTCCTGAAAAGCTGGAGATTCGGCTGACGTCTGAAGGATATAGGTAGTTTGTTCCAGAGCATAGTTGCACAGTGTGTTATAGCTCGACCGCCCCATCTAGCTCTTCTAAATTTTACAGTTTTTATTAATCCTTGAGTAGCCGATCTAAGTGCTTGTGGGGGAACATAGGCTATAAAAAGCTTTTGAAGATCAGCTGCACTCCCCCATTTACGGCTTTGTATACCAAAGTTAGCAATTTAAATTCAATGCGTTGTTTAATTGGGAGCCAGTGTAGTGATCTGATTCCAGCTGATGTTGGTTGTCCTCTAGGCAGCCCCAGAAGAAGTCTGTCAGCCGCGTTTTGCAGGGATTGCAGTTTTTGTAGCTGAAATGTATCAATACCCAGGAACAATGCATTTGCATAGTCCAATTTTGGTAGGAAAAGCGCTACCATCACAGTTTTCTGGAGTATTTGAGGAATAAAAGGGAGATTTTTTCGCAGTATTTTTAAGAGGAAAAAGCAGGAAGAGACAAGGCTATTTACCTCGGTGCCAAAATTCAGCTTATTGTCAAAAATAATTCCCACATTTCTAGCCTTGTCAATAGGGTGAGGGCATTCTACAGCCTCCACCTGCCACCAGGTTTGACTCCAAATAGATTGACCTATTCCAAACTCCATCACCTCTGTCTTTTCTGTATTTATTTTTAAATAGTTCTGGCCCATCCATCTCATAATGTCAGTGAGACAGGCATGGAACCTAACTGCAGTGACTTCTGGATCATCGGTCAAGGAGATGATAAGCTGAGAGTCATCAGCGTATGATACCAGTCCAAAACCGTGTTTTTTTAACTAGACTAGCTAGGGGGACAATGTAAAAGTTAAAAAGGATTGGTGACAACGCAGATCCTTGAGGCACTCCACAGGGGAGATGAAAACTCTCAGACTGTATGCCATCCCAGAACACCTTTTGCTCCCTAGCCTCCGGAAAAGAGAACATTAGGGACAGGGCAGTCCCTTCGACCCCTGCATCCCTAAGCCACTGCAGCAAAACCACATAGTTTACAGTATCAAAAGCGGCCGAGAGATCAAGGAGTACGAGGACCGCCACCATCCACTGATCTGCGAATCTCCTCAGCTGCAAGAATCAATGCTGATTCTGTAGAATGACGTGGAGGAACCCCATGCTGCGAGATATCGAGCAAATTGTTTACATCAAAGTATTCTGTTAGCGCTCTGCTGAGTTGATTTTCCAATACTTTTGCCGTGATAGGTAGACCACCTATAGGTGGATAGTTTTTGGGTCCATTAGGGTCTACGTTTTTTTTTTTTTTAACGAGGTCGAATAGCTGCCTTTTTCCAGATAATCAGGTATGTGCCGGTGGCTATAACTTTATTTAAAATAGGTGTGAGTTTTTCGCAGATTTTCTGGGCTGCTTGATGTATAATGGAGGGAGGGCAAGGATCAGTGGGTGCACCTGATTTTATAGAAAGAAGTAGTTTTTGAACCTCATTGTTATTCATGGGCTGAAAACCAGACAGCGTACATTGTAGACTGGTGTTAGGTGTTAATGTATTCTGAGGAGTAGGTAAGCTTGGAAAATTATTATAAAGCTCCTGCACCTTCTCTTGGAAGTAATTTGCCACTTTATTGCATAAATTTTGGTCTTGTTTAATATTTTGTCTTGCTGTGGCTTGGCTAGCAAATTAACCGTTCTGAACAATACCCTAGCGGAATTGCCTGACTCTTTTATTTTCACGGTAAAAAATTGTTTCTTTGTGGCAATAACTGCTTCTTTATAACGTGACATAGTCACATGATAGATGTCTTTTTTTAGGATGTCGTAGTTCTGCCGCCAGTGGCGTTCTGCCCTCCTACATTCAATTTTTAAGGCTTTTAATTCTAAGGTGTACCAAGGTGAGGATGTTTTTCCTTTTTTCCGGTTATTAATCTCTTGGGCGCGATCTTGTCCGCTGCTGCTATTAATCAGTCATCTAGCTGCTGGGCAGCCTTATTGTTATCACATTCGTGAGTGATAGGAAAAGAGTTAAGTGCCGACTCAAAGTCACCTTCTTTCATTTTATCCCATCGTCCAATTAGTGTCTTTGGGAATTTCACTTGTGCTCCAGGTTGTGGTTTAATAGTTTTAAAGTTAAAATGAATGGCTTTGTGGTCTGTCCATGGTAAAGCCTGTATATTAAGGACTGTAATATCCGGGTCACTGGTGAAAATTCCATCCAGCGTATGAGTTGCCTGATGAGTAGGTTTGGTTACTAATTGTTTAAGATTGAACACATCTAGGTTGTCAATCAATCTGTCCGTATCAGTGGTATAGTGTGCTTCTAGATGATAATTTAAATCTCCCAGAATGGTAAGAGGGAGCGAGTCAGTGTAGAGTTCCAAAATTGTCAATATGGCTTGGGAAAAGGCCGCTCTATTTCTAAGTGGTCGATAGATCAATATCCCTTGGAGGATCTGGAGGTTGTTTTTTGGTTTGATGCGGAAGTGCAGTGCTTCCGCCGGGAGGCTTAAGATTGTTTCAAACTGCACTTTAAAATGATTGCGATAAATGATCGATATTCCTCCCCCTTTGCCTGTCATTCTATTTTGTGCGAAAAGTGCATATCCTTCTGGTATAACAATATTCCAGTCAGGGGCTGATGTATCATCAGTCCAAGTTTAAGTTAGAAAAATTAGATCTGGCATGGAGAGTTGAATCAGCTCTTCCAACTCATATTTATGTTTTGGCATAGAGGGAACGTTAACTAGCGGGCATTTCACATGCTCTATTTCTTCATTTTTCAGTTCCCTATATTTTCCTGTTATTTCACTATCTTTTTGACCTCTACTTCTATCCTTAAGGAGCTCATTCTTTACCTGTTCGGACCGTAATTAACATGCAATCTTAAGTCTCACTTCAGTACTAGTCGGGAGTTTAAAGGCACAGGATGGACATTCAGTTTTCTATTTTAATGATACTCTGTGGATACCAACTATGGGGGGCACACAGAGTCGTTCTAATATCTAGCAGCAATTGCTTACCGTACGTTTTGAGGTAATTTTTGAAGGGGTCCTGGCGCTGGTCGCGTTCCAGGAGCTGACGGGCACAGACGGGCTTGCCTTTGGCGCACCGCCGGCGCGGTCGTTGCATCGCATGTACTATGCTAATGGGGAAGGAGAAAGACTAGAGAGTCAACCCCAAGTACAGTGCGGTCCCGGCTAACATCCGGGTACCGCAGGGGCCGAACGCTCAAAGGTATTAAAGAACTAGGCAGGTTTTTTTTTTTTTAAAGATCGAAGCTTTCAAGTGGCATCAAACACAGACAGAAATAGTGCAAAAATGTAGTTTATAAAACAATTCCCTTCCAGTATACTTACGGTTTTCGCCGAAGATTAAAATAAGATAGCAACAATATTAAAAATGGAGTAGCAGCACTATGATATTCCAAATACACAACAGCGGTCAATTACGGTCTCACAGTGTAGACAGGCTGAAATCTTACCCCTCACTATATATCTCTGTGTTATACAACGGAAATTTCCAATCACAAATTCAAAGACAAGTTAGATAGTATTCAATATGAGTTCTTTTATTTATTTCTTGTTTCTGTGATTTTCCACGAGAATTTGTTCAACATTCCTTCCACTTCCAGATAATTCAATCAGTACAATCTTCCAGATATTGTAAACAATACAGCCAACACGCGTGTTTCGTCAATGAAAAATTGTCCAAAAGACTTCCTCAGGGCTAAAGCAACCCGTTTATGTTATCCTTCTGACCGCTATTCACCATTTATTTGACAACCAAAGTGATTCACTTCAATTTCCACTAATCCATATCATCCAAGACTCGATTATTACCACATTGGCAGAATATCCTCGTCCTATTTCAGTAGTCCAAACTGTTAATCCCTATGTCTTCATCCAAAGGCTCACGGTATGTATAAACCAGAGCAAGTTTGGCGTAGAAAATGTGCTTTCTACAGAGCATATATTCATCTACAAACCAGTGTCTGAGCAGCAGAAGACAGAAAGTGCATCCAAGAAGAAGCAATCACTGCTTTATTTGAAAGAGCAGTGCTGTCTTCAACTCCTATTCTAGTTCACATATTTACCAAATTATTGTATGTGCAGGAGAAACTGCAATTTCCGCACAAACTGATGTATGAAACCCTTTCAGTGTGTGCACATGCATTATATGGCCACAGGATTACCAAGGTAAAGTCTTATTCCTGCTGCTTCCAAAGTCATGAACACATGATGCTGAAACAAAGATTGACAAATGGCAATATCATCTGTTTAAACCATTAAACCACTGTGACCAAATATAAAGGCAACACACGAAGCTGCGCTCATTCTTTTCCATAACATTACCAAAGCACTGCAAAAAGCACAACTGTTGCACAGGCAACAGGGGTAAATTTAGAATCTCCCACATGTTCTGCAAAAGCACAGTTGTCCCTGCACTCCCTTTAAATAAACACAAGTTCGCATGCCTGGCACTCATCAATGCTTTGCAGTCCTACCATTGACACACAAATACATTGAAATTTCTAGAGGCAAAGCTTAATAATGTAAGCACAAAAAAGAAAGAAAAGGTCCATAAATATACAAAAGCCCTGGCCTAAGTGTTTGGCTTACATTTACCAGGTATTTACCTATGATTTTACATTGGTCTAACTTATTTCAAGGTTCTGACGCAATCAAACCTTAATGAGGTCCAAACATATTTTCAGCCAGGTACATCTTTGATATGATGCAGAACTAGCAAGGGAGTCTAAGTGCTAGAAAAGAAGCGAGGCAAGGAGGGGAGGGAAATAATGAAAAGTTGTGCGAAGTAACAGATTGAAGCAAATAGTAGATTCAAGGTAGTGAGCAGGAAAAAAAGGAAGAATTGACAGTAGGAAGGAAAGAGGGTAGAAAGGAATTACATTCATGAAAAAATATGTAAATGCAATGGAGAAATACAGCCATAGTTCTTTTTTATGCTATGCTGAAAAAATACCACGCATTTTTCAAGTTAGAAAACACTAAAAATGACACATAGAAATGCACAACAAATAAAAAAATGAATAAATTAAGTTATATGAATTCATGAGAGAAAGAAAGAAAGCTGTGAATGATTCGATTTTCCAAATAGACATTGGGCCCTTACCACAAACCGCACTTTGTAGTACATTTAGTTACAATAGTACTACTCATGTCTTACAAAATTCTTTTCACAAACCTACCTGCGAAGAAGACCTCCGTCTCCTCCATTTTTCTATAAAGGCATCTCTACCCAGATTCTCTGCACAAGCACGTTGATGTTTTTGTAGTAACTTTAAAATGGACAGAGAAGAGTGGCTGAAAAATGGAGAATGCTTATTGCAGAATAGAAGGTGTTGTGGGAGGGGTAATGAGGGGTCAAAGGAGGGGTAAGCAGCAGTTTAGGGTAGGGACAAACACCCACCCAGAAAAGAATAGGTCCATTGCGATTTTCCTAATCCATTATGGCTCCTGTCATTGGATGTTTGATGTTAATTCTTTTTCCTGTCCTTCTGCTATATGAGGGGTTTAGTCTGGTTGGGGGTGTTGTAAAAAAAACTGTGTTGCTTTGGTTGTTTCTTCTCTCCCTCCACTTGCTGAGTCTGACTCTTTGTTCCAGAAGAATTCCATCATAGGCGTCCTGATTTCTGGTTTTCTTCATTCCTTTTGTATTCATCATAGGGTTCCTGATTTCTGGTTTTCTTCATTCCTTTGTATTCATCAGTCAAGGAGATTTTTTTCTGCCTTGGGATTTTTTCTCCTGTGAAGGAAGCAGCTTCTTGAGGACACCTGCTTACCAGATATCCAAGTGTCTGGTGCTATGGAGGCTTTGCAAAAATAGGCGCCCTTACATTCCGACAGTGGAAGACCAGGATCAGGTTTGTGGGTATCTGTCCTTCCCAGAACAGGGTGAGATGACCAATATATTAATCAGTTACTGACATGGATCCTGGTGTTGGCCTGGTAATGGTCCTTCAGCAACAAAAACTCTGAAATCTTACTATGGTTAAGGACTGGGAAAACTGCCATTTGTCAAACAATTGACTCCAGATCTTGTGACATTCCAAGCAATTGGGGGAATGCCGTTTTAATAGAGCACTGGTTTAGGCTAGACAACCATCTACAGCCCCTTTTGCCAGGTGGGTATCATAAATGGGCATACACACTTTTGCAGCCTTGGAGCGCTGTCTGTAATACAGGCCCAGATTGTGAAGCTTCATTGAGGACATCATGTGTGAAATATCTGAGAGAAATTCCGATGTACCATCCTTTTACATTAGTGCGCTTGCTGCTCAAACCACTTGAGTAAAACTGGCTCAGATGGCTTATTCCTGAAGGGTTTCAAAGGAGGTGTTAAAGGAGGAGTTGGCAAATGTTCCCGAGTATGTTCTTTTGCTGAACTCCTGGATCAAGTTCTCCTGTTAGAACGCAGACTTTAGGACAAAAGAATAGGAACACTGAAAAATCAGAGATTCTCCTCTACTCTTCCTCCCTGAGTCTTAAGACAGACTGAGTCTACTACTGAATCTACTGACCCATCGCCTAAAGAACTAATGTAGGGCTGGTCGGCTAGAGGCCTATAGCACAACACTGTAAAGGATTGAAGAACTAAGGGAGGCTTGTGTGTCTGTTGTGCAGGTCCACATCACCTGCTGTGAGACTGCCCTGGTCCAGACCTTTGGGAAATGCCCGATCCCTGTCCTTTACATCGGAGATAGGGTGGGAAATTGTGCTAGCCCTAAAGTTTCCAGTTTCTCCAATGGGTCCAGTTCATGCTTGTTCTTGTTGAATTCAATTCTTCAAATCCATCCTGGTCAGTCAATCTCTATTTTAGTTCTATTATGTTCTGGTGCCTTCAAAATACATAAGGACTGCAATTGTGCCTGGAGACTCAAAATTCCAGTCAAGATGACATCTTGTGTGCAAACTATTGTTTTATTTCTATTGCCAACAGGTCTCGTGACCGCCTTCACTATTCCTTTACTAGTTTTGTTAGGTAATCCTAAAGAGATAGTTGCCTTTGATTTGAGCACATCTCCTAAATATGCCATTATGCTTGGGATACATTGACTGGAATGACAAAATCCCAATATCAATTGGAAAACCAGGATTGTGTCTCTTTCTTCTCAGATCTTTATAAAGAATTGTCACAGAAGCTACTGAGTTACACTTGTACAAAAACAGAATACCACTTTTGTACTACCATTGCTCAGACCTTGTCCTGTCCATCCCTGTGGCTTATCAATAAAGCCTTGACATTTTTCAAAAGCATACTACTGTCTCACTCCCTCTGCATAGAGATTTAGACTTTACCATCCTTACCATAACTGAAGCCATAATATAGAAGTATATATTCTCTTTCACAGCATGAGAAGCAGGTTCTGAGGTAATATTTGGATAACAATCTTCAAAATAGCCTTACTGTCTGGTCTTTTGTCCCCACTGGAGCTTCTTTCTTCTTTGCCCAAAAAGAGTTCAAGAAGCCAAGGCCATGTATAGTCTATTTCGGATGTAATAGGATTATCATCCAGTATCGTTACCTACTCCTACTCATCAAAGACATTCTTGAGTCTTTTCAGGGTGCAAAATACTTCACTAAATTATGGCTCATGACATCATGGCCATTGCTTCCTTTGTTTCTCTCTGATTTTGAAGCGCTGGGAGGCCTGTGGGTAGCCATGCGCTACACAAATACTGCAGAATAGGATAGCATTTCCAAGTCTATTATGATTCCTCTCATGTGGTGTTTTGATACCATTTTCCTTTCCAGTTCTTCTGCTACATACAAGTTTCAGTCTGGTAGAGGTGCATTGCAACAAAGCCATGTTCCTTCAGTTGCTTTCTTGCTCCCTCCACTAGCTGATCGTGACTCTTCACTTCAGAAGAATTACATTTTTGAGATTCTTATTCCTGGTTTTCTTGATAACTTTGAAGTCTTCATCAAGCAAGGATATTTTTTACACCTTTGGCTTTTTCCTTCTGAGAAGATGGCTAATTCCAATACGATCTGTGACACTTACCTACCACATATTCCAGCATATGATGACAATGTGACTTCAGTAATGGTTGCCCCTACTTTGGACAGCAGAAGACCCGGATCCAGATTGCAGCTAAGCATCCTTACCAGAGCATTGATGTGATCTGACCCAATAGGTTTGGGGGCCTCCTTAGGACTTCACCTTTGGGGGCCTCATGTATTGCCTTGTTAATGATGGTTCTAAGTACTGCAATTGTAGAAAAGTTACAGAGAATGCCCTCAGCCAGTCTTTTCAGAATTATTATAAGGCATCATGAGCCATCCATGAAAGAGAGATAAGCAAATTAAAACTCTAAGTTACGTACTAAAAGCATAATGTAAATGAAAAGCTATCCTGGGACTATTCATTCCAAATACATACTACAGACTTTACTCAGTGCCCAGCTCAATCTTTGCTCTGACATTTGGCACACTTTGCCACACACTTCATATCCAGCCATCACTTCATCCTTACTATACTCAAAGGCCAATATTGCCTGTCTAATCTCTGATCACTGTAGCTTTATTGTCCTTTTCTTTGGAACATTAAATTACACAGTAGCTCAAGTCCACCCCATGCCTTTCTGACATTGAACAAGAACTCAGATTGTACCTCCTTCGCCGGGGCCTAGCTTTCATTAGTGCAGCAAGAGCATCAGTACAAGGGAGAGAGCAGGAGTTTGGGGCCAACTGTACACCAACTATGATATTCTTTAAATACCATCCAGATACAAAGGGATGCTGATAATTCTTGTTTTCATTATGGTCCATGGCACCATTACCTTGCCGCTACCCGAACTACAAGGATGAGAGAGAAAGGTAGAGAGGTCCCAATGATTGGCTTTTAAAATGACAGGTGAGGATCAGGAAAAATCTAGGCACAGACTATGGAACCTATTTGCTCATCTTTTTCTGTTGTCTTGAGTGTTGCACCTGGCACAAGTGCTGTATTAAAAAAGGGTTTCAACTAGGACTTTGCATAATCTTTTGTTTTGGTGTCCTCATTTGTATTACGCCAATGTATATTTAAGAGTTCGAATAAGAAAGCAGAGAAAAGACAAACAAAAGAGGAAGCCTTAAGACTTTTGACTTTGGGTTCGCCAGAATGAGGGTCCCCGTTCACTCCTTTTACAGAGAGCATGTACAGGACATTTCGGGCCCTTACCTATCCCAAACCTTAATCCTCATTATTTGCTTCTCTTTCTCCCATTCTCCCTCTCCATTATAATAGGTCCCACAGAAAGCTCTGGGCCAGGATTATCAGTCCGTACCTTTGGGACTTTTCCTGGCCTGTGCAGCTGTACATAATCATAGGACTAAATTAACCATTATACCAACTAAAGAAGAAGAAGACAACCTTATCTCAGAAAGGCACTGTTTCCAAAACATTTGTACAAAAGAAACAATAGCTCCCAACTAGAAAGGGAAATCAGTAAAGCATTAAATAAAACATTACTTCTGACTATTTTTATTGCTCTTTTACCCTTATCTACATTTACACCAATCATCCCATTAATCCCAAAATGTTTTTTTTGTTACATGTATTGCCCTGTCTAATTTTGCAACCCTGTGTATGGAGTTAATCCATTCACACTCAACCGGGTGGACAGGCAAGATCCACTTAAGACACAGTTCCCTGCGCGCCAGTAGAATTAACAAGATTAAAGATTTATGATTTTTAGATACATTGATTGTGATATCCTCATCTGGCGTTACACCAAAAGTTACCTGTGGGAGACTCACGTTGACTTCAGACCCCACAATACTGGAAATCGTCTCACCTACTTTTTCTCAAAACGATTGTATGGCAGGACATCGCCAAAACATTTGTGCTTCATCCACATCTACTTCCCCACACTTTTGGCACTTCACTCTTCTGGAACCGATTTTGGATAATCTTCTCGGGGTCCAATACGCTTTATGAACAGTAAATAAATGATTTTTTCTGCATCTTTAACCCTTTGCCATAAAACAGATAGAGATACTTGCCACTTGCTTGGCAGCTCTTTCCTCCAAATAGATTCGGACCACTGCTGAGAACCTTCATGAGATTGGATTAGCAGCCAATACCATACAGCTATTTCTTTCCGTCCCTTAGGGGAAGTAGCTGCCTTCCATTCAAAAAATTCATTTCCGTTCCCAGTTTTTTAAGTGGTTTAGCCCAGCTTGCTAATTGGAAGTATTTAAATTTGGAAACAGCCCCCTTTGTAACATCCTGAAGTATTTGCCATGAAATGAATTCAGCATCCTCCAACAGCTCACCCCATCTTTCTATTCCATTTTCTTTGATTGCAATTGCAAGAGGGTCTTGTAAACAAATAGGAGTTCCTGGTGAATTCCATATTAGAGCCAATGTGCTATAATAGGGAATTCGTAGTATTGCTCTTATTTGGTGCCAACTCCTACAAGCTGCCAATAAAACGTTTAATTTCACTTTCTTGTAGTATTTTGGGTCGCTAAATTTAAACAAGAAAAACCTGGTTTGGGACTGAAAACCTGATGTTAAAACCTGAAATAAAGGTGAAATTAAAGTAGTGTCG
Organism: Lissotriton vulgaris; assembly: GCF_964263255.1. NCBI lineage: Eukaryota > Metazoa > Chordata > Amphibia > Caudata > Salamandridae > Lissotriton > Lissotriton vulgaris. The sequence continues at coordinate 1,510,306,210 of NC_141691.1, read as the reverse complement.
CCCAAATATTGCCTGAAGATTTTTAAATAGAATGCCCTCTTGTACTACAAAAGGTCTGGAGACGCGATCCCCCAATTCTCTTTTCTTACTCCGAGCTTTCGGCAAGCTATCCAAGGTCTTCTTTTTGCCCACATAAAACTTGTAAAAAGACCTTGTACCTTAGTTATCCATTCTTTCTTGAACTCCAGAGGAATAGAATTAAATAGAAAGGTATACTTTGGAAGGATTACCATCTTTAACAGGTTCGACTTTCCTAGGAAGGAAAGAGGCAGTGAGCCCCATTTCTGTATTTGTGTCCTGCCTATAGATGTTACTTTATCGAAATTTACCTTCGCTCTTAGATCAATTTTCTTTACTACCTCTATACCCAAATACCTGGTACTATGCCAAATCTGTCCACAACTATATTGTGAATTCCATTGCATAATTTCTGTGTTAGATTGATTCACTGCATAGCCTGATATTTCCCCAAAACGTTTTAAAGTGTCCCAGATGGCTGTTATTGAATCTTGAAGATGACCCGTGAAAATCATTAAGGGCCATATGTATCATAGTTCTGTTTTGCGAATTCCAAATAGCGAATTTTAAGGAATCGCTATTTGGAATTCGCAAAACCGTATGTATGTACAAAATCGCTTTTTTATAGCGATTCCTTACCATTCCTAATTTGCGATTAGCAAATTGCTAATCGCAAATTACCCATCCATTTCTATGGGCCAGGAGGCCCATAGGAATGAAGGGGCAATTTGTGATTAGCAATTTGCTAATCACAAATTAGGAATATTTTCATGGGTGCAGGGGTGTCTCAAGAACACCCTGCTGCACCCCTGAAAAAGACATTTGGGGGCATATGGCGTACATACATGCCCTAAGGGCATGTATGGGCGTTATATGGCACCTTTGGTTTTTGGGAAAAAAGCTTTTTTAAAAGAATTCGCAACTTACCACCAACTAGAAGTTGGTGGTAATTTGCGATTCCTTAATGGCATTTTTTGCATATTTTTTCTTTGATACATTGCATTTAAGGAATCGCAAAATGTGCGATTCCTTAAGTGCAATCGCAAAATAAGGAATAGCAAATTTTGCGATTCCTTATTTTGATGCAAAAATGTTTGATACATACCATTTAGTTAATTAGCATTCGCAAAGGCCGAAATTTGCAGAATTTCGGCCTTTGCGAATTCTAATTAGCTTGATACATATGGCCCTAAGTCATTTGCATAAAGACCTATTTTCTTCTACTAACCATTGCATGAGGAAGGGATGATTTCTTGACATTCCCTTAGCTTGATAGTTAGCGGCTCAATATACATGTTGAAAAGTAATGGGGAGAGGGGGCACCCTTGCCTGGTACCTCTACCTATTATAATCTGAGGTGACAGGGTACCATTTACCAGAACTCGTGCAACAGGATTTTTGTATAAAGATTTAATGGCTTGTGAGAAATTATTTCCAAAATTTAAACACCAAATTATTTCCTGAAGAAAGACCCAATTAGCCCTGTCAAACTCTTTGGCTGCGTCGCAGGTCATAATTGTTAAGGGTTTAGCATTTCAGTGGTCATATCAATTGTGCCAATTAATTCCTGAGTTAAGTCATGCAGGTGCTTACCCTTAATAAAACCCTTCTGATCCCCGCAAATCAGAAGACCGAAAACCCTCTCCAATCTCTTTGTAAATATTTGTGTAAAGATTTTATAATCTGAGTTTAGGAGGGAGATCGGTCTATGTGAATCACAAAGCTTTGGATCCTTATTGGGTTTTAGTATAATTATAGTTGCTACTTGCCAAGATGCGGGCAACTCTTGTTTTAAGATATAAATGGAATTAACCAAGTCCAATAAGATGGGGGCTAGTTATTCTTTCAATAAAGAATATATTTCATTGGGTAGGGCATCAGGACCTGCAGCTTTACCTTTCTTTAAACTTTTAATAACCCTGTGAATTTCATCAATCGTGAAAGGTGCTGATAGATCTTCCTTAAGTTCTTCACTAAGATAAGGGAGATCTATGTCCTGTAAAAAAGCTGCTATTTGTTCCATGTCCGGATTTAAATTCTCTGTGTAAAGGTCTTGAAAATTTTTTGAAAATGCTTGTTTAACACCTTGGCTGCTAGGCGTTTTCCCCCTCCTGTGCTGAAAATTGCTATTTTGCTGGTGTCATGACGAGCTCAGCTCGTCATCAGCACAGCTCAACTGTGCATCATGACGAGCTGAGCTCGTCATGAGCATCGAAAAGGTTAATCCCTCCCTCTTCAGAAACTCCTAATCCAGTTTCTTGACATTTAATTTCTTTAATTGTATTCCTAGCTTGATCTGCCCTTGTTTTCCACGCTAACAATTTACCGCAGCCTTCCCATACTCTTGATTCACAAATTTACTCGCCTCCCATCTTTTTCTTACTCTGATCTCCAAGTACCTCGCTAGGTTACTCTTTGCTTTTGTTAGCTCTACTTCATTGGTTATGTTATGTTTCAAGAATGCTCTAGATTTCCCTGTGCCTGTTTAATTGCCTCTTCTAATGCCTGAAGTTCAATTTTTCCCTTTTTTTATAGAATGTACTGATACCTGTTAGTGTACCTCTAAGATACTCTTTGAACGCATCCCAGACTATATCTAAAGGGACAGAATTGAGACTAAAACAAAAGAATTCACTTGTTGAGTGCTTTAGTTCTCATTTTATTGTAGAGTCTAGCAGTAAAGATTTATTCAGTTTCAGTTTCATCAACTTTTATTCGATTATCAGTTTGAATAATCATAAAAAGTACATACAAAAAGATTATGAACACATGAGTGAGATAAAATAAGTCGAATTATAAAGAAATTTAGGTAAAAAGATATGGTTTACAGTTCTGAATAATTCTGGTTTAACTTGAAACATTACGACGTATTGTTAAGACTGCTTTAAGGAAAGTCACTATGAGTTTAGCTTCATGTAACGATTTTAAGGATTGCAAATAAAGAAATGCGGCGTAGCATTGTCTGTATCCACTAGTTCGGAGGATCGGGATAATCCACGTTTTCCTTGGAAGTTTATAGTATTTACAGAATAAAACAACATGGATCGTAGATTGTGGAGAGGTTCCGTCACAGGGACAGTTCATCAGATTGCGCGACCAATTATGAGTTTCCGGGAATGAAACTAAACGGAAAAAGATATTAAAGCGAAGTCTTGTTAGTAAAAACTTTTCATGATTAGATAACAAATACGTCAGATAGGGCTGTATGCATTTTCCAGACTGTTGGGCACAAATTTTTTCGTTTAGTGGTTTTGTGATCTCTGCCTTGTTCCGTAGATCCCTCAAGTGACCCATACACATTAACTTTAGCTGTTTCCTGGAAATGTCTTCTACTGAAGGAGGATCTTCAAAATAGGACTCGCGATCCAGGTCTTTAAAAAAGTTACATATATAGGTTAGCCACAGGATTTTTCGCCATTTTGTCAGGGCTAAACAGTCAGTGATGAGGGAGCGAGTTAGGTGACATTCAGGGTTGGACCATATTCGATGCCACAGTAGGATAGGCTGGCATCGGACGGTGTCAATGATATATTCCATGCCAAGCTCCCGGTGTGAAGCTAGTATCGGGGAACTTTGATGGAGAGCTAAAATGTATTTTATAAAAGCATTTTCAGTGACCTGTAGCTGATCGATAGGTCCGTGGCCCCAGATTCCAGCTCCATAGGTGGCCACACTATGGCATTTTGCGTAGTATATAGTCAGGAGTTCAGGTGGCGCTGGTTTCCCCAATTTCCTCGAAAAAGAGGTAAGTGCCGATGTTGCGCGACGAAACTGGAGGTTCCTGGCTTCAATTGCCTTTCGCCAATTCATTGCATCGTCCACTAGGATTCCCAGGTATGGGTAGACTGGGGTTTTTTCCAGTTTGATGCTGTCAACCATTATTGATTTGGGGTTTTTGATCCTGGGACCGATATGCATTGTGAAAGTTTTCTTTATGTTTATTTTGAGACCAAGTGAGTCCATAAATGCTGCGTATTTATTGATTTGTATCTGAAGTTGGTTCAGGGTCCGTGCTAGAATGACTGAATCGTCAGCATACAACAGTGTGGGTATCGGGCGATGGTTTATCTGGGGTGGGTCCTGACTCCCTTCCAGCATAGCCTGTTCAAGCCCGTTTGTATAAAGGTTGAACAGGAAGGGAGCCAATACACATCCCTGTCTTACTCCCTTCGTTATTTGAAATGAACGGGACAGTTCACCGCTGGTACCAACTCTTACTCGGCCTATGGTGTTAGAGTAGAGTTCTCGTAGGAAGGTTATTATCGGGGGATCCACACCAAGGTCGCTTAGTGTTTGCCAGAGTTTCGCATGCTGGACGCAGTCAAATGCCGCGCTTAGGTCGACATAGACGAGGAAGATGTTACCTCCTTTGGCGTGAACGTATTTACCAGCCAGGAGAACAAGATTGAGGGCCTGTTCCACGGTCCCGAGCCCCTTCTGGAAACCATATTGCAGGTCGGTTATGATGTTATTCTCCCGGGCCCAAGATTGTAATCGGTCCAGGAGTACTCGACCTGCAATCTTACCCATGGAGTCCAGAAGGGAGATTGGTCTGTAGCAAGCGGGATCGTTGCGGTCGCCTTTTTTAAAGATGGGTAAGAGGATTGATGTAGACCATGATTGAAAAAGGCCGACCGAAGTTACTGCTGACATGACCCGGGTGATTATCTGCGACCAAAAGTCTACATCATGGAGGAACAAGTCCATTGGAACGCCATCAGGGCCAGGGGCCTTGCCAGTTTTAGAAGCCCTGATTGCTTTTATGATTTCGCTGAGTTGGAAGTATATCTTTATCGGATAGGTGTTATTTCTCACTGGCTGGGCCTCGTGTGTTACATTATCTACTGCGGAGTCTGAAGGTGTTCCAAAGAGTTTTGCGAAGTGGGAAACCCAGTCTTCCTCGGTTATTGCCACGTCAAGATGTTGGATTTCTGTGCTATTGGCCAAGAAAGGAGATCTTATGACTTGCCAAAATGAGGTGCTGTCTTTTCTTCGGGCACTGTCGTGTAATCGTAACCAAAGATCTTGTTTGATTTGTTTTTTGCGGTCTTGCCTGGCAGAGTTATATATTTTTCTTAAGTTAGAAATTTTCTGGGGGTCTCTCATAGGTTTGTGGAGGGCTTCTTTAAGAGATGAAAGTGCCTTCCGACAGGCGGTGTCGAACCATCTTGTGGTAGGGGACTTAATCTTGTTTTTTAAGTTGACAAATAGCTCATCCCTTATTGTTTCCTGGATACTTTGGAAGCAACTGACGATTGTTTGGGGTGGTGTCTCCAAGGACATGCATTTGGATAGCCAATGTTCAGTTTTTCCAAGGACCCTCTGTGTCACCTCTTCTGGGTCGATCTTGGCCCATTTAACTGTGTAACCATTCAGTTTGTTCCTGGACAGTGTTTGCTGGTTGAGAGAGCTCGACTTTACAGGGTAAACTTTTGCCAGTTTGATGTTAATTTTTATACTGAGCGGATAGTGGTCACTAGTTGTATTTGACCCAGTTTCAAAATTCCCTAGTTGCCCTTTGAGTGAGTGGGAGGCTAATATGTAGTCTATGGTTGTTGAGTAGCCTCGCCCATGGAAAGTAGGTAAGAAATCCTGCTGCGGGTCAACCAATTCGTTCACGTAATCCAAGTCTAAGGAAAATAGGATGTCATTAAGTTTGTTTCCACATATCGAATGTACAAAGTGGGGTATGGGGTTACCAAGTTCGTTTTGGAGTCCACAGTTTCCGATTTTGTGATTTGGGCACAGAGGGAAGTTGAAATCGCCGCCCCAGATTATATGAGTTGTAGATGTATTGTTATCGTTTTGGATCGAGGATAGAAATGTGGCGATCTCTTCTAGGTTTGACCAGCAGTCCGAGGTACCAGAGTTGTTATAGTAGTTTATGAAAATATAGTTGTTGTCTTTGGAAATTGTTATCTGCATAATTTGGAATGTTGGAGACTCCTTTAGTAATTTCACTCTGAGGGGGAGAGTATTAGCAGCATAGGTCGTGAGCCCCCCCTTTGGTCTGCCCATATTTTCCTGCGCTGCTGGGGTGAAGAGAGTTTTATATCCCGCAAGGTGTTTCTTGAAGGCACAGTATCTGATGTTCCCTGGCTGTGTCGAGCCATAACCCCAGTGTTATTTTTGAGGACAAGCCTGCAATGTTCCAGTATGCAGTGGAGAAACTCAGGTTTGTGGGGTCAGGGGAGGAGTGAGGGATTGGTGTTACTAACGAGGTATTTACAGTCTGGGTTTCTGTCGGTTGGTGTATCTGAGCCTGTGAGGGGTTAGAAGAAGCTTTAAGAGTTATGATTTGCTGGTGGTATAGGCCAGTGGTGGTTCCATCAGGGTCTGTGAAAGTTGTATGGATAACATTGTTAGAAGTACTAGGGGAGACAATTATAGTTTCCGGGATTGGGTTTTTTTGGTTACAGGGAATAAACTCCGAAGGTACTCGCTGCTGGATTGGATTTATTTGTTGTGATGTGATAATGGTGTTTATACTCTTAGGTTCAACCCTGAATGGTCAATCGAACATCTCGAGGCAGTCGAAGCGGTTTTTTGTTGGAAAGCCCTGCCAGCCTTCGTATGATTGGAAGGGTCTATCTTGCCGGTATTGCCTTGGCCAATCTCTCGGGGCATTTCTGCTTCTGTGGTCGTAGGTATACTCCATCTGGTTCCATGGTTCATTTTGGGGCTGGTGCCAGTTCCAAGAGGGGGTATAGTGATGTTGTCTCGTTGGTATAATCCACTGTGGAGGGGTCTCTACATGTTACTATGATGCAGTCTCCGCGGGTCGTTTTTGTTATTTTACCTACCCATACTACCCTGCGGACTGTGGAGATCCCTCCCGAGTGATGGGATTCTAGTGGCCTGTTGATGCTTAGCCATTGCATGACCTTGTTTTTAAGTGACCATGCAGTTTCAGGTGTGTCGTCAGTTAGTTCTGGTACACCGGTAAGTACTATTGTATATGGGGTGGCTTCTGGAGGCAGGTGAGCTGGGCGTCTGAGTCATGGTGTTTTTTTGGGGATATTTTTAAGAGAAGGCTGGGGGGCCGCTAATTTTGATGGGAGAGGTGTTGGCTTTTTTATGGGGTGAGGTTTGCTAGAATTGTTTGTCGCGAGTCCTGGAGTGACTAGGGTTGCCGAGCCTGTGTTAGGTGTTTGTTGGTTCGGCACCACGGTGGTTTTACTCTGCTGTGGTCGGGGCGTTGTATTTTGTAAATTTTGGTTCGAAGTGTTTTGTTTTTGGTTTTTTGGGGGTAGAGTGGTCGGGGTTGGTCGTTTTATTACTTTGGGTGGTTGTGATTGAGGATACGTTTTGGAAGACTGCGGGACATTTCGCTGCCCCTTTTTTCTATGTGTGTATTGGTATCAAGAAGTGTTGCAGAAAGTATGGCCAGTTGAGCTTCCAGGTTTCTGATGCTTAGTTGGATAGGTTTCAGATACTGGAACAGGAGGTCTTTTGTTGTAGTTAGAACTTGTGAGGTAACTTTACATGTTCTGCAGAGGTTATCAGTAGCCTCATTGGGGATTGTAGAATGAGGGAGGTTAACTACAGGAGGGAGTAGTGTATTTTGTTGCAGGGATTGTGTTGTAAGGTTTAGCTGCTCTATGACATGACCTGAACAAAGAGCCATAACTGCTACATTATCAGTGGGTTTAGTGCTGCCTAGTTTTGAAATGGCTCCTTCCCTTTCTCCTCGAAGGTGCAAGTCTATGTTGGTCTGGGATCCTTCCTGAGTTTGACAGGCTGCCAAATCGGGGGTTGCCTCTAAGTTGTCAGAAGTTAATGATAGGTCGGACTCGGACTGCGTTACAGATAGATCTACTATAGATGGGACTGTATTAGTGTCGGGAGCAGACACAGTCACGGGAAGGGAACAATTTTGGGAGTCAAGGTGAATGGGGGAAGTAGCGGTTGCTAAGGTGCCTAGGGACGAACGTTTCGCATTCATAAGGTCCAGTGACACTCTCTTTTCGAGAAGGGAGATGCTCTGATTGATTACCTCGTGTGTTCGTGAAATGAATAAATCGATAGGCCCGGTTATTTGTGCTACCTCCTGGGTGTTCTTGGATTTGGTCTTTGTATTGCTCCTGGTTTTGGGCGGCATGATTGTGGTCTGCTGGCTGTAGTTTCCGGAGTGAAAAGGGGGTGGCCCGGTCGGGTCTCTACCGGTCACTAACGGGCAACAACGGGCCCGCCCTTGGCCCGGGCTTCGCCCCAGGCTGCGACCCGCGCGCGTCCCGCGTTGCGCGTCCCGCGTTGCGCGTCGCTGGCCTTGCTAATATACTCCTGGGTAGAGAGGGGGCGTGGCACTGGGAGGGGGCGCGGCTCACCCGGGAAGAGGACACAGCTGAGGATGTTGTAGGCTGGTCCTCGCAGTCCCGGGGCCACACCTCTCGCCTCCTCTGCGGCCTCGCGGCTGGAAACTCCTCACACCGGCAAATATGGCAAGCTGGAACTGAAGACAGCTACTCCTGTAGCACGAACAGAGTTGTGGCGATAAGACTCCTCTTAGCGAGCGGCACCCCAGTCTAGCAGTAAAGATTTATTCAAAGTCCAAAGTCCAAAGTCCATCTTCTTTCTTCTATGTTATTTCTTATCTCAAGATATAAGGATACTGCGGAATGGTCAGACAGGTGTTCTGGTATATGTGATACCTTACTAATTTGTTCACTAATCAAGGCTGAGACTAGAAAGAAATCAATTCTCGACCTGTGGCCATGTTTTTTATTATGAAAAGTATATTTCCCTGCATCTAGTTCAGTTCTAAGACTCTTTGTAGTGCAAATATCTATTAAGCCTAGGTCTTGCATTAGTTGCTTTACTACTGCCCTCATTTTTGGGACTACCTCTGCTGACTTCTTAGATGTGGTATCTTGTGTTGGATCCAAAGGAATGTTTAAATCACCCCCATAATAATGGGAACATTCACTTCATGTAGAAGTAGTGTTTTTAACGGTGCTATATCGTCCCTGTTAGGGCCATAAAAGCACACTAATGCTATCCAGATACCCTGCACATTTATTTTTACTATTACCCACCTTCCTAATGGGTCGACCTGTGTTTACCCTAATGAACTTTGACAGTTTTTTTTAATCAGTATTGCAACCCCTTTTATTGTAACCGTTTGAGAAGTGTATATACAGTAGTCTAGCCATGGCTGATGTTTTAGTATTTCTAGCCATTCCTCTTTAACAAGATGTGATTCTTGGATAAAGATAATATACGAATCACAGAGCTTCAGGTATTCTAAAAATGTTTGTCTTCTAGCTAAGATCCTCAAGCCATTGACATTCCATGTCATAATCTATAGGCGAATAAGTCTAGTTTGTGCAGCCATTCCATAAAATAAAACAGAATACATCTTTCTTCTTCTTTATTTTAGTGTAAGGTGCAGTTTTTGGCTAGCCCATCCTTCATGTGACTCATGATTGGTTTACACTTACTCCCACCACTTTGTCTCTAATATTACTTGGTTCAAGTAGAAAATGATCATCACACAACTTAGAGAGACTGGGTGGAGATAGCTAGGTATCTCTGAAGCTGTGCTGTGTGTGAGTGCCTACCCCCCCTGACATTTGTCTCGTGACTAACTGGACAGTGGATAGTCACAAATAAAATCAACATGAAGGTCTATTCTATTTTGAAAATGTGGATGCCGTGATAAGAAAGCGTTGTAAAGGTCCTATTTATGACATGGATGTCCTCCCTCACAGAACATTCATTAAACATATAGGGGGAGATTTGCGAACTTGTCATGCAGCTTAGCACAACAAGTCACCTTGCTGTGTTGCACTGCATGATGGTGAAAGGGCAGGAATACACTGTGTTTAAGTCAATGCAGGGCATTTCTACCTTTTCCCCTGCCCTGGCGCCCTCTTGACAGACTAGCGCTAATGCAGGTACCCTCGCATCATGGTGGAAAGGTGCCCCCGTTGCATGCAGGATTGTTTTTGTGCATGAAGAGGCACCTCATTTCACAAAAACAATCCTGAGAGGCAAGGAAAGAGGAAGTTAAAAGGAGAAATAAAAACACTTCTCCTTGTTACGCCACCCCTAAGAAAGCGTATCTTTTTGGTGCATTCCCAGGTTTACCATTTCAGGTAAATCTGGGAATGTGTTAAAATTCATGGGAATTGTGTGGGAGCAGCCATGCAATGCCCATGGAATGTCTTCCCAGGGCAGAGTAAGGCAGCACAGCAATTTGACTGCATTGCTGTACTCCAGATTTATGGAGCCACTTAGGTCTCCTAAAAGTTGCCTTGCGTGGTTTCATAAATTTCACTTAAGGTTTGTGTTGCGTGTTTACCACGTTGGGAGGTGCAAACTCAATCCAAAGCAGGTCATAAACATGGCCCATAATTGTCAAAGGAATTTAGTGCAGAGAAAATATGCAATGTTGTCTAACTTTAGTTTTTGTGCCTCTGATTATGTCTAACTCTTTTAGTGCACACAGTGGCGTAGGAAGGGGGGTGTGGTGGGTGTGGGCTGTCCCGGGTGCCATCACTGAGGGGGTGTGACAAAATGGCAAAAATATGTGTTTTAAACACATATTTTTGCCATTTTGTCAAACCGGGGTGACAGCAAAGTTTCCGCACCGGGTACCACCTGACCTTGCTACGCCACTCAGTGCACATATGGCACTAGCACTTTTGATGTGCCTGGTGGAGTTGTTTTCCCACAAGCATATTATTTTATTCATCTACTGTAAATAAAGGATTACAATTATATTCTATGGTTTTATCTGAACCAGACAGGCCTGACAGATTCTGCTTGTTATTTGTAATAAAAAGGAGTCTTCATTACCTTTGATCAGGTTGAAGCTTAAAACACACTCACACACTGGATGTCTTGACTGTCACTTGACTCTAAGATTGCAGTCTTGGCTGTCTCACTCTTGGAGCTTTTAGGTTTCCCAGTTTCACTTTTGAGTCATTTTCGAAAGACCATGAATTTTGCTTTGCATTTTGGGACTTGAAGTGATATTTATCCCCTTATAAAATCTCAACTACAAGTTCCAGATTCGTAGAAAAAGCCTGGACAGGATGAGCTACTTATGCATTGAAGTGGGAAACGTCATAGCTCTGCACTCTCCCAGACATTCACCAATTTGTATTTTTTCCTCTTGTCAGGGCATTGTTTCTGGTTCAGGTAAGTCAATCATCACCTTCCACAGCACCCTTTGTATTTGTAAGCCATTGGTAACAAACTTGACAAAAAGTGTATAAGCTATACCATTGACCTTTTCCCTGTGAAGGGAAAAGGTCACGTTAGCCAAATACATACAGTAAATAACTACATTTACTCCACCTGTCTTTATCCGCCTTCTCCTCTCCCCTATCAGCATGCAGTTCCTGGATTAAAGAGAAAAGGACAAAACAGGTTTGGTGACCCCTCTGGGCCCATCCCCTCAGGTAAGGGCAGGGGGAACACTTTGGGTCCTCAGCTGTCATCTTCTTTGTTGTCTGAGCCTTTTGGGGCCCCCCGTATAAGGGTTCAAGGGGACCCCTTTGACCACCTGCTGAGTAGATATTATGTTAAATCTACTTTTCACTATTCACTTGTTTTTAAACTTAGGGGTCTGAGAGAAAACAATAAAATATTCATTCTACTCAGTTCCACCTACTTTTACTCACTACACCGTTTATTCACTTGCACTGCTTCTTCTCAGTTGTAAATTTCACACCAACACCATACTGACACCACCCAGTAAAACAACTAACATCAGTCTCCTTACTCACACAGTCCTCACTTTCCAACCAGTTTGACTGCCTTCATGCTAACTCCTGGGTAAGGAGAACCCAAATGATGTGATAGTGGTGGTACAGAACGGCAACTGATGGAAAAAATTCCTACCTTGGTTGTATGTCAAATGTATGAGTGGTTGAATGGTGTTTACATACAAACGGTATTTAACTCACAATTTAATTTATTGGTCGTATGGTGGTCAGTCTAAAGTACAAAAACATGGGTGTGACTCCTGGATACCTTTTGTTGTAGTCGACCCCTTTGGGTCCTCAGGTTTCGTCGTCGCTGTCAGGGCCGGACTGGACATAGCTGGCACCGGGCATTTCCCCAGTGGGCTTCCAGGGTGGGAGTCGTTTTTGTTACAGGGCCATTTTTGCAGCATAGCTGCAATATTGCCCCCTGTAACAAAATCAGCCAAAACCGCCTCTGGCAAACAGCTCATCCGCACCCCCAATCCCCGGGGGTGCCAGCCAAGCACTTTGCCAGGGCCGGTGTTGGTTCCCCGTCCCGCCCTGGTTGCTGTCATCATCTGATGTATCCATTGCAGCATAGTCATGCAGGAGGCTGTGAATCATTTTCCGGCACACCAGGGTCAATGTTGCCTTCTCTCCTACTGGTAGACAGTTTCTGGAAAACAGAAGAGCATCTTTAAAACAGCACAGGAGTCTCCAGCAGTCCTGGACGTTCTCTAGTACATGTGTCCCTGGGAACAGACCATACACCACTGAGTCCGCAGTGATGCACGATGTAGGTATCCAAGCCCTTAGCGCCGTGCCTAGCGCCTTCAGCAGGTTCTTTGCATATGTTCACTCCCAGAAGAGATGGTAGGTCTTCTCGTCCACCGTGCACCCCCTCTGAAGGACTTATATTGGTTGAGTTTTCTTGAATGCATGAAGGATTTCACTGGAAGTCCTCCTTGGATGACCATCCAGGCGATTTCTTCATGCTGCTCGGTCAGGCACTTGTTGGAGCAGATCCTTCTTAGAACATTTTTTAAAAATCACTGTGATTTGTAGTAGCTTGGCTAGGGAATACATTTTCATAGTAAGCATTTGGTGAAGTTTGCAAATTTCCATTTGCCCAGCAGTACAATCCTTAGCGACTTTGTTGTTATTAGTTCCTGAACAATCTTTCATGCTGGTGAACACCTATGACCCTCCTTCCTGTAAGAAAACAGAGAATATTATTAAAGAGGCAAGGTACTCTGGTGCAATGGGCCCAAACGATCTCCTGATAGCCATCATTTAACAAGATAACCTGCCATGGGCTCATTTCCTTTACCCAGTGTTTTCCCACTGCTATGCTTATGGAATTATTTTGCCCTCTTGGAGAGGAAGCATAGTATTTCCACTATACAAAATGGGCCCAAAGACGCAACCTGAAAACTGTTTTCTAAAAGCATACTTCTTCACCTCCAGGATTGGGCTTTTGGAAACCATCCTGTACTCATAGAACAAGCGGGATTCAGTGAGCATAATGGCACCCTTGATAACATATGTCTTCCAAACATTGATTGAAAAATATCCAATAGGTTGAGGAATGGCCTTCTATGCTGCCTTTATCAATTTCTCCAAGGCCTTTGACCAGAATGACAGGGGGAGGTGTGGAGGAACTTGGCCTCAATGGGGATTCTGGAGAATCTGTTGAGACTAAACATTGCATTACAATCCTTTACATGGGCACAGGTGTTGTTGGGAGGCAACAAAGGCCTGCCAAGTAAAGTGGTAACTCACAATGGGCTGAAGCAAGGGTGCCTATTAGCCCCTCTCCTCTTTTCTTTGTACATCAATGATCTGCCGAGCTAGGTTGGGCATTGTAAAGGAGACTTGCCGAAATATGGTCTTATGGAATTGTGTTGTCTACTTTATGTGGATGATGCTATCCTATTGGATGTAACTCCAATAGGTTTGCAAAGGCGACTTAATGAGTTAGGCCATTACTCTGATGATTACTTTTAAAAAAATAAATATTGTAAACAGTAAAATCATAGTTTTTAGGTCCCAGGGATGTAGGGCTAGAAAAATAATTCATTGATTTTTAGGGAAAACAAGTAGAGGTTGTGAAGCAGTGCCCATGTCCGGGAAGAATTTTGTTGAGTAGGTGCTCCATCAGTGATCACAATAAACAGTGCAGAAGTAAAGCTATATTCCCAGGCCTCTGCACTTGCTATATAAAGTTTGGGGGCAAAGACACTTTGCACATGTTTTATTTGTATATAAAATTTTTATCTCGCCATCACTGAGATATGCATGAGAATTGGTCAATGTTCAGAAATGGGATTTATTTGAGAAGGTGTAAGGGTGTATTTGGTGCCTAATCTGCAAATTGAATTGTGCAGCCAACATGTGGCCCTTCGTTTTGAATTTGGGCTTCTCTCAACTTATGTGCACACCATGGCAGCATGTTTAAGGTGGGCTAATGATTTATTGGGAAATGATGTATGTTCAATTCGGGCTGCTCTTAGACACAAAATCGTTGTCACCTTGAAGGAGAAAAAGCGTTGTTTTTAGAAATTATGAGAAAGCCTTAGAGTTATTTGAAATTGAGCGTAGTGGTACATGTTCTCAAGCAAATGTATTGAAAACTCTAATCCAAAAAATTATCTACGAAGTCAGCCACAAGAGAAATATATTTTTGTGTTTAGGGCACTCTAGAAACGACATAATAGTGAGGAGTTGTATGTATAAAAAAAAAACAATCGTATGATGTATGGAACCTTCCTCATGGAGTGCATAGACCCATTTTGCCGTAAGGATGAATCCGGTCCCGTGCGAATTATAACAGGGGCCTTGGAGGGGTTACCTAGGGAGAATAGACTTTGTGATCTATGCTGAAATTGGTTGCAAGATTTAAATCATGTAATATTTGTTTGTCCCCCATTACAACTATTACGACGTTGTTTGTTCAGACATGTATTTTTAAAGTATAACATGTCTACCACAGAGGAGGCCTGGAATTGTTCATTAGCTCCCCCTCTGAATAAATATGTTTTGAAGTTTTTTGCTTTTTTAAACAATTTTGGAAGATTTTTTACAGAGATGTATAATGATGTGCCTTATTCTGATATGCCAAATACAGTCCCTTATGGGTAGTATGTTTTGCACATTATAAACTTAAACTCGGGGCAAGATGTAAAATCAAGTGCTAGTTTTTCGCCCCCCACAATATCTTTAGTTCTGATAGGCCAATTATGGTCCCTGTTGTGTAGCATATTCTTCACATTGTAAATCAATATTTAGTGTACTTGAATTGTATAAAGGAGGATGTTAGAATATTAATTGGGACAAAGTATTGTGCAGGTTTGCATAATTACATAATTGGTTGTGTAAAGGTTAATAAACATGTTTATATATGTACACTTGCACTTGCACTTTATTCATAAGGCTGTGTCATTATATGGAGTAATTTTTGTTCTAACATAAATATTATCTTTTAACATTTAATTGTATAGGGAAACTGTAATTGCTATGTCCTCGATTGTTTGTTATTCTGTTATTCTGAGCAGTATGATGACCAGATCAGAAGTGAATTTGTGGCTGAAATATTCTTCAGAAAGCATTACATATTTAGTAATTCATATTTTACTGAAAATGTTAAGATTGCAGCCTTAAGTTTGTAATATTGGTCAACATTGATAAAAGAGGATTGTGAAATTAGGCACCCAATTTTTTTATATGTTGAGAAAAAAGAGGCGTTTTACTTCATTTCTTTTCCCAAATAATTTTTTTACCCTACCTCTTATTCTAAAAGAGCATATTCTAAATTATAAACTACGAAATTTGCTTTTTTTGTCCCAGAAGAAGAAGGGTAATTCGGATGGAAAGTGCTAAAGAGCAGAAGAAGGGAACGGGATTTTTGATGTTCGATTTCAGATCTTACACAAAATCCTCAATGTTATAACTAATAGCAGAATGGCTCTTCAGTGCAAGAGACACTTCCTAAGTTTAGGCGGAAAAAAGTATTAGATAAACTCTAGTCCTTTGATGTATTGTCCTGATTCAATTCTGGCAGAAGGTATAGAAATACTTGCACAAAGACTTCAGTACTAAAATCTTGAATGAATCTGTGTCCTTCTTTGATCAAGAAGGCTTTTTGCATATGGCTCTCGGAGACTGTGGTATAATCTGGGCCACTGTAATGAGACTCTGTGGCCACAAGCGATTTTTGAATCTTTATAGATTTACTGCATATGCCACACAATCCATCATTTGCAGCATAATCTGCAAATTGTAACTCAAAACATTTTTATTGTTTCTAGCTCAAATGGTTCAAAAGTTACTAAATATGCAACAGCATATGTTGCTGCGCAGTGGAGGGCCCTTTTTCAAAGCTGGACTGGTCACCTTTCAGTTGTTTATTGCTATATTTGGGTGTTAAACTGATACTAATGAGGTGCGACCATTGCCCAGACAGTGTTACCAAGTTTAAAAATCATGTAATAATACTATTGCAAAATGTGTTTCATTAAGCCACATAATTTGTATTTTCTTGCCCCATAGTTTATGCAACCTTGCCGCATATTTCTGCATACTTCCGCATATTTCAAGTAGCCCAGGGTTAAATTCACTTTTAGTACTAATTCGCTGTAGAATCAACAACCTCCTTTGGTCATGTAGGATTCATACATGTCTTTTTAAAGTTATTGCATAATTTACATTTTCAAGAGAGACATACAAAGCAGGTTCTGGGACACATCTCTGTAGTGTGGTATAATTACAACTTTAGTATACTTTTAGTGCAAATTTAAATCAATTAGTGGTATGCAACTGAGGTGTGATCTTACTCTAAGGATACTTAGAAAAGCATATTTTGATCTTCACACCTGGTCAAAGTGTAGTCCCACGTGTGCTGTCAATTGATTTGAGCAAAATGTGGTGTGCAAGAAACATTCTAAGATTACTGGCAGTGCATTAGTATGCAAGCATATGCTTAATGACACGTGTGCACAAGCGTTATCATGATGCTGTGGTGGACATTTTCCCATTTTTCATTAACCATTTCAACATGACCAAAAGCCAATGTAAAGTTCAGTGACTGTACCTCTCTATGTGCCTGTCCTATTCCTCTTTTGTTTCACCACTAATTTTTCTGTCCTTTCCTTCTTACCTCTCTTTTACTCTCAAAATACAAGCTGTAGGGGATAGCTATATATGCACCATTATGTAAACGACTACTACCCATTCTTGGCTAACCCTGTAACAGTGGTTGTGATTGTATTCTTTAAAAAAAATGGTAATGTTAAGATTAAAAAGAAAGTGTACAGCAGCGCAAACAAAAGGAAGTGATTTGTCCAGTAGCACTTTGCGAACTAGTGGGATATTGAAAAACCTATAATAGAACATATATAAAAATTGGAAACTGGGATTGGAGTGGAATTGGGAGCACTGGCAATGATGGTACAGGATCTGAAACAAGGGATGAGTTGGAAAAGGGGAGGATAGTGAATAGAGCCCAGGAACTGGCACTGAACAGAGTCCCCACGAGTCATCAGGAGAAGAACACAACTCAGCCAATCACAACACTGTGAATCCAAGCACAGGAATAGCACAAGAGCACTTGGGAAAACCATCAAGCACAGAGACCTGAGATAGATAACAAGGCCATCCAATCATGAGCAAGGGACTGACCCAAAGCCTACTCTGAATAAATATCTGGTGCTTGTTGAATACAAAAGGCCTGTAACTGAGACCTAAAAAAGCTGCAATTGAAATAGTTAAAGAAATCTGGTCATCATTTATTTCAAAATATTCTGAACAACTGCCAAATTTTCATGGCATATCTAACTCATCTGTGAGACTGGTGATCCTTTCCCTTCAAGGTCATTCATTTCTCTTTTGTTCCCTTCCTTTTTACCTCTCTTAGTTCCTACTGGTGTTTTATGGGTGGTGGTGAAGGGTTTGACAATATTAACTGTTGTATTTCATTGTTCTGTGAAAGATCTCCTTGCAGGTCAATTTTCTCAAGAGCTAATATTTATACGATAAAACCATAAAAAATCATGGTGGTGGTAAACATATTAGAACCATGCCTGCTGATTTAGAGGTTAAATGCTGTCTTCTGCTTTACTTTTTGCTTTATTTTTTATTTTATTCTGTTATGCTCTTGGAAATGATTTGTTAACTGATTGCATAGAGCTGTGGAGAACTTTGGGTGTATTTGATGCGTTTCCTCACATTAAAATAAACTGCAAATAATGATTATTGCTACCTATATAGCAGACATTGCTTTGTGTTTGGAAAGGAATGGTTTTACATTTCACAGTGACATAAATGATCCCTTATTCCTAAGCAATAACTGTGGTTGATGATCTCAGGTACCTGCTCTACCTACTTACCTTTGAGCCAGTGGCTCTCCACCGGCATCTCTCCGAGAAAGGGAACAGAGCACCCAGGTTCCCCTGAACCATTGGTCTGAGCACCGTGGTTCGGCACTCAGACTGGGATTGGGAGCCTAGGCATGTTCTCCACCCAGGCTGTACATGCAAAGTGTGCATGATTGTTTAGCCAGCCCTAGATGGCCGGCCAGACATTCATGCACACTTAGGGAGTGCAAACCACTCCTTCCTTGCTCTGTCAGCAGAGCAGCCACGTCCCATCCATAAAGCTGCCACAACAAGGAAAAACAAAAATGGTAATATCTTAGCGTTATTATCAGTTTATTTTTCCTGAATTTATACTGGTTAAAAGCAGTCGGGCAACACTTCTCCGCCTTGGCGGAGGATCCGCCAAAGCTTGGGGCATAGGTAAAAATGTTCTCTGGTTCCCACACACCGAACAAAACATGTAATACATGTAAATGCTTTGTGGGTGCCTTTTAAGCGAGATGTACTAATTCTTCATGCAACCACTAATAAGATGACATACACGCAAGAATGAAACTATTTGCAATTTTGAAATTGTGCATTCAACTAAAGCAGAAGATGCTCTTGAATGGAATGTGTATTGTACCACATGCCACCATGTGGCTTTAGCTCAAGCATAAAGTGGTCAGACAGAGTGGGATTTACAGAGAAACTATTCGAAGATAGGATTTCCCGGACAGTAGTGTATCAAGCTTATCATGTGCAAGAAAGGAAATTTGCCCACTAGTGACTGTTTACATTGTAAAAGATAGCTATAATCAGGGGTGAATGGGCCTCTCAAGACTCTCGGCCCCCGTGCCACTGCACCTGCTGCACCAATGGCAGCCACATCCTTGTTCCTGGGCTTGCTGTGGTCATCAATGCAAGGATGTTCAGTTGCAGGGAACTCCAAATGCATGTTGAGATTCAGCTGGGTATTCGAGCAAGGATCCAGAAGTGCATGGGGCCCCCTTCAGAGTACAGTTCCTCATGTTCTGTTTGTCTGAATAGATAACAATTACGCTTTGACAAGGCTTTTTTCCATGGCTCAGGTGGGTTCAGAAACATCAGTTGTTTTCAAAGGTTTGAGATGCCCTATGTTTTTGCCCTAAATTGATTCTTTTGTGTTGTGATCGCAAATGGACGATTCATGGTAAATGGCTTGTAATACGTTATAAAAAAAAACGCTTGTAACTAAAGGAAAGCACCAATGTTTATGAAGTGACAAATGCAGGCTTATATTGCCTTTCTATTAAAAGCAGGTGCCTGCGGCTGACTTGACAACTCCAAACAAGTCACGGTAAATTATATTTGAATAACATACATGTCAACAAAGTCATCTGCAGTGATTGAGCTCTTTCTAACAAGCTTTGGTGGCAGAGAAAAAGCAGACTAGCCACGGGCATAGAACACATTTCAAAGCCTCTATACGGTTGTTTTCAACCATTGTTTTACAACGCTGGCAAACGACCCCATTTTACATTCCACTTTTCTAATTAGACACATGAATTATGTAGGACTTCTAAATCATTCAGAGCCGTAGGAAAACACTTCCTCAGTCTCTGACAGCTGTTGTTAACTGTAACCTTACAACCTTATATGACAAAAAGCATGCACAATGATCGCATTTTTAAACTATCATTTTTAATTTGTATTAAACGAATGAAAATCATAGATCGCATAAAAGAGAGGCACGCATCTAGGTAGATGTAGCAGTGAATAGCCAAATAGAAGTCAGTTGAAGGATAAATAGTGGATAATGCTGTACATACCAGCAAATCCTTCCTGAGCAGAACTTTTTATATACATTTACAAGTATCTAAATTGCAACAGTTTTCTTTTTACCAGTTAACTATAATGCTTCGTCTTACCATTCAAGTTGTCGTATCTCAAATCTATGGTTTTGAAACAGGTGGTTAACCTAAATCATTCAAGATGGATTAATGATTAGATGGTTCATATAGGTTCAGATCTAGGCACGGTGAAAAAAACGTAATTTGCGCAGATTCACTTGCCATTTATGTTTCAAGGGAAGGTTTGCTAGGTCTAGGCTACAAGGAAAGCAACTTTGTCACTAACCTTAATTCCCATCCTAGCTTCCATCATTACCTGTGGACACATAATTAAAACAATTCTCTACCAAGAATCCGTTTTACCAAGGACCTGAGCTTACATTGACTATTCAATATCGACTACTAAGACACTGCATCAAGGTCAGTAGATGTAGAGTTAAAATGAATACGTCAATAATTCCCTATATATATGTTTTTCTTGAGGATATATTGGTTTACAATATTTAAAGTCAATAAACGCATAGGTTGATATTACTGACCTCCAAATACTGACATTCAACTTTTCCCTATGCATATTGACAGTGATGGAGAACTCTTTGTTCTGCATAATAGTAAAGGTGTGCAATGTGATATTAAGTCTTGTGAATACTATAGCGCCATATGTAACATGGGCACCTATCGAATGTAGACTCAGGCACTCATCAACTTATTTTGTGCATCTTCAGGCCAGTCTTATCTGTCCTATCACCGAAGGACTGCATTCGAAACTGCAAGGAGACTTATGCACCTTTAGCCTTCCCACCACCTTATTACGAGTTTACCAAGGGGTCGGATGCTATGGCTGAGGCAGTCTTAGGACAGTGGGCAATGCAATTCCATACATACCAATGACTGTGTGTACATTCTGGCTAAATATGTGTAGAATGTACACATATGCATGATAAATGTTGAAAAATACCACCTACCCATTGCAGGAGTTCAAACATATGTGGGCAATGCTGGTAATGGGTACTTGGTACCAAAGCACTTAACTGTATTTCGCTTAAGATGGGATCATATTCCTTGGGGTGAAGATGCTCCTATGTAGGGGGACCTGCAGAAAGGGATCTGAATGGTAAGCTGCTTGAAAGAACTGGAAAGGGGTAAGTATGTATCCCAAGTCCTTGGTTTCCGCCAACCTTTAGGCGGCAGTCTGACAGACACAGTCTTATTGTCTGGAAGTCAGCTCGTAATACATACGACAATATTGTGCCTCTGTACTGCCCAATCGAGACTGCCTTCCCCTGACTGGAACCCCAGTGGTCAGGGGGTGTACTGGCAGTGCCAGTGGTCGAGCTGCAGTCAATGCAAAGCCAACCTGTCCTATTCAGAATAGGGCGGATAGTTCACCGCCATCAAACTGCCGCCATCGAACCACCACCACCGGGATGGTGGTCCATGGTATGCTAAACTTATAATCAGGCCCTTAGTCCAACACTCAGAAAATATGTGTCTCTGACTGATTATTTTGGGGCGGGGGGCGTCACTATCTCTATCCTGAATCATAGCTTTTGTGCCACTCCCAGCCTAGTCTAAAGCAATGGTCTTCAGTCTTTTCTTTGCCACACCCCTCTTGATTAAAAATAAAATGACAACTTTCATAATCTGCTACAGTGCTTAACTGTAAACACATACTGTTGGAATATTTTGTTAAATGTTGAGAAGTGTTGGAGCTAAAATCAGTACCGTAGAGGTACAGTAATTTTCACTGATACATACCCTCTCCTTTACCCTTCAAACATTAAATGTTATAATACACATGCATCCTTCACACATTTAGGGGCCGATTATGATCGCGGACGGACTTGCGTCCGTCCGCGATCACTGAGGAGGAGGGAACGACTGCATGGGCTGCGGCGTTCCCTCCTGTGCGATTAGGATGTGACCGCCACCCTGGTGGTCACATTTTCTATTTTTAACATTGCGGCGGGTGCGGCTTCAAGCTGCACCCGCAGCAATGTTAAAAATGCAGGTGTTGCATTTGTATGCAGAAAGAGGCAGGCACCGCGCAGTGCCTGCCGCTTTCCGCATACAAATGCAGGGGGGTACCATAGGTACCCCCCATGTGCAACCCCACCCCCCCTTCACCTAGGGGGCCCGCAACGGGCCCCCACAGTGAAGTTATACATGTTTTTCCACGGCGGAAAAGCCGCCGCGGAAAAGCATGGTCCACATCCCATCCTAATCTGGCTGACGGTGTCTGAGAGACACTGTCACCATATTAGAACTTTTCCGCCGCAGTTGTAAGTAAGGGTGGGTGTAGTTCGCGAAGTAGCGCTACGCGAAGTGCACTTCGCACTACGCGAACTTCACGTAGCACTACGCGAACTGCGTAGTAGCATGTTCGCACTGTGCAAGATGCGTTTTCAAAGATTGCACAGTGCGGACAAGCATCCGGCACTGTGCAATCATTGAAAACGGCATCTTGCACAGTGCGAGCTGTAGTTTTCTGCTGCTCGAGTAGATTTTTACTCGAGCGGCAGCTTTCTTAACGCGAACTGGTAGTTTCTCATTGCGAGCGGTCGCGAGCATGCGCAACCACTCGCAATGAGAAACCTGACCTCCCCGCGTTGAGAATCTCGCCGGGATGTCATTTTGCTTGCTCGCGGTCGCGAACATGACGTTGAGGACCGCGAACAAGCAAAAAATGACCGCTGCACTACGCTTTGCTACACTACGCGTGTTCGCACTGTGCTACGTGCAGCTCGCGTAGTGCCAAGTTGCGCAAACTCTGCAAACTACGCGAGCCTAGCATAGTGCTTCGCCCAGGGTTAGTTGTAAGCCAACCGCGGCGGAAAAGCTACGGACAGAAACCAGGACCCACCAGCCATCCTAATGTGGTGGTGGGTCTTTGGTGGGTCCGCAGAGGATTTTCCGCATCCTCCGGGCTGGCGGTGGCTTCCGCCGGCCCGGAGGATGCGGAAAATCCTCCATCGTAATAGGCCCCTATATGTTATAATACACCTGCACCTTCAAACACTAATGGTGTAATGAAAGGCAGTGGTTCAAGCTTCACTCAGTGTGGCACAGAATTTTTTCAAAATCCCATCAGGGGAATCTAAAATTGCTGCCAAACTTGTGCACTGCACAATCGGCAACAAGACCCTTTCTAGATGGACGGACAAGAAATATTCATGTGGGACAACATCCATGTTATACCATCTAAAAACCTATCATAAAAAACGTCTCCAACTATCGTTCAAGCAGAGAGAAGCTAGAGGACGGGGGCTCCAGGGAAACCAGCGACCAGATCACTGGTTTCCACGCTCAGAGGCGCTTCAAAATCACAGCGCTGCTCTTGCAGCCTGGGACGCCGCTTCTCTGCCCCGTGGGCTCCAGGTACTTCATTGCTTCACACCAGGAGGCACTCTTGCTGGGTTCCGCACCCAGAGGTGCTTTAAAATCACAGCGTGGCTCCCGCAGTGCAGGACGTCACTTCTCTGCATCGGGGGCTCCAGGTACTTCAGACCCCAGATTGCTTTGCGCCAGGAAGCGCTCTAGTTGGTTTCCGTGCCCAGAGGTGCTTTAAAATTACAGCACGGCTCCCACAGAGCGGGATGCTGCTTCTCTGCACCGGGGGCTCCAGTGAATTCAGTCCCCAGATTGCTTTGTGCCAGAAGGCGCTCTTGCTGGTTTCCGCACCAAGAGACACGTTAAAATCACAGCACGGGACGCGTGCGCCCAAGCGTGCGCCCCGGCAAAGCCCGGGCCAATGGCAAGCCTGTCTGTGCCCATCAGAGCACGGAGGAGACCGGGCTGGGCAACCCTTCTGACATCTGATGATCGGGACACTTGAGCAGGTGACTATACAGTAGCAGTACTCACCCTTAAACAAGGTTACTACCCTGTATTGTGATCAAAGTCAAGAGAGTCTAGGAGTTCTGGAAGTCTTCACGAACAGAGGTGTTTAGACATTGAACTAAACTCATCTTGGACTAATTTAGTTTTTTTAATTGTTTTTTTTTAATTGTATAAAACTGCATTTCACACTTGCAAAGGATTGCCAATATGGGGAAGAGGAAATTGTGTTACAGTGGCACGGGCGAAGTAAAAAAAAGGAAAGTCAAAAAGGGAAGAAGAAAAAGTCATAATGATGCCGAGGGTGGTGTTATGGACAGGATAGATAGCTTACTATCTTAATGTGAGGGGCTATTGGATTTCACACACCCTGTCCAGGCCCTTAGGGATAGCACACAACAGATCCAGAGTAGCAAACATTCTAAAGGGTGTGCACCTGACATGTTTAAAAAATCAGGCAAAAAACAATAATACCAGTCCCCTAAAATGTACCAGAATAAAATATAATAATAGAGGGACACTCCCAGTGCCACACAGACATCCACGAAGCTTGTACCACTTTAGCATGTATTAATAGATTCTCAATTCTGGCTGACCTAACTGACCCGTCGGCAAATACCCCACACAATGGAAATGAGAAATTCACCATGGGCCTGGATAATACAGCGAATAATAGCCCCAATAACCATAGGTTTATGGGCGAGCAAAGCCCACCGACACAGATAATAGAGCACCCGTTGTTAGTAACATACAACAGGAAAGAACCATAGATGGCACTGTTCATCAAACAGTGTCTAATAAAATGGTGACAATGATGGATGAAATCAGGGCCCTCAAAGTGTCAGTTAGGATACTTAGTGACACTATAAGTAAGGTACACATAGCAGTGGACTTGATGAAATCATGAGTGGGCACCCTTCCGAGTAATAAACCATCCTTTTATTCCGTAAAGGGTGCTAGCAATTATCCAATGGTACAAAGTGTGGCCAAGTCATCGAAGAGGTGAAGTATAAGTGGTCTTCCCAGTCCCCTAAATGCTGATACTTTGAGAAAAATTCATGGGCACCTTGGAAGTAAAGACATTTTGAAGTCCATTCCCAGACACCGGTTGCCCCCTGCTAATACCAGTGCTAATAGAAATGATGGCCTGAGAGTGGCAGGAGCAGGGAGTAGTACACCAAACACAGCAAATAAGGTGTACATGATTAATGTCACCAAACTTTCAGGTGCATCCTATAGAGAAGATGAGGGATCACTCAAGAATAGGTGCACTCAGTGGATCCATTATGGTAGGGTCTGTCGATCGATAATAAAGCATGACATCATTACACCAGAAAGACACTCATGCCCTAATTCCACATCTGATTACATTGCCCTGACAGTAACCCACCGACACTTAGTGGAAAACCTCGCAAGCTTTGATATTCATACACAAAATCTCACCCGTTCTAATATTAGATGAAAGTACAATCTGACACAGATGATTTCGATCCCCAGGACATCACCTCTAAAGGAGGTAAACTGAAGGTTGCTTCCACTTGGTGGTGAGTTTTGGGCTAATATAATACAACTATCCCCCAGCAAGTGTGAAGCTCCTGTGAAATTTGATATCTGCTGAACCTAGGCAAACACTAGATATTGCCCTGTTAATAGAGGGAGGGAGGGATCGTGATACTCTATCTACCAACGAGGATGGTGGGGGATTTCATGTGGATCAACGACATGTAGGCTAGCAATACGGTCATGGAACATCCCGGGGTTGGGCACCAAGGTTACGTCCCCTGATTGGTTAACATTTATTCACCAGTTCGACATTTGCCTCTTTCAGGAGACATGGCTAGTGGACCCTCTCTTTCTAGTCGGTTATCTGAACTATTATATTCCAGCCATTAAAGGGGGTAAAGTTTGACCTGCTGGGGGCCTCACGATCTGGGTGCGTCAGGAGACCAGTCATAAAATCCGACCTCTTCCGACCCAGAGTAATAATGTCCTCGCAATACGGTTAAGAGTAAGCCCACAATGTAGTATTGACATTTACAATGTCTACGCAAGGGGCCTCAGTGGGGGTTAAGAGTCTGAGGTTATAACTTGATTTGGATATACATTCCTGGGACTCCTTTGTGTTAGTGGCTGGTGACTTCAACCCAACCTTTGAGCCACTTGGAAATGAGGACCAAGATCTCACAGGCAAGGAAAATACTCGGTGGGGCATCCCAAAACTGGAATTAGCGCCCATAAAAAAATTAACGGATGCTACAATCCAAATTAAAGCTCTCTGTCTTGAAAAAGGACTGCGGGCTGCAAATGGGTGCACAGTCTCTGATAGGCATGGGACTAATACTTTTGTCATCGGCCATTCGCGCCAGCCGTATAGATTATTTATTAATTAATCTAAAGTTATGGCATGCCTTAGGGGATATGATTGTGAGGGATCGTCTAGAGAGTGGTCATAACCCCTTGTGCTCTACCCTAGATTTTACAGAGTACATTGGTCCAGGCAGTTTCTGAATTATGAATTTATGTTTTTTGGTATATCTTTTTTACCTGTAATTTCTTTTATCTTCATATAAATATACTGTGCTTTCATGGATGTTTTTCTCTACAACCGAATAAAGCTCGATTTGATTTGATTTGAATTATTTACTCTAGATTTGATCTAGATTTGATCCACACTAACAAAATGCGGTGATTAAAATGGGCTAAGCTTGTTGAGAACCCAGAGCTCCTTGATACTACGAATAGGGACATTGATTTTGTCATACCTGACCTAGAGGCCTGTTGTGACCACCCAAGTTCCCTAAAATAATTACCGCAACCCATAAATAATTTTTTGCCCATTTAGGATACAAATAAGAATCCAAAAAGGAAAAAACTTAGCACATGGTTTGATGAGGACTGTAGGCTGGCTCCTACAATATTGGGAAAGGAACTCAAAACAGGGGCACCAGACAAAGTAAGGGTGGCCAGAAGTAGCTTTCGGAAGATTCAGGAAAAGGCCAAGAAGCAATGGTATGAAAGCAGAAGGCAGGATTTGAGACTGGCATGTGCTAGCAATAATTCCAAACGGTTTTGAAACATTGTTAAATGGGATAGGGGAGGACAGCCAGTCCCGCCACAAAATCATTTCGCCCAGGATGATTGGGTTAATCAATTTAAACCCCAATACACTTATAGTGATAAAGAGGGGGACCCTGCTGTACCCACACATGTATTCTACCAAGACACAGCCTTTACACTGGCTAATGTTAACGTTGTATTAGAGGGTAAAGGTCCGGTTATAGATGGCATCCCGGCTTGCATGGTAAATCGAAATGGTGCTGGTACATTATATTACTGGCTACTGCTATCGCCAAAGGAGCCCCAGTGCCTGATTCCTGGAAAGGGGCTAAGATTATCCCGGTATACAAAAAAGAGTATAAATCCCATCCAGGTAATTATTGGCCAATAAGCCTCATAGATTCACTGCAAAAGGTTATGGGCCAGTAAGTGCTGAACAAGGTCCAAGCCTGGATTGATAAGTATGACATTCTTTCACCATTACAGGCAGGCTTTGGGACCCATATCAGCACTATTGATAAGGTTTTTTGGTTTAAATTAATATATTAGTGGGCAGTGGTTTTAGTCAAGGGTTCCTTGTATGCTGCATTGGTTGACCTTAAGTCAGCATTTTGATTTAGTTTCCCGCATCAAGTTATGAGCAGTCCTACAGGAGTTAGGGATGGCACCTGAATTGCTATCACTTATCATTCGCTTACATGAGGACAATTTTGCACAAATACGGTGGGGGTTACAAGGTAGCGTTACTAAACCATTTCCCGTTGATTGAGGTGTGCGGCAAGGCTGCATAATGGCTCCTACATTGTTCTAACTCTTTATTACTGGGATAGCTAAGTTCTTATTGGTAACCCCCACTGATGCCCCTGCATCAGCAGCAGTTCATATCCCCATTCTAATGTTTGTGAATGATACAATGATTATCTCGAAAACTCCCAGTGGCCTTCAGCATGCCATTTTGCTATTTGAGGAGTTTTGTCACCTTAGGGGTCTGGAAATTAATGTAGACAAAACAAAGTTTATGTCTTTTAACCCACACAAAACCTTTAAATGTAGTTTATGTTTGAATAACCGCCCCTTAGAACAAGTAAGCGATTTCACTTACTTGGGGGTAATCCTTCAAAAAGACGGAAGTGGAACTGCCAACTTGATATGGCCACTTTGAAAACACCGGCAATTATATGGGACTCTATTTACTAAATTAAAAACCTTGCTCACAAAGCCAATTAGCCCTGTACTTCAGATTTATGACATGAAAGTTGTGCGCTCTGCTCTATACGGGGCCAAGCTCTGGGGTTTTGAGAACCTATCTCAATTAGCCATTGAGAAAACAGGTTTTTACATAGGATTACGGGCCTGCCGCAAAGTACCCCAGTGTGCCCAATGCTATTTGAATTAGGCAGAAAATCTTTGGGTGATATTGCAAGAATACGCCTACTACTTTATTGGCGAAGAATCTGGTGCACGCCAGAACTAGCACTTTATGCTTCCGGCCTCACCGATTTAATTCGGGCAGATTGCTAACATAAAATTAAATGGCTACTGGAGATAAGAACTGTAATAGTTAAACCCGGTTTGGTCATGTTGTGGGACAATCCCGCTAATGCGTCCTTCCCCCCAAAAGAGTTTCTGAAAGAAAAGAACTGGGAATTGTTTTTCTCTAATATCCATCAAAATAGTGCTACTTCAACACTTACTGAAAGTTTTTTGGAAGTCAAGTTTCGGCCAAATATAGAGCAATACTGGGATGTAATAATCCAGCCATTCTACTGGAAGCTGTACTTTCAATTCAGGGTGGGCTCACTGCCAATAAGATCGCAGACGGCAAAATGGATCTCATCTGGTAATAGTAAGTGCCCCTTGTGTCCGGATCAACAAGAGACTCTAGCACACTTATTGTTTGTTTGTCCAGCTTATGTGGCCTCCGTCAAAAGTGGCTTAAGCCAATTTATAGGTCTTGAGGCTTTAGAAGATGCGCCGAAGCATCGAGAATTTTACGCACTGAAACTTCTTAATGTATTATCATGGCAATGGCTAAGTTCTTGAGATGGTCATGGACTGTTAGATCATGGTGAACCCTTGTAACCGGAATTACACACTGAAAAGAGCTAACCTGGGGACTGCGATATGTTACTGGTCCTCACTAATTTTGCACTGTATTCATGTCTGGCTCTATGGTCAAGTATAAGGTTTTTGAAAAATCATATATATGAGTGTCATATTTACTCTTAGGTCCAGCAATAATATATCAATTTTATTCTCTGATTTTTTGCATACGGAAAGTTTTAATACTCGCTACGACAGTTAATGTGAATATTTGTTAATGTTTTAATAATGTTTTTAAAATGTGCTGCTTATTTATTGATTGTTTAGTGTGCAAGGTAGTATTTTATGTATGTGCTTTCATGACTTAATTGTGGAATAAAGGTTTTTGGATTGGATTGGCCCATCTATTTCAGTGGCAGCAGCAACAAAACAATTACCAGCCAGAAAGTCCCTTCTGAGGTGCAGACTACAGAAACAGAGTTGTCAAAAATGGCCATGTACTGAATGAACTGCAGTGTTTTTTTAAGTGCTAGTGTGCAGTGTCTTACAGCTATTGGCAATGCTGCAAAACAGCATACATGCTCATTTTTGTCCCCTTGTATATGTTTTGCACATTTTTCAGTGCACTTTTTTCAATTCCTGCTGTCCCAGTCCCCATTTTGGTTATTATAAAAAAAGAAGAAAAAAAAAAAACTTTACAAAAGCCTTAAAAAAATAAAAAAGGTTCCTGTCTTTTAAGAGTTTTTTAAAAGTATGTACATAAGTTGGAATTAGTGTATGACTAGTGTATCGATGATTGAAGGAGTGCATAATTGGTGCATGGATGTTATGAGTGCAGCAGTGGTGCCTTAGTGAGTCCATGGGTGCATACGTAGTACCTGAGTGATTGGATGAATGCATATGTAGGGAATGGGTGAATGCATGTGTGCATGGGTAGTGCATGGGTGAATGGATGAGTGCATGAGTAGTGTCTGAGAGAATGGAGGAGTGCAATGGTAGTGCCTGAGTGAATGGATGAATGGATAATGGCTGGGTGAAAGAAGGAGTGCATGGGTAGCACCTGGGTGATTGGATAAGTGCATGGGTAGTGTCTGGATAAATATATGAATGCATGGGCAGTGGTTGCATGAAAGGAGGAGTAAAAGGGTAGTGTCTGGGTGATTGGATGTGTGTATAGGTAGTGCCTGAGTGAATAGATAAGTGCATGGGTAGTGTCTGAGTAAATGGATGAGTGCAGAGGTAGTGCATGAGTGAATGGATGCGTGCAAGGGTAGTACCTGTGTGATTGGATGAGTGCATTGGTAGTGCCTGAGTAGATGGATGAGCTCATGAATAGTGCCTGTGTGAGTGCAAGGGTATTTTCAATGTGATTGGATGTGTCAATGGGTTGTGCCGGGGAGAATGGATGAGTGCATGGGTAGTGATGAGTGAATGGAAGAAAGCATGGATAGTGCCTCAGTGAATAGATGAGTGCATGGGTAGTGGCTGAGAGAATGGATGAGTGCATGGGTAGAGGCTGAGTGATTCGATATGTGCATGGATAGTGCCTGGGTGAATGGATGAGTGCATCATAGTGCGTGAGTGAATAGATGAGTCCAAGCATAGTGCCTGGGTCAGTGGAAGAGTGTGTGGGTATTACCTGAGTGAATGAAAGAATGCATTTATAGTGCCTGAGTGAATGGATGAGTGAAAAGAGGGTGCCTGAGTGATTGGATGTGTGAAAGGGTAGTGCCTGGGTGAATGGATGATTGCATGGATAATGCCTGAGTGAATGGGAGAGTGCATGTGTAGTGCCTGAGTGAATGGGAGAGTGCAAGGGTAGTGCCTGTGTGACTCAATGTGTGCATGTGTACTGCCTGGGTGAATGGATGAGTGCATGGATAATGGCTGAGTGAATAGATGAGTGCATGGGTAGTGCCTGAGTGAATGGATGTGTGCAAGCATAGTCCCTGGGTGATTGTGTGAGTGGAAAGACAGTGCCTGGGTGATTGGAAGAACCTATGAATAGTGCCTGGGTGATTTGATGAGTGCATGGGTACTGCCTGGAAGATTGGATGTGTATATGGCTAGTGCCTGGGTGATCGGATGAGTGCATGGGTATCAAATCCTTGAGAAATATTCAATAGTAATGGCCCCCTCAATTACGCTGCTGTGCTGAAAGTTTCGGGGTGATTCATCAAGAGGGGCTTTAGAAAAAGGGGGGTCCCAGAATGCTTTTTCTCCATGCTAATTTCCTTTAAAACTGTTAACACAGCTACAGCTACAGCCCAAACTACACCAAATTTGGCAGAGAGGTAACTCTTGGTCCAGAGTGCCCTATTTGTGTTAAATGGTGGAAATCCATTCAGAAGTTCTTGAGAAATTTAAAGATGTCTCAGATATACAACTGTGGCCGTGGTGGATTGACAAACCCTTCCTGAGATCTGATTGGCTGCCAGCAGTTCCAACCGGGAAGTGTTTGCAGCCATCTTGTGACTCGGTTGCACAGTCACAAGTAAAAAAGTCAAAAAAGGTAAAAGAATTAAGGAAAGCAGGCAGGGTAGAAACACCCTGACCCCCTATGCCTGATGAGTGGATCCCACAGACACCCCCAGGGCCAAATAAATCATTAATAAAACAAAAACTTGCGGGATTTGCTTTGGATCTGTGCTTTGTTTTCAATAAGATCCCAGGTGGGCCAGGTCCCGGGGGCAATGTTTGAAATACTTGCGGGGGCCTGTGCAGGCCCCTGCAGCCCAGGGGCCTGCCACTTACCCTGGGCTAATTTTTGTTATTGTGTTGAACCACATGGCCCACCTACAGCCCCAGGGACTGCACCCTTCCCTGGGCTAAATTGAAGTGATGCGTGAGTGGGTCCAAGCCCCCCATGAAGTCCCAGGGACCGCCACTTCCCTGGAGCTAATTTAATGTAATGCTGGAAGCCACATTGCTCCCCCGCAGCCCCAGGGACAGCCATCTCCCCAAGGCACAAATTAAGTGAAGGCAGGGGTCTATTGCAGACCCCTAGTATGTAGATCACAACCTCCCCAGTGCTATACATAAGATGGGAGGTGGGCACTTGGTCCCACTCCAGGAGCCCTCCAAGGCCCTGTGGGGTGCCCACCCCCGGACATTGCTGTTTGCTATGGCATGGCGGAAGAACTGCTCCCACCATGCCATAGCAAGCTGTGCTTCGCTTCATGGAAGCTAGAGTATGGAAAAATATATACCTGTAACCTTGAGTCCAGGAGAACCCTTTTTGCTTTCCCAATAAACGAAATACCACATACTTTCTATTCACATAATTTCACTGCTAAACATACCACATTGTTCCACCACACACAACGCTCATCCACTCTACACCAAAAAACATTAGTAAAAACTGTTTACATTTACAATGCCAATAGCTCTAACTCTAGCAGATGCGAAATCTATTACATTGCAAATGCTTCTTTAACTAGTAGTCGCATTTGCAGAGTGATGGAAAAAGGATGCAGCTCCTCCAACCAGCGCTCAGGAATTTCACTAGGTAGGACTTACTGGAGGTGGCCTTCTTAGCCCCCAAAGTCCTTCAGGAGTAAATTGGACGTCATCCCTCATCCTGTAGTCTGCCAAGAGGCGCGTTTGCAGAGTGGTGGAGAAAGAGGACATGGCCTCTGAAGATGTCTTAGCAATCCAACTGTGTGGGACTTTCTAGAGGTATCAAGAGGGGTATTTGGCCTCCAAGGACATTCCTGGAGCCAACTACCCCTCCTATTACCTCCAGTAAGACTCAGACAGCAGGATTGCTAAGGTCTCATAGCAGGCCACACACCCTTTGCCCACCACTCTGCAGGCACACTCCCCTGCATGCTCTAGCACACCTTTTACCTCCAGTAAGCCCCACACAGCAGGATTTCTGAGAGGTGGACACAGGCCTTGCCTCCTTTTTCCACCACTCTACAAATGCACCTCCTGGTGCGGTCTTGGTTGGGGGATGAAGTCCCATTTCCTCCCAGGGACCCTCAGGAATGAAGGGGACTTAATCCGCCAACCCAAAATGTGACACAAGGCTTGTTTGCACAATGGTGCAGTGAGGGGGCGGGCCTCCCACAACCTCGGCTTTTCCTTTTCTTTTCTTTTTGGAAGGGGGCTGTGTGGCCCCCCTTTCCTTAAGTTTTTTTGGGCCCTGGGGACCCCAACCGCGAGGGCCTCAGCATTTTATCTGTTTATTAAAAAAAATTAAAATGGGACCCTATCCCCGGGGCCTGGCCTGCCTGGAGCTTTTTGGGGGAAGGGGGCTGTGTGGCCCCCCCTCCTGAGGCCAATAATGGCCCAGGGGACCCCATCCTCCAGTGCCCGGTGTTATTTTAAAATAAATAATATGGGAAGGGGGCTGCGTGGCCTCCTTCCCTGGGCCACTATTGGCCATCAGGACCCATTCCCCCAGGGCCTTGCCTACTTTTTTTATTGTATTTACAGGAGGGGGGGGCATGTGGCTCTCCTTCCCTGGGACACTATTGGCCTGAGGACCCCATCATCTGAGGCTTGGCCTATTTTTTTATTGTTTAATTAGGGGGGCTACGTGGCCCACCTTCCCTGGGCAATTTCTGACCTCTGGGACCCCATCCCCCTGGGGCTGGCACTCAAGTTGGGGACAATGGGGGGAGCCCCAATGCCCCCATGGTCCCTGACAGCTCCCCGCCTCCTGCGAGAGACAGCATCGAATTTGGGCAAGGGCATACAACTTGCCCAAACATGCAGTTCCCCTTGCCCAAAATCAATTCTGCTTTGCTTCTTAGAAGCAAGAGCAGGTTTCCTGATCTCACTTCCAAGAAGCAAAGCAATGTTTGCTATGGCAGGGTGTGAGCCATAGCTCACAGCAATGTCCCTTGGGTAGGCACCCCAGGAATTGCAGGAGCTGTCACGGGGGGGTGGCAGTGCCCAGGTGCATCAAGGGCTCTAGAAGGGGTGCCGCGCGCCCCCTCCCAACTGATTAAAGCACCAGGAAGGTGGTGGTCCTCAGGTCCCGGGGGTCCACAACAGACCCCTGTATTTAAATAATTAGTGCCCTGGGGAGGTGGTGGTCCCCGTGGCAGTGTGGGGGGCAGGAGCCCCCCACTTTATCATTTTGATTTAAACCCCGGGGAGGTAGCGGTCCCGGGGCTTGGGGGGCCTGTGAGGCCCCCTGCCTATAATGATGAATGCCCCTTGGTGGTGGTGGTCCCTGGGGCAGTGTGCGGGGGGCAGAAGCCACCCCATGAATTTTTTTATGAGCCCAGAGGAGTTGAAGGTCCCCGGGGCTGCGGAGGGGGCTGCATGCCCCCCACACATCTATACTACTATTATAAAGGAAGAACTTTGAGGCTCTGAGGCGGGTAAACTCGGGAACCACAGCGCCAATCCACACAGCCGATACATCCTTGTAATCCTCAGGGTGTGCAGATGGACATAGGCTATATAAATTAAAAATAAATACGTTATTAAAAAATATAAGTTAAAAAAAAAGTAGTCCCTTCAAAGTAGCGCCGGCCGCGATGTGCGTGCTGACATCAGGAGCAGCGTATACGTGAGGAGCGGCGTACAGGAGCGGCGGAGAACAGCGTGGGGAGGAGCGGCGGAGATAAGCGCGGGGAGGAGCAGTGACGAGGAGCGGCGGAGATCAGGGAAGCAGCAGACATGACCGGCGGACAGGCGGTGAGGATCGGCAGGCAGACAGTGAGGAGCGGCGGTGGGGAGGAGCGGTCAGCGGCGGATGAGGTAGGGTGCCAAGTTACCAGTCAGCAAAGTAAACGTGACGGAGGAGCGGCGGCGGGGAGGAGTGGTGAGCGAGCCACAGGTACCGGAGGAAAAACAAACGTGTGCAGGAAAAAGTAACGTGGGCAGGCCCTGACCCAGCCTGGGCTTATACAAAAGGAATTGCCGCAACCTGCGCTTAATTTTTTTAACATTTTCTAGGCCGAATTCATGCACCCAGCGGGAATTCGGCCGATTTAATTTTTTAATGGGGGGGGGGCCTGGGGGTCCTTGTGGGACCCACTGAGCAGGCCTAAGGGGTCAGGGTGTTTCTACCCTGCCCCCTTTTCTTGCACTTTATAAGTGTTTTTAACTGTTTTCTTGTGACTCGGTTACCTAGTCACAAGATGGCTGCCAACACTTTCTGGTTTGGAGTGTGGGCAGCCAATCAAAATGAAGCTCATGCTCGGGAGGATTCGCGAATCCTCTTTGGTGCTGAGATATCAATATTTTTATTTTTGGGATTCCTCAGTGTTATAAATGAGATCTCTGGTTGGCGGATGCTTGCGCCAAAACCAGCAGGGACCACCACTCTAGTCAGAGATTGGGAGTTACACGCCAAAGATAACCCCTGCTCACCCCTCCCTTGGTAGCTTGGCAGGAGCAGTCAGGCTTATCCCGGATGCCATGTGTAAAGCATTTGTGCACACACACAACAGCAACACCATCCCAGGCACACTACAAAAGGAAATCCACACAAGGTTATATCAAAAATAGGGTTTGAATTCTCAAAACACATTAGAATAGTAAACACATAATGTACACTGTGCCAACTGGCACTGGGCAATATTTACAAGGGATTATATACACCTAACAGGGCCCCATGGACCACTGTCAGAACCATCACAAAGTGAACTTAGTAAAAGTAAACTAGATCATAAACGTACAACCAGTAAACACTGGTAATCACTGTACCTAGCATCAGTCTGTGACATAAACTACATTTTCACAGTATCACACAAGCCTAAATACAATAGACCTTAACCTCTTAAGTATAACTCACATTAGGGGCATAAATCATAGAGTGAAACATAATCTCACTAGCATAAACCATGATATGCAGACCAACCTCACAATCATAAACCACAGTTTAGAGGTTTAAAACAGGGTGTGTTAAACATATTACACACAGTACATTTCCTAGCACCAAAATCACATTTAACACATAAATCATATTAGGGCCTGGTGCCCTATAAATCTAACCGTCCCCCTGGCCAATCTGCCATCCAAAAAGGGGCTCAAGTGCCCTGTGTCCAGAATGTCAGGGCACACTGCCAATGCAGTGAAAGCCAAGGGTGCGTCTTTGCGCAAACCTAAATGTAGCCGCTGCCCACTATTTGCTGGGCAGCTAGGAAAGTGTGGGGCAAAGGAGTGCATCTCATTACTGACTTTGCAAGACCCCAAAAGAACTGTGTGCCTAAAAAGGTGCAGCTGGCACTAATTGCTGTGCAGCTGTAAAAGTTAAAATGCGGCATGGGCTCTCACTGGCCCTTGAAATAAATGTGCCCAACATTGGAGCCATCTGGCTCTGGAATGAAGCATGTCCCCAAGCAGTGGGTAAAGGACACAGGCCCCTCTGGCCATGTGAACAATTAGGTGTCCCCTCGGTTGGAGTCATCTGGTCTCTGAAACAAATACTCCGGAGCGTTGGAGCTCACTGGCTCTGATAATTAATCTGTCCCCATGGAGCGCACTGGCTCTAGAAATAATCATGCTCATCACTAAGGCCACGTGGGCTCTAAAACTCAAGATGCCCCGCCGTCGGAGCGCCCCGCAACGGCGGGACCGTGCAGGCACCAACACTGTGCTTCACTACGCACTGGGGGCTTCTAAATCAAATTTGCCCCATCACTGGAGACGCCCCATTATCAAGCGGGGGCTGCTCTGGGAAAGAAGGGATCCAGCGCAGTGCCTTCTTTGGCACACACACTCGAGAGGCAGGTTGGAGCCGCCCACTGTCAAGCGGGGCTGCTCAGCACTGAACGGGTGCCTCGATCTGGCGCCCTCCAGGCAGCTCTACTCACTAGGCTGCTCTCCGGGGGCGGCTGGGGGAAGCTGTCTCTTCTTCGCGGTCAGTGCGACGCGGGGCTCTACCTCGAGCATGGGAGCCCCGTGCCACAAACTCACACTGGCCTCTTCTGGTTTGGTTGCAGGCCCCGCCCACATCAAAGGGCAGGCCTTCCTGACTTCCGGTTTTCGGCGAGGTCAGCTGTGGTGATTCTCTCTGTGGCAAGAGGGGTAGGCTCCCTCAACAAATAAATGTAGAAGTGTGGTGGGCACCCGCTGTGAAAATAGCACTATAAGTGGGGTGGGCGCCTGCAATTCTGAAA
Organism: Lissotriton vulgaris; assembly: GCF_964263255.1. Lineage (NCBI taxonomy): Eukaryota > Metazoa > Chordata > Amphibia > Caudata > Salamandridae > Lissotriton > Lissotriton vulgaris. Next base: position 1,510,269,296 of record NC_141691.1, on the reverse strand, counting down.
CAGATATAGAGCGGCCATGTGGGGTGGGCACCCACGAAGTCCATGGCAATTTCGGGGGAATCCCTATGCTGGGGATTCCCTCCAGGCGAGAGGCAGCTCGGCGCTGCAAAGCTCATGGTCTCCCTCAGCTGGGCAAGTGTAAAAGCAGAATAAAGTGCTCCTCTTGGGCTGGAAGGCTATAGAAAGCCTTGGTAAAAGCAAGAATAAAGAGCAACAGGTGCCAGCAGTCCTGGAGGCATCAAGGGGGTAATGTATGGCCCAGGGGTCAGCACACAGGGCACTCCTGCAAGGAGGCAGCCCCCATGGCGGTCCCTTGTGGGTCCCACCAGCAGCAAGTCTCCCTCTTCAGGATCCAAAAAGCAGAACATTTTCATGGGGTCACAGCCCCTTGTTATACCATTAAATCCTTTGTCTACAACTGTAGGGAAAGGGGAGAACCAGATACAACATGTTCAGGAGAACTTTGTTTTGCTTAGCTCCCCTCTCTATTCACAGGACAGGCCAGGGACATCAGACGCACCACAGGAGGTGGAGCCAGCATTGTGGAGGGAAGGCACAGCCCTATTCAGGTCCCAGGTGCAACTCCTCCCTCCCATCTACATGCAGATTTCCCTATTCACCACCGCGCAGACCCATCCTGGTTCCTGGAGCTAACCACGCCAGCCAGCCCCTGTAAATCACAAGCCAGACAGGCAATTCACATCAGGCAGTCAGACACACTGCACACAGAAATGCCAACTTCTAAATGTGCCACTTCTCCACTAGTCACAATAAATCTGCACACACCATTGCGCAGCATTTATTCTCACAAGTTCGCACATAACAAACTCACCCCTGAACTCCTCTCACATCAGGAATTACCATGGGCACACATATCCCCCATGCATCCATTCACACACAAGGCAGGTAATGAGTGAAAATCCAAAGATTTATTTGTGGTAAAACTTTATAACACGTTTCGGCCACATCGCCTTGATCACATGGTCCACAGCACTTCAGTCCCACATGATAACCACTGCTGTCAGTACCAGAATATAAAAAAACCAAGAAAGCAATACAAGTGCATTGCTTACATGGGTGCCATCTTAAAACAGCAGAACATATTGTAAATTATAATAGTCAAAGTCAAAGTCAAAGAAAACTTTTTTTCGGCTGTATAGCCATAAAAGCACACTTTGTAAAAACATACATGTAAAGCCAAGCTGCTATTGCGCAACAATATACACATATTTTGAGACGAATATAAAATATCCTCAGGGAGCCAAAAAGAGCGCTAAAGTGCAAAATTATAAGGTATTTTCAGGCCCAGAGATCACACATCGCATGATAATCAACAACCTTTGATGCCAATTGAGAACGGGCCGACATAATCACCTCTTAAGAACATTTAAAACCAGTACAAAAAATAGATGTTATAAACAATAAAAAAAAGTTTAGAAAAAAGCTATAAGTACAGAAAGATTTTCAGAGCAATTTCTTTCATGGAAGAATATGCAGATTTAAATTAGCAGCATGATCATTAGATGGGCACGCTAGGGTTATACCTGAGCTCTGTTTCTCTATAATGCCTCTACGCATGCACCACATCGCAAACAAGAATCTAGAAATTGCAAAGGCAAATAATGGGCGTGACTCATATTTTAGTAGCCTGTATGCCTCAGTGTGTTCTCTAATTCCCATATTTCTACACAACTGTAGCACCCATTTGGACATTGGCCTTCTATACGCAGGGCAAAAGAGTAGAACATGAAGTTCTGTCTCTTTGGTCAACATACTCCCAGGGGAGTCCAATTTGGGGCCTCCCTTCCACTTATTTGTAAATACTCTAAGGGGGAGCGCCCCATGTACAAATTGCAAAAACAATTTCTTAGCAAGAAATTGTTGAATATTGTCAAGTGCTAATTCTAGCTTATATTGCTGTTTGACTTCCAGAAACCTGGAAGTCAGAGTGCATGTATTGATGGTCTGCGAGAATTGGAACAAGTTTTTGTTCTTTAAAGGCAAGCTGAAGGGTTTTTCTGGAAATGGAGGAGCAGGTCTCCTCAGGTGTTAGCCGCATGTTTGTCCTCCCCAATATATGGCATGTATTGCAAATGTAAGACAACTATGGAATGTTCCCTGCTCCAAAAATTGACATAACATCCTTCAATTCCTCTCTGCAATTGAATAGCTCAGGCATATTCCATAAGCGGCGCCAAAAAAAAAGCGGACGGGAGGCGATTATATCACTGATCGTGCCGATACCCAGGTCCATCCTCAGTGGTGTTAAGGGGGTGCTTTTAGGTAAGCTCAAAAGTTGTCTAAGGAAGGTGTTCTCTGTTATAGAGTGCATGGGAAGGGCAGGAGCCCCAGAGTTCAGCTCCATAGAGTGACGCTCCCCTAGCTTGGGTTTTGTAAATTTCTGCAGGTGGTCCAACCACTTTTTGGGTACAATTTCTGTGTACTTTTAAAATACCCCCTATAGATTGTGTCATTTTTAGATTTGCTTTCTGTACTTGGGTCCCCGAATCCATCTTGTCATTAAGGCTGAGGCCCAAGTAATCAAAAGTAGATACCCTTTCTAGGGGCTTGCCTTCCATTTGTGGCTGTGGGCAATTACTGGTGTTTGCATGAGATACCATATATTTCGATTTTTGGAGATTTATATTATTTGTTACAATGCCTGTAAATGCCAAAAGCATGAAAAAAATGATTCATCTTACAAATGCATATTTCATAACTTTATGTGGTACAACATATATATAAATAAATAAAAATAGATACAAATCACAAAAATAACCTAAGGCTTGAGAAATATCATATCCACGTGGGCATGGAGAGGAGAAATTTGGGGAATCAGTATATAATAGAATGGCAATATAATTCCCTTATGTCCCAAACGCCTCTTCTATTACCGTATCTATATTTCCAAAGTGGGCACAAAAGGCTTCAAATTGGAGACTGCAGTGCAAAAATCCAAGTGGGAAAAGTGTAACAACATATGGCAAAGAGACATACCAACCTTGCAAAGAACATACTAGAGCACAAAATAATGCAAAAAAATATATTGTCTCAGTTTGCATAGCAGTGTTCTATACTACCACATCGGTTGAAGAAAAAAAGGGTAGGGCAACACCCCACCATAGGTGAAGGTCCCATCCTTTCATCCTGAAAAAAAAAAAGAAAATCACATAATAAAACAAATAAAAACACTCGATTATAGATGCAAAAAAGCAGTATACAGAACAGTAGAGCACACAGCAACAACACATGGTATCTTAAAAATTCTCTTTTTAAAGAGTTAACATGATTACACGTATACTTTAAGCTTTTTCCTATTGTGCCATCCAAAAGGGATCTTGGTAATTAAGTCAATTATATACCTGGATTCTTTCTGTCTGAGGTTGAGTTCCCGCCTTTCGACCTCTGATGTTAAAAGGCAAACTAGGACAGTTTGCTTGTATCACAAACATGGCTCCCCCGAAAGTGTCTGGCCATGGGGTAGTGTGGATCCCCTATGTCAATTACCCGGAGATGTTATAAAAACCCGTTTTTTCTCAGAGGGGATAGAGCTACCCACATATCATTTATTACAGGGACACACAAGGAAGTACATGACAAATTGGGAATTGCATGTCAAGAATGTTTGTATCGATTTGATACCGCTACCAAAGGGCATCGTGAAATCTTTATTAGGGGAAATAGTTTTGTAGGCCTTCCAATATTTACAGGGAAATAAACCCTTCTACTGGTCACTAGATGTCATTGTAATATTGTTTAGAAAGTCCCTAATGCTCTTGCCCCTCTTGTATTTAAAACTTGGTCTGTCACCCAACAGATGACCTATGGAAGAGTAAAACTTAAGTATATTCCAATTTGTCTCATGAGTCAAATAACATCGCTGGATTTGTTATTAAAAGTAGTGATGACCCTGGTGGTCTCATTCACCTCATCAACAATGGGCCGATTATGAAAAAGAATGGTGTCTCTGGAGATTTGTTTTGATATAATCCTTCTCCTTATCCAAAACCCACGCTCGGTAACCTGTCTCTCTAAGTCTCTGTATTAGTGATTTCTCTTCCTCAAATTAGGCATATTCAAGGTAACAGTTAATTTTTGTCCTCAGCAGTTCTCCATATTGGATATCCTGCTGAGGGCATGCAGGACACTATTCCCCACTTTGGACTTCCTATATTGACTAGTTACAAGTTTGTTCTCTACGACTGTAAACAAACCATCAAGAAATTCTAGTTTGTTCTTACTGATCGTATAAGTGATCCCAAAATTCAGTGCCTCTACAGAAAATGGACATGCCATCATCTAAGTAGCAAAGCCACATGACAGCCCTGTCCATATTCTCCATAGTCTCAGGTGTGGTGGACACTGGCTCCTATCACCAGCCCATAAAAAGATTCACAAAGCTGGGAGTGAAGCAGGGAGTGCCCTCTGCAATCCCAGATTATGTTGGTAAAGTTTGTCATTAAAAATTACAATGTTGTTCTGCAGGCAGGTTTTAGCCTTCTCAAGGAGAATATTAGTATGGGCAAACAAATACATAGAGCTAGCCCTCAGGAAATGTCTGCAGGTCTCAATATCTAGTTCTTGATCAATACTAATATACATTGAACAGAAATCCAAAGACATCAAAAGATAAGCATTGGACGATTTAATACCTTCCAAACAACTAAAGAAATATTTAGTGTTCCTTATGGAAGATGGAAGGGTAGTAACAAAATCTCTCAGAAAAAAATCAACATACTTAGAGGTATTCTCAAACGCACTTCCCCTAGAAGAGACACTGGGACTCCCCAGAGGATTTGCCCTATTCTTTTGGATCAAGGGGAGTAAGTACAAGATAGGGAGATGAGAATGTTCTGTCTTAAGATAGCTATACTCCTCCAGTTCCAGGAGTCCCCTATACCTAAATTCTGCAAGTTTGATCCAATATCTGAGGGTGAGCTCTCTGACTGTTGCCGCCCCGCCTGCCTGCAATCACTGTCACGTACTGGAGAGCACAAGAGCGTGAGAACGTGAGCGTCGAGAACGTCGAGCTGAGCTGAGCGCACACCGTGGTGCGCAGCCCGACTAGGAGATTGCGGATTCCTGAGCCCTGGGACACGGAACACGGGAACGGAACCTCGGAGTGTCCCTATGCGGTGTTGCTGTAGGCCAGAAGTGCGTGATTGGAGGCACACCTGTGGCCCGCCCGGAGCCGCCAAGCAGAGCGCGCCGCGCCGCAGGGGAAAAAGCGGTAAGCGGGAGGCTGCTGGAGCGCAGGCTTGGCGCCCCAAAGGAGGCAAACTGCGCTGAACCGATCCGTGGGGGGCAGTAGGAAGTGGAAGAACTACTACTGGGACCCCCAGAGCTGCCAGAAGGAAGTAGGGCTGGGAGAAGGAGGCTAAGTGTCAGTTCCCTCCCCCGGTAACCTTTGGACGCTTAGAGTGGAATTTGCAAATAAGGCGGGAAAGGAGGACAGCAAGGATATCCTAATCATCCCCTGGCAGGCACGGGCACACGGCACAGCAGAGAAAGTGAATGTTTGTTTTTCTGTGAACCTTTGTAAGGGGTTAAGGCTTCATCATAGAGTACCCCACAGCTCCTATTAAAGTTTAAAAAATTGTGGAAATCCTGCGGTCTGAGAGGCCACCTGGGAAGCAATTGCAACTGCAGGAGGCTAAGGAAGAGTTACACCTCCCACTGTAGTATCATAGCCAAAAGTGCCTACTAGAGGAGGAGCAACTCCGAAGAAAGGGGCCATGGTGCCAAAGAGGAAACAAAAGACCAGCAAGGAGTCAGGGGAGGCAAGCCCTGGGAGAGAGCAACCAGGGGAGGCAAAGACTCTGGAGGAGAGCCAAGAAAGCCAGGCTTGCCCTGAGAGACGGAACGGAGGCAGTAAGTCAATAGAACCCCCACAAAATGTCTATATTTCCAAATGCCCAATGCTGATAAAAAGAAGAGGGGAATGTGTAAGGGGTCATAAGAAAAGAAAGATAAGTAAAATAAGTGAGAAAATGAAGACAAAAGTAGTAGCAGAAGAAAAAATGGAGGAAAGGGAGGAAGAGGCAGAATCAAGCCTAGATTCTCCAGATCATGGGTACTCACAAACTTTCCCTCGGGGGCCGAGGGCCGCACCAGTGGGGGCGGGGTCATTGGGGTGGCGGGGTCATTGAGGGTGGGGTCAGTGGGGCAGGGCTAGGGGGGAAAAGCTTTGGTCGTATTGTACTGTAAATATATATAGCACTTGTGCATTAAGTGGAGCAAAGGAGAGCGAGAGATAGCTTTTTTCTTTTTAGGGAGTTTTATTTAGCGTAAACTCGACTTGAAGGTATCAAAGCGCTTTACACAAACACCAGTTGCCTCACAGAGGGACACATTCATTTTGTTAGGCACTGGAGATTAAGTAATTTGCCCAGAATCACAAAATGTTGAGCTTCTCAGCCGAGACTCAAACCTGGTTGCTTAGCCTGGTGGTCGACAGCTCTAGCCGTTAGGCCACATCAACTTGTTTGTATATCACACGATGCACAACTTAATCAGTTCTAGACACTCATGTAATAACTTTTTAACAAAGCCCCCTATCCAGATAAGTGTTTGCGGGGTGGCAAGGTCTCAGTCTGACAAACAGAAATGTAAAACATTTAAAGCGCATGGAAGGGGTGATTATAAAAGACTGGAAACAGAAAGCTGGTCTGCAAACATATTTTAATATCGCCTCCTGTGCGCCATACATGTGCTATCTCCTGCCGTGGCCTGGTGAAACTCCCCCCAACATTGCACATTTGGCTACTCGGATCAATTTCAATAACAAGTATCTCATGTGGAATAACGTACCTTCGGATTTACAGGGGTGGTGAAAATACAGGTTTCTTCCTCTTCTTTTGTCCAACCGTATTTCACACAGTAAATGAGACCCTGAGTAACAATTAACAAAAGCAGTGGCGACAGCCTGTGTGTTACGGTAATGAATGTCCGCCGAAAGCAGCACACTCATCACCGAGGTCTTTGCTATCTGTTGCATTTCTTCCTTTCTCGCCAGGCACGCTGCTAATACACATTACGCCCGGATCTCCATAAGAATGTAACATCAGTGCTGGAGGAGTGAATGAGTTTTCAAAGTCGGGTCCCAATGATATTAACTGCGCGCAGCGAGGGGCTCAGCTTCAGAAATTCGTGAACCAGCCGCAACCCCGGAGAGATAACAGGGGGGTGGTGGGTGGGCAGCTTCAGAGGAGGACAGCGCGGCACCCCAGACAGGACCAGGGCACCTGAACAACAAAAAAATACAAAAGGTAGCTAACGATGCATTACAAAAAGGAAAAAGTGACAAATATGATAATAAAAATATTATTGGTGATAAATTCAACCTAATAGGCAACAATGTCTGTGACCCAAAGTACTGCCCGCCGTTACACGTACCTGCAGCTAAGTGAAGATTCTCTGGGGCTGCGGGCTGCGAGGACGTCGTCACCACAGACACAGGAAGCTTCTTAACAGGTCCTTTAAAAGTCGGCTGTAAAAGCGCTAGTTACAGCTGACTTTTAAAGGGCCTGTGCTTCGCGCCAGGTGCTCGGTGTGACGTCCCAGAGGCTCAGGCCAATCAGAGGCAAGCATAAGCAGAGAAGATGGTTGCAGGAGCAAACATTGTGAATACGTATTGAATACGTATTCACAACGTATGCGCCTGCGGCCATCTTCTCTGTTTAAACTTTACATGAAGGACTGGTGTGGCAGCAAGGTCCGCGGGCCGCCAATTAAGGCCGGGCGGGCCGCCCGCGGGCCGTACTCTGATTTCCCCCCGGTCCAGATAGAACATCCGTACCCTTAAGATACCCATAGTAGAGGCTAGGAAAAAAGGCCCTAATGTCCTAGCAAAAATTCTGTGTAGTAAGGGCACAAGAAAGGAGCAACTAAATCCCAAAACCCAAAACAGAAATCTGATAGTAGATGATGCCCGAGGAGGACAAATCAGGAACACCCAGATGTATTATATCAACAAGGTAAACCACAAATCAAAAGTAAAATGGGGGGCACCGGAGAGATAAACTTCAGGCAGCAAGTTCCTGAAGTACCCAAGAAGGGGTTAGAGGTTGGTAGAAATAAATGGCTGTATTTGGAACCGGAGCAATCCGGACAAAGGGGAAAGAAGTTAAGGAAGATAAACCCCTCAAACAGGGCACACATTCTACTCTCATTCACTAAATGCCCTAGTCTGAGGGGGATAGGCTCTAAAGATCTGAAACAGGTGGGCTTTACAGAAAAAAAATGGGAAAGAAATCACAAGAGTACTATTTTACTCAGATCTGGTAAAACTGGCCATTGAGAAAGCATCTAGTGAGATTCTTCAGAAGGGTATAAGGTTGGTGCCAGAGAGCGAACTAAGGGGAAATTCCCAATTAGGAAGTAGTTTCTTAAAAGGTCACGCTGGCCTAGGTAGGAGACAGGTGAGGCTACTGAGGGATAATGAAGAAGTGGGTAGTGTCCTGAATATAGTAGTAAATAACTCAGTAAATGATCACGCATGGGGCAACTGGAGTCAAGGTAGCAGTCTCGCAGGTCTCTCCCAAAAGTATAGGGAGGCAATGGATGAAGATGGCGGCTTAAGTGAGGTGGAATAGGAAGAGGGGGTGTCACATGGCCTAAATCTCTTATCTTGGAATATTAATGGTTTAGGAAATGAACTAAAACAAGAGCAAATAAAGGAACTAGTAAACAACGCGGAAATTGCTTGCTTGCAAGAGACCTGGCTATGCGACGAAACCCCAATCTTCGATGGTTACCTGCAAATATTTCGCCCAGTTAAGAAACAAGATTTGGATGCCTGGCAGGGGGGATTATGACCCTTCTCTCGACAAAAGTAACAAGAAATGTATCTAGATTAAATGTGAAATATAAATGGCTATTGGCATGTAGACTATCCTTGTTGACCCAGAATAAGAAATATGAAAATGTAATTGTTATAAATGTATACATGCATTGGGTGAATGCTGTAGAGTACAGAACTGAGATGGGGAATTTTAAAGAGGATATAGACCATCTATGTAAAAAGTATAAGGCAGATGTGTTTCTCATCATGGGGGACTTTAATCATAAGTTGATCCCAAAGGAGGTTGACCGTTGGCATAAGGAATTATTGGATGTTTACGGAATTAACCAAGCCACGTGCCCAGATTGTGAAATCCCAAGGCAGGACAGAGACCTAGTGAATTTTTTAGGGTCAAAAGGTCTCCTCTGCCTAAATGGCAGATTTAAAGCAGACTGTCCTGCAAAGAAATTGTTTAAAATCGGTTCACAAAACTGCCCAATTGATTACATATGTTATATTTGCCTGGAATTTTTCTTTAGTGCGAGAATTTAGAATTCCCCAAAGTAAAGGCAGCGACCATAACCCATTGCAGTTGAATTTAGATAGGGGGATCTAGGGAACATAGAGATAAAGTGATCCCACAACTAGTTGACTACCCATAGCGAGCTACAACAAGGCTGACGGAAGCCTATTTGGAGAAACTAAAGAAGTTCCAGAATAAGATTGCACTGGGGGATATAGGGAGCACTAATCTGGAATGGCATGAGAAGAAGATATACCAAATAGTCCAATGCGTCAGAATAGAATTTAAAAAAGGTAAAAAAGAAGATACAATATTCCCGGTTAGCCGACCTAATGGTTCACGTGGAGTGCCAAAATAAAAAAGGGAGATAAGGTCAGTAACTAGAAGCCAAAAGAAAGAATTTAAACGAGAAAGACAAAGCCATCTTAATAAATTAAAAAAGGAATATAAAATGATGGTTAATAGCGCAAAAAGGTCGTATAAAGAAAAATGTTGGGCGAACCTACTAGAAACAATAGAATCAAAAAGCTTAAGATAGTTTTGTAAGCTGGTAAAAACAGCGTCAGCTCCCTCGACAGGAGCACTGAACTGTGTAGTTAGTGAGGCAGCCTGGGTAAAGTATTTAAAGGAATTGTATGGAACATGAGGTGACCCTGTAGTTGAAGAACCCCAAGCTGCACAGAACGTAGAAAGTATAATATTGAAATTTAAATTAACACGTGCTGCAGGGCCAAACAATCTCCCGGGAATAATTCTGAAGTCAGAAATTAAGTAGTGGGCACATTTTTTTTCCCATCCGTTCCAAATAATACTGGCAGAAGGGAGAATGCCAATGAACTGGAAGGGTGCTGTAATCAGGCCTATCCATAAAAAAGGGAGCATGGAGGAGCCACAAAATTATAGGCTGATTAATCTCCTAGATATTGGCGAAAAAGATTTTTCAAAGATAGTCCTGAATAGGTTAAACGGATGGGTAGAGGAGTTCTCTATAGTCCCCACTGAGCAGGGTGGCTTTAGAGAAGGGCACTTTAGGATTTATCACTGTTTTGCCCTATTGGCAATAGCACGAAAGTCCACAGAACAAAATGGGAAGCTTTGCTGTTGCTTCATGGTCTTTCGGGCAGCTTTTGATTCTGTAGATCGGAATTGTCTTTGGGAAACACTCGTAAATAACAACATACCGAAAGATCTGCTGGCCATAATAAAGGAACTACATCGAGATAATTTGGCACAAGTAATCAAGGATACTGAGGGGTCATTGACACCAAAAATACCTATTCAAAATGGCCTGAGACAGGGCTGTGTCTTGGCCCCCCAGTTATTCTCCACATTTTTAGCGGACTTGCCGGCTTGTTTAGAAGTTGAAAGAAGCGCAAGTCCGAGAATGGATGGCAAAAAGGCACCCTGCATACTGTACCCCGATGATTTGGTAATATTAGATCAGACCGAATCGGGCCTCCAAAGAAAGTTGAATTCCTTTAGACAATACTGTGTAAGGAAATTTTTAACAATTAATCTGGAGATGACAAAAATGTTATGTTTTGTACAAAAAGACAGCAAGTTTAATTGGTTTTTAGGCGATTTGAAATTGGAATTGGTTAATGAATATCGCTACCTAGGGATGTGGTTTCATGAACCCCTAAAGTGGAATGCATCTTGAGGCCCAGAAAGTGAAAGCCCATACATCGATCGCTGGCTTGAAAATCTTTAACCTCGATTACGGAGTTATGTCTCACCGACTGCTGTTAAAGGCATTCAGCGCAATGATTCACCCACAGGTACTCTATGGTGCAGAAGTCATTTATTTGAGTTGTAAAGGGGTCTGGGACCTGGAGGAAGGAAAGTGTCTGAAATCCCTGTTGTCATTGACCATGTCATCAATAATCCAAGCAATTAGATGTGAGCTAGGAACAACAGCTTGAAGGGGTCCAATCACAAATATCTTTATTAACTTCTGGAATCGGCTGGAAAAAGAGAAAGGCCAGAAAGTATCCCAATGGTGCAGAAGTGAGATCCAATCCAGTAATTTAAGATGGGCAAAAATGAATAGGAAGAAAATTGAGCAGGTATGTGTGAATATAAAGGTTCAGATTTGCCAAGACTCACTGTGAGTAGAGTGCACTAAAAGTGCTTTGAAGTCTCAAGAAGTGTGGATATGGAATACTTGGCCAAGAAAAAATCGGTCCAGTTTATGATTGAATCCTGGTCTAATGAGAAATGGTTCCCCTACCTGGATCTTCTGCCGAACTCTTGGTATAGGCAGGAGAAACAAAGATGTTGGACCAACAAGGCTGTTGTAGGTGCCGGCTGGGTACAAAGGGGGACAAGATGCATATCCTTCTTGACTGCACTTTAATCCTTGAGCAGCGAAAACTATGCCTTCGCCCAATATTTTTAAAATATAATACAAGGACGCGAATACAGGCGATCAACTTACTCACATAAATGCCCACCATTGAAATTGCAATTGCTCTAGGGAATTTTATAAAGGTAATACAAAGATTTCTTTAAACACTTATGATCAAATTTCTAGAAATGTTATTGATAAATAGATGAACTATGAAGTTTTTATGAAATTGGCTGTTTTTCAGTGTATACATTTTTATCTTTTTTTTGGTTAGGACAGGTATGCCCAAAGAATTTCTGCTGCTATCGCTACCTATTTGAAGTAATGTTTTAATCTGTGAATCTTATATAAATGGTTTTGTAGAATGTTTTAACTGTAATACTTTTGAATTGTTTAAAGACCACGGTCTAAATAAACATAACCTTGACTGACTATGTATGTCTTTTCGTCTGTCTTGGTGTAACACTCATTTAATTTAGCTCTTTCATGGGGTCACTAACATACATCTCCCATGATATATTAACAACATTGTCCCCCTTGTCCACTGGACGGATGGCAATATTAGAATCCTTGCCCATATCACTCACAGATTTCTTTTCTTCTTTAGTCACATTCCAACCTGTATTGCATTTGGTATCTCTAAGTTTCTTGAGATCACATACATCTTTTTCATGAAACACATCAATTGCATCAAAAGTCATTTCAGGAATAAAAGTGAATTTGAGGAGCAAATGGCTTGGTATAATGCAATGGAAGACAATGTCTTGACTGGTCGGGAAATCCTCAATGTCAGTGATGGGGTTACCCTGTGAAGCTGCATGTTGTAATTCATTCATGGTTAGCAACATGTCAACATTCCTAATTTAAAGATTTTACTCCACCCCACATCTAGCCTGGTCGTACTTGAGTCAGAGTAACATTCCAAATGGTTCCATTTCTTGACTTTGAGTTTTCTGACCATTTTGAAAACGTCTACAAATGTTCCTCATTTTGATTTCCTCTTCTAGCTTGCCCAATCTCATTTCCATTTCCTTGAAAAATTTCTCTATAATTTCACAGGTCTGTTTTTGATCCTATCTTTGATAAAAGTAATTTTGTTGAGCGCTTTCTCCCTACCTGCCTAATAATATCTGATAAGAATGTCTAGTATGGTTCTAGAGCATGTGGTTCAGTTCTCTGTCCATTTTTCTAGCATTCTAAGATCTGGAGAATCATATGTGGGAACTGTATATAGCCTCAAACCTATTGGGATCATGTTGTTATCAAAAACATTTTTAAGGGATGTCCCTTCCCACCACGTCTACTATCAGAAAGGACAAGATATCGTTCTTAGATGTAGCAATATCCAACCATGAAGGAGAGTTGACCACCAGTGTGTTTACAAAGACCACAGGAACAATCTGTTGCACTATAAAAGCTTTCACCAAACATCATTGAAAAAACATTTACCGTTCTCACAACTTGTTAGGATAAAAAGAATAGCATCTACTGAAGAACTATACAGCAAACACAAAAAAGAAACACTACTCAAGTTCAAAAACAGAGGATATCCCGAATCCATTCTGGAGGCCGCTGCGGAAAGAGCGGATAGATTACAAAGACAACATTTGTTATCCACAAATATAAAATCAGAGGAGCAAAGAACTGTATTTGTTTCAAAATTTTCAACTAGAAGTTTCCTCATCAAAAAAGCAATAACAAAACATTGGCCACTGCTGGAACTTGAAGAGGATTTTAAAGGTACATTTGCAAAGGCACCTATATTCGCATATGAGAGGACAAAAAATCTCAAAGAGTTAATCAAAAAACCGAAACATAAAGAGACTGAGACATATAAAGGAACTATACCTTGTCACAATTGTGGGAACTGTTCAGCAATCATCAAAGGGAATGTTATTAATCATCCCACCAAAGGAACACCAGTTAAATTAAAAGTTTCGGGAACATGTGCCAGCAGTAATGTCATATACATGTTGAGATGTCCGTGTGGATTATCATATGTGGGGAAAACCCAGACAAAAATCAAAACTAGACTAGTTGAACACAAAAGTAACATTAGGTTGAAAACCCTGAAATCTACCGTGGCAACACATTTTAATGAATCCAAACACAATCCTTCCCAATTCAAATTTTGCATATTAGAAACAGTCGCTATTTTGCCTGGAAGAGATAACCATAATCATCTATTGAGGAGAGAAACATTCTGGATGAATTTTTTGTGTACCCTACACCCGAAAGGGCTAAATGAACGGATGGAACTGAGTTGTTTTTTGTGACATTTATTAATTTTTTCGTGACATTTATTAATTGCTTACTAATGACTTTATATTTATGATGCATTAGAGCATGATCTAATTTGACCTGTGCAGTTGCATAGCAATATGAGTAATATGAACTATATTACTCTCTGGCGAGGTATCACGTTCCCGATTTACCCGTGTAATTGATTATTATTTTTAGACTCCTTTCAGACTCTTTACACTATTAGCACATATCCACCAAAACACTCCTACATAAGCATGTCTATAGCGTACATACTCTGTTTTTCATATCGAGGGAGGTAGCATATCACGTGACCGGACCACAAAATCACATAGAGACTCACAGATAGAGCGTCGCACGCCGCAGCGAGCCTAAGTAGTTAGCATATCACGTGACCGGACCATAAAATCACATAGAAACGCATACAGATAGAGCGTTGCACGCCGCAGCGAGACTAGTGTGACGGAATGAATGAACACACATACGGTAAGAGAAATATGGGTCAACAATATAGGAATTAGCTTTAAATGCTTTTGGCGATATCAACCGGACAGTATAACATGGAGTTACGCTTGTTTTTAAGCCAAATGGATAAAGCAGATCAAAAAGTGTTCAGGTCAGTGAACTAGTTAATTCGAAGCACTCGTGCCACATTATGTGGGGAGACAAACATTTGTTGTCAATTCATCACTAAGGGTTATAAGGTGATACACTTTGCATCAGTTACACGCATGACATACACATTAAGGGAACGTGATAATGTGATAATGAGATAATGAAATATGAGGGTTTTTTTATTCTATTTTACGTACTATTAGTGATGTGATGTATTTTTTCCGATAAAAAGTCCCCTGAGGAAGAGCTGTGAGCTCAAAATGCATCGGGCATTGTGAAAAGTTGATTAATTTTCATAATAATCATGAGGATTCGAATTGTTATGAGAAATGGGCGTATGAACAAATAATTTCATGAAAAATAAATGAAGTTAACACACTGAGGAGTGTCAACACCTTTTTCAAAACTTTATTCAGGAACAGTATTCTAAACTTCTACCAACAAATCGTATGAATGGTATATGCAGGAGCGCTTATGTAATTGTGAATCTTGGGGTCCAAGAAACGCGCATCAGTACCTTCCCACCACTTGGTCATCTCAGTACTTGGTACTTTCTCAAGTCATCTTAATTTGAGACTGAGTTCCTGACAGCAGTCTAGCACCTGCCATGAGATACCTTTCTCCCTAAGCTTAGTAAAAAAGCATTCTTGCTTCATTAGCTTAATTGCCCTCCCAGGTCACAGCCATGTTAAAAGAAAAGATGCCACAATGCAAGTAAATTACATCAAAATTCAAAAGAAATAACATTGAAAAAATGTTCATCTCAAATTGCTGCCTCCTTGTGACAGGCACAAATTCCTCCTGCCTCAAAAAATACTTACTGGTGCTATAGTCCGGAGACCAAGTTGACAGAGAAGTGAGAAAAAATATACAGCTCCTCACCATCTCCATCCACTCAAACGGAGAAACCTGACTAGAAACTCTTTTGAAACCGACCCCCTCCCACCATCCGTGAAAGCAAAAATAAGCAACAGTCACAGAGCCATGACTTGGATTGTCTCAAGATGCCAGCGCAATTCCTGCAGCATAGTATGACATAATTACGAGGTTCAGGCTGCTCCATCAGCACGGGAGAGAGTACAATCACAGGAAGCTCTGCTCCCAGTGTAACTTTCTGAATTACTGCGGCACAATGACAATGTTGAGCTATTGTATTTCGGTCCAGGTAACTTCCTCTAAAATCAGCACAGGAGCAGAGGTCTTAGTGGACAGCATCGGCAGGGCACGGCATGGTCCTACTTCTTTAATTTAATAGATTCTGTTCCCCTACTTTTTTATATTTTAAACACACATCCCAGGAGGGCAGAATTAGCCAAGGCCTTTCGATAAGGCACAGCGTTTGTGGCCGTCCGGGGATGGGCGGGGCTTGTAGAGAAGGAAAAGGACTCTGTCTTTTCCTTCCTGCCCAAATAGGACAAAGACAGTGTCCACTTCTCCTGCTCTGCCACTTGCAGCTGCCCCACCCCCATTTATTACACTGCGTGTTGACATCCTTGTAACTTCTGCTTCGATGACGCGCACACACATGGTTATTAAGCGCAAAAGGAGTTATTTCTACATACCTTGCAGACTAAAGGAAATATGAGTTGATGTGTCTTTTAGAAGCATGAATACATTATTTTTCATCGGAGACGCGCACACCAGACTATTCTGCGTCGAAGGAGTTTACTTTCAACAGTCTGTGGTAATTTTGTTTTTGGGGAGTACGTGTTGATGTGACTTCTAAAAGCACAAGTTGATTCAAGGATCTTCATGCAGATTGCTCTCCATACAGTTTATTGTAATGTACATTTCACTAATTTGATGTACTCTGTTATTTTTGATGCATTACATACGGTGATGTGCACACCATTCCATTAATTAATGCACATCTCATCTTAGAATATTTGAAATTTGATATTTGCGTTAGATTTGATATTCTGCTTATCTTCTGCTTATTTACATTTTGTGACTTTTATTTATTTTATTTTTTTGGGGATTATTTTTCTTTTCCAACATGACAAGCCAACATTATTCTATACAACCTCCTCAGGCATTTTGGCCAGCAGGATCTGAACCATGCATGAAATGGTCAGAATGGAAGGCTTACTTCCTTAACTGTATTGATACTATTGATGAGGAAGGAAAAATGTCACCTGATAGGAAAAAGAAACTTTTACTAAATTACATGGGTCCTGGTGGGCTTAAAACGTATGAAGGAATGACAAAAGCGTTGGGAGGTGGTGATGTATATGTTTTTGATGCTTTTATGAATGATTTTGATACTTATTTTGCACCAACAGTATGCATTAGTATTGTAAGATTCCGTTTTGCAGAAGATTGTAAGTTTGATCATCTGGTAGATCAGTTTATTAGAGATCAGGTGGTTATGCACAATAAGGATCCGGCTGTTCAAGACAGACTGTGGATAAACGTTGATGCTGAACTTAAAGATGTTCTTAGTATTGTCAGGAAAGCCTAAATGTCGAGCCGTAGTGCAAAGTTACTTAAACAAGATACTGCTATTGCTGAAACTTCTGCTGAAGTTGTTAACAAGATTAAAGCAAAGGCATCTAATTCTAAACCTTCAATTCCTATTAAACATAAAGCTGAGTCATATAAGAAGAAAGAGTATAGCTGCAACCCTAGTTTTAGATGTTTCAGATGTGATAGTCCTTCACATTTAGCTTCAAGCAAGTCTTAACCTGCTTTGAAGCAACGTTGCTCTAAATGTGGTATTGTTGGTCATTTTAACAAGGCGTGCAGAAGAAAAGGGGGAGGTAAAAAAGTTAAGTGTTTAGATGAACCGGACTACGGATCCAGTGATGGTGATGAGGGCATCAAGAAACTTACTATTAAAGATTCTTGTGATGAGTCTATTGACCATTTTATTTGGAACACAAATGATTTCAACAGTAACTCGTGTAAAAAACCCTTATGTTCCATGATCATAGGAGGGATAACAGTACAAATGTATGCGGACTCTGGTTCCCCTTATACAATTATTGATGAGGCTACTTGGAAATCTCTTTTTGCTAGTAGATTAGGGAGCAAACTTTTGGTTTCAGATATTCAACCTGAGGGATATTCTGGAGAAAAAATCGATATGGTTGGATTTAGGCCCTTCGTTTTTAAATTTAAGAACAGAGAGACTTCTAGCAAGCTATATGTGGCTAAGAAAGGGCCAGCTGTCTTAGGTTGGAAGGATCAGGGTAAGTTGAATATAATCCTTAACCCTATTAGTTCCGAACCTGTAATGGTTCTTAATGAAAATGATCTAGGGCCAGATGTAGGAGCCTTAATACCGGTTGGAAATGGCCAATTTTGTCTGTTTCCGACCGGTATTTGGCTTTTGAGATGTAGGGGGCATCTGATTTACAGAATCAGTAAATTTACCGATTCGGTAAATATACAGAATCGGTAAAATACCAAATCGGTAAATTTACCGATTCTGTAAATCAATATGTAGGTGGAACTTCACAGAGTGCCACATGCCCTTTAGGAGTCGGTATTTACCACCCAATGCTATTGGGTGGTAAAATACCGAATTCAGGTGTGCATGCACATCTGTGCATGGACACCTGTGCCATGTGACACACAGACATGCCCTTAGGGCATGTATGTGTGCCAAATGTCACACAAGCCTGTACTTGGGGTGCTAGAGGGTGTCAAAGTGAAACCCCCTGCACCCTTGCAGGATTCGGTATTTACCGATTCGGTAAATACCGAATCGGTATTTCCCATTGATTCCTATGGGCTTCAAGGCCCATAGGAATCAATGGGCAATACCGATTCGGTATTTTCTGAATCGGTAAATACCGAATCCTACAGATTCGGTAATTGTATTTTAAAAATTACCTACATCTGCCTCCTTCTAATTTACCGATTCATAAATACCGAATCAGTAAAATTCGGTATTTATGAATCGGTAAATTAGATTTACCTACATCTAGCCCTTAATTTGTGAAGAGATGTTAAAGAAATTTCTGAAGGATTTTAATGGAAACATTGGCAATCTCAATGATTTTGAACACAAAATTGTTTTAAAGTACAATGCTTGTCCTAAAGTGCACAAAGTAAGACACATTCCAATCCTTCTTAGGGATGATGTGGAGAAAGAATTAGATAAACGTGTTAAAGCTGACATAATAGCGCCTATAGAGTCTGCTGAGTGGATTTCTCCAATTGTAGTTGCCAGACGCAGTAATGGCAAATTGCGATTATGCATTGACCTTAGGCATTTAAACAATAATATTGTTGTAGACAAATTTCCCCTGCCCAAAATGTCTGAAATGTTGTCGCGTGTGAAAGATGCAGAATGGTTTTCATCTATTGATTTATATGTTGCCTACCACCAGATATCATTAGCCGAGGAAAGCAAACAATTGACAGCCTTCATCACACCTTTTGGCTGTTTTCAATATAAAAGACTTCCCTTTGGTTTGGCTTCTGCAGCTGCCATCTTTCAAAGTTGATGTACCATCTATTTGGTAAGATGAAAAATGTAAGATGTTTTCAGAATGACATCCTTGTCTTTGGTGTCGATAGGAATGAGCATGATAAAATTCTTAATGAGGTACTTTCTATTCTTGAATCCAAGGGTCTAACCGTTGAACATTCAGAGTGAAAATTTGCTGTGAAATCCATCACGTATTTAGGTCATACTCTTTGTAAGGAGGGTATCTCGCCTAGGCCTTCTTTGATAGAGGCCATTCGTGATGCACCAAATCCAAAGAACAAAGAAGAGGTTTGGTCCTTTTTAGGACTTGCGGAGTTCTACTCTAGATTTGTTGAAAAATGTTCTTCTAAAATGTACAACATCAGACAGCTTCTTAAAAATAGAGTTACGTTTTTTGGGAGTTCGGAATGCCAAGCTGAGTTTAGTTCTATCAAATCTGCTATTGTTGAAGCACCTGCCCTTAAAGGGTTTGATCCAAATTTAGAGAATGTTATCACTGTTGACGCAAGCAATAAGGGTTTGGGTGGTGTAATATCCCAAATAAGATCTGATGGTAAGGAGAATATTGTGGGTTATGCCTTACGTGCCTTGTCTCCTTCGGAGGAGAAATTCTCCGTCATTGAACAAGAAACCCTTGCTTGTACCTGGGCTATGGATTATTTTAGATCCTTTGTATGGGGAAGATTTTGCTTATTACGCACTGATCATAAACCTCTTGTTAAATTGTTAATAACGGAAGGTATTCTTAACGCTTCTGCTAGAAATGCGAGATTATCCCTACGGTTACAGGATTATAATTACCGGGTTGTTTACGTACCCGGCAAAAAGAATGTTATTGCAGACTTTTTGTCGAGGTTACCGATTGATATCTCTGAATGTGATTCCTCTGATTCGGATGTGGAGCAGGTCGCTTTGGCGCTTAATGAAGGGTTATCCAATTTTACTGAACATGAATGGTTAAAAAGTTACAATATGGATTTATCTTTGCAACAATTTTTGGGTTTCATAAACAAAGGCTGGCCTTGTAACAGTAGAGTTCCAGATTCGTTTAAAGCCTTCTGGGAAGTTAGACAAGAACTTTCTGTCACTAATAAATTTATTTTCAGAGGTGATTAAGTGGTACCTCCTAGCTCTTTAAGATTGAAGGTTGTTAACTTATGCCATGAAGAACATTGTGTTATTATTAAACCTAAACAAAGAGTTAAGCAATGGTTTTGGTGGCCGGGCATTGATGTTTCAATTGAGAGTGTTGTTCGGGATTGTTTAGCTTGCTGCAATTCTGATAAATCTTTGATTACTTTGGGACCTAAGTTAGGAGAATCCTTTATTTCGAGTAAAGCCTGGCATACTGTTGCCATAGATATTATGGGTCCCATTGGACCTGAGAAGAAGTATGTAATTACACTGATTGATGTATTTTCGAGATGGCCTGTTATTAAGGTTGTTAGCAGGATTACTTTGAATGAAGTATTGAGATTTCTTGATAGGACTTTTACTGAAGAAGGGTTGCCTGCTCAGGTTATTTCTGATAATGGTGTTCAGTTTTTGTCCAACGTAATTCAGCAGTAGTTTAAAAGAGTTGGTATCAAGCATAGGACCACCTCTCTCTATAATCCTTCTGGTAATGGTATGATCAAAAGATTCAATAGAGTGTTAAAAAACTCAATTCAAATGGCTATTCAGAATCAAAGTGATTGGGAGGTGGATATCTTTAAAACCATGTGGACGTATAGAACCACTCCTCATGATTCTTTAGGAGTTTCTCGTTTTGAAGTAATGAGGGGTCGAGTGCAAGGACTAAAGGCAATCCTGAGTGGCTTTTAGAAGCTGCTTCTAGTATTGTTCCTACTGATGTTGTCAGGTCAAGAATTGTAGACAAGTGTAACAAGTACTATGATAAGTATAACTTAAAACATAACACCAAAACTGTTTCTGTCAAAGTTGGTTCATGGGTTAGAGTCAAGAAACCTTGGAAGGTTTGTAAATGTGAAAGTCAGTTCTTTAAACCTTAAAAGTTACTAAAGTTCTCAAAAATGCCGTAAAATTGTCAGATGGTAAAGTTTGGAATTTGAAAAGGGTAGCAATTTTTCATCCTTCTTCAAAGTGGTCTGAGAATTCGGTACCTTTGGAGGCTGCTCGTCCTTTTGATCCTCATTCTGGGTGGGATATTTCTACAGATGCACCTTTTGATTCTCCTAATGTCGATATTGATGCTGTTGTTAGAAATAATGATGGTGTTTTACCCCTTAAAGACACTGCTGATGCCATTTTACCTTCTGACGACACTCACGATTTGCCATTTTGTTCAGAGCATAACAGTGTCAATGTAAATCAAAAGCGTTTTGATAAGCGCATTTGTCATAAACCAAAATGGATGTCAGATTATATTTGTTAGATTTTATTTTGTTTAAATATTTTATTTTGTTTCATCAGGAAGGAGATGTGTTACATTTTTCAGTTAGTATCTTTATCGTTTTTTTGCGTTATTTTATAAGGAGGAAGATGTGTTATGTATGTTATTTTGCTCTCGTGCCTTGTCTCGCTCTTTACCTCGCTCCAAGCTAGCTTCCACTGTCATGGTGTTCTATATTGTGGGACAGTTGGAGAGCAGAGGGACGAGAGTAGAGGTGTTTCTTTGCTGCGTGACTATGCGGCAATAAATCATCTTAATACCATCTATTTTGCGTGCTTCCATCTTTACACTCACTTACTGAAAACAGTAACTTCAAGAAACAGTTATTACTCCCTCTTTCCTCTCCTTTTATTTATTTGTTCCTCCATGAAATGGATCCAAAAAAGAAAAACACTTTTACTGGAAATGCCATCTTTTTGGACATTTTTCTATTCCAAAGTGCAGCTTTTGGAAAGAGAGAAATAAAAGGTTCAAAATGCGAAAAATAACTAAGTGAAGCAAGATAGAGTGGTCACAAAGTGGCCAGATTTATTTTATTTACACCTGAACACATTAGTGCCACTTCACAGAGTTTGCCACAGAAGGGCTAGTTTTGTTTTTTTGTCTTTCTTTGAACAGCATTGTTTTCCCTGGGTGGAGAAGTGCACAATTCCTTGAGGTACTGTGCAATACATGCTTGATGGGTGGATTGGCAAACACATTGTGTACAACAGCTCTGTGTTCAGGGATGTGGTCTTTTTAAACCATGCTGCTTACGTTTTGTTAGGATATAAGCAATGCACGTTGATACGGGTCCCTTCTGAGTCCTGTAGTCATGTCCTTAATTTTTTCAGGCTAAAACACTCATTGATTTCTGACTAATGAG
Organism: Lissotriton vulgaris; assembly: GCF_964263255.1. NCBI lineage: Eukaryota > Metazoa > Chordata > Amphibia > Caudata > Salamandridae > Lissotriton > Lissotriton vulgaris. The sequence continues at coordinate 1,510,247,051 of NC_141691.1, read as the reverse complement.
TGTAAAAGCGTTAAAGTAACCATGTTGTTCATTCTTACATTTCACATGCTTTACTTAATCTTGCATGCCCTTGAGTGATTGATTTTTCCAAGATGTTGTTACTTATTTTTTCAGGCAGCTTAATACTCCTGTCAAGTGCGTATTTTGAATTGAGTTGCATCCAGGTATTTATAGAGGGGCACAATTGAGTTGTAGTTTAAGGCAGTGCGAGTTTCTCTCAGTGGGGCAGTATGGTGTTCAGTGGGGGAGAGGATGTGGCAGTATGGTCAGAGCTTCCGAATTTGGAAATGGGGAACTAGGTTCAGCCTTCATTACCAATCCCCAGACCACTCTCCTGAGGTAGCACATTTCTATGCTAGACCTTAGAATTCCCTGCAAGACCCTAGAAGCCTTTGTGTCTTAGCACAAGCAGGTGGACCCTAGCAGAGGCAAGTGCAGGTTAACCTTGAAGGCCTGTCTACCACAATCCATGCTGAAGTTCAACTCCAGTCTTGTAGGCAGGCCTATGAAGCAGCACACCCTAGAGTGACAGTGACTCTCTCACTGAGATCACAGAACCTTTCATCTGGGCAGCTCTAGGGCGGTGTGCTATTGCAATGGGGGCTGACTATGGGTGGGGGTGTCATGTGTACATGTATATTATGAATATTATGTTTCTAAAAGCACTTTCTGCCTCCTTCTTAGCATCCAGCAATTTTCGGCAACAATAAAAAGTTATGATAACTCCGGTGATTAATGTTCTTCCTAGGGAGAGATGGAGTTTTGTCAAGTGTAAGTTTTGACTGGTAGAAAGGTAGCACAGAGAGTTAATGTGCCTGCTGCAAAGACCATGTACCATGCAGATCAAAAAGTGCACATAATGTAAATAGGTCAGTGGGTTACTGCTTTTGTCAGTGAGGTCCTTTTGATACTTGCAGAATATAGGTCAAAATCCTAACATAGAAACGTGAGATATTAACTGTCATCTAAGAGCTGAATGCAAACGACACGGTATACATTAGCGCCTTGTGTTTTTTTTCCCCAGTCTTTGATTATCCTAATGTTGCAAAAAGTGCCCATTTGGTTAGGAATCAATTCTCGTTATTGAAGAAAACCCCCAACCTTGGTATTACATTCTAAATTCAGAGTTTGTATTTCTCCAGACCATTCACTATTAAACTATACTGCCTACTAGTGTGGCTGTCATGTGCCTCCTACTCATTGTACTCCTTTGCCTTATTTGACATTTCTTACACAGTGATTTAAACACATATGATTGATTGTCTCTGTGTAATGTGTGTGATGTAAAGTGCTTTGAAACTCAACACTGGTGGTGCTGCAAATCAAATAAAATTAAATTAAATGCATCTGAGCGAGAGTATGGTAATGGAGACTTGAGGGGCACTGATAAATGGTGATAGTGAAGGAATCCATGACGGAGGGAGTCATTGGGGGGCACCAACAAACATTGTCGCGCAGGCCTCCAAAGCTCTAAAGCCGGCCCTGCCACAGAGGCCAGTCTGCCTCACCCATTGGTACATCCACTGGCCTTATTTCCGCAGTAGTACCTGCAACTCAATAGTGGTTGACAATGCAGGATTTGCACACACACCATACTAGGCTCAAAAACTTCACAGTCTTTCTGCTCCATGCACAAGCATTTTTAACATGTGCTGACAGCTTTGGGCTAATGGAATTATGCAGCAAAGGAGGACAAAATTATGCCACATTGTTGACTACATTTTGCAGCAAATAAAAGGCTGCAGCATAATGTGGTATATTTTTTGATACTTTATAATTTTGACATTTTTACACTTTAACAGTTTGTGGAAAGATATTGCCTTATCAGTACCAGTGTGTTAGAGCTGCCATCATTGGCGTAAGCTTCCTTTCTGTTTTGACAGATTGCCTCCTCTGTTTTGATAAGTTTTTGCTTGTTATATGCTTTGGGCACTGTGACACTGCTATTCAGGGCCACAGTGCAAGTGCTCCGTATGTTAAATTGATGTACTAATTGGTGATTCCATGATTGAGTTATTTGATTTACCTGTCAGCCCCTAGTACAGTGCACCATGTGTGCCCAGGGCTTGTAAATAAATTCCTGCTGGTGGGCTTGCAGCACTAATTGTGCCACCCACAGAAGCAGCTTGTAAAGAGTGTCTCAGGCCTGCCATTGCAAGGCCTGTGTGCAGTCTAGTACTGCCATGTCGACTTGGCAAGTGCACCCACTTGCCAGTCCCTAAACCTTCTCTTTGCTTCATATTAGACACCCCTATGGTAGGCGCAAGGGCAGGGTGCATTGTAAGTATTAGGTAGGACATGCTCTGGTGTGTGTAGCATGTCCTTATAGTGAATTACAGCCATTTTCGTTTTTCACTATTGCAAGGCTACCTGTTCTCCATAGACTAGAATGGGCAGTTAGATTATTACATTCTTATAATCCTAACTGACTCAGGGAACATGGTAGAAATTTGAATTTAGTATGCCTGAACTCAGAATGATAAAATACATCTTTTAGTAAATTTGGTTTTAATATTCTGTGTTTGAAAATACCACTTTTAGAAAGTAGGTATTTTCTTACCTATCTGTCCAGGCCTGCCTCTGCTAGGTTGTGTATCCCTTGTCTGGGTTTGTGAGTGACAGTGCTGAGGGATTCCAGGAGACAGGCAGGGGCAGCCCAGTGGTGAATAGAGAGATCTGCATCTAAATGAGAGGGAGGAGTTGCATCTGGGACCTGAATAAGGCTGGACGTTCCCTCTACAATGCTGGCTCCACCTCCTGTGATGTGTCTGATGTCTCTGCCCTGCACTGTGAAAGGAGAGAAGGAATCATGTCAACAAAGTTCTCCAGGGCTGTACCTTCCCTCCCCTGTGCTGGCTCCACCTCCTATGGGGCGCTGATGTCTCTGCCCTGCAGAGTGAAAGGACGGAAGGAGTCATGTAAACAAAGTGCTCAGGAACTGGTCTGGACTAGGCAGAGGCCTCTCTGCCTTCAGAGAACAAAGGATTTTGGGGTATAAATATTGGGACTTAAAACCCAAGAAATTAGATCACTTCTGGAACAAGAAACCTTTTGCTAAGGAGAAGAACCAAGGAAGCTCCCCCCTGAATTTCCTTGCTGGGAATTCTGACTACAGACATTTGTGTGTCGCTGGGGACTGGAAGCGCCATGTATCGAGAGGAAGCGTGTCGCCGCCGCAGCTGAAATCCTCACGTCGCCGGAGAAGCGAGCCTTCGCCGCATCTCCCTGGAAGTGCGAGTTCATCGAAGCTGCCTGCTGTCGCATCACCGGAGAGGAGTGACGCCATCTACAGAGTCCCCATAGCATCACTGGAGAAGCGTGTCGCAGGGCCTGTCGGTGCTCCAAAGTACAGAGTCGCCGCAAGGCTGCCAGGGCATCTACGCATCATCATTGCACCGTCGCTTCAAGGGCGCCATCTTCTCGAATCGCAACCGGATCATTGCATCGCATTAAGGCGCCATCTTGCTCATCGCAATGGGCCCGCTGGCCGAGAATCTATGCATCACCTCTGCACCGGTAAGGATCACAACGCATCCCCTACTCTGCGCAAGCATTGAGGCCCGACGCATCATTCCCCCGGATCATGGAACCGACGCATCTCCCCTTTTGCGAGCCTTTTCTTTACTTTGCGTTACGCATCCAGATACTTTGTTGAGAACTTTGCTGCATTCATCATCAACTTGAACTAAGTAACTTTTATCATCTTTAAAGCAATCTTAAGTGTAGTATTGTGGATTTTTGTTGTTTGTGGTTTTGTGTAAGGTCTATATAGAAAATACTTATTTTTATAAAAACCTGTGTTGTGTCCATCTGTATTGTTTTCACTGGATTACTGTGTATATTTACAAATGCTTAACACACTGCCTCTGAGATAAGCCTGTCTGCTCGTGCCAAGCTACCAAAGGAGTGAGCAGGGGTTTTATTAAGGAGTGTAATTCCCTTATCCTGACTTAGAAGTAAGAGTCCCCATTTGGACAAAGGTGAATACCATTGCCAACTAGAGACCCCCAGATCTAACACAGTGCAACATACTAATGCAGTAGTGAGAAAGTTGATCAGTCAACCTTTGCAAAGTGCTGTCCACTTCACAGAACACAGGTCAAATTTTTTTAAAATGTTGATCTGTTTGAGCTACATGCAATTTATTAGTTAAAATCATCAAATTATGCAGCAGGTGACGCATTCGGTGGAAAATGTTGCAGAACCATAATTATATAGAAAACATTTGAAAACTAAGATATTTTGCCATTCATGTTTGAACTGTTCTTGTGGAAAAAGGGAGGAGTAGTGCTGATGACAGAAATTCCATGGCTCAGAGACAAAATGGCTTGTGCTTTCACTTTTAAGCGTATTTGGATTGCATTCTGTGATTGGAAACGAATCTCACTTTGTGAATGATTTTAATGTCAATAACCTTAAATAAATATGTGTCCATTGGTTGAATTAAATAACGTAATAAGCTGTAACTGGGTAGTGAAATACCAAAGAAATACGAAATATTAGAATAATTTGCTCTTTCTGGCCACACATCTGACTCCTCCCACTGACCCAATCCTCTGGTTATTCCCGCCCTCTGATTCTCCACCCACAGTTCCCCTACTTTTTTCCCCCCACTTCGACCACTGCACAGGAAACTTCTGCTCCACCGTGTATTGAGATGGACGATAGTATGATGGTAGGTAGCTCCGCTCCCAGTGTTACGTCTCGAGTTACCATGGAACAATGGAAATGTTGTGCTGTTTCGCATTGGTCCATGTAACTTCCTCCAGTACTGGCACAAGGGAGAACCCAATAGCAAGTAGCTCCCCTCATCTGAGAGATATGAAAACCCAGTCCAGTTTAGAAGATTTACGGTCAATCAATCAACCCATCTTAACCAGATCAGTAAAAGGCAAAGTTGCAAATGTATATGTCCTATCTCTGAGGCAGGCAATGACTATGAATGAAGTGGCCGGACAGGGTTCTCTAAAAGTATAAATAAACTGCAGCTCCTGCAGAGAGAACCTCCATCCTAAGGAGCTGGAACAGCAACTGAGGAAACAAACCCGGGTTTACATAATACAAAGGAACCGAGTCATCAAAAAAAGGAAGGCGCCGTCCACCCAAGGCGGGTAATGAGTGAAAATCCAAAGATTTTTGGGGGGCAAAAATTCATGATGTGTTTCGGCATTACGGCCTTGATCCCATGACCCACAATTCTCCAAACCCAAGCGATAAACCCGCCTGTCAGTACAAGACACAGAAACCGGCAAGAGAGGAATACAAGTGTATCGCTAACATGGGTGCCATTTTAAAAAAGCTGAAACTATTGTAAATTATAATAGTTATTACAACTCCCCAGAGAACTGAAAATGTCAAAAGCATGAACAAAGTGATTCATCTCACAAATGCATATTTTATGACTTGATGTGCCACAAGAAATATAAACAAATAAAAATAGATACAAATAACTAAAATAACATATTGCTCAATATCTCCTCCGATTTAAAGTGCAATATCATGCTTAAGTGGGCACAGAGATGCAGAATTTAGGGGAAACAGTAAATAAAAGAATGCCGAGAATGAAATATAATACCCTCATGCCCCAAGCACCTCTTCCATAGCCATATATATATATATATATGAAGAAAACGCCATTCTTTTCCACAGGTTGTCCAAGAATAACGAGAGTGAGCCCAGATTTTGTGCCAATTTCTCGGTGATTTATTTAGCAATCACACCAGCCATCCGCCATAACGCGTTTCACCTCCCAAACGAGGCTTGATCACATGACGTTGGTTGAAACAAACAAGGGTCTTAAATACACCAAAAAATGGGAGCGGCATTCTCAAATGCCGCCTGACTAGTACAAAAAACGGCAATAGTACAAAATTGAAAGTACAAAATTGAGGGCCAGTGCCCGACATATTCCAAAATCCTGAACAGCCTGGCGCACACGCCTCAATCGCGCATGCAGCGTGGAAACAGGACACGGACCTGAATTTCCTTCTTTGTTATTTTATTTTTCTTTTGCCCAAAGTCAAAGACGCGTTTCGCGGTTCTCGCTGCTTGTTCACTCGACAATACAATGGCCAATGGAAAGCTTATTTAAAGTGAAAAGTGCTCATTTCAAATCAATCACGTGACATCATTCACAATGGATATGGAAAACATACTGCTTTTATAATGTTATCGCTATCCTTTACATTCCATATTCAAAATGTTCCTTTTCAGTGCAAATACACAAACATACAAATGTACAATAAAGTTTTAAAACATACGTCATAAAATATATTGGTAAAAAACCGGTACGACACATTTTTTCTCTCTTACGATGTGAATATAGTCCATAATGCATGATATTGGCATATATTAGCACAGCTTGAGTGGACATTGTTCCTAATATTGCCTGTGCTGTGAATCTCACATCTTAACTATGCCAATATGTATATTGACAAATAAAGGTAAAATACCATTTGTCAATCTACAAACTTGGTTGTATGTGCAAATCCGCAAATAAAAAGGGCGATTGTGGTAAAATACCATTTAGTATGTTCATAATTCCATTGAGATAACTCAAACCAAAATACAATAAAGACAACCCCTAAAGTGCAAGTGTCTGAATCCTAAGATTCAATTTGTGATAAATTAAATAATAAATAACAATAAAATAATAAATAACAATAAAATAGAATTGATATATATATACAGCACAGTAATTAATCATAATATTATGTATAGCTGCATAATATATACGGTCAATTAAAACTTTCAAACCACAATTTAGATTCCATGTATTCTGTTGTTTTTTGCACACTTAATACTTCTACCAGTCACTTAAATCCAACTTAATGTCATAAATTAATTGGTTTATATACAAGGCATTCCATAATGAGAATCAATATGTCATTTAACATCAATATAATAAATAAATACTATATACAGGTTAAAAATTTCATATCTATATCTCATTTCTAAAATATGTGATCGAATATATAATAAGTGCCTTTATGTACTAAAAAGTTTTCTTTAGTGTATAGGTGACATGTTAATCTCATGGTTGATGGTAATTTGTCTTTTCTCCTGTGTCATCATATTTTCTATTCTACTTCACATACTGTTTATTCTAGACATGTATATAAGTCTTCCGTATTGTTGAAACCCTGCGGTTGTTTTGAATCTAGTAGCAGAATGTACCTTGTTTCTAGTTTGCGTAGTCTACTCTCTCTATCTCCTCCCATCTATTTGGGGGTATAGAATCGATCAAGTAGTAGGATAACCCTTTGTTGTTGGCACCATGGACCTCTTTGAAATGCCTAGCCACCGGATAGGTATTGTCCATGTTTGTTATTGCACGCAAATGTTGCAGTATTCTTAAATTGGCTTGTAATTTTGTACTTCCAACATATATTCTGCCACACGGGCATGTTAAAACATAAACAACATATTCTGATTTACAGGTCAACATTTTAGAAATTTTATATGGTTTAACTCTAAAAGGGCTTGTGTATGTGGTTGTACTAACTCCATGTGTACAAGCTTTGCACGTTATGCATCTCTTAAAGCCTTTTAGGTTTTGATACCAAATTGGATTTGCTGCAATTTCAGGACTAGATATTACTAGGTTGTCCCGCATGGAGGGAGCCCTACTGTAGGTAATGGACACCCTCTGCGGTAGCAGTGGTCCTAATACCTGGTCACTTAGAAGAATTGGCCAGCTTCCTTGAATGATATTACTTAGTTCTTTTTGTTGTCTGCTGTAGCCTATAATTAAGCGAAAAGTGGTCATGTCATCTTTAGACAAAATTTCTTCCCCAGCTGTGACCAAATTTTTGTTATTGCTTTTAGACAGTAGGTCCTCTCTTGCTAATGTTCCTGATTTTACTATAGCCTGATTTATCACCTGTTCTGAATAGCCTCTTGCTAAAAATCTCATCTTACTTTCATGTTGAGCTTTTTCTAAATCATCTGTTGTGCTGCAAACCCTCTTAATTCTAAGCATTTCGCCATAGGGAATGCTATTTATCAGATGGCGTGGGTGTGAGCTTGTGGCATGTAAAACAGAGTTCCCAGATGTTCTCTTTCTAAATAAGGTAGTTTCAAGTTTGTTATACTGTACATATACCTTAGTATCCAGGAAATTTACATTGCTTGCACTGATCTAAGCTGTGAATCTCAGGTTCAGCTTGTTGATGTTAATTTGTGGTATAAACTCCAGTGCTTCCGTTCTGGTACCATGCCATATAATAAAAAGGTCATCTATGAACCTAAACCACACCTTAATTTTAGTAGTCATAATCTCTGCAAATTCCTCCATGAGGACTAGCTTCTCCCACGTGCCGATATGAAGACAGGCATAGCTTGGAGAGAAGCTAGCCCCCATTGCTACACCTTGTATCTGACAATATAATAAGTGATTAAACATGAAATAATTATTATACAAGCAAAATTCTATCATAGAGGTCAACATCTCACTATGTTGTTTGTAAATCAGGTCTCTAGTAGATAAGTAATATTTGATTGCATTAATTCCATCGTCATGGGAGATACTCGTGTACAATGAAGACACATCTAGGGCCAGTAATAAAAATTCTTCATGCCATGTAAAGTTCCTAATTTTGTTTATGAAGTCACTTGTATCCCTGATGTACGAGGGTAAAGACTTAACATAATCCTGTAAAAAATAATCAACATAAACAGAGGTTTTTTCTAAAATGCTATTAATTGCACTTATGATCGGACGCCCTGGTGGCTTCTTTTCATCCTTATGGATTTTCAGGATGAAGTACATCGTGGGCACAACTGGATTTTTGTTGGTTAAATATTTCCTTTCATCCTCACTTATTAGTTTCTTATTTCGCCATCCTGTCAGTTTTTTATAATATGTTTGATACATTTCTTTTAATGATTTTATGTCCGATCGCTTATAACATTCTCTGTCATTTAGTTGACTCATGGCTTCATTCTTATATTCCTCCTGTCTTCACAGTACAATATTTCCTCCCTTATCACTGTTCCTTATGATGACATCTCTGTGATTTTTTTAATTTTTTCATTAGTTGAAAGTATTTGTGATCTTGGTTTCGATATTTCTGTGTGGTCAATCCAATTTTTTTATTTAGTTTTTTAATTTTACTGGTGATGATTTCATGGTAGGTATCTATTGCATCGTGGGTCATAATGGGACAAAATGTTGATTTTTGTTTAAATTTTGTTAGTCCCGCTCCTTTCGTGCCACTCTCCAAAATTTGTGTATTGGATTCAATTTGTTCCTGGTTCCACATCTCATATAATTCAATTTCAGTGTTTGTTCCTGGAGGTGTGTATTCTATTTGTAGGTCACCCTGTGCATTGTCTTCAAATTGTTTGTTTTTTATTGCAAATATTTTTTTCAACTTTAGTTTTCTTATTCCTTTATATATGTCCATCCGGACTCCTGGATAATCAAAGTTCTGAGGAGGGCAGTATGATAATCCCAAACTCAATGTTTTCTCTTCCTCCCTTGTCAGTGTTATTTTAGACAAGTTTACCACAGTTTTATTGGTATTATTCATTTCTTTCTCCAGTATGTTATTTTCTTTTTTTGCACATTTTGATTTCCGGTTTGCTGCTTTGCGCCTTTGTTTGCGCTTGTTGTTTGCGCATTTGCATTTGTCTGCGGCGGATTTCTGGATCTTAGTGATGCCAATCTTTGTGCTGCTAAAATGTTCATCTCTTCCCCCGGAGACGGTTTCTTTCCATTAGTTTCCCCTGGAGGATTTCTTAATTCCGATTCTTCTTCACTGTTTGATGTTATTTGCTCACTTGAACTACTGGTGGCTATTTCTTCCCCCATCTTTCTTTGGCGAACATTAATTTTCTTGGCTACAGATCCTTGTTTTTGTTGCGATTGTCTTGCCGCATCGTATTTTTTAGCAAATGTAAATATCTGCCCTACCTCATAATCCATTTTGTCTCGTTTAAACTTTTGCATTTTTCTTTCTTTAATTTTTTCTTCTTCTCTTTTTATTCGTATTTCCATCTCCTTACGTAATTTCTTAATCTCCTCTTCTTGCCCCATTCTTCCAACTTCTGCATTTAGGGCATCTATTTCAAATAATAATCTGGCTCTGTCTATATCAGCATATTTGATCAATAGCAGTGTAAGTCACCTCGAGGAGTCTAAATTACATTCCGCCCACTCTCGCATGAGTTCCAAATTTGGCTCTTCATATGTGGGGGCAGTAAGGATTCTCAGACCACGGGGAATTCTTCCTACTTCAATATAACTTTGGAGTGACCTTGATTCCCACCATTTACTCATTTCCATCCTCATCTTTTTTTCCAACTGTTGTATATATATATGTATATATTTATATATATATATATATTCACTGAAAAAACCATAGGTTTCACACCAGTTATAGTTAGGAATTAGCATTTAAAAAACCTAATAAATTCACTGACAAAACCAGTTATAGTTAGCTGGAAATTTTACTGACATAAAACCATTGAAATTCCCACGTTATAGTTAGTTGGACTCACTATAACTTGCGCGCCTGCAATGCACTGCTGATGACGTCACATATTACATCACTCATGACATGGTCAGTGACATTACTCATGACATCACTGATGACACCATCCAGTGAATGTGTGTCTTTCTGAAAAATAAATTTGTTTTATATATGTATTTGTAAAGGTCGATGGAAGAATAAATGTTTAAATAAGTGTGTAAATGGATGTTTTTTTTAAAAGAAATTGGTTGGTTAACTGGCTTATTAAGTGTATCTTAGCGAATACATATATTAGCGAGTATTGTTTAAATATTTAAATGCTTGTATCAGTGTTTCTCTTTCTGTATAAGTGGCTGCAGGGGTTGGTGACTGACTCACTGTTTGTATGTGTTTTGAAGACAGCATATGTGCAGGACTGTATGGGTGGACGAGTGTGTATATGTGTGTGTTAGTGAGTGAATGACTGTCTCACTAGTGTCTTCATTAGTAACGACATATGTTTTAATCTAGTATATGTGAGTATTGATGTATATAAGTGAGTATAGTATATATAGTGAGAGATTGTAGGAGTTCCTGTTTAAATAAGTATGTGTTTCTATAAGTGATTGTTTAAGAGAGTAAGTATGTGTAAGTTTCCTTAGAAGTAAGGTGGTAGTGTGTGTATAAATGTATATGCAAATAAATGGATGTTCAATAGTTTATGTGCATGTGTGAGTATGTGTGTGAGTAACTTTTGGATGACTGCTGATGTGTAACAGGATGTATAGGTGTATCACTACATATGATGAGTGAGCATATATATGAGTGACTATATAGAACTGTTGGTGAATGAGTGGATGAGTATATAGATGGTGGAATTACTGAATTGGTTGTTGTTACTGGTTTGGGTATCTCCATGTTTTTGAAAATGTTTGTTTCTATTTTTGAATATGTGTTTCAAGCGTTACATTACACTGAAATTAGGTCTGTCACTCTGTCACAAGGATGGTGTCATCAGTGATGTCATGAGTGATGTCACTGACCATGTCATGAGTGATGTAATATGTGACGTCATCAGCAGTGCATTGCAGGCGCGCAAGTTATAGTGAGTCCAACTAACTATAACGTGGGAATTTCAATGGTTTTATGTCAGTAAAATTTCCAGCTAACTATAACTGGTTTTGTCAGTGAATTTAATAGGTTTTTTAAATGCTAATTCCTAACTATAACTGGTGTGAAACCTATGGTTTTTTCAGTGAATTTCAAAGGTTTTTTAAATGCTAATTCCTAACTATAACTGGTGTGAAACCTATGGTTTTTTCAGTGAATTTCAAATGTTTTTTTAATGCTAATTCCTAACTATATAAGACCTGAAAGCCCACCAGGAATCTCCAGTATGCGCCAGGGGACTGCATTGCAGAGAGGTGTAATGAAGCCACAACCCTTTTTACACCTCTCTGCAACGCAGCCCCCGTGCATGTTTGAAGAGGGGAAACTAATTCCCCTTGCATACTGGGGGGCCCTGGGGGCCAATTAGCCCACCTGGAACCTCCAGTATGCGCCTGGGGCTGCATTGCAGAGGTGTAATGAGACTATGCCCCTTGTTACACCTCTCTGCAACGCAGCCCACTGCCGCGTTTGCAGAGGGGGAACTAATTCCCCGTGCATACTGGGGGTCCCTGGGGTCAACTAGTCCACCAGGAGCCTCCAGTATGCGCAAGGGAGCTGCATTGCAGAGAAGTATAATGAGGCCACACCCTTGTTACACCTCTCTGCAATGCAGGACACTGGCACGTTTGCAGAGGGGGGACTAATTTCCCTTGCATACTGGGGGTCCCTGGATCATATCTGCCCAAACACCGATATTCCGAACGATTGTAAATGACTTTTCTTGAGAAACATTTAGATTTGGATTATCATGTCCTATACTTTGGAATTTTTGAAAGACTGACTTTGAGGATGCTATAAATTACTCAAGTCTGCCCGAATTGTGTGGGTAAAATTGATACCTAGTCACTTTTAATAAGAATATACTTATGTCTCGTCTAACATTTGGAAGAAATATCTAGTTATATGACAACGGGATACCGACATAACTTGAAGGAAATAAGAACGCCCTGAAGAAGTTCTGTTGTACAGAACGAAACGTTTCGGCTGGCTGTGGTACATAAACTTAAGGAAAATAAAAGCATTTGAATATACACCAAGATTCAGCGCTTCAATAAGTACTCTAAGTGATATGATTTGATTGGACTCATTGTGAAAGTGGTGCTGTGCCAAACTTTGGAATATTCTCCACTACTCTCTACTACTTACTCTCTCCTACTCTCTACTACTCACTCTCTACTGCTCTCTACTACTCACTCTACTACTTACTCTCTACTAATCTCTACTACTCACTCTCTACTACTCACTCTCTACTACTCTCTACTACTCACTCTACTATTCACTCTACTACTCTCTACTACTCACTCTGCTACTCTCTCTACTGCTCTCTACTACTCTCTACTACTCACTCTCTACTCTCTATTACTCACTCTCTACTCTCTACCTCTCTACCTCTCTCTTCTTCTCTCTCTACTAATCTCTACCTCTCTACCGCTACCTCTCTACCTCTCTACCTCTACACCTCTACCTCTCTACCTCTCTCTACACGCACACATATAGACATATATGCATATATATGTGCATATGCATTTATATATATGTATGTGTATGTATAAAAAAAACAACTAAACATTTTTTTTTCTAAACAGCTACTTTTAAAACTGTCATTCTTTTTCCCCATGGTACGCTCCCCGGTACGCTCCCCGGTGCGCGTACCGGGCGCTCCCCCCGCGAAAATAAAAAAAAAAATGTTTTTTTGCCCCGCGGGCCCTTTTATGGCCCCCACATCAAACCTAGGGGGTCAAGGGGGGGTCTACTCTGCCCCCTTATGGTCATTTCCCTCTTTGTTTTGGCCACCTCTCGTGTCTCGATCCTACCGAGACACAAGATGGCGGCCGCTCCGGACTGTTTAGAATGTTTACAGACACCCCAGAGCCAATCAGCTTTCTGCGCGCAAGTCGCGTGGCGCGCCCGGTGCGCGTACCGGTGCGCGTACCGGAGCGCTGCTATAGATATATAAATTTTTTTGAACCTTAATTACTCAAAATCCACTGGAGCACATATCTTGAGACATAGCAAAGGCACATCGGGCTACCAGTCCCTACAATTTTGCCAAGTTTGGTGGAAATCCATTCAGCCGTTCGGGCTAAAAGTGAAATCGACCGCCCTATGGAAATTAACATGGGGAAAACGCGTTTTGGGACCCTCCTTTTATCTCGGCCCCCGCTTGACGAATCCCCCCCAAACTTTCAGGGAAGGACCGGAACGCCGCGAGGCCATTTTGAGGAAATTTTCAGGCAGATTCGTCAACCGGCGCCAAAGTTATTCCAAATAGAATTTTGAGATTTAACATTGAAAAAAATCCTAACTATAACTACCTACTGGCGACCGCCAGTAGGTAATACATACATATATATATATATATATATATATATATATATATATATATATATATATATATATATATATGATGATCATTCTCCGCACTCGTAAATGAGGTCAGTCCATCAGCTTCCCTCATCGTCCATGGTTGTGGCTTAAGAAGCATTACAATTTTTGGGATGAAGTGTTTGTTCATTTTAATCATTGTCAATCTTGCCGCATTATGAGGCAATGAACTGGCCCTCCCAACTGTGGCAACTGAGCCAGCTGCCAAGTGTGGTGATCATATGCTTCGAAGACACACTGGCTATCAAACATGATAGATACGTTATTTCCAGTCTGATGATTTTTGGACACTGTCCCGTCTTCCCATATCAATAAGTCAATGGGTCTTGATCCAGGAACACGTCTGTTGGGTCATCCAGATAATGTTTTATGAATTGCAATTGGTGCTGCTTCTTGTTGGGCCTGCACCACTGCACTTGACTTAAGTCCTGCCATGTGAAACCAACCCATTGCAGATGCTGGGCTTGAACTTGGAGCAATTTTTGCTGTGGGTTTACTAGCCAGAGATGTTGTTGGTTCATGCAGCAGAGACTGAGAGCCAACAGCACCACAGTCCTCTCTTGATATTAAAGGCTGCATTTCAGTTGTACTGTGGCCTCAAATTTGCAATTGTTTTTCCATTAGATAGCTTGCATTGATAACAATCCAAACCTTGTAAACTAAAACATCCAGTTCTGTTAAAAGAATACAATTGGGCAGTACTTTATTCGTACCTGGATCCAGTGTTGTGGCACAGATGTACTTTTGGGTGGAAACAATCTCTTTTTGCAGCCTTTGATTAGTGTTCAAGCAAAGGATTAAGTTAGTCACAAAATAAGCTTCTTCTTTTCTGACATTGATATATGTTTGTTCTGCCTTTTCGCAAATGATCCTAGAGCAGATGCAACATCGAGATTGCTATGCTCGTGGTACTCTTCTCCTTGCTGACTTCTAATGTCATATTCTCAAAAGGAATAACATTTGTACTAGGCACTCCACTAGTCCCCATTTGTCCACCTCCTTGGTCTTGGCTTTGGCAGTTACATCCCCTCTCCTTTGAATTATTTAATTGTTGATAGATTTGTCCTGCTCAAACAAACATTGCAACATGTAGCAGATTGAGTTCCAATGTGGCAACCCCTGTATAATGGCTTTAATAGGTACATTGAATGATCTTCAACTGTTTCAGGGCATTTAACAAATTACTACAATTCTTTGACAGGTGGACAGTATGTTGATGACAATAGGCCATATTTATTATTTTGCAGAAGGCCCATCGTTATGCAAGAGGAGGCTGAGTAAATTGCTCCATCCCCATGGTGGAGGGGCCATCAGCTACATTTAAAAATGACTGTCAAGCATGCAGTCATTTATAATGCAATGGTAGGAACAACTGTCACAGTGGTTCCACCCAATGTTTTTTGCTCTTTGGTGCAGGACTACATCAGCATGACACAACACTGCACCAAACAGGTTTCTTTTTTTATTTTCAAAAAGAAAATCCTGAAACTGGATTTTCTTTTTGAAAATAAAAAAAATGTAATGCTCCACTCACTATTGGCGTCATCTCCCTTGGCGGGGGGATCATTATCATGATTTTATTGTCCCTCACTGCCAGGTTTGCCTGGCAGTGATGGGCAGTAAAGAAATTGTTAATGTCCACTCATCCTGATTGGGTTGGTGAACATTTAGCCATTTCTAGTATAGCTCTTACTTTGTTGTGCTATTGGAGAGATTTGGCTATGGCAGTGACAGAGTAGTCACTGCCGTAGCCAAACCTACGGCCCAATGTGCTAAGCACAGGACTTTGAAGTATTCTCCATTGGCCATGGCTTTCACTTTGTTACAGCTATTGTCCATGACAATAAATTCAATGCAAAGACCTCTGAGTTTAAGCCATTTGTATCCTTCAGTATTAAATTCATCCAAGATATTAGCAGCTGCATGTGATTTCTCCATGGTCGAGCATTGCAACTGTTACATGCCACCAGATGTCCCGAAAAGCCTCATGTTATGTTATAGTATGTTATGTTATAGTAAGTCTTTTATAGCGCTCGGCTACTCAGAAGAGTGTCCCGGCGCTTTATTGACAACCTAAGAAGACAGACACAACACAACAGACGGGGAAAGTAAGATCAAAGAACAGAAGAGACTAGGAAGCAAAGAGCCAGGTTTTCAGGCCCTTCCTGAAAGCCAGCAGATTTGAAGTGCTGCGTAGGGTAAGGGGCAGACTGTTCCAGAGCTGAGGTGCCCGGAGCATGAATGAACGGCCTCCAATGCGGGACTTCCTTACATGTGGAACAATAGCAAGGAATTTCGCCTCTGACCTTAAAGACCGGGCAGGGTGATAAACGGCGAGCCTCTTCTGAAGGTATTTCGCCCCCGTGGCATAAAAGGCCTTGTGGGCAAGGGTAAGGGCTTTAAAAACTATCCGCTGTCGGATAGGCAGCCAATGAAGTGACTGCAACAGTCCCGAGACTTTAACTCGCCTATGCAGGCCAAAGATGGCCCGTGCTGCCGCGTTTTGGACTACCTGCATCCGTTGCAGGAGATATTCGGGCAGACCGAGATATAGGACATTGGAGTAATCCAATCTTGACCCTATCAGGGCCTGTACCGTAGTCCTCCTGTGATCCACGGAAAGCAACGGAAAAAACTTCCGTAACATGCGGAGAAGCCCAAAACAAGTACCAGTGAGGGTAAGGATCTGAGATCTGAGATCTGAGAGTCAGACCGTTGTCTATTTTAACCCCCAAATTCTTAGCTGACTGCGACGGGCATCCCGGGGGAGACATGTCGGCCGGCCACCATACCTGCCAGTCCGGGTCGGATTGACAGCCGAAGAAGAGCACCTCCGATTTGTCTGAGTTGCACTTGAGGCTGTTCAGTTGGAGCCATTTGAACACAGCCCCAAGGCACTCACGGACACTCTCTCTGTCAAAATCCTCTCCTTTCCGACAGGTAAAGAGCAGCTGGGTGTCATCAGCGTAGGACACGATCTGGGCCCCGAAGGACTCGGCCAGAGCCGCCAAAGGGGTCATGAAGATATTAAAGAGAGTCGGGCTCAATACAGAGCCCTGTGGGACTCCGACTCCCAATGGCGGCATCTCGGCAGTGCTAGAGGAGGCCCAGACCGTCTGTCGGCGGTCGGCCAGAAAGGATGTAAACCAGCTGAGCACCGTCCCCCTCAGACCGATGTCATGTAGTCTGACGAGGAGATCCTCGTGGGGGACGGTGTCAAAGGCCACCGACAGGTCTAGCATGATCAGCATTGCTCTACCACCCGGGTCTAACGTCTCCTTGATGGCCTCCGACACCTCCAGCAGCGCCGTCTCCGTGCTAAGATTAGGACGGAAGCCCGATTGAGTGGGATGGAGCAAATCGTGTGTTTCCAAAAAGTTGGAAAGCACGTTGTGCACGTGTTTCTCCACGGTCTTGGCCAGCGCGGGGAGAAGGGAGATAGGCCTATAGTTGGCCAAAACCTCAGGGGCCAAGCTGGGCTTCTTAATAAGGGAGATGACCATCGCTTGCTCCAAGCCACAGGGACCACACCCTGGCTAAGCGAAAGATTCAGAATGGGATTGACCATCAGGTTTACGACTGCCGCCATCTTCGCTAGAACTTTGGCCGGACATGGATCGTGTGGCGATCCAGATTTAAGGTTGGCCAGAAGGGTCAGAGACAAAGCCATAGAGATAGGCGGAAAGTCAGATAAGACTGGCCCTAACGAAACCGATGGAATTAAACCACCCTTAGAGCAAGGGGGAGCACCAATCGGCCTTGATGGAAAGGAGTCTTGTATCAGCCTGATCTTTGTCGTAAAGAAGTCTGCAAGATCCGCTGCCCACGACTCTGTGGGAGCAGTCTTGGCCACACTCGACCATGGGGAAGTAAATTCCCTAACAATCGTGAAAATATCTTTACATGAGTTAGATGCATCCTCCAATTCTCCTGGCAAAATAGCTCTTTTTCTCCAGGAAAATATCTCGGTGGTAAGCTTTAACCATCGTACGGTATTCGAGTCTAGCAGCTGCACTATACTGCGCTCGCCAGGAGGGAACCCAGCAATTAGCCATTTCCTCACAACTTTGAAGGAGACCTGGGGCCGTATTACAGATGATTGCGCCAGCACTAATTGTCGCTGTGATCCTGAGTATGTCTGTGTTTATATGCGTTTGCATCTGTGCGCTAATACAATATGCGCACAGACATAAACGCACATAGACACAGAGTTCAAAGTATGCGCCAACTTCACAGCGCATTACAGACTGATTCTCTGTAATGCCATCCAGCACATATTTGGGCGCACAACAACAATTAGCGCTGGCGCATCTGTAATTAGGCCCCTAGTGTAAAATGATGCACATGTAATCTGTTACTTGACTACTGGTCTAAATGTCCATTGTGAGATGGATAGACTGAACAGTGATCTCCTTCATAATATTGCCAACCAATTGCAGCACTTTATGTTTCAGCTCTGGCACATCACTATGGAACAATAGGTCTGGTTTGAACTCTTCCATGTTGGGTACAGGGTCTCTGCAAATTCAGGAAAAGTTCTTACATTTTTGCCAGCTCCCCATTGTATAAATTGACTTTCTTTTGGATTTGGTGATAATGAGACCTCTTGTAGGACATAGCCTTGATAGTTGGTTGTTGTGACTGTCTTCTTTGTAATACCTCCAGGAGTAGTGGCCTAGAGGGAGCAGGAAGGCTGCTTGGATGCTTTGGGTGACAAATTCACTCTGTCCCTAGTGCCATTCTGAGATTGCTGAGTGTGATGATGACACACTTTTATGTGCAACAGGTACAGGGTTGCTGTGGCTGACATTCTCCTCTTATGCATCAGTCTATAAAAAACGTCTCTCTGGTCAACAGCAGCTATGTTTTTGAGGAAATCTGCCCATATGATTTTGCAGATTGGTCAGTTGTCCAGTGGTACCTTAATGTCTACCTGGCTTACCTTGTCAAGCATTTTCTGCAATTTGAGGATTCTGCAGTTTGCTTTTTACTTGACTTTAGTATAACGTAGTCCCAAACTGGGGAGTAGAGCCTTCTTATTATGCCACAGCCTGAAGAACTTGTTGAGGTAGAGGTAGGCAGTTGTGTAGGCCTTTCTCTAGGGTGGACTGTGACTGTGCGATGGTTGGTGATTGCTTCTGGATTTTGGGGTCTTCTTGCAAAGATGGAAGCAGGCAGTGTTGGTGAATCTTCATGATTAAAAGCAGGTTAAATTGAGGTAACTTGTACTTCCTCTGTGCCACTCTCCACACTAACAATGTATTGCGCATCACCTTCCCACTTCCAAGGCATTCTAGAACCTTCCACTTTCCTTGTCTCTCATGGTGGGTTTCAGACTCAGTTAGAGTCCCTTCCATGTCTAGATCATCAGAAGGGAGACTTGGAGGAGATGGGGGAGTGTCCTTAATTTTCCATGCTGGAAATTGTGAAGCCAATGTGTAAAAAGCAGTCTCAGCAATAGCTTGCTCAGGAGCAAATTAATCTCCTGTTCTGCTCCTACTTCCAGAAGATCTGTTGCTCGCTATGGATCCAGTTGCTGACTTACCTGCAACAAATCAGTTTCCTTCTGAGACTATTTCATTTCTGATTCTCTGCTCTTCATGACTATACTCACTGCAGCACTGAGAGACAGGGGCTTAGGAATTAATACTGATGTTGATGTAAGCAATGATCCCCCGATATGACCTCTCCAACAACCCCGAGTCAGAAATATGTGGTCAGGCAGGCCCTGCACCCTGGGTCCGAGGCTATTGATTGACAGATCACAGATGGGGTAGCACTTAACCAGCAGGACAAACATGTGAACAGAAAAAAAACAGATTAGTTCCACAGATAGACAGCAACACCACAATGGTCCTGGGAGCTCGGCCCCAATGAAATGCACATGGGTGGAAGGGAAAGTGGTCCCAAAACACCATGATGTTAGATCAAACATGAAGTTAGACACTCATCAAGTCAGGAAACTGCTTACTCTACACACACAGTGATCACACACTCCACATGCTGGACATCTGGACATGTTGCCCACTGGCCTTCATTGTGTCCACGCAAGTGTGAGACCAACCTGCATTAGTCATCAGGTGGGAATAATTTATGGCTTCATGACAAGACAAGTGTTAATGAACGATCAGCATTTTTAGAAATCCACGGAGGTAACCACAAGATATGTACACTGCATTTTGGGAGCAGTAGTCGCAATAAGAGCGAGGCGGAACAGCCATGTCAATGTAATTGGATAGTAGAGAGGGGAGGAGTTCCCACAATTACGAGTTAAAAACAAGTTGTTAGAAACACAATTACTGTTGTATTGCGAAAATGGCAGTCTGCAATGATTTAAGATAAAAGTATGAAGGGAGGGCTATGTGATTACAGAAAGAGGGAGTTGCATTGAAATGTTGAAATTACGACTATAAACATACGGTGAGATCTTACTGAAATGTGATAATATGTGGTTAGTTTAAACGTTGCCATAAGATTTAGTGAACCTCGGAGGGGAGTCTTGTTTAAGTGATATTGTAGCACATGATTAGACGCATAGCGGGAAAATGTTAATTAGTAGGTTGGGGTGACACTAGAATGATGAATTGTTAACAAATACCGAATCGGTGTTCGAAATACACCCCCATGGCCAAAATGCCCATAGGAATGCATTGAACAATCCGAATCGGTAAAAACAGAATCGGTAAAATCCGAATCGGTAAAATCCGAATTGGCAAAATCCGAAACAGCCAATGAGGTGGAACCACCCTCCCCCACCCAAGCAGGGAGTGGCTACCCAGGCAGGTGCAGCTCATTAAGAACTTTCTGGAGAGGCAGCCTGAGCTGAACATTCACAGTGAGCAGCAGTGGAAGCAGGAGCCAGAGCACTGTGAGAGAAAGATGGCTAGCAGCAGTGAGAGCCAGAAGGCTGGCCACAAGAGAAAACCCAAATTTAGTACCATGGAGCTGCAGGTGTTGGTGGAGGAGGTGGTGAGGGTGCACAGGCAGCTCTTTGGGAGGCTGTCCCTCACTGTACCGGACAGCACAAAGAGGAGGCTCTGGAGCGAGATTTCTGAGAAGGTTAACTCAGTTGGTGTTACCCCCAGGAGCCTTGATGACCTAAAAAAAAGGTTTTATGATATCCGCAGCCTAACTAAACGCAAAATGGCAGAGCTGCAGAGCCAAGCTGGACTGACTGGTGGAGGCAGGAACCCGGCGCCACCCCTCACTGAGCTGGAGGAACTGGTGTCCAGCACCATCGAGAGGGAGAGTGTGTCTGGAATCGGGAACCTGGATAGCTCAGCCAGAGCTACAGCTAAAGGTAAGAAGCATGCGCATCATGACACACCCTACCAGACACCTCCCCTTTAGACACAATGCACAGCCAAACCCCAGCCAAGTACTGCTACCAACAGACAAGAGAAATGCATCAGGGTAAATGTAGTCAGCAGAAGTAGGCAAAATATGGCAGTGCAGAACCATAATATATAAAACAGTGGAACAGATTCAAAGTATATGCAAGGACATGTGCAATGCTTTAATTGTAGTGACTGTAATACATCGGCACTCAATTCACAAATGCTTCTTTATACCTAGGGGCACCATCAGGTGGAGGAACAGAAGCAACTGAGGCACCAGCACCAGCAACAACTTCCAGTGCGGTGGCAGGACCAAGCACTAGTCAGGCTGCCCTGGAGGAGGAGGAGGAGGACAACACCATTGGCCAGGGAAATGAGGGAGACCTAGGACTTGACTTCACATTTCTTCACTCCCCCCAAATGTCTGGCACACCACCATTGCTGTTCTCCCCTGAGAACTCACCAACAACGGCCCACCCTGCACCTGCCACATCTCCTGCCAGGAGTTTTGTTGTGGCTCCACTGAACCCTATCCAGGGAGCAGCGGGTCAAGCCCCAGCTACCACCACAACAACACCAGTGGCACCCCAGCCCACACAGCAGGGCAGCAGCAGTTCCCGGAGGGGTACAAGTTCCAGCACTGCACTTCCGGCACGGGATTGCAGCGTCTGTCAGGGGCTGGAGGGCAGCATGGTGAAGATACAGCGCATGCAGGCGAAATCCATCATGGCCTGCCAGCGCCAGCTTCGCCAGCATAACCTGCAAATGGGAGAGATGGTGCAAGGGTTTAAGGCTTTCGTCGAAACCAATAAGGAAGTAGCAGCAGGTCTTGGCCGTGTGACCACAGCCATCACACAGCTATGCACCAAACTTGACGAGCACTCTCGCCGCCGGGATGCCCGCATGCACAACAGATCAATTAGCCGCCTTGCTGCTGCTACCGCACAAGTGTGCCAACGTGGGGCTAATATGGAGGCCAGCTTGACCCAGAACACCACTGAGGTCACCAGGGGCATGGCCCGCATAACAACCGCCATGGAGGCAATGATTATTTCCAACACTGTGGCCAATCCTGCCCTGGACCTGGGGGAGGCTGGGGACAGCAGCAGCCGCAGCAGCCCGGCCAGCGCTGTGTCGGAGCCGCGCTGGAGCACCAGGCGCTCTGCTGAAGCTGCTGGACATGCGGAAGGGGGAGAGGCACACCCCAGTGGGGCTGCTAAGCGCAGCAAAAAGTAGGCTTGCCAGGGCGGGTGAGGCAACCCGGACCTTTGACATTGATTTACTTTACATTAACATTTTCTTTTGTTGCACATCAGTGCAGTAACGGTGTTGCAACATTATTAAAATGTTCTCTTCCTCACAACCATTTACCTGTCTGTGCATCTGTACTCACTCAGAAATAGTTTTCTGTAATCTCCTCACGTCTGTATCTGCCATCACTTGGCGTAGACACCCCAGCAGGTTGTGTTTGTGGCACAGCAACGTCGTCGTCATGGTCCTCGTAGTCTGACAACTCCACCTCAGTGCCCTTCTTCACCGCAAGGTTGTGCAACATTGCACAGACAGCTATGATCTTGCAGCAGGTGATGGGGGTATACTGCCTTGCACCTCCACTCTTGTGCACGCATCTGAATCTGCTTTTCCAGATGCCAAAGGTCCGTTCAACTACATTCCTTGTGCTTTTGTGGGCCCGGTTATACCTCCTTTGGCTGGGTGTGGAGGGGTTGAGGTAGGGGGTGAGTGTGAATGAGCGGAGGGCATATGCACTGTCGCCTAGAAGGAAAAGGGGTAACATTACTCACATGCATACATGTATTTCACTTAGCTACTTTGTGTTATGGGGGTCCGATGATGTGTCTCACCTAGGAGGTATCCTTCACCAAATTCGCCAGCCATCAGCCGTGCATAGATGCCGCTCTGTTGAAAAATGTAGGAGTCGTGGGTACTCCCTGGGAATTTTGCTACCAGGTCTGTGATGGTGCACTTTGCATTGCAGATCACCTGAACATTGATGGTGTGCGTAGACTTCCGATTGCGGTATATGTATTCTGTGTCAGCTGGGGGGCAAATCGGAATGTGCGTGCCATCTATGCAGCCAATGATTTGGGGAAATTGTGCCATCTGGTAGAAGTCAGCTTTAGTTTGTACCAGTTCTGCGTGGGTTGCAGGGAAAGAGATGTATTGGTCCATCCTGTGTATCATGGCGTCAAGGAATGTGTGGAAGAACCTTGACAGGCTGCTCTGGGTCACCCCTCCTACCGCTGCAATTTCACTTTGATAGCTGCCAGATGCAAGCAGGTGTAGGCTGCATAGCACCTGGACGTGCGCTGGGATGGCGTGTGCCCTTGGGGTGGGGTGGTCCAACAGTGGTTTGAGGTCCCTGATGAGCTCCAGAATGGTGTCTGAGTCCAGCCTGTACCTCTGTAGGATCTCTGCCTCTGTGAGCATGAACAGGGTGATCCTCTGTCTGTAGACCTGTTCCTCTCTTTGCCAATCCCTCTGTCCTTCCTGCTGTAGCCGTAGCCGCCTTGCAATGACATAAAAAGCAGCCATCCTGCAAGTTGCAATGCATTTTGGGTCTATTTTTATGGGTTGGAGTTGGTTACCACCTGATTGTAATCCATGGTAAATACCGATTTAGAAATACCGATTTTGAGCCCAAATCGGTATTTCTGTGCTTCCCTACATCTCCCTATCTGTCCGATTCAGGGATTTTCCGATTCGGTGATTCTACCGATTCGGTAGGTTATCCGAATCAGCTTTTTTCCGAATCGCTGTCACTACCGATTCGGTACATGGACCGAATCGGATTTTTTCCGAATCGGTGTCACTACCGATTCGGTACATGGACCGATTCGGTATTTTTATCCGAATCGGTATGTTACCAAATCGTTATATTTCCGAATCGGGGTATTTCCGATTCGGATTATTTTCGATTCGGTAGTCATTCCGATTCGGTATTTGTACCGATTTGGACGATTTTCTTTGCCCTACATCTCGATGGCTGTATACCGATCGGTAAGGGCCCAAAATCTGTATTTTCGGCCGTTACCGATCGGTAACGGCCTACCTACATCGGGCCCTTGGAGTGTACGCACTTCAAATTTCGTTACGTTCATGACAAGACCCACATTCCACTCAAGAAACAGGACTTATGAATTATTTTATGATGCTTCAAGAAATGTATCAAAAGACTTTCAAAACAATTGTACTTTGAGTCAGTCTTCCGACCTATTTCTGTATGCTGCACTTCTGGCTGTAGTGTTTGATTAAACCAACTGTGCCTGTTTTGCCAAAGGTCTCTTATATTTGTTTTTTCAAGGTAAGTTCATATTCGAGCAACATAGATTTTTTTTGGGGGGGGGTTCGGTTGATGCAGGAGTTATCCTCCTCCCAGCCTCTTCCTATCCATAGGGAAGTGCAGCAGATATGTCACCTTTCTTGAAAAAGCCTGAAAGCTTAATGCCAGTAGTGTCAAAGGACTTCTTCTTTTCCTTACAGACCACTTTCTTAGCAAGAACCTACTTCTTTGAGGGCCTTCTTCTTTTCTTTTATATGTTAGTAGTGCACTTGCACTAGCAGAAACACTTAGCAGAGGATTTTACGGTGCCGTGCTCAGATAATTTCCAGACTGCTCTCTGTCTCAGTATTGTGTGTGATGTGAAAACTCATGAACCTGTTGGCAATAAAAATGATAAAGGAAATAAGTGAAACTCGGGCAATCTGGGCTATGTAATACAAGTCATCGTCAACATCAATGCTTAACAGTAGTGTACCCATGCATAAACTATTTCTCGCTAGACTTTACACAAGGAAAGATAACTTGCTGCCCCCTCGGGCCCATGCAATTCTAAGAGAGGCAAGGAAAGACAGGCAAAAATTGAATAATTCAATAAATGTATGAATTGCAGGTGCCCCTTGAGGGCCAATTTATACTATATAGAAGACAGGGGGCAGGCAAAAATCACATAAATTAATCAAATATTTACTGGTGCTCCTCCAGGGTCCATGAGGAATCTAAAAGGGGGCAGGAAAAACACGAACCAATAATTTAAATATTTGCTAATGCCCCTCAAGGGCCCATGATCAATCTATGAGAGGCTGAGTAAGGCAGGCAAAAATCATATATATATAGATTAAATATTTAATAGTGCCCTTCCAGGACCCATGTGGACTCTACGGGAGGCAGGGGCTGGCAAGAATACAGTAAATAATTTAAATATTTGCTAGCACCTCTCAAGGGCATGTGGAGACTCTATGAGTATGAGCGGCAGTTTGAGGCAGGCAAATATCAAATAAATAAATGAAATAATTTCTGGTGCCTCCCTTCTCCAGGGCAAATGGGGACTCTATGGGAGGCAATGGGAGGCAGGCAGGCAAGCAATGAATATATGAATAAAATATTCGCTGGTGCCTCTTCAGGGCCCATAGGAACTCTATGTGAGGCAGGGACAGGCAGGAGATATTAAATAAGTAAATACAATAATTTTCGGTACCCCTCCAGAGCCTACTAGGAATCTAAGGGAGGTGGGAGGGGCAGGCAGAAATGTAATAAATCAATTAAATAATTTCTGGTGCCCCACCAGGATTTAGGAGCTTTTTTTTATAGAAGGTAGGAAAATGCAACAATGCAATAAATACATTACAATATTGCTGGTGCCCCTCCTGGGTGCATAGCGGCTCTATGGGAGGCAGGAGAAGGTAGACCAAAATCTAATACATGAATCAAATAATTGCTGGTGCCCCTCCAGAGTCCTTGGGGACTCTATGTGAGTCAGGGGGAGTAGGCTAAAAAGTAATAAAGGAATAACATATTTGCTGGTGTCTCTCCAGCTCCAATGGAGACTCTGTGGGAGGCAAGCTAAAATGTAACAAATAGGTAAAAAACAACACAACTGTACTACAATGAGCCACAAGCACAAATGAATATATCAGGAAAAAGAAAGAAAATAACAAAAATGTCATAAGCTTCTTCAGTCAATGACAACAGCTTTTAAAAGTGAAAGAAAAGGATTGGAACATACACTGGCTGAACAAAATTGTGGTAGGAATATTATCCACCACATGGCTAATGAAGAAGAATGTTTGGAAAACAAAGACAAAGTTACCACCTTATACACACACTCACTGGCTACACAAAATGGTGACCATTGCATGGCCCACAAAAAGAGGAGGCATGGAGAACAAAGCACATAGTTGACACATCTAGCCTGCAACACTTGCTCCACCCGGCACACCGCCCCAAAAAAAAAGTCTTGTGACATTGCTGAGAAATAATTGCGAATATATATATATATATATATATATATATATATATATATATATATATATATATATATATATATATATATATACGCAATACCTCGCAGCGCTCCACTACTCGGGTGAAATATAAGGCATGGACCAACTTCGTTGCAGCATACAGTTTATTTGCCCAATAAACAGTTAGTCATGACGCCTTTCGACCGTCCCTGCAGCCTTGGTCACATGACAATGCAATATGCTCAGCCCATTTTAAAGTGCAAGTGCATCACATGTCCAAATGGAAATAGACAAAATACTTTCTGTATGAATACATTTGTAAAAGTCAAGTTCACTGTCTCTTTTCTATCCGTATAAATACGAAAACTTAATTCCACAAAAATGACAGTTAATAAATTACTTCAATTGTGAATTTGTTATGTTTCGGACAAAAACAACAGTTTTTTTCTCAAATCGAATTTGCACTGACAGCATGAATGCTTATTCCTTGTTCCAAAACATAATTCACAAAGACCATAACCATTTGCCATGTCTATTAATGTTAACACGTGCTCACCATAACGTGCATAAACTATAAATCTATATATATATATATATATATATATATTATTTACCCAAACTGTGTCTGGGCTACTGCTTGAAATAGCTCTTTACCCACCACGATTAAGTCAGCAATGCCAAAAGCTAACATTAAATAAAGTTTAAAAATAACCCAACCACAAACAGCTTACAGCGACATCAGTCACACCGCAGAAAAAATATTCATAGTTGCACGAAAATAAGTAAAACAAAACATGAATCTTATCAAGCATACACAACTCAAAAAAATCAAGAGCACATATGTAGAAGCAGGTATATGAGAACAAAGGAACATGTCTGGCTACATTGGCCTGAACTCCTGAAACCACCTCGTTCCTACCCACCAACAGGCACATGCAGGTACAAAATAAATTATATTTTGCCTTTACTAAAATTGCATCCACAAACCCCTACATTTTGGGAGAAATATAGCGTACAGTAACCGTGAGAATGTGAAAAAGACATTAAATATACACCCAAGACCTAGTTCAAGAGGGCAGACTTGGCCCAAAAATAATAAAGCAACAACATCATAGTAAAGTGATAAACAAATCAGTACAAAATTCACAAAGCAACACACAATAAAAATTAGAAAAAGTATATTCAATCCGAGGCATCGACCATTGACAAAATGAATGAACATTTTTCCATAAAGCGTCAATACCACATGGGCCCCTAATCCAAATGCTAGACCATCCATTAACAAAGAACGAAAACACAAAAAAGAACAAAAATAGTGAAGCAGAGGCATCTGCGCTCTCGCAAACAACAATGTTTTTCCCCAAAGTGCTTCACTGAACTTACTTGATTGCTCCCAAAAAGTAAAGATTCCAGGTGAGTGGATGCAGCAGAGATTGCAGGTATAAGGAGAATGATACTTTCTCTCCAAAATCAAAATCCAAAATGACCAAGGGCTGAACAAAGCATCTTAAAGGGTCTCCGCAATTGTGGCAGAGGTTACGGCGTCGTGGTGGAGTCTCCACACTCGGGCCGAATATCCTCAATGAAGATTCTCATTGCATAAATTCTGCCCCAAGTGCGGAGACTCCCCCAAGATTGTGAGGCCACCACCATGACTGCTGAGGCCCTTTGTGAATCAGGCCCTGAGTTTCTATGGCACTGTCTTCCTGTTTAGAAAAATGTGTTTTTGCTTGAAATATTACACAAACGGTCCATTTGCAATGCAAAAATGTAATTTTGAGTTAACTTACTGGTTTCTCACAATCAACACTCTGATGCTTGTAAACAGATTCGGGGTTTGACGCTCAAAAATGACCTGATTGATCCACTCAGGTAAAAAAAATCTACCTGAAATGTGTCTACCAACATTACAGGAACTGCTTCTCACGTTGGGATTGATGCTGATTGTGTTCTGATTTGTAGTTTGAAAAAACACGGGATTTTTACCTAAGCCTCTAAGAATTAATTAGAACACTTAATGTTTTTGAAGGATAAACATAACTTTATTTGTTAACCCAGATACTTGATTTTATCCTTGATTTATAAACATTTGTTTTGTCTTTTTGCACACAGAAAACGACAATTGCTATCAACCTCACATATAGCCATATATGAATTACATTGCAACTGTGTGAATATTTACAAAAAGTGAATAAGACACAAAATATATGTGAAAACAAAGTGCTCTTAATTAAACCAAAACATGGACAATGAATTTAACCTTCAATTATGAACAAACACATCATTTATCAATCCTGAGCCAGGGTGAAAACGCTTTTTGTGTGTAACCCCTAGCAAACTGTAGCCGACTGAATCAAGAAAGCTAAACAGTTCAGAAAACATCAATCGATTCCAATCTTCAATTGACAATAAATGTACAAAATTAGAAAGCCAAGCTAAACAGTTCAGAAAACATCAATCGATTCCAATCTTCAATTGACAATAAATGTACAAAATTAGAAAGCTCGATTCCAATCTTCAATTGACAATAAATGTACAAAATTAGAAAGCCGACGCGTTTCGAATCCTGTTTACAAATTCACAGGATTCTCCTCAGGGCAGTATAATTCTAGTCCATGAAAACAATTTCTAAAAAGAAAGAGAGATTGTGTTGTAATTAAAAACGATCCTCGGGCCATTTTTTTAGAACATTAGATAACATGGCGGGAGGCGGCATACCTTTGGTGGAACTTATCCAGGGATGCTTATACGTCATGGACAAAGATGGTCTATGCTGTGAGTCCGCGCTGCAACAGAGCGAAGGGGTGGTCAAATTGTTGCATTCGTAAGGAAAAAGCATCACAACTGTTTGTGAGCACAGGCTACTTTGTTACCTTTAGTAGTCGCCGTCCGGCGGCAAGGCTGCCTAGTCCGGGTTGTACTTGTTCTGTTCTGCGTTGTTTCCTGTAAGTTATGAATTGAGGCCAATAAGTGTGGGGTTTTCTACGGCTAAAAGATCAAAATTTGGGCATGCACCGCATGGACTTACTTTTCTTTTTAATGGTAGCGCGTGCACTCCTCTCCTAGTTTCTGCAATGGTCGCTAGCGTTCTCCCGATTTCCGGCAATTCTCACTGTCAGAAAGAAGGGGGAGGGAAGGTCATTGCGCTAATCCTGAATTGCGTGGTAGACTCAGGGGGGGGGGGGCTGAGCGTATGACGGCGCCAAAGCTTACCGGCGTTACTTGGAATCCAGCGTTTCTCATTCACACTGCTACACTCTCCGCTCTCAATGTGGGTGTCCGCGGCTGTGCCTGAGTTGAATGCATCCAAAGGGGTTTTGTCAAATAGCCAATCAGGAACATGCTGGTTCCGATTGCGACCCAGTGCCTTGTGGGAATTGTAGTTTCCCAGCCGGGCTCTACTAGCGGAGAGTGTAGCAGTGTGAATGAGAAACGCTGGATTCCAAGTAACGCCGGTAAGCTTTGGCGCCGTCATACGCTCAGCCCCCCCCCCCCCTGAGTCTACCACGCAATTCAGGATTAGCGCAATGACCTTCCCTCCCCCTTCTTTCTGACAGTGAGAATTGCCGGAAATCGGGAGAACGCTAGCGACCATTGCAGAAACTAGGAGAGGAGTGCACGCGCTACCATTAAAAAGAAAAGTAAGTCCATGCGGTGCATGCCCAAATTTTGATCTTTTAGCCGTAGAAAACCCCACACTTATTGGCCTCAATTCATAACTTACAGGAAACAACGCAGAACAGAACAAGTACAACCCGGACTAGGCAGCCTTGCCGCCGGACGGCGACTACTAAAGGTAACAAAGTAGCCTGTGCTCACAAACAGTTGTGATGCTTTTTCCTTACGAATGCAACAATTTGACCACCCCTTCGCTCTGTTGCAGCGCGGACTCACAGCATAGACCATCTTTGTCCATGACGTATAAGCATCCCTGGATAAGTTCCACCAAAGGTATGCCGCCTCCCGCCATGTTATCTAATGTTCTAAAAAAATGGCCCGAGGATCGTTTTTAATTACAACACAATCTCTCTTTCTTTTTAGAAATTGTTTTCATGGACTAGAATTATACTGCCCTGAGGAGAATCCTGTGAATTTGTAAACAGGATTCGAAACGCGTCGGCTTTCTAATTTTGTACATTTATTGTCAATTGAAGATTGGAATCGAGCTTTCTAATTTTGTACATTTATTGTCAATTGAAGATTGGAATCGATTGATGTTTTCTGAACTGTTTAGCTTGGCTTTCTAATTTTGTACATTTATTGTCAATTGAAGATTGGAATCGATTGATGTTTTCTGAACTGTTTAGCTTTCTTGATTCAGTCGGCTACAGTTTGCTAGGGGTTACACACAAAAAGCGTTTTCACCCTGGCTCAGGATTGATAAATGATGTGTTTGTTCATAATTGAAGGTTAAATTCATTGTCCATGTTTTGGTTTAATTAAGAGCACTTTGTTTTCACATATATTTTGTGTCTTATTCACTTTTTGTAAATATTCACACAGTTGCAATGTAATTCATATATGGCTATATGTGAGGTTGATAGCAATTGTCGTTTTCTGTGTGCAAAAAGACAAAACAAATGTTTATAAATCAAGGATAAAATCAAGTATCTGGGTAAACAAATAAAGTTATGTTTATCCTTCAAAAACATTAAGTGTTCTAATTAATTCTTAGAGGCTTAGGTAAAAATCCCGTGTTTTTTCATTATATTGGCCCTACCTACCCTTTTTCCCACAGGGCCCAACCACCCGTGTTTCATTACTGATTTGTAGTTTGGCATTCAAAGATTATCTGAATGGTCTACTTGGGTAAATTTAGGGTTCCATTTCCCCGGGTGCCCTTGCCTGGCCGAGGATGTCTCCACTGCCTCTTTGAATGAACCCTGCAGGTTACCCCTCAGACATCTTTGGTAAGTTGGTTGCAGAGCTGTGCTCTGCTAATTATGTTTATTTTCTTTCTGTCATGGGGCAGGCATATTCTGGGTGGGAGGGTTTGGCTACCTGAAGAATGGGGGATGTCAGCATGGGTGGGGTGTGGGTCCTTGGGGTTTTGGTTTATGTTCATGGGACATGTGTTGTAGCCCTTATACTTAATCACAACCCTTATTTGTTGCAGTTCACCCACATTTTGGACAATGTGCTCAACAGATTTCTTCTGTTCCGTTCGCTGTCACCTGAAGTAACCCATTCTCCTGCAGGCTTCCACAAGCTTTGCATGTGTGTCACCTGCAATGTGCTTGAACTTGGTTACCCACTTAAATGTAGGTCTATTTTGTCATATTTGGACTGACATCGGATATCAACTTGCAAATGCTACAGGAGACCCACCTAGCCTCCAAGCGTTCCAACCCCTTGCCAACAACATAGGCATTCTACTGATACTTCACCCCATACTTCTCCTACGCCAGGTGTGTGGTACTCTTGATAAGACGGGTACTCCCATATACCCTGTATGCTTCCATGAAGGATGATCAGAGTAGATATGTGATCACCTGAGATGAGCTACTGTTACATACGATCACCATGGTCAATTGTCATGGCCCTAATATAGATGATTCAGGCCTTAATGAAAATGGTAATGCTTCCTAAATTATTATACTAGTTCTGCAGGCTTCCACAAGCTATGCATGTGTGTCACCTGCAATGTGCTTGAACTTGGTTACCCACTTAAATTTAGGCATGTTTTGTCATATTTGTATCGACATCGGATTCAACTTGCAATGCTAGAGGAGACCCACCTGGCCTCCAAGAGTTCCAACCCCTTGCCAACAAAATAAGCATTCTACTGATACTTCTCCCCATACTTCTCCCATGCCAGGGGTGTGGTACTCTTGGTAAGACGGGGACTCCCATATACCCTGCATGCTTCCATGAAGGATGATCAGGTTAGATATGTGATCACCTGAGGTAAGCTACTGTTACATACGATCACCATGGCCAATTGTCATGGCCCTAATATAGATGATTCAGGCCTTAATGAAAATGGGAATGCTTCCTAAATTATTATACTAGTTCTTCAACATCCCTGTCCAGCTGCTTTACTCTATTTTCTGTTATGCTTAAAACTCCGCAGATAAGGCTTGCTTGAGTAGGGGGTCAACCCTGTATTTAATGGGATACTATTACTCTACCCTTTCAGGAGGGAGGTTTTGAAGCTCCTGAAATAGATCTTTACTATTTATGTGCTCGGGCAAAACATGCTATTCATTGGTTCAGGCCGACCCCTTTCTTCCACATGTGGCTATAGAGCAAGGTTATATGGCTCCCGTTCCTCCACCTTTGTATATTGGTACTTATTAGGCTGGATCGATTTTGACCTGGAATGCTGTTGCCTGCACCACCCCGATCTGGCAGAGGCTGTGCCGTAAGGTAGGTAAGATCCTCCTTTACTCTCTTTGGAATACCATCCTCTGTTACCAGTCACTCATGAAGATCTAAGACGTCATCGACTCGAATGAGGCATATGGCTTGCTGCTGGGGTCATGGGCGGGCCCCCAAATGTAAGGATTGGCTCAACAAACTCGCCTATTGTAAGGCCCAATTATCATGTTATGTGGATTTTCTACCACTCTCTTCACGCCCCAGAGAAGTTGGCTGCCTCTGCACTCTCTTTGCAACTCCTGCAGCCCATGGCCCATGACGTATGTATTTTCTGTTGCATACCTGCCTGCCTGTACTCCCTTGTACTCCTGATATTACTGGTGATGCCCTTTATTCTGGGGTCGTCCTCGATGTGTGTCACTCTCCCATGTCCATGCCATACTGCGATTGCTGTGCTGCTTCTAACATTGCTAGCAATGGAGCTTAGAGATGTGGTCATAATGTCCTAGTGTAATTGGAGTCGTGTCACTGGGTACCTGCATTTTTGTGCTGTGTCAGGGTCACTGTTGTGATGGCGTTGTACTATTCGCTGCAAATTAATAAATAAACAATAAAAAAGGGGGGACATGTGTTCATGTCTCCAATATATCCATCCATGCATCGCACGTGTGCTGAAGTACACAGTCCACGGCAAATGTGTGGTTTCTTTCTGAAATGCGTCTTGGCAAATGCTTCCTGCACAAACCCTCTGCTAGCCAGGCCACCCTCACCCTTGCACCGTGGTGGTTGTCACAGAAGGCAGGCTAACTATAGCGGCACTGCAGGGATAACAGCGGCGCACCATCATTAGTGGATAGGGCTTGTATGGTGCTCCAGTCCTTACACAGTGCAGCGCGACAACTTTGGTTGCTGGGCTGGTTTCTTTAAAAACAATAACACATCTGTTCCCTCTTCTGTAACTAAAGATAGTATAAGGGTTTGCAACTTTAGGATAATTGCATTATCCAGTAGTGTGTGGGTGTGCAATGTCTGTGTGAGTTGTGGTAAGTGACGGTCCTCTTAGAAGGTACCTGGTAATGCTGTACTAAGGACAGAGGGTGAAAAATAACATTATGTACATGGTCTCTGATTAAACTCGCCCACTTAGTACAGCCTGCTAGAATTTGAAAAGTGTTTGCGTGGAGGAACAGCACTGTCATCGTTTAAGGCAAAATGGCTACATCCATTGTGAAAGCACGTCCGTATTATCATCTCGTTACATTTGAAAATGAAATGACAGATTAATACAGGACACCTGACAGTCGTTATCACAAAACCAAAGCTAAGTTTTACGTTTCCCCGCTAGAGAGAAGCGGCGAGGTTTGTGCTGAGTTCCGCGTGCTCCAGGAAACTGCAGAGTGTCATAAAATTCCAGGCAGCCGGGAAGAGAGCCAACATCACTTTAGTACGCCGCGTTATTACGGAGGTGTGCTGCGCGAACAGCAGTAAAATACAGTAGATGACTCTGAAAATCGCATCTCTAAAAAAAAATGTAAGCAAAGTTAGGATACGGATGCAGCAGTAGAAAACATCAAAATTAAAAGCAGTTATGAATGATGTGCTGACACCTTTAGTACTCGGTCACCACAGCTGTAGAGCCCAGCCTCCCACCCCAGCGCTGCGCTCACTATTCCACATTTTGGCTTTCATTCACCCTCTAAAGCCGGTATGTTTCTCTGGACTGACCGCGCTCATGAGGGTGTAACAGACAGCTGTTCAGCTCAGATTCATGCCCGAGATTTGAGGTGGATAAACATGATGCCCGGCGGAACGCAGGGCACGGCGGGAGAACAGCTGTGCGTGGCTTCGAAACCGCGCCGTGGGCCCGAGGGAGCGAGGCGGAGGTCTCCCCCAGCACGTATGCTGCAGAGTATGTGCGGCCCCAATCCCTAGGGTCCCCGCTGCTGTCCTACAGTAAACGGGAACCTTCACGCGGCCAGTGTGTAAGTTTGACGGAGCAGTAAGACTCTGCCCCTGTACCCTCGGGAGTTTTGCTTTTTGTGTCCAGCTTGGGGAATGCACCGCACCCAAGGATGGAGAAAAGGTACTACTCGAATTTTCAAAGGATAAAGTGGGGCCGGGCGGGAGGGAGCGAGGCAGCATGATGGATCTGGCTGTAACGGAACGAGTCAAAGTGGAGGGGAGAGACAGGCAGGGGGAGGGTGGGAGACAGGCAGCTCCGGGAGCAGGGAGGGAAGAGGTGGGAGTTGCGCTGGCGTTGCCTGCTCAGAGCAGCATCCGGCAGCACTCCTGCGCCCCCAGCTCTCAGGAGGGACCAGCGCCGAGCGGAGAACTCGAGGAGCTGGGTGGCCAGACGCCTCTGCCTGTACCTGAAGGGGGAGGTAGCCCCGGATAGGAGCACGCCCTGCAACCTTGCCAGAGCCGCAGCCTTGACCCAAAGGTAAGGTAAAGCCTTGCTATTAAAGTACCTTCCACCACCGCTGTGCAGGTGTAAATGTGTTTAAGGAATTTTAAAAAGGGGGCTTTGGGCATATGCGAGGTGGCTCTCTGTAATGTCTATTTGAATAAAAGTTACAAGCACGTTTTTAACGAACTGCTAACAAAATTAGTGTAGTATCTGGAATACTTGTCCAAATTGTTATACAATAAAATGTACTAATCAATGCTAATTACCGATATCTGATAGCATGGTGTTCTGTCTTGAAGGGTTAGCGCAGAGCCGTTTTTTGCGCCTGCGGTACGTAAAGTGAATTCATGTTACCCAATATTTATCAGAGTAGAGTTGGTGCTTCATTTTCAGATTGTATAGCTCGGAAACTGTGGACACGGTTCTCCTCTATCTTTTTCTGAGCTGTGTTGTTTAAAAAAAAGCGAAATCTCTGAGAAATGTTACGTTAAATTAATTCCATTACGCACGGGAGGCGCATAAAACCTGTGCTCGGCTCCGCGCCAGAACATCACTCATAGGGCCCTCGGGTGTTTGAAGGGGCAGTAAAAAACGCCTCTCAAACCCATACCAGCATGCCTAGAAGGAATGGGTGGGCTGGACAGAGAGGTACGAACACGCGGGCTACACATGTGCGTAGTGCCGCTGCAACGAGCCATTACCCAGGTGTACAATGGCACATTTAATCAATCTAGCCTTAGCAATGTACTCATCGGAAGTTTCATCTAAATTATATGCGTGAATACTACAATGGATATCGAAAGGTGGGAACAGGGATGCTAATTGAATTTAATCTTCAAATGTTGGAAGATATTGGCAAACTCCGTTTTTATTCACTATGTATTCACTATTAAACATGACCAATCCAACCCAGGCATTTTGGCTCACGGTCCCAAATGAAGTTACTTTACACACTGTTTCTTTTGTGTTCAGTTTGTGATGCCGCGTGATCACCGTCACTCTAGCTGTCTCTCTGCCCTTCAACCCACAGGGTCCTTGCCGTCTCCCACGCACAGGACGAGGTCAG
This sequence comes from Lissotriton vulgaris, assembly GCF_964263255.1. Lineage (NCBI taxonomy): Eukaryota > Metazoa > Chordata > Amphibia > Caudata > Salamandridae > Lissotriton > Lissotriton vulgaris. The sequence goes on along the minus strand of NC_141691.1, from coordinate 1,510,210,649 downwards.
GCGGGCGCAGGTTATGGAGTCACCCGTGCAGATTTTCAGAGAGAAAGACGAGATGCGGCGCCTGGCGCCCACCTGCTGCGTCCCAAGCAACTCCAGCATCTGGCCTCTGGGCTGGCACGACTACTACGGGCTCAATAACAGCGAAGAGACCTGGGAGCTAGGCCATCACCTGGCCAACCATACCAACATGTCCCCCACCATCCCTATTATCATCACCGCGGTCTACTCCATGGTCTTTGTGGTCGGCCTGGTGGGAAACTCCTTGGTCATGTTCGTCATCATCAGGTAAGAAGATCCAGCATCTTTTCTTTAAGCCACCCACTTCTCATCACTTCTCATTGGTTGGATTGGAAGGAAGCGTGGGAGAGTTGTGCCACTGGGGTCCCTGAGCAGCGTTGTGCTGCAGGTGGGGAGCATAGCTACGTATATCAGGATAAACTGCGTCTAGGTCTAGCGCTCTGTAATGAAATCGTCCAAAAACAAGGAGACAGCAACCACGTTCTTGGATTGGGGTACAGGGAAGAAAATGCAGAAAATACCTGGTAGGCTTTAGAGAATCATGATGGCGCAGTGCCATCTAGCGGGCTCACTGCAGTTCGTTTGCTGTCATATTCATAAGGAAAGCCGTACTCAGTCTCGATGATGCAAAATTGCGTTGAATTCATAGATATTTCTGCCGTGCCTAATTTGCACAGTTATAATAATGATAAAAATGCAAAGTGAATGGAACTCATGCTTTTCTTGGGTGTCTGGAGCGGGAGGTTCAGAATGTCAGGATACCTTTATGTTAGTTATGCTGCCCTGTCCTGGTTTTACTCCGTGCCACTTTCTTCTACCACCTAAGCACAGCCTTGGAAGTTCATTTTTTCTTCCTGCTTGCTCCCTTATACACTCTTTACTTTTGCTCATTTTGTTTTTTTCCTTTTTCTGACTTTCTTTCTGTTCTGGATTGAAGTTCTATGATGAAAAATATCTTCCGGTCAGCAAATATGATGGGCCGATGTCCACCACCGCCAAACAACTGCAGAAATAAAGCACTGTCCGTTGAGGTTGAAGTGTGTAGGAGCTATTGGGAACGATGATCCCAAGTTTTCTTACTTTTATCGAAACCGTTCCCATATTTTTCAGTAAAGAATAACCGTCGTGCACTAAATGACAATCTTGAGTTGCTGCAGGTTAAAATGAAAGAATGTCAGTTTAACTCAACATCCTGTGCATCTTGGCAAATCCTTTTATTTTTCCTTATAACTGTTGGGCTCTTTCTTGTGATGTTCTCATTGCGCTGAATTGGTCTTACTCATACTTAAGAACGATCTCCATTAATTGTTTTCAATGGACTGTGGTTTTCGCAAATCTAATGTGTTATGAGCTGTATTTATGGTAATGAGGGAAGGGGCAGAGTTGACTCACTAAATCACATTTATTTTGACGCAGTTTCCGAGTTCCCAGCAGAGCGTGACTGACTATTGTATTTTTCGGTGCCATTAGTTTCTTCAGTTTTACTCATCTGTCCCCTTTTCAAGCAAAGTGGGTAACAAACCATATCGATTTGGAATAGACATTTTTCCCTTTTGTGTCTTATCTCTACGGGGTTCAAACCGGCGAGAGCAAAGTTCCCTGACGTCATTTCGAACACCAATTGGAATACAGCTCCGTATTTGCAGCTGCCCATTTACAGTTTAATATTATGTAAGGCTCCTCCCATTCCTCGGTCTCTCTGCTGCTGATCCCAAAGATTGGCACCACAGGAGAAGAGGATGAACCCTTGTACAACACGAGCTCAACTTTTTCGGCACAATCCCTCTACCGTACGACGTATTGGGCAAAACTTGGCTGTTCACTCAATGATCATTTCCTTCGTTCACAGTCCGTCTTAAATAATTGGTTTATAAGCTCACAGTTTGTTTCAAATAAATGGTTTATCAGCGCCAAGACGCCCACGGGTATATGCAGCGTTTTATAAATATTAAAAATAAATAAATAAATAAATAAATACCTGTATTTTAAAACTAACATATGTCATACACGCCCACCCCACCTCTCACAGGTCAAATTTTCAAAACTCTCACACGTCATCTTCTCCGACCTCTTGCAGGTTTCTTCATTGATCTCTCGCATTCTCTGACCTCTTGCAGGTCTCTTCTATGACCTCTCACAGGTCTTTTCTCTGAACTCTCGTAGGTCTCCTCTTTCGACCTCTTGCAGGCCTCTTCTCTGATCTCTCGCAGGTCTCTTTCGACCTCTTGCAGGTCTCTTCTCTTGAGGATGCACCCCATGCACCTCAAGGCTATGCCGGCATGGCACTCTCTTCAGCCTCCACTCAGGCAGGCTTTGCAGGGTCTATCACACCCTGTAACGACATGGGCCCTCTTCCTCTCAGGGCTCTCACTCTCGGGCTCCAGCCTGGACTGTCAGGTTCCCTGACGCGGTCTTCGGTGCACTTCAGACTTTTGTATCTTCAGTCCTTCACTGTTGGTGCTCCTTCTGCTGATGAAGTGGGACATACCCCTAAACCGGTCCCAGGATGCTTGTTTCCGGTCCAGGGAGGACCTGGCTTGGCAGTTTGGTCTGGACTGTTCCTATGAGGCACAGGGTCAAGACTGATTCGCATATGGCTGGGTCCAAACTGGGGTGACGTATTGGGCAAAAGAACAATGGATTTAACACAAATCTCTCGACTTGGGGAGAGTGTTTGAATCATTCAGCATTCTGTCCATCATTTGTTGCAGTTACACTTTTCACCCTAAGTCGGATGAGTATGCCCAGACGTTGGTCCCTTGCTCACTGTGCCACAGGATTCAAGCCAGCCTGGCTGATGAAGGGTCATACCCCAAAACCAGTCCTATGATGCTTGTTTCCGGTCCAGGGAGAACCTGGCTTGGTAGTTCAGTCTGAACTGTTCCCATGAGGCACAGGGTCAAGACTGATTTGCATATGGGTGGGTCCAAACTGGGGTGGCATAGTTGACAAAAGAACAATGGATTGAACCCAGATCTCTTGACTGGGGGAGAATGTTGGCATCATTCAGCATTCGGTCCATCATTTGTTGCAGTTACACATTGGATTTTCAGCCGCAGCAAACTTCCCTGTGCTGCAAGCCCGTTTCACTTTGCACTATGCCCTTTTAACGGTTTAGGCAGATCACTGAGCGTCGCGCTTCCTCTAGATGGCCTTGCCACTATGTCCCTTGCCCTGCCTGCTCCTTTCACAGGTGCACCTGGGCAGACCACACCTCTCCCTCCAATGCAGGAGTCTCTCGTTGAGGCACAGTGCTGGGGTAGCACAGTGCACTGCTATGGGCAGCAGAGCCTATCTCCACTTTTGCTAGCCACACTGCCCTTACTTCCCTCATGGGCGTGTCACAGTTGCTGAATGCCCCTACTTGTCTTCACGAGGGGGGAGACCTCCTGCAGGGCAGTGGCATTTCTTTCCTTCTTCCCGGGACAGTTTGCAGATGCCTGAGCAGGTACGTAGCATCGGTACGCTCATGGCGCTGCTGTTGCTCATTGTCCTCACTATGCCCTGCGGACCAGACCTGCCACTTCACCACACAGGCTATTCTGATGATCTGACTTGGACCCTCTGGCTCACCACTTTCCCAGTGGGTCACTGGGGAGAGAGATTTCCTGCTCTGATACAGTGTCACCACTGATAGGGGGTACATTCAAAGCAGGCCAGGCTCTCCCCCTTATCCACCATCAAGGCGCTTGCACATGCGGGTCACCCGCTCACCGCCAATGTAAAGGACTGGGGCCCTAGGTCCCCATATACTGATAATGAAGACACACCACACAGATAGATTGTATCTGGAACTGGACCAGGGCACATGTGCCAGGCCCCTTTTATTAGCGGGTTCACATGTCTTGTGACAACTGTGATGGATGGGTGTGGGGTGGTACTGTAAGCCAACCCTCGGTGAGTGGCTAGTACAATCATACAACTTGGACCATTAGAACAGTGACCAGCCGGTCAGTACAGGCCCATTCCTAATATCAAAAATCCGAATTAAGGGAGGGACCACGTTTTTTAAAGATAAAACAGACTTTCATTTAAAGTTTTCCTACTTAAAATTTCAAATACTGCAATGAAAGTGAATGGGGAAGTTCCATTCTCCTTGATATTTATTTTTCCAACATCTTTCACTTGTCTAGTCCAAAATTTTGGCTCCTATGCAATATTTAAAACTAACCCTCTATATGAAGATCTGCCTTTTTCCTACACTTTTGTTGGGTGCCTCCCTCAAGCATCCTAGTATTTTCAAAAAATAATATCTGATGTCATGCCGCCCTCCCCAAATGCTGTTTGTGCTTTCCCTTTCCACACCAGTGTGGAGCTGCACTGTCTGCTCTCAGTTTGAGAGCAGTCTTGGGGCCATGCTGATTGTGAGAGCCACTTACCAGCGTTGTCTGTAATATATTGTTAGTGGTCAGCTTAGGCCTACGTTGACAGAATCACCACCTCTATTACAGTGCCCTCTTCAGGTCTCTTGAAATCCGGGGAGCTGGGGGATCACTGCAGATAAACGAGACGCTTTAGGGTCCAACGCTTCACAGCTGTGATATGAGAACAGTAAAAACAAGTGTTTATTTTTTTCACCTCACTGACATCAGAGCAGTGAAGAGCTGGCTTTCAGAATCTGTGTTTCTGTTCATAGCTTCTAATGACAGCCATACACATAGTTACAGTTTGTCTTTTAACGCAATGGATATCCTAGAAGTCTATAAGTAGCGTGAACAAAAGTGCAAGTCTCTCAACAGTGTGAAGTGTTTGCAAGCGAAACTAGGTAGCCGACTAAAACCACCCCCTGGCTGTGCTCAGAGCCCAAAGACCAATCTACAGTTTTCCCTGAAAACCCTTGCAAAATGAGAGGCTTATTTATCAAATGTTTTGCATCACTCTTGAGCCAGGCAAGAGGATGCAGGGTGACACAAAACCTAGAATGACATTTAGCAAGCAATGCAAGGCCACATTGTAAGGCCCTGCGTGCCTTGGTAAAGCTGGAGTAAGTCAAGACAGTGCAGGTTACTGCCTTGTCATTTTGGTTAGGATGGTGGGCAGATCGCTCCCGCCAGGCCGGCGGTGGCTACCGCCAGCTTTGGAGGGGAAATCCGCCCGCCATCCTAATGGCCCCTAAGAAACTTTTCTGCAGGATTTTCTCTCAATGTTGAATGGGCCTCTCCAGCAGGCTGGATTCACAGCTGCTTTGTCAACTGGGTTCAGCGGGAGCTCCCTGGTCAACTCCTGGAAGTCTTGAGCTGTGGTGCTTTCAGCTGGACAAACCTGAAATCCAGGCCTGGTCGCAGTTCGACAACAGTAAGAGTCTTATAAGGTTCTTTTTTCTTATTATTTTCTCTTTTTATATTTTTGTGTGATCACTGAGTGCATTTCTCCAGTGTTTTTGGTGACACGGAGTGGGATGTTAAGATCTCTATCGGCACGATTAACTAGGTGTCACACTTTGACATACCACTTTGTTGAGAACTAATAATTGGGAATTTGTCCATTTTCTGTGGCACGTAAGGACAAATTTCACAATATCGGGATCTGGTAATAGTATTTACTTCTTGGGTGTCTGTCCCTGTCTAACACACATCTTCACCACTTCGGCTTTAACAAGAGAAGGTTGCCTTTGGACACAGATTCTATATGTCCTGTAAAACTTTTTATCTACATTTAAAGTTGATGCGTTTATAGCCATATTTTAGGATGAACTATGTGTTAGCTGTTTTATGCTTGTTTTTTTTGTGAAAAGACTGGAAAATAAACACCATGGCATAAAGAACAAAAGTTACTCCTGGACTATGTTTACATATTTTATTGCTACGAACCAGCATTACTGTATGGACTTCTTACGTGTGCCTCGGTACTCTTGTATATAAATTGGCTAGCCCTATAGTTCTCCCTAGAGAATATACCCTCCAAGTGGCTGGGGCAGGGCACAAGTCCTATAAAAAGAAGTGGAGGGACTGACAATATGCAAATGACCTCATGACGTCACGTGCAGAATGTGTCCCAGTGTCTTAAATTTACACGGGACACGTTCAGCATATTTCTGTGGAGTCCAGATTCTTGGCAGGGGGGGCGGCTTCTACCATGTGAAAAGAGTGGGGGCACGCCGTGTACCTGCGTGTCCCCCCGACTCGAGTCCTGGGCTGGGGTGTCTGTTACCTTGAGTAGCGCAGCCATTCATAATCTGTTGTGTATTATTCGACCCAGAAATAGTTTGAATAGATTTTCATTTGCATATGGCATAGCCACTTATGTTCTTTAGATTTTCGGCTTGACTCTCAACATCAGGTTGATCACCTTATGAAGCTTTTTCCTAAAGTTGATCCAAACCTCCGGAACTTGAAGTTCCTCTTGATAGTTTAAAGTGTCTCAAACTCAAATCCAAGGTTTCAGAGTCTCTGAGGTGCTCCTCGGGTGTTGGCACAACAATTCAGCTGAAGGTGGACAGCTGGGTTCTTCTTACTGGCGATGATGCAGGTGGAGCTCTTTTAACCTGTTACTTGCAGGGAGTCCACTCCTCTTTTTGAAGCAAGGCAAAGTCGCTAGGGCTGTTATTCCTTTGGTGCAGGCCAGGGTTCTAATAGGGCAGTCCTTCTTCTTGTAGTTTCTGTCAGGGCATCTGAGTTGCTAAGCAGCTCATAAATATTTTCCAATGTTCTAGGATGATAGGTAAGGGGCCACCTCAGACCAATGGGATGCAGGGTGCCACCCAAAAGCATGACAGCTTCCTCCAAAGTGTGGCATATTCTTCTACCACAAAGCACTGCACTTGAAAAAATCCAAGATAGAGAAACTTTCTTCTTTGTATTAAGATCTGGCTAACAAAACCTACTGGTGTAACTCATTTCCCTAAACACTCACCTTCCAGATCTCCTGAAAACTCCATTCCTGGGGCTCCCATCTGGCTGTGGGGGTACAGAAGGAGGAGGATGGCTTGACTTGCATCCTTACTGCCCTGCTCCCTTTGAAGACCAGTTTTTTTTCCCAGCCCCGTTTCTGTTCTCTGTAGCTGCAGATCTCCCCTCAACAGATATCCATTGTCTCTGACAGGCCACTTATCGCCTCATCAGAGCAATTTGGCTAAGCCTGTCAAGGCTGGCCAATCAGGAGAGGCTGCTAGAAAGCTGGATTTTGTCTCACTGAAAAGAAAGTTCTATAAGTTTTTTTCTATGGTTCAGTGACAAAATATCAAGGGACATAATATAGAATGCCCAAAATATCGACTCCAAAATATCGAAGTAGAGAATATGGAATCCCTATCTACAAATAGGTAAGTACTAAAAAATTGAGTACAAAATATCGATAGTTAAAATATAGTTAACTAAAATATCAAATGTTTTAAATGTATTAAAAATATTATAAAAGTAATTAAATAATAAACACAATTAAATAAAACATACTTAAATAATGTAAAAAAGCTTACAATTTAAAAATAATAAATGTTATGTAAAAAACCATAATTTTTTAAACATATATATTTACCTACTAATATTATAAAATAATTATTAATCTTAATGATAAATTATTTAAAACATTATTAAAAATATATTTACATATATATATATAAACCTTTTATAAAAATATAAAAATAAATAATATATAAGTAAAAAAGATAAAGTAGTACTTTTTATATTAAGTAATAATTTACACTACATTAAATATAACAAAATTAAAAACATTACATAGCTAAGGAAATAAAATTAGTATTCACACTCCAACAAATCCAAAAATAGAGAATTTGTTGGAAACTGAGAGGGTAAAAATTACTATTCCACTCCAGTGTGTGCAACAGTAGGGAAAGCTTTGGATAGCGTAGGGGTAAAAATTGCTATTCCCACTCCAGAGAGTGCAACAGTAGGGAAAGCGTTGGCTAGCGTAGGGGTAAATATTACTATTCCAAATCGAGAGAGTGCAGCAGTAGGGAAAGCGTGGAATAGCGGGAGGGTAAAAATTACTATTCCCACTCCAGAGAGTGCAACAGTAGGGAAAGCATTGGATAGCATAGGGGTAAAAATTACTATTCCCACTCCAGAGACTGCAACAGAAGGGAAAGTGTTGGATAGCGAGAGGATAAAAATTACTATTCCCACTCCAGAGAGTGCAACAGTAGAGAAAGTAATAATTTGATATTAAAATAAGAATACATTAATTAGCAATACCAATAAAAAAAAAAAAAAAATTACCAATTAATAAAAATTATTTACTAATTAATATTTAATTAAAAATAAATTAATTATCAATAAATAGAAATAAAAATAAATATTTACTTCATTACAATTAAATTACTTCCCACCCTATTCCCCTATAAACCCACAACCCACTCCAAATAATAAATTAATACACTTAACATAATTATCAATTAATCAATTAATAAAAATAATTACCAATTAATATTTAATCAACAATAAATTAATCATCAATAAATAGAAATAAAAATGAATATTTACTTAATTACAATTAAATTGCTTCCCACCCCATTCCCCTATAAACTCACAACCCACTCCAAATAATACATGAATACAATTAACATAATTATCATTTATTCAATTAATAACAATGAATTATCAATTAATAAAAATGAATTACCAATTAATAATTAATTATCAATCAATTAATTATCAATACATATAAATGGCTTTTTTGTTTTTACTTTATTACAGTTAAATTACTTCACATCTTTTACCCCCAATAAACCCACAACTCGCTTTAGAACTAAAATGCAAAATTACATTAAAAATATTTAATAATTCTTTAAAATTAATATTTAATTTACAGGGATGCAATTAGGCCTGCTGTACAAAGTACCTTAAATCCGGTTTGCGGAGCATCGCAAGGATTTGTGTCAAGGCAAGAATGCATTGTGAAGTTTCACATCGTCAGGGGCTTGCAATGCGAAGTCTGGCATTGAGGATGCGTCAAGCAGTCGGGTTGATGCATTGGTTCTGAGGAGCTATGAGACTGAGATGCGGGGTCCAGGGTTATCGTCAAGGCTGCCGTCAACAAGGGATGCGAGGCCTGCACTGAGGATGCATTGTCTAGTAGTGTTTCCAAAGAGGTTGTGGGATTTGCAAATCTTTACAATGGGTCTAATCTATGCAGTAGCTGTGATGCGTTTATTCTGGCCTGGGTTGCACCGCACAGCTGAGAAGATCCATCAGTTCTGCTGGATCCACAAAGGGTGAAAAGCACCTTAGTGAGCGTGAGCACAAAATCCGTTCCGCTCGCGTATTTTCGGTAAATCCACAATCCGCGAACTCCCGCGAATTTACTGAAAATCCGTGAATTTGCGAGCGGCGGATCCGGGGGACAAAAGTTCAAGCCTTCAAGCTTGAAGTTGTAACTGTTTTAGGATGGCGCCGGCAAGCTGCCAGCACCATCCTAAAATAGTTACTAAGTTAGCTTCAGTTAGCTTCAACAGGAAGCACTAATAGATAAAATAAAGCAGGTGCTCGAGCACCTGCTTTATTTTATCTATTAGTGCTTCCTGATGAAGCTAATTTAGTAACTATTTTAGGATAGCGCTGGCAGCTTGCCGGCGCCATCCTAAAATAGTTACAGGATGATGGATGGACAGCTCACTCAAGGGACCCCTGCGCACATTGGTGTGATTGCATAGTAACACACACATGGCCGCTGGAACTAGTTGAAGCTCAAATTCAGTGACTCATTCATCAGCCCAAAAACAATCATAAGCATCGTCGAGGCTGGGCAGGTGTGCCTTCTTCCCAAATCTACCGTCAAAAATCAGCTGTGATGCTGGATAGAGGCCTTTCTATCCTTGACTTTCAGGAGCGCAATCCTTGTGCTGTTCCTGTGACCATGAGCTTCTTTCTCTTCATCTGCTGCTCTGATCGGTCTCTGACCATTTATACACACAAGAGGCACTTGAACTAGCACAGAATACCCCCCCATTTAAAAAAAAATCCGCAAAATCCGCAAATCCGTAAATTCGCGGATTTTGCGGATCTGCGAACACACAAATCCGCAAATTCGCGGATCGTGAATACGCGAAATCCGCTCATGCTTACACCTTAGACCGACTTCCAAGGATCCAGGACTAGGGTGGCACCACTTTGGAGTGTAGACTCACAGATGGTAGAGTCAAGGTGCAGATACAGGGTTATTGAAAACCTGTTGTGCTCCTGAGGCTTCAGATCAGGAGACCAGCCAACTAGCTCAAGGAATCACTCTGGGGTCTGGGTTCAAGGGCTGTAGATCCAGTTCTTCTTAACCAGGCAAGAAGGCAGCAGGACAGCACAGTATGGCAGCTGTTCCTTTAGAGCAGCAGTCCAATAGAGTGACAGTCCTTGTAGCAGCACAGCAGTCCTTCTTCCTTGCAGAGTGTCCACAGTTCCAGAAGTGCACTGAAGTGATGGTGTCTGAGGTCTAGTATATATACCCAGTTGTGACTTTGAAATAGGGAGAAACATCTAGAGGCAGGCATTTGAAGTACACAGATTTTTTGCCTTCCTGGCTGTGGATCCAGACTAACTACAGAGGGTATGCAGCCCTTTGTGTTGAGACAATTCAAGTGTAATTAAGGTAAGGCCCAGCTCCTCCATCCTATCCTGCCAGTAATGGCCCAACTAGGCACACCTATGCTCCGCAATAGGTGTGTCTGTCTATAAGGAATACACAAAGACTAACTGTCAACTACACCCAGTATTGTGACCCAGAGACAGGCTGCAGGCAATACATGACTAAGGCAGGAAAATGCCAACTTTCTAAAAGTTCTAACAAAAAACAAAGGCAATAAGAACCAGGGCACTAAACAGTTTAAAAAACAATGGTTCTCATTAGAAATGCAAATGGATTCAAGACACAAGGTGAAGCTCAATTGCAATAAACAATGGGACTGTTCAAGGATGTAGTAGGGAAACAAAAAGAAGTAGTCATACATTGATTGTGATAAGAACTATCTGTATTTTTCCTAAATGTGTGAAATGCATTGTGTCCCACATGAACAACAGAACAAAAAAAAAAAGGACAATACATTTGTACACACAGGATAAAAAAAAGAAATATACACGTTTCCAAACTGTGTCAAAATGAGTAATTTATCAAATGCAAGTGAGCCCTTTTATCAATCAAAGGGGTTGGATAATTGGTTTGTTTCTATTTGTTCACAATGTTTCAACCCCCTTTAAAATGTGGGGTTTCATCAGGACCAAAGGATAGTAGGGACACCTGTGGATTCAAAATATACATGGAGTGACTACTTAGTAATGAGATTAACGACAATATTGAGTTAGAAATCATTGCTTTTTGACATCGTGTCTGATGGAGTCATAATAAACTCTCAAAGTGTGCACCCCACCAAAGTGTAAAGTAAAGAGGAATGGTACTCACATCGGCGCCCTGGGTGGGAACTGAATAAAAACAAGATGGGGAATAGAGACTGGTAAGAATACTCAAGGCACAGTATTTGTGGTCCAAAGAGACTACTTAAAGGCAGGCACAAGAAGCGCCATCAATGAGAATTCTGAGATTGAGTTATATGGATTGGGAACTTATGGCTTCAATTGAGATCACTGAAATACAAAATGAATCTTCCAAGCATGCAGGAATATCAATTGAAAAACCACTGGATTAATCTGATGAGTTTTCAAAAATGGCCCAAAAATGTGAGTTGAAATTGAATGGCAAAGTATGGATAGACAAAAAATGGGAAGACAAAAAAACCTTCCTGGGAACAAAAGCGAAATTTAAGATTGACTTATCAGCATGTTCCTTCATCTTGAACTTTGAATGCAGCAGAGTTTCACTAAGATGTTGCTTAAGCTTTTATAGCTGATTCAAGTAGTCAGCTGTGGCATGTGCCAAAGGCTCAAAATCAAGAGACCTTGCATATAGAAAAATATGAAACCTTAGTAGCACGGTGAGAGGCAATATTTTATGAAAATTATGCAGTTGAATGGTAGGAGTCAAAGAGTTTCTTGAGTAGAATTACATGAACATTGTATATATTGTTTTACTTTGAGTTGTTCAATCCATTTGCACTTTGGAGGGAGGATGAGTTTGGTAAAAATCAGAAAACAACCTTTTACATAAAGTTCTTGAAAAATATATAGAACCTGTATCAGAAATGATGGATGGAATGAGAAAATACAGTAAGTCTAAGCTATCAGTCACAAAAACACTGGGCCATTTCTTCAGCTGTTACATTGGTATTTGAATCAGGGAACCATAATGGCCATCTTTGAAAATATATCTACAGTAACGACTTACATATGATATCCTACTGAGGATGGAAGATCTGGTATAGATTTAATTGACAGTGTCTGCCCAGGTTCAGAAGCCAGAAGTAAAGCTTGTAAATATCCAAATGATTTAAAATGCATGGGGCCTCATTTATGAGGCCTTGCGTCAGTTTTGCGCGGCAGATGCGTCACTTTTTGTGACGCATCGGTGGCGTAAAACATGCGCCTTGTTGCGCCATATTTAAAAAGTGACGTATCTAGGTAGATGCGTCACTTTTTAAACCCCTGCGCCACATTATGCCTGCGTCAGGTATAATGTATGCAAAGGGGGCGTTCCCCCGCAAAAAGCCTCGTAATAGTGACGCAGTGAAATCTATGAGATTTCACAGCGTCACTTTTAGGATGCGGTTGCGTCAAAATCTTGCGCCTGCCTCACAGCAGGCGTAAGACTGACGCAAGCCCTTTCACATGGAGCTTTCCCCATGTGAAAGGACGCATTGCTGGAGTTGCGTCACTTTTGTGACACACTCCAGCAATGCGTCACTTTTGCGCTTACAGATGCGTCAGAAATACAGACGTATCTGTAAGTCCTTGCGACATGATGCGTCATACATTAAATATGACGCATCATTGGTGTCGCAAGGAGTGCGCAGTGAAAAGTGACGCATCGCTGTTTTCACGCAGCGATGCGTCACTTTTCATAAATGAGGCCCATGGTCTCATGCTGAACACAAAAAGAACAAGATAGCGCATATTTCTGAACCTCGTAATTTACCGTTAGTCACCAAGAAGATTGCATAAATAAGCCCACTGTTGATTTCGCTGCTCTATGACCAGAAACTTCTGAGTAAAGCCACTTCTGCATCACATCTATTTGTAATTTCTTTCTAGGAATTAAAATATATTTGCTTATTGACATATAGGTCATTTAGGTGAATCAAAAGAGCCTTTTGAGGCAGTTCTTCCAAGTCTTTTTGATCAATCTGCTTTTAAGCCAATTTAACCTGATCTAAGAAAGATTATGGAGTTTGATCCTCTAGCGGAGAAGAAAGCACAAATACATCAAAGGTAACAGAGAACTCACGGTAACAAAGAAATAAGGCATTGTCCAATGCAGAGGTTGTAAATCCAAAGTAAGCAAAAAAAAATGCCAGTTTTCCTAGATGACTGCTGTAACATTGAAGACTTCTCAGACACCCTACATTCTAACATGCTACTTGACTTTGAAATGTATTCTTACATATAATTAACAAGTGTGTCAATTCTATACAAGGCTTATTCATGACTTAATACTCTCCCTCATGTACTGAATAATTCTATCCAGATTCAGGCAAAACATTGGACAGATAAAAATGGTATGTTCAAGTCCCTCATTATTTTATCCACATCATCTTATGTTTGCAACCTAACTGCCTCGAAAGCCTTATCAGATGCATCTGTTTCTACACAGGTGCTTGAGTAAAATGTGTTTAGCATATAAACATTTTTTAGTTTGACTATCCCAACAAAATAATTTCTTCAGGATGCTCTAGTAACCCACTGGTTTCAGCTTCAAAATCACCATATATTTGTAAATAATAATTTGTAACAGAAATATTTAGCCTCCTTACACTTATTTGTGAAGCAAAATCCATTATAGCAGGGATCTTGTTAGGATCCATGGCAAGACCACAATCACTTATTCCAAGTCCGAGATACTTAGAGGCCCATTAGGATGTCGGACGGTGGCACCACCGCGGTGGTGGCGGCGCGAAAAAACAGCTTTTTCCGCCAGCGAGCAGCAGTACTCACGTCCGCCACATGAGGATAGCAAAACTTAGGTCATTTCCCGTCCGCCGCAGAGCGCCGCGCACAGCCATCAAAGTGCGCCCGCAACCGCGGTGGTGTGAGCCAATCGAGACTCACCGCCGTGCGGAATGAAGTCCGCCCGGTCCACAAATTAGGATGACCCAAACAAGCAGGTGCACCGCAGTGGAGACACTGCCTAACCTGAGCAGGCGGAAACTCGACAGCGGAGCAAGATAGCCGAGACCTGGTCATGAACGCCATGGACTGAGCCCTCCATATGCATCCGGTGATGTACCTCCTACAACAATACCTTCAGATTGGTCGCCGCGGACGCCACCGCAGGTACGCAACTACACAAATACAACACACAGCACACAGGCCGACAGAGGGTCCAATCACCACACAGACACCCTGCTGGGGGTCACAACACATCCACAAGGGCACCCACACATGACCCACCTGACAACAAGGCACCCCTCAGCATCTGGGACACACATCCCCCGCCAACCAACAGCAACGACCCGCTCCCGGTCACGTCACCACCGCAGTCAACACATGCGCACAAAGCAGAAGGCAGGGCCACTCCAAGGCATGGGCAGGGCACAAACACCACAGGGGCACACCACCCCAAACCACACAGCAACACACCCCATCAAGTCACAGGCCAGGTGCCCATCCTGGGCACCCCCATATACACCAACAAGCAACAAGCACTGCAGCAAGCAAGCACAATACACACTCTGCACCACACAACACACAACCAGGGAGACAGCCACTGTGGGAGTGGCTGACAAGGAACACACAACACCAGACCCACACACACTGAAGGCCCACAATCCTTGCCAGCACATACACAACAAACAAACACACACCCTGGGTGTAGCCACAAACACAACACACACACAGGGATGCCTCAACAGATGCCTGCACAAGAACAACACACAAACACTAAAGGAACACATACTGAACCCCAACAGAAACAGACATACCCTGTCAGCCAAACTGGGGAAAGGCAATGGGAACACAGACACAACAGGAGTTCACAACATCGTCACGCAAGATCAAAACACACACACCATAACACATATCACACAAGAAGTGCATCAGGACAAACCCACACTGCCACATCAAACCAACCACAGATGCACATGAAACAATATCAACAAACACCACAGGACAAAAGGGGATGCATATCAGGCAATGCCAAAGCCACATACACACAGCACTGCATGCACAACAAGCAGCGTGTGCATAACAAGCACAACAGCCACACACAGACATGATTGACACAACCTCATCACACACACCACAAACCAGCACAGCACAAATACAACAGCACACCCAGGGAGTGAAGCAATACTACAGACAACACACACACACATCGAACACAACAACTACACATGCACCACTCTGGGATACAAGAGCCAAGTCATCTCCACCAGAGCACTGGGCAGCACAGCTGAAGTGCACATGACCACCACAGAATGACCAATAGCACAAGGACAGCACACATACACCATTGTGGCAATGTCCAGAGGGGAACAACACTCATCACCCAAAAACTCCAACACAAAGCACAAGCTCACAAATGAAGTGATGGGGAGGCACACACACATGGAAACCAAGGGGACAGCTGACATCAAAGTAAAATACCCTGCATGTCAGTAGCAGATGTGTAAGGGGTGTACCACACACAAATAGAGGGAGGGAAGACCCACAATGGCCAGGCACAATTGGCACACATAGGGGATGGCTTAACAACACACATACCATGTCATACAGGAGGAGAAAAACCACCATGTGCCTGCAATGCATGACAAACACAAACACAATGCCAGTGTGGAGAAGCAGGGACACACAGTCTACACAAACACACCCAAGACACAGTGTGGATCAAACAAACACAACACTGATGTGCAACTCACACACTTTGCACACTTCTAACTTACCAACACAACAAGGAGGAGTCACACACAACAGCATGGAGACACCAAAACACAGCACAGTGCACAACAAACAGCTCACACAAGTGCTTACAATTTTATACACAGGTCAAGACAAAACAAACAACAGGCACACAACTCCTGGGTGACACATGTGTGTCTCTCGCAATCCAGGGGCACACACACAACCACTACAAGCTTACACCCTTCACACGGCACACCTCTGCTACACCCAAGACCACGCATCTCATGTAGGCCATGGTACCAGGACTAAGGGCCAACACAAGATGACCATACACATACACGGCTGGGCACACATAAAGGAATCCACACACATACATCATTACATATCCCAGCCTGCTTCCCAACCTTTGTACAGCATCACACTCTGTGCTGGCAGTGTCCCCCAACCTTCCATGTGAACAGTGTAGCCGACAATAGCAAATCACCAAGATGAAAACTGCATGGCAGGTAAAATAGCCATCACAGATTACACTATTATCAGGTTCAGAATGGACAGAAGACCCTGTCACCCCTGTCTAAAAATCTGATGCGTGCAACGAGCTTTGCAATGTTGAAGTGATACATAGAGCATGGGACACAGCCAATCAAATGCAAACACAAAAATAACTTTAATCAGCAAGGACACTAACAAAAACACAACAGGAGTAACTGTATTTATTCACATATTGCAAAGCTGTAGCAGTAGAACAATAGTAGACAACAGCAAGGCACAAAATGATGATCATATGCAAGATACCATGCACAGGTTAAATGCAAACAGGAAGGCCAGTGTCCATAGCACAAGGGGAGAGCCCAACACAGCAGAGCAACAGGGCCAGTGTCCATAGCACAGGGGAGAGCCCAACACAGCAGAAAAACAGGGCCAGTGTCCATAGCACAGGTGAGACAGCAAGTACATGAGAGGCTGCACAGGGGAGAGTACAGCACATCAGAGCAACATGGCCAATGTCCATAGCACAGGGGAGAGCCCAACACAGCAGATCAACAGGTCCAGTGTCCATAGCACAGGGGAGAGCCCAACACAGCAGAGCAACAGGGCCAGTGTCCATAGCACAGGGGAGAGCCCAACACAGCAGAGCAACAGGGCCAGTGCCCATAGCACGTGGGAGAGCCCAACACAGCAGAGCAACAGGGCCAGTGTCCATGGCACAGGTGAGACAGCAAGTACATTAGAGGCTGGACAGGGGAGAGTATAGCACAGCAGAGCAACACGGCCAGCAACCCACCCAGGTTGTAAACAATGGTCAGGAGTAGCACACCTGTATGAGACACAGGCGTACGAGGGGGATGTCAACTCACTGCTGGCGGTCATGCAGACTTGGACCTGGCTGTGTGCCGGGGACAGCAGGCCCACTTGACTGAGGTGCCAGAGCCCCAGGTGATGTGGGGCTAACAGTGGCATGACAAGCTGGAGGGCTATGTGGACCAGGTTGCATAGTGGCACGTGGAGGTGGAGTCATACAGACCTCTGACACAGTGTGGGTGGGAGAGGTTTGAGGGGTGCCCTTCCACTTCTTGGGAATATGAAATGGCTTCCCTGTCTTGGGGTTGATGGGAAGTGGTGATGACACAACAGGCACACACACCACCTGTCCCACATCAGGTGCAGACACTGGCACTACATCTGGTGATGTGCTGGATCCTGCGGAACGCTTGGTCTGGATACGCCTCTGGACCACCTTACCCTCTTTGCCAGGTGTACCCCCTACAGTGCCCTCCTTTCCCTTTTTGCCAGGGGTGGCCTCTACAGTGCCCTCCTTTCCCTTTTTGCCAGGGGTGGTCTCTACAGTGCCCTCCTTTCCCTTTTTGCCAGGGATGGTCCCTACAGTGCCCTCCTTTCCCTTTCTGCCAGGGGGTGTCTCTACAGTGCCCTCCTTTTCCTTTTTGCCAGGGGGTCTCTCTACAGTGCCCTCCTCCACCTGCTTCAATGGTCTTGGAATTGGGGTTGATGTGGTGGGTGGATGTGTCCCTGTGCTCTTCCTAGGTGTACCCCTGATATACCACACCTCCTCAGTGGGCACAGACACTGCATGGGTAGGTCTGTGTGTTTTTTCAGTGACAGGAGAGTCTTTTGCTGATGATACCTCTGCGGCATCTGAGCCTGATGTCTGCCTCATTGCTCTTTTGGCCTT
Organism: Lissotriton vulgaris; assembly: GCF_964263255.1. Classification (NCBI taxonomy): domain Eukaryota; kingdom Metazoa; phylum Chordata; class Amphibia; order Caudata; family Salamandridae; genus Lissotriton; species Lissotriton vulgaris. Next base: position 1,510,192,553 of record NC_141691.1, on the reverse strand, counting down.
GCTCTTCCGTGACTATCTCTTGTCTGTGCATTCTGGGGTGGCCCTGCTCTTCAGTGGGGTTGGTGTCTGTGGGCGGGTGTGCTTGGGTTGTGTCTGTTGTGTGCTCCGTGTGTTGTATCGTTTTGGTGACGCTGGCAAACCGTGGTCCCTGTCATCTGATGTGGCACTGACTGGGGGGGTGGACAAAGGGCAGAAGGCCAGACGTCACTGTGGATGACAATGACTGTACTGTACGGTGTAGCCCACCCACGTCAGAGTGTATGCCGTCCATGTATGCAACCACCTGGCCTAATTTCTTGTCATGGTCACTGAAGGCATTGAGCAGGGTGGTCTGGCCCATACAAAGTTGGCACAGGAGCTCTACACACTCTGCACTGAGGGCAGAAGTGGGGGGGGGCAAGTGCAGGGGCAGCGGTGCCAGTGGGAATGTGACTCAGCCCCTCTTAGTGACACGGATACGGGCAGCACCAGAGGAAGTGGATGGGAGGCTGGGCACTGGCTGCTGGGTGGTAAATGATGCAGACTCCCCATCCCCTGTGCCTGCCAACATGGATGCATCCCCGCTGGCATCAGATGATATGCTACTCTGTGTCTCAGCCACGGATTCCTCCTGCATACTTTGATCACCCTCATATGCGCTGGTGCGCTCTGTGTCACTGGCCTCCGCTGCAGCTGTTGTGCTACTCTCGCCATTACTGGTTTCTGGCTCATGTTTCTATGTGGTCTCTTGTGAATCTGCATGAGAGAGAAATACAGGGTTGTGTAAGTGTCATCATCCGGTCACACAAATTCAAATCAATGCAGTGCAGGAGAGGCCCAAATCTACATGGTAACCACCACACCCTGCAATCACTGTGCAGCAACACGCAACATAGACCAACAACAGTGCCTGTAACGCAGAATATATGCCATGAGTGAGCCATGTTGATGCCACACAGCACTACACCATGCCCGTAGATGGAGTGCACCACACACACAACTTGCCTTGCCCTCACCTAGGGACTTGGTGTGGGTACAACACTTATTACCACTGACAGACCTTCAGGGAACAGGAGGGGACAACACACACACCTATAATGACATTACAGTCCACAATGCCAAGTAGGCCATAGCAAGCACCATGTGGTAATCTGGGGCACATTGTTTCAGATGTGTGGGCCTCAACGATGATGGTGCATGCAAAGTAGGCATTTATGAAGTCACACTCAGAAAGTGGACACTGCTGTTCAACCCATAATAGATTCCCCACACTATCACAATGATGAATGACCATGTGGAGCCTAACACATCTGGCAATGCAAAAGTAAAGCAGGGAGGATCAGCTCATTTAGGCCAGGGTGGCCCAGTGCCTCATACAAGCACACATCCCAGCATCTACTCACATGACACAGCACAGCACAGCAACACACGCACATCACATGGGTCCCCGCTGCCACAGGCTCTGTACACATGCATCCACTCCCAGCAAAAGGCACCCTTCCCAGATACTCACCACCCTGCCTTGCTGGCGATACTCCTTCAGACGTGCATCCAGGTCTGGATGAGTCACTGCAAGGATGCGGCCCATCAGTGGAGTCATGCTGTGCTGTGCCGTGCCAAATGCTCTGTGCGTGGTAGCATCCCCAAGGTCATCTCTGCCACTTGCTTTGCCAGCCGGCTGATGTCGTCCCACCTCTTGTGACAGTGGGTGCGCCATCTGTTCGATACCCCCAGGGCACGCACCTTTGCTGCAATGGCCCTCCACATGGCCTTACGCTGGTGTACCTTGAGCTGCAGGTATGAGAGAAAAGAAGGGTAAATGACCAGTTACACCGTGTCAGGTACCAACATCTATCAGTACAGTAGCAAGACACAGAATCAGGACCAATTGTAACCTCCCTCCCTCCAAAAGTGGGGCACCCCTCACAAGGGCACTTAGCATGGTCCAAACAGATGTGATTTCATGCACTCATTGGGGCGTTGAGGGTCCATGACAATCTCACAAATGCAGGATGCATCAGCACAATATGCATCGACAGCAGTGTGTAAGTGTGCAATTATACAGGACACAGATGGGCCATATCTACTATTCACAGTGAAGGAACTGCAGCAAGGAGCATGTAAGTCTGGTGATGTTTCTCGTTTGGGTGGGCATGCATTGGACCTACTCCCTGGGTCACACTGAGTCAGACAACAGGGGCACACTGAAATATTCACACAATCAATTACTTACCTGGCACCTACATGGCTAACAATACCTGTGTACCATCATTGTATTATTGTAAATACATTCTGCTGCTAGAAGATAAGAAACGCAATCATCTTCAGTAGCATTGCTGTAATATGTATTGGTATTGGTGGTGTTGGTGGCGGCGGTGGTGGCATCGGTGGAGGCAGAGGCAGTGACTGCAGGGGTCTGCTGTGCAATTGTTGTTGCAGCAGACGTGGTGGTGGGGAGGATGGGGTCTTGGGACTTCTGGGTCTGTGGCACACCAGATGGGCCGGCCTGGAGAACAACGTCCAAGCTGTCCTGGGAGTCAACATCAGAGAGTCCATGTACTGGGGGTGGAGACTGGCTCTGCTGGTCGTTGTTGTGGTCCTCAGCAGTGAGTTATTCATCACCTGTGGATTAGATGGGTAATGGTCAGTGTTTGGCACTATGCAAGTATTGTGTCATCTGCATGTCATCAACTGTCTGTACACTACACAATTGTGAAGTCAACACTAGTATTATTAATTGCAAGACTGTGTAATTTCATGGTGCAGAGGAACATCATTTACTCATACATGTCAGGTGTCAATGCATTGCATGCAATTGTTATTGTGTGTAGGGATGCAGGTCCCCCACACACACATAGAGAAAATTGATGATGGCTACCTACCTGTTAGGTGAGGGTGGACAGTGCAATGGCTGACACATGCTCCTGGGTGGGTGAGGCCTCCATGCTGCTTGAGCGTGAATTAGGGGCATGCTGAAAGTGGTAGTATAGGCCTCCCTCCCCCAAACAGGCCTCACAGTGAAGATGGCTGGCTATCTGTTAGGTTAGGGAAAACAGTGCAATGACTGACACATGCTCCTGGGTGGGAGGGAGTGTTTCATGCGGCTGGGGTGTGGGGCAGGGGGCATGGTGGGAGTAGTAGTACAGCCCTCCCACCCTCAAACAGTCCTCCAATACAAGATGGCTACCTACCTGTTAGGTGAGGGAGAACAGTGCAATGGCTGACACATGCTCCTGTGTGGGAGGGAGTGCTCCATGCAGCTGGGGTGTGGGCCAGGGGGCATGGTGGGAGGTGTGGAGCAAACCCCCCTCCCCAAACAGACCTCCCAGTGAAGATGGCTACCTACCTGTTAGGTGAGGGTAGACAGTTCAATGGCTCACACATGCACCTGGGTGGGTGAGGCCTCCATGCTGCTGGAGTGTGGGACAGGGGGCATGCTGGGAGTAGTGATACAAGCCTCCCACCCCCAAACAGGCCTCCAAAACAAGATGGCTACCTACCTGTTAGCTGAGGGTTGACAGTGCAATGGCTGACACATGCTCCTGGGTGGGTGAGGCCTCCATGCTGCTGGAGTGTGAATTAGGGGCATGCTTGGAGTGGTAGTGCAGGCCTCCCTCCCCCAAACAGGCCTCACAGTGAAGATGGCTGGCTACCTGTTGGGTGAGGGAGAACAGTGCAATGGCTGACACATGCTCCTGGGTGGGAGAGAGTGCTCCATGCAGCTGGAGTGTGGGGCAGGGGGCATGGTGGGAGTAGTAGTACAGGCCTCCTACCCTCAAACAGTCCTCCAATACAAGATGATGACCTACCTGTCAGGTGAGGGAGAAACGTTCAATGGCTGACACATGCTCTTGGGTTGGAGGGAGTGCTCAATGCAGCTGGGTGTGGACCAGGGGGCATGGTGGGAGGTGTGGAACAGACCTCTCTTCCCAAACAGACCTCCAAGTGAAGAATGCTACCTACCTGTTAGGTGAGGGTGGACAGTGCAATGGCTGACACAGGCTCCTGGGTGGGTGAGGCCTCCATGCTGCTGGAGTGTGGGACAGGGGGCATGCTGGGAGTAGTGATACAGGCCTCCCACACCCAAACAGGCCTCCCAAGCAAGTTGGACACACATCACAAGCAAGATGGCTTCTTACCTGCTAGGTGCGGGAGAACAGTACAATGGTTGATACATGCTCCTGGGTGGGAGGGAGTGCTCAATGTGGCTGGGGTGTGGGCCAGGGGGCATGGTGGGAGTAGTGATACAGGCTTCCCACCCCAAACAGGCCTCCAATACAAGATGGCTACCTACCTGTTAGCTGAGGGAGTACAGTGCAATGGCTGACACATGCTCCAGAGTGTGTGAGGCATCCATGCTGCTGGAGTGTGAATTAGGGGCATGCTGGGAGAGGTAGTGCAGGCCTCCTTCCCCCAAACAGGCCTCACAGTGAAGATGGCTGTCTACCGGTTAGGTGAGGGTGAACAGTGCAATGGTGTTTGGGTTGTGAAAGCAAGTACTTATCAGTGTGTTGTTTGGCATTTGTTTGTACTTACCAACCTCCGTTCCCCCAGGTACTCCTGTGAGACTCTCAGGATGCAGTATGGCAAGCACCTTCTCCTCTCATGGTGTGAATATTTTCGGTGGGATGGGAGGGGCACCGCCAGTCACGTTTGCCAGCTCCAAGTTCTTGCTCCTCTTCTCCTTGACAACCCTCTTGAGATAATACCACCGCTTCATGATCTCCTTCTTGGATCTTAGGGTGGTCCCTACTGCATTGACCCTTTGTACCATCCTTTCCCACATTTGTGTCCTTGTGGCTAATGGGGTCTGTTGGTCCAGGCTACCAAACAGTTGTGGCTCTACTCTGACAATCTCATTGACCATGACTGTCAACTCACCCTCTGTGAATTTGGGCATCTTCTTTGAGGTCATGGTGTGAGGTGGTTGAAGTGTTTGTGGGTGCAGGTGTGTGGGTGGTGGGTGTGGTGTTGGTGTGTGAGGTGTCTTGTGTGCTGGGGGATTGTTGGTGCTGGTGTGATGGTGGTAGTGATGGTGTTTGTAGTTGTGTGCGTGTGCTGTGCTCTTTTGCCTATCCTGTCAGAGGTGGTGTATGGCCTTCTCTTCTGGAGTGTTGCAAAGGATTGTGGTCAGTGAAGGGGCTGGTTTTATACTCAGCTATGTGGGTGTGTCCAAGTGGAATTTGGCTGTCAGGTGTGTTGTGGGAGTTGACCTGTGCTTTTCTTTTTGGTTTTGCATTTATTTATTTTATTTGTATTTTTTTAATGTATTTGGGGGGCATGGCTACTTTGATTTGTGCAATGTTTGAAATCACTGCGGTGTTTTTGAATCGTCCGCCATTTTTTTCATGTACCTTTCGCTGTGGTGGCTTTGCTGCAGCTCTTCCGCTATCTCTCCCATTCACTCCTGTGTGCGACCGCGGAGGTCGGAATCAGCGGTTCAGACCGCGGGACCCACGGGGATATCCTAATTTACCATGCCGTGTATCTGCTTTCCTTGCGGCGGGTTGTTGCTTTTCCACTGCTTTTCCGACCGCCGCAGTTGGTTTTTTGCTGTCACCGCCCGCGTCGGGGGGTTTTGGTAGGCCTGCTACCTCCGCAGTCGGTCTTTTGTGGCGGTTGATCCTAATTTGGCCACCAGTTTATCCGCGGTCCGGGTGGGCGGTTTCCCGCCTCCATGGCGGTCGGGGTGATTTTCGTACCGCTATCCTTATGGGGGCCTTAATTTCTTAGTTGTAATACACAGTTCTCGGGCTTGTAAGTCAGATGAAGTTTTTGTAGCCTTTACAGTAAAAGAATCACATGCTCTTCATGCCCATCCATATTCTTGGAAAAAATACAATTTCACCCAGGTAGTACAAATTGATTACAAACATTAGAAAAGATGGAATCCACAAAGTGTTGAAACTAGAAGGAGCACTGCACAGCCAAAAAGCATTACACAATATTCTAAATGCCTAAATGGGATGTACAAGTGGGGTTTCCACTCTTCACCTTTTTTATGCATGACAAATGATACACGCCTTGAAAATCAAGTTTGTAAAGACTCTTGCTTCTTGGACTGATGCCAAAATCTCCTTGATAAGCTATAGGGATATCTATCCTTGATTGTAATCTGATTAAAAATGATTTTATCAATAGAGGGCTGTAAATCCTGAACATTCTAGGGGGCCACCACCTCCCCGGAGCTCAAAAACACCTAACGGGGGAGCCTGCAGGCCTCAGGACTTGGGACCACCACCTCCTGGGGTTAAATAGTTTAAAAACAATGGGAGTGGGGCTGCATGACCCCCCTCCAGGGCTGTTATTGGCCCCGGAGAACACTAAGTCCTTGAGGCAGGCCGTCAAAAATCATGGGGGGCTATGCACCCCCCTCTTGGAGCCAATAATGGCCCCGGGACCGCTATCACCCAGGGCCAGCTCCTGCTGTGTCCTGGGGTGCTCATGCCTGGGACATAGCTGTTTGCTTTAACTTGGAGGGACAGCTGTGACAGCTCCCACCAAGCAAAAGCTAACACCCCAGTTACAGCGGATGGGAGCTGTGAAAGTACTCCCGCCCACTGATAGCAGAGGTTTAATCTCTTTGCCTGTTCACAGACATGTGGGCAGGGAAAGAGATGAAACAAATTGCTCCTGCACGGAGAGAGCTGCCTTTCACCAGCTCCTTACATGCAGGTGCAATGACGGCTCCTACAGGATACAAGGAGCTGGCTAAGACTTGAGGCTCCTCCTGTGGTCCTGTGGGAAAAAAGAGGAAAAAGTCAAAATAAAGGTCGGAAACAAGCAGAAAGGGATAGAATAAAGGTCAGAAACAAGCAGGAAGAGGCAGATTAAAGGTCAGAAACATGCGAAAAGAGACAGTATAAAGATCAGCAATGAGCAGAAAGAGGAATAGTAAGGTGAGAAACTAGCAGAAAGAGGTAGAATAAAGGTCAGAAACAAGCAGAAAGAGGCAGAATAAAGGTCAGCACAAAGAAAAAACAGGCAAAATAAAGGTCAGGAATGAGCAGAAAAAAGCATATTAAAGGTCAGAATCGAGCAGAAAGAGGCAGAATAAAGGTCAGCAATGAGCAGAAAAGTCAAAATAAAGGTGAGAAATGACCAGAAAGAATCAGAATATTGTTCAACCTGCGCAGAAAGGCAGATTTAAGGGCAGAAACAAGAGAGGAGCAGAAAAAGGTAAAATAAAGGTCAGAAACAAGCAGAAAGTGAGGAAGAAAAGGTCGAATAAAGGGCAAAAGGGAGCAGAAAAAGGCAAAAGACAGGTGAGAAATAAGCAGAAAGAGTCGAAATAGAGGTCCCAATCCAGTAGGAAGAGGCAAAAATAGAGATGAGAAACGAAGAGAAAGAGTAGAAATAAAGGTGCAAAACTAGTAGAGATTGGAAAATAGAGGTCAAAGATGAGCAGGAAGGCAGAATAAAGGTAAAAAATGAGCAGAAACAGACGCAGAATAAAGGTCAAAAGGGAGCAGAAAGAGGCAGACTATAGGTGCGAAACGAGCAGAAAGAGGCAAAACAGAGGTCACAATCCAGTAGGAAGAAGCAAACTAAAGGTGAGAAACGAGGAAAAAGATGCAGCATAAAGTTGGGAAACTAGCAGAAAGAGGCAAAATAAAGGTCAGCAACAAGCAGAAAGAGCAGCAATAAGGGGGAGAAGTGTGCAGAAAAAGGAAGAGTGAAAGACAGACGGGAGCAGAAAGAGGCAGAATAGAGGTCGGAATTGAGCAGACAAAGGCAGCATAGAGGTCAGATATGAGCAGAAAAAGTCAAAATAAAGGTCAGGAACAAGCAGAAAGAGGCAAAATAACAGGCAGAATGAGAAGAAAGAGAAAAAATAGAGGTAAGCAACTAGCATCAAGAAGCACAATAGAGGCCAGAAACGCGCAGCAAGAGGAAGAATAAAGGTCAGGAGCAAGCAGAAGTTGGCAAAATAACAGGAAGAATTAGCAGAAATATGCAACATAGAGTGCCGGAGTGAGCAGAGAAGGGGCAGGAAATCGAGGAGGAAATGAGCATAGGAGGCACAAAACTGAAGGCACGAAGGAGTAGCGGACTGCAAGCAAGCTGGACAAAAGGATTGTCGGAGGGGGTGCTGGCTTAAAGACGTGCTCCCATATGCACCCTAATTTTATTACTACGCGCCCACTCATATACTCACGTATTCATTCACAGACCCACTCATGCACCCACTGACAGACCCACTCAGGGGTTAACACACCCACTGACAGACACACTCAGACACTCATTAACCCACTCATGAATCTATTCAAGCACTCATTAACCCACTCACAGACCCACTGAGAGACTCACACATGTACTCACACATCGAATCAGAGACTCACACATACACTCACACACTTATGTACCCATTCTGAGACTCACACATCCACTCAAACCAATTGAGACACTCACACACCCACTTAAAGATCCATTCAGGTACTCACAAACACACTCACAGACTCACACATGTACTCACAGACTCACTCAGAGACTCACACATCTACTCACACACTCATGCACCCATTCATAGACTCACACACCTACTCAGACTTATTGAGACACTTACACACCCACTCACATATCCATTAAAACACTCACAAACCTACTCATAGACCTACTCAGAGACTCTCCCTTGCTCTCACAGACCTATTCAGACACTCATCCACCCACTCACAGATCCACTCAGACTCTCATTTTCCATTCACAGACCCACTCAGAGACTCATGCACCCACTCACAGATCAAACCAGAGGCCCACACACCCACTCCCAGACCCACTCAGACACTTACAGATCCAATCACAGACCCACTCGGATACTCACACAACCACTCACAGACTCACTCAGACACTCAGGCACCCACTCACTAACACACTTAGAGATTCACACATCCACTTGTTGTAAATTAACAGCGATTAGATTAAGCATTAGCAGAAGGCATAATTTGCACTGCTAGCCAGCGGCATGCAACAGAGACCCCTGTACACAAGCTGACCTGGTCATCACTGGCGCTGTTTTGTTTCCGAGCTATCGGAAGGACCAGGCCCACCACTGCACGCAGGAGCAACAGAAGCGGTGCCGGAGTCAATGAACTCCGCATTGGGCGAGGCGCAATGTCAGACTTGTCCCCGTGGAAAACATACCTGATTGCGGTGGTTGTGCATTCAGGGGACGTAAGGAGCTTCGATGTTGTGGAGGGCATTGCGGGATATGGGAGAGAGCTGCTCGAGGTGCCTGCAGTTCCCACGGTCATGCGGCCGTTCAATCCTGGCAAACTACTGCATGCTGGGATTAAGAGTTTGTTCCACCATTGGTAAACTGAAGCAGTTGACATTGATCTCCGCTTGAGGGTGGATTTCCTACATTGCCGCGATCACACAGAACACCAAGTAAAAGGCTTTTCATTGAAAAAATTATTCCAAAAGTTAGGTTTAACGAATATATCAATAAACAACTTGTGTCAAATATTAATTAAAATATGTCTAAGTATGTGTCCCACATATATGTGTGTATATATGAATTTGTCATATGGAAGGTACAAAGAATTTTGGATGTATTGATCTAACTCAGCCCATATATAGTAATACTGCTTTGAGCATAATTGATATTTTGTTTAATGTAATTGGAATACTGGAATACATTGACTCATGTGTCCCAATTTTGTTAATGGTGATATATTGGAATTGTGATGCAATATATTGTTAGGTGAGACATGCTATATTGTTATATCCAAGGCATTTTATACACTTTAAACCAGCACACTGCAACTTTATTTTGATCACTGTCTAAGTATTTCTTCAGTGTTTACATGGAGTATAGGTGAGCAATGAAGTACTTAAGTAGAAAGAAAATGGCAGCTGCACTACGTGAACAAGGTGGGAGTCACCACCGAAACGCATTGTAACTTGTCGTTTTTGCTGTGAATAAATAAGAATTGACTTCAAAATCCCATGGTGTTGGAGCCTGCTTTTGGAATCATGAAGGAGAGGCACAGGAATATGTGTATATATATATACGGTCGCCAGTAGATCGTTATAGTTAGGACCTAGTTTCCATAGGAAAAGCGTTTTTGATTTGTCAATATCTTTGGCGCTGTTTGACAAATCTTTGCGAAAAAAAGGGGAGTCCCAAAATAAGTTTTCTCCATGTTCATTTCCATAGGAACTTTTGTTGCGGCTACAGCCCGAATTGCTGAACGAAATTACACCAAGTTCGGCAGAAAGGTAGCTCTTGGTCTAAAGTGCACTCTTTGCTTCAAAAGGTGTAAATCCGTTAAGTAGTTCCTGAGAAATTTAAAAATAGATAATATCAATCAGTTGACGGCGGAGGATTCACAAACCCTCCCGATCACTAGCTTCATTCTGATTGGCTCCCAATACTCCAAACCAGGAAGTGTTGGCAGCCATCTTGTGACTCTGTAAAACCAAGTCACAAGAAAACAGTAAAACAAAGATAAAAAACAATAAAATGGGGCAGGGTAGAAACATCCTGATCCCCTAGGCCTACTCAAGGGCCACAAAAAAGCATTTTTTAAATATTTTTGGCCAACTTTACACAGGGTGTGCAAATGCGGCTGGAAAAAAAAAACCAAAGCGCGGTCTTTCACACTTCGTTTTAAAAGGCCCCCGACGGGCCAGGTCCTGGGGCAATATGCAAATATATGCAGGGGCCGCCTGGGCCCCTGCAGCCCCAGGGACTGCCACCTTCATGGGGGGCTTTGAAAATTATGGGTTGGGGGGCCTTGCTGGCCCCTCAAGCCCCGGGGACTGCCACCTCCCCAGGGCTTAAATTCAATTAAAGAAAGTGTGGGGGTCTTCTGCCCCTCCTCACACTGCCCCGGGGACCACCATCTCCCTAGGGCAAAATGAATTACTGGTGGGGGTCTGTGGTGGACCCCCGGGGACCACCACCTCCCAGGGGCTCTAAGTCTGTGTAAAGGGGGCCACGGGCCCCCACCTGGTGTCCACTCCCAGGACATTACAGTTTGCTCCCGCCCTGTCATTGCAAACTCTGCTTTGCTTTGTGGAAGCGAGAGTAGGAAAGCTGCTCTCACTTCCACAAGATAAAGCAGAATTGCTTTTGGATAAGGGCAGCTGCATGTTAGCAGCTCTCCTTGTCCAAAAGCAATGCTGGCTCCTGGAGGAGGTGAGGAGCCGTCTGGGACCATGGGGGCATTGGGGCTCCCCCCACAGTTCCCAACGTAAGGCCAGGCCCCAGGGGATGGGGTCCCTGGGGCCACATGGCCCCCCTCCAAAATAGATAAAAAACAAAGCTGACAGGCCCATATCTTACCGCCAGTAAGCCCCACACAGTGGGCTTGCTGAGAGGTGGTCCGAGGCCACACTAATTTTTATACCAATCTGCAAACGCACCTTTTGGTGCACTGGTGGGACGATGAAGTCCTCTTGTGTCCTGAGGACCTTAGGACACAAGTAGACTTCATCCCGAGCAGCATTGTGCCAGGAGGTGCATTTGCACAGTCGTGTAAAAAGGGGGCATGGCCTTGGACCACTCTCAGCAATCCAGATATGTGGGGCTTACTAGAGGTACCTGGTGAGCTAGTTGGCCCCCAAGGTCCCTCAGGAGGCAAGGGGACTTCCTCCCCCAACCAAGAGCGTGCCAGGAGACACGTTTGCAGAGTGGTAGAGGAAGGGGACATGGACTGTGTCCACCTGTCAGCAATCCCACTATGTGGGGCATACTGGAGGTTTCAGGTAGGCTAGTTGGTCCCTAAGGAGCCCCAGCAGTGAAGTGGACTTTAATCACTATCAAAGAGCATGCCAGGGAGCACGTTTGCAGAGTGGTGGGAAAAGGGTGTGTGACCTTTTATGAGAACTTAGCAATCCTGCTGTGTGGAACTTACTGGAGGTAATAGCAGGGGTAGTTTGCTCCCAAGGTGGCCAACTACCCCTCCTGTTACCTCCACTAAGTCCCACACTGTGGGATTGCTAAGAGGTCTTTGGAGGCTGAAGCTAAGAGGGGATGAAGTCCACTTTACTCCTGAGGGACTTTGAGGGCCAAGTAGCCGTTCTGGTACCTCCTATAAGTCCTACGCAGCAGAATTCCTTAGGGCTGGTCGGAGGCTCAGCCCCTTTCTCCACATCTCTGCAAACTTGACTACAAGTTAAAGAATCATTTGCAATGTAATAGGTTTCACATTTGCAAGAGTTAGAGATATTGGTGTTGTAAATGTAAAAGTGTTTTATTAATGTTTCTTGGAGTGGTGTGGATGTAGATTATGTGTAGTGGAATTATGTGGTATGATATGCAGTAAAATTCTGTGGATAGACTTTGCCTGACTTTAATGTGGATAGAATTCTGTGGTATTTAGTGTATGGGAATTATGTAGAGTGGGATTATGTGTAATGAAGAGTAATTATGTTGTACAGTAGTCTGTGTTGTCGAGTGGTAAACTCAGGGTTAGTCTTCCTCATTTCCACAGATGCTAAACTATAAACTCAATGAGGAGCACTTCTGGACCTAGTCAGAGGTATGAGCGTGGCCACTGGATTTTCTGCGACTGTTTGGCTGCACCGACTTTTGCACAATCATACATTTTCCGCATTTGCCACTCAATCCATCATCTGCTGCATAATCTGCAGATTTGAACAAAACAAATGTTTCTAGCTCAAACGCTAAAAATGCAGAGAGAAGTGTTACAGCATCGTGGAAGGCCCTTTGCAAACCTAGAATGGTCACCTGTTACTTGCTGCTAAATGTGAGTATTAAATTGGTACTAATGGTGTGCAAACCACTCTTGCACCTCTCTTTCCTCTTTCTGCATTTCTGTTGCTTCTTTCTGCACCTTTCTTTCTTTTTCTACACTTCTTTTGCCTCTTTCTGCTTATTTCTTCCACTTTCTGCACCTCTGTTGCCTCTTTCTGTGCCCCTCTTGCCTCTTTCTGTACTTCACTTGCTTCAATCTGTGCCACTCTTGCCTCTTTCTGCACCCTTCTTCCCTCTTTTTGAACCTTTTCTGCTTCTTTCTCTACCCCTGTTCCCTCTTTCTGCACCTCCACTGCCTGTTTCTGTACCTCTCTTGCCTCTTTCTGCACCTCTTTTGCTGCTTTCTGCAGCTCTCTTGCTTCATGCTGCACCTCTGTTGCTTCTTTCTGCATCCCTCGTGCCCCTTTGTGCACCTTTCTTCCCTCTTTGTGCAACTCTCTTGCCTCTTTCTGCACCTCTCTTTCCTCTTTTTGCACCCCTTTTGCCTCTTTGTGTATCTTTATTCCTTCTTTCTGCACTCCTCTTGCCATTTTCTGCACCCAATTGCCTCTTTCTGCATCCCTCTTGCCTCTTTATGCACTTTTGTTGGTTCTTTTGCACTGCTCTTGCTTCTTTCTGCATCTCTCTTGTACATTTCGGCACCCCTTTTCCCTCTCTCTACACCTTTCTTGCCTGTTTCGGATCCTCTCTTGACTCTTTCTGCACCTCTGTTGCTTCTTCCTTCACTTCTCCTTCTTCTTTCTGCATCCCTCTTGCCTCTTTCTGCACCTCTGTTGCTTCTTTCTGCACTTCTCTTGCTTCTTTCTACACACCTCTTGCTTCTTTCTGTACCCCTTTTGCCTATTTGTGCACCTCTCATGCCTCTTTCAGTACCTTTCTTGCCTTTTTCTCAGCTTTATTGCATCTTTCTGTACCTCTTTTGCTTCTTTCTGTACCTTTCCCTCTTTTTCTCTTTCTGTATCTCTTTTGCCTCTTTATGAACCTCTGTTGGTTCTTGCTGCACTGCTCTTGTTTCTTTCTATACCTCTGTTGCAAATTTCTGCTTTCCTCTTGCCTCTTTCTATATCTCACTTCCCTCTTTCTGCACCTCTCTTGCCTCTGTCTACACACATGTTCCCTCTTTCTGCACCCCTTTTGCCTGTTTCTGAAACTCTCTTGCCTCCTTCTGCACCTCACTTGCCTCTTTCTGTACTTCTCTTGCTTCTTTCTGCACCCTTTGACCCTTTTTCTGAACATCTCTGAAACTCTCTTGCCTCCTTCTACACCCCTCTTGCCTCTTTCTGTACCTCTGTTGCTTCTTTCTGCACTTCTTTTGCCTTTTTCTGCACCTCTCTTGCCTCTGTATGCATACATGTTCCCTATTTCTGCACCCCTTTTGCCTGTTTCTGCAACTACTTTCCCTCTTTCTGCAGTTCTCTTGTCTCTTTCTGCACCTCACTTGCCTTTTTTTGTACTTCTCTTTCTTCTTTCTGCTCCATTTTCCTGTACCTCTCTTGCCTCTTTCTGCACATCTCTTGGTTCTTTCTGTACTACTCTTACCAATTTCTGCACCCCTCTTGCCTCTTTTTGTACCTCTTTATCTTCTGTCTGCACTTCTCTCTCCTCTTTCTGCACCCGCTTGCCACTTTCTGCACCCCTGTTGTTTCTTTCTGCACTTCTTTTGCCTCTGCCTTCTTTTTACATCCCTGTTTTCTCTTTCTGCACTCGTCTTCCCTCTTTCTGCACCTCTTGTGCTTATTTCTGCACTTCTCCTGCTTATTTCGGCACATCTCTTGCTTATTTCTGTACCCTTCTTCCATTTTTGGCATCCCTCTTCCTTCTTTCTACTATTCTCTTGCCATGTTATGCACACCTCTTGCCTCTTTCTGTACCTCACTTGCCTATTGTTCCACTTTTCTTTCTTTTTTCTACACCTCTGATGCTTTTTTCAGCAATTCTCTTGCCTCTTTCTGTACTTCTCTTGCTTGTTTCTGTACCTCTCTTGCGTCTTTCTGAACCTCTGTTGCCTCTTTCTATAGCTCATTTACTTGTTTCTGTACCCTTCTTACCTCTTTCTGTACCCCTCTTCCCTCTTTCTGCACCTCTCGCCTTTTTTTGTACTCCTGTTACCTCTTTCTGCATCTTTCCTACCTGTTTATGTATCTCTCTTGCCTCTTTCTGTACCTCTTGCTTCTTTCTGCACCTCTCTTGACTCTTTCTGCACCCTTCATGCCTCGTTTGCTTCTCTATGCACTTTGATTCCTTCTTTCTGCATTCATCCTGCCTCTGTCTGTATCCCTCTTGCTTCTTTCTGCACCTCTGTTGCTTCTTTCTGCACTTCTCTCGCTGCTTTCTACACCCTTCTTGCTTCTTATGTACCCCTTTTGCCCGTTTGCACACCTCTCATGCTTCTTTCAGTGCCTTTCTTGCCTTTTTCTGCAGTTCTATTGCATCTTTCTGTATCTCTTTTGCTTCTTTCTGTATTTTTCCCTCTTTCTCTCTTTCGGTATCCCTCTTGCCTCTTCTGAACCTCTGTTGGTCCTTGCTGCACTGCTCTTGCTTCTTTTTATACCTCTGTTGCAAATTTCTGCTTCCCTCTTGCCTCTTTCTGTATCCCACTTCCCTCTTTCTGCACCTCTCGCCTATGTCTGCACATATGCTCCCTCTTTCTGCACCCCGTTTGCCAGTTTCTGCAACTCTCTTGCTTCCTTCTGGACCTCATTTGCCTCTTTCTGCACTTCTCTTGCTTTTCTGTACCCTTTGTCCCTTTTTCTGAAAATCTCTTGCCTCTTTCTACACCCCTCTTGCCTCTTTCTGCACCTCTGTTGCTTCTTTCTGCACTTCTTTTGCCTCTATCTGCACCTTTCTTGCGTCTGTCTGCATACATGTTCCCTATTTCTGCACCCCTTTTGCATGTTTCTGTAACTTCGCTCCCTCTTTCTTCAGTTCTCTTGCCTCTTTCTGCACCTCACTTGCCTCTTTCTACACTGCTCTTGCTTCTTTCTGCTCCTTTTTCCTGTACCTCTTTTACCTCTTTCTGTACATCTCTTGGTTCTTTCTACACTGCTCTTACCTCTTTCTGCACCCCTCTTGCCTCTATCTGTACCTCTTTTTCTTCCATTTTTAGCATCCCTCTTCCTTCTTTCTACTATTCTTTTGCCATGTTCTGCATATCTCTTGCCTCTTTCTGTACCTCACTTACCTATATTTGCACTTCTCTTGCTTTTTTCTACACCTCTGATGCTTCTTTCAGCAATTCTCTTGCCTCTTTCTGTACTTCTCTTGCTTGTTTCTGAACCTCTCTTGCGTCTTTCTGGACCTCTGTTGCTTCTTTCTGTAGCTCATTTTCTCTTTTCTGTACCCCTCTTACCTCTTTCTGTACCCCTCTCTCCTCTATCTGCACCTCTCACCTCTTTTTATATCCCTGTTGCCTTTTTCTCCATCTTTCCTGCCTGTTTCTGTACCTCTCTTGCCTCTTTCTGTACTTCTTGCTTCTTTCTGCACTTCTCTTGACTCTTTCTGCACCCTTCATGCCTCTTTCGCCAACTCTTTTGCTTCTCTCTGCACTTTTCTTCCTTCTTTCTGCATCCCTCCTGCCTCTGTCTGTATCCCTCTTGCCTCTTGGTGCACCTCTCCTACCTCTTTCTGCACCCCTCTTGCCTCTTTTTGCATCTCTATTGGTCCTTTCTGCAGTCTTCTTGATTTTTTCTGCACTTTTTCTACAAATTTCTGTATCACTCTTGCCTCTTTCTGCATCCCTCCTCCCTATTTCTTGACCTCTTTTGCCTCTTTCTGTACCCATTTTGCCTCTTTTTGCACTTCTGTTGGTTCTTTTGCATTGCTCTTGCTTATTCGGGCACCTCTAGTGCAAATTTCTGCACGCCTTTTTCCTGTCTCTTTACCTTTCTTGCCTGTTTCTGCATCTCTCTTGCCTCTTTCTGCACCTTTGGTGCATCTTTCTGCACTACTCTTCCCTCTTTCTCTACCCCTCTTGCCTCTTTCAGCACCTCTGTTGCTTCTTTCTGCATTTCTCTTGCTTATTTCTGTACCCCTCTTGCCTCTTTATGTATTCCCCTTGCCTCTTTATATACCCCTTTTTGCCTCTTTGTTCACTTCTCCTGCGTCTTTCTGCATCTCTCTTGCATTTTTCGGTAGTTCTCTTACCTCTTTCTGTACCTCTTTTGCTTCTTTCTTTACTTTCCTTGCCTCTTTCTGTATCCCTCTTGCCTCCTTCTGCAACTATGTTGGATCTTTCCGCACTGTTCTTGATTCTTTCTGGACCTCTGTTGCAAATTTCTTCTCCCTCTTGCCTCTTTCTGTACACCTCTCCCCTCTTTCTGCACCTCTCTTGCCTCTGTCTGCACACCTGTTTCCTTTTCTTGCACCCCTTTGCCTGTTTCTGCAACTCTCTTGCCTGTTTCTGCAGTTCTTTTGCCTCCTTCTGCACCTAACTTGCCTCTTTCTGCACTTCTCTTGCTTCTTTCTTTATCCTTATTCCCCTTTTCTGCACATCTTTTGCCTCTTTATGTAGTGTTCTTGCCTCTTACTGCACCATTATTGCCTCTTTCTGCATCTCTTTTGCTTCTTTTTTCACTTTCCTCTCCTCTTTCTGCACCCCTCTGGGCTCCTTCTGCACCGCTGATGCTTCTTCATGCACATACATTGATTGTTTCTGCAATGCTCTTGCTACTTTGTTCACCATTCTTGCCTCTTTCTTGACCTCTTTTGCTTCTTTCTGCGCTTCTTTTGCATCTTTCTGCACTTCTCTAGCCTCTGTCTACACACCTGATCCTTCTTTCTGCACCCCATTTGCCTGTTTCTTCAAGTCTCTTGCCTCTTTCTGTAGTTATCTTGCCTCCCTCTGTACCTCTCTTACCTCTTTCTGTACTTTTGGTGCTTCTTTCTTCACCCTTCTTCCCTTTTTTGCACATCTCATGCCTCTTTCTGCACCTCTCTTGCCTCTTTCTGCACATCTCTTGGTTCTTTCTGCACTGCTCTTGCCGCATTCTGCATCCCTCTTGCCTCTTTCATCACCTCTCTTACTTCTTTCTGCACTTCTCTCTCCTCTTTCTGTACCCCTCTTGCCTCTTCCTGCACCCCTGTTGCTTCTTTCTGGACTTCTTTTGCCTCTTTCTGCACCTCTCTCACTTCTTTCTATACCCCTATTGTTTCTTTCTGCACTCGTCTTCCCTCTTTCTGCACCTTTCTTCCTCTTTTTGCACCTCTCTTCCCTCTTTCTGCACTTCCTTACTTCTTTCTGTGCCTTTCTTCCCCTTTCTGCATATGTTCTACCTATGTAGGTATAGTTAGAAATTAGTATTTAGAAAACCTTAGAAATTCACTGAAAAAACATAGGTTTCAGGGACTTTATAGTTAGAAATTAGCATTTAAAAAACTATAGAAATTCACTGAAAAAACACAGGTTTCAGGGATGTTATAGTTAGCTGGACATTTCACTTGTACGATGAAGCACCAGGTTTTTAAGAACCCAGCGTTGCCAGGGAGAACACCCAAAGACTTCGAGTCCTTCCTGTTTCAGACTACAGAAACACAGAGTCTTCTAGGTGAAGTCAAAGATCGTATGTATTGGCTGCAGCCAGTAACAGGTATCCTAGAAGTACAACCGCATGTATGTTCTCAGGAGACTGCTCGTCTTTGCAAAGCCAGCCTTCTCTTTTTATACAAAATAATAAGCTTCAGGCAAACATTCCTTATTTTACAGTTGACCATACACATATTTTCACTACAAAGAAAAAGCAGAGTCATGATGACAAGCCCACATTTCAGTTTGCCCAGTCCATAATGAATTACCCGGCAAGGCCCAGAACTTTCATCAGATATCGACGGACCCCTAATAAAAACGGGCACCTCCTCCTCGTAAAACAGGTCATAAAGAAGAAACAGGGACAGGTGTGTGTAAGATTAAAACATGGTTTGTGTGCGATGAACGGTTTTATGACATGTTGTGCCTTGATGTTAATCTCATTCGGCCACTGGGAAAGGGAACTGACCGAACAGGTTTGGCTTCGGGCAGTGGAGTCAGCTCGCCCAGGTCACAGAGGAGTCAGCAAAAGGAGTACGTGTCCTTCAGATCAAATTCGGCCTTAGTAATTTGGCTATGTGAGGGCAATCACAAAATGGCTGCCGCTCACAAAATGGAACCCGAGGGTTCAAGACGAAAACTTCAATTTAAGGGTGGTTTCGTCACTCGAAAGTGACGAAAAATGCTTATTCATAGTATTTAAACCATTACCAGTCTGCTAGTATCAAATTCGCCATGATACGACGATGTTTATGACACGAGTCCAGAATTTCGGTACCACAGAACACCCGAGTCCAGAATTTTCAGTACCACAGGCCCTCCTTTTGCCCTTACATAGGCAATAACCTATACTCATGCTAATCTGAGTCCAGGTCTATATTCATAAAGTCATTGAGATGTTGCTGTAGCATCATACTATTACTTAGTTTGTTTCTTGATACAGGTTTCCCTACACAGGATGTAGCACATAGGCCACATATTGCAGGAGCACACTGTACACACAGACAGAACAGGAAAAGGATGGCTAGGATCATCCCAATGACTATCAGAATCTTCCATCCCCAGGCAGATATCAGTTCCCAGAACCACCCCATCAAGGACCAGTCTCCTTCATCCACGTGGATGGATTCAGAGATCTTATGCAGTTTGGAGATGGCCTGGTATACTGTCGGAGCGTTGTCTGGGATGAAAATGCAGCAACTTGATTGGATCACTTTACATACTCCACCTCGGTCTGCAAGTATGACATCTAATGCGACCCTGTTTTGAAGAGTCATCAGGCGATCCGACTGGAGCTCAGCAGTCAAATTACTAAGGGCACCGGCAGTTTCAACTATAGTGGATTCAACCACCCTTGTCAATTGCCTTATGTTCCTGCTGTTCACCATCGGCCCCCAGAACGGCAGAAAACCCTTAGCAAAATCTCCGAATTCTTGTCCTGCAGTGTCTTCTTTACTGATGACACCTCTAACTATCCGTGTCCTATGGTAATCTGCTGTGGTCGTGTAGGTGGAAGGCAACAGGAACGAGACAAAACATGTGCGCGAGAAGTCAGGGGGCAACCATGTATAGGCCCTATCATGGCAGATGAAATAAGTACCATTAACTGCTAAGAACGAAGGGGAATTTCGAGATGCAAAAACATATGTTTCTGCGCAGACGCTCTTCCCCAACTAAGCTCTGGGATTTTTGCCATTACCTTGCAGACATAGGTGACCCTGATGGGGTACAACCCAAATCGAGGAGGATCTTTTTGCTCGCTGGTTCTCACTCAAAGCAACTCCATATTTTGTTATATTCCATTTAACGTAAGCTTGCAACTCATCTTAGGGAATCGTTCTGTACGAGTCAATTGTTCTGCTCATATTTGCAATTCCTACTACTAATGCTTTGTTGCTTGAGTTACTTTCCGTGGAGCGTGGGGAATATGGTTCGATGGCAAATATGAACATCGTCTGAAACACCCACAAAGAACCATTGTAGCTAAATGGTAAGACCAAGTATGGGATACCCTTGTCTGTCGTATGCGGCATAAGACCACACACCCAGCAGTTAGTTGTGTTTACTGCTAGTTGGTGCTGGTGTAACAGTTGAACGAAAGAGTTATTAATAAACTCTAATCTTCTAGAGGACTCATGTTCAGGCAGAGGGTGAAAAGAGTGCGAGGAAACAGTAGGAGGAGGTATGGGCTGTGTCGTGGGTGCAAATGTCACTTGAAAAGTGAAGCAAACATATCCTATTAAAAACATCATTAAACCAAGCAACATGAAAATACAAAATATCAAAGATCTTTTCTTTGTCATCACTATACACATTTTGTCTTTAAAGTTCATTCATTTGGCAGGTCTCTCCATCTCAGAAAACTCCATCCTCTCTAATTTGCTGCCCGCTGTGGTAGGGTGTTTCTGCTATAGAGTGCTTCTGTCAGTCCAGGGCAACTTCCTTAGACCAACCAGAACTGTCAACCTAACGTCTCCAGCTGCACTCCAAAGACTTGGGCAACCGCGACCCTAGCAGCAGAACCAGATGGCGGTTCAAAAAAACAAAAATGAGCAAGTTTCTCCGATGAGAGAGCTGCACAATCAAAAAGAAAAAAATTAATATTTTATTTGTCCATTGTCATGGTTCTTGGCCTTAAATTGTAAAGGTTTCTTCCAGGTGCTGTCTGGTCTTGGAATAAGAGTTCAGGCTCTGTAGTGTTCAATCGAATTGACGGAGGCACAGCTTCTTGCAAGATGCTGTCGCTTTCCTTTTCAGAAGTTGTTCCTTTTGCACGTGCATCGCTAAAAGGTAGAAAACGAGGCACAGTCTCAGTTTCAGAGTCAGCGATCCCCTCCTGGACCCACCGGTCGTACGGAAGAGGCAGTGGGACCCTCTTACAATGAATGCCGTGGATCCAGTGTTTCTTTCCTTCCACTCGAACAGCTGATCTTGTTGAGAGAAGGACTAGATGAGGGCCGGTCCACAGGGGCTGGTCATTCTTTGTTCGCTGAAAGTTCTTTATTAGCACATAGGATCCAGGATCCATAGGATGCCCTGGAGCTTCAGAGGCCTGAGGTAGAGTGTCGTGGACCTGTTGGTGTAAAACACGCAATTTAGCCATCAATTCATACAGATAATCAAGCAGCACAGGGTGTTCTATTTAGCTAAACCTGGTGGGCCTTGGCACTCCCCATATGTTGGCCGGGCGGCCAAACACAATTTCATAAGGACTAAGTCCCACTCTAGAGTGAACAGTCATTCTCGTTGATAGGAGTGCCAAAGGCAGGGCGTCAGGCCATTTAAGGCCTGTGCTCGCTTGAATCTTGGCCAATTTCAGTTTTAATGTGCCATTATAGCACTCTACTAGTCCAGCTGATTGGGGGTGATTTGCAGCGTGGAATTTTTGCTGTATGCCTAGCCCTTCATACACTTTCTTCATCACTCGACCCACAAATTCACTCCCATTATCACTCCAAACCATTCTCAGCATTCCAAATCTGGGGAATAATTCTTTGATAAGGGCTTTAGCTGTGGACAAGGCAGTATTGTCCTTTAAGGGGTATGCTTCGACCCATCTTGAAAAGGCACAAACAACAACAAGTAAGTATTTCAAATTGTTGTACCTTTCCATCTGGATGAAATCTAGCTGCAAAACCTCAAACGGATACGTTGGAGGTGCAAAATGACCAGCTGGAGTTGGGGTTCCCCTACCAGGATTGTATTTCAGGCACACCATACAATTCTTGACCACATTCTCTGCACACTTAGGGATTCCAACATTTTGCCATACTGGAGCTAACAACTTACAGATCCCTTTCACACTGATATGAGCCATTCCATGAGCCATTGTCACCACTGCAAGCACATACGCATCGGGTAACAACCATCGCTGATGCTTTGACAATTCAACCCAACAACCATTCGCATCCAATTTAACCTTACTTTCTCTCCATTCATTCAACTCCTTCTCTGTGGCTTCAGCTTGAATGGATTTCACGCTCTCAATCGTATCTTCACACATACCAACATCACCAATCCATCTTGCAGGGCCTGCAACATACATTCGACTCATTACATTCCTTGCAGTTTCTTTCGCAACTTCATCCGCAAACGCATTTCCACGACCAACATCATCTGTAACCTTTTTGTGTGCACTGCATTTCACAATCGCAACTTGTAACAGCAAGGTCAGTGACTCGAGAAGCTCATTAACCAACTGACCATGCTGGATCTTAGCACCATGCGAAGTCAGGAACCCACGTTCTTTTCACAATCGTCCAAAACTGTGAGCCACACCAAATGCATACTGGCTGTCCGTGTACACATTCACTCGTTTTCATTTCGCCAACACACAAGCTCTTGTAAGTGCAATCAACTCTGCTGCTTGCGCTGAATTGTGTGGGATACATGCAGCTTCAACAATCGTATGCAAGGTCGTCACAGCATATGCTGCAGTCGTATCACCATTCGGCAACTTGAACCACGAACCATCAACCCACAAAGTACCATCACATTCTGGAAGAGGAGTGTCCCTAAGGTCTACTCTCCCTTTCGTCTCTTCTTCGGTTCTCAGAACAGTCATGCTGATCTTCACTATCAGCATCTGTCTCAACTGAAATCGGCAACAATGTGGCTGGGTTTAATGTATTGCACCTCTTTATGTGCACATGACTTGCCAACAGTGTCAGCTCATAACCTGACAATCGAGCACTAGTTAAGTGCTGTGTCTTTGTTCTGTTTAACAGAATGTCCACTGCATGTGGGACCATCACGATTAACATGTTATTCATCACTAACCCAGCAGACTGTCGAAAAGAAACAGCTGCTGCCGCAGTGGCTCTCAAGCAACTCGGCAACGCCTTAGCTACCAGATCTAAAGTCGCCGAAAAATACACGCATGGACACTGTTTGTCCCCAAAAGACTGTGTCAGAACTGACAATGCGCAACCTTCTTTCTCATGGACATACAATGTAAAGGGCTTACTGTAGTCGGGGGTACCCAACACAGGAGCCGAACACAATGCATCACGCAATTCGGAAAAACTTTTCTGACACTCTTCAGACCACGTAATGGGATTCGGTGTATCTTTACAAGTTAATGCCACCAAAGGTTTGGCCAATAAGGAAAAATTTGGTATCCATTGTCTGCAGTATGATGTAATACCCAAGAAAGCACACACTTCTCTCTGTGTCCTTGGGACACTAAATTCTGCAATTGCCTGAATTCTTTCTGGGGTCAGTTTCCTTCCCTCCTTCGATAAGAGGTGACCTAAGTACGTTACTTCTTGTCGACAATATTGCAATTTTGAAAGAGAGACTTTGTGGTGCAGATCACACAAATGACGCAACAACGACAATGTGGCTTCTTTACAAATATCCTCAGTATCTGCAGCGATTAGCAAATCGTCAACGTACTGAATAAGGGTAGCGCCGTCAGGTAAAACAATCGTATCAAGCTGTGTTTTTAAAGCCTGGCTGTATATTGATGTACTTTCACAGTATCCCTGAGGAGCGTGTTTGAAGTAGAAACTTCGGCCTCCTAAACTGAAGCCAAAAATATCCCTGCTCTCCTCGGCAATTGGAATGCTGAAGAAAGCATTCTTCAAGTCAATCACTGAGAACCAAGTGGCTGAATCTGGAATCACAGTCAATAGGGCAGTGATATCGGGGACAACGGGAAACTGTTGCACAACTATTTTATTGACCTCCCTAAGATCAATCACAAATCTGTAAACAAGTGGTTGGGAAGGATCAGTACGCTTCAAAACCGGCAGAACAGGACTATTACAAACGTTGCCTCTTGTCTCTTCGATTACATCTTTTTCAATCAGATCATAAATGATCGCTAACAACGCCTTTTCACCTTCGCTAGAGATCTTGTATTGGGGAATACGCGGCATTCTAACATTGGCTTTCAGTGTTACAACATATGGCGCTATTTCCAAGAGACCCACATCATTAGGACCAGTAGCCCAAAGAATATCCGGAAGAGAAGACAATTCTGTCGGAAGTTTATCCTTCGACAAATACATTGGAGAAACCACTTTCTTACCCAGTGTAAGTTGTACTCCCGAAGGAGAACAGTACAAAGTCGCATATAATCTTTTCAACAGATCCAACCCCAATAAGTTTTCACCACAACCTGTTGTAAGAATAAGGGGTGCTTCAAATTCACAAGGTCCAACAGAAAGGGACTTAGGACTAGAAATCGCGTTCCTAACCGAGGCGCCAGAAAAACCTACTGAAACGTTCATTTCGCCAGACAAAGGTGCGCTAGGGATTTTGAGTGCATAATAGAACTCTTTGTAGCACCAGTATCCAACAGAAAAGGCTCTGACACACCCGATGTAATCTCCTCAACGTAAGGTCCACTCTGATCTACTGGAACTGAAACAACTCCCTCTCTTTGTCCATGGCTGTCCTAGCTATCATCACCTTCCATATTCTCATTTTCTGCATAGTAGTCATCAGCATAGTACTGAGTCGTCCTAGTAAACGCGTTATTCTGCTGGTCGAAACTATTCATAGAATTCTGAGGTGGGAAGGAACGAGCATTCTGGGGGAAATTTCCACGTCCGCTACCTCTAGGAGCTTGTTGAACACCTCGACCTCTTGCACCAGAAGCACCATTCGTACGCTGTAACAAAACCGGACAACTACTCTTGAAATGACCCTCTTCTTTACAATACGCACACTGATTGGGTCCATACGGTAAACGTTGTTGAGAAGACTCGTTTCTTTGCGAGTTCCTCAAATATTGCTGAGGTTGCTGATAATTGTGCTGATTACTAGTATGTGGTGGATAAGCTTGCTGTAAAAGAACTTTAGTTTTCAATTCTTTAGTCTTTTTATCCACTTTCTCTAACTCATCTTTGCGCCTATTTTCATAGTACTGGGCCGTGGCTAAAATCTGTGCTGACGTGGAAACAGCCCAGGCACTCTCAGAATCCTTCAACTTATTACATAGTTCAGGAAGCAAATTATGTACAAATTTGTCAACAAACAATCTCTGGCCACCCTCGGTAGACATATCCTGACCACCATGATCGACGAAGGTCTCTTCGAACCTCGTGAAAAAGTCAGACACAGTCTCATCTTTCTTCTGTTTGCACGTAGACAACTTGTCCCAATTAACATGCAATTCGGGCATTAAAGTCTTCATATACGTAATAATCCTACCAGGAAGTTCTGCTACTAAAGGCTCGGGCTTAGCACCACCAACTTGTCTAGCATCAGCTGCGGCAATATTAACCCATGTGTCGCCTAACTCTTTATCATGATCCGCATGACGAATCTTTCCCCATAAAGGCTGTGGAACCACATTTCCAAACAACATGTCTATATCGGCTAAATTCATGATGCAGGAGCCTGCTGTCTGTGATGATTCTTTGTAATATCCTGCAGGATTTTTACGGGGATCAGGCAATGTCTGTTTAAGAGCCAAAACTTCAGCTCGCTTCCATGGAACATGTACTCACTCACGCTGAAAATGTGGCGGAATGGCTGGAACAGCATTTGCGTCCCCTTCCCTCCAAACTGGGGGAACCTCTCTCATGGGATATTGTCTTGCCTTCCGCTTAACCTCAGAGTCAAACAACGACTGAGAAACACTCTCACTCCTAAACGACAACAATGTCGCAACTGCTTTCTCAACATCAGAACCTACAATTGTGCCTTTTGCAAACTCGAACCGTACACGATGCAACTCAGACATATTGCGTTCCGAATTATCTTCTTCCAATTCCTCGCAAAGGAAAACACACATTTTCTCAAAGACGTATCTCTGCTTCGATGCTTCCCACTGATGGAAGACATCCATAATAGATTCTAAGTCATATCGTATCGGATCTGTAACCCATTTATGTGCCAAACGATCCAATATCTCTTTCTCTCTAGAATCAGGCAATTGACTGCGTGACTGTCTACGCTCTGTAGCAGGGGACATACCCAATTGTCCCAACCAAGGAGAAAAGAAACCAGAAAAGGCAGCAGTCATTCGCTGTCTGGTAGAAGGAGAAGAAGAAAGAATAAGGGAAGTATCCAGAGTCGGAGCAGGAGGAGCATTAAGAACAGACGTAGAAGTAGCAGGCAAAGGCAAAGTTGGCGTCCCCTGAGGAGGCTGCGCCAAAGGAACGGTAACCAACGGAAGAGGAGCTGGTTGTGGTGGAATCACAGGAGGCATAACAATCGGAGGATGTACAGCCACAACTGGTGGCGGTGGTGCCGTAGCATTTTGTACATAAGGGGGTGGTGAACTCAAGAGATGTGACATTAACGGATCTTTCTCAAGATCGTTCCTTGCTTCCTGTTCTTTAGTTGGCAAGGCTGGGTAGCATCTATCTACCGCTATCTTCTTTACTTGTTTCATCTGTTCACTTTCTTGCTCTTCTTCGTTATCCCTAAATGCAACAGCAGCTTGTACCATTGACATACCTCGTTCTCGTTTATTTTTCTTCGCTAATTTCATTTCTCTCTGTTTGGCTTCCTTACGCCATAAGCGGAAAGAGTCAAACATCGCCGGCCGGGCTTTCTTCTTAAAAAGTTTAACCTCTAGGTTATCCAAAATCTCTGTGTCAAAACTACCATATTGGGGCCATTTTAAAACACCATCCTTTCTGGTGTATCGGATCCATACTTCGTTATATGTGATAGGGCCTACGCCATGCTTCACATATAATTCATAGGTTGGAGTTCCAATCGGAGGAACCGGACATGAGTCCTCCAATCGGGAATCCCTATTACAACCAAGACAAAACAAATTTCCAAGTCTGCTAAGACCAGGCATCTTCGCTCTCTAGTCTAGCTTCAAACTTCAAAGGATTATCGAATACGATAGTCTCGTGAATACACGAGTCCTTCGGCTTTGGCGCTTGCAAGTTCCAAATCAAAGCGATCCCAAAGAGATACCAAACTAAGAACCAAACTAAGGACTGGGAGACGCTCCACTTATACTTAACTGAGGTATCGATGGCGTCACCAGAAGACTTGTCTATCGTTTCGCTCTACCAATCATCAAGGGTCCAAAACAGGGCGATAGTCAGGGCAGCAGTCCTTCGTAGCCATCGGGACGCGGGGAACCTCGCAGCAAAGACTTTCGGACCACGTCGACATACAGGGGTCGATGAAGTGGCGGCCTTCCTCCAGAATTTTCACACGAAGCTCCTCACGAACCTCTGGCTTGGACCGGTAACGCTGATGCCGCCCTGCGTTGGGTGCCAACTGAAGTACCGGGTTTTTAAGAACCCAGCGGTGCCAGGGAGAACACCCAAAGAGTCCTTCCTGTTTCAGACTACAGAAACACAGAGTCTTCTAGGTGAAGTCAAAGATCGTACTTATTGGCTGCAGCCAGTAACATGTATCCTAGAAGTACAACAGCATGTAGGTTCTCAGGAGACTGCTCGTCTTTGCAAAGCCATCCTTCTCTTTTTATACAAAATAATAAGCTTCAGGCAAACATTCCTTATTTTACAGTTGACCATACACATATTTTCACTACAAAGAAAAAGCAGAGTCATGATGACAAGCCCACATTTCAGTTTGTCCAGTCCATAATGAATTACCCGGCAAGGCCCAGAACTTTCATCAGATATCGACGGACCCCTAATAAAAATGGGCACCTCCTCCTCGTGAAACAGGTCATAAAGAAGAAACTGGGACAGGTGTGTGTAAGATTAAAACATGGTTTGTGTGCGATGAATGGTTTATGACATGTTGCGCCTTGATGTTAATCTCATTCGGCCACTGGGAAAGGGAACTGACCGAACAGGTTTGGCTTCAGGCAGTGGAGTCAGCTCGCCCAGGTCACAGAGGAGTCAGCAAAAGGTGTACGTGTCCTTCAGATCGAATTCGGCCTTAGTTATTTGGCTATGTGAGGGCAATCACAAAATGGCTGCCGCTCACAAAATAGAACCCGAGGGTTCATGACAAAAACTTGGATTTAAGGGTGGTTTCGTCACTCGAAAGTGACCAAAAATGCTTATGCATAGTATTTAAACCATTACCGGTCTGCTAGTATCGAATTCGTCATGATACGATGATGTTTATGACACGAGTCCAGAATTTCGGTACCACAGAACACCCGAGTCCAGAATTTTCAGTACCACAACGAAACCAGAGAAATTCGGCCATTATAGTTTGGTGAGCTAACTATAACCCGCGCCCCCGAAATGCACTGCTGATGACATCACATATTACATCCCTCATGACATGGTCAGTGACATCACTGATGACAACTCAAATTACATCACTGATGACATCACTGATAACATCAACCACCTGAAAATCTGATGCACCTCCGCACACCCTAATACAGGGGTCTCCAACCAGTAGCTCGTGAGCTACTGTAGATCGAGCTAACTCCGAGTAGCTCACCTGTGTGCAACCCATCTTATTAAATTAGAAAGATTTTGCTTGATTAAATAAATATACATATAAAGAAATTGAAATTATACTGCACTGATAATATTAGTAGCTGTTAATGTGTTTTATTGAACATAAGTAGCTCTCAATACAGAAAAGGTTGGAGACCCCTGCCCTAATATAACCTGTGATACACCCACTCTAAAATAGACTGCCATTTTCGAAACAATAGACACACCAAAAACAGTTACTACATACCCGCTCACTGATTCCTAGGTCTACACCCACACCCACATCCACTCATTCATCCATATAGTAACTCATACATGCAGCCACTCATCAATACAGCACTATCATATGCACTCATACACCTATACAGACACTCACATACCACCACTCATCCACAGAGTTACTCACATACCTAGTCAGTCATGCAAAAAATTTATCACACTCCCATTTACTCACCTATACAGATATACACACACACACCACCTTACTTATTCATACAGATACTGACACATACTTACCCTCTTATACAATCATTGATACAAGCACACACTCATCCATACAGCCACTCTCACAATCACTCACTCTTACATATATTCACTTATATACTCAAACACTCACATATACTGCATTTCACATATATAGTTACTCACACATATACCACTGAGACATCCATTCACTCAACATACCCATATACACTCTCACCCACCCATACAGCCCTTCAGAGATACACTCTTGAACCCATACAACCAGTGAATCACCCACTCACACATCTATGCACAGTCATACACCCCCACCCACCCACATTCAGGCACCCATATAGATATTCAGACAAGTAATCAATAACCCATATAGGCACTCATGTAGCTACTCACTAACCCATGCAGTCGCTTACACGCCAACTGTCAGACTGATACAGACAATCACACAGTATAGTCACGAACCCATGCATTCAGTAAGACATGTTTAATCACTTACTTATACAGTCAGTCACACACCTACTACATCATCCATTCAGACACTCATGCACCCACTCATTCTTCAATACACCTCGGCATATATATATATATATATATATATATACTAGCAGCCCATCCCGACCTTGTCCGGGAGCAATCAGGCTTAAGGGCCTCTGCCCGCCCCGGCCCCCGCCGGCCCCCACATTGTCCGTGGGTCCCCCGGAGTAGCAGCCTGTCCAGACCTTGGCTTCAGGGCCCCCGCCCGCCCCGACATTGTCCGTGGGTCATCCGGAGCCTTACCTCATCCGCCCCACCTTCCCGCGCTCCTGAGTTCACCGGTCCGCCGCTCCTCGCCGCTCCTCCCCTCTCCTCCCCGCCTGTCCGCCACTCCTCTCCGCTCCTCCCAGCCTGTCCGCCGCTCCTCCCCGCCTGTCCGCCGCTCCTCCCCGTGCTCATGTCCGCCGCTCCTCCTCGCACTCCTGGTGTCAGCACACATGTTGCAGCCGGCGCTACTTCCATGGGATTACTTTTTTTTTTCTTGTAAATTTTTTAAATAACGTATATTTTTTACATTTATTTAGCCTATGTCCATCTGCACACCCTGACAATTTCAACGATGTATCGGGTGTGTGGATTGGCACTGTGGTTCCCGAGTTTACCCGCCTCAAAGGTTCAAAGTTCTTCCTTTATAATAGTAGTATAGATATATATATATATATATATATATATATATATATATATATATATATATATATATATATATATATATATATATATATAATAATAATAATAATAATAATAATACAGAATTTTGTAAAGCGCGAATGGTTACCTCAACCGGAAGTGTCCCGGCGCTAAGCGTACAGTACAAAAGATGGAAGTGGTGAGGGGAAGTCCATGGCTCTGATCTAATGGGTAAAAAGCCAGGTTTTCAGGCCCTTTCTGAAACCAGCCTCTGAGGGGGCTAACTGTATGACAGGCGGCAGAGTGTTCCACAGCTTTGCCGTATTGGCCGAGAAAGTCCTGCCACCCAAACGTGCCCTTACTTGCGGAACGATAGCTGGAGTAGAGAGCTGGAGCGTAGGAGTCTCGCCTGTGTATATCTTGGGAGTTGAGCTTTTGGATACTTGGGGCAGCTCCCATGTAAGGCTCTAAAAGCCATAGTCAGAGCCTTAAATTTTATCATGCTTGCTACTGGCAGCCAGTGAAGTGTGCGCAAATGCGGAGAGACATGTTGCTTGTATGGGATAAACTTTATCAGCCTCGCAGCCGCATTTTGAACGGTTTGCAACTGTTTAATTAAGTATTTGGGCAAGCCCAGGTACAAGCCGTTGGCATAATCCAGCCTTAAGGTGACCATAGCATGGATTACCGTTTTCCAGCAGCCTTCAGGTAGATGCAGGAGAATTTTTTGCAAATTTCTCAGTTTGCTTAAGCAGCCTCCTATGACCTGTTGAATGGGGGAGAGAAAGATAAACTATCATCCCACTTCATCCCCAGATTTTTTGCCTTTGTGCTAGGGAGGGGCGCCTGACCCATCTCAGCTGGCCACCACAGCTCTGAAGAGGGGTAGGGGCCTTTTCCGAAGAAAATAACCTGTTTTACCGGCATTCAGTTTCAATTTGTTTGTGTTCAACCAGCTCGCTACATCGCGAAGGCACCCTTTGAAATTGGCAAACGCTGCCTCCGACACCTCCGAATACGGGAAGACAAGCTGGGTGTCATCGGCGTACGAGACTGCCGTGACTCCCCAGTTAGCAATTAAAGAAAAAAGAGGGGCTAAATAAACATTAAAGAGTAGCGGGCTAAGAGGAGAGCCTTGTGGAACCATGCAGCCCAGTCGCTTAGGTTTGGAGGAAAAGGCGCCCAGCGCCACCTTCTGTGATCTATTAAGCAGATATGAATGCAACCACCCTAGTACTTATACCTGAAGGCCAATCTCCTCCAGACGCTGTAATAGTCTGCTGTGGTCGACCGTATCAAAGGCGATCCAGGAGCACCAGCATAGCAGATGCCCCTGAATCTAACGACCACACAACCGACTCAGCCACCTCGATCAATGCGGTGTCAGTGCTGAAACCGGGCCTAAAGCCCCACTGGGATTCGTGCAAGATGTTATTATCCTCCGTGAATCTATTCAATTGACGTTGAATCAGTTTCTCCAACATTTTGCCTGGTGCTGCCAGTAACGAGTTTGGGCGTAGATTGCTGAGATCCGCTGCATCGCCGTTCGGTTTCTTTTTCAAAGGGAGGAGTGTGGCGTGTTTTCAACAATCAGGAAAACCCCAGTGGAGATAGACATATTACATATATGCCGAAGAGTGGGCGCGATTGAGTCCGCCATCAGACTCCAAAGCTTAGGTGGACAAGGGTCATCCGGTGACCCTGATTTGCATCTCTTTATTTCCTGCAGAGCCTCAGCGAGTGTTATCGGCTGAAATTGACATAGGGTCACAAGAGGGACGCTAGCCTCCGCCGTATCAGACATTACCGTGGGCCTGGATTGGGTGAAGGTGCCATTCACTTTCGTCATTTTATCAACAAAAAATTCAGAAATATTATCACAGAGAGTCTTTGAAGGAATAACCTCTGTTTCAATGCTTCTAGGTTTGAAAAAGGTCTGTACCACTTTGAAAACTTCTTTACTAGAATGTTCTGCTTGTTGAATGGAGGTGGCAATAAAAAGTTTTTTGCCTTTTTTATTGATTTATGAAGCTTGTGGATGGCTATCCTATAGTGTTCCCTAGCCAATTTGCAATAGTTTGCCCTCCACAGCCGCTCCAGCCTCTTGCAGGCTGCTTTTTCTACCCTCAGCTCCATTGAAAACCAAGGGGCTGAGGGAGAACCCCTCCGTGATACTGCACTTTTAGCTGGTGCAATAGAATCCACCATGTCGCCTATCCACCGATCCAGCGCCTTAGCATCAGCATTCGCATTAGCGGTTAGTGCAGGGGGGTTCAGTGCCAGGGCTGGGCCAATGGATTCAGGTTGCAAATTTTTCCATTGTCTCTGCAGAAAGGAGCGTCTTCCCACCTCCCGCCCCCCACCTGGTAGTGTAACAACGAAGGGGATCAGAGCGTGATCCGACCACAGCAATGGCTGAGGCACCTCAACTGACGTGTCCCTAACGTTGGAAAATATTAGATCAAGCGAGTGTCCCGCTCTGTGCGTGGGCCCAGTGATAGTCAGTGTCAGGTTGGCCGCGGTCAGGGTACAAATTAACTGCTTCACCAGGGGGCAATCAGCTCTATCAGCGTGCATATTGAAATATCCCACTACTATGAAATGTGGGTGGAGAAAGGAGCTTTGGACAATAGTGTCCATAAGTTCAACTGAACTAGCCTCGACATAGTCCGGTGGTCGGTAGATAACTAAGCCAGCCAGTGACTGTTGAGGGTTGACTTGGAGGCAAAAATGCAGCCCTTCCACCCCCTGAGATCGTATTCGGGAGAGACGATGTAAGCGTGTACCGTTCTTTAAAGATGAGAGCCCCCCCCCCCTCCCCTACTGGCGCCAACCCGATTTAAAGGCACATTTTAAAGCCTGGAGGCACAGCTAAGGCAATACTGGTCATATTGTGGTCATTCAGCTAGGTTTCAGTCAGAAACATGGCGTCCCACTCCAAGCTCTCCAGCAGCAGCCAGATATCTTGTGCATGCCTCGCTAGTGATATGCAGTTCAGCAAGCCTGCTCTGAAGTTACAAGTGAGAGGGCCTGCAGAGGCATTAGATTTGTATGTGCTAGTAAAGTTATCCTTGCCGAGCGACTTCCCACAGAGCACACACTCCTGAGGTAGTATGGAAGTGGCTAAATCAACTCTGTCTGTTTTGCACGGCTGTGCTAAATTTAGCGCCAGTAGGTCCCCCCTTGACCAGGAGATCCGCCTGGTATCTCTCCCCAAACTGGCAGCATATCTGGCCCTGGCCGCGTTCCGGTCGCGGACGGGCGCAGACGGGCACACCTTTAGCGCGCCTTCGGCGCTCTAGCGGCGCGCGCCCGCTGCACGTGGTCGCGTGGCCATCTCCCTTTATGGCAGAGTTCCCGGAAGTGAGGCAATGAGGGGGAGGAGTCGCGTCCATTCGTTCAAGCGGCACAGCAGCTGTGACGGACCGGGGACCGACCGGGCAAGTGCAGGGGAGAAATGTACAAAATATATATATTATACTTTAGAAAGCCAAAACTCAACACTCAGGCTCGCAGTGGCAGCAGTACTTATCAAGGGGGGTGTATCTGAGGAAGGCTAAATGCTGAAACGTGTCATGCTGATCCCCTGTGAATAAAGACTTTTGTTTTAATCTGAAGTGCCCCTTAGTCTACTTTTGTTGAAAGGACAACTGGCTGCGGAAATATATATATATATATATATATATATATATATATATATATATATATATATATATATATATATTACCTACTCGCGGTCGCCAGTAGGTATATATAGTTAGGATTTTTTCCCTATGGGATTTTTGAAAATTCTATGTCTAATAACTTTGGCGTTTGTGGACGAAATCGGCTGGAATTTTCAGGAAAATGGCACATTTTGTTTCTGAGCAGCCCCTGAAAATTTGGGGGGGTTTCCTCAAGGGGGGGCCGAGAAAAAAGGGGGGTCCCAAAACGCGTTTTCCCCATGTTAATTTCCATAGGGCGGTTGGCCTCACTTTTAGCTCGAACGGCTGAATGGATTTGCACGAAACTTGGCAAAATTGTAGGGACTGTTAGCCCGATGTGCCTTTGCTAGGTCTCAATATATGTGGTCCAGTGGATTTTGAGAAATTAACGTTCAAAACAAGATATATATCTGTAACAGCGCTCCGGGCTGCGCTCCGGTCCGCTTACTTTTCGCGAAACGGAACTTTGCGATGCGAAGCTGATTGGCTCCCCGGTGTCTGTCAACATTCTAAACAGTCCGGAGCGGCCGCCATCTTATCTCTCGGTAGGATCGAGAGAGAAGAAGAGGTGAAAAACGAAGGGGGAATTTAATGAAAGGGGGCAAGGTATACCCCTCTTGACCCCCTAGGAATGTTGTTGGGGTTATTAAAGGGTCCCGTGGGGAAAATAAAAAAAAATTATTTTTCACGGTAGAAGCGCTTCCCGGGCCGCGAACTGGGCCGCAAACTGGTAGCGAAACGGGAATTCGCCATTTTGTGCTTCGTTTTAATTAAATTACTAGGTATAAGGGGGTGCGGGAGACGTATCCTAATCCCTTATGTTTTCTGAGGGTGGCTGAGGAGGCTCATATATGTTGATATATGTCATCCAGCGGCTGTGCGTGCGCCATCTTGTCTCTCGGTAGGATCGAGAGAGAAGAAGAGGTGAAAAACGAAGGGGGAATTTAATGAAAGGGGGCAAGGTATTCCCCTCTTGACCCCCTAGGAATGATGTTGGGGTTATTAAAGGGTCCCGTGGGGAGAAAAAAAATTGATTTTTCACGGTAGAAGCACTTCCCGGGCCGAAAACTGGTAGCGAAACGGGAATTCGCCATTTTGTGTTTTGTTTTAATTAAATTACTAGGTATAAGGGGGTGCGGGAGACGTATCCTGATCCCTTATGTTTTCTGAGGGTGGCTGAGGAGGCTCATATATGTTGATACATGTCTTCCAGCGGCTGTGCGTGAGCTTTTTTTTTTTTTGCTGCGTGACGTCTGTTAACGTTCGATTCGATGGAAATCAGGAAGTGTTGACCGCCAATTTGTCAGTGCGATAAAATATTTTGTTATAAATGAATCCTCATTGATAAACATTGTCTTCGCCATCTTGCCTTTTTTCCAATGCCACAATTTTGTCGTGCACGGCAGCCATTTTAGATGCCAGGCCGGTCCCAGGCTATCACCTAGCCCTGCGGATGTGGTTTATGGCCCCAGCTGTAGAGAATCCAGACATGCCAACCCTCCCGATTCAGGCGTGAGACTACTGATTTCAGTGCTAGTCTCCCGCCTCCCGATTTCTGCAAGCAAAAACCCGGGGGCATATTACCAACAACTAGCGATCATTTTTGTCTCTAACTTGTTTAGAGACAAAAATTATCGCCGCTCATCGGCGATTTTTATCGCAGATAAACCTTGCTATTAGCAAGGTTTATCGCAAATTCGATAAAAAACGGCCGCAATGCATGAATATCGCTGAAAAGTCAGCGATATTCATGCATTATCGAGCAAATGCTCTTAGCCATGTTATCCACCTCCCATTGGATAACATGGCTAAGAACTGCTCAGGGCAGGCGTTAGCTTTTGGAGATATTCGCGCTTAGCACGAATATCTCCAAAAGTTGGTAATAGGAGATAGCGATGTTAGGGACTGTTTCCAGTCGTTAACATCTTGGCACGCCCACTTTGCATGTCATTAGTGATAAATATCACTGACATGCAAAGCGGGGCCCAAGATGGTCGCTATCTCCTTTTAGCTGTCACTAACTGGTGTTAGCGACAGCTTGGTAATAGGGAGATAATTTTATCTCCGCTTTCTTGGCTTTTAAAGCCAAAAAAGCAGAGATAAACCCCCTTGATAATATGCCCCACGATTCCTCGGGGGTTTCAGGTGACAGGGCTTGGTATTGTGTTACGTGGTAATTCTTCCAGGAAACGTCAGAGGGTCGATGCAGGGGTTCTAGAAGGGGTGATAAACCATTTAAGCCTCATGAACAAGCGCATGGTCTTTTAAAGATCTGTGAAGTACTCGGGGCGGCGGTGTGTGTGTGTCCTCTTTCAGGAGCGGGCGGGGGGGGCACTGCCAGCAACTTGCCAGGCCAGGCAGTGTTCAACACTTGCATCACCCTTTCTCTGCCTGCTATTGCGCTCCATGCTTCGGAAAGGTAAGAAAAAGAACGTGCATTTGAGTTTGAAATGTCCGATCCTGTAGCAGTACACTTGCAAAGCCCACACATGACAATAACCCGATTCAAGGCCCCATTCACCCGATTTTTTAAAAATATATAGCACTCCAACAAAGTAGGATTATAAAACTTTAATAACTTTTAAATATAACGAACGCAACAAAAACTGTAAATACATTTAAACATTTTTTAACAAAAAAAAACAACAATGGTCAGAAGCTGTCTTTTGTGCGAATAGTCCCAAGGCAGCACAACGTGCTGAGTTCTGGACGGCACCCAGGTGATGTCACCTGGGTGCCGCACTGGTTTTGGTATCCTACAATGCAGCTCAGAAAAACAGCGTGGGGCGTCCCGGGTGGTGCGGGGGGATGCCTCGTCAGTAGCGGTCTGTTGTGCGAATAGTCCCAAGGCAGCAGAACGCGCTGAGATGTGGATGGCACCCAGGTGATGTCCAGTAAACTGCCGCACTGGTTTTGGTATCCTACAATGCTGCTCCGAAAATTGGCGTGGGGCGGCCCGGGGGGGGCGTGGGGGAGGCGGCATGAACGGGCCTCCCCAGGTGGCGGCCATCCAGCTGAGTTGCGCCCGCTCTTGCGGCTACAGCGTCTCGCTCACCATGTTGTTGACTTCCGCCCACTCTTGCAGTGCCGCGATAGGCGGCTGCCACAGGACTCTTAAAATGGCGGACGGCTCTTCGGTTTTGGGCCTGGTCCACTAAAATGGCCCTGGGACACCTTGGAACTCGGACGCTTGCCTGCTAGGGCTTGGGCTCCATTCTCGAAAGCGTCCCCTCAGCCGTGAAGATTCTACAAAAGTCTTGGGGGCCCTCGACTCCTGCAGGCTTCCGGTGGGGAGCGGCTGCCATGATTGCTCGCGGAATGACCACGACGGAGCCACGAGATGGTGGTGCTCTCATGCTGACGCAGCTTCAGTCTGAATCATCCAGAAACAAGGTGGGGCTTTCATCGTTTGGGAAACAAAAATGTTCTAAACCAATGAAAAGTGTTATTTTTAGGTCATATGACCAAGCCTTCCATCTTTAGGAAACCAAAAGTAAAATGAACCAATGAAAAGTTTTATAAACAAGTCACATGACCTGTTATGCGGCATAGGGCTACAAAAAGCGTAGAAAATCCGTTGGCACGTGAGGCGGCGTCAGTAGCGGACCGATGTGCGAATAGGCCGAAGGCAGCACAACGCGCCGAGATCCGGATGGCACCGAGTTAGTGTCCAGCAAGTTGCTGCACTGGTGTGGCTATCCTACAATGCTGCGCCGAAAGTCGGCGTGGGGCGCCCCATTGGCCTGTGAGGTCGCGTCAGTCAGTGGGGGCTGTGCGTCTCCCCCAAGATGGAGGCTCCTCGGCTGCAGTGGAGCGCCCCTTAGCGTTTCACTCGCCGTCCAACTGAGTTGCGTCCGCACTTGCGGCTACAGTAGGCCGAAGGCAGCACAACGCGCCGAGATCCGGATGGCACCGAGGTGGTGTCCAGCAAGTTGCCGCACTGGTGTGGCCATCCTACAATGCTGCGCCGAAAGACGGCGTGTCCAGCTGAGTTGCGGTCACTCTTGCGGTACAGTGACTCGAACGCGCAGAGATCCGGATGGCACCAAGGTGGTGTCCAGCAAATTGCCGCACTGGTGTGGCCATCCTACAATGCTGCGCCGAAAGATGGCGTGTCCAGCTGAGTTCCGGTCACTTTTGCGGTACAGTGACTCGAACGCGCCGAGATCCGGATGGCACCGAGGTGGTGTCCAGCAAGTTGCCGCACTGGTGTGGCCATCCTACAATGCTGCGCCGAAAGTCGGCGTGGGGTGCCCCGTTGGCTTATGAGGTGATGTCAGTAGTGGACCGATGTGTGAATAGGTCGGAACCAGCACAAGGCGCCAAGATCCGAATGGCAAGTCCTGGATGTTGAGTGCCATAGTTGAGAGTTTTGAGCAGTGCTTGTAAGACTGTCTGAAGCTTATTTGCACCTGCTGCAGCTTCACTATTGCCCTGGTGTGGCCAAAGATCGCACATGACATAGGCGGCCGGCTCCCGAGGTCCGGCGGAACTTTTTTCCTTTTCCTTTTTGCTTCTTGTCCCACAATCCGTTTCACCTGAAGACACGACCAGGTCCCTGAATGTGTGCAGGGGGACGTTATTGATTGAATCAAAATGGCGGCTTCACACAAAGCTGACTCAAGCGTTGCTGTTGATGCTATACAGACAAAAATTGGTTTTCAGTTTGTACATTCTTCAGGATTTTTTTTCCATCCAAGGCTGATTGAGAGTTTGTAGAAAAAGGGCTTCAGATTTTCCACATACTACTCTTCAACATTCTTCCTAAATGTAACAATGTGAGACTCACTAGGAGAACGGCTGTTTATCTTTCCTTTCAAAATGCTGCCAACAATATTTTCTGAATGGAAGACACCATCTTGTAGCATAAAGGGCCGAAATGGGTTCTGGTCTGGCCGATGGTTGGTGGAGACATTTTGACTATATCTTGCACCTGCCCGGCCTCGCCCAAAATGGCGCCGGTATAAATGGGACTCGTAACTCCTTGTTGTGTACTGGTTGAACAACCTTGATATCACGAGATATGAATGCAGTTTTGATGCTCATGGCGGGAGGGGACGAAAATTGATTGAATATTTTGACATCCCTATTGATATTAAGTTATGATGTGTTATTGATTACTGTAGTATTGAAAGTTCGAATTAACGTCACCCATGGTACTTGCCCGCAAATGTATATCTAGATAATTTTTTTGTAACTGGCCCTGTCGTAATTTAATTACAAAATGTACGTCCACCGATTCCGCAACTGTTAGACACCTTAGTTCTTGCAACCTAATGGCCCGCTCGTTACGTTCCTCTATAATGTAAATGTCTCCTCATCATATACGATTTCAGTTTGCTCCGTGGCCGGCCCACGTGGTTATAGGCCCGTATTTGTATACTGACATTTTCACAATAAAGGTTTTTAAAACAAAACATGGTAGTAGTATTTACATTGGTGAAGTTTTTACTTTTAGTCACTGTTTTCGAATCAGTAAAAGGCAAGTGAAATAAAGCAGTCCAATTACATGACGGATAAAAGGTATAATACGTAGGAACGCAGTAAAGATAAATGGTCAAGGGCAGTTGTGTTTTCCACTCCTGCAACATAAAGTGATCGATAAGAATCTGATAATCAGGCGTATCGGTGACTAAGACAGCAGGCCGAGTCTCTTTTACTCAACGGCTCCGTCATGGAACGAAGAAACGCCCTTTTTCTCGAAAAAGGAATATATTTTACTTGCAGGACAGTTGTAAATTTTCCGGGAAAGTACATTAGCCTGGAATATTATAACATATATGTTTTTAAAAAAAAGTTTGAAATCAATAAAAAGCGTATTTTTTAGGTCATATGACCAAGCTTTTCATTATTAAAATAACAAAAGTAAAATGAACCAATAAAAAGTTTTATTAACAAGTCACATGACCTGTTATGCTTACGTTACGCGCTGCGCGCCGCGCCCCGGATCACTTCCGGGTGCGCTAACGCGGCGTGTCATATAACGCATTACGCGACAACGTAGGTCAAGAATATAGTCAAAATGTCTCCACCAACCAGCGTTCGGAACACAACCCCTTTCAGCAGTCCAAAAAGTTCTGTTAAATGACAACAGAGGGGACAGGCAACAAGAACCATCAGTCAAAGAGGGGAGGGCAAGTTCTTCTCTACCGGGTCATGTTGGGGCGCTACCGGAACTGATCGAATTGGTAGTCTACAGTGTTTCTGGATGTTTCAGACTAAAGCTGGCGTCAGCATGAGAGCACTACCATCTCGTAGGTCCGTGTGGCCATTCCACGAGCCAACATGGCAGCCGCTCCCCACCAGAAGCCTGCGGGAGTCGGGGGCCCCCAAGACTTTTGTAGAATCTTCACGGCTGAGGGGACGCTTTCGAGAATGGGACCCAAGCCCTATCAGGGAAGCGTCCGAGTTCCAAGGTGTCCCAGGGCCATTTTAGTGGACCACGCCCAAATCTGAAGAGCCGGCCGCCATTTTGAGAGTCCTGTGGCAGTCGCTTATCGTTGTATCGCAAGAGCGGGAGCAACTCAACTACATGGTGAGCGAGACGCTGTAGTCGCAAGAGCGAGCGGTAAACAGCTGAATGGCGGAAGAGGCACAGTGTAGCAAAAGCGGGCGGAATGGCAACTAAAACGGTAAAGGGGCGCCCCACTACAGCGTGTCTTCAGGTCAAACGGATTGTGGGACAAGGTCCAGAATAGAAGAGTCATCAAAAGGCAAAAAGTTCCGCCGGACCCCGGGAGCTGCACGCCTATGTCGGGGGCGATCTCAGGCTAAACCGGTGCTATAAGACTTGGGGAGGGGGTCGGAGCCAAGCGTCTTCTCCGAGTCCGTGCCATCACACCGCCCCTCGGGGGCCTCCGTCAAGCGGTTTAGGGAGGTACCATATCACATTGTTTTCAAATGCAGTCAGGTCCACAAACGACCCTCACTTACTTTGAGAATAGTGAAGCTGCAGTAGGTGGAAATAAGCTTCAGACAGTGTTACAAGCGCTGCTCAGTACTCTGAACTATGGCACCCAACATCCAGAACTTATGCCATTTGAGAATGGCAGTGACATCGAAGCAACTCAGGGACCAAAACCATTAACGTACTTTCACGTATGAAAATCTTACTTGGGGAGGGGGCAGGAGCGAACCGCCCCCTCCCAGTCCGCGCCACCACACCGTATGTTGAAAATCTGAAGCCATCGTTCTACAAACTCAACCAATCTTGGATGGAAAAATCTAGAAAAATGTACAAACTGAAAACCAGTTTTGGTCTGCATAGCATCAGTAGCAACGCTTGCTATCAGAGTGCATGAGTTTCATGCTCGATCGATTGAGCTAGCCGGATCGGGCAATAAAAAGTATAAAATAGTTATGTAAATAGTTATTTAATAAAATGTTTTACCCTGTTTCTTTGCTGGTGTGTTGTATATATTTTTAATATTTGCATAGGGTTTGTCGTTATTTTGGGCGGGGTGGGTGACGGAGCCGAGCTGTCTTGCAGCCCTCATGGTGTGGAGCTCAGTTCATCTCACTATTTTCGTATTTCTCATGAAGGGTTGTTCCTAATATTTCTATTTTAGCGAGGTCAAAAAGAGACCCAATTAGTGGCCTACTGATTTTGCTCGATTAATTTTATTTTTTTACACGATTTTTCACGATTTTTCACTATCTGCAAACACTAAACAGAGTATTGCGACTTTGTGCTTGTTTGTAAATAGAGAATGAACCAAAGAGAATCAATTGTAAAACAGTAAATGCTTGGATAACAATCAATCAAATGGAGAGACAAGCAGGCACGACGGATTACAACGGGGGTAAAGGCCTGCGTTAACTACTCTTCACTATCTGCAAAGAGAGAGTACTACTAAGAGAAAAGAGGGGGGGGGGGCAGCGTTCAAAGCACATCAGCGTGCATAAACACGAAAAAGTTTTTACCTATCACGTACTTGACATTTGACAGCTTTTGATATTTGCAATTAAAAAACCATTGAAATTCACAGAAAAAACCATAGGTTTTAGGCCATATATAGTTAGGAATTTGCATTTACAAAACCTTGAAAATTCACTGAAAAAACCATTGGTTATAGACCATATATAGTTAGGGATTAGCCTTTTCAAAACCTTATTTTACTCACACAAAACCATTGAAATTTCATATATAGTTAGTTGCACTAACTATATATCGCGCACCCGCAATCCACTGCTGATGATGTCACATATTACATCATTCATGACATGGTTAGTGACATCACTGATGACATCACTGATGACATCTCAAATGACATCACTGATGACATCTCAAATGACATCACTGATGACATCTCAAATGACATCACTGATAAAATCACTGATAACATCTCATTTGACATGACTGATCACATCACTGATGATATCATTCATGTGATAATACCATGAACCTCTTCAGACTCTAATATAACCTTAGATACAATCAGTGTAAACAGACAGTCACAGACTGTCACTCATCCATGGAGTTACTCACACACCTAGTCAGTTATGCAAAAAATCAATCACACCTCCATTTTCTCAATTATACAGTTATACACACCTTACTTATTCAAACATATACTAACACATATTTACTCTCTTATACAATCCCTGATACATGTTCACAATGATCCATACAGCCACTCACACATTCACTGGCTCTTATGCACAGTTATTTATATATGTCAACTCTCACATGTACTGTGTTTTACATATGTACTTACTTTGACATGTAGCACTGAGATATCCATTCACTCACTAATACACTCATGCACAGTCAACCGCCCATACAGCTGTTTCAACATGCACTTTTGAACCCATACATATAGTGAATCAACTACTCACACATCTATGTACAGAGTCACACACCTCCCAGCCACCCATACACACACACTCAGTTTCCCATACAAATACTTGGACAACCAATGAATAACCCATACAGTTACTCATATAGCTACTGATCAACATATGCAGCAGTTTGTAGAACAACAGATATAATGATGCACAAATTAAAACAGTTTAGTCACTAACCCATGCACTCAGTGAGACACATTTAATCACTCACTCATACAGTCAGTCATGCACCTACTAAATCCTTCATCCAGACACTTATACATCCACTCATTCTTCAATATGTAAGACATATTTTAACTTTACAGAAACATACAGTCACTGGATGTTGTCATCAGTGATGTCATTTGAGATGTCATCAGTGATGTCATCAGTGATGTCACTAACCATGTCATGAATGATGTAATATGTGACATCATCAGCAGTGGATTGCGGGTGCGCGATATATAGTTAGTGCAACTAACTATATATGAAATTTCAATGGTTTTGTGTGAGTAAAATAAGGTTTTGAAAAGGCTAATCCCTAACTATATATGGTCTATAACCAATGGTTTTTTCAGTGAATATATATATATATATATATTCACTGAAAAAACCATAGGTTTCACACCAGTTATAGTTAGGTGGAAATTTTACTGACATAAAACCATTGAAATTCCCACGTTATAGTTAGTTGGACTCACTATAACTTGCGCGTGTAATGCACTGCTGATGACATCACATATTACATCACTCATGACATGGTCAGTGACATCACTAATGACCTCACTGATGACACCATCCAATAAATGTGTGTCTTTCTGAAAAATAAAGATGTTTTATATATGTATATGTAAGGGTTGATGGAAGAATAAAAGTTTCAATAAGTGTCTTAATGGATGTTTTATTTATTTTTTAAATTGATTGGTTAACTGGCTTATTAAGTGTATCATAGTGAATACATATATTAGCGAGTATTGTTTAAATATTTAAATGTTTGTATCAGTGTTTCACTTTGTGGCTGCATGGATTGGTGAGTAGCTACATGTGTGTGTTTATGGGTTATTAGATGTTTTTTTTAGTAACAGTATAAGTGTCTGTATGATTTGGTTGGGGTGTTACTTAGCACATAGATGCATCAATGACTGACTCACTGTTTGTATGTGTTTTGAAGACAGCATATGTGCCGGACTGTATGGGTGAATGAGTGTGTATATGTATGTGTTAGTAAGTGAATGAATGTCTTACTAGTGTCTTTATCAGTAACTACATATGTTTTAATCTAGTATATGTGAGTATTGATGTATATAAGTGAGTATATGTGAGAGTGAGAGATTGAAAGAGTTCTTGTTTTAATAAGTATGTCTTTCTATAAGTGATTGTTCAAGAGAGTAAGTATGTGTAAGTTTCCTTAGAAGTAAAGTGGTAGTGTGTGTATAGCTGTATATGCAAAAAAAATGGATGTTCAAAAAATTATTTGCATGTGTGAGTATGTGTGTGAGCAACTTTTGGAAGACTGTCGGTATGTTAACGGATGTATAGGTGTCTCACTACATATGATGAGTGAGTATATGTATGAATGACTATATAGAACTGTTAGTGAATGAGTGGATGTGTATATAAATTGTAAAATTACTGAATTGGTTGTAGGTCAGTCTCTCTGTCACAAGGATGGTGCCATCAGTGATGTCATGAGTGATGTCATTGACCATGTCATGAGTGATGTAATATGTGATGTCATCAGCAGTGCATTACACGCACAAGTTATAGTGAGTCCAACTAACTATAACATGGGAATTTCAATGGTTTTATGTCAGTAAAATTTCCACCTAACTATAACTGGTGTGAAACCTATGTTTTTTTCAGTGAATTTCAAAGGTTTTTTAACTGCTAATTCCTAACT
Source organism: Lissotriton vulgaris (assembly GCF_964263255.1). NCBI lineage: Eukaryota > Metazoa > Chordata > Amphibia > Caudata > Salamandridae > Lissotriton > Lissotriton vulgaris. Next base: position 1,510,147,909 of record NC_141691.1, on the reverse strand, counting down.
ATAACTGGTGTGAAACCTTTAGTTTTTTCTGTGAATTTCATATGTTTTTTAACTGCTAATTCTTAACTTTTTATAGGGCTTCATACCTATGTGTTTTTAAGTGAATTTCTAAGGTTATTTTTTTCGCAAATGTCTATAGCTGAGAAAGGTATGTTTTTCTAAAAATGAACCCTATATTTTATATTAATATAATATATATTTGTTTAAGTATATTCATTTTTTTTAAAAATTTCACTTTGGTGCGCTTCCGGTGCGCGTACCGGTGAGCGCCCCGGTGCACGTACCGGGGCGCGTTCCGTCAGCGCACTTTTTAAAAAAAAGAAAAAAAATAATGAGAAAAGGAAAATGAATAAGGGAGCAAAAGAAGAGAAGAAAGAGGAAGAAGACTGAAGTTGAAGTTCTGGAAGAATGTGAATGGATGATGAAAGTAAAAGGAAGGAGAGTAAAGGATGGGGAATGACAGGTAGTGACAGAACTAGAGAAAAGGAACCGCAGTGACAATGGGAAACAAAATAGCAGTGAGTGTAAGTAAAGAGGAGTGAAAGAGGGTGGATAAAAGTGAATAAGGGTAAGACATGGGAAGTGATAGAGAGAAAGAACAGAGAGAGTAAAGGAAGGAGTGTCAGAAAGGGACTAAGTGAATCAGAAAAAAAAGATAAGTGAAGGAGTTCAAATGAGCAGGGACACTGAAAGAAGTTGATTGTGGTTGGAAAGTAAGGAAAAGAGAAGTAAATATGGAGGATAAGAATAAGTGAGGGAAGCACAGTAAGGAATTAAGGGTGAAGTAGGGTGAGAGAAAAGTAGTGAAGTTAAAGCAAAGGGTGATGATAAACTACTTTTTTTAATCACACTTACCATATAATTATTGAAAACTTTACTCCATGTTTAAACTACACTTTGTATCTGTGAAAGACAAAAGAAAAAAAGGTTTTAATTAGTAAAATATATATTTTAAAAAAGAAGAAACAGGTCAAGAGGAAAAAAAGTATACTAAGAAATAAAGGAAGAGTGAAGGATACACAAACAGAAATAAAGTAATGTAGAAAGACAAAAAAGAGGGAAAAAGAAATAGAAAGAGAACAAATTACTGAAGATAAGTAAAATACTAAAAGAATGTGAGATATCAAAACGAAATCAGGAAAGAGAAGTAAGTAAAAGGAAAATAAGGGAAAGGGAAAGGAGTCTAAATGATGATCCATTAATAAGAAACAGGAATGGAAGGTGACTGAGAGTGAGTGAAGGGGAGACACAGAGTGAAGGGATAAAAGTAATGAGGTTAATATAGAACGATAGAGGAAAAAGGAGTGAGGAAGTAAGTACACAGAAAGACAAAGAGAAGGACTGACTGAACTGCAGTACAATGAGTGAAGATTGCAAAAAGAGTAAAGGAGCAAAAGAAGGAAATAGAGGGGAAGAGAACTAAAGCAGTGGTACTGAGAGAATGTGAGAAAGATGAAAAGTGGTGGAAGGGAGAGAGGAAATGCAGATAGTTGTAATTGGATTGAGGAGTTGTGAATGAAGTGGAGTAAAGAAAAAGTGATGAAACAAAGTGAAAGAAAGGCAGTGTAAGTGAGTAAAGACAGCTAAATAAGGGTGGAAAAAGGAAAATGAGAGTTTCGTTTTTTGAATAACATTAAAGAAACACTGCGCAGAACCTATGTACAAACACTGATTATCACTTTTGAAACCTCACAGTTTCCCAAAATACAAATCCTCTATCTTGCAAATGTTCATAGCTAGTATTATCAAAAAGCAAAACACAAACCAAGAAAAAAAAAACATCAGGGCCTTATTTATGAAGGCCTTGCGCCACAAGAGCGTCACTTATTTCCCATGTTTAAAGTGATGCACCGGCTGCACAAGGCAATCATAAATAAGGGCCAAATGAAAATACCATTCATTTGCACCCAAAATCGTTTTTTGAATAACATTTTAGAAACACAACACAGGACCTATGTACAAGCATACAATTTCACTACTGAAAAATAACTATCTGCTTCCAAATATTCTACATAGAGCAAACAAGTCTCTATCTAAATTAAATAAATCATTACTTACCTTTACAAATGCTTTGGGAGATTAAGAACAGTGTCAGACACACACACCAATTTTTCTTTAGCAGAGCAAAAGGTGTGCACTCAATACACTGAAACCAAGACTGGCATAGAAAATCTCTATCTTTACACATAAATGTCTTATTTCAACCAATCAAAAGTCTTCCCTCACTATTTTCAAACCAACACCCTTCCCCCTCTCAGACCTTTCAATCTGTTACCATAGCAACTCCCTCCTAACTGAACTCTCAGGTTCAAAAGTTTATTCTACAATGTTACAAATTAAGTCAGCAAGGATGTTTGACCTCTCAATACACCAGCTTATCCAGGGCATTATTGCTTTTAGTAACTTTTTTCTTAACCATTCAAATTGCTTCTTACACACAACACAACCATGCACCCTAACTTTTTGTTTTCAACTAACTGAATCCACCAATCATTGCTTGTGATTCAACAGCAGGGAAACTCCACAATAATTTTTTTCTAAACTCCTACTGTTCCAACTGCCATTTCATTCCCACACTTCATCTGACTGCACCAGAACCTTCTCACATCATGTATTCTGTATGGATTATTGGACATAGCTACATCCACTGGGCTCAAAGAAATGCAGCAAGCAGAAATTATCACAACCTTGATTTACCAAATGTGGAAATTAAGTGGATTGGCCAGAGAGGATTGAGATGTCATCAATTGATAGAATTGGTGAAAACCTTTTTACATCTGCCAAACCCTGACCTCTTAATAGTGCACTGTGGTGGAAATGATTTAGGCACTATGACTGGGGTTGGTCTGGAAATGCTTTTAAAGGACACCTTTGATCAATTGATGACACTTTTTCCACAAACTGCCTTGGTATATTCCAATATATGCCGAAGACAGAAATGGAACTGGTCCAACCAATTTTGTCCACAATTTGAGAAAGCACGGAAAAATGTGAATAAATCTGTTTCTGCTTACATGAGAGACTGTGGAATGGGTTCAATATACAATAATAACTTGCGTTACAACATGCAAGACATCTACAGAGGAGATGGTGTGCACTTCTCAGATGAGGGCTGCCGAGTAATACACATCCTTGCTTCAGGGCAATTTTTGTTATATATATATATATATATATATATATTCTTTAGGCAAAGAACGGACCCAGCCCAGCTCCAGTGTGCAGCCAGGAGGTACAGATACACCACAGCACAAACAGGGTTCAATACTCGATTTTCAGGTAAGGTAAGCTTTTATTTTCACAACACCATCGTGCATACAAGGAGGACGGTCAACGCGTTTCGGCGATTGCCTTCAACTGGACTATAGAGTCCCGCAGTACAAACTGTCCGTTTAAAGTGATAAGTGGAAAAAGTCCCTTTTTCATTTCCTTTAAAAATAGACTAGACTGTTAACCCTGCTAATCTGTTATTTTTCAGTGGCCATTTCAAGGATCCATTTATGTGCACTATTTTACAAGCTGAAAAACATACCGGTAAAGTACCCTATGTCAAGAGAGGCAATTTCAAATTTCACTTGAGCACCATCACTCTCATCTTAAATTCATGTTTAAAATACAAATTTATAAAATTACATAAAAGCGGAAATGTGGGTACAATGAACAATGTATTCACAATAACTATCCTAAGATGTTACAATAAAATTCATAGCAAGACCAGGAAGAATAAGGGGTAAGGTAGACAATGTAAAGAGAGGGGTAACAATTATCTATCGGATCGGTCAATAAGCAAATTTACTAATAAAGTGCCATGTGCATTGTGCAAAATATCATATGTAAACATTTTATGTGCAAATAACTTTTATGTGCAAAAACGCATTCCTTTCCTTGACCAGTCCTATGTCCTTTCCCTTACAAAGTCAATCCTTTCTTATCTGCATATCTAGAAGAACTGAGGAGAGCCAAAGTTACTAACTCTCTGTGATTTGATCAAGCTGAAGTAGACTTTCATGACACAAGCAAAGTGAGAGACATATTTAAGATTTTTCTAATTTTTTGGAAATAAAGTAAAAGAATAAATAAATCAACTTTGTTCAATTCTTCCACATACTTTACCCTAACACCATGTTTTGATTTTATCCACATATGTTATACTCCTGTCATTTTCTTATTTGTTTTCCTAGTTTTTGAATGGTTATTTATCATAGGGGTATTATTGCATGATACATAGATTTTTTTCATGATACATAGATTTTTTTCCCACTTCCCATCAAATCAACATTTTCTACATGTGTTATCCAGAGATGTTATTCTTTTACAAATGCACAAGTAGTTCCGCATCTAAGTTATGTCCAAAGGGATTCTCTGTACCCAGCGCCAGGATGAACCTCGATTCTGCTCTTCTTAAGTCTAAGGTTCTATCTCCTCCTCTTTCATTTGGTTTTACCAATTTTGCACCAAAGAATTTGAGGTCTTGATTATTACTAGAGTGTTTCTCCAGAAAGTGTTTGGCCATTCGATAAGCGAGATCCAGATTCTTAATTGCCCTTAAATGTTGTAGTATACGTAGTTTCAATTTATTTATTGCGCTTCGGACGTATAGTTTGTGGCATGGGCATTGCAGGACATAAACTACAAATTTAGATTCACACGTTATGTGATCAGTGATTTTTTCCTTATTTCCGTTTTGTAATTGATATGAGAGAGTGTTTTTGCCGTGCTCACAGGCCTTGCATTTCGAGCATTTCCAAAAGCCAGGTGTTGTTAGCCATGATTTTTTGCCTTTCTCATTGTATGGATTGATGGTGGATAGATGACTTTGTGTGAGGATGTCACCCAGAGAAGCTGTCTTCCTGTATGTTATTTGGGGAGTTGGTGGAAGTGTTTTTTTTCACTGAGTCGTCTAACATCAGGATTTTCCAATTTTTCTTTATAATTTTTTTCAGACTTCGATTTTCTGAGTTAAAGTCCATGATGATGCAAGTTGTTTCTTCATTTTCCACCTTCTCTGATGTTTCCAGTAATGTGGATCATGGTCTTTCTTTGATTTTCGTTTTTGCCTCTTCAACAATCTCCATAGGATATCCTCTTGCCAAGAATCTTAAGCCGGTGTCTTCAATAGTTTGTTCTATGTCCTCATCTTCCGAGCAGTTTCTTTTTACGCAGAGCATCTCTCCATATGGGATGCTCCACTTTAAATGTTCGGGGTGACCGCTGCTGGCATGAAGAACACTGTTAGTGGCAGTAGGTTTCCTATGCATTTTTGTGCAAAACCATAGATTTTTGACAAAGACTTCCACGTCAAGGTAGGTCACTCTGATTTTGCTACTTGATGATGTAAATGTTAGATTTTGGTCATTGTGGTTTAGATCATTTAAGAATTCAGACAAATGGTTTTGGTCTCCTTCCCACAAGACGAATAAATCATCAATATACCTTATCCAGGTTTGTATACTGGACTTGTACTTACTTTGTAGTATGTTTTCCTCCCAAACTGCCATAAAAAGATTTGCGTATGTGGGGGCAACAGATGTTCCCATAGCAGTACCCTGACTTTGGAGAAAAATTTCCCCATTGAAGAGAAAAACATTGTGAGTTAGGCAATAGTTTAGCATTTCCATTAGCATTTCAGAGTGTTCAAGGAAGCTTAGTGACCGCATCTCCAAAAATTTCCTCACAGCCGGCAGTCCATTTTGATGTTGGATGGACGTGTACAATGAGTTCACGTCTATTGTTAAAATGGTTAGATTCTCATTCCAAGTAAGATTTTTCAATTTGTTCAGGAAGGCAGTTGTGTCCTTTAGGTAGGACGGAAGAGATTTCACATATTCCATCAAGAACACGTCTATAAAATGCGAGGTTTTCTCAAGTAATGAACCCATAAAGCTGACTATGGGTCTGCCAGGTGGATTAATGAGGGACTTATGTACTTTCGGTAGAAAGTAAATCGTTGCTGGTATAGGATTCTCCACCTTCAAGTGCATATATCCCTCAAAATTTATGAGTCCTCTGTCTTTCCAATTTAGAAGTAGCGAATGAGACTCTTTAGTCCAGCGTTCTGTCGGATTAGCCTCTAACTTAGTGTAATGTTCTTGATTATTCAGTTGACGATACACCTCTGCAATATATTGCTCTCGATTTTGCATAACAATGTTTACGCCTTTATCTGCGGCCTTTATGATGACATTTTGGTTATCTCTCAGTTCTTTCAAGGCCTTTTGCTCTCCTATTGTGAGGTTCCATGATGGTTTTTCATATCTTTTTTTCTTTTTAGTGAGCTGGTTCATTTCCTCTACAACAATTTCATGGAATAGATCTATTTTATTGCCAGGTGGTAGTTGTGGGCAGAATTTTGATTGTGATTTGAGCCCACTCTCTTCACCTTTGTTAGTCTTGATGCCTTCCCTCCGGCAGATATCGAGATCAGTTTGATTGGTAATAGACTCAGGAGATTTATTTCCTATAGTATCAGTCTGTAGATTTGACATTACCCTCAAGGCTGGTAATTCCTTCCGTGTCAACAGAGATGTTTCAGTTGGTATCACACGTAAATTGGATTTATTGGGGGGTCTCTCTTCAAAATCTTTCTTTAGTTTCGCTTTGCGACAGAATTTATATAAGTCAATATCTATATATAAAACATATTTAAACTTTACAGAAACACACAGTCACTGGACAAAATCATCAGTAATGTCATTTGAGATGTCTGCTGCCCGTAGTCTTGTGGCAGACCTTGAAAGGAACATTATTCCGTTTTAGTGCAACTGAGCCAAAGTCTCTTCCCCATCCCCTCATGGTCCTGTAACGCGGTCAAAGGAGGGAAGAGCGGGCGAGGGACCCCTTGACGCAAGGCTGCCCCCTCTTTTGGCATACATGTACCTAGAGGTGCTTGCACTCGCTGAGTCCTTGTTGACATATATTGGGGTGGGAACTCAATGGAAGCCCCTGATTCCTGAAGGCAGTGGAGTACCCACAATTTACTGCATTCCCTGGAATAGGTGGGCAGGTGACCCAGGAGCCTATGTGGGAAAAAATGTTACAGTATAATCCATAATAATAGCACAGGCGTGGACTTGGTGTGGTAAAGTGTTCCTGCCACACTCTAATTGCCTCATTTTCAGACCCTGATATTATGATGTGATGCTGTTGCTCATACCTTGCAATTGTCAGGAAAGGGTACCTTTGTGTGCAATGATGGTGGAATGCCTAATATGGGCAAGATGTTTTTGTTGCCTGTGCAATCTAGAAGTATTTCTTCTCCGCATTACGTGCACTATTATGACAAGGGCCCAATTAGCTAAGTAATTTCTGAAACTATGTAATGTGATGACAAGTGCCTAGTGGCACAGTAATGTATGTGATTGTGGACTAATGTGCTTATGAATAATACATAGGATATTTGTATATAACCTTGTGTGGAGTCTCTTTTGTGATGTGCCTAGTGTGTCACTGGTATGTGTGTGCATTGCGTATATGCTTTACACACTGTCTCTGGGATAAGCCCGACTATTCTGCCAAGGGGGTAAACAGGGGATATCTTCGATGTGTAACTCCCTTAACCTGTCTAAAGTGGTAGGTTCTGCATGGCTTAGGTGCATACCATAGCCAACCAGAAACCCCATTTCTACTAGTGATTGTCTGTATCAGTGAATGCGTGGATATCTTGGTGACCACCCCCTTTCTCAAAAACTCTGCAGAGGGGCCTCCTTATGCACAACCACCTGGAGAATGATGTTCCCTTGACTGCTGATGAACCTTGGAGCCCAATAACCCCCCTTGTTACCTCCACTAAGTTTCACACAGCTGGATTGCTGAGAAGTCATTCAAGGCGGGCCCTCTTTCTCCACCACTGTGGAAACACGCCTTCTGAGCTCTACTGGTTTGGGAATGAAGTTCTCTTAAAACCTGAGGGTCTTTGGGGCCCCAGAACCCCTCCTGTTACTTGCAGTAGGCTTTTTGTTGGGACTTAGCTGAAGCTGACTTTAAGATTGCTGCCAACAATTCCTGATTTGAAGTGTTGACAGCCAATCTGAAGTACGGAACTGTCGGATCCTCAGGGGATTTGCATACTGATATATACAAATTGGAATTTCTTTTAGTAACTCTGCAACTGATAAACAGAATTATGCCAAATCACAGAAAAGGTACTTTACTGGACCAATATCTACATTTCTGGCAAATTTGGTGTTATTCCGTTTAGCAGATCGGAGTGTAGTCATGTCTAAAGTTCCTATGGGAAATAACATGGGGAAAATGTGTTTTGGCATCCCCTTTTTCTCGGCCACGTCTTGACAGATTACCATGAAACTTTCAAGACAGTAGCTGAATTGAGTATCATATTGGTTTTGAACATTTTGGAGGGAGTTGTTAAATAGAGCCAAAGTAACATGCAAATGAAAAAAAAACTATAACTACGATGGGAGAAAAGTCCAGTGCATACCTGCAGCAGTGTTCCTTTGGAAAAAGCAGAGCAACAACTGGGCCAGCATGACACTGTTTGAATACCATGCACCGCAACACTTAGATCATTGTGTGCAGGACTGAATTGTACTTTTTATCTTTTAAGCACCATCATTGGGTCTATTGACAGTCTACAAGGAACAGTAGTGAAAATAAGTAGTTATTGTAACCTGATGTAAATGTAAATATAAATGTAAATGTATTTGAGCTTATATAGTGCACAGCTACCCACAAAGGGTTTCCCGGCGCTTGCTTAGGGAACCCGTCCTGGTATTCCCCTGTGAGATAACCCCGGCAGGGTATCCACAAGGTGAAAGCCAGGCATCCCGCCGCGAGGGGCCGTTGTGGAGATTAAGCAAGCTATTGCCCAGAGTCGCAGAGTGTGAACCCGTGAGTCGAGAAGGCACCGGAGCGAGAATTATCGAGTCCGTGAAATTTTTGAGCCCAAGACCCGCCGAGGCGGGGAATTGAACCCTGGTTCAGGGCCGATCTCAGCTTCCGGGTCTGCCGCCTCTAACCCCTGAGCCACACTTCTCCTATATCTAACTATAACTTATGTCCCCACAATGCACTGTTTAAGATGTCACATATTACATCACTCATGACATGGTCAGTGACATCACTGATGACATCACAAATGACATCACTTATAACATCTCAAATGTCATCACTGATGACATCATCAAATGAGGGTATGTGTTTTCAAGACTTTATGGGTGTTAAACATACATAGTGAATGATTACAGAAGTTACATTAGTATACTAGGTACAATACTACTGAGTGGTACTACTTGTTACATATATTATGTGAGTGTCTGTGTGACTGTATATATCCTCTTGTGTTTGGGTGTGTAAGTGGTAGTATGAGTATATAAGTCCCTGGGGCACTGGCAGACCCAGCAAAAGTGCCCTCACACATATATGGAAGTGCCATGGGGAGGCGGCAGTCCCTGAGGCTTATGATAAGCCATAGGAGGAGGGCCCCGTGCATTCCCCACCTTTACATAAGTGATTATGCTCCCAGGACCTGTCCCACCTTGGGGCCTAATAATGAAGAAGCACAGGAGCCCATGATTCTTTTTCATTTTTCAGCAGGAGCCGTTGCTACTTTGAGTAGATGCATAGGTGAGTGTCATTGTGTGTGAGTGGTAGTATTGTATTTTTGTATTTTAGTTTAAAAATAACATTTTTACAAATATCAGGCCCAGGGGGATAGGGTCCCTGTGGCTGTAATCAGCCTGGGAAGGGAGGTCGAATGGTCCCTTCTCTTTTTCAATATAGGCCTGGCCTGGGGGATGCCACCTCCTAGGCCAAAATTGGCCCAGTGAAGGAGGGCTACGTGGCCCCCCACCCCAAATTAAGAGAAAAAAAGATCAGCAAGTTTTCAGACTTCCTTCCCCCTTTCTCTACCACTCCGTAAACTCTCCTCCTGGTGCACTGCTGATGGTGGTGAAGTCCCCTTTTGTCCATAGGGGTCCTTGGGGACCTACAAGACCCCTTGTTATCACCAGTAAGTCCCACATATTGGGATTGCTGAGAGGGCTTTGCAGGCCACGCCACCTTTCTCCACCACTCCGCAAACACGCCTCCTGGTGCATTGCTGCTTGATGGATGAAGTTCATTTTTTCCAGTGGGTCCTTGGGGGCCACTGAGCCCTCCTGTTACGTATCTTACAGCAGGATTCCTGAGAACTGGTCAGCAGTACTGCCCTCTTTCTTCACCACTCTGCAAATGCAACTGCTAGTTAAAAAATAGAAATTCACTTAGAAAAAAGGTAACAGGGACGTTATAGTTAGGAAATGGAATTTGAAAAAGCTTAGAAATCCACTGAAAAAAACAAAGGTTACAGGAATGTTATAGTTAGGAAATAGAATTTTAAAAAAACCTTTAAAAATTCACTTAAAAAAATAGGTTACACGCACACTGTAGTTAGGCTGGGATTTCAATCATACAAAACCAGTGAAATTTAGCAGTTATAGTTACTTGAACTAACTATAACTTACGCCCCCCATAATGTACTTCTTCTGACCTCACATGTTACATCACTCATGACATGGTCAGTGACATCACCCATGGCATCACTAATGACATCTTAAATGACATCACTGATGGCATCATCCACAGAACCACTCACACACCTACTCACACCCTCTATAGAACCACTTGTATGCCCACTGACACACATACACAACCACTCACATACCCATTCACATATCCATACCAGTACTCATATACCCACTCACTCCTCCATAGAGGCAGTAACACACCCACTCATTCCCTTGTACAACCACTCACATAGCCACACACTCCCCCATATAGCAACTGACACACCCACATATTTACCTGCATAGTTACTCAACACACACTCACACACACTCACGTATTCACTCACCTATACAGCCTCTCAACATAGTCACTCACTCATACAAACACTCACACAATCACGTGCCCATACAACTACTTACATACCCATTCACCATCCATACAAGCACTAACGCATACACTCACTCAAATACACAGCCATTTACACACACTTTCTAATATAGCCAATTACACATCAACGTACTTAACCACACACCCACTCAAAGAGCCACCCACTCACTCACTCACACAGCCACTAACACACAAAGTGTCTCACCCATACAGTCACTACACACCCACTTACCCACCATAGAGCCACTCACACTTCCACTCACTCACACATACAGCCACTGACACACCCACAAACTCACCAATACTACCAACTATAGCTCATGAGTACCTCTGAGTTAAAATGCAGATGCAGTCAATTTGCTGGTTCAAAACTCTGCTTTTTGTTATCTTTTGTAGAAAAAGTCACCACATATTAGCATTTTGTCTCATTGTCTTTTCTCAGTGTCAAGTGATTATTATTTCACCTGGCTTCATTAAATCAAAATTCATTGTCAGTCACTCTTCAATGTCTTAATTATTGTTGACAATTTTAATGTGTGGGTGTAAATTCAGGTAAAGACACTACGAGTGAACTATTGTTAGATGTATGAGCAGTTGCATGTTAATGAAAGGTAGCTGGAATTAGCCAAACAGCAGGACAGACCCAAGATACGATTTTCAGCACCACTAATTTTATGGAAGTTAAAGATTCCAAGCTCTAATAATCTTTCAGAGAGTCTGGATTATGCTTCTTTTTATTGCTGTGGGCTACTGGATACATGCAATTGTTCATCTGAGTAAATTGAGAAGCCTTAACAAAATTATGCCAGCTGCACTTGATGAACTGCATCCTAGAAGACTAATCTTGTTATGTTAAAATATTAAAAGTGTGACTCATACCCCTAAGGTAAAATATGTGAACATCTTACTGAGAAGGCTGGAGTTATGATGGAGTATGGACTAAAACCATCAGGACAAACTCTTTAATATGAAATAAGTGAGAACATATCATCACATAATTCAGTGCATAAAAAAGTGAATAGTTCTCTGAAAATCAAACCAAGACAACAAGTTCCCATAGAAATTTCCAAGCCTTTGTAAAACCTGATGGCTCCATCAATCAATCAATCATGAAATTTGTAGAGCGCGCTACTCACCCACTAGGGTCTCAAGGTGCTCGTGGGAGGGGGGGTCGCTACCGCTCGAATAGCCAGGTCTTGAGTTGTTTCCTGAAGGAGAGATGATCCTGGGTCAGCCGTAGGTGGGTGGGGAGGGAGTTCCATGTCTTGGCCGCCAGGTAGGAGAAGGATCTTGCTCCGGCGGTGAATATGCGAATACGTGGGACGGTGGCGAGGACGAGGCTGGCGGATCGGAGCTGGCAAGTGGGTGTGTAGAATGTGAGGCGGCTGTTGAGGTACTTGGGGCCCATGTCGTGGAGAGCCTTGTGTGCGTGGGTGAGGAGTCTGAACGTGATCCTCTTATTGACGGGGAGCCAGTGCAGGTCTTTCAGATGAGCAGCGATGTGGCTGTGACGGGGATGTCGAGGATGAGCCGTGCAGAGGCGTTTTATATGCGCTGGAGTCTTTTCTGGAATTTGGCTGTGGTTCCCGCGTAGAGGGTGTTACCTTAGTCCAGTCGGCTGGTGACGAGGCCCTGGGTGACCGTCTTCCTGGTTTCGGTTGGGATCCACCGGAAGATCTTGCGGAGCATGCGCAGGGTGTTAAAGGAGGACGACAAGACTGCGTTGACTTGCTTGGACATCTTGAGGGAGGAGTCCAGGATGAATCCCAGGTTGCGAGCGTGGTCCGTTGGCTTGGGGGTGGTGCCCAGGGCAGGGGTCCACCAGGAGTCGTCCTAAGCAGATGGAGAGGGTCCCAGGATGAGGACTTCCTTCTTATCTGAGTTCAGTTTCAGACGGCTGAGCTTCATCCATTCCGCAACGTCTTTCATACCTTCCTGGAGGCTGGCTGTGGTGGTGGTGGGGTCATTGGTGAGGGAGAGTATCAGCTGGGTGTCGTCAGCATAGGAAATTATGTTTAGGTTGTGTTGGCTTGCGATGGCTGCGAGGGGGCTCATGTAGACGTTGAAGAGGGTGAGGCTGAGCGAGGATCCTTGAGGTACGCCGCAGATGACTTCGGTGGCCTCGGATTGGAACGGGGGAGGTGGACCCTCTGGGTTCTTCTGGCGAGGAACGAGATGATCCACTCCAGTGCTTTCCCTTGGATTCCGGTGTTGCTGAGGTGCTGTGTTAGTGTGCGGTGGCATACTGTGTCGAACGCAGCTGAGAGATCCAGGAGGATGAGGACAGCTGTTTCCCCGTTGTCAAGCAGGGATCTGATGTCATCGGTAGCTGCGATGAGGGCGGTCTTGGTGCTGTGGTTAGCTCAGAAACCGGACTGTGAGCGGTCGAGGGATCCGATTGTCTCGAGGAAGGCGGCGAGTTGTTTGTTGACGGTCTTCTCGATGATTTTGGCAGGAAAAGGGAGGAGCGAGATGGGGCGGAAGTTCTTGAGGTCCATGGGAGCCGCGGTGGGATTCTTCAGGAGGGCGCTGAGCTCGGCATGTTTCCAGCTCTCCGGGAAGGTGGCGGTGGTGAAGGAGATGTTGATTATGTCCCGGAGTTGGGGTGTGATGATGGAGTCGGCCTTGTTAAAGACGTGGTGGTGGCAAGGGTCGGTTGGGGATCCGGAGTGGATGGTGTTCATCGTGCGGGTGGTGTCTTCGGTGCTGATCGGGGTCCAGTTGCAGAGGGTGGTGGTGGGGGGTGCTGGTTTGGTGGTTGGTGCGTGGTCTGTGCGCCGAAGCTGTTGTGTATGTCGGCGATCTTGCGGTGGAAGAATTATGCAACAGAGTCGCAGAGGTCTTGCGAGGGTGTGATGTCGTTGTTGCAGGCGCTGGGGTTGGATAGCTCTTTGACGATGCTGAAGAGTTCCTTGCAGTTGTGGGTGTTGTTGTCCAGTCGTTCGTTGAATGTTGTCCTTTTGGTGGTGCGGATCAGCTGGTGGTGTATGCGGGTGGCATTCTTGAGGGCTGTCATGTTTTCTGTATTCTGGTCGTGGCACCAGGCTTTGTCGAGGGTGCGGCAGGTTTTCTTGGAGGTTTTGAGTTCGTTGGTGAACCAAGAGGCTTTTTTGCTGCCGGGTCTGCTGGGAGGGTTCTTCAGTGGTGCGAGTTCATCGGCGTAGTTGGTGAGCCCCTATGTGAAGTTGCGGGCTGCTTCGTTGGGGTTCGTTGTGTTGGCGGGGGGTTCTGTATGAGGGAGGTAGTGAGCTGGTTGGTGGTGATCTTGCTCCAGCTCCTACGGGGAACTTGTTGCGGGTGGTGGTGGGTCGTGGTTCTCCTGAAGTTGAAGTGGACGCAGCTGTGATCAGTCCAGTGTAGTCAGGTGGAGTGGCTGAAGGAGATGTGCTTGCTGGAGGAGAAGACGGGGTCTAGCGTGTGGCCGGCGTAGTGGGTGGGGGTGTTCACCAGTTGCTTGAGCCCGAGGTTGGCGAGGTTGTCCAGTAGAGTGGCCGTGTTGCAGTCATTGTTGTTCTCCAGGTGGAAGTTGAGGTCCCCTAGAAGGATGTAGTCTGAGGAGGTGAGGGCGTGTGGACTGACTAAGTCTGCGATGGCTCCGCTGAATTGTGTGCGTGGTCCCGGGGTCTGTAGATGAGAGTGCCTCTGAGGGTGGTCTTGGGGTCGGTGTGTATCTGGAAGTGAAGATGCTCGGCGGCGGTGAGGGTGTCGTGAGAGTTGGTCATGATGCGGATGGTGTTTTTGTGAACGACGGCGATGCCTCCTCCGGTTTGGCTGATGCGGTCCCTCCAGGTGATCTTTTAGCCTTCCAGGATGGCTATGGCGATGTCGGGGGCTGAGGAGGCGTTTATCCAGGTTTCCGTGAGGAAGGCGACATCAGGTGATGTTGTGTCGAGGAGGTTCCAGGGTTCGACGGCGTGTCTGTGGACGGAGCGGGTGTTGAGCAGGATGCACTTGAGGTGATTGTTGCTGGTGCCTGGCCTTGCGGGAGGGGTGCAGGTCCGGAGGCAGGCGAATTTGCAGGCTTTGCAGGTGAAGGGCCTATGGGTGCGTTTCGGGGTGGCTCGGTAGCAGGCTGGGTTCCGGCCGGCATTGAGTGGGTGGTGGCGTCGTAAGTCTGACGGGTGGGCTGGTAACGTCGGGGGCCAGGGGTCCTGGCGCTGGGCGTGGTCCATGCACGAACGGGCTTAGACGGGCTTGCCTTTTGTGCGCCTTCGGCGCACAATCGGCACGCCCGCTGCACGTGAACGCTGCGCGTCCTGTCGGTGGCCGCCATTAAAGGCTGGGGGAGGAGGAGGCGGGATCGGGGCGGCAAGGGGCGTGACATCGGGGAAGCAGCGGGAAAAGGTCAGGGAGACACAGAAGGCAAGAGAGGGGGTGGGGGGGTGGTGGAAGATTGTGACGACGCAAAGAATACAGAGGGGAAAAGGACAATAGGCGAAAAGGCAGGAAGAACAGCAGTAGAGAATACAGCAATATAGAATGCAAGACAGCCTTCAGCAAGGCGCTGGCGGGGCTCCGGGGGCTCGAACCCTGTTGGGAAGTGGTAGAGCAAGCGCGAGCAGCGGAGCGGGTGGTGGCAGTGAGTGACTCGGCCCTTAGGCGCGGTCGAGGTCACCCCGAGCGAGCGAGAGGGCTGCCTGATATATGGGATCCGGGCAGCGAGGGGCGTGGCCGCGGGGAAGCGGCGGGAAAATGTCAGGTGGACACAGAAAGCAAGAGGGGGTGGGGGGAGGCGGAGGGCTGTGACAGCGCAAAGAATACAGAGGGAAAAAGGACAATAGGCGAAAAGGCAGGAAGAACAGCAGTAGAGAATACAGCAATATAGAATGCAAGACAGCCTTCAGCAAGGCGCTGGCAGGGCTCCAGGGTCTCAAACCCTGTGGGGAAGTGGTAGAGCAAGCTCGAGCAGCGGAGAGGGTGGCGGCAGTGAGTGACTCGGCCCTTAGGCGAGGTCGAGGTCACCATCAACATTTACAAATTGCAGTAGTACATTCAATATATTTGTTCAAATCTTCATCAAAATAACCTTATCTGATTTGGCATAGCAAATCATAAAAGCACGATAAAAACTATTTAGTATCATCATTTAAAATCATTTTCCAATTATTAAAATACAGTTACATAAATTAGAATAAAATACCCTGCTAAGGACCATAATAAATCACAACAAACATGAAAAGTATATTAAAATCGAAGATACAGTGAAGCTGGCTTTGTTTGCTTAAAATCCAAAGGCAAAAGAAGGGGAAGGATATACTTGTGTCGTAAGCTGGCCCATTTTGGTCATAAATAAAACTAATGTGTAAAGGGTCTAGTGAAACAGCCATATCATATGAGCAAGAGGAGGAACCAAGGGTTCATGCCCCTCCACTAGTAGTTGTGGAAACAAGTTCAAATGGAAATATGTTAAAAGTCTTCTGTGGGAAACCGGCATATCAAACATTAAATACAATTCAGTTTTACTTAAAGATTTCAAGATAGCTAAATGAGTGCACAAACATTTGGACATGAACATTTAGCTCTTTTCTCTTGCATATGTGCAAAGAAAGTCCATTTGCCCAGACAATATCTGATTAAGAGATCAACCCAGATCACTAAAAAGTGGTGGTTTACCCAGTTTTCCTTAAGTGATTTTTATATAATTCAACAATGGTATATGATGGCAATGATCCAGGACCATACCATCGCTTAAAGTTTTCCTACTAAACTCTAGGTCAATTTTAAGCCATACTACAAACCACAACAGTATGGGGTGAATTTGTATGTAATCTGAAATAAACTTAACTCCCAGTCAATGCACAATCTCTAAGGGGTACACTCTGGAGGATCTGCAATATTGTCCTAAAAAATATTTTCTGCTGCTTGTATTGGAAGTCATTGCTTATGACCTCAGATCTCTGCCCCTAATTACACTGTTGATACACATTTTGATTTGTAAAGATGTAAAATAGACTTAGTGTGGCTATGTCTTAGGTGACTAGAGAAAGCATCAATATTGTGAGCTATCAGTAGAAATATTGGGTGTGTGTTCTCATCAGGGGATCCCAATTTATTTTACAGTCTAACAAAATACCAAGGTAGCAAAATCTGTCCACTTCACCAATATGATGATCCATAATTGAATATGTTTTTGTTTTTATGTTTTTCAGGCCTAGTGCTATAGTATATGATATGGTGAGAAACATTTTCAGTCCCAGATTGTCCACAAAATCATAAAATCGATCTAATAAAAGCTGGAAACCGTTAGCTGTATGTGGTATAAGGACTGTATTGTCCGCATACGGGTAATGCTGGGACTAGTCTATTTCCTAACTCCACTGCGTCTTTGCAATGAGCCCCTAAAAACTGTTCTGGCTTATTGACATAAATATTAAAAAGCATAGGGGCCAATCTGCAACCCTGCCAGACCACCACTGTCTAATTGAAAGTGCCGGGTGCATTCTCCATTTGTCCCAAATCTTACAGAGGTTCCAAGTCCCATGTGGAAATCATACAGACAAGCTACAAGAGCATCATCCAGTCCCATATCTCTCCCTCAGCACAGCCCAGAGTTTTGATCGGTCTACTGTATCAAGCACTGGCTGAGATCCATTAGGCCAGAAGAATGCTTTCCTTTCTTCTGAGTGTATATTTTGTGATTGATAAATAGACGTTTAGATTCTGTTCTACTGTTCCTTGTCCTGGTTTTAAACCATATTGAATTTCAAACATAATATCATCATTATCTGCATTCTCAATTAATCGATTGAGCAGGACCCTACTGATAACTTTCACAACAGCATCTCTTAAAGAAATTGGCTGATAGTACACTATGCCTGCTCGGTTGCCTTTAAAAAAAATTGACACAATAACTGATTGCTTCCTGGATGCTGGAATATTCCCTTTCGCTACTGAATTTAGATGTTGAGTAATTAGTGGGGCCCAGAGGTCAACGCATGATTTAAAAAGGTCCCCAGGAACACCATC
The DNA here is from genome assembly GCF_964263255.1 of Lissotriton vulgaris. NCBI lineage: Eukaryota > Metazoa > Chordata > Amphibia > Caudata > Salamandridae > Lissotriton > Lissotriton vulgaris. Next base: position 1,510,130,056 of record NC_141691.1, on the reverse strand, counting down.
TGGGTCAGGCACTTTCCCTGATGTTAGGGCCCTATGCCTTCCTTCACCTCAGCCAAATCAAATTGTTGTTTGAAATCCCTTCCAAACGGTTCGATGATGTGGGTGGGTATTGTTCGCATATATTTGTTTGAAGTGGACAACCTATATTTGAGCTGTGATAGTTTGGCCTATGTCTGGTGCTACTACCTCATTAAAGAGGGGCTGGTTCACAACTTTCCAAAAGGCTCTCTAGAGATACAGGCCTTCTTTAGCTCTTCTCAAGCTTCTCATTTGGGGTACTCTTCCAATTCCCACACACCAGCATGTATTGCCTTCTGGCTTCCGTTACTGCGTATTCTGATCTTAGCTTATGTTGAAGGGCCAACTTTAAATCTTTATGAGCCTTTGTACAGCTCTTCTTGAACCACTTTGGGCCATGTCTATCTAACCTTTTTCTTTTCCTGGTTAGGGCAGTCTGAACTGCTTTACCGATATTTGAAAAAGAATGCCAAATAGCTTGACAAGGGGAATCTGATTGCAGGAACACTTTAAATTGAGGACTGCAAATGTACTAAATTCCTCATAAAGTCCTCTGGGAAAATCTTCTCCCATCCAATTCGCTGACTTTCCTCCTTAATTCAAAGAGGTTCTATGTATATGTTGTTAGTCTTAATCCTAAAAGCAGACCCGTCAAACTCTGCTGAGAGATGGGTATGGTCACTATTAGCAATCCACTCTTTCTTAAACTTTATAGGAAAAGGAATCAAGCATGCAGACACAAGAATAAAATCAATATTGGAATAGGGACCTCTACCCTTGAATGTAGGGAATAAACCATTGGAGTCATACTCATTGTTAGTCAAGATATTAATAAGATTGATTTTAGATAACATCATATTTCAAATAACTCCCTGACTGGAGTGACTGCAATGGACCAGCTCTTGATCCTCAAACTGACCTTGTTTCCACCTATTAGTACTACATAAGGCACACAGATGGATGTTAAAATCCCCTGCTAGCAAAATTATACCCGGAAAAAAAACCAAGAAAAATCTCTTCCAAGAATTTTCTTAGCTCTATTTCCAGCAATACCTCTGACGACGGTAAGAAATAGATGTTAATTAGCAAAACCATCACCTTGTTTGGGAAAGGTAGGAGAACAACCAAAATATTTCCTGAGTTGAAGAATACTTGCTCGATGTCAACACCTAACCCTAAACACATGAATGCCGCCATGACCCTCTTTGCTGTACTATGTAGTGAGGCTATGGCATTGATCCAAAATGTTGTGAACCCATTGATTAAGGAACTCTCCACCACATCCTAGGCTCTTGGAAGCACAAAAGCCCCAAAGACTTACATAAATCAATCACCTGTTCATTAGCCAGTAAAGATCTTATCCCTGCTACATTCCAACATAGTACTCCCAAATTGATGAGTCCCCAGAGAATCCAGCTTCCCCTTGCGAACCTCTTTTATGTGGGCCTCCTTTAAGCTCACACTTTCACCAACAGCCACGTGTAAAGAGCCAGCCTCCCCTCTAGTAAGTCGGTCTATATCTGCTAAAACATCAAACTGATTATGCATGGGGATCCCAAATGAGCAACCCTGCAAATGTTTGATGGTACTGCAGCTAATGACAACCCACTCCCTAATTGGGTAAGGACCCAAACAGGGCCTGGGCAGCTCAGAGGTCTGGTTTATAAACATAGCCCGTGTTGCTGGGTTCAAACTGGATACCCATATGCTGAAAAATCTGAGTTTTAGCCAAGTATGGTGATTTGAAATTGACAATAATACAATCCCCTTGCAGATCTACTGGCCCAGTTCCAATCCAACCCACCCTCCTTGTAAGCGAAGTATTGTTGGCCAGTGTGGATGGGAGATTTCTGTGATGACATAGCCATTTCACAGTCTTATTGGGCAGCACCTCATGTGTCTCTTTTTAGCCCTTCCGCACACAAGGAACTTCTGAGAGTATTATCACATATGGGTAGGCAGGCAGAAGGAAGGCTTATTACCGACTGTTTTACCAATTGATCACCCCTCCAGAATTGTCTCCTATTCCTTGCACCTGTGTCATGTTAGTGGGATTCTCCCCAGGCTGAGCGCAGCTGTTTCCTTCTACAGTGCCCCCTTGACTGGATGAATTGACATGGATATTTGCACCAACACATGGAGGGGGTCAATTGTATGTCTTGAAGCAGAAATGGGCAATTGGCTAGAGGGGTACCAAGATGAATTAGGTTGTTGTGAGCTTTGAGACCCATCTTTTTCTGTGCCTCCCATGGCTAAAGTGCAAAACTCCTCTTCTGGAGTGTTCCTTAGCTTTTTAAGATCCAATAAAGAATGGTCTATTGTGTCCAGTTGTGAAAATATAGAGAGCGGTTCCAGTCAAAGAAAGCTCAAAGATTTTGGCCTGACCATCCCAAGCCGAGTTCATTGACCTGCTTATATCCTGACGCTCATCATCCACCTCTTTCGGCACTGGTAATAAAGTTACATGGGCCTCTGCTTTATCAGAGGCAGCAGTAGAGCATGGTGGAAGCTGAGTGCCCTGGGAAACGTCTTTGTTTGCTTGCAGTATAGTTAAACGCTTAGTGCATTTAGCCTCCCTCCAAGGATGTGGGCTATCAAGGGAATGAGTACTTGATGCCAGGAGTGGTACACCTACATTAGGAACAGAGGAAACCAAAGACGATTGATCTAAAGTGTTCATCGGGAGAGCAAAAGAACAAGGGGAGGTGTGATCTGTGTGATCAGTTTCATTACTAAAAGTGGTCATTATGTTGAGGAAAGTGGGTGCAGGGGGGCATTGCAGTACTTGGACCACCTCCCAGTTTCCTCTTTCCCGTTGTGGCTGCACACTGCCATTCTCTCCTCTCACAGTAGGAAGTCAAAACATATATCTCATACTAGGAAAGCCAAAAACAAAGAGGGGTTTACCAGCCCAGCCTGTCAGCTCTCACAGGCATGGATGGGCCCACCCTTGGCCCAGGAACAGCCTGGGCACGGTCCAGGTGCACCTGCGTACTTCCCCTACTGTGGGAGTCCCTTGGTGCTTTTAAAGTATCAGTGTCTGGTGCCTCGTACAATAACAGGTTGAATGCTGAGAGACTGAGTCCCATCGCAGCAGGGCCACAAAAGGAATCAACAGTCAGATGAGTGCTTCTGGCCTTGGATTGCCCATTAAAGGTATTCCACATTGCAGGAGTCCCTTGGCACTTATAAAGCATCAGCACCAGGCCTTGTCTACAATAACAGGGTGAATGTTGGGGGACCAAGTCCCCTTTCAGCCGGGCATCAACAGGAACCAACAGGACAGTGAGAATTGAGGACCTTGGCTGGCCCATTAAATCTTTCTCAAATGTGTACTTCTAATGTGAGTGAGGGTTTCAGCGGTTGACTTCACTCACTCATGGACAGCAGCACTGCAAGCTACCTTAACATGTGCAGAGCTGGTTTCACACACAGACAGACACCTAGCAAGCTTCCCTCAGATGAAGAAACAGAGTATGAACAAGTAGAGCAGAGCAGCTGTGCACTATGCTTTCAAGTGAATGAAGACTGCACAGGAATTCATTTGTTTGCCTTTCCTTGTAGGAATATATTATTTTAAAAAATATACGTTCGAAGCAGCAGGGATTCATATTCAGGATAAGGAAGTTCTTGTGACTGAAGAGACCACTTGCCACTTCACTAATGTTATAATGTGTAAGAATTCAGTGGGTACGAATACAAAAACAATATATAAATATGTGTGAATCACTAAATCATGTTCTACATGTGTATACATCTATTAAGTAAAAATACATCTTCCAGAAGACAGTATAGTGATGTGTTTACAATATTGGGATAACTAATGTTATCACAAATAATCTCTGTTGCTCCCTCCCATTACTCCTAATTGAGGTACTATGTTCATACAAATGATACTTGTTATATAGATGTTGCTAGAATTAACTAAAGAAAAGTGCATTCTCTGCAAAATGTTTGTATGGGTTCACACCAAGCAACCCAGTCTGCTCATTACCCCAAAAAATTGAATGTTATTAAAAACAATCTTTGTGGAGGTGCAGGATTGTCAGCAAAATGCAGCCAGGCCAGGCAGATAGTTGAGATGGGGTAACAGCTATTTAGACCCAGCCCTACATTCCCCAGGAGCTGGGACAGAATTCACTTCCCATGTCATAAAATATCTTTGTATATGAGGAGTACCTTTGTTGTCTGAGACCTGAGTCTGAAATAACTGGTTAACCTGAAACATAGTTTTCCATTTGGATGCTTTAGCATATATGGTCAATGTAATCTGAAATTAGCCCTGCTGCTCTGCAAGAGACCCGAGGTACTAAAATGTGTGTAGTTTAAGGGACGCCTTTGCTGTCAAATGTCTAAGTGATAGAACTGATGAATGAGGTTTGAGTCTGTAAGATCTATGTAGCATGTGAAGCAGATTTGCTGTGTGCGGTCTGAGTTTGTGCAATCTGTGTAATCCGAGGGATAGCTCAGAGGCCAGAGTTTAGAGATTTAACAACTGAGCCGGTAACCTCTGCATGTGTAACTTTGGGGATGTCTTTCCCATGTGAAGTCTGAGCCTGGTTAGGAACTGTGTAAACAAAGACATTCCCTTGTCGTCAAAAGCTTGAATATTTATGAGTTGAGCTATGCAAAAAAAGCCCAGTTAAAACAAGAGCCTGTGACTTTGCTGCTGACTATCACTAGCTAAACCTCAGTGTAAAGTGCAAGGATGTCCAAGAAACGTGCATACTTATTATTCAGTGTTCCTGAAAAGACGGCAGTCCACTCCACATGTTTTTTAATTTAAGTACTTTATTTAGAACCTTTCTTGCTTTTAAGTTTGCTCATTTTTAAGCGTGCTTTATATTTGACAATATCTGATTGTAGTTCCTGTAAGTCGATGGGTTCTTCAAATTGCAATCCTTCTTCTTTATCCAAAACTCATTACGTGGAATTGTATCTTGAGCATGTGCAATTTGCAGTACTTGTTAAGTCTAGTTTGTCAAACTAGGGGCCCCCAGAATTGTTTGTGTCCAGGCCCCAATTATTATAAGATGGTGTTGCCAGTCAACTGATCATAAAGGATGTGAAAGAGGTGAAAAGGGTCAATAAATTCAAAGGTCTTCCAAACAGGGCCCCCTAATTGTATTTGAACCATGTCCCCTAAAATCCTTAAGATGTCCTTCATTGGATAGACTATATCCCCAAACAATTATTTGTGTGAATATCTTTGAATATTGTTATGAAAATGGTGTTATGTTGTCAAGAAAAAGAAAGTAAATATACTACTGTCACTGAGGAGCTATGTTTGTACGATATAAGATTGATTTAGATCCTAATGCACCAATACCATGTAGTCATGTAGATAGACTCACAGAGTCAGAAACCAAAATTTTAAAAAGGTATTTAGATGAGAATTTAATTAATAGATTCACTCAATGTTTGTTCCAAAGAAGGGAGGTGGGTTGAGCACTTGTATCCATTAATGAAGTCACTATTAATAAACTTTGTTCTTTGCCTTTGTATTTTAATTCTATATTGATTTTTAACATGCATAGGACATCACTGTATAGGAAATTATGAGTACAATCCTTGTCACTGCTGCTTACGCCTCAGAACGTAATACATACTAATCTTTTCTTAAATAAAGCCCTTGTCTAATCTGAATCTAAACCAGTATTTGCTAGTTTACAAATCTTAACAATGTAACTATGGCTATATACGTTCCCTAAAGCCTTTTGCCTAGGGATTATCAAATTCTTTTATAGTCTCAGGCCTGAGTATCTTCTTGGTCTCTCTTCTCTACTCCACTGTATCAGTCTTGACTACCATTACATTTTTAGTTTTTTGTGTAATAGTTTCATTCAGTCTTCCTCCAACTTCGCTAATCCTCACATATTCTTTAAATTCCTGAATTTTTATCAAAAGAGTTTGAGGATTCTGCAATGTTTCACAGTCGCAGGTAGTGTTCTGTAATCATTTACATCCTCTTGGATGAATATATGTGAGGAAAGCTGACCAAATCATATCGAAACAGCAGCTGACTATACGTTTAGCACCTCAAAATATTAATGTCCTGTTCCAATAGCCTCTGAGACCTGCTGCAGTTGGGTCCCACTGGGAATCCAAAGACACGAGTTGAAGACAAATTGATTCAGCACCAGGGATAAAGTCACAATAACCAATAGGATATTTTCAAATCTGTTTTATTCTTCTTTGGGTTAAAACAACAGAACAACAGCCAACGTGTTTCGTTCCATATATGGGAACTTCATCAGGGCTGAAACCAACATAGAACACTACATAACTAGCCACATACAAAGTACGGAAGACCAAGTACAAAAAAATAAACATCCACATGACATTATATATAAATATATATATATATATGTATATATATATATATATATTTTTTTTTATACACATATAAAAAAGAATCAAGAAATTCCTATACAAATAGACACATATACAATAATACCCTAGGGCACTAAAACTACGAAAAGAGAGACAAAACCCACAGTCCCTTAACACAGACATTTGTCTGAAACACTGTTACATAAAACAAACGATCACAAACACCAGAACATATTGAATGTGATGAGATATGTTAGTCCATCCACAAATAGTAGCAGAGCCCTATATACACAGATACCTAATTCTGAACCTCCATATATAAACATATATACACAAAATCGGAAAAGTATCTGTAACCTTATAGAGAAAACAAAAGAGGGGCCCTTGCCAATGATTCGTTGGTTGAAACCCATAATTTCATCACAGTGCAATGGGCTTATATATATATATATATATATATATATATATATATATATTCACTGAAAAAACCATAGGTTTCACACACGTTCTAGTTAGGAATTAGCATTTAAAAAACCTTGCAAATTCATTGAAAAAACCATAGGTTTCACACATGTTATAGTTAGCTGGACATTTCACTCATACAAAACTTTTGAAATTCTCCCGTTATAGTTAGTTCAGCTAACTATAGCTCGCGCCCCCGCAATGCACTGCTGATGACATCACATATTACATCACTCATGACATGGTCAGTGACATCACTCATGACACCTATGGTTTTTTCTGTGAATTTCAAAGGTTTTGTAAATGATAATTATTAAATGTATTATTGTTATATTTTTATACCAATTTAATACATTATTTTAAACTATGTATTTTTAGATATTTTATTTTTTAAATTACATTACATATTTTTAATATGAATTGAAAAAAATTGTTTTTAAAATATTTAAATCGTAATATATGTTTTTTAAATTTAATATTTTTTTAATTTATATATATTTTCTATAGCAGGCAATGATATTCTATGGAAGGAAATTCAAGTTCCTGGTAAGTACAGTTAAATTTACTTTTCAGGAATAGTAGTGAGCTAGATTGGGGAATTAATTCCTCTTCAATCCTGAGTTCCCCTGTGAGCCAACTAGCCCACCAGGTACCTCCAGTATGCGCCAGGAAGCTGTGTTGCAGAGAGGTGTTCAAAGGCCATGCCCCCTTTTTACAACACTCTGCAACACAGCTCCGTGGCGCTTACTGGAGATACATGTTGAACTAGTTGCGCCCTAGGGGACCTCTGAATTGAACACAAATTAATTCCCCAACTTAAAACGCGCCTCAGGGCATGTTTTCACTCAGATCACCTCAAGCCCCGCCCCCTACCTTCACCACTGTGCTAACGCGCCCTGTAGAGTGTTCTAAGTTGGGGGATTAAGTCCCCTTACATACTGGGGGTTCCTGGTGGCCAACTAGCCCACCGGGAACCTCCAGTATACGCCAGGTTGTACTGCAACCCAGGAGCTCCTAAGGCAAGGGAGCAAGCTAGGAGTTATTGAAATGTGCATATCTATTAATCCATAGATAACTCGGGCTGCTACTGAGTGGTTCAAGAAAAGGATCACAATGAGGAAAAAAACACGGTCTATGTACGATATAAGTGTTTGCATTTACAATGCACTGTTGTTGAAGACTCACTATTTGTGGCTGTGTTAGAACACACAAAATCAAGCTCCATATAGTATATTCTGTCGTAACAAAAAGTATAGAAGAATGTTTATAGTACAGGTTTTGTTGTGCCTACGAGGTGTAAATGGCAATTACTACTGTTACCCAATATAATCATGATCGCGTAGTCACTACTCAAGCACAGCAGCCAATGAGGCACAAAGGTCTTTGAGCCGAATAGCGGCTTCGACTTCCGTAGCTTTGCTAACTGCTGGCAGCTGAATGCGGGACGCGGGGGAAAAGAGAAAACCGAGAAAACTGCCTTTGCCCGCGGCGTCCACGTCGATGGCGGCTTAGAGGAAACGCAGATCGCAGGGCGAGGAGACCAGCGGAGGCGCGGCGGCTGCCGAACGTTATCCGGGTGTACCTGCTCACCTGCGGCCATTTGCAGCTCCTTGAAGCCGACTCTCTGTCCGGAACTGGCAAAACAGTAAGAGCTGGGGGTATTTTCTCACCTTCAGCCATTTGGAGGTGTTTGAAGCTGAATTATTGCCCGGAGCTGGTGCCGAAGGAGTGTTTTGCTGCAAACAGTAAGGCTCGAGAGGTGCTTTTATTAAATAAACACACGGTGTGCAGCCATATAGAATTACAAATTTAGCAGCGTTAGAACGTGAATGTTGAGAAGATTTGAAGTACTCGGTAAAAACTACAGCTAAATATTGGCGTATAACGTACTATTGCATATACAAGGACTTTTTTCTTTTGGGAAGTAACCGAGGAAAGGAAGGACCACTGCTGCAATTAGTTCGGGGGGCACTTTGAACACAGACCTGGGCATAGCGGGGAGCGCCGCAGGACTCCGCAGGACGCTCGAGCCTTCCCTTGGCTCCGCTGTTGTTCCCACAAGCCTCCTGCCGCCACAGCCACTGGTCTACATCCCCACAGGCCCTCAGGCCCTCGTGACAGGAAGTCGCGCACGCCCTGTCCCGCCCCCGGAGGTGCTCTAAGGTCAGCAAGAGCTAAGCCTGGGCAAAGGGCGGGCCCTCTGTGGCCCTCAGAGGCCGGAAGAGGTTGGGCTGGGCCACGGACTTTGGCCCTGCATCAAAGGACCTATATACCTAAGTGAGATTTTTAACTCTGTTATCAGGATAAAGTGCTTCTGAAGTTTGTTTTGTTTTCCTAACTGGTATCAAAGTATAAATGCAAGTATGGACGATGTCTAAATCCAAAACTGATAAAACTGCATCTGGGTAGGGCACAATGGACAATTATTTGGTAAAAATGGTGAATCAAATTAATAACGATCGTAGGGCCTCGCTAGGCCGAGGTACCAATCTTGTTTTACATGAAGTTATGCCTATCCCACTGGTGGATTCAGCTGTGGTTGATATTCATGATATGAGCGATAGGGTTGTCATAACGGCTGAAGCGCAGGTGCATGTCGAGTTGAATGAGGATTTACCTGATATACCTGTTATACCTATTGAGGCAATAGAGCAGCCACCGCCTGCCCCCAGACCAGTGAGAACTTGTAGAAAGTTACAAATTAAACGCGGGGGAAGTATAGTAAAAAAAAGAGTAGAAACAGTCCAATTAGTTCCTAATGGCTCTGCTACTGGAACTGATTTACATGAAGATAAAAATGTAGCTGGTACAAACATAAATTTGGAGCAATTTGCCCTATTGATTCGCACTATAGAAGCTAAGATAGAGGCAAAGATAGAAGAGCTGTTGAAACCCTTGACATCTAAATTCGATACTGTGGCCCTAGAAGTTAATAGATTAGGTGGCTTGATAGCAACACACTTGGCCTCAGCCTCGACCGAAAGATCTAAGGCTGAGGACAAGGGTTCTGCTGGAGAGAGGCAGGAAACTGTTAGAGTGAACTCACAGCAAACTAGTCAGCAAACAACTGTAATCGAAATTGCCTCACCTGATCCCACCCCACCAATCAGCCAGAATAAACAGGCTACAGTAGATCCAGAGGGTAACCCGGAGATAAGACAAGTAAAGAAATGTCGCTACATTAATCTTCCTCCTGACTGTGCACCTTATGTGGCTGTACTAACAAATGTCTCGCCCATTGATTGTCACTCTGCTCAACCCTATGAGGAATCCCATGATTCACTAAAAAATAAAACAATATCATGGTTGAATAATAGATGTGCCTTTCTAATCACATACTCTGATCAAATATTATCAACGAGAAGGGTGAATTGGTTTGGCCCGTCCAGAAAGACAGTTAGTGGGGATTGTATTATTGTTAACTTTAAGCATCCCCAACACGTTGCAACAATCTTACTAAGAACGGACTCCTTAGTTTACAATGTGAACTGTGTATGTGTACGCCCACTTGGTTATTTCTACACTCACCTAATTAAAGCCCCTCCTAATCCTAGGAAAATTAGACCATTTATTCCTATTCAGCCTCCGGCCCCTGAAGTAACATATCTGTATAATGTTGATAACCATTGTATGAATGGGTTCAATGTTGCAACGCAGAATAGATTCGATTTACTCTCTGGTCTGGAAGCGTGCGACTGATGTGAGGAATCCGAGAGACAGGGAAAGGAGAGATTGGCTGAAGTGGGATGTAAGGAGATCACACAGGTAAAAATGAGTCAAAACAATGTAATCTCATGGAACATTGCGGGACTGGGTGCAAAGATGGAGGACTGCAATTGGATCAGGTATATTAAGCAGTATCAGATCATCTGTTTGCAGGAGACCAGGTCAGTTGAATGTGACCATTTCCTTGAAGGGTATAAGGCATTCTATGTCCCTGCAATAGCAACAACTAGGGGAAGACCTAAGGGGGGAATGGTCACGTTCATCTCTGTTATACTATCTTGTAAAGTACGTAGAGTTTTAACAAGCAATTCTGGAATCATTGGTTTAATTTTAACTGGAGATAACTGTACGGTCGGCTTGGTCAATTTTTATAACACTGTCAATCCATGTTCAGCTTCGGGTCAAATATCAGCAATGAATGTCTTTATCAGTACCTCAATGCAGGTTTGCCTCCACAATCTTATGTAGGAGTTCAAAAAGGGGTGAGCCCTCAAAACTCATGGACCTGGGTCAATATGTAAGTACAGGAAGAAAGTGGTCCGAGTTCAATTAGAAGTAGTTTTGCAATTATTTTGTATTAGTGTATATTAAAGAAACACCACATTTTGTAGTTCACCTTAAATATGCTTGACGTAATAAGAGTGTGGTATGCAGTATCAAGAAATCAATTGTATTTATTCCACATACAAGTTTATTCGTTGTACCTCTAACTGCATATATTTACTTCAAGGTCAACTGTATTTCATCATTATAATTATAAAAGCATTGCATTGTAGGTGCTCTCAGTGCAAAGAGAAAGGGGAGTGAAGGGTTTGTGAGGGACAAGGTAAAGGTGGTGTGACAATGTTGCATCACATTCAAATCATAACGCCTTTACAATTAGGGTAATAACAATGTTCCCACAATACATCACACATAGGTAAGATTCAATCTTTCTTTTTTTCTATGGTGTGTAGAAAGTAGGCGTAGTCTACGTTTCGACCCGGTAAGCGTAAAAGGGTTAATTATCCCTCATGTTGGGGTCTTCATCAGGACAGAAGAGAGAGCCTGGAAAACATAGCATTAACTGGTATTAGTGGTCTATGTGGTGGATAGACACTTCAATGTAGACTGATTTTGGAGATTACCTACATAGAAAATGGCAGACGGTAGGTTCTTGCGTCGCGTCTAGGCCTGGTTGTGCTCCTAATCGTTTCTGAAATATATTATAATGAGGGAGGTTTTGAGCGGGAATGCTGAACAACTCATTATGCCAACTGGCAGGACTTGATCCAGAGTAATCACGGTACATGCCAATACTCTACCCAGACAGATACTACACATCAGTAATATATCTTAGCTGTAAGGTACTATCCTTTACCCAGAAAGATAAAACACAACAGTAATATATCTTAGCTGTGAGGTACCATCCTTCACCCCAGATGAATGGCGCACAGTATTTAACAGGCACCTTGGCGCTGTCAGGCATAGGCTCCTAAGCGCTGACACTATAAATACAACATAGGCTGGCGACAAGACTATTATGACTATAAACATGTTATAAACTGTTATAAACTGTTATAATGTGATACATTTCTATGATGTCTGAAATAACGAATAAACTTGTATGTGGAATAAATACAATTGATTTCTTGATACTGCATACCCCACTCTTATTACGTCAAGAATATTTAAGGTGAACTACAAAATGTGGTGTTTCTTTAATACACACTAATACAAAATAATTGCAATACTACTTCTAATTGAACTCGGACCACTTTCTTCCTGTACTTCCACAATCTTATGATCATGGGTGATTTTAATGTTCACCCTTGTGGTGACGCCCTTTTGAAATGTATTTCAGATTTGCATTGTGCACGATTCGGGGGTTTGCATTTGGAACACACAACAGAGGGGGAACTCTTTATTGATCTATTGAATGATCTAGATCTGACCATGGCATTGTTGGATCCTACCAAGTGTTTTGAGACCCCGACTTTTAAGGTGCATGGGAGGGGAACTTTCATTGATTATGTATTACTTACATCCCCAATGAAGTCCTTTGTGGATTCTTTCACTATCGAAGAAAGTGAATTTAGTGATCATAACCCGGTCACTGTTCACCTGAGGGGTCCATGGATAGCTAAAGAAGCACCGAACCATATCACTGGTAGGATGAGCACAACTGATGGGAGACGCCGACTTAGATGGTCTAAGATCAGCCCAGATCTGGTGTACAAAGATATTAAAGCCATTTGTGCAGATGAAATTATGGTTTGCACTCAAGAAGGGTCGCAGCCGAGTACGGTCCTCAGTGCCTTCCAAAGTCTATCGGACAAGGTCTCCCAGTTGCTGTCGGCTCCAGCAAACAATTTAGAGAATGTGGGAATGAAATGGTTTAACCACGATTGCTCTAAAGCAGCAAGAAATCTAAGGTTGGCACTGGTAAAACCAAGAATAAAGGCGACAGTTCAGCTGTGTCGAAAAGAATATAAATCTACCATTGCCAAACATAAGGAATCCCTAAGAGAAGAGGCATGTAGTGAGATCCTTGATTCCACTATCTTACGGTGTAGCTCCAGATTCTGGGCGGTAATCAAGAAACCTTTCCTGGCCCAGGAGCCGGGTAACGGTTTGGAATGCTACATACCAAAGGAGGAGTGGGAAGCACACTTTCAGCAACTATATTGCTGCTCAATGGATGAAACATCCAACCCTGCCCCTTGCAATAATGGTGAAATTATTATTTTTGATAGAGGTGAGGTTACTGAGGGTATTGTAGGACTAACAGCCGGGAAAGCTCCCTGTCCCGATGGTATTCCTCCAGACTTATTTAAGTCTGAACCAAATTTTTGGGCACCAATACTAGAGTCTGTTTTTAATGCTGCTGTGAAAAATGGTTGTCCACAATCATGGGGGGTCTATACTATTGTCCCGGTTTACAAGAAGGGGGACAAAGGTAGCCCACATTGTTATAGACCTATTTCACTAATAGACTCTATGGTTAAAATAGTAGGAAGAATCCTACTGCAGAGACTTTCCGACTGGGCGATGGAAAACAACATCATGTCCATCTCCCAGTATGGTTTCTGCAGTTGCCGTTCAACAATAACTCAGTGCCTTAACCTCTTTTTAATATTAAGTAAGTACACTGTTGCTCAAAGGGGTACCATCCACCTTGCCTTCATGGACCTGTCCTCAGCTTTCGACTGTGTAAACAGAGGAAAGTTGTGGCAGTCCATGAGGGTGAAGGGTGTAGATAGTGGAATTGTTAATTTTCTTGTTGATCTACATAGCAATACTAGAGCAAATGTGAGATATTCTCAAGATCTGAGTACAACAAATAACTTTTACATTAGAAAGGGTGTTCACCAAGGATGTATCTTGGCCCCCCTTCCTTTTTATTTTTTATATTAATGAGCTACATAGCGTGTTGCTGAATGTACCGGCTGACTGCCCCAGAGTCGGCAGGCAGGGAATTCCTGTACTTTTATACATAGATGATGCAGTTTTAATTTCTAGAACTGAGAGGGGTCTTCAGGCTCTCTTAAATGCTTTTAAACTGTTTATGACGGAAAGAGACCTCATGGTCAACAATTCGAAATCATTTGTTATGCAAGTTGGCCAACAACCAAGAAGGAAATTTTCATTTAAGATTGATGAAGTAGTAATCCCCATATCAAAAACGTTCAGGTATCTTGGGGTTCTTTTTGATACTAAACTTAACCGGGGACCTCATCTTTCAAAAAAGAAAGGGGAACTGGTCAGTGTTAATGCTTCGATTTTTAACTTTGCATCGAAACTGGGAAGAAAACCTACCAGTGCCATGTTGAAACTTTATAATGCAAAATCAGTGGCAACTGCTATATATGGTAGTGAAATCTGGGGGTATGTTGCCGGTGAGCAGCTACAGATTGCTGAAAATATCTTCATGAAGCGCTTCCTGTGTGTCCCTGCAGGTACGTCAAATTTTGCAGTACACGAAGAGCTAGGGATACAATATCTAAGTGACACTTTTTCCTTACGCCCGTTGACCTATTGGTTAAAACTGTGGTTGAATCAGGATATACCTCTGACACATCTGATAGTGAGGGATTATTTGATTCAGGATAAGGCAATGGGCACTCCATGGATAAAATACCTGAAATCCAGCTTTGCCAGGCTTGGCCGTCTGGATCTGTTTGGACACCCAAGTCAGATTGTAAAAGGGGATCTGGAGTTAACTAAACGGGCCTTTCTTATGGACAGGAAGACCCAGAGGGAAGGTGTGGAGCTCCAGAAACAAAGTGTGAGAAAATTTGTCATGCTGAAAACGTGTGAAACTACAGAGGCGTATTTGTTGGGCTCACTGACCTCTCATGAAAAGTTCCTGCTAGCAAGGTTTAGGTTAAATCTCTTTCATCATCTGCTGATTAGGCCAAAAACTGATATTTTTAATAAATTTGCAGCACCCTGCGGCTGTGACGGAAAGTCTCCGCAGGATATGCTGCATTTTATATTTTTATGTAGGTTTTATGAATACCCACGCAAGCGCTATCTGGTTACCCTTTTAAAAAAACTTAATTTTACTCAGATCAGACCGTCATTAATGTATTTACAACTTTTGCATATTGACAGTATTCTCCAAATTACTGAATTTTTAAAATTGACTGTGAGGCTGAGAATTTGTATGGACCGGTAATGGTCCCCTGTGATGAATTATTTAGTTCTTTGATTCCATTGTACGGAAGATAGCACTTTCCTGCACCTTTGGCACTTTATCTGACATGTGTTTACAATTAATGTGTTTTAAATTGTTTAATACTGTATATGTACTTTTATGGTTTGTACAAAAACCGAAATAAAGTCTTTTATTGATTGATTTTGACTCAACATTTGTGGCTGTGTTAGAACACACAAAATCAAGCTCCATATAGTATATTCTGTCGTAACAAAAAGTATAGAAGAATGTTTATAGTACAGGTTTTGTTGTGCCTACGAGGTGTAAATGGCAATTACTACTGTTACCCAATATAATCATGATCGCGTAGTCACTACTCAAGCACAGCAGCCAATGAGGCACAAAGGCCTTACTAACAAATTCTGACCTTCAGTCACACTGAATATTCCATGCATCACAACCGGTAAACTGTCACACCCATGCAAAAGCTGCGCCCATTTGTTCACTTCTCAAATATGTGGTGTGCTTTTGTATCACAAAAAACAACTCCTTAGCACACGTATATCACAATACAGTTATGTTTAGGCGTTGCCACCCCTTTGACACAATCACAATACATAGTTCTTGGTTAGTGCACGTATTATATTTATTCATGAGTTCTGGAAGTTCTCCACACAGCCGACACGTGTTTCGTCGTGAATGGGAGTATAACCCAACGACTTTTTCAAGGCTATTTCCAGATCTGTTCCCTTTTAGTTGGTATGCGGTGATAATTCCAACCCGCATAGGGGGTCTACGGGGGTCTTCCGTTATACAGTTCAATTTATCTTGTCCAAAGGGCTCCACTTCGTACTTCGTTCAAGTTGGCTTTCACCCGTCACGTCAATATCCGTTGGTGCCCCCGTTCATAATCCGCGTGTGTGCAACGCCTAAACATAACTGTATTGTGATATACGTGTGCTAAGGAGTTGTTTTTGTTAGAGGCTTATGCTCTTTTGGAAGGATACGTGATTCCTTCTGCCTTATAGCACCGTAAGAGATAATACCTACACCAAACCAAACTGTGAGACTCTCTAAGTGGCGCCTAATTACCTATATTAAACCACTGCTTTGTGTTTTACTGCTTTTGTATCACCTAAATAAAGTGCATATATACCAGCATAATGGCAGAATGCTCGCCACTGAAACGCGCAGTGGATTTCAAGTCATAAGGTTGAATCCCGACAACTTGAGTACCATATTATTGGGCAATTAGAATTTGTTTTATCTATAGCTCGTAGAGCTGCAGAATGGCAGCAAGATGTACTATTTAAAAACATGCCACTATTACCTTATCCTGTGTCAATGGCATTACCGTGAAGGCTGGGCTTGACACTCACCCAGTGATAATTGAGAGGGTCACCTATGCGATCTAAATGAAACCCTTTCTTCATGTATTCATTTGTGCGCTTATTGCACCTTTGCGCAAGCATACTTTTATTTTATGCATTAAAAAAGCACAGTTCTTCAGACCCTTTTGCTCATGCCCCCTGGGTGTTTGCTGCCTTTCCCTCCTCACAGACAGGCTGCCATGGAAACGACAAACAACAAAATTCACCTCCCTTTATATACCCCGAAGCCCCACGTAGGCAAATGAAATAGACCTTTTGAGAGAAGCCGTGCTTTATCCCGCAGAAAACGACAGGCCAAATTCACATGTTCTGCTCGCAGGTGGGAAAATCCGCCTCCTTCAAATATCTAATGTGTTGTAATACTCTCTCACACTAAACCCATTAGCCTCGCATTATTTAAATCAGCGGTGGTATTCATGTTCGAGGTTTCACAATTCAAGCAATGCAATTAAATGCGAGAGTATGAACGAGGCCATCTGTGGCCCGCGGTGATGTACCTATTGATGCAGTACTGAAATTCCGACATATGTATTTTTACATATTCATAACGCTATAAAAGATTTATGCCTATCATGAACTGTGTTGTTTTTCTCCTAAAAGCGATTTAGATTCGAGCGGAGGTACAAGAGAAAAAATATGTGACACTAAATAGCACAGACTCTAGTAGCCATTTTAAATTAACATGTTTTCTGGCTGCACGGGGACATAATTACTGTCTGTTTAGGACGTGATGAATTGTTGTATTGCTACTTATTGTGCCATCCCAAAAGAATACTAGCATGTTTCCTTAGCTCAATCTAATTACACAGATGGGGTTTCATTTTCTGGGGGGTTTAAATGTGCAGCCGCTTTTGTTTCATAATATGCGTTTTCACCCACGATTAAAGAAAATTAAGAAAATGCACGTTCTAGTAAATCCAGGCTACGTCATGAAAAAAAAAGTAAACATGCTCACTAATATAGGAAAGAAACGTGGTGCTAAGCAGTAGCAATTTTGATGTTGGATAATATATTTAATTTTGGATTCGTTATTAAAGGCTGAAGACCATGACAGTTTGTTTGCTGATCTCTTTAGGTATACAAAGATGAAGACGGCAACAAACATCTATATTTTTAATTTGGCAATGGCGGACGCTTTGGTTACCACGACAATGCCATTTCAAAGCACCGAATACCTGATGAACTCGTGGCCGTTCGGGAACGTGCTCTGTAAAATAGTCATTTCGATCGACTATTATAATATGTTCACTAGTATATTCACGTTAACCATGATGAGCGTGGACCGGTATATTGCCGTGTGTCACCCGGTGAAGGCGCTGGACTTCCGCACCCCCCTCAAGGCCAAGATCATTAATGTCTGCATCTGGATGCTCTCGTCCTCTGTGGGCCTTTCTGCAATAGTCCTCGGAGGCACCAAGACAACAGAAGGTGAGTGCCCCCATTTCTACATTTTGGTTCGCTTTCTTGTGAAACGGGAGCAGAAAGTGTTTTATTTTCTAATAGCGATCATTAAAGCGTGAAACTGTGTATTTGATTCTTAAAGTGCTTACCATGGCGTTGCCAAGACGTCCCTCGCACAAAAGCCAACATTGCGATCAGTATTGAAGTGCGAGAGTCCTCTGGCTTCGGGATGTTGAACTGGACGCCATTGTGATCAATCTATGCATGTGAGGGAAAATGCTTCTTTTTTATACAACACAACAAAGACAGACTTTCTTTTTTTGTATTTGTTAAGTAGTTTTTATTGAAGATATATAAACCAAGAATACTATACAAATGAGTAACATTTGCAATGTAATGGTTATAAAATCGGATGTAAAACATGGAAAGGACAACTACAACTATGAAATAAGAAAGGAGAATACTTTTAATATAAAAAAAGATGAAAATAAACTAGAAAAAGAAAGAAGCAAGAGAGAGAGAGAGAAAATATGAAGAGACAAGGAAAATAAATGAGAGGGAAGATGTAGGTATTGTATGTTCCTCACAGGTAAAATTCCCAAATATCAACTCAGATAACTTAGAAGCATCTTTACAACAGGAGAGTATAACTTTAAAAGCAAGAGCAATACAATATCTAATAACAAGCATTTAGGAGAACAAATGTAAAAATCTGGTTACTAGATCCAAGGAAACATTATGAATTGTTAATGGATTGTGTGGAACACGGAAGTGGAACATGACCAACATAGTGAGGAGGCAGATACATCAAATTTAGAAATAGATTCCGTGGGTATAATGACTTTTATTATAAATACAAGATAGTGATTGGGTAATTTGGGTCACTTTAGAGGTATTCAAAACTTTGAAAAAATAACAATTGATGAACAGAATGCAGGACAATGTCATATATTCACCCCAATACAGCGATCTGGGCCTAAATCCATGTTTTTTTTGCTCACCATGACATTCCAGTTTGGACCCAGCCATATGGAAATCTGTCTTGAGCCTGCACCCAATGGGAATAGTCCAGCACGAACTGCCAAGCCAGGTCCTCCCTGGACTGGAAACAAGCATCCTGGGACCAGTTTCGGATTTTCAATTCTCATCATCCAGGATAGCTTGACCCCAGTTGCATGGAGAGCAGAGGACCATGTCTGGGCGTACCCGTCCCACTCGGGGTGACAAATGCAAAAAGAACAATTATTGGACAGAATGAGAACAATGTCATACATTCACCCCAATACAGAGATCTGGACCTAAATCCATTGTTCTTTTGCTCACCATGCCATTCCACTTTTGGACCCAGCCATATGCAAATCAGTTTTGACCCTGCTCCCAATGGGAACAGTCCAGCCCGAACTGCCAGGCCAGGTCCTCCCTGGACTGGAAACAAGCATCCAAGGACCGGTTTCAGACTTTCAGTCCGCATCAGCCAGGATAGCTTGACTCTAGTGGCATGGAGAGCACAGGACCCATGTCTGGGCGTACCCGTCCCACTCGGGGTGACAAATGCAAAAAGAACAATTAATGGACAGAATGCAGAACAATGTCATACATTCACCCCTATACAGAGATCTGGACCTAAATCCATTGTTCTTTTGCTCACCATGCCATTCCACTTTTGGACCCAGTCATATGGAAATCTGTCTTGAGCCTGCACCCAATGGGAATAGTCCAGCACGAACTGCCAAGCCAGGTCCTCCCTGGACTGGAAACAAGCATCCTGGGACCAGTTTCGGATTTTCAATTCTCATCATCCAGGATCAGTCATGACCCTTCGCCTGGCTGATGACGGCTGATTAGACATAACCGGTCCCAGGATGCTTGTTTCTGTTCCAGGGAAGACATGGCTTGGCAGTGCTGGATGGACTGTTCCCATGAGGTACAGGGTTAGACTGATTTGCCTATGGTCATGTCTGAACTGGGGTGGCAGAGTGAGCTAAAGAATGAGGTTGGATTACACCCCGATCAGTTGACTAGGGTGAGTGCTTGCAATCTTCAACACTCCGTCTGTTATCCCCTTTGGTTTTGCTTTGTTTGCCCTTAGTTGTCAGGGTATGCCCAGACGTGAGTCCCTTGCTCACTTTGCAACTGGATTTAAGCTAGCCTGGCTGATGACTGCTGATCATCCAGAAACCGGCCTCAGGATGCTTGTTTCCGGTCCAGGGAAGACATGGCTTGGCAGTTCGGGCTGGACTGTTCCCATGAGGCACTGGGTCAGACTGATTTGCATATGGTCATGTCTGAACTGTGGTGGCAGAGTGAGTTAAAGAATGATGATGGACTAAACCCAGATCAGTTGACTGAGGGTGAGTCCTTGCAATGTTCAACACTCCATCTATCATCCCCTTTGGTTTTGCATTAAAAACTTTAGGCCAAAATGGCTCCCAGAACTGAGTAGGAAATGACAAAGCAAGATCAGTTTCCCATATTAATTCAATCACACCTTTTGTATGCTCAGAGGTTGACATATTTAAAAGCTTGTATATGTATTCAGCTTTAGGAGTAGAGTCATATTGAATGGACCAATCGGTGTCAAGGGCTGGGGTGAAATTAAGAGAGGTTGAATGTTATGAGTAGTAAAAAAAGGAATGAATAGAATAAATCTAATTATATTCTTTGGAAAAAGTAATTGGTAAACTATAGTGTGTTTGCAACTGTGTAAACCCCTCATCAGTTGATGAACAAACAAAGTACCCTTTTCTTTTCAATGATAGAAATAAAAAGATTTATGCCAAAATTTGAGATAATTATTATACCATGGTGAGGGAGATATAAAGCATTGTTGAAAATCATATCGGGTTGTACACACAGTATGTATAATATATTGTGAATATTTTAAAATAGGGTATTTGGAAATAAAAGTACTATTAGACATATGGGTTACATCTTTGAAAGAAAAATCTTTTTAAAAGGTCTTTCATGTATAGTCCAATATGGTATGGGAGAATCATGAAAATCATTAATTAAGGCAAAAGAATGTCTGATTAAAAAAGCAGAATGATACAGCTTAAAATCTGGGAAACGAACACCAACTTCTTTCTTTAGACGTTGTAATTTAGATAGAGCAATACATGGATGATTGTTATTTCAGATACATTTTATACAAATAGAATTGATTTGTGAAAAATAATAATTGGGAATATTAAATGGTAAAATGGATAAAGTGTAAAGAATATGTGGTACAACCATCATTTTAGGAGTATCTAATCCACCTCCAATGATAAATGTGAAGGGGACCCTTATGAAAGTAATGTTTGCATTTTAAGTTTTAGAGCATCAAAATGTAATTAGATAATATTGGAAATAGTAATTTAAAAACACCAAGATATTTAATTATGGATGAGCACCAACTGAAGTTAGTTATTGCAAACATTTATTGATAACAGGAGAAATTAAATTGTATAATTTCTGTTTACCGAAAATGTAGTTTATAGCCTGAAATGCTGGAATATAAATTAATCTCTTGTAAAAAGGAATCTAAAGAGGACAAAGGATTGCACACATGTAAATGAGAATGCCATCAGTGTATTCTGAAAGTTAAGTTTCAAGGGAATTGTGCTTAAATTCAGAAATGAGTGTATTAAAATGAATTTGCTCAAGACAAAGAATAAATAATAATGGTGAAAGGGGACATCCTTGCCTAGTACCTCTATGTAAACTGAAGTACGGCGCAAAGTAGCCATTAACAAAAACACTGGCACAGAGGTTCGAATATATTCATTTTATAAAAGAAATACATTTAGGACCAAAACCAAACCATTGGAGAGTGTTAAACTATAACACCAATGAATACGGTCAAAAAACGTTTCAGCATCAAAAGATAAGGCTGCAAGTGGGTCCTTATGCATTTTAGCTAATGCAAGGCTGTTTGAGAACATTCTGGCATTATCTGTGTCAAGTCTGCCCTTGATAAAATCAGACTGAACAGTTTTGATTAGAAGAGGTATAACAGTCTCTGAGCGAATAGCAAGGAATTTAGCAAAATATTTGCAATCATAGTTAGATTAGGTAGACAATTACATTTTTTTTGTAATTTAGAGTCTGATGGAGTAGTATTGTCCGAAAATAATTAAAGGAAGATGGCTTGAAAACAAGCAGAAATATCAGAGACACAAGTCACAGTGGTGTTAGTGAGTAAGTTGTGGATGGGTCCAACAGTTTTCTGTTCTGATTTAATTTTTAAGTAATTAGCCAGCATCTTACCAGCTTCAATTTTACCTCCATGATACTTAGATTTAACTTTGAGTAGAATATTACATGCCTCAGTGGTAGCAATTTTGCTACAATTAACTTAATTTTTAATTAAGTCATGTAAATCAGTAGAAGATTTGGAAGTGAAAAAAGTATGTTCCAATGTTTTAATTTGCAGAAGCGAAGCAAGGCATTTGGAGTTTAATTTTCTTTTCTTTTTTTAGCAGAAAAAACAATGGTGAAGGCTCTAAAAGAAACTTTAAAGTCATCCAAGTGATTTGGAAAAAAAGTATCAATAGATTTGTTATTTTGAAAAAAATCTGTACTAAAAGCAGTAGCTTCTCTATAAAGTTAAGATCTTGTTCGGGCAGAAACCACACACCCAAAGACAACCTGTCTTCACAACGCCATTGGTTCCTTTTAGTCAACAAAGATAGCTGCCATAATGTATTTAGTGGTGTTTGCAAATTACAGTAAAAAGGGAACAATAGCTGGTAGTAAATGCATGTGTGATCGCCTGTACGTGATGATGAAAATGTGAGTTTCCAAACACATATGTTACATTGCCTCCATAGTAACAGAATACTTACATGTTTAAGTCCTTGCTGGTACAACTTTACAGTGGACATCAAGTTAATTATTTAATTTAAATTACACAAAGATGTTCATTTGGGCACAATTATGTGTTCACCTTACAATGAATTGTATAACAAGATATGTGAAATAATCTTGTAGATGATGTATCAGTCCAAGTGACATATTAAGAACCCAGGTTAGACGTCTTGATTCGTTGTGGAATTTTTAGGCTCTTATTCAGGACCGGTGAAACACATGAAATATTAAATGGAAAATGGATAACTTAGGTATTGCTTCCATTTGAATAATGAAATTTGAGTTACCAGATCAAAATCCAGTAATTGATTGCTATGATGAAACAACATTGGGGAAATAAATGTATTTTCCACTGATGTAATGTTATCCCCTGGGTCTCCATAGACCCAAGAAAGACAGGGCGGTGCATTGTCTGGGCCAACTACTACATTCCCTACAGAGGTGGTCTCTGTAGACTTGCGCAAACAAGGGAAAACAGACTGCAATGTCCTGCGGTTCAGCCACACCGTGCTAGATCTCAGTTCATGTGAGAATGAAGAGCTTAAGTTTTGGCAGGGAGGGGGAGAAAAGGCAATTGGAGTGGTAAAAAAAGGTGGCGGAAAAGCAGGTATTGTTTCACGTGTTGTTTGCATTTGAGGTTAAGCTGTATGCAGATTATCAGAAGCTTGGTTATTTTTTGATTTCTGCAGAAGGAGAGTACATGCAGAGGGGGATTGGTGATGGGTGGTAGAAGGCCATTTCTTTCTTTATGTCATTGATGGGAGGGATGAGTAGGGGAGCTGTAATTGGATGGCAGGTCACCAGGTTTTTTATTTCAATTTGAGATTTGGGTGTTAATTTAGAGGGCAGTGGGAGTAGGTAGCAGGATGCCAGATAATTGTTCTACCTTTGGGAGGAAAGGCAATCTTATATATGACTTCACAATTACTCCTGTGCCCCTGCGTAGACGGTGAAAGCAGTTGGAGGGCGATGCATAATATAACATTAAAGATGGGTAAAAGTGAATACAAGGATGTTTGGTACCTCAGGATTCGGAGTGATATCCTAGACAACTCAAACTTCACTCTCATTACCTGTTTGATGTACCTCTGAAAACCTTGATGAAAAACATTCCAGTTATCCACTACAATGCCTCTATATTTCAATAAATTAAGGTTAAAGTATAAGTCAATACTTTTATCTGACAATATATTCAGACTGTTGTGACTTGAGTGGGAATGAAAATGGCAACATATTTGAAGGTTTGATTAAAAGAGACTATAATCAATATATTTTTCAAAACATCTTTGATTGTCTTGCTCACCATTCAAAGTAAACCTGTGAAGCTGTATGTCAGCATATTAAAATAGAAATATAGTGGCTTCAATATTTGCAATAATATTGCTATTTTGGGTGTAGATGTTCTAATATTAAGTCCAACTGGGCAATATGTTTGGTAGACAGTATATAGGACAGAATATTTTTGAATAGGAGTCGGATAAACAACCTTCGCATCAGGGGAATCCCTCGGGGCATGGAGGGACCATACATAATGACTTACTCCAGGCAGTCATGGGTGGCAACGATGCTCTCCTCTGGTGCTGGACAGGGCTTATCGAGTAGCGGTACCCGTGGAAACACAAGCCTTGTCCCTGACATCCTGACCCAGGTGCACTTTTTCACAGAGATGGAGGCAATCATCTGCGCAGCCAGGGAAAAAAATATGATTTGATCTATGGTGCACACCACATTCATATTTTCAAGGATCTTGCCCCGTCACACTGCGAAGGCGCAGAGAAATTAAGCCTGTCAAAGACAGATTGAGGGACTCGAAAATTAAATATCAGTGGGGTCATCCCTTTGCCTTGATATTCACATGGGAGGGCAAGTGCCAATCACTAAGATCCCTGAGGGAAGCCCAACAACTACTCCAACTCCAGTTGGACTCCTGTTCCCTCAGCCAAAACTCCGGACTTGCCCAGTCTAGGGCATCTCTACGACCAAGATGGTCAACTGTTTCTTGTCCTTGCAATCGGGCCCGAAGAGACAAAATGTTGCAGGAATCCAAGCAAGGCATTAAACACCACCTTAAGTCCTTAGATGGCACACAGTCCCCGTGACACTCCCAGCCTGCTTCTAACCACCCCTCTCCCACTGCACCTTAGACAAAGAAACTGGCCTCTTGGGCACCCTTGGATCATGGAAGCAGGTCGTTGTATACCTTGACTCCTTACTCCTGATAGTTCTTTTGTTCACTCGACCTATGATGGGCTGGCTGGGGAGGGCCTTGTCCCCTCACCCCGGCCACCTCCGGGCCAGGCTTAGTAGTGGGGGATCCCCGCTTCTTTGGAAGAACCTTCACCCCCTCCCTGGAGTTACAGAGTGGGCCAGCCTCTGGATGAGGAGACAACAGCTAATAGCACGAACATGATGGCACACCCTGCCATTCAACTGGTCTACACGAGGAGTGACTTTCTCAGAGCTACCTTGGGTCATACCAAATGGGCGGTCCAGTACTAGAATGGACTACTGTGGCCCAGTTGGCCTCCCTTCTGTTCATTTTTAGGTTGAGCATTCGAGACCTGTTGTTACCTCACTTGTTGGCTTAAAGCCATCCCCCTGCTTTTGATTTGTTTATTTCAGTGTCCCTAAAAATCCTTGCATGCTAGTGGGCAGTCCTGTCTCTTTGTCCCCCCCTTTTTGATTTGTTTCCTCCCACTCAGCAGGGACTAACTACTATATTATTACACTTTGCTTGTTTATTCGTGGTTTGAGGAACTATTTTTTCCCTTTGTTTCCTGTTTCTGTTGCAGTAGTTGAGTGTTCGGCTTCTGCACCCCTAGCTGCTTCAATATATAGCATTTTTCTATGCCTACGTGTAAACTGGGCAAAAAAGGGGTGTGTGTTCCCATCGTGCATCACTGTTATGACTAGGAACTGCCAGCAAGGATGCTTGTGCCTCCCACTGCTTTTATCTGCAAGCCATTACACAAGCCAGCTCTTTTGCACTCATCAGGCAGCAGCCCTAGGTGAACATATTCTCTTCAAATGCCTCCAGCCGCTACTATCCTTAAACTGTTCCTTGTGCAGGTACACTCACACGCTTTGCCCAGCAGCACCATTACAAAGCCGTGATCACAGCACTCTTCTATATATATATTTCAGTGGTGGATCAGTAACCAGGCAGAAGAACTAATAAAAAATAACTTTTTCATTTTACTAATATGTATTAGCTTATTAGTGGTTGTGTTTAATTTCTGGTTTTACTTAGTTGTTTTTTCAGTGTGTATTAGAGCACCCCGGTAGATGGATGTTGCGCTTTATAATAATGAATAAATCAAGTGTGGCATCATCATCATTGAGTTCTTCTGTCAGCACTCTTGTTGATTTTGTTAGGCCTCCGTACCCGAGGCAGTCATTTACATTGCAAGACTCATTGTGGTCCTCTAAGAGTATTTCACTGGGTTAGCTTGATAACATTGATGCACCATCATGTAAGTGATGCCACCTCTCCTTTACTTACAGTGACTTTCATTTGTACAGATCTCTTTAAATATTTTACAGGTACGTGGGAGAGCTCCAATTGCTAAGTTGCTGTTATTGTAAAATGAACTTTTTATTTTATTTCTATTGAAAAATAGCTGCATCCATTCTGAAAGAGAAGCAGAAATTGTACCGAGCATGCCAACAACTTGGAGCGGAGAGCACATTTGATATCATAAAATGCTTTTTTAAATAAAATGGATTCTGTTTCAAGATGGCCATTGTTCAATTTGCTTCTCATGGAAACTGCGTCATGGACCAGAGTGGGACAGAAGTCAACATGATGGCAAATGCAGTCCTTTTATTATTTTAATGATAGTTTGTTCTTTGTATCCTTCCCGCACCAGTGAGCGTCGTTGTTTGTTCTGTGCAAGTAAATGATTGAGCACAACATGTTTCCTTCCAGGTTTTGGAGGCCTTGCCACCTCATCATCTTCTAAGCCATTAAAGCGGTTCTTTGCCAAGGAAGAAGGCAGCAGCAGAGACTCTAGGGAATATTATAGGGACAGTATTTGCACTGCATAGTGATCTTTGGGTTTTCTAATATAAAATGGATAGAATTGCTCTTTGGAGAATTTGTTGGTCTGTTGCTGGTGTTTCCCAAGCTGCGAGGCATTGCACTTGGGGCTAGAGTACAACAAAATCAATAATAGTATGGTTGTGTTTGGTGCACTTTTGGACTTAATTGCCTGTATTCAGATGGGACTAAGCATGGCAGAATTTTGTGAATTCGCAATTCGCGAATTTGCGGATTTGCGAATTGGCAATCCGCAAAATTCCCGAAATCGCGTAAATTCGCGGATTTTTTTATTTTTGCGTGTTGGTGGGTGTTCGCGAGGCGTTTTGCGTGTTTGCGGGTGTTCGCGAGGCGCTTTGCAATTTCGCGGGGTTTTTTTTTTGCCTGCTTAATCACTGTCACCCTCTCGTTTTTTATGCCCATCTGCCCTCTGTACCACTCGTTTCTGTGCCCTTCTGCCCTCTGCCCCACTCATTTTTTGTCCCCTTCTGCCCTCTGTCCCACTTTTGTACCCTTCTGCCCTCAGCCCCACTTAGACCCCACTAAGAATGGCGCCGGCAAGCTGCCAGCACCATTCTAAAAGAGCTAGAAATAGCTTCAACAGGAAGCACATATAGATAAAGTAAAGCAGGTGCTCCAGTTGAAGGTCAAATTAAGTTACACAATCATTAATCACCCCAAGTTTGGGGTGACTAATGATTGTGTAACTGAATTTGAACAGCACCTGCTTTACTTTATCTATTAGAGCTTCCTGTTGAAGCTGACTTTTGTAACTATTTTAGAATGGCTCTGGCAGCTTGCCAGCACCATTCTAAAAGAGTTACAAAAGTCAGCTTGAACTTTTGACCCAATCCGTTCCGCTTGCGGATTTTGCGGGAAATTCGCGAATCTCGCGGATTGCGAATTTACCGAAAATCAGAGAAATCCGCGAGCGGAACGGATTTTCCGCCCATGCTTAGATGGGACACTTGGCATGATATAGGATGTACAGATGTTTCCAGCACATTTTGTAGCAGAACGTTCCTTTTCACTGGCATGACCTGTGTGATATTCTGCCCTTTGAGGCTTCACAAGTGTTCCTCTCCCAACCTTCCGGGGTACAGACCTGAGTTTGCTCTCAAGAGATTCCATAACCAGCATGTCATACTAACCGCCAGTTCAAAGTGTTGAATTTTCATATCTATCGCTTGCACATAATTGTTCCGAGTACCAATATTGTAGACATTGGGGAGAACACGGTAAGGTTTCTGCTACCCATAATTTTCAATGCCATTTTGCACTGCTGTTGTGAGTTAAGCAGGGTGTATGTGGGTGGACCTTTACCCTCTTGGATGGTTTTCATACCTGTTTTTTTGCTTCAGATACAATGTAGTGGGAGGCTTGCAAGTAGTCCAGACCACTGGCAATTACTGAGTAGCATTTACAACCCAATGTTTTTGAAGGTATCTCAATGTACACAAAGGCCTGCCTTAAGGAAATCTCTGCTAATCTCTCTCCTCGTGGGAAGCACAGTCTGAGCTGCCAAATGAGGCCACCTTCAAAGAGAAACATGAGCAATTCAAGAGCAGTTAACCTCATCTGTTGGGTGCAGCTTGGATCCTGCGGGATAGTCAGCAAGGTACTCAAGTCTGGGAGCACTCTTGCACTTATGGCAAATGTTGTTGATAGGAATGCCTGCAAATAGTATCACTGGCAAGCACTGTACATAGCATTCAAAACCATTGTTTTTGCTACTGTAGCACTCCAGAAATTGTGAAGGTTTCATCATTTTAACCAGTTTTACACCCTATCCGCTTACTGCCAAATATTCTTTCTGTACTGTTGTGAGTAGAGTGAGCTCCCATGTTGAGGCGCTCTGGGATGCACATGGTTGGCCGTGTTCAAATGTAGTCCTGCTAGTAATTCTGTTCTCCCCCCTCAAGCAGCTGTTGACTACCATGGATATGGACTTGTTGGTTTGGGAGGCATATCAAATGATGGAAAATGTTATTGTTATCAGTGCTACAAGAATCTATTCTAATGGTAAAAGAAATATGTATCAAATTTGTCTACCATATTTAGTGTTTTTTGTTTTATATTGTTGCTTACTTGTCTCATAAAATGTTATGAAAAAATCTAAATCTTAAAACTAAATGGACTGCACAAGAAATTAGTTACTAACCAATATCAGTTTGATTTGTTAGAAAAGATCTGGAGATTAAATTGTTAACTGTGGAACCAGTAGACTTGGGTTTTAATTTGAACTCTCTCCCCTGACTTCATTTTGTGATCTTGGGCACATCTGGTAATCTTATTTAATGTAAATCCTCTCTGAATAGTTTGAAGAAGATGCAGGCTAAAGGGACTCCCTCCACTTGCCTGGGTATTTTGTGGCATACCTAGTGTTTAGTGTGACCCACAACACAATTCCACCCCATACAATTCACCACCACACAATTCAACACCACCCAACATAATTACACTCCACTAATTACACTCAAGGCAACATGATTCACATCAACAGAAATACAACCCACAAAAAAACACTGTAAAAGATGTAGCAAGAATTCCCATAAATTCACCCCACGCTATGCCACATAATTCCAATCATCATAATTGCACTCAATAATTCCATGCCACACAATTCAAGTCGACACATAGCTATTCCACACCACATAATTTGACAACAAACCACATAATTCAGCTCACCTACGCAATAATATAACACACCATATATTGTCAATTCACACCACAGAATTCAACATCATGCCACTAAATTCAACAGCACACCACATAAATAAACTACATTACATACCAATCCATGACACAAAATACCATTACACATAATTGCACCCCATAACACACAATCCCACTTCACATAATTCCTATACACTCAATACCACATAATTACTATCCACATAATTACCCGCACAGCATGCAATATAATACCACAAATAATCCACTCCACACCACACAATTCCACAGCTAACAAGCTAACCCACATAATTCCACTCCATACCACAGAAATCCACTCTACTTCATAACACATGAATAAAAGAAATGTTAATTTACTGTGCAACAGCTCTAGCTCTCGTTTAACTTTTAGTATGCAAGACCGCCTATATTCAAACTGTTATGTACTCTTTTTTGCACCCACAGCTGCCGAGAAACATGGGAAAGGTCCTATTTGTACTACTAACCAGCATTTGAAAACACTTCTATGGCAAAAAGGACATGCTTTGAGGCCTTCCAAAGTAGGACAAACGTTGCCCATCTTTCTCCTCTTCCCCTTCTTACTCCAGTAGGATAGCATTAGAACTTAAGCGGTAAGGTTGTTTCTAACTAGCCCGCTCCTCTCCACATTCATTCTTCTCTTCTCCAGAAACTGTAAATTTGGACCATCTGGTACTGTGCTTGGCTGCTGACTGACACGTTTGAACTCTTCTCTGATTGGTTTTGGACTAAGGCCAACTTGCTTCCTTCTACTGTAAGAATGCCCCCTATAAATGTGCTTTGTTCAAGCCCCCAGTTGAATTCATGAACACAAATACTGCTGGGGATTAACTCTGCATGCTTTTGTTTTGATATTTGGACAAGTCTCTGAATATTAAAGGTTTTGTACATTTGTGCGCAATCAAAATCTGCCTTACATGGTAAATGTGTGTCATCATTTTTAAACGTGGAAACACAATCCACACGAATCCGCTCCACACCATGCCACATAATTTCAACCAGCATAATTTCATTCAGCACCACACTATTCCTTGCCACACAATTCTGCTCTAAACATTTCCATTCCGCACCACATAATTTGTCAACAAACTACATTTTTCAACTCAACAGCACAATTACACACCACATATATCCAATCCACACAATTCCACATCATGCCACATAATTCAACTGTACACCAAATATTTAAACTCCACAACACAAAATGCCATTCCTCATAATAACACTCTAACACACAATGCCACTTCACAAAATTCCTTTACAGTGCAAACCACATAATTACAATCCACATATTTCCACTACCCACCATGCCACATAATTCCACTACACAAATCCACTCCACATAATTCCACCACACACCACTCCACAACTAACAATTCTAAGCCATGTAATTCCTCTCCACACCACAGACATCCACTCCAATTCAAAACACATGTGTAAAATACATTCTCATTTACAACACCAATATCTCTAAATCTCACAAATGCGAGACAAAGTTGCATTGCAAATGCTTGTTACTACTTGTTTCCCTTCTTCCCCGTTCATTCCTGTTGAGTCTCCTGCAAGTGGTGGAGAGCACTCTTTTGTGTCATCCGGTCTCTTCAAGACGGAAGCTGCATAGTTCCATAAGGAACACGATACAGGAAGCAGATCTCATGAATGTGCTTTCTAGCATATGATACACTCTGAAGTTGCACACCTTTAACTGGGTCGGAGGCGCTGCCACTAAGGGTAGACGGGTAACACACTGAGCTGTACACTACTTCATACATAAACAATTATGGCGCAAGTTAAATGCCTTTCCCTTAACATGAAAGGGCTTAATGCCCCCAACAAGCGGTGGCAGGGCTGAAACTACCACCTGATCCAAGACCCAGATATCATCTGCTTACAGGAGAACCATCTTTTACGGGCAGATACGCAATGCTTGGCACACCCCACATATCTTACTCAAATATGGGATTCCTCAGTATCCAAAACAGCAGGGGTGGCTATCCTCCTTAAAATGGGCATATATATACTTGGATCTCGAATACTGCTATACAAAGAGGGACGTAATGTGAAGCTAAAGGTACTAACAAGCCCCTCACATTGATCAACATTTATGCCCCCAATCAATCTCAAGACACATATATCAGGAGCCTACTTAAATATCTGGCCTCTCAGGAGGTGGGTCTGCTTCTTGTTTGGGGGGTCTTTAACTTAGTCTGGGATCCCCATCTCGATTGTAGCGCAACCTCCTTTCAGGACACTGGGGTCATATCTGCAGTGCTTAAGCAGGACCTCAAGGCCTTAGGCATAGCTTACGAGTGGCGATATGCAGAACCCGAAGAGAGAGACTATACCTTTTTCTCTCAAGTCCACCACTCAAATTCCCATATAGATTATTTCTTCAAATCTCATTCACTCATTTGGTCGCTGGAATCGGTGACTATATCTGACATATCTATATCAGATCACGCCCACCTAGAGATTATGTTGGGAGGCATGGGAGACATTTCACGCTCTGCTCCCGGTTGGAGCCTTCCTCCGCACATCCTACGTGACCCGGTCAATATAGCAGAATAACACCAGGCAATCCAAACGTACTTTGAAATTAATTATCTCCTTGACACTGATGGTCATACCCTCTGGGATGCCTTCAAGCAACCATTTGAGACGCCATCATCTTGATCTCAATTGCCCGAACACGGGATTCCAGTTTGGTAGAAGCAGGCATCACCAGAGATATTAGGGTGCTGGAGAGACATGAGCATACAATGTTGTCACGGCAATGCCAAAAACAACTGGCCTTCCTTCGAAGCCAACTAAAAGCGATCTGTGTACATAAAGCCAAACACTCCCTCCTTGCTCTGAAGGAAAAATATTACAAAGGGGGCAATAAGGTGGGTTCCCTACTGGCCCGTCGACTCCGTATGCGTATATCTCGCAACCATATTGCCAGGGTTGAGACTAACATGGACACATGGGCTCCCTCGGAAACAAACAAACAAGAGGCATTTAGCACTTTCTTCTCTGCTCTTTATAGCCAGGGGAAAATTGTCCAAGAAAAGATTGAGACATTTCTTCCTTCGTGTGATTGGTTGCAACTTGACCCGTTTCATGCCCAACAACTGAAAGATCCGTTCATCCTAGAAGAATTTCAAAAAGCATTGAAAACCTTCCTGCTGGGAAAATCTCCTGGCCCTGAAGGCCTCATGATTTCTTTCTATTGCTTGTTCCTTCGTCAGCAGCATGCCCCCGTACTCTGGTCATTTAACTCCTACTTCGACACAACTAGTGTGACCCCTACCATGTCCAGGGAAGAGATAGCACTCATCCCTAAGCCAGGGAAGGACCCAATGTCCTGCCCCTCCTACAGCCCCATCTCTCTGCTCAACCTGGATGCTAAACTATATACCCCTTGCCACCTCTGCGCTTCGTCCCTGCAATACAACCTCTAGTGATTAGCATATGTCAGTGAGGTGCATTCAAGGGCACATCATTTGGAAGTGACAAACACAAGATTGCACTATTTACAGACAACCTACTTATTACCTGACCGATCCCGCGAGCTCTCTGCCTGCGCTGCTTGATATGCTCTATTTGAACGTATCTCAAGGCTAAAGATTAACTTGCTTGTACTGCGTTTCAGTGGGCTCATTAATCGATTCGGTACTTGGGCCTTAATATCACGGCCATGCTAGACTCGTGGACCCATGCAAACTGGCCGGATTGCAGACACTCCGTTAGGGAAGATCTCAGGAGCTGGAAATCCCTTCCCATATCATGGCTTGCCGCCTGAATGTGGTTAAAACGTCCATATTACCCAAGAGTTGTATATCTCTTCCAAGCACTCCCGATGCTCATTCCGCAAGGGGATATTATAAGCCTTCAGAAAGGTTCTCCAATAGGCTCTTAATGTTGCCAGAAGACCGGGGGAGGGTCTTGCCTGTCCCAACCTTCTCGTCTACTACTGGGCGGCACACTGCATTATATTTCGGAGTTTGTGGTTTGTGAAAGTGAGAAACGTTGGTTTCACATGGACAGGGCAGTGGCATGCCACCCACTGTGAGACTTGGCCTGGTTGCCAAAAAGAGCCTGGCCGCGCAGTGCCTACACGCCACCCCAACGAGAACGGTCCTGGATATATAGATATATGGGTAAAGTAGCAATTAGCCGTGGGCTCACTACCTTCCCATCCCCAAATACGCCACTTGCCCACAATCCTGGCTTCCCTCCAGCCCTACAGCCCAGCTCTTTTTAGACTTGGGTAAGCGGAGAGTGTTGCACGATCACTGATCTCTGTGAGGGAGATGTCTTTAAATCTTTTGACCAATGCAGGCAGAAATTTCACCTTCCAGCTACGGCGCACTTACAATACTATCAAATTCGGCACTGGTTACATTCCCTCCTAAATAAGCAGGGAGCCATGCGCCAACAGACCCAATTCGAAACACTGGTATGCTCCTTTGAAGGCTCACAAGGACTGATTTCACGCACTTATCAGGTCTCTCTGCACTTTAACCCTCTGTCCCCTCGCCCACATCAACAAAAATGACACATAGATATTGCAGAAAATGCCCCTTCGAAACAATGGGAACAGCTCTGGAGAGACATTCCCAACACCTACGAAGGCATTGCGCAACAAGAGGCAGCATATAAAGTTTAGACCTGTTGGTATTACACTCCACTTCGCCTACAGAAAATGTTTCCCACCTCCAAATCCCTGTTCTGGCACTGCAAGACTGACACAGGTTCGTTCATTCACATTTGGTGGTCCTGTCCACTACTGACACTTTTCTGGAAGGAGTTGTTGAGCCACACCAAAGATGTAGTGGGGTTCCCTATACTGAGTGCGCAGGGGATCCCGATCTTTGGTCTCCGACCTCAAACCCTCGAAGCTATGACCCACTTGCATTGGTATTTGATCCTTCATATGCTAGGGGCCGCAAAGCTGGTCATTGCACTGCATTGGAAAAAAGCCCTGACCCATCCGTCTCAGGCGTGGCTCCCCCAACTCTGGCACACAATAGCGATGGAGCTCTTTTCCAGTTGCCTTGCGCACTCTGACATCAAATGTGCAACACTTATTCAATTATTCAAAAATTGTATACTTCTGCGAGGGGCAGACCTCCCAGATTGAATTAGAGCAGGACAAGGACTTACTTTTTCTCCAGCGTTCCCCTCTACTTTTCCCTCTCCACTAACATGGGTGCACACGACAAAACAGCGTTAGGGATAATCTCCAAGCATTGTCTTTATGGGATCTCTTCCCCAACCTTCATTCTTTCGCCCACCCTATGTTGTTCTCAGTTTTTTTCCTTTTTTCTTTTTCCTCTCTTGTTGTAGCTTGGCAAAACAGCTCCTGATAGAAGAAGTCACTCTATTGCCTATGCCGTTAAATATTACAAGCATTCTCACCCATGATCGACTTTAACACCTTGTGGCTATTGGGCCCGGGCAGGGCGCCGTGGTCTTTGAGCACCGAAAGGCACTATATTTGACCTGTCAGTATGTGATATGTTTGTAAGACTATCGCCTTTAATATCAATGTAGATGTTATAAGGGTGTATTCAAATGTGAAGGTCATAAAATAGATTTCAAACAAAAAAGTTTGCTATACTAGTCCTAGGATATCCTAGCTATGGCATGGATGCAAGTAAATGTTGAAATTAGAGTCTGTCATTATACCTAGTAAGGAGCTATAGCCTTTGGTTGAGAGAACAGCTGTTGTAAAATGTCCACATATTTAGCACAATTCCTGAAAATCCCAGGTGACCTGATGTTAAAACAAAAAAAAGGATGCCTGTGTACAGGTACTTTCTTCCTCAGCCCAAACAAATGGTTTAAGCAAGAGTCTTCTTTTCTGATCTGGGCAAGAACACAGAAAGTAAACCCATGATTATTGATTTTTCTGACATAACTTGCAGGCTTTTGACACTCGGTCCTGCCCAGAGTGGATTAAATTCCCTTATTGGTAGAGCAAGCAGTGTCATGTAAAGTATATGGGCACTTGATGATGGGTTAATTTTGTCCATGAGATAAGATTGTTGTTTTTCTGCGTGATAGGACTCTTTTAAAGGCTGTGCCACCACAGAATTATCAACCGCTTGTAGATCATGAGCCCATGAAGCCACATTTGCTTGTTTGTTAATTGTTGTCTTCAATACAGAGTATAGAATAGCACTGTCCCCAAAGGCAGTTTCTCCAAATTCAAGTGTCAAGATCGCTTCTTTTCATTGCCAAGACCAAGGATTACCAGGACTTTCATAGAAGGTTCTGGAAAGGCTTTTTTTATGGGGTTCTTAGAGGCCATCCTGCATTTGATGTAATATTTTAGCAGGGATGCCTTACACTTAAAAGATTTAGTTATTAGCTCCAACTCTAGACCCATCCTGGAACATCAAGCGTATTGCAGTTACTGAAATCATTTCTTGTATGCTCTACAGTGACATAGGTCTAAGGTTGTATCTAGTGCTCTGGGATAGGCATAATGACCATACTGAAGTGCTGGTGTCAAAGTTTCCTTCATTACCCTTAAAATTAGGGCTACAGAGTTGCTGCTTTGTAAACTATTTAGTTGGCCAATCCAGTATGTAATAGCAGCCACCTTCTTTTTAAGATCAATTATTTGAGCAACATACGCCAAAATACTTGCAATGTTGCGCTGTGGTGATGGTCTTACCGCCCAATGCCACGTCGCCGTCTTCCTACATCTCGAGCTGCTAAAAATTACAAACTTTAGTTTTGACCTGGTTCACCAGTAGATGGTTAACACCAGTAGATGGTTAACCTTGTTAAATCTACTCAAAATGAACCCTTTGCAAAACTGACTTAGTGTGATCCATGACCAAAATATCACCGGTATATTGAATTGTTTGCAGAGTGGTGGAGCTTAGCTCTGGAGGAACCAAACTGCTGGCATCCAGTGTCTTTCATAGATCAGCCTTGTATAGATTGAACAACATGGGGGCCAAAACATACCCCTGTTTTACCCCTCTTTGGTGTTAACTTTTTGTGTGACGGTCGATGGGCCAGCTTTGCCCGGCATCCATGTATATGTGTGTAAGGAATTGATTGCACTTAGAAGCTTTAACGGCATGCC
The DNA here is from genome assembly GCF_964263255.1 of Lissotriton vulgaris. Classification (NCBI taxonomy): domain Eukaryota; kingdom Metazoa; phylum Chordata; class Amphibia; order Caudata; family Salamandridae; genus Lissotriton; species Lissotriton vulgaris. Next base: position 1,510,093,400 of record NC_141691.1, on the reverse strand, counting down.
CTGTGCTTCAAGCTTCCTCCAGAGGGTGACAATGTTCAACCTGTCAAAAGCTGCACTATAATCTACAAGGTACCATAAGAGAGGTAAGCAGTTCTTCTAGAGGGCATGATGCCTGAGGACTGATAGTGCTTGGATGTTGTCTGTAGTAGATATTATAGCCCTGAAGCCAGATTGAAAAAAGGAAGAATGCCTTCCTCAGCTACCCAAGCTTTAAGTCATTCTAGTAGACTTGAGGCATATATGACGGCCATGACTCCGCGCAGCGGACGCGCTCAGCGGTCACGCCGCAGTCACGCCGGAGTCAAGCCAGAGTCCAGCCCGTCTGCGCCCATCCGCGCACAGGCCAGGCGCAGGACCAGGGACCCTGCTAAAAATGTCATACCCAGGAGTTATGATAGACAAGATCTGCTTGCCTTACAAGCAAAGGCCTGCTGTGATTCACATAAACTCGATCCCTCAGACTGGGCAGGCCCAGTGAGCTGCCAGTCCTGCCACCACACTTTTCTGTGGTCTCAAGTTTCGGCCTTCTCAACACCCCATGATAGCTTTAAGGCAGCCCTAATAAATGCTAGATCTGTGTCGAAGCATGCCCAGCATAATCAGGACCTATTGATAGACGACAATTTAGATTGTCTCTTCATTACGGAGACATGGCTCAAACCCTGGTGCACCCCTGATGTGGTACACGCCCTGCCTCCTGGATATTGTATACAAAGAGTAGATAGAGGGAATGAACAACGGGGTGGAGGAGTGGCCATTATATGTAGGGACACCCTCAGCTGCTCGGCGATACCGCTGCAAGAGCTAACGGATGCGGAAGGGATGGGTTTTATTATCAAAATTAATGACAACTTCTGCTTCTCGGGGGCTTTGATCTATCGCCCACCAGGACCTTGCACAGGCTTTCTGGGGAACATCGGAGAGGTGCTCAGCCCACTGATACTTAGGTATTCTAATTTTACTTTGATGGGTGATATAAACATCCATCTAGAGTCCGCAACAGATGCACCTGCTGTCTCCTATCGGGAAACCATGGAGGTCTTAGGCCTCACTATTCGAGACACCCAAGCCACCCATGAGGCGGGTCATACGATTGACTGCATTGCCACTAACTTAGACACTTTGACAACCGACCCCCTTAGACCCCAAACTTGGACTGACCATATGCTGATCCCTTTTATGCTTCCTCTTGCGTCTAACGGAAAGAATGATCATGAAAAAGAACGCAGCCAGGCCACAAGGGATGAATGGAAAATTATACTGTCCCACCCAGAACTAATAACCATGGCCAGGAACTGTAGACCCCAGCTGGCAGAACCTGCAAATCCCACTATTTTTAGAACATGGATGAATGATCTGAAAGGTACGGTTGGGCAGGGAAAAAATAGAACGAGGTGTGATAGAAAGAAAACATCTGCACCCTGGTTCGATCGAGAACTCAAAAATAAACAAGGGGAGCTTAGAAGAGCTGAACGAAGCTGGCAAAAAAATTACTCTAGCACAGAACGTAGCAAATACAAAAGGATAAAAAGTGCCTATCATGCGCTAATTAAACAAGCTAAAAAGAGGTATTTCTCGTCGGCAATAGAAACAGCCAATAGCAAACATAAGGAAATATTTAAAATTGTAAACGGTTTTAATAAACCTAAATGTCTAGCGCAGGCTATCCCGCCCTCGCAGACACTCTGTGATAAGATCGCAGACTTTTTTGAGGGAAAAGTACAGGGTCTGACAAAGGACTTCGATGTCCCCATATTAGAGCCAAGAAAAGAGGGTGACATAGTGAGACAAGGGGCCACTCAGTTGACAACTTTCCAACCAGTTAGTCTGAGTAATCTTGGCAACAAAATCTGGATCCCCTTTTGACCCATGCCCAGTTAGACTCCTACACCTCATTGTGGATATTGCTAACCCAGTAATAAATGCCATTGTCAACACCTCACTGTCCATGGCCAATGTCCACCCAGAGTGGAAACTGGCAGCGGTGAAACCACTGCAAAAAAAAACAACTCCCCGACCCCACCACATTGTCAAACATACGACCCATCTCACTACTTCCGGCCCTGTGCAAAATCACAGAGTCAATTGTAAACAAACAGCTTTCACGCTTCTTGGAAGATAGTGAAGTATGGCACCCTAACCAAGCAGGTTTCAGGACCCAACATTCCACGGAATCAGACCTCCTGTTTACTACAGAAACTATCCGCTCAGCCCTAGACCAAGGCAAGAAGGCCGTCCTGATTTTATTAGACCTATCGGCGGCCTTCAACACGGTCTCACACGCCATCCTATTAGACCGGCTAATAACATCTGGTGTTACAGGGACAGTACTTGAGTGGTTAAAATTTTTTTTAAGTGACAGGAGACAAGTGGTGACCCTGGGGGAATTCTGCTCCAGTGAGAAATCGCTGTTGACGGGAGTTCCTCAGGGATCAAGCTTGAGCCCGACCCTGTTTAATGTTTATACTGCACCTCTGATAAAGCTGATATCGTCATTTGGCATAGACGCTATAGCCTATGCCAACGATACACAACTGATCCTGGTAATGGATAAGGATAACCAGGCCTGGGAGGAAAAGCTCAAAGGTTGCCTAACGGCCACTTTTGAATGGATGCGCCTAAATCACCTGAAATGCAACACAGGAAAAACGGAGATCGTGCCAATAGGCCCAAAAAACGATTTCATCCCAAGACTATGGTGGCCAGAAAAGGCCGAAATACCACCTCATACTACCAACTCGGCCCGCAAACTGGGGGTGTATTTCGACTCTGACCTGTCTTTCAGACAACAAGCGGCTAGAGTGGCAGGCATGTGCTTTGGGGTGATAAAGGGACTGAGAAAGTTCTTTGATTTGTTGCCCTTCAAGCAAGAAAAACAGTTACGGTTGCACTAGTAACATCGCGCATCGATTACTGTAATAGCCTCTACGCTGGTACAAATAAAGCTGTCACACACAAACATCAGATGGTGCAACATGCAGCAGCGAGGTTGGTTCTGAAATGGCCGAAAAGATCATCAGCAACCAAAGCCCTCAATGCACTACATTGGTTGCCCATAACAAAAAGGGTCTTGTTTAAAGTTCTGCTAATTACCTTTAGAGCTATTCATAATCTAGGCCCGTTATACCTAAGGAAAAATTTAGCAGATACTGTCCAACTACAGCACTACGTTCCTCAACTGCCAAACTGCTTACCGTCCCGGGTTTTAGACTTAAAACCCGAGGGGGCAAATCCCTGGCGGTATTGGGTGCAAAAGCATGGAACACTCTCCCCCCACATCTGAGAATATTGGACAATGAAACAGACTTCCCCAAACATCTAAAAACCTGGATCTTTAATCTCCAAGAAACAACTGCCAGAAGCCTAGTGTAATCTTGGTCTTGGTCAAGTAAGCATAGAGACTACCTAACATCTGGTGGTCCTCTCTCGGGCGCCTAGATGCTCCTTGGAGCGATTGTTGCGCGATACAAATTGGCATTTACATTACATTACATTACATATGTGTGCCTCAATATCTAATAGGTCAAACAATCTGTGGTTTGCAGCTAGCGTCCAATATCCATTTTTAAATATGTGGCATAAGATAGATCCTCTGCAGGCCTTAGGGATGATGGTGTATTGAAAGGAGTAATTGTAGAGCGCAAACAGCACCCTAGGGCAACCACCTATTTTTTCAGATTGCACATTTTTAACATTCATTTTTCACTTTCTCTTCCTCAGGTCAGGGTGGGCCTTAGCGCGCCCTTACCGCAGAGGTTTAACTCTTAGGTCCTGACAAATGCAGGGGAAATTCACACCATGATTGCAGAAACATGTTGACCCCACTAAATGAGAAGTAGCTGAACAATTTATTTAGCCTCCTTCCCACACCCTGTTTTTAATGTGTCTGATTAGCCACTTAATAAAGTTATTTTGGACACAATCTAGAAATCCTTAAACCACACTATCACTTTTTCACCGATCACTACATAAAAAAACGGCTCTGCAGTAGTTCTGGCGTCGAAGCACACCGGAGAGGTACTCGGCCTCTCCCGGTGGGGCCCGATGATGAAGCATGTTGTCACCAACTAGGTTGGTGAGTGAGGGCTTTCTAAATAATCCAATATGATTTTTTCCCATGCTCCGTTTCTTCTTATGAAGTAGTCACACTCTTTGGTTGTTTATACTGACTTGAATATCCATCAGGGCTGAGACATAAAGCCCAAAGATGTATGTGTGTGCTTCTCCTGCCACCTCACCACCTGATGACCACCTCTTGTCGGATTATATCACACCTCTCTTTGGTTTAGCAAATGTATCTCAATATCCCAGCTTCTTTTTCCACCTGTCGTTCCCTTAAGGATGCTCTGTGCCATCTTCCGTAAGAGTGGATTCAGTAGGATATATGGGTATTTTGGGGGCGTAGGTTTATTCAAGTCTAAATCCCAATCTGCAAAGATCTTTTTTCTCCCACACTGCTTCCCTCATGGCCCCATCCTCCAGGCCGTTCTCAAAGCCGCCCCTGTGGAGTTTAAGAGTGGAGGATCACACTGTATCGATAACAAGTCCTCCAAAGTGAGATGCTTAGGAGCAGGGATGTAGCAACACAATATCAGCAGGTTCCCACGTTTGAGCATATCTTGAGGTTCCTGAGGACAGTTTCTGGGTATAAAGATTATTTCTGGAGGGATGCTGCCCATTGCCCACAGTCAACCTAAATTGCCTGGTTGTAAAGGCTCCATATTAGTTAGCTTGGGAGCCCAGTGTTCCCTCACAAACCCAGATGTATTAGAATTGTGTAGTTGGCCACAATTCCCCTTCCGCTGCAAGTGGCTAACTGCTAAATTACTACTAGAAATTACTGCAGCCGCATTGTCTAGCTTTTAGGGTATAGTGCCATCGCTCCCGCAGAGGCAGCCCGAGTTGTGGTCCCAAGGATGAGGGCCTAGGATAAATCTGACCTGTGCATACCTCCTGTTTACTTTTGTCCTTAGAACTTTGAGGATCACCTTGGCACTGATCCAGGGTGTCAGGCAGAAAGCCTTAAGCAAGGGCAGAACCTGATACCCTGAGATCAGATTCTGTGGGCAAATTGACCTGTGTGGTTGCTTCATTGGAGCCAGAGAGGCTAGGCAATCCCAAGTCTTTGGGTGTTGTCTACCGAGACTTTGACTTGCTTACTTGCCTAAGTATAAGAAACAAGTTGGTAAGATTACACAGATATGGTTTGGACATTGCACTTTTTATTAGGTGTTGATTCTTTGTCTGCTTTTTTAAGGTCTTTTTTGCCCACCCGGAGAGACTTGCAATGGCAGGGATGGCCGCTGATTTTTCACTTTGGTGGGTCAGGTCTTAGCCTTGTATGGCTGTAGAAACACTGGTCATCAAACTCCTACCCTGTTCTGCCTTCCCTGCTTGATTAACAGGACCAGCACATTACTTCATGCAGTCCGGTGTGAGCTCAGTTAACAGTAGCTCGTGCCCCGCTGCAGAGGCTACCTGGTTTGCCAACATTGGTTACTCCGGGACACAGCTTGCTACCTGTGGTGGAGTCTAAGAGCTTACAGAATTAGCCTTGGTGACCTCCACCAGGACACTCAAAACCTGTGGAATGGAGCTTACCTTAGGAATAATGGGAGAACATGGGCACATTTTTTCATTTTCTAGGGCACTTAATATAAATCCCAGCCAAGGTAATTTGTTCCCTAGGTCTGCCAGGTATGTTACAAGTGACTGGAGTAAATCAAACTGTAACTCCATTTTTCTAGATTGCAAAGAAGAGCCCTGGCTATTGTATCATGCAAGGCACTTATGTTCGGCAACGCTGTGTTCTTTATAGAAGCTGGATCTGAGTCAAAGATGTTGTTACACCCCCACCGATAAAAATTGATCAGAGAGGTTGCCCAACTCCTAATCTATATTGCTCTCCTGTCTGGCCGTAGATACAATAATAGTAGATGAATTAGTTGCTATAAAGGGATTGACTCTTGGAAAGACATCCAGAGTAATTAGTACCAAGAATTTGGGCTGCTTTAGTGATATTATTAGTAATGGATTCTGTAAATTGATTTCTGGCTACATAGTTGGTGATATTAGAGGTCGTGGGCATACCGGTGCCATCTTGCACCCCTTTGGCCTTATGTAAGCTTCGGCTAAAGACCTTGAGGGTAACCAGTGAGCCTAACACCAATTTATTGCAGCTTAATGGTCCCACTGAAATGTTTCCACAAATTCCTCAATTGTTAACTTTGGACATGATTGTGAGCATCGATTGTTAAGGCCTTCTACCAGTAAAGAATGGCAACTGAGGCCATGTAAACTGGTTATCAGACAAAACCCAGGCCCTGGGCCAATGAGATCAGAGGTGGATGAGGACATCCGGAGACAGTTCTAAGGGTACACTGGTGGTCTGGAAACAACTCCTAATTGACCCTTGGGTAGAACAGGTCAACCACCCTGCAGTACCAGTAACAGTAAGCGACTCACTGTGGGCCTCACACTCCTTTTGTGGTGATTTTTCCAGCTCCTGTCCTGTTTCTTTCTGGTTAACCCAGAGTAATTTCTTTCACCCCATTCACAGCTTAGCAGGTACTTGTTTCGATTCATTAACATGAGGCGTAACAGGCAGACAGGCGAGGGCTCCTAGATGGCTGCTTCGGCATCAGGTTATGTCTGCTTCCTCTCCAGCTGATTCCAATTTGGGGAGCAGATCACAGGCACCTAAGGGCACACAAGCCACACTGACGTAATCTCAGCATCCTCTGTGCACTGCAGGAACTGGCCTGCCTTTATCTTTTTCATACTTGCTGGATGCCTACATCCACTGCCTGATGAAGACAATATCCTTTAACAGATCTCTCCACGTACGCCCATATGCCCTTAAAAGTATCGCAGTAAGAGGATGAGGATTAGCGTGCTGGCTTTATTTCTCAATATCCAGAACCAGTATAAGAACTCTGCAATTTCTGCTGCGTTGGTGTCACCCCTCACTGTCAGCCATGCTTGAGGCCCCATTGCCTGTCTACTCCCAGACCTCTAAACGCTTCATAACCAGCAGAAACTGGGGGTGCAAGATCTCACCAAGTATGGGTTCCAACCCACTGCTGGAAGCCAGTAGGAAAAGGCACCTTTCAACTTGACTGTGGGTGATAATAAACATGATCCACTGTGAGCAACAGTAGTTCAAGGAGGAGAGGGTGTGGGGGAGGAGAAGGACTGAGAAGGAGCATGCCAGTCAACCCCGCAAGCTGCACCTAGACCTTGCTGGGCTGCTTCCACTGGGACCAAGACTCACTTCTCCACAGTAGCTGACTACAACTGCTGAGTTCGAGCTCAAGCACTCACTCACCCCCCGGCATGATGCAGTACCGCCTCACTGGCTGCAGACTAGTTGACAGATTCTCCTCTGGTTTCATCTCCAGGTTGCCAGCACTTCCTCCACTAAGTGCCTCTCAATGTCAAACTGACATGAAGCAGGGGGCTCACCCCTGTGTCATCAGTGGCACACACCTCTCCACTATAATTCACACCGCTCCTCTGGTAACATCTCACAGGGCAGCAAGGGCAATTCTCTCCTTATTGTTTAATCTTAAAACTGCTAACCGTAGAACATATGGGTAGCTCTATAGTTCAAATAATGCTGGTGTTGCCAATTTATTCTGCATCTACAACATTGCAGATGCTCATGTGTAGGAATCAATGGAGTAGTTTGCTAATAGTACAATGTGAGCAGTCACTTCCTTTATTAATTTTGAGAGCTTGCGCAAAATAATATCCTAGTGTGATACAGGCCATTCATGCCTCTATAAATTAGGTGGCTGTAAATTAGCACCCCGCTCGCGTCAGCGATTTGTTCTGAAACACATTTAGGAAGTTTTGTAATAAAAAACAATATTTGTTGTATAAATATCTCAATTGAAGTTCATTATACCATACATGGTAGGCAGTATCTTAAATACCATCGGCTAAAGCATCATTTAATATGTGTAAGATACATGCACTTACAGTCAAATATTCTAAATCATAGACTCATTAGTCCTAGTCTTTTGATCATATTCATATTTAAAATTGGCAGGATTGCATTATGGACCAGTTATAAAAGAAGACATTTGTGAAACAATAAATAGCTAGCCATAACCAACTGAAGTTATGTGGGAAGGGAAATGAGCAACCCCTCCTCTGCGTCCACTCAAAACAGGTTTTGGGGGAAACACTATTCTACTTGGCTTGAAGCCTGGCTAGTTAGGGGGGGAAAGGAACAGTGTTAGCTACATCTGCCTGCGACAGTTTATGCCCTGTTGAAGTAAATTAAGTTCTTAGATACAGAACAGATGGTGAGCCTGTGGGTGAGACTGAACAACCCCCCCCCCCCCCCCCCCCAAAATCCAAGACTTTTTGTTTCAGCACTGGGAGCAAGTTCACACCTTATTAAAGGTCAAATTAATAGAAACGTAATAGCCAAACTAATGGTCAAGTCGGATTTTACATTACTAATTTAACAATGCCACTTTTAGAAAGTTGCCATTGTCCTGCCAAATCTTTTCTCAGTTAATCCCAACTGTCACCTGCCTGCCTGTATTAGGTGTGAATGGCTCCCAGCAACTACACAAGGTTCAACAGTGCATCCCTTGTTAGGCACATGTATCTCACTCCTATGATTGTCCCTGCTACTGTCCAAGTAGCCATAGTGGCACTTTTACTGATTATACAAAAGTACAATCCCAGTGGGGAAAGAAAAAACTGTTCCTGAACTGATTTGCAGGGTTAGTTTCTCATTTCCCTAGGGCACACCTCAGGAGTGTGCTCAGAGTCCTGCACAAGGGAAAAAAGTTTATGCCATATTGGATTTAGGTTTAGAGGGCTACTGTGGGATAGTTTACAGCAGAGCACACAGGAAGTGCTGAAAAGTAGGGTAAGAGCACCCCTGGGAGCGTTTAAACCATTGATTCAGAAGGGTAAACAGACATAATATCGATTCCAAAATATCGATTGGACAAAATATCGATGAAAAAATATAGACTGGACAAAATATTGACTAGACAAAATATAGACAACAAAAATATCGACTAATATCGACTAGAATAGCAAAAATATTGAATCAAAAATATAGACTAGACATAATATAGACTAGAAAAAATATAGACTACAAAAATATCGAAAATAAGGTAAGTTATTAATATTTAATAATATTTGAGTAATATAAATCTGTAGCGGGTTGTGGGTTTATAGGGGAATAGGGTGGGAAGTAATTTAATTATAATTAATTAATTATGTAAATTTGATCTAATTGTTAATTAAATAATAATTTGAAAATAATTAAAATATAATTGGTAATTAATTTAAAATAAATAATTGATAAATAATTAATATTTTGTAATTTATTTTCTGTAGCGGGTTGTGTGTTTAGAGGGGAATTGGGTGGGAAGTAATTTTATTATAATTAATTAATTATGTAAATTTAATCTAATTGTTAATTAAATAATAATTGGTAAATAATTAAAATATAATTGGTAATTAATTTAAAATAAATAATAAGTTTTTGGGTAAAGGGGTATTTTTAGGGTTCAGGGTCAGTTTTCAGTTTTTGGGTAAAGGGGTATTTTTAGGGTTCAGGGTCAGTTTTCAGTTTTTGGGTAAAGGGGTATTTTTGGGTTCAGGGTCAGTTTTCAGTTCTTGGGTAAAGGGGTATTTTTAGGGTTCAGGGTCAGTTTTCAGTTTTTGGGTAAAGGGGTATTTTTAGGGTTCAGGGTCAGTTTTCAGTTTTTGGGTAAAGGGGTATTTTTAGGGTTCAAGGTCAGTTTTCAGTTTTTGGGTAAAGGGGTATTTTTAGGGTTCAGGGTCAGTTTTCAGTTTTTGGGGAAAGGGGTATTTTTAGGGTTCAGGGTCAGTTTTGGGTTTTTGGGGTACAGGGATATTTTTAGGGTTCAGGGTCAGTTTTGGGTTTTTGGGGTACAGGCGTACGCTTTCTCTACTGTAGCACCCACTGGAGTGGTTACATTAAATTTAAACCTTTTGCTATGCCACGGTAAATATATTCTATATGTTTTATTAATAACATGTATTTATATATATATATGTATTATTATTATTAATTTTTAAATTTACATTAATTATGTAATTATGTTACATTTATTTAATAATTTTAACAATGCTTATATTAAATATATGTAATATTATAATAGTTTTAACTTATTTTAAAGACATAAAAAAATCGATATTTTGACAGTCTATATTTTTAACACTCGATATTTTAAACTCGATATTTTTGTACTTACCTGTTTGTAGATAGAAAGTCGTTATTTTGTACTTCGATATTTTGGCAACGATATTTTTGCAGGTCGATATTTTGGCAGTCTATATTATTTCAGTGATCCATTCAGAAGCGCTCAGGATTTTCCCCCACCCACAGGCTGGCACTGGCCATACATTTTGCATCCTCCATACCCTCTTCAGAAAAGCGTTTGACCTGTGGAAGACAAAAGAAGTAGTGCACCTACTGTTGAACCTGTGGAGAGAGACCCGAAGGGCAGAACCTGCTCCCACTTGTACCCAGGACTGAGAAGTGGACTCCAAGGATCAGTTGGCCAACCTTCTGTTATGTTACAAGGACACAAAAGATGCAAGATGCTCACCTTCCTGAATAGCCCAGAGGAGCAGATCCAACCTGACCGGCCTTATACCCTGTTGGATGCTTCTTCTGGAGTGAGTCCTGATCGACAAATGGGTCCATAGGGTCCTAGGGCCTTTGCATAAGAGTTAGAGTGTATTCCTAATGTCTAACCCTAAAAGCTGGGGGTGAAACATTTTTTGAAGAATTCTTGCCTGAAGACTGGGACCAACCTGATTAATCAATCTGACAAAGGTGTGTTGCCGCAGGGGCAAAGATTCCGGTTGTTCTCACTGTAAGCTAGTCTGCAACAGCAAATCCATTTCAGCCAAACATTGCAGAGAGGCTACCCAGCCTCTTGGACCCCTGATGGGCTACAGCTTGCAGCCTTGCACTGTCGCTAAGTCTGAAGGTAGAATTCTTAAGAACACAAAGGCATCAAAAGTATACACAGAGGGCCTCATTTATGAGCCCTTGCGTCACTTTTACGCTGCCGGTGCGTCCCTTTTTGTGACGCACCAGTGGCGTAAAAAATGCGCCTTGTTGCATCATATTTACAAAGTGACGCATCTAGGTAGATGCGTCACTTTGTAAACCCCTGCGCCATATTATACCTGCGCCAGGTATAATGTATGCAAGGGGGGCGTATTGACGCAAGGAAGGGTCGTAGAAGTGACGCAGTGAAATCTATGAGATTTCACTGCGTCACTTTTAGGACACCATTGCGTCAAAATCCTGAGCCTGCCTCACAGCAGGCGTAAGACTGACGCAGGCCCTTTCACATGGGGCTTGCCCCATGTGAAAGGACGCATTGCTGGAGTTGCGTCACTTCTGTGACACACTCCAGCAATGCGTCACTTTTGGGCTTACAGATACGTCAGAAATACTGACGTATCTGTAACTCCTTGCGACATGATGCGTCATACATTAAATATGACGCATCAGGAATGTCGCAAGGAGTGCGCACTGAGAAGTGACGCATCGCTGCTTTCACGCAGCGATGCGTCATTTCTTATAAATGAGGCCCAGAGAGCTTGATTCACAAATGTAAACACACCTGTTAGTGCAAGTTTATTATTTTTGTGCAAATCGCAAAGCAATTTTACTAGTAGTATGTTTATGACTGACTTTCTTGCTATGTGCAAAGTCTCCACTCGTAAAATTCCTAAGCTAATTGCAGAAAAATGCAAATATACACTGAAGTGTAAGTTTATGTTTGTGAATCAGGCCCCCAGCAAGATTCTTTCATTGGGCACTTATTTAGAATTTGTCCCAATCTGAGATTTCCTTGCAAAACTCAACAGCTTCACTGGGTCTTCATCTGATGGCTATCTGGCTTTGTGGAACCCATCTCGACCACAACCTGCTGGCTTACCCCGTCTGAAGATTCTCAACTACAATTTTAAAGACTAAGTCAGAAGTTAAAACTCCCACTGAAATGGGGTGCTCCATTGAAGTCGGCCTTGACTCATGCCCAGGTACTGGTCAAGTGCAACCAGATGCCCTTGGTTTGCTCTTTAAGTTTTGTGGGGCTATTGTTATTTAAAATGTCTAAAAATCATATTTAACATTCCCGTTTTAACTGTTTTAGTACTGATAAATGCTTGACACATTTCTCCTAAACTAAGCCTGCCTGCTCTGTGCTAAAGTTACCAAATGTAGAGCTCAGGTTTTGAGACCAAACTGGGTCTAGTAACAAACTGTTGCACTATTTCTTTAAGAGGACTACCATCTGCTTGAACTAAAATCCACTTCCTCACAGTGGCATATTGCGTAGGGTTTTCATACTGTGCCAAATCACTATTTCTAGATATTTGACAGCAACACAGCAACGCTGAATTATGTACCACAGACTTACATTGCCTTTTTGACTTCATGCTTTCTTATAGCTCCATGATTCCTGAGGCACAAACCTAAAACAAAGGAGTGGAAACGATTGGAAAATTAAAACCTCTCATCGGGGAATGAAAAGCCTTGTAAGACCTCAAGAATAAAAAGATAAAAAGAGTGAGTTAGCCAATAAAGCCATAGTCACAGTTCTTATAGGGATGCAAATCATGGCGATTATTAGATGATCGCAAATGCTACCAACTGTGCATATGTCATCCAACTGAAGTTCAACAGTCAATTTTTCCTGACTCAAATAATTTTAAGAAATGGATTAGTACAAATGAGGATAATTACCTGAATGAGCAACATCTGCATATTAAAAGATTACAAATATTGCCAAAACGACACAAAACAAATATCATTCATTAGTACACCCCATTATTTTAGGCATATGTTAATTTCTGAAGCCACTATCTAAATGTAGTGGCTCTTTTCAGGTAGCTAGTGCTTAACTTACCACAATTTATTAGGGATACCTTGCAGATATTTTTTTTTATTAATTTTTCTTTAACAACCGGTGATCTGGCCCTGAGAAAGAAATTCTTGTGACATTAGGCATTGAAGCTCTGTTTGCAAGAATTTATCTGGGACCCGCCCTGATAGCTGAACAGAGAGCCTTGAGATGGTTGGAAGGTTCTCTGACACTCCAATACATTTTGCTATACACAATCTATTAATTTTCTTTGAGTTCCAGGGTCAATTCCTTTTACAACTGAGCAGGACTTCTACTGGCTCCAGCTTTGAGCCCAGCTTCACAAATTTTCACTTTATCTAACTTGAAACAGCCTACATCCACAGTGACACCGATGCTCATTTCAGAGCAGAATGAAACTGTTGAAAAGTGAAATATTGATGAATTCTTATCTATTTGGGCTAGGAAACATATTTATTTGGTGAGGTTTCTGAATTAGATCAGCCAACAGGATGACCATCAACTTTTTACATGGCCACACAGTAGAGAAGACGTGATGTTCCTAGACCTATGTATTAGATCAAGTGATGGGCTCTTACCCACTGTTTATCAAAATTCTACTGGTAAAAAAAATAAATACACTACCGTATTTTCTGGTGTATAAGACGACTGGGCGTATAAGACGACCCCCTACTTTTCCTTTTAAAATATAGGGTTTAGGCTATATTAGCTTGCTTGTAAAATGACCCCGGCGTATAAGACGACCCCCAACTTTTGTAAAGATTTTCAAGGGTTAAAAAGTCGTCTTATACGCCAGAAAATACGGTACTTTCATGCAAATTGTTCTATCCAAGAGGGTGAATCACTCCGTTGGAAAGTTTTTTGGCTATAAAAATGCAGTACAACAGATGACTACAGCTCAAACTTAAGGCACTGGCTTACCATGATAAAACCAATAAAAAACCTTAAAAAGCAGCTCTTAATAGCAAAAAGAAGGTACAACTTGAACCTTATGTGAAAAAGAAAGCAGAGGGTCTAACGGTACTCATCGCATGTATGCCGGTATTGAACGCCCAGATTAAAAACATGATAGAGAGAAACTGAAAAAATGTAAATGATGGAGCTCCTTCATGACACAACCCATATTTGCATTTTAGTGTGGTTCGAACAAAAAGGTCAGCTGGTACATAGCAAGCTACCTACCAGACATCAATGACAAACATTTAATAAGACTGACCCTCCTCCCTCCAAAGATTCACTTTCACAGTTGAAAAAAAAATGCACATCAACTCATGGAATTGACTAAATCCATTGCACTAAATGATAACAGATCCTGGGATAGTAGTCACCATATGTAGTGTGAGTCCAAAAATGCCCTATTTGTTCTGATTAGGGCATATTGGCCTGACCTCAAGGATGGTGAGGATAACAAATTACTACAAAAATTGTCCTACATTTTTTTTTACAAAACCAGCACCTTCCAAGCAACTTCATGTGAATTGTCTTGTAAAAGTTATTTGTTCAAAATAATTGATTGCACTGTGAAAAAGAAAGAAAATGGCTATATTCACCTAAAACCTACATTGAAGAGTTAAATAAAATATTAGAATTAGGTGGAGATTTCTAAGATGGGATAAAGTGCTAATTTGATGTAGACTACTGAGGGCTAATCACTCCCCTGCAAAGCACAGATTTGCCCTCTTCATAGATATGCCTATTCATTAAACAAAAGCATTTTCACAATAACTAAGATTGTGACATGACTTCATGTATCAATTATCTGAAGTGCAGCATATAGTGAGCTCACACTTCACCCATGTGATGCAGAAATACTGACTGTGCCAAACTAAGGGCCAGATGTAGGTAACTTCCATTTGGCGAGTCCTTAATAACGATTATTACTGACTCGCTATTAAGGAATTGCTAAATGGAATGTAGGTAGGAATCGCTAAAATATTAGCTACTAAATATGGCCCAATGGAGGTAAGTAAACAAGTAAATAAATAAAAGGAATTTTGCTGTGCGCGCTACATCGCATTTGGCAATGCAGCGTGCGCAATGAAATTCATTTAATTTATTAACTTGCCTCTGTTCGGCTGTATTGCATAGTTTACTACCCCCCACCATGCCCCTCCCCCACCCCGCTCCACCAACCGCAACACTCCCACCACCGGCCCCTACTGCTGCCAATGACAGCCATTCAGGCACACCTAACGCTTTAGTGTGTGTAGCTATCTAAAAGGACTACACAAACCTCAACTGTCAGCCACACCCAGTCATGTAACACAGAGACAGGCTGCTGGCACTGAATGGCTAAGGCAGGAAAATGCCAAAGTTCGAAAAGTAAATCACAAAAAAGTGCCTACACCCCACATTCTTAACCAAAATTATTTATATGGATGGGACAAGCACAGTGTATGAGGTTGACCTGGTATTTTTATTTATACCTATTTACTTTATCAATTTTTTATACCTTTTTCAAAATGTCACCAAAAAGGAAAATACATTCATAATATTTACATTACAGTACATGACTATTTACATCCACATATTTACAAATTTCATAGATTCCACAAACAAAACCTTTTACAAATACACATGAAAAATGTATAATTTCATTAAATCGAATCAATCACAATCAAAGGAAAAAGACAAAGTCAAAACAAAGGAGCAAAGCCAAAAGATGGAAATAACTTATAAATCAGCCTTGACTGATTAAAAAATTCTTAATGATATTGCTTGCTCCTTCTGGTGTGCCGACGCGTTTCTAGACCAGGGAAACCAGTTCCCGGACTGTCATCAGGGCTTTGTCAGTTTTCTGTATAGAATGCAGAAAGACATTTAAGATTTATTACTAGATTGCTATCTACTCCTATATCATGTTTTGCACAATTCATTTTCTGAAGGAAGTACCTGTCTTCAGTTGGTCATTTCCCTTGTAAGTCAACAAAACGAAAAGAGGCTTCGAGTCAGCCTATTTTTTCAAGGAGAGACCGTTTCGAACAACGGGGCGTTATCTCATTATCTGCAATAAGAGAGAAGTTGTTTTTAGGGGTGGGATCAGGTTTTATTGAGAAATTCAAAAGGGGGATACCCTGTTATGTTCATACCTTTTAAACAGAGCTCAAGGCGATGGATGTCGCAGTCAGGTAGTGTTGTATTGTAAGTTCACTCGAAGATTCTAATGAAAATTGAGTGCGGGCGTATATTAAAGGTGTATGCTTCCAACCATGTTTGGGGCATTATCTTGAATCAAAATAATGTCTATCATACCTTTTCTAGTGCATGAAGTCGATATTCAAAATGCAGCATGCAAATTTTCTTTTATTTCATTGCCGCTTCTGCCCAGTACAATCTGAAGCGGAAAACACTTCTATAAGAATATCGCACCATAAACACGATGATTGAAGCAAGTTTAAAGTGTGTACCACGACATACCTGCTTGTATGCTGGCACCTCCCTAACCTTGAATGGCCGCTTTTCTTTAACTATATTAACTCGACCCTAAAAATGATTAAAAGGGGGGAATTATATTCTGGCATGCTTATTGTTCATTTTGGGGAGCTAAAAGCCATCAAAGCCATGGCTTAACTGCTGCTACCACTCGTATTCGCAGACATCAATCCTCCTACACTTCTGGTGCAGCAGCCATTTTGGATTACCTAGTTCATATCATGTGATCTCTTGCTCAGAGTTATGGTCCATGTAGTTTGTTTTACACAAAAATCAGGGAACACAGCGATAAATCCTACGGAGATTATCCAAGCATTCTGCATAGTCAGTTTTGATGTTTCTTAGCTATGGTTTTTTACCTCTCAGGTTCATTTTGATTTTGAATCATTCTAAAGATTGTCCACACACGTTTAACTAAGAAACTTTCAGCACACTTTCGGGGAAGTGGTGGTACACACGGATTTGCTGAACTGAATGATTCAGGGTTAGAGAGAATGTTTGCAGTACTTGGAACCATTTTGGTCTAATAATGCTTCAAGCCAATTCGTATTCTGAAGAGAACACTGTTGTGCGGTTTATGTTGACCTGACCTGACCTTGGTCTGAGATGGTCGCTCAACTCGCCGCGCGGCTCCCCCTGAGTGCGCCCGGCCTCCCTTCCTGCCCCCACGTGTTCGCCGCTGCCCCCGTGGCATAGGTCTCGTCTTTTTTGTGTACCCTGCCTGCATCTTGCCTGTTTTTTGCGTTCTTTTGTTCCCCCATAACTGCCTGTTTTTGCGTTCTTTTGTGCCCTGTAACTGTTCCCTCGTGACCGCTTTCCCACCTCAGACCCCTCCCCGCTTCCTGCCGCTGCTCCCCTGTGGCCCCCCTTTTTTCTTCCGTACCCTCATCCCCTTCCCTGCGCCACCCTGCTCCCGCCTCCCAGTTGCTCCTCCCTCCCATCGGCTATTTAGGGTCTGCCCGCGCGACGGTCAGCTGTGACCTGACCTGACCTGACCTTGGTCTGAGACGGTCGCTCCACTCGCCGCACGGCTCCCCCTGAGTGCGCCTGGCCTCCCTGCCTGCCTGTTTTTGTGTTCTTTTGTGCCCTGTAACTGTTCCCTCGGAACCGCTTTCCCGCCTCAGACCCCTCCGCGCTCCCTGCCGCTGCTCCCCTGCGGCCAGCCCCCCTTTTCCCTTCTGTACCCTCATCCCCTTCCCTGCGCCACCCCGCTCCCGCCCCCAGCTGCTCCTCCCACCCTCTTGGCCATTTATGGCGGGGACCGCGGTCACGCGCTGCGGGCGCGCCGATTGTGCGCTGAAGGCGCGGCAAAGGCAAGCCCGTCCGCGCCTAGACCACGCCCAGTGCCAGGACCCCTGGCCCTCAACGATGCCAATGCACCCGACAAACTTACGACGCCGCCACCCTCCACGCAAACAACGCCAACCGTAACCCCGCCTGCTACCGAGCCACCCCAAAACACACCCACGAACCCTTCACCTGCGAAGCCTGCAAATTCACCTGCCTCCGAACCTGCACCGCACCCGCCAAGCCAAGCTCCAGCAACAACCACCTCAAGTGCATCCTGCTCAACACCCGCTCGGTCCACAGGCACGCCGTCGAACTCTGGAACCTCCTCGACACAACATCACCAGACGTCGCCTTCCTCACAGTAACATGGATGAACGCCTCTTCAGCCCCCGACATCGCCATAGCCATCCCGGAGGGCTACATGATCACTCGGAGGGACCAAGTCAACCAAACCGGAGGAGGCATCGCCATCGTCCCCAGAAACACCATCCGCATCACGACTAACTCCGACGACACCCTCACCACCGCCGAGCACCTTCACTTCCAGATTCACACCGACCCCAAGACCACCCTCAGAGGCACCCTCATCTACAGACCCCCGGGCCACGCACACAATTCAGCGAAGCCATCGCAGACTTCGTCAATCCGCATGCCCTCACCTCCACAGACTACATCCTCCTAGTGGACCTCAACTTCTACCTGTAGAACACCAAGGACTGCAATACTGCCGCCCTGCTGGACAACCTTGCCAACCTCGGACTCAAGCAACTGGTAAACACCCTCACCCACTACGCCGGCCACGCGCTCGACCCCATCTTCTCCTCCAGCAAGCACTTCTCCTTCAGCCACTCAACCGGACTACACTGGACAGACCACAACTGCGTCCACTTCAACTTCAGGAGAACCACGACCCACCACCACCCGCAACAGGTTCCCTGCAGAAGCTGGAGCAAGATCACCGCCGACCAGCTCACCACCGCCCTCAGTCAGAACCCTCCCACCAACACGACGGAACCCAACGAAGCAGCCCGCAACCTCACTCAGTGGCTCACCAACTGCGCCAACGAACTCGCACCACTGAAGAACCCTCCCAGCAGACCCGGAAGCAGGAAACCCACGTGGTTTACCAACGACCTCAAAAACTCCAAGAAAAACTGCTGCACCCTCGAGAAAGCCTGGCGCCACGACCAAACAGCAGAACACATGACCGCCCTCAATAACGCCACCTACAAACACCACCAGCTGATCCGCACCACCAAGAAGACAACATTCAAAGAACGACTGGACAACAACACCCACAACAGCAAGGAACTCTTCAGCATCGTTAGAGAGCTCTCCAACCCCAGCGCCTGCAACAACGACATCACACCCTCACAAGACCTCTGCAACTCACTCGCCTCGTTCTTCCACCGCAAGATCGCCGACATACACAACAGCTTCGGCGCGATGACCATGCACCCAAACACCGAACCAGCGCCCCCACCACCACCCTTTGCACCTGGACCCCTGTCAGCACCGAAGACACCACCCGCCTGATGAACACCATCCACTTGGGCTCCCCTACCAACACCTGCCCACACCACATCTTCAACAAAGCCGACTCCATCATCGCACCCCAACTCCGGAACATCATCAACAGCTTCTTCGCATCCGCCACCTTCCTGGAGAGTTGGAAACATGCCGAGCTGAGCGCCCTCCTGAAGAAACCCACCACAGACCCCACGGACCTGAAAAACTTCTGCCCCATCCCGCTCCTCCCCTTCCCAGCCAAAGACATCGAGAAGACCATCAACAGACAACTCTCTGCCTTCCTCGAGACCAACGGATCCCTCGACCCCTCACAGTCCGGTTTCCGAGCACACCACAGCACCGAGACTGCCCTCATCGCAGCCACCAACTACATCAGGTCCCTGCTTGACAACGGGGAAACTGCTGCCGTCATCCTCCTGGACCTCTCAGCAGCCTTCGACACCGTATGCCACCGCACCCTGATACAGCGCCTCAGCAACACCAGAATCCAAGGAGCAGCCCTGGAGTGGATCACCTCGTTCCTTGACGGAAGAACCCAGAGAGTCCGCCTCCCCCCGTTCCGATCCGCGGCCACCGAAGTCATCTGCGGCGTTCCGCAAGGATCCTCACTCAGCCCCACCCTCTTCAACGTCTACATGAGCCCTCTCGCAGCAATCGCACGCCAACACAACCTCAACATCATCTCCTACGCCGACGACACCCATCTGATATTCTCCCTCACCAACGACCCCGCCACTGCCAAAGCCAACCTCCAGGAAGGAATGAAAGACGTTTCGGAATGGATGAAGATCAGCCGTCTGAAGCTGAACTCGGACAAGACGGAAGTCCTCATCCTCAGACCATCTCCCTCCACCTGGGACGACTCCTGGTGGCCCCCGGCTCTGGGCACCGCACCCAAGCCAACGGACCACGCACGCAACCTGGGCTTCATCCTGGACTCCTCCCCACGATGACCAAGCAAGTTAACGCCGTCCCCAGCCCTCGTCACCAGCCGTCTGGACTACTGGAACACCCTCTATGCTCGAACCACAGCCAAACTCCAGAAAAGACGCCAGCGCATTCAGAACACCTCAGCACGACTCATCCTGGACATCCCTCGCCACAGCCATATCTCTGCCCACCTGAAAGACCTGCACTGGCTCCCCGTCAGCAAGAGGATCACTTTCAGACTGCTCACCCACGCACACAAGGCTCTCCATGACACGGGCCTGAAGTACCTCAACAGCCGCCTCACATTCTACACACCCACCCGCCCGCTCCGATCCGCCAACCTCGCCCTCGCCTCCGTCCCACGAATCCGCAAATCCACCGTCGGAGGAAGATCCTTCTCCTACCTGGCAGCCAAAACATGGAACTCCCTCCCCACTCACCTATGGCTGACCCTGGACCATCTCTCCTTCAGGAAACAACTCAAGGCCTGGCTGTTCGAGCAGTAGCGATCCCCCCCACCCCCCAGCGCCTTGAGACCCTACGGGTGAGTAGCGCGCTATACAAATTCTGTTGATTGATTGATTGATTGAAGAAATCGTAGTTTAGTCGAAGGTTTTTTTTTCAAAATAGTGGATGTTGATATTTTTACCAGTCAGTGCTAAATTACATACTGTTGATTTTCACCTTGTTATAGTTTTACAAAAGTGTGATGATTATTATATCGGCCAAAGTTAAATAAATAACATTAATGCGGAGTGGTGCGTGAATAGTAAGGGCTGTAATGTTACTTGTCATGATCACCTTGATGTTTGATTGTAATGAGGCTCAACATGGCAATAAAATGATATTGAAACATTATTTATGATCACACTCAACATTTCTCGTAATGTTCATAAACAGCTGTCATGCATCCGAGGAAGCTACTGCACAATGCTTTGGCGCTTGCTGGTGATTGACAGGAGCAACTAAAAGAAATTGATCGGCGCTGTCACTGGATATTGACAGGCTCAGCAGCAGGAAATTGATGACACAATCGCTGTGGATTGAGATGACATTCGATGAGTGTGCACTATTTACTGTTTAAGAGTGGAGGCTGACAAATTTCACATAAAAACGAACGTTATTAGCGGGAGAAAGCCTGTGAACAATTCGTGTGCTCAATGAGCTCGAATGAAATTAGAGAAGGGAGTTTAGCCCTCTCCAAGGGATCATCCACCTATAGAAAAAATGTTAAGGCTGAAATTGGTTCTGGTCCTTTGTAAAACATTGTGAAGACATCTTGCAAGCTAAGAGAGCAGAGGAATTTACCTAAAAAATAAGGCTGTATTAATTCACCTCCCTTTATTCCGAATTTCCATTTATTTTTTGCAAAACTAATGCCTACAAAAGTATCAAAAATGTTTTCGAGTGGTGACCAACTATCATTACAAAATGATTAATAATATTACCACAAACTTTAATTCAATAGAGTATTTACAGAAAATGTGTATTACAATTAAAACGAAAATTACCCATATGCGGATGCATTCACATTCCAACACTTATAGTTTTTGACAGACATATGGCCACATAAATAAGACTTTTTTGCTGACACAAAGGTGGTATTAAAAAAGGAGGCCACAATCATTCCAATGTACATTTAAATTACTATGTAATAATGCCCTCTTTTGACAAGCAAGGGACATTGCGGGCTAAGTGAGTGCACTTCAGATAAGCTGGGCCTCGCGTGAATTGAGTACACAGGAATATATCACAGAAATGCCATGAACAGCACTGAAGAAAAAAATTTCTGTGTGTACTGTTGCTATAGCAAGTGTTAACAGTGGCAACATGAAGGTCACTGATGTGAAAAGAATTCTGCTTTTCTTCAGCAATCATGAGTCAGGTAGATGAACACTAGTCCTTTATATTTCCCCAGCTCAAAGGTTGTACTTTTTTTATTTATGCTTTGCCTCTCTTAAAGAAAGGACCCCTTTGTGCTGCTCGAGTATGCCACTGTTTCTATTTAGATTTCTAGGCCGAATAAAATCTTTTCTTAAATGAATTCTAAGCTCAACCCAATACAATCATCGGTTTATTAGCGATCCCTTCTATGACAATATATCCCAGTGCTGAGGGATACAGCAGTTATGTAATATCCTCTACCCAAGTTAAAGGTCCGAGACACAGAAAAAAATCTGCAGGTCTGCTCAATTTCATTCAATATATGTACTGTGCTAGAAAACAATTATATACACAAGGCATTCCACTTAAGGCCAATACTACATTTTTGCATTACAATACAATTTAATAAAACCAAGAAAGAAACTTGTGTTGCATTTTTCCAGTGAAGTGTGGGGAGCCATGTAAATAAAAAGATTCTCAAATCTAGATTAAAACACTAAAGAAACTTAACTGCAACTGATTAGTGTTGGTTAACCTAGAACCAATTGAGAACACAGCCATTTAATGGATGGTCCACTTAGTATCTGTTTTTCCTTAAAAAAGAGGACAGGAAATGTGAACTCAAATTGAGGAAGATGTGAGGTGAACCTGAAAAATTACCTACACAAACAACTATAGAATATTGCAAAAGGTTGTTATAGTTGCAAAATGGCAACATTTTGCATATTTAATAAATCACGACCAATAGAACTGCCTAGGACTCTTAAAAATCTATAAGTAATTATCTTGGAAAATAGTCTATATACACCATTTTAATGCATTTTAGGACTGAAGCAATTCATTAGCACACTGCTGCTTAAGAAGAATAGATATCCATAGTATAATTGCTGCAAAAGAGACAGAAAGGGCTTTGCACATTGAGCCTTTTAGGCTTTCTGATTTTAGAAACCCTCCCCTACTCCAACTTCCTATGCTAGGGAGCACAGTGGGGGTTAGTGCGCTGTTACTTGCGGAGTCTCTGAGGGTGCGTGGCTACAATTCATTACTGCCACTGCCCCGTGTGTCTTACACCCGTCTCTTGCTTTATCGTGAAGGATCCATCGATGAACAATGATTGACTATATGAGATGGGATCCTCCTCTTCCAGGCTAATCTCCTCAGGGTTTTATGTTACACTGTCAAGGATCCTCTCCACCTTATGAACCTCATGGGCTAGGAAGGTGGCTGGGTTCATTAGGTGGCACTGTACTATTTTTAGAGATGGTCTAGAGAACATCAATTTGTACCCTGAAACCTGTTGTGTAGTCAGTGTGCTCATGCTCTTTTGGATGACTGTAAACAATGAATGCTTTGCCTACAATGTCAGCGGTGCCCCCTATAAAATGGAGGTGCTTTTGTTGATGGCAAAGGCTGCTGCTGCTAGTACCTACTCGCATAGAAAATGACCCTGCATGACTGAATCCAAGAGCCCACTGTAGTACGCAAGGGGTTTGTGTACCAGAGGTATTGTTGTGTTAAGAAAGCTGACATGACTCGCCCATTGATGTGGCTGAATAAGAAGAATTTCTTCTCATAATCGGGTGTTTCTGAAATGGGGGAGTGTGTTATCTCCCTTTTTTAGCTTGTGGAAGGCTTCATGATTTTCAGGCATCCACGTTAATTCCTTTTGGCCAGTTTTTGCCTTTTTATGGGTTTGAGTTGGGGGCAATAAGCATCCTCTGGTCAAAGACCTACTGCCGGACATAGTTGCATAGCGCTAAATTCTTTTGCATATCCTTTTCTGTTTTTGGTTGTGGCATCTGTATGTTCCAGCTCGATCCGCCGACTAAGATTAGTTGGCCCAAATAACTAGTCTCCTGTTACACATACTGCAACTTCCCCTTCTCCACTTTGTACCCTCTCCTGGCAAGTGCAGTCAAGAGGGAAATTGTGGTTTGGGAATATAGGTCCTCAGAGGGACTGCATATCACAATGTTGTCAGTTTACTGAATGAAGGTGCTGTTCAATTGTAAGTTAGCAAGATCCTTCCTCAATATTCTATTGAAGATACTGGGGGACTCACAGTACCCTTACAGTAGTCTCTGGTATAGCAGCTGAATCCCTCAGAATGTGAACACAGTCAGGTGCTTGATGTTGGGGTGCAGCAAAATGCTAAAGAACACGTTCTTGATGTCCATGGGCAATGGGGTCCTATTCTGCTGTTCCACCCTAACCGTAATCAGGTCAGTGAAGATGATTTCTGAGTCCCTGGGTCACTCACTTAGCAGCTGATCGTCGGTTACCTCTGGTATGCTGAGATGAGGCATAACAAAGAGGATACATGCCCACATTACAATCGCTTAGTCTGTGGCCAGCAGTACCCTGCATTTGGGCTGTACCTCAATGGCTTCCAGGCAGAACAGCACCTCCTTCTGGGATTCCATTCCATGGTGACCCATCTGGCAGAACTCTAATTCACGGGGCAGCTGTAGCTTCCAACCCAGCAGTTCCGGCACACTAGCAAACATTGTGAGTACAGCATAAGTGAAGGCCATCATGACGGTGTGTGTTGCCCTTCTCAGTGTGTATGTGCCCCGTGCGTGATTTCCTCTGAGAAATGAATGATCATAATTACTTTGACCATTCAGTCTCTACCTAGGAGAATAGTCGAGGATGAGGGTTGATATAATAACTGCCCCTTTACAAAGCTGCCTCCCATGTCTATCTCCAGGGGTTTCATGAAGGGGACCCTCGTAAACATGCCAGAGAACCCCTGCATATCCATGGACTCTCTGGATAGGGGGCAATCGGTTCCCTTAAACAGAACTTTGCTGCCCCTGTGTCAATTAGGAAGCTGTAAGGTGCTTTATTCACCCACAATTGGTTTTTCCTTGAACTGTTGAGTCACTGACAGCACAGGTCATGTGAGTGTGAGGGTGTGCGTGTCACCCACCGTACTCAGGACTGGCCGGTATTGATCCTGTGGCTTGTCTTGTTCTGGGAGAGGAGGGGGATGGCGAACCTGTCTCGGATTTGGGGGTTCTCTTTACTACTTCTACAAACTCCGCTACTACATGGTACATCTTTTCTGAACTTCTGCGGCAGTACCCCCATTGGTGATACCACCTTGTGGACCATTGTTGCCATAGCTATTCTGACCGGGATCGCCTGCTCCCATCTCATGGACATGGTGGTGACATCCTGGTTCTGTTCCAATTTCGTCCTGTTCTCTCTCTCTTTCCTTCCTTCCTGGACTTGTCTTCTTTCTCACCTTACAAGGCATTGCTGACTTCTGCCCGAGTTTGGGGTCTGTATTGAGCCGAGTCAAAGGTGTTTCGCGTGCTCCGTGTGCTCCGGCAGCTGAAAGCTGAAGGCGGCTTGTTTCACTACTTTGGGCGTTAACCACGGCGTAAGGAGAGAGCGGTTCCAGCTGGGCCCATCTGACTGAATGAGCACGGAGCCCCGAGGTAGTGACTGCCCGGGCTCCGGGTGATGGATTATTACCTATTTTCACTCTGCCTCTGTGTTGTTTGGAGGCAGTAAACTGCGCCCTGCTCATTTATCGAGCCGAACGTCGGAAAGCGTTTGAAAAACCCGCTTATCTGGTAACCTACGGAACCCTGCTGAGAAGCGGAGAGCTTTGATGCCGTGGAAGAATTGAAGGTAAAAGGGGCAAAAAAAAGAATATATCCAATATCCAATATACCCGGAATCTCTGGCGAGGTTTGTGGAGGTTTGGCAGTGGCGTTCTTTCCTCGCAAGTAGTCAGTTGCGGTGGCAGCTCGTTTTTGGAGGTGCCTGGGCCGGTTCTGCTGAGACGCTGAAAACACTGTTTTTTCTGGATTACCGCACCTCGAGAAGCGTGGGACTGTGGTGGCCTGTGGAGCTTGGCAGTGGCGTTCTTCCTTCGCAAGTGGTCTGCTGTGGCGCCGGCTCGCTTTCCTTGGCTTTCCTTGGCTCTTGCAGCGTTATTTTAGCGAGTGCACCGGCTGGCTTAGTTCTTTAAGACGCCAGCTTTTCAATGAGCTCAGCTTGTGTCCGTAATTCAAAAGTTGTCCCGCTGTGGTTGAAGTGTGGAGAGGACTACGTGTCCCATCATTCCTAGCAGCAATTTGCAATTCTTTATCTTCTTGTGGATATAAACTGGAAATAAGCCGGAAAAAAGCTGGACGATTGCTGGTGAGTGATTTCTGGGGACTGTTCATCTTCAATAGCAGGCTCCCACTTCAGCTATTTCCACCTATTTTGGAACTTCAGTCTTTAATGGGCAAACTCACGGGTTGCTGCAGAATCCCGAAGTAGAAGTTGGAAACCCTTATTGCCTCGCCAGTCACCTGGGTCACACGCCACACGCCGAGCTACCGCCGCCGCCGCGCCTGGAGACATCTGCGGCAGCAGAGCGGACTCGGTATCCCGGGGGCCCTGCTCTCGCACATGTCAATTTATGCTGCGTCATCATCTTGCGCCAGGAGGCGCCTGAAAAGCGGGGTCCTCCCGCAACGCGGGACACGAGCGGGACGCCCAGACGAAGCCCGGACAAAGGGCGGACAGTCTAAGACAGTCCAAGACTGGCCACGACTGAACTGGACCAAGACTCTTGTCATTTCTCCATTGCGAGGTATTTACTCGTTGCTGAAGCCTCAAAGGCTTTATTACTGTCTGCTTATTGTGAAAAGTGGAATAGTACTGTTATTGCAAGTGGGACACTAGCTTTGCATATATTTGCCTACTGCATTTAGCTTTGGTCATGTCTAAGCAAAAATCACTTATCGCTCCCTCCAACACCATGGACAATTATTTAGTCCAGGTGGTGGCAAAAATAAATAATGAGCGAAAGTCCTCCTTGGGACTTAGTACCTCACCAATAGTTACCCAAATGGAGACCTCAATGGTGAATTTATTGGATCTGGATGTAACAAATGACATTGTAACATCTTCCCAACCAAACACTGATAGGCCTCTGCTAAATGTTTCAACCAATTCAAACCCAGATATAATAGTGGAGGATGACCTAGTTGACCTACACCAAGATTTAGATCTAGTAGAGGAAGATCTCCCCCAACCAGCGCCTGTCCCAGCGCCGAGAGTAGCCAAAGGGGCCACCAAGATTCAATCCAAACGAGGTGGGCTGCGTTCAAGCAAGAAAAGGCCAGCATCTCCCCCGAATAAAAGTGCCACAGAAGTTACAGAGAGACAAGACAATGGTAGTATGGGGTGGGACGATGCCAATATTAAAAAACTTATGGGTATGTTGGATTCAAAATTAAGTCTCATAATTAAACCTTTGTTATCTAAGATTGATCATCTCACTGATAAAGTTAACAAACTTGAGAGCCTCCTGAAAAGCACTAATGATAATGTGGGGGACATACCCAATCAGGTTGTAAGCAAGAGTGAGCAAAAACAAACCATGGAAAAACCACCAGGGGAAGGAGTAGAGACAACGGTTCCAACTTATTCCCTCCCACTACAATCAGAATCATGTATAAATATCCCTCTAGTCGATGGTCCTACGGCAAGACCAGTATAGATCGATGAACCTGGTTTGGGATTCAGAAGTAGGTCCGGTGGAGCTAATTGTAGAAGCCTCCCCTCTGATCCTGGTTCTTGCCAATGTTCCACCCCTGAAAACAGGGCAGATTGAATCTCCCAAATCTTTATTAAATAAAGCACTGCTCTGGTTGAGTAACAACATGCACATTTCTCCCTGGGTCAAACAAAAGTTGTCAGAGGATCTGTTAACAGCAAGAAGAGTGAAGTGGATAGGAAGTAGCCCTAAGAAATTCGAGGGCGACTGTGTGGTATAGAATTTTAAAGGCCCTGAAGTTCTACCTGAAATCCTACCTAACCTATTCCCCCCCAACGTAGAACAGCAGAAATAATTCCACTCACGCTGGACTTCTTCTATAGTAGAAGAGGACTGGTAGCAAACCCAAGTGTGCTAAGGATCAAGTGGTCAGTTGTGGGTTGCAGAAAGGCAAGGGGTGGCCAAATTTGTGACTGGGGGTTAAACATGGAAAATAGATTTTCTGCCCTATCTAATTTAAATGAGTGTGATTGACTCAAAGGATCAACAAATGTGCCGGGAAACATACAGGGGATGTCAACATACAAAACTGCTCTCAATATGGTGCGCACACAAACTAACACACAGACAGAAAGATGTAGGAAATCCTTAGACCTTAACGCAAGGGGGGTGGATAATGTCTCACAGGACAGATATAGTAATCCTAAACATGTAAGGATCGATGGTCGGTTGACTGAACAAGAACTATCTGTCCCAACAGATACTTCCGTAGTAACCTTGGACGCTAGATTATCCCCAACACCCGAGCCTGCAGATAATGATACAGGGCCGGGCCAGGCAGGGCGAAATTTGGATAAATCTATCCTGACTTTTATGTCATGGAATATTGCGGGTATAGCAAACAAAATGGTAACCCCAGAATGGTGCGATTTTATTGATCTCTTTGATATCATTCTGTTACAAGAAACGTGGTCACTAAGCCCAGTCTTTCGACAGGGGTATATAAACTTTTTTATCCCCGCAACAAAAAATCGAATTGGCCGCCCTTCAGGAGGCCTACTGATATGGATGCGCCAGTCGCTGAAATGCACAATAAGACAAAGATCCCTACCAACTAATGATATCCTAGGACTTGATATTAGATGGGACAATGGACAGGAGCTTGCTCTTTTTAACATATATGCCAGGGGGGTTGGGGGTGGGAAATCCTCAGATGTAGTGTCTGCCCTAGAACAGGAATTAGAGCAGCTACCCTTGGAACCACATATTATTGTGGGGGGGATATCAATTCTACCTTTGAACCCTTGGGTGAGGAGGATAGGGTACTGTGTCAGGAGGAGGATAGTAAATGGGGAATACCCCAGCTGGAGGTGCCTGCCATTAAAAGATGGAGTGTTGTGGCCATTCAAGTGAAGAGTCTCTGCCTGGCAAGAGGTCTAAGAGCGGCTAATGGGCGCACGCCCTCTGACCGAAATGGGAACAGCACATTTGATAACGGCCGGGCATCCAGCAGAATAGACTACTTCTTATTAGATGTGAGGGACTGGAGTAAATTGATAGATATGGTTGTGGAATCAAGAATGGAAAGTGACCACAACCCTTTGTGTATGACTCTTCACCCATATCAGGGGATTGTGGGGCAAAACACTAGGGTTGAATTGATGACCAAGGATCTAGTCTGCTCAAATAACCAGCGTAACCTGAAATAAGGAAGGCTGGTAGAAGATGTAGGGAAGCTAGATGACCTCAAGAGAACAGTGGTAGAGGAAATAAATAACATCAAACCTCAAATAGGCAAAGCTCTCGCAACCACAAAATAGTATAATCAAAGAAAATTGTCTCAACAAAGTTAGTGACAGTTCAGTAATAAGCAACAGCAGATCTTTGTGTCTTTATCCTTTAGGAAGGTTGTTTATTTGATCCACATTCAGCCGACACGTGTTTCGTCGAGTTAGAGTTGAGTCAACACGACTCTTCAGGGCTGATAAAACAGAAAACAACGTAGATATAGCATTTCTCACATGTGTAACATGTTAAAATTTTGTGCGGTACGTGACGAAGATAGGTCTTGAAGTGCATGAAAGTGAAGCCTTTATTTGCCCACAAATTGTTTTAGTGTCTAGCGTCAATTCTCCGGAAAGTTGAAACATGCTTCTTCAAAACTCTTATTAAAACAATTGCGGCACATAGTGGATTGGTGAGAACGCATTCAAGGATGTGAATAAAATCTGTGGTGCTCTCTAAAATGCCGTGCTCACGACGATCCTACATTCAGAAAGACTCAGGGCGGACAAGTATCACTATTGATTGATGGACGGTGTGAGTGAGTCCGTGACGATCAATAGTTCAAGGTGCATTGATTACTAGTGAAAAATTGTGCCTAAAATTTCTATGTCTGTCAAAATCAGATAAATGCATACCAAGTGGTGTGACCCACTGGTCAGTACGTCGGAATTAATGGACACTTTAGCTTCGGGTGGATAGTTCTGTGTATTGAAAAAAGGGGGAGGCATAAGAGTGAGGCAAGCAATTGCATATGGTGGGGTGCTCACTCACACCGTCCATCAATCAATAGTGATACTTGCCCGCCCTGAGTCTTTCCGAATGTATGATCGTCGTGAGCACGGCATTTTAGAGAGCACCACAGATTTTATTCACATCCTTGAATGCGTTCTCACCAATCCACTATGCGCCGCAATTGTTTTAATAAGAGTTTTGAAGAAGCATGTTTCAACTTTCCGGAGAATTGACGCTAGACACTAAAACAATTCGTGGCCAAATAAAGGCTTCACATTCATGCACTTCAAGACCTATCTTCGTCACGTACCGCACAAAATTTTAACATGTTACACATGTGAGAAATGCTATATCTACATTGTTTTCTGTTTTATCAGCCCTGAAGAGTCGTGTTGACTCAACTCTAACACGACGAAACACGTGTCGGCTGAATGTGGATCAAATAAACAACCTTCCTAAAGGATAAAGACACAAAGATCTGCTGTTGCTTATTACTGAACTGTCACTAACTTTGTTGAGACAATTTTCTTTGATTATACTATTTTGTGGTTGCGAGAGCTTTGCTTATTTAAGTTTGGGAGAGTCTGTTGATTTTCTAATTGAACGGTTAAGGGCTTCTCCGTTCGCTCTTTACGCACCGCACCCTTACTTGTATTTAAATGACCTTGTAACGTTTACTCTAGGAAGAGCACCCTAAATCCTCGGAAACTCTAAAAAACCCTCTACAGCTAGCCATAACTGTTTTTTCAGAATGGGTGCCTCCACGTTATAAATAAATAGATTCTTACTTTACTCTATATCTATCTTTGTCCCGACATGGACAGAGACAAAGCGGCAGCTGATCTATTTGATAATTTAGCCAAAGGGATGCCTACACACCAGGCTTCAGCCTCCACAGGTCTTGCGCCTGTTGAAGGTCTCAGGGATAAGTTCATCAGATTAGAGAGACTGAAAAAACAAGAAAACTCACGGTGGTGGGATGGAACCACCCTCAAACATTATAGACGGATTAAACAAATACCAAGAGGGCTTCGCTCCCACACTTTTCCTACATATGATGATCTAGACATAGACCTAATGGTTCAATGGGAAGAGTCTCTTAACCAAAACTCTATGAATTTGATGGATATTCTTATAGAGAGTGCTGAGCGTAAGACCACCAAACTACAACTAGAGATCTCCGCCATAGAACAGGAGATCAAAGACCTTAATAAACCAGAGTCAACCATCAAGAATTACACCCTACTTGATGAAATCCTACTCAAACACCAGGCAGACATCAAAACTAGGAAAGCCCGTCAAATTAAAAGAGACGAGGCGGATTATAGAAATGGGAGGGTTTATACCTATGATCATAAATATGACTCAATGATTCCTAGAAAAAAACAAGGGTCTCAGACAGGCAGATCGACAACCGCCAGCTCGATCAATTCCAGCACCACCTCACTGAGTTCTACTGGACTTAGTGTACCTGATAATGAGGTGTTAGATAGCACAGACCCCACACGCATGCCTTTTTTATTAGAAATGGAGCGTATCAGAAAGGGCAACAGAACACAACCTCCCAGGGGCGTAACAGACCCAAAACCCACAGGGGAAAACGTGGGAGCAAACGAAGATTATCGGAGGAAACTCAGATCAGGCACACAGAGGAACTAACAGATCCTGGGAATACGGTTCAAGTAGTCAACCTTTCCTCTCTCTCCTTGACTGCAGACATGATCTCTTTACTTGGCAAGGGTTTAAACTTTAATCCTTACGCAACTGGAGACATCTGCCAAACTAAAATTGACACCTTCAAATTTGTGCGCAATCTCAAACTGAAGAAACACTTTGCTGATCAACCTAACACCTCCAGACAGTCTAGGAATACTCCTAATGTATTTGATAATGAATTAATGACTATTAAAGATGTTCAAACAACTCATCTGCTTCTTCCTTTAACCGATAGAGAAGAAAGTCCATATGACATGGAAAAGCTGTTAGAAGAGCTGGATGTTGAGACTGACTATGGGATGGCTAGTGGCCTTAAATGTAAATCCAGATGGACCCCAACACTATCAGGGGGAAATGCCATAGATAATTTTCATAGACATGTACTTGAAGATCTGAATAAAGTCAATACTAAGAACTTGAACATGAAATTCAAATATAAAGACAATCTGACAAAGGGGGAACGCTTAGCCCTCTCCACCCTCAGTAACAACCCTGATATCATCATCAGGGAGGCAGACAAAGGGGGCAATGTTGTTGTTATGGATCTCGTTGACTACAACAACGAGATATTGAATCAACTCAATGACAACTCATGTTATGAACAACTGACCCATAATCCTATGGGTCCGTTGACGATTCAAATAAACAAACTACTACTCAATTGGAAGCAATCTGGTCTTTTGGATGACGACGAGTACCTTTATCTAAAAGTTTCTAAACCCACTTTTCCATGGTTGTATACACTACCTAAAATACATAAAAACCTTCCCTTTCCTCCTGGCAGACCAATAGTCTCAGGAATAGGGGGTCCCACTGAGAAATTATCTGAATAGTTGGACCTTTTTTTAGGACCTTTAGTCAGGAACTTACTGTCACACATCCAGGACTCCAAGCACATATTGAGCATAATGGCTGATATTGAGTGGCAACCAGGCACGTTACTAGTTACGATGGATGTGGTGTCTCTTTACACCAGTATCAATCCTAAACTAGGGATGCAAGCTATGGATAAAATACTTTCGAACAGACCAGCTTCGTTGTGGGCTCACACGAAAATGCTGTTACAAATGATGGAACTGATCCTAGAGAACAATTACTTCATCTTTGACAGAAAATGGTTTCACCAAAAGAAGGGGGTAGCCATGGGCTCCAAGTTTTCGCCCTCCTTTGCTAATTTGTTTATGGGAGCACTCGAAACTGATCTAATTTGGGGAACTAAAGGAGCCAGATATATCAACTCCATTGTTTTCTGGGGTCGTTATATCGATGACTGTTTTCTTTTGTGGTCTGGTACCGAGGACCTACTTTTAACCTTTTTTGATTATCTAAATAATAACACATGGGATATCAAATTTACCATGCAACACAGCCAAGATAAGATGGAATTCTTAGATCTTGAATTTTATGTCAAAGACAATGTTTTGCAAAGCAAGCTCTATAGGAAACCGACCTCGTGCAATTCCATCCTCCATGCTTGCAGCTCTCACCCTATACACCAGATACAGGCAATTCCTTATGGGGAATATCTCAGGGCGAGACGCAACTGTAGTGAACCAATCGAGTTCGAAAACTGTATAACTAACATGAGAAATAGATTCCTTAATAGAGGTTATTCCCTGAAATCACTGATAACTGCAGAGAAAAGGGCTAGACGCACCTCAAGATCAGATTGCTTGAAGAAACGCACAGAGCCTGATTCCTCCACCCAGAAGATAAGACTAATCACTGAATTTAATGCTTTGAATCATGTTATCAAAAAAAGGTTTCAACAAACATTGGAACTTACTAACAGGTGATACTGCTCTCAAAGAATGGATATCTGAGAGACCAGCCATCACATACAGAAAGGGTTTCACACTTAAAAATAAACTCAGTCCCACTGTTCCGCACAACACCGTATCGCTTGACTGGCTCACCACAAGGAGCATCGGCTTTTACAAATGTGGTTTTTGTTCCATGTGCATATGGGGCAAACATGGGACGAAAACATTCAAGGGCTTCGATGGAACCAAATACAA
Source organism: Lissotriton vulgaris (assembly GCF_964263255.1). Lineage (NCBI taxonomy): Eukaryota > Metazoa > Chordata > Amphibia > Caudata > Salamandridae > Lissotriton > Lissotriton vulgaris. Next base: position 1,510,059,669 of record NC_141691.1, on the reverse strand, counting down.
AATCAAGCACAACATTACATGTCTAACCAGATTCGTGGTCTACATCATTGAATGTCAATGTGGAGAAATCTATGTAGGCAGCACCATCAGGCCCCTGAAAGAGAGAATGGCTGAACACATGAGAGCCATTCAGAAAAGAGATCCGAAATACCCATTGGCCTTACACATTGCAGAATGGCAACCACTGGAGGATGAAGTCAATGTGCGTTTCTTCGGAATAGACATAATCCCTCTAAATATTAGAGGGGGTCATCGAGAACTTATACTGAGGCGTAGGGAAGCTACGTGGATCATACATTTGCAATGCGTGGAACACGGACTTAACTATGACCAAGAACTTCAATTCTTTCTGGGTAACTAAACACCCAATATGCTGTGAGATCTGAAACAGTATAGTAATCACGAATGTTCTGTATGGCTATACCCAATAGGTTATAGATAACCTTTTCGAACTGGGGTGTAGAACTTTTTGGACAATGCCTTTTAAACACCAAATTAATATTTGATTACCTATGAGATGCATTCATCGTATGAATCAAGAATATTTATACTATCATTTGTCAAACAGATATCATTATGTGGCTTTACATGTACTGCAATAACAGTTTGTATTATATATATAAGTGTCATGTCACCAATAGAAACACTTATTAGGCACCTTTTTCACTCTTGGTGTGCACTCGCCACTTCACAACCTTATAATTAACCGGGTTTTCCGTATTATCCCAATGATACTATATCTTCCAACATGGAGGACTAGGAGTCGTCACACGCGCTCTAGTCTTTCAGGCAAATATCGTATAAAGGCACTTCCTGTTTCCGGTCACATGTCCGTCTTTCGAAACACGGCGACCGGGAACACACAGAGGAGGGATACCACAACCTTGGTGAGTCAAGATATATTTTGATCGTCCCACACACGTGCAGATTCAAGATCTAACCAGCGATATTCAATTTGCTCTTATCTCTTACCGTTTCACATTGTCTCATTGTCTTTACAGTTCGCAATCCACAGAGGGATTGAACCTTAACTACTTTCTTGAAACCTTTAATTGGATCCCCTCCCGGTACGGCTTGGTACACACACGTATCCAGGTACGTTCCCTTTTGTTTATATGTGATAACATCACAACTGAGGCCAATTAGCTTTACACAATATATTTTGAACCTATTACAATCTCCTTTGTTACACAGTATACCTTTGCGTTCATCCACCATACTTGGTTTGGAGAACTTATATACAGATGAAAAACCGTTTGCTCTAAACTCAGAGCGGAGAATCATTGCTTATATTCCGATGTTTATTAACTTCATATACTGGTAAGCAGAACATCCAATAATTCTCTAAGCACCCCACCATATGCAATTGCTTGCCTCACTCTTATGCCTCCCCCCTTTTTTCAATACACAGAACTATCCACCCGAAGCTAAAGTGTCCATTAATTCCGACCTACTGACCAGTGGGTCACACCACTAGGTATGCATTTATCTGATTTTGACAGACATAGACATTTTAGGCAGAATTTTTCACTAGTAATCAATGCACCTTGAACTATTGATCGTCACGGACTCACTCACACCGTCCATCAATCAATAGTGATACTTGTCCGCCCTGAGTCTTTCCGAATGTAGGATCGTCGTGAGCACGGCATTTTAGAGAGCACCACAGATTTTATTCACATCCTTGAATGCGTTCTCACCAATCCACTATGCGACGCAATTGTTTTAATAAGAGTTTTGAAGAAGCATGTTTCAACTTTCCGGAGAATTGACGCTAGACACTAAAACAATTCGTGGCCAAATAAAGGCTTCACATTCATGCACTTCAAGACCTATCTTCGTCACGTACCGCACAAAATTTTAACATGTTACACATGTGAGAAATGCTATATCTACATTGTTTTCTGTTTTATCAGCCCTGAAGAGTCGTGTTGACTCAACTCTAACACGACGAAACACATGTCGGCTGAATGTGGATCAAATAAACAACCTTCCTAAAAGATAAAGACACAAAGATCTGCTGTTGCTTATTACTGAACTGTCACTAACTTTGTCGAGACAATTTTCTTTGATTATACTATTTTGTGGTTGCAAGAGCTTTGCTTATTTAAGTTTGGGAGAGTCTGTTGATTTTCTAATTGAACGGTTAAGGGCTTCTCCGTTCGCTCTTTACGCACCGCACCCTTACTTGTATTTAAATGACCTTGTAACGTTTACTCTAGGAAGAGCACCCTAAATCCTCGGAAACTCTAAAAAACCCTCTACAGCTAGCCATAACATCAAACCTCATATTGGGAAGTCAGACTTCCTAGACCACATGATAGAGGCCCACATAAAATTCTTCTGCAAACTGCAAGGCTTCTTCCTAAAAACGGTAGACCGAAGCAAGGGTAAACAACATCTACCAAAACAGGGTTGGTATGATAAAAGCTGCAGATTGGCACGACAAAACTTGAGTAGCGCACTAAGAAAGGGTAATACTGATGCAGTTAGGAAAGCGAGGGACTTATATAGACTAACCCAAAAACAAGCCAAGAGACGGTGGGACGAGAACGCTGGTGTAAGCTGAAACATGCTTGCGTAGCTATAGATTCTAAGCTATTTTGGTCCACGGTAAAATGGGATAGGGGAGGGATAGCTGCCCAACCACAAAACCATGTTGCAAAAAGTAAATGGATCGAGTTTTTCGAGCCACAATATGCCCGTAGCCTAACGCAAGTTACTGATACTCCCCCCCCCCAACTGTTTATTTTACACACAAAGTATTTAACGAAAATGATGTTAGTATTGCTTTGGATTGTGTAACGGGGGGAAGAGCTCCGGGTATGGACGGTATTCCAGCAGATGTGTTCTTAACAGACCGGAACTCATGGTGTATATATTTTTCTTGGTTGGCGAATGCAGTGGCCATGGGAGGGGAAGTGCCCCCCTCCTGGAAGGGAGCTGAAATTATCCCCGTATTTAAAAAAGGCGACAAATCCCTTCCGAAAAATTACAGACCCATCAGCCTGATAGATACAGCACAGAAGCTGATAGGCCGACTAGTGCAGAATAAACTGCAAACATGGATAGAGGAAAATAACATCTTGTCGCCATACCAAGCGGGGTTCCGCCCCTTGACTAGTTCTATAGACCAGGCTTTCTATTTCATTGCTATCTACTGGAGAAATGTAACTTTGAAAAACGGCACTCTATACGCCGTATTTGTGGATTTAAAAGCAGCCTTTGACCTAGTGCCAAGAGAAAAGCTGTGGAGGACTTTGGCTGAAGCAGGTTTAAGTCCAGAACTTCTCACTCTTCTTGTGCGCCTGCATGAAAATAATTACGCCAAAATCAGGTGGGGAGCGCAGGGAGAAGTGACTGAGCCCTTTCCTGTGGAGCCGGGGGTGCGGCAAGGATGTGTCCTGGCCCACAACACTATTTTCCATCTATATTAATGGCATTGTGGACTATTTGAAAAAATCGCCAAGTGATGCCCCAATCTTAGCAGGCTCACATGTCCCCGTCCTTATGTTTGCGGACGACACGCTTATACTTTCACTCACACCGAGCGGTCTCCAAAAGGCTGTCAATGCATTTGGCGAATTCTGTGATAGCCGGGGCCTTGAGCTGAACACAACCAAGACAAAATTTATGTGTTTGAACCGACAGTCCACATTTAAAGGTGTAATTATGTATAAGGGTACTCCCCTTGAGGAAGTAGAGGCTTTTTCCTATTTAGGAATAATCTTACAGGGCAATATGAAATGGAAAGCACACATTAACACGGCAGTATTAAAGTTTAGCTAGCTTGCAGGCGCGGTTGCACTCAAACATAAAGCCTCGCTGACAAAACCCATAAACTGCGCCCTAGAAATTTACAACATGAAAGTCTTGAGCGCATGTCTGTACGGTTCTGAACTCTGGGGCTTTTCAAATTTGGTAGATTTGGTTGTAGCGGAAAACAGATTTTTGCGAGGGCTGGTAATGGCCCCGCAAAGCACACCTATAATCCCATTGAAGTTGGACCTTGGTAGGAAAAGCATCGAGGATATAGCCCGATTGCGGCCATTGTTGTATTGGAGGCGCCTGATGGTGACCCCTGAGTTGGCCCACTATGCCGCAGCATTGTCAGATGTTGTTAAGTTTGACCGTTTCCACTGTATTGTATGGCTGAAAGATCTGCGGGGTCTACTGGTAAAGCTAAAACTGGATCATCTTTGGGGTAACAGGGATGTGGCTTGCTTTCCGACAAAAGCAAAATTGAAAGAAATATACTGGGAGATGGTGTATTCCACAATTTATTGTACTGGGCAAATAGCCAAACTGTCAGCCCGCTTTCTGGACATTAAAATGGTTCCATTCTGTGAAGCCTATTGGGACATAATTGAAAGCCCGCGTGACAGGAAGCTATACTTTCAATTCCGAGTTGGAACACTCCCAGTAAATGCTTTTAAGAAACATTGGATCCCACCGCGGGATGAGCACTGTTATTTCTGTAAAGACCAAACAGAGCATACTTCCCATTTGTTGTTTTGTTGCCCCTTATATGTTAATCTACGGCGCAAATGGCTACGTCCAGTTTGTCTAAATATTGGCACTCGCAGCCAATCAACTGCACTTAGAATATTAGAATCAGATTGTTCTCCTCTCTTTGCGATTGCTGTAGCAAAATTCCTTGGTTGGGCATGGGTGATTCGCACTCGCACTTTGTTAGCTAATGTGATATAAGGAAATATGGCTATCATGTCTACATTGTTTTAACAAATTTTATGAATTAAGCAAGTATTTTTATCTGTATAGTGTTTTCGACTGTCAATTGTTTAATAAGTATTTTAATGTGATCATTTTAGATGTAGTAATCATTTGTATAGTGATTAGGGAGGTAATGCTTTTTGACAAATGTCGAATAAAGCTTTGAAATTGAAATTGCATGCATGGGAAGCTCCAGGTGGGATTTCCTCTTCCGTATCTGGTGCAATCCTTGGCCATTGCCATGTCCTCTGGCTCAAAGTGCCTTCCCCTATGCCAGGACTGGTATTCGGTTCCCTTTCTTAGTCCAGTCTGCTAGCAGGTTGCAGAATGGACGGGCAAAGTGTTATCCTTTGTTTCTTGCTATTTTATTTTTCGGGGTAAGCCCACAATTGTTAAGTGCTCAGCCCCAGTGGCACCCAGCCTTGTTGCTAATTCCTGGAAAGCTGGGGCCCCTTTCCTCACCCCCCACTAGTTGTGGCACTGTCCAGAACTGCTATAATCTCCCGGTCAACTGAGATGGATGGGCGTGCATGTTCTCTGCACCGCTGGGGTTCGACGGGTCAAGTGCAATGGACGGGTAGTGCAGCTTCATGCAGCTCTAGCACTGGACTGGGGTGACACTGGGATAGCTTGAGCCTGCTGGACTATTAGCCTCCACAGTTTAGATCTAGTAGTGCGTTCCAGTGGCTTAGTATAACCTAACTTGCTGGTTCTAGGATAGGATTGTCCATCTGTGCCTTCTTGAAGATGACCCATAGTTCTAACAGCGCCTCTCTTCTGGCCTTATTTTGCCCTATGTATTTGGTCCAAATGTGTGTTGTATTATGTTAATGTCGAAGGTTCCCCCCTCTGGCCAGGCTAACATGTGTTCTTTAGTGTGTGCCTGTCAATCATCGCAATAATTGCTATGTTTTTTTAACTTGTGTGGGCAACCTAGTTTGCATGTGCTAAAGCCACAACTCCATGTCCAGCAGGGAAATTTTTAGGGGACTGATGCACTTTAGCTTCTTAAGATTAAGTAATTTTAAGTTCTATGCTGGTTGAGGGGAAATACATACACAGGGATTACTGGTTACAACTACTTCTACAAACTCAATGCTATATAAAGATGAACCAGAATAGACCTTTCACAAACAAAAACGCATATGAAGGGTCACAACCTGAAATAAGGTACAATTTTTATTCCAAAGCATGTGAATTCAGCAGAAGAATAGGAGATTCCTATTGAGATATGGAATAATATTAGTAAGAGTGGGCAATGCCTTCATTAGCACATTGAGTCATTAACACAACGCAACACCCAAGACAAAAAAAGTTGTTGCAAAAATATACCAACATCACAACATCAAGAATGCATCAATTAATAAGCACAATGAAGAATAAATTATTACTTGCTCCAAAAAAAACCTTTGTCCGCTTGTTAGTGCATGCTACCCAATGACAAGGGGAGGCTCTGAGCTGTACACAGGAATAAGTGAGCCCTATAGTCTGTCTATATTGGCTGCGGGACAAATATATCAATTTACATTGAAACGAAGAACCACTTGACAACCACAGGCCCTCGTTGGCCAAGTTCAAGCTACACCCAATCACTACGGTTCGAATTTTCTCTAACATACAAATTCCACTCTGTATAACACCCAGCGGTCATGCGTACAATCTCTATCACACCCAGTGGTCCAAGCAAACAACACCTTCCTCTTCTTTGCGATACCAACAGTGTTAGGAAACAGGTAGCACTGAGAAAACCCTTTTAGACTAAAAATAAGATCAAGGTACTGGCCATATATCACACCGAGGGAGTGTGAGTACCGGCTGTATCACGCCCAGTGGTCCAAGTGGTGAGATCTTGCCCCGGTAGCACACCCAGGGGACAATTGTCCCATCTGTGTCATGCCCAGCTGTCCAAGTGGCTAACATCCTTATTCTGAAAAGATTCAGCAGAACTCTCAATCAATGGTGGCATCTGCTTACCTTCCTTACTACGCAGATGTGAATCCATCCGGGCGGTGTTCTTTCTGTTGGCACTGGTCGGGTTTAAAGCACCAATCTGTCCTATCTGGCTTACCAAAATGTTGCTTGAATGTGAATTTACTGTGAAAAAAAAGATGAGGCATTTGGCAAAACATGTACACTTGGTTGAATTAAACACTTTGGCCAGGAGCACAGTTACAGAAGCGATCTGAGGACTGTTTCAAAGTACAATTGATTTGAGCGCTATTACATACATTTCTTGGAGCATCATAAAACAATTGATAGATCCCTTAAAGGAAGAGGAATGTGGGCCTAGTCATGGAGTTACAAATTACTCCCACCTGATAACAAATGCAGGTGGGTCTCGACTTTGCCTGGACACTATGAGGGCCATTGGATAACATGTCCAGATCTCTGTCATGAGGATTGCGTGATCACTGCATGTGTTGTGTGTGCTGTGCCCTGATTAGCTGAGTGTTCCTCACCTCATGTGACCTCTAACTTTATGATGTTTTGGGAAAATGTACCCCTCTGGCCATGTGCGCTTTATTGAGGCCAATTTCCCCGGACCATTGTGGTGTCGCTGTCTATCTTGGGATTAATCTGTGGTTTTCCTGTTAGCGCATTTGTTTTGCTGGTTATGTGCCACCCCACCTGTGATCTATCCATCAGTTGCCCCCGGCCTAGTTTGCAGGACCTGCCTTTTCTGACTTGGGGTTGATGGAGAGGTCATATCGGGTGATTTCAATATAAACAAGTTGTATTGTGACCAGAGAAATATGCAAACTTCTGTGGAAACATTTGAGAACGTCCCCATTATGGTGTAGGGCAATGTTCCCATTTCATGTAATTAAATATTGCTTGTGGCGTACTTGCTTTATACAAGAAGTGATCACCATAATGGTAAAAATAGAACATTTAATCATAGTTAGAAGTGCCTTCATACAATTCTTCTGAATTAAAAACAGTGGCATTCTTGAGATCTTTCAGCTTTTCAAGCAGCGTATCAATGTCCCAATCATCGAAAATGGTACTAGGGGTAATAAAATCATGTAAAGAGATGTGAAACACATATGGAATTTGCTTAACTTCAGTTCAGTAGGATCAAATGTGTCATACAGTAGCCTATCCCAAACAATTCCAAAAGGAACCAGAACAGCAGAAATGTTAATCAGGGAAGTTCTTTTCACCCTTTGTGTGATGAAGAATGGAGTGCTAAACCTGGTTCACTGTTTGTACTCTAGAGAGTTCTGGGAGATAGTGTCAATTTAGAAGCTTGCACCCTTTTACATCTGCCCATTGTGCAGTATATGTGGTGCCTTGTCCCTACTGAAGACTGGCATAACCATCAGTATAGATGATGTACTCATACTGATCAAGAGGCATGTCTTCATTAGGCATAGGATATTTGTGTTCATATTGCAGGAATGCTGGTGTTTGTAGTGTAGAGTCCAATCTGTAACCTACATCTGTTGCAGTGGGAAAGTTGAGCCACATAATCCTTCTTGGAAGTCATGCTTTTGCTTTAGACTCTAAGGCTGGCACTGGAGTCACAACAATTATTCGCTTCCTCTGAGCCAATGCTCTCTTACTCACCACAGGAGCTTGTACCACCATCAGAATCTTTTCTGTCAGTGCAAAATGCATCTTGGCATTGGCATATCAATGCAATGTATATGCAATTGGTACAGTTTCACCTTCATTGAATGTAATGTAAGTATAACCTGATGACCATGCAATGATCCGGATCACCAGGTTTGTAGTGTTTATACGTATGTGTAAGTGTTTTGAAGCTAGCATGTCAGCTTGTGCTGAACATAAGAACTGTGTGCGTTCAGTTGTCCAATGTGTACTTGAAAAGTCTGGACACATAAAGTTGTAGAAGGGTTTAAACTGTTTAGCGTATCTGTAATGTATGTTCTGCCAAATTTAGAAATCCCAATATGGATTGCTTCTTCATTGAGTTTGGTGGTTGTAACAGGGCACACTTTGTTAAGAAGTGTGTCACAAGGCTTTTGCATTCACTTGACAGCATGTATCCCAGAAACAAGACACTGAGGTGGGTAATTTTTGTTTTTTTTAAATTAAATTTGTAGCCATTGTGAGCAAATCCCAAGATTATGCGATCTACTTTTCTTAAGTGTGTAGATAGGTCATCATCCGTTAAATAAATATTATCATCATAGAACATTGACCAGTCATCAAATTCTTGTAGAAGTTCTGTAACTTGAGCAGAGAACAGCCTGGGCCTATTTCACCTCTGGGGCAAATGGCAGAACTGAGGTTGAGAAGCCAGCATTGAAAATGCTGTCAAATACCTGCTTCCAGACACTTTATTCTGGCTTAAAAATCCATTTGAGATGTCTTGTGTAGTTTTGTGTTTTTTGCGCATGATATTATTCATTAGTGCTGCACAGTGCGCATTTTGTACTGCAAATGTTTTACGTAACTATGTTCAAATGTCTGTAGTCTAATACTAGATGATGTGAATGGCCTGGTTTCATAACTGAAAACCAGGGGTTATTCATAGGAGAGGTGACATTTTGTATTGCACCTTGGAATTCAAGCTGTGTGATAATCTCTCTAACTTGTATCTTACCCTAATTTTAATGGGGTATTGTCTTTATGGTTGTGGGGTCTACCTCAATGATATTCCTTGATATGGGTAAATGTCATCCCACCCCGCATGGTTGCGATATAACAGAGGAGTTAGAGCTGACTCTCACAACTTGGCTTAAGAATGCTTAACTGAATCTCGGACAAAGTCAGAAAAATCTGGCGAAATTAATGTTTCTTTGTTTGAGCAATCCATCACAAATTCAAGTGGCCAATCCTTTTCAGCCAAAACAATATAATAGCCGAATGACAAATTCTTCCAAAAGAGAGCATTAATATTATTAGCTTCGTCTCCCTCTAGCTTGAGTTGTATCTCATATATAAGATGTAGGACACTTACTCTAGTATCCAGTGTTTCTATTCAGATATAGTCACTCAATGCTACTCCCACCAGACAATCCATCAGGTTCTGGAAAACTTTCATGACTTTTGCCGTGATGTCCAGCATTGTCAGAGCCCATTCCTAGCTCAGCAGCAATGTCCTCAATGTTAAGAGCATGTTTGACTTTCATTCCAGCTACCTTCTTTTTTTGAATAGAGGTTTTGATGGCTTAGGTTTCTCTTTCTTTTTTATTATGTAGTCAGACAAGTGTTGTGAGTCCTTCTTCAGTTTAACATACTCCTCTGATCTGCGCGCTGACTGTCCCCTCTCTTTGATCGTTTCTTCGGATGTCTCCCGAAAGAAATGAGCTGCACATGTATCAGTATACTGATACCTTTCAGGTGCTTTAATATTACATGGTTATGCAGATTACAGCATTTTTCAGTGACTTCCTGCTGAGGAGATACACCCTGTAGCTTAGACTTGTATTTATTTTTCTTTTTATCCATCTTAACTTCAAAGAAGAGGCGGATGCTTGCCGCGAGTTATCCTTCTCAAAATGACACTTAATTTTAGGTTCACTAGGTCTGGCTCCCAAATTGTCTCTACCCACTGCTGCGCAAGTTTCCTCAGTAATGTTTGGTGATTTGCACTTCTATTGTCCCTATAACTAATGCTGCTGCTTCCCCTTTAACATTACTTTACATAATGATGGACACTACAGTAAAATTACACATAAGTTTCATCGCCAAATACAGGGCCAGGCCCACCCTGTACCTATTTTGAATCTGTGTAAACACAACTGAAAAAACAGCTAATGAAGGTGTACCTTGAGCTCTGGTATATACTGCGGCAAAGACCGTATAACATGTGGTGTAGTCCTGCTACAGGGAAGCCATCTACATAGACGAGCAATTTGTAAGAATTCTGTGTTTTTCCAGAGGCCCACTATTTTGAAACACTGCTGCATTGTTTATTGTGCGATCCAGAACAGTGCCTCATCCCGTCTGGTGGGCATGTTACTAGGCATGAGCGGAAAATCCGTTCCGCTCGCGGATTTCGCGAAATTACGGTAAATCCGCGATCCGCGAACTCCCGCGAATTTACTGAAAATACGCGAGATCCGCGAGCGGCGGATTTCGGGGGCAAAAGTTCAAGCATGTTGAACTTTTAACTATTTTAGGATGGCGCCAGCAAGCTGCCAGCGCCATCCTAAAATAGTTACTAAGTTAGCTTCAACAGGAAGCACTAATAGATAAAATAAAGCAGGTGCTCGAGCACCTGCTTTATTTTATCTATTAGTGCTTCCTTATGAAGCTAATTTAGTAACTATTTTAGGATGGCGCTGGCAGCTTGCTGGCGCCATCCTAAAATAGTTAGTTAGGATGATGTGTGTTTTGTCGAGGCTGGGTAGGAGTGGGTTCTCCCCATATCTATCGTCGAAAATTAACTATGATGCTTGATGGAGGCCTTCGCATAATTGACTTTCACTAGCTCAATCCCTGTGCAGTTCCAGTGACCACGAGCTTATCTGATCCGTGCCTGTCCTTTTAAACACACAAGAGGCATGTGAACTTGCATATAAGCCCCGTCCATTTGGCCCCTCCCCACACACTAGTGGTGTGTGCACCGTCTTTGCGCCCTTTACCCACTTGATGGGCAGGTCACTCGAGGGACCCCGGCGCTCTTTGGTGTGATGGCAAAGTTAATCAGCACCCCCAAAAATGTGTGTTTTGTCGAGGCTGGGTAGGTGTGCGCTCTCCCCATATCTATCGATGCTTGATGGAGGCCTTTGCATAATTGACTTTCACGAGCTCAATCCTTGTGCAGTTCCTGTGACCACGCGCTTCTCTGATCCGTGCCTGTCCTTTTATACACACAAGAGGCATGTAAACTCGCATATAAGCCCCGTCCGTTTGGCCCCTCCCCACACACTAGTGGTGTGTGCACCGTCTTCGCGCCCTTTACCCACTTGATGGACAGGTCACTCGAGGGACCCCGGCGCTCTTTGGTGTGATGGCAAAGTTAATCAGCACCCCCAAAAATGTGTGTTTTGTCGAGGCTGGGTAGGTGTGCGCTCTCCCCATATCTATCGATGCTTGATGGAGGCCTTTGCATAATTGACTTTCACAAGCTCAATCCCTGTGCAGTTCCTGTGACCACGAGCTTCTCTGATCCGTGCCTGTCCTTTTATACACACAAGAGGCATGTGAACTCGCATATAAGCCCCGTCCGTTTGGCCCCTCCCCACACACTAGTGGTGTGTGCACCGTCTTCGCGCCCTTTACCCACTTGATGGACAGGTCACTCGAGGGACCCCGGCGCTCTTTGGTGTGATAGCAAAGTTAATCAGCACCCCCAAAAATGTATGTTTTGTCGGGGCTGGGTAGGTGTGCGCTCTCCCCATATCTATCGATGCTTGATTGAGGCCTTTGCATAATTGACTTTCACGAGCTCAATCCCTGTGCAGTTCCTGTGACCACGAGCTTCTCTGATCCATGCCTGTCCTTTTATACACACAAGAGGCATGTGAACTCACATATAAGCCCCGTCCGTTTGGCCCCTCCCGACACACTAGTGATGTGTGCACCGTCTTCGCGCCCTTTACCCACTTGATGGACAGGTCACTCGAGGGACCCCGGCGCTCTTTGGTGTGATGGCAAAGTTAATCAGCACCCCCAAAAATGTGTGTTTTGTCGAGGCTGGGTAGGTGTGCGCTCGTGCGCTCTCCCCATATCTATCGATGCTTGATGGAGGCCTTTGCATAATTGACTTTCACAAGCTCAATCCCTGTGCAGTTCCTGTGACCACGAGCTTCTCTGATCCGTGCCTGTCCTTTTATGCACACAAGAGGAATGTGAACTCGCATATAAGCCTCGCCCGTTTGGCCCTGCCCCTCACACTAGCGATGTGCACCGTTTTCCCGCCTGGCCATTACCCACTAAATCTGCAAAATCCGCGAATTCCCAAATTCGCAGATTTTGCGGATTGCGAATTCGCAAATTCGCAAAATTCACAAATTGCGAATTAGCAAAATTCGCTCCTGCCTACATGTTACCCATAACAGCATTGCTTGTCTGTGGACTAATACCTGGTGTAGCCAATTGTGATTGTACAGCTTAAGCTGCCCTCACAGGATTTATTGCCATTGTTTGCAAGGCAAATTGTGTTAAACATCTATTTGTTTGGACCAGATCTGTGTATAATGTATGTAAATCTGATGCTCTTAGATCGTTCAGGGGTCTCTAACAAGTAGCTCGGGAGCTACTGGTAGCTCGCCAGTACCTTCAACATAGTTCTCAGAGGAGAAGTCTAGCCCAGTATCAAATTCAGAGAGTAGGTGCCAATTAAAGAAGGCAGCACTGCTCATCTCAAGACCCTTAGAGTGACTGCCAGCCAAACCTAGGGCAGTAACTCATACTAACACTCACACATACACACTGTATCGTCCTATAGGGGTAGCCATTTGAGACTCTGTATCCAATCTCAATATAACTAAGCCACAAGGAGATTGACCATGTTGTAGTCCCTGCATTATCAGTCACAGCATGTGTGTGAACAGTGGACCATAAAAGAAGTATGGCAGCTGTACCCTGAGCAGTAATCAGTACTGACCCACCAAAGTGTGGAACTGCAGGATTCAGAGTGAAAATAAGTCAGTTGGATGAATGATTAGCTCAAGATCTGAGGAGAAGAGGGCATGATCCAGATCATGGAGCATATATGTGCGTCCATAATAAACACTATTGCTTCCTGACAGCTACGCTTGCTGTCAAGGACCAACAAATGTGTATGCTGCCGCCCTCATAAGGGTGTTATCTCAGCCATAATTTAGTATTTTTCTGGCATAATAGTGCCAATGGTATAATAATCGTCATCTATAACTATTTTGGCTATTGTTGGTCTAGTTGTGGTAAACTGGCTGCAATCATTGATGTACTAGGAGCATGACTAGCCTACATTTACATATTCCTGGCATAATAATGGCCATGACTGATACATGGTCACTGGGTTTTCTTCTGGAAATTTGAGTGTATTTGCCTACAGTGGAAAGTGGTATTTGATACAAAAATTTGCATTTTCAGAAACTGATGAATGATAATTCAATCAGAGCTGGTGGGACCTACTGCTGTACATATGTCCTTTGTGCAGGAGGGCATGTCATGATTTGATTGTTACTTCATAAGTCAGGTGGAGGCATTTTATATTGATGAACGTTTTCCTGGCATTTCTACTGGTAACCGCACCTGGAATACCTGGGTTGTAACTACAGATGATTCTGCTTAGGGTGGTCATAGTGTACTGTAGTCACTATTTTACAGTTATAAAATTTACTAGTAGCTCAAAAAAGACTTTCTTAGAGCAGAAGTAGCTCTCACTACAGAAAAGGTTGAAGACCCCTCTCCTAGATTATTTAAATCTGGATATGGTGGGTATCTGGCTAAGAATGGCCATGTTGCCACCTAATTACTAAAAGGACCTAGGGTAACACTTGCACTTGCATGTGTATGTGGTACACCAAGGACATCTCCTGTTAATAGGGGTCTTTGGGTACACAAAAGAAAACTGCTCAGGAGATCCATTAAATATGAGCACAAACTCTAAAATTGGTGGGGCCATGTAGTACGGCTTGTACCAGGTGTGGTAACACTGTGAGTTTGTCGGACAACATAAACGTTGGGAATTGTGCAAGTCTGATTCCCCACAATCCCTCAGGAGATGTTGATATATAGCCCTGCTAGTTCTAAGTGCATCATCCAAACTCCTAACCTTACCGGGTAAAACATGTGGTGCAATCTTAGAACATGAAAACCCTGACTCCCTAAGGAAAACGTGGTAACCATTTTGTTTTGACTCTCGTGCATACCCAAAGAAATATACAAGAAATACTTAGCAAGGCTTTATAAAATTAATTGCAGCATTGTGATTCTTGCATAAAATACATGCACTACGATTATGAGTCGAATGAAACAGATTAGCATAATTAGCATTACAAGAACAGTGAAAAGAATAAATATTTCCACCATTGTGCTAAGTTAGTGTATTTATGCAGGCATATAAGTACTGGGTGTACATGTATTTCTAAAAAGTGCTCCCTAACCTTGTCTTGCCTAGAGTCAGTCATCTTCCAAAACCCTTCTGGGTGGACTAACTCCCTGTTACCTGTGGGTGACTGTCATCAGGCTGTCCATCTTGGTGTAGAGCTGGACATCCCTTACGTTGGTACGCAGGTATCATCTGAGCTGGAATTCCGACATGTGATAACCCTACAGTGTCACCTGAGTGCTCCTCTGTCTAAACAAGGAAGTTGATGTATAGTTATATCAATAGAACCCATGTGGCCCTTTCGCAATCTCTGTTTGGGCCACAGTTGTTTGTCCTAGTTGGATAGTGGTGTCACCAACAGGACAAATAACAAACACAACATTTGCGTAGTGAACTTTATCCCTTACTGAAGTATCAAGGTATCATGATAGAATGCCTATGAAGTTGAAATGTAAACAATGTAGATTCAGAGAATTGTATCCTGCATTGACATGCACGCTAAAGTTTGTCAAAAGTCATTGTATGTAAAAGAGAAGGCAACTTAAGAAACGTGAACATGTAAATGGTTCAGTTTCTTCTTGGCTTATTTTGACCACGTGACACTGGCATCAGTTTGGAGTTGGAAGTTGAGGTGCTCCTTGGTAGATGTGCTGGCAGTGCACCAGAGAGTATTCTTGTGGCTGATAGTGATGCCTCCTCCTTGTCTGTTGGTGCGGTCTTGGTGTATCTTCTCGCAGCCATCAGGCATTACGGTGGTGATGTCTGGGTTAAGGAGGGGTTGAGCTAGGTCTTGGTGAGGAACATCACATTGGGGTAGTGATGGTACCCCAGATTTCTTGGCATGTTTGCAGAGGCCCAGGTTTTGAGCAAAATGCAGTGGAGCAGGTCCAGAGTGCTCGTGGTCTCCTGGGTGGGTCCAGCGAGGGTTGCTGTATGGCTTTAGAGACCGCTACTCTGCAGGTACTGAAAAGCTTCTGAGAGGTCACCATGTTTTTTGCAGCCGCCCAGCAGACTTTTTCTTTTACTTTACAAAAACAAACTCCCAAAGGGGGAGATTGTTTTTGTAAACAACCAAAGTAATACTCTGGGAGTTTACTGCTGGTCATTTCTGGTGGTTCTGTGCAGGAAAAAGGTATGCCACTTACCCTGACAACGTATGTGCAAAGTAACAACCTAGGCAATCAAAATTTACACAAACTTATTTGATAAAGAATAATAAACAAATAGCTACAACTAACTAAAAGACATCATTTTTTATTTTTTCATAGTTAAAACAGTGAACATTTCATTCGCATAATACACAGTTTAAAAGAATCACAACATTATTGGTAAGTTAAAAAATAATTAAACAGTAAACAACAAATTCATTATCTATAGTAGATGAGTGGCAAGGTTATGTGACTCAGAGTCTATCGCCCTATTAGCAAGCTGTCGCTGACAGCTGTTAGCAACAGCTTGTAGGCGATAGCGAGCGGTTTGGAGCCCGCTTTGCATGTTAGCGATATTTATCGCTAATGACATGCAAAGTGGGCGTACCCAACCTGTTAGAGACTGAAAGCTATCGCCTATTACCAACACAGGTGTAGCAATGGAAATATTCACAATAAGCGCGAATATCTCCAAAAACTAACGCCTGATCAGACCAGTTCTTAGCAATTATATCCAATGGAAGGTGGATATAATGGCTAAGACCCTGTTAGCGATAATGCGGGAATATCGCTGTATTCTCAGCGATATTCACAGATTTCGCCGCTATCACCAGAAATGTTATTGCTTTTGAGATAAACGTTTCTTATAGCACGTTATCTCAGCGATAAAATACGGTGATGCGCGGCGATAAAAAAATTGCCGCTAACCCTACTTAGTGATAAATATCGCTATTTGTTGATAATATGCCCCTCGGTGTCTTATATCTTGTTTTTTTTGGGAGTCTTTGCATTGACAGGAAGGGGGTAAGGTTGATTTCAGATGACTTCACCATTTGTTCTAGATAAAAGTTAGTGTCATTAGGGTCGTTAGAGTAAGACCTCACTAAACAATTCATGAAGCCAGCCTATGTTAGGTAATGCTAGTCCCCTCTCTTCATAGTCCAGCTCAACGGCCTCTAATTTTATTCTAACTTTTTGCCCTGCCAAATAAAATGTCGGATAACCAAATTAATTGACCGAAAAAAAGACTGTTGGTACTTTGCGCTGTACATTAACGGATGCGCCAATGTCCCCAACGGATGCGCCAATGTTAGCCGGTATGAAAGTGCCCTTGCTCATGTTCGTGGATGACTCCCTGTTAATATCCAAGACGAGACAGGGCTTGCAGTTGGCACTGTCTCGTTTTGAGGTGTTTTGCCGCGAACATGAGTTTGAGGTCAATGTAGGGAAAACAAAGTTTGTGGTGCTCCATGGGTTCAAGTCAGTTAAAGCACGTGTTTTTATGGGTGGCGAACTCCTGGAGTAGACTGATGTTTTTACCTACGTGGGTGTTACATTTAGTGAGAAGTTGAGCTGATTCTAGCGCTGAAACACGCCCAGCTAGCCGGTGCATTGATTAAGGAGCACAGGTTGTCGTTAATCAAGCCTATTGCCCCTGTTGTTAAAATCTACTCGACCAAAATCCGCCCAGCTATTTTATAAGGTGCTGAAATTTGCGTTTTTTGTAATATAACCCCATTGTCCACAGCTCAGAATAAATTTATGAGATCGTTAGTGGGGTTGCCCCAATCATCCCCTCGTATTCCATTGCTTCTTGACCTTGGTTGCCATGCAATTGAGGACCTTGCACGATACAGGCCGCTGGCATTCTGGATGCGCCTCTGGATTACTCCGGAGCACCACCTCTATGCAAGGGCATTGCTGGAAGTAAGGGGGTTAGGCCGCTCATATAGGATCCCATGGTTGATCGACATTAAATCTTTGCTGATCAATATGGGGATGAGGAACCTTTGGACTGCCCAGAGACAGCGGAATTCCCGAAAAAAAATATCTTATAGAGCAGCATATTGGGAGTTATTCAAAGTTAGGAGATTTTCCTCCCATATTAGCTCGTCTTTGTAGAGGGATTACCTTGAGATTAAGGATGAACCCCTCCTGGAAAGTTACTGGGACCTCATAAAGAAGCCTCAAGATTGTAAGCTCTACTACCAATTCAGGGTAGGGACACTGCCCCTTTGTTGGTTAACAAGTAAATGGAACCCTGTGATTGGTAATAAGTGCCCATTCTGCCAGGACCACATAGAAAATATTGATCATCTCTTATATGTTTGCCCGGCTTACCAAAAACCAAGAAGCATTTGGCTGAAACCAGTATGTCGGTCTCTGGGAATTAGCTCTGCGATGGTCGCAAAGAGAATATTGAAATTTGATTGAGACGACCTTGCAGTAATAGGAGTAGCTAAGTTTCTGAGCTGGGCATGGGTGATACGTGAGAAAAATGGGGGGGGGGTAAAATAGCGATGTACACCTCTGTTGGGCTCTTGAACTCAGTTTTTGGTGTTGGAATTTTTTTAATGGATTTTTAATTACGATTTTGGTCCTAAGTCTTTATTCGAGTCATATATTTAAAGAACCAATTTATGTATTTACTAATTAATTGTGCCGGGATACTGTTGTAACTTTTAGATTTTTGTAATTTGGTGGTGTTTTTATGGCTGAAACTTGTTATAATTAATGGATTGCCCTGTCTCTTATGATGAAAAATCGCAATAAAGACTTAATGACTGACTGACTGACTGTACATTATGGAATACGAACAGCAGCAATAATAAAATACTAATTTTCACCGGGGCTACCCATCCCATAATCGTCATGGGGCCATTTTGCCATCTTTTCAGCAGACTACAAATATTGTCGAGCGTAGAAAAAGAAGTTAGCCTGAATAGATCTGCTACGTTTTCTGTGTTCAAGATCCCAAAATATCATATGGGTAGCTTGCCTTATAAACTCTAAATTAATAGATTAAGTAAGTTTGTAAACTAGATCATAAACATTTACTCTCTGTCCAAAGCACGCTTGGTGTGATACCAAGCCTTATGCAGGATATATTTGCAGGGTGAACACATCACAGGCTATTTCTTTTCGTGAAGTTTAGGTACAGTAATCTGCTTACACCTTGAGAAACCTCTTTAGCGGACTGCAAGGCTCCGCAAAACATGCGTTGGATGTTTATTTTTGTTATATATCTGTTTACAAGAACACATTCAAATAAACATAAAAGTTTCTGTGACTTGTATTTTTGTTGATACTGACTAAATCGTGCTTTCAAGAAGAGTGGTACGCTTCAAAAATTGCAATTTGACCAGCCTTATTTACATTACAGCTGTGGAAAAAATGCAAAGGTTTTGCTGATGCGTAATAACCATAATTTTTGCTTGAGTGGTTGTCTGTGTGAAATGTATCCTTGAGGTATGAACTTGCATGACCTTGCATGCAGAAGTCATGATATGTCTGCTCAGTATGTTTCTATACAGTTCCTAGAATTGATGAACATTGCTAGCCCAGCACAAGCTGCATCAGCATCGCTCCAGTTTCCCAGTTTCGGTGACACAGGCATTTATTCGTAGGAGTGAAATAAGTGACAAGGGAAAGTGTAAGAAAATAGAAAATAAATAAAACACACAACACTTAAAAAAGGGAATTACACAAAATTATCTCTATTAAAAAATATCACACAGGCCTTATTTGGAGTATCACAATGTAATGCTTTATTCAATATAAAAGATATCATAAAAGCGTATACATTCGGATTTCACAATTTAAAAAAGCATTAAACCGTACATTCTGTAGAATGAAATTCAACAACAATAGAATTAAAAGTATTTGTGTAATAAAAATAACAATAAAACATTTGTATAAATAGGCTAAAAGAAGAAGAAAAGACAGAGAAAGACCATGATTCATAGAATAGGTCTATACAGAGGCTTCATCATGCTTTTCTGGCTAAAAGCTTCAACCGTGTTAGCCATGCGCTTCCCAAATATTTTGCGACGCCACAAACCACAGTGAGAGAGGTAGTATCAGTTCTTAAAATTCGTAAAACTACCTGATAATTCCTTGAGCCCAAGTTTAAGCAAATAGGTTTTAGCCATTTGCTTCTTGCGTATCTATAAGCTGGGCATGCAAAAAGGAAATGTGCGATAGACTCTGTTGTGGCTGTACATCCAGGATATGAGACTACTGTGGCTGTTGAATCTCACCTCGTCCAGCCTGCAATTAAATCACTAAGTGGAAGGATTCCAATTCTCAGTTTAATGTACAGTGACCTGTCCCTGGGGGTCTGAAGTAAGTCTAAATAGGGTTCCAATTTCCAAGCCAGCTTATGTTCCAGAAACCACTTGTTGAGGACACCCTTATTCGGACTCCTCATCAGCTCCAGCTCGACCCATTCCCAATATGCTTTTTTTAGGACTTGTTTCGAAGGCGTGGTCTGGCTATCCCATGCTTCCGCATACCCTATGTCCATTACCAACCGCCTGATATTAGAAATTCATTTAATCTTGTGACCTGAATCCATTTCAATGAGTTAATTGAGAGCAGCAGCATAGTTAGCCAGTTCGGGAGTCGTTCTTACCCATGCCCAGAATAATAAAGGGCAAAAGCGAACGATATCCTTGATGGAGCGTTTACCTAAATCGTGGTAAAGAGGTTTCAATGGGGTGGAGGGAGGAAGCGAATCCAAGCCTCTGAAAAACTTGTTCTCCGACCTGACTAGGTCGGCAGAATTCTCGAACCCCCATAATTCTGACCCATAACGGGCGGAGGATAGCGCTTTCCTGTCATACACCACAAGAGCTGGGGCAACAGGTTTACTTAACGAGAGGCGTTGTTCTCTCAAGATTGCCCCGGACACCCGCTTATGGTTTAGGAGCATCTTAGCCATATGTGAGGTCCACTTCATTGAATTAGTAAACCGGATGCCCAGATAGTCGAAGGCTTCGACCAGTTCTAGTGGGGTACCATTCAAAGAAATATTATTTCGAAACCGCTTCGACAGGGATATGGTAATTAGCTTAGCTTTTTTTGTATTTATGGATAATCCCCGGGCGTCACAGAACTGGCTAAATCTAACGAGCTGTTTTTGGAGGCAGCTTGGATTCTTTGATATCAGGAGGGTGTCGTCAGCATAGAGGAGTGTGGGAGTTTTCTCTCCAGCCAGAGTAGGGGCATTAGATGGATCCTCTCCTAAATAGTCAACCACCCCATTCACAAAGAGAGAAAACAGCGTCGGGGCTAAAACGCAACCCTGGTGTACCCCCCTATTCACTTCTATCCTTTCAGTTAGCTGACCCAGTCCGCCCCACCTGATCCTGGCATAGTTACCCCCTTGCCGTCGTTTAATAAAATCAAGGATCAAGGGGGGAATACCCAAGTCGCACAGGACCTGCCAGAGCTTTTCTCGAGGGACCCAATAAAAAGCTGTTTTCAGGTCGATAAAGGCCAGATAAAAGCTGCCTTTCCCTATGACCCCGATTTTCCAATGGATCATACAAAACCTGAACACTTGGTCCATCATACCCACCTGCTGCCTGAAGCTAGCCTGAAAATGCGAGAGGAGATTTCCATTTTCCATCCAGGACCTTATCCTCGATAGGAGGACCCTGCCAACCACCTTCTGAATCATGTCGATCAGACTAATCGGCCTGTAGTTTGCAGGGTCCTCCCTATCCCCCTTTTTGTATATTGGTACCACTTCAGCTTCCCTCCAAGATTCGGGGACTGCATGGCCTCTGGCGATAAAGTTCATCAACATCAAGATGAAGTGTGCCCAGGACTTCGGGTCGTGCAGGAGAAGGTCACCGGGTAGGCCATCTGGACCCGCCGCCTTTCCCGGAGCTATACTCTCTATTGCCCTTACTACCTCCTGAATCTCAAAGGGTTCTAATGCTGTAAAAGCCCCCGATGTGGATGAATAGGACTCGGTCTGTAGGGGCGGCATGTCTTCATTATAACAATATAAATTATGGAAATGGGCATGCCACTGTTGCCCTGTGATATGATTGGGGATTGGGTCCGATCCTCCTCGGGATCCTTTGTGAATCAATTCCCAGAACAGGGAAGAGTCTTTCTGATATGCGGCAGATTTGAGGTCCTGCCAATGGGACTCGTCCCAATTGCGCTTTGCTGTCTCTTGTGCCCTACCATACTCTTTTCTGGCTGCTCTTATATTGACCAGGTCTTTCTCCCTTAGGGCTAAAGATAACACCTGCCTCTTTTCCCTACATGCAGCCAAATGCCAGGGATTTGTGGGCCTGGGTGGGCAACCTCTCGCTGCACTGCTTTCCCTGATGGTGAAAAAACGTGCCCAGCCTTTCTATCAAGTCTTGGTAGAAGTTAAAGAAAGGAAAGCAGGAATTTCTGCAGGGTCCTCCTTAATCCTTTCAAGTTCCCATGTCTTCTCATCAATAAGCTCTCTTATGCTAAGCAATTTGTCATCTCGGTGCAAAACCTTGTGCCATTTAAGGCGTTGGTTGCAATAGGAGGGCACAATCTCTTTTGTCGTCAATCTAAGTCCATCAACTGAATTATTAGTGATCAGTGCCCATTTGTTGTTAATCTGCATGCATAAGGGATTGTGGTCACTATCCAGAGTGTGTCTCACTTCCATGTCAACTAAATCTGCCCATAGACGGACATCTAACAGGATATAGTCAATCCTAGACGGCGAACTAATCCTATTGAAGGTAAAGGCCCCGCACAGGTCAGAGCGAGTTCTATCATTTACTGCTCTTAAATTGTATTCAAGGGTTAGGGCATTAATCTGGATGGCCCTTTGTGACCATTTCTTGATAGGGGCTATATTGAGAGAAGGAATAGCCCATTTGTTATCTTCCTCATCTGTGCCCAGGAGATCTTCCCTGCCCAATGGCTCGTACGTCAGTTAAGATCTCCTGCCACAATAATATTGGAAAGGGGCGACAGGTGTGATAGTTCTTGCTCCAACAATGACAGGGTAGAAGATGTTTGGGCCCCAGGAGACCCTCTCGCATATACATTAAACAGTTCCACACTTGAACCGTTATGTGGCCCTTTAATCGTCAAATGCAGCAAATCCTGTGAGAGAAAATTGTGTGTCTTGATGGACCAATTCAGGGAGATGTTGATCATATGTGTAAGCCTCCTGACGGACCCCTTTCCCTGAACTTAGGGCTGGGACAAAGTAGGTAGTGTACCCTGATTTGTACAAAGGGGCCGTGCTCCATGATTCTTGGAACAAACAGACATCATATTTCTCTATAAACTCATTCCACTCTGGTAAAGACAGTTTTTCTGCAAACTCGCTATATTCCAAGAAAGAAATTGTATCACCCTTATATTCAGCCCATCATCCCCCATATTACTACCTTCAGCACCCCTTCCAAGATCAGTATTGTCGCCACCCCCCTCTATTCCTTTTGCGATTGGGCTAGTAGGTTGAGGGATGGACCCACAGTAAATGCCTCTAGATGGATCACTGGGCCAATCTTGTTGTGGAGCAGCATCTAGTCAGTCTACTAGGTTGAGGCCGGACTCTTTCACCGCCCTCTCCTGAACTACAAGCAATGCCTGGCTAACTGGAGACCAAAGGGGTGAGCGTCTAATCTGAATCATAGAGTGCTCAGGGGAGGCAGTGCAGAACTCTGGGGCCACTAAATTCTCAGCTAGTTCTGAATTTATTAGCTGTAACTCGATACAGTCGGTCTGGGAATTAGCCATTGTGATCCTCTTTACTTTCAGCAAGTCTTCCCGTATAATCGACCTGCATCCCCTCACATGGTGAAGCCAATGAATGGATTTGTTAAGTAAAGATTCACTACTCTCATAGCCCTGGCTATGTGAACATTTGGGGACTCTAGTCAGATAGACAATTGGTAGATTGCTCCTTGTGTAGGCGGTGCTTTGCGTGTCTGATAAAATTGGTCTGGCCCAAGTATTCCGTTCCTCAGTATAGGGAGGTAAGCCCTGCGATCCAACTGTACTTGTGTATTTACCGGGGTTACCCTGCACTTTGGCTCTCTCAGCATATGATCTGACAGTTCTGAATGCTGTGGCCATATTAATAGAACGATAAGAATGGTTAACTGTATGGGTGCTGGGCCTATCCTTTGCCCCTGGAACGCCTCTAGACAGTACCCTGGATACTGCAGTTGCGGAAGTGGGCGGTGCGGGTGGCACCGGGATAGGGAGGGGCTGAACCATTCTATGTGCTAGCACTGCAACCATTTCCTTTAAGGAAGCCACCTCTCTTAGCAGTGTTTCGACTTTCTGTAACAAACCCTCATTATTACCACCACAGTTGTATCCAGTTCTAGGGATAGACAGAGTTGCTGGAGTGTTGTGCACAATAAGTGTAGCTGGAGCCATGCCCTCAGTGATGTGTTCTAAAATTGCGAACCTGTTAGAACAGGAAAGTGGATTGTCAATTGTACCGTCATAAGGTGCCCCTTGATTAGGCACTCCAATGCTTTTGTTCAGAGGACCACCAGACATATTTGCCAATGGATCCTCAGACGGCGTAGTATGAATTGTGACTAATGGTAGCTTTTGGGTTTGTTTATTAAAAATTGATGGAACTACTCTCCTTTTACACTGAGATAAGACCTCATATAAGGGATGTCATATTTATAATGTTATTATCTCCCAAAACACCTTCACATTCATTAACGATTGCTTCAATTCTCGTCAGAACACAGTTACTTCCCGCATGTACCACTTTCTTTGCCTTTACGCTTTCTTGGTTGCGCTCGTGACTCAGCCACCGCCCTCCATTGATTTCATTTTCCCCATAGCAAGAGTGGACTATGCCCGAAATCCTACAAACAAGATTGAGTTAAATAAACCTGTTACTGATGATCTCCATACACAGCCCACATAGTCCGGCTAAAAGTGACAGTACCTTAAGTCCTTATAGTCCGGGGTGCAGGTGAACGAGAGGGGACACTGCCCCGCCTCTTCCTGGCGGTGACGGGCTAGGACGGGCACGACCTTGGCCCGGGCTTTGCCCGGAGCGTGGCCCGGGCTGCAGGGGGAGAGTCAGCGCTAAATAGCGCGGTGGTGGGCTTGTAGTCCCCCTAAGCGCAGCAACGACCTGGTAGCGCTTAGAATGGAGAAGCGCTTGGTGCAGAGACCTCGGGACCCTTGTCCCACCAAGGCAAGTTGGATGCAGCGAGGGCAGACAGGCAGCGAAGGCAGAAAGCGAGTCCTGCGCTGCGGGGGCAGAGTCAGCGCTAAATAGCCCGGTGGTGGCGCCTCCCCCTCTCAAGCAGCAGCAGCTGTGCAGCAGGGGCTTCTGGGGCTTGTAGTCCCCCTGAGTGGAGCAACGACCTGATAGCGCTTAGAATGGAGAAGCGCTTGGTGCAGAGACCTCGGGACCCCTGTCCCACCGAGGCAAGTTGGATGCAGCGAGGGCAGACAGGCAGTGAAGGCCGAAAGCGAGTATCTAAAAAAGAAGAGCATCTAGAACCAGAAGAGAGATTGACCATTTGTAAGCATTCTTTAGGTGGTGGAATTAAAACAAGTGCAGTTATACTGATAGGGAGTTTAAATAAAAACGCAATAATATAGGTTATAATAAATGTGCAGCATTAACGTGCAAGTTAAAATAAAAGAAAAGGTCTTTCAAAAATGAAAGTGCCTAAAGTTATTCAGTTAGAAATGCTTATTACATAAAATGATGTTTCTTAGTAGAAAGATTCGATGATGCACAACGAAGATACGGCAAAATGTGAAACTCTTAACCTCCACAAAAAGATGCTTTTCCATAATAAGATTAACATTTTATAAAATGATTCACATATTTCTTGTAGAAATGTTTCTATAATGAATAGAACTTATTGTTATAATAATTAGGATTTAGCCTTTTAAATGAGAATATGTGCAACCTTATATGAAGAATCAGCACATAATGTAGATGTTGACCTCTTCAACTACTCAAATTTACTTTTCAGAATATGTCATTGCAAAAATGTTTACTCTTCATTGAAAGATGTTTCAGTTTCTACATAGCTTATTGTATGGACATTTGTTTCAAAAGACAGGTTGGTACAAGTATACGTGTAAAAGCTAAACCCTAAGTTGAGTTGAACCCTGTTCAGCATTAGTTACAACAAATTTAGCTAACAGATTTGATAGACTTGTTTCTCGAAGATATGATGGTGAGCAGTCTTGTTTCCATGATTACATTGGATGATGACTTGATAGAAGAAGACATGAGAGGCAACTGTTGCAGATTGTACCAAAATGCGTTGCTTAGATAAGTGTGTGTTCCTAGTTTAGTTCACACTCTTTAGACACTCTTTTCGCCTTTTCTTCCCTTTGCCAATCATTCTCACTTGCTCACTTTCGTAGACAGTCTTGTCTGCAGAGCTTTGATTGAGAACCTTATCCTATATGCCCCAGACCATGAGCTATATAGTACTCTAATGAGTTTCTTGAACTTCTCTTTATGGGATGTTATGCTTTGATATTTCACATTGATTGAAACTGACTTTACTGAAGCTTTATGCTTGCTCTTACTCTCTCGACATACAGCTCTTTATGAGTTCTAAGTGACTTCTTTCTCCCATTTTTAGAATAGGGATGCTTTCCTTTATATAACGTGCTTATTATTTGCATGATTCATGTTTATATTTATGCTACTGATATTTACAATACATATTGATTAAAAAGGGGGAAAATAGACCTGAGCTACTAAATAAGTCGAATTCAAAAAATGTTTTAAACGCCCATAACTCTCTTCATTGACTTGCACCATAATGCTTTTTGGTGTAAGCTGATGATATTGATGATTTGATTTTCTCTTCAAGCCACAACAGCCAATATCTATTGGCTAGACCAGGGAAGGATTAGCTAGAGAGATATTAAACCAAAATATTTAATTTAACCAAAGTTTCATACGAGCAATACCTAGTTATCAAGAGACTTCATCGGATGTGTAATTGTTTGAAATCTGGCTTTACAGACTTGCGTTTGAGATTTGATTTGCAAATTGTTCTTGGCAAATGCCCATATACCTTCCTGAGCAAACGCCAAGTAGTGCAGAACATCGCAAAACACCAGACTGGGCGGTAGAGCTTTTCCCGTTCTCGCTCCTTTGGCCTGGAACAAACCTCGGCGCCATCTGCTGCTGTTCGGATTATATCAAGTTTAAAAAAGATTTAAAACTTGCCTCTTCTAAATGTTGTGTGTTTTTTGTGCACGCTAAGTGCTGAGATATTCGTTCTGGTATGATGTGTCACGCTGTACCAAGTAAAATAACAACAAACATTTGATTTGTTTGAAAGCAGGAATAAGAAAATAACTCAAAATGTTGCTGAATTCACCATCCATGCCAAGCCTCATATTCTGATATGTGACTTTGATTTAACTAATCAGTGAATTCAAGTTGCAGTCTTAATTTACATCCTTTGAACCATTTGATTATAACTATTGGGAAAGGAAAAGTCTGAAAAATGAAGGTTGACAAAGTGTATTGCTGCTTATTTGTGAATACAGAAAATATTTAAAGGACAAAATGCATACAGAGAGCACTGAATTGTTTCCTTCTCCTGATCGTTCCAAATAAAACAAGGATTTGATGAACATAGACTCAAAAGTATTCTCTTAACTGAGAAAAGTGATTTCTTATAGAACAGTTCAAGCTTTGAATACTGGTTCACATCATTCTTTCCTTCACCTTAAATGCGGTTTTTTCAAAGGGACTATAGATTGTTAACAGTGGGCATAGAGTTTTAGCAATTCATCTAGCATCCATCTGCCTGCCATCCCCATGTCTGTCTGTTCCTGTATCTATCTCTTTGTATCTGGTTGTATCCTGTCTTTCACTACATACGTTGTTAGGGCTGTACGTGTGTCTTTGTGTTTATTGTCTGTTTGTGTCAGCCTCTACATACTCACCTGTGCTCAAGGATTACTGGCCCTTTCTGGCTTTACCTCGGAATCATCCTTAATTTTACCACGGTTCCAATCTCTTTGTCAGGCTTTGATTCTACAGTACTGTGCAACTGACATTGACATACACTTTTTACTGCCAGGCAAATGTATTGTAACAATTGCTTTACTCTGAGAAACAACTCTTTTAACATTCACAATGTCTCTCTTACTATAAATCACAAATATAGTCTGCTTACATCCTGGATTTGATTAAATACCTTTTGTTGAAGCATATAAACCATTAAACCAAACATGCAGATGTGGGGAATATATTTGATATGTTTGTATATTATTTACTATCTATCTATCTATCTATCTATCTATCTATCTATCTATCTATCTATCTATCTATCTATCTACCTATCTGTCTGTCTGTCTGTCTATCTGTCTGTCTTCTGTCTGTCTGTCTGTCTGTCTGCCTGTCTAGATAGATAGATAGATAGATAGATAGATAGATAGATAGATAGATAGATAGATAGATAGATAGATAGATAGATGGATGGATGGATGGATGGATGGATGGATGGATGGATGGATGGATGGATGGATGGATGGATGGATGGATAGATAGATAGATAGATAGATAGATAGATAGATAGATAGATAGATAGATAGATAGATAGATAATATAAATAATTATCAAATGTATTCCACACATCTATATATATGTTCTCCCCAGTAAAGACAAAGTCTGCACACAAATCGTGAGAGTTTTCCATTTATTTGAAAGCAGCGCTTGCCACAGGAACGCATTTCGGTTGTTCACTCAGTCTTTGTCAACCTAAACGAAGTCATTTCTTTCACAGTTTAAATATACTCCATATGTGTGCAATATCATAGGCATGAAATAGATATTTTCTCATCTCATTTAAGCAATAAATAAGGTGCTTAATCATTTCATACCCACAATGTGCAAACACATTTTGGAAATAAAATAAAACCATTTAAGAGGTCAAAAGCAGTTTATGCAGTTTTGAATTTCAGTGGTAAAAAAGTTCAAAAGCTCCAGTTCAGTAATACGGCGACCCTAGCATTTGAACCCGTCACTAAAAATACATTCAGTCTTTCAATATATGGCTCTGTTTAAATGCTGCTTAAATCCACAGTGTTATCAGTTAGTTGCACAGTCTCCACATTTCAGAAATGCACACAATCTTTGGTTCCCCACATTCTTCTTGTTTAGTGCTTATCTCAAATAATCCACACATGACAGTTAGAATGCTCTAAATCTTAGTCAAGCGCTGTCTACCAGTAACCAAGTATCTCAATTTCACTGCTCAGCTTAATAGCTTCACAGCAGTCAATATTCAAGAATGTCTGGGCTTACCGCAGAGCCTCAGCCCCTACAAAGGGTAGCCCTTGTGACCCCCAGGGTCAAACACACGCAGCTGCATTCTAACCATTCCTTCTTCGGTTATTGAGGTTAAGAAAAACCAGCACACATTTACCCTCTGAATCCTCTGAGCAGGGAAACTGACACATTGCTTATACACCCAGGGAACTGCTAACATGCCAAAGCAATGCTGGATCCCATTGGAGGAGAGACTACCCCCGTAGTCTCTAATGTAAAAATGTGGGATCCCTGGGTCCAGGGCACACACACTACTGGCTCAGCCTGGGGAATGGGGACCGCTCTGTGCAGGCCCCTCCCTTTTTTTTAAAGAAAAACTTTTATAAAATGGGCAGGCCCCAAGGGGATGGGTCCCCGGGCCCATAGCAGCCCTTGGAATGGGGGCCGTGAGTCCCCGCTTCTTAAAAAATATATTTTTGATATAGGAAAGCCGACAGCTCCATGAGGCCCCACCCTGTCTCTGTACCACTCTGAAAATGCACCTTCTGGTGTCCTGCTGTTTGGGGGACGAAATCCACTTTGCTGCAGAGTGGTGGAGAAAGGGTGTGGGGCCTCTGAACACCTCTCAGCAATCCCCACTATGTGGGGCTTACTGGAGGTAGCAGGCGGCCTTGTTGGCCCCTAAGGACCTTCAATATCCAAGGGGACTTAATTCCCATACTTGTAGAGCACCAGGGCGGTGCATTTGCAGAGTGGTGGAGAAAGGGGTGTGGCCTTCTACCAGGTCTCAGCAATCCAGCAGTGTGGGACGTACTGGAGGAAACAGGAGAGGTAGTTGGCCCCCAAGGACGTCCTCGGAGGCCAACTACCCCTCCTGTTATCTCCAGTAAGTCACACACAGTGGGATTGCTAAGAGATCTTTGGAGGGCACACATCCTTTCTCCGCCACTCTGCAAACGTGGCTCATGGTGAAGTACTGTTTGGGGCATGAAGTCCACTTTACTGCTGAGGGACCTTGGGGGCCAAGAAGCCTTCCTGTAAGTCCTACATAGCAGAATTCCTGATAGCTGGTCAGAAAACCAGCCCCCTTTCTCCACCATTGAGATTCACTGAAAAAACAAAGGTTATAGGGATGTTATAGTTCAGAATTAGCATCTAAAAAACCTTAGAAATTCACTGAAAAAAATAAAGGCTATAGGGACGTTATAGTAAGAAAATTGAATTTAGAAAACCAAATAAAATCACTGAAAAAAACAACGGTTACAGGGACATTATAGTTAGGGTTAGATCTCACTTGTACATAATCAGCTGTTATAGTTAGTGAGCAGTGAGCATTGACTATTGTCTTGATTTTGTTAAGGTCTTTCTATTGTGAACATGTCCCAATGGGATTAGTGCGCTTTATAGTGCAACAAGACTACGCTTACACAAGTTTTTCCCCTTTTTAGGACAGGAAAATCAAAGATCTGCCCAGAATCACAGAATGTTGAGCTGAGGCTGGCTTTCAAAGCTGGTTCTCCCTGTTCCAAATTCAGCAGCTCTAGTCAGCAGCCCATATATCCTCCCTGTTCCTTTTGTATATGGGGAAGAAGGATGAATGTATCTTTGTCTACCCACTAAATAATTGACAGTTATCCTGGAAGTAAAATGGTTTGTGCCTCAACATGCTTAACTACATGTCCATAGTTAATACCTTTTAGCTTCAACTCCAAGACTGCTCTCTCAGTGTCAGACTCCAAGGGCAGTCAAGCATAATGCCCCGGTTACTTACCGGTAATCTTCATTACTCCGAGTATAGTCTTCCTCACCACATGAATAAAGAAGAGAGATTCAGCTCCACACAGAAACCTCCAAAGCAAAAGATAGCCTCCCATGCCTCCCATCCCTTCCCAACATGGCCGACCCATGCCGGCCATATTGGGAAGGGATGGGAGGCATGGGAGACACATGTCGGCCACCATCATTTTCTAGTGTACCGTGTACAGGCAACTGTGCTTTATCCTACAACACCAAATAGATGACAAGCTCAAGAACAACAACTGATGCCCTGTCTGCGTCTCAGTAGAATGAGTCTCTTTAACTTGCATCAATCGGCCCCTGAGTTAACGGAAACACTATCAGTTCTTTCATACATGCCGGTTCACGAAAGGTGTCTCACCAGAAGAAAAATTGAGCTTTCTGTCTATGAAAATGCTGCAGTGCTTTAAACTATGGAGTTGTGAAGAGCTGAAATGAAAAGCGCCCCTTACGCATCCACAATCTAAGGAGCCCTGCAAATTCCCCCTCCCCTTTGTTGCTGACATGCACAATTTGCCTGTGTGTGATAGAGGACACAGACGTAAAAACAAACAAAGCAACAATTCAGTCAGTTTGTGTGTGTTCATTTCTGCCGCTCAAAGCTTCAATGAGCAGTTTCTTATTCTGTCAGTGCTAGTGGGGCAACGCCCTTGAACCTTCTAAGCACCAGCCGCCTCTGCCAATATCTAAAGTTATATGACCAAGTTTTAAATGTTACTTTTATTTTTTTTCTTCATTTTAGTGTTGTGATGCATATGGGTGCTTTCAGGGTCTAAAGTTACATTAATATTTGGTCTTGTATTTGTTATTCTTTTAGGTGTTGCCGTTTGTGATGCCAGTGTTATTAATGATCACACCACCCTGACCATCGCTCCTATGCTCCTCCATATGTGGACACTTGCGTCTGACATTCACTTCTGTGTCCTTTTATCTGTGATTATTTCCGTCTCATATTTGCTCCTGTGCTACCTCCCTCATGACCAAAGAGTTCCCTCTGGATCTTTAAGCAGCAGGTCCATAAAAGAGACATGGCCAAACAATCATTTCAAGAGGCATGGCCTATGCAATTAAGGCATGACTTAAACATGTAAACAAAAATGATGGGCTTCTCTCATCAGGACCACTGACTAGTACTTGATTGCCTCTCTGTCAGATTTATTGTATGCAAGACACATAACACCACGTCAGACATACCATAGGAGAGTGATACTCATAGTCTGGCCCAGGGACACATGCACCCCTCCTGACCTTTACATGCGGCCCCCTGGGTGCACTTGGCTGCTGTTTACTTGACTCACCATGAACATGAAATGAACTGTTAAATATACAGCTATCACTTATTTAAAGGTTATTCACATTTAGATAAAGGAAGTTACTAGGCTCTTAACATTAGGAACACCTTCATTTTAAAGACAGCCCCTAGATATACATTATTTATTTCCCTTACACCCACTTTATACCCACAACTGCATCAGTGCAGCCCTCGGTCACAGCACGGACCAAACGTTGCAGCCCCTGGGAAAGTGTTTGTGAGTACCCATGTCCTAGAACAAGCCTGACCCAATGTCTTTGCCAATGCTTGTTGTTTACATCAGATAAATGAGTAACAAAGGTATTGTTGTAAAATTGTATTTTAAACATTTCAAATTTGAAAATGGGCATTAACATAATGGTTTGAGAAAGGGATTGTGTCTGCAGAGTGTTGCAATCACTCCGTTTCCCCCCTTCACGTCACTTTTCTCTGGAGCCTCTTTTTGAGACACATTATTTGTGATTTATGAAAACTACCGTAAACTCCTCTTTAGTGCGAGGAAATACACTTTTATACGTAAATTAAGTGAAACATGTGAAACATAAAAAGAAGCCACCTCACTAACATGAATTACCACTATGGTTTCACTATTATTGTTGAAATACCATCAACATTTTTCCCATAAATCGGAGCAACATATGACCCGTTTAAAAGTCAGTTTGAATGTATGAGACCCAGGTGGCCGGTCCATTTAAAGCCATGGATCACTCCACTCGGCACTTGACTCCTGTGATCCCTTTTTGATATCTCACACTTACTCCTGTGCTCCTTCACTGAGTCACTCCCATCTTGTGCTCACTCGCCTTGCACATTTCTCTGTCCTCCCCATGGCTGTCACTTCATCCGACCAGTTTATATACCCTTCAGAAAATATTACATTTGAGGCATTAGTTGGAAATGACACATCCCCAGCAAAATTCAAAATCAAATATTTGAAATGAGTTATTTTTATATCCGTACTGATCATGCTGTTTGCAGATGTCTACAGTGGAATGCAGAAATATATACTTGTTAGCGAGGCCCTTGAGGCACAAACCTAGGTTCCCCAGACCGAAGTTCACCGCTCCACCACTGAACAACGCCCCTTTTCAGACCCAGGCATGGCCTCGCTCCCACTAAGCATCGTCCCCAACAGAATGAGCAGTTTGCTTTGCTTTGGCATCTTCCCCAAAGCACAATAAGCTGTTTGTTCCATGCCAAAACACCCATACATTGATTTGCCCTGCCTTCCGTGGTCTCCAACTAGAATATTATAGCAATGGGCAACAGCAAGAACTGATATATATGCACACAAAAAAGGCAGATAAAATGTGGGTGCGTCGAAACTAGGACTTTCACAACAATTTTCACAGCGAGACTCCCGCCCTCAACCTTTCTTGCAAGTTGAAACCATGCTGAGTGCTTAACCCTGGCGCCGTTCAACGCCACCAGATAGTTCCACTCGAATCAACTCTCCCACGGGCGAAAGCAGCTGTCAGCATGAGCAAAGGAAGACCAGCAGTCATACAAGTGATGGGCAGCCCAGCAATCGGGATCTCCACAAGACCACATCCCAGAAAAACAAATCATGCATGTGCCGAAACAAAGTACGCTAGCATGCATTTTCTGCTGCATGCACCTGTATCAGATAACCACATGCTCTCCATTAAAATCTACAGATAAAACAGCAGATGATGGACCATGTAGCAACTGGGGAAAATCAGCGCCCCACCTTAGGTGAACTAAATCGATCTCTCTTTATTTGGCAGACGCAGAGAATATATAACAGGACATAGAATAAGCAGCGATGAGCAGAGCAATGACAGAAGAATCACAGGAGAGAGAACATTTGTGCACGCTACAGAAAATACAGGGGGCCTTGTTTATGAAGTCCTTGCGTCAGTTTTGCGCCGCTGGTGCGTCACTTTTTGTGACGCACCAGCGGTGTAAAAAATGCGCCTTGTTGCGCCATATTTAAAAAGTGACGCATCTAGGTAGATGCGTCACTTTTTAAACCCCTGCGCCACATTATACCTGCGTCAGGTATAATGTATGCAGATAGGGCGTTCCCCCGCAAAAAGCCTCGTAATAGTGACGCAGTGAAATCTATGAGATTTCACTGCGTCACTTTTAGGACGCTGTTGCGTCAAAATCTTGTGCCTGCCTCACACCAGGCGTAAGACTGACGCAAGCCCTTTCACATGGGGCTTTCCCCATGTGAAAGGACGCATTGCTGGAGCAATGCGTCACTTTTGCGCTTACAGATACGTCAGAAATACGGACGTATCTGTAACTCCTTGCAACATGATACATCATACATTAAATATGACGCATCAGGAATGTCGCAAGGAGTGCGCAGTGAAAAGTGACGCATCGCTGTTTTCGCGCAGCGATGCGTCACTTTTCATAAATGAGGCCCCTGGAGCGGCACTCCACATGCGACCGGAAAAATTAAAGGAAACTGAAGCACAATAGAAAGCACACAGCGCGCCACACGGAACACAGCAAGCCACATGCAGGCTCACCTTCAACAACACGACAGCCACCCAAGCCGCTCCACTTCCCGTCGCAGCCTCGAACATCACAGCACCTGCCATAACCTGCAAAAATTATAACAAATTTATTGCGCGCTGTTCCCAAACCTAAAATTGAAAATAAAACATACAAATATCAAGATTAGCAACCAACGTGGCCTAAACAAAATCGAACCCATGAACTTGAGTGCAGTGTACCACGAGATCACTTAAGTGATCTAACAGCTCAGTGCTCCTAAACGCTACGCCACTGACCCCTCCAACTCAGCCTGCTACCTCTGCCTGCCACCAACAGGACACCTTTTTCCACATCAACGACCCTCTTGTGGCTAGGCTGTGGTCCGAGGGGACAAACAGAATGAAACCCCCAGGGCACAGCCTTAAATACCTGCTAAATTTTGTTTCTACTAGGTTTCATTATGGTCAGGGACACCGACCACCCCCCCTCCCTCCTTGGGCATCACCACAAGTTAAACAATTAAATCAATTTAGACATGAGAGGAGTTTCTTTGAAAGGCAGGGGGTCTCGGGACACCCAGGCGATATTTATTAAAACATGAAAACAAATTAAAATTGAAATAAACAATATCTACACAAGCATTTATGCAGAACATTCTTGACATTAGATTACAATGAATGTAGACAGGTATCAAAGGGCTACCCTTAACAAATGTCTAATACAGTGTGTTTCCTAACCGAATCTAACATCCTACTTATGACTTTTTCTGCATATCCTAGTTATGGGCCTACGACAAGGTTGCTAACCGGTGTCAAATCCTTATTAACCAGCTATGCCCTCACGTAGGAGTGCCCATGCGCAGAGGGCCTGTTTACCGAGAGGGTACTTCCCCCCCCTCCCGGTTACCCTTGTGCGCTCTGTGAACTCCATTAACCAAAAGGGGGGCACTTGTACTCTGCGCCGTTCAATGACGTCATAGTGCACGTTCGGGGTGGCTAACCAGCCCAAAGAAAGCGTGACTCCCCCTTCCCCGCACCCATCCAACCAAGCGGATGTACCGCCCCTGGAGTTCTAGGAGAGACCAGTTGCCCCTCCCCCTGGGCGACCCCATTCAAGAATGGTGACGCCCCCTAAGTACCTTAAATTGACTGCTCACCGATCATGACCTTACCGCCTGACCAAAGACTATCAATAAATGTGACATTTATGTAAACTGCAAACGGGAAAAAAAGGACTAAGGAACAAGGAGTTTACACAAAACAAGTACCGTACAACAACAAGCTTAACTTGCTTACTACCGCCTGTAAACGGGAAAAAAGACCTAAGGAAAAAAAACTCACTTCAACATAGTTATGCTGAAAAACGACCCTAAAATTGGTCCACAACATCTAACACACAATCACAAGAGACTGCTTCAGGGGCTGGTGGGTGGACAAATTATCCTGAGCCTCGATGAAGCGATGTGTAAGCCTGGGGAGCACGGGAACAAGAGGGTGCCTCCCGCGCTCCCCCGGCCTTTTAACCCTTCTGGGGGCAGACCAGTTACAACTGGTCCTCCCCCTCTGGCTCCCCCCCTTTGACCCGGAAGCAATTAGATTACTTCCGGGTCAACGCGGAAGCCAGCACCAATCGGTGATGGGGCGCGCCCGCCGTGTCATCAAGACGCGGCGGAGAGGCACGCCGCACCACCGAGAGTTCAGGGGAAGGAGGGGGTCGGTGCCCCGCCATACGTGCGGGGGGCTGAGCGGTCCCCCTTTCCTTATGGTCAGAGACACCGACCATCCCCCCTCCCGCCTTGGGCATCACCACAAGTTAAACAATTGAAGCAATTTAGACATGAGAGGAGTTTCTTTGGAAGGCAGGGGGTCTCGCGACCCCCCGGCCGTATTTATTAAAACATGAAAACAAATTAATATTGAAATAAACTATATTTACACAAGCATTTATGCAGAAAATTCTTGACATTAGATTACAATGAATGTAGACAGGTATCAAAGGGCTAACCTTAACAAATGTCTAATACAGCGTGTTTCCTAAGCGAATCTAACATCCTATTTTTGACTTTTTCTGCATATCCTAGTTATGGGCCTACGGCAAGGTCGCTAACCGGTGTCAAATCCTTATTAACCAGCTACCCCCTTTCTAACTTCTGCTAGGGGCCATGTGTTGTATATGGCTCACTCCTAGGCTTCGCTATCGTAGATCTGTATCTGTTTAAGTTGTAGCACTATGGAAGTAGGTGTTTGTGGAAAGTTGGTGAATTGCAACTGATACCATTTTGAAGGTGTTTTTATGTATTTGAATGTCCCTCTTTGTACCCTTCAGTTATTTTGATGTCCCTCATTTTACCCATCATTTATTTTTCCTTTCTCTCACTTTATAGTATTCATTCCCCATTATCCACCCTCTTTTCTTTACTACTCTCAAATTTACCTCCAAAACATAGGACTACTTGTGTGGAGTACTACTCACGTTCAGCAATGAAAGAAAGGATACATGTAGGCACATATCAGAGCCCGTACAATTCTGAATTGCATTTAAAAGTATGTGAAGAAGTACCAGAGGACTACTACTTAATATGCAATTAAATGTCGTATTGGGCCCAAGTCAGAAAGATTTTGCTATGAATTAGTGTTACTCATGTAACACTCTCGACTTACTATTATTTACAGGAGCAGCTCAGATGTTCAGTAATCAACTGGGAGTACTACAAGACTAAGTTACTGCAACATCTTTTTTTAATTTGAGCTCCTCCGTTTACCAAGAAATTACAAGTTAACGTATAACATGAGAATGTTTCTAATCGTATAACTTGATTTTCAAATATTGCGCAAATTAATGATTCCATTTAGGTAATGCATGGACTTTTTGTTTCAATATTCTTCAATGTTTGCTTTTGGAAACATTTTAGTATGTTTCAATGGGCTCTACTCCACATAATATGGCAAACAAATAAATGCATTACACAATTTGCTCTGCATGCACTCGCCTCAGAAAAGTTTCTACTAGATCTTCGCCTCAATTCTTGAAGGTTAGCAGTATAATATTTGCAGTAGCATTACCTTTGTGGACAAGCTCTGGAAAACATTAGGATGCAAGTCCTCTTTCTCTGCTATAAGGTAAACTACGCATCCGGCAGAGATCAGCAAGAGAAAGGCTCTTTATTTACTTTAAGTAGAAAAAGAGACATAGGCTGAGGTGTGTAGCATAAGTGAAAAGAGATATTACACAATTACTAATATCTTCAAGTGTCAAAAAAGACTACCTTGGGTGTTTCCTTTATTGCCTTAATGAATTAAAATGAGCATGGGCCTATAATCCTAGCTGCTTCAAGTCACTCTCTATTTATTCTTGCCCACCGACCCCCAAAGGGAAGTATGACACAATCACACATGCTTTTACAACGCACGCCATTAAAACGCAGCCAATACAACAAACTTGTTGTTACCACGTGTTCCATTACCATGCAAGTCGTTACAACGATTTGCCTAAGGGAAGTTCTGGACTTTGGAATAGTATATATTACTATTCCAACTCCAGTGTGCAACAGTAGGGAAGGTGTTGGATTTAAAATCCAACAACACGTTACCTAATGCAAGTCGTTGTTACGACTTGCGTGATAATGGAACACATGGTAATGAAACACATGTTAACAACGTGTTTGTTGTATTCCCCGCGTTGTAATGGTAGTGCGCAGTTCTGGCTGCGTAGTAAATCGTGTTTCCCCTCCCAAGGTCATATACAACGTGATAGATATGGCTGAGTTAGGGAGGGGATGGGTGCAATCTATTCATAGCGCCAACACTAAACTCTCTTCCTGCCTTTCGTCAATGCATGTGGAAAAGACATTAGAGACACCTTATTTGACTTTCATTAAAAGTATTGAGGATGTTTCATCTCCCCGATGCTTTCAGCTGTAGATTGGATTGCAGATACAGTATAGATTTACTGAGCTTTCTTGTTTCATATCTGCTTTTGAAATACAGGGACTGTTGAGAGTGGATGAGTTGTCATGTGTGACTTATGAAGGGCTCTGCCTTTAGCACATTCTGTTTAATCATTATAATCAGTAGAGAAAACACCAACACTGCCAGTCCTCCATTACTTAGGGAAAGTCTTGTCTGCTGCTCAGGATATGAATAGGCGCTGACTGGAATGAATGGATTAGGCAGCGGCGGGCTGCACAGGTAAGCGCAGTGCGACGCCAGGGTGGGGCAGGTTGTGGCAGGGGGTAAACCAAAAGATGACGGAATAGGTATTATTTATTTATTTAATTATACCTATTCTATCATCTGTCGACTTCCCCCACCAAGCCCACCCCGCCCACCCCGCCCCACCCCTGCCCCACCCCGCCCCACCCCTGCCCCACTCACATCATTTACCTGTGCCGGCTGCTGCTGGGATTAGGCTTCCATGGGAGAGATTTCTGAACCTTCTGTGTGAAGGCGTGGTCCATGTGGGGCCAGAACACAAAACGTCCCTGTCGGGTGAAAGATGTACAGGCTGACTTATCCAAAAAGGGCTGCTATCTCTTCAAGACTTGACCCAGACTAGGGGTGCCCCCCTCATTACAACCATAAAATCAACTTTAATACCTTATATTCTCAATAAGGTTTATGAACAGATTTAGAATGTAAGGTAAAAACCCTTGGTAGTTATGAGAAATAAATACAAATGGTGTACAATCTAGTTAAGTAGCTTGCTCAGATATATATCTTATATGTATGCAACATAGTTCAATGGCTATCAGTCTTTCAACTTTTGATTATCATAAAATGAATACAATTGTTGTAGAAAATATGTATAATGGTTTAGGAGCCTTTGCCACTATAGTCAATTGCAGCGATGCTGAAAATGAGCAAAAAAAATCAAATAAGAAGTGTGTGTTTGTGGGAGAGAAGTAGATGGATGAGATGGCAGTCCAAGACATTTATGTGAAATTGTGGTTCAATGGCTCATTCTGATGCAAGTTCTTTATTCATGTATCTGACTAAATTAATATTTTTACAAACAAAAAGGAGATATTTATCAGAGACATTAATAAATCAGAAAAGTTTTCGCTATGCACACACAAGTGATGGCTCATTCTGATGCAAGTTTTTTATTCATGTATCTGACTAAATTAATATTTTTACAAACAAAAAGGAGATATTTATCAGAGACATTAATAAATCAGAAAAGTTTTCGCTATGCACACACAAGTGAAATTTGTATCGATTTGATTTCTCAGCCTATGTTGAGTCTTGCATGCCACCAAATCTAGAATTGAAAGGCTCATAAAAATGAGCCTCATTTTTTAAATATTTGTAAACTTAAAAAAAAGCTATTTTTCACATTGATGCCTGTGAAATGTCTTATTCTTTCGTTCTACATACATTATGATTACAAAAGTTTGTTCGCAAATGTCTCCTAGTTGAAGTCAGCAGTGGCTGCTACCTGTTAGCAGCAGTGGGGCGGAGTGGGGGGAAGCGGCAGGGGGAATAGGTAAAAAATATTACTTAGCTCCCGGCCGGCTGGCTGGCCAGCTGCCACCTCTCCTACATCCTCTTTCTGACTTCTTGGGGAAAGAGGAAGCAGGAAGCACCAGGGCTCCCAGGCTCCCTGCAGCCAATCACAATGCTGCAATGCAGCGTTGTGATTGGTCTGAGCGCTGTGACACGGCGCTCAGCCAGGGGTTGGAAGGGTGGGCATGCTCTCCATGTAGGCTGTAATGCAGCCTGCATGGAGAACGCGGTATGTCCGCATGACTGTTTTGGGCGGCCCAAGAGGGTCAGCCATGCACTTGTGCTCACATAGGGCGTGCAAACAACTCCTCCCCCTGCTCTGAAAGCAGCCAGACCCAACAAAGATGCCGCAACTGGGAAAACTAAAATGATAATACCCTAGGGTTATTATGATTTTTTTTTACACTGCAATAACCAGTGGGGTAGCGCTCCTCCTCCTTAGCGAAGAAGACATCACTGTTTGAGAGGCGACCTCTGACCCTGCTCGCAGGCAGGTTGCTCTCCACCCACGACACCACACGGGCGCCAGCTGCCTTGTACCTGCTCACTGCCACCCGCCTGTTTTCCTGCCGTTTCCTGCTCCTTCCCGCCGCTGCGGCCCCACCCCCCTGGTCCCCATTGGCCACCCCGCTCCCACCTCCCAGCTGCTCCTCCCTCCATATCCCCCTCTTATGGAGGAAGCGTGCAGCGGGCGCGCCGCTAGCGCGCCAAAGGCAAGCCCGTCTTCGCCCGTCCGCACCTGGACCGCGCAGAGCTCCAGAACCCCTGGACCCCGTGAACGCTACGGCGCCAGCACCCTCTACGCACTCAGCGCCGTCCAAAACTACACCTGCTTCCAAGCCGCCGCGAAATGGACTCACAGACCTTTCTCCTGCCACACCTGCAGCTTCACCTGCGACAGAGCCACCAAACCTCCAAGGACTGGACCCAACCACCTCCACTGCATACTCCTCAACACCTGCTCCGCACGCAAACACTCCGTCGAGCTCTGGGGTCTGCTCGACACCTCCGCCCCAGACGTGGCCTTCCTGACCGAGACCTGGTGGAATGACTCCTCGGCGCCCGACAACGCCAAAGCCATCCCCAACGGCTACATGATCACCTGCAGGGATCGCGCCTCCGGAATCGTAGGAGGAATAGCTATAGTCTACAAGTCCACCCTCAAGGTCGCCATCCAAGCAGACGACACCCTCAACACAGCCGAACACCTGCACTTCCGGATCCACACCGACCCCAACACCACCCTCAGATGAAAACTCATCTACAGACCCCCCGGATCCCGAGCACAATTCAGCGACT
Organism: Lissotriton vulgaris; assembly: GCF_964263255.1. Classification (NCBI taxonomy): domain Eukaryota; kingdom Metazoa; phylum Chordata; class Amphibia; order Caudata; family Salamandridae; genus Lissotriton; species Lissotriton vulgaris. The sequence goes on along the minus strand of NC_141691.1, from coordinate 1,510,018,403 downwards.
TCATCGCCTACCTCGCCAGCGCCCATGCACTCACCTCCATGGACTACATCCTCTTTGGGGATCAGAATTTCCACCTCGAGAACAACAACGACGCCAACTCCACCACCCTGGTCGCCAACCTCGCCAACTTTGGCCTCAGACAACTTGTCACCACACCCACCCATGCCGCTGGCCACATGCTGGACCCTGTCTTCTCCACAGGCACCCACGTCACCTTTGACCACACCACAAACTCCACTGGCCCGACCACTGCTGCATCCATTTCACCTTCAATAAACCAACCACACACCACCGCACCCAACAGCTACCTCCCCGATGCTGGTGCAAAGTTACCGAAGACCAGCTGATCACCACCCTCGCCCAAAACCCACCCATCGACCCCACCAACCCAGATATCTCAGCCCGCAACCTCAGACAGTGGATTGATGACTGTGCCAACACCCTCACCCCACTCAAGAAACCCTCCAACAACCACGCCAGCAAGAGAGCCACCTGGTTCACTGACAAGCTGCAGACCTCCAAACGTGCATGCCAGAAACTGGAGAAGATATGGCTCCACAAACGCACTCCGGACAACCACGCAGCCCACAAGGATGCCACCCGCAGACATCACCACCTCATCAGATTAGCCAAAAAATCCTCCTTCAAAGACCACCTGGATAACAACCCACATGACAGCAAAGAGCTTTTCAGCATCATAAAGGAACTCTCCAACCCCAGCGCCAATGCCAATGACATACCACCCTCACAAGAACTGTGCAACTCACTGGCCATCTTCTTTCACCACAAGATCGCTGACATCCATGACAGCTTCAACACCATGACCGCCCGACTACGCCAGACCCCACCTCCCCTGTGAACACCACCAGCGCCAACCGCCTGACCTCCTGGTCCAACGTCAACGACGACGAGACATGCAAGGTCATGAACTCCATCCACTCAGGATATCCGTCAGACCCGTGCCCACACCACGTATTAAACAAAGCAGACGCTGCCATTGCACCCCAACTACGGAAGGTCATCAACTTCTCCTTCGAAACAGCGACATTTCCAGATAGCTGGACACACGCCGAAATTAACACCCTCCTCAAGAAGCCCAAGGCGGACCCCAAGGACCTCAGGAACTTCCGGCCCATCTCCCTGCTCCCGTTCCCGGGGAAGGTCATCGAGAAAATTGTCAACATGCAACTGGCCCGCCACCTGGAAGACAACAAAATCTTTGACCCGTCCCAGTCCTGGTTCAGATGAAACCACAGCACAGAGCAAGCCGCCACAGACGACATCAGGCGCCATCTAGACAATGGCGAAACATCAGCCCCCATCCTCCTGGACCTTTCAGCGGCCTTTGACACGGGCTGCCATCACACTCTAAAGGCACGCCTCCTAGAAGCTGGAATCCACGAGAATTCCCTTGAGTGGACCACGTCCTTCCTCTCCGGCAGAACCCTGAGCGTCTGCCTCCCGCCCTTCCGATCCGAGGCCACTGACATCATCTGTGGCATCCCCCAGGGCTCATCCCTCAGTCCGACGCTGTTCAACGTCTACATGGCCCCCCTCGCACAAGTGGCCCGCCAACACAACCTCAATATCATCTCCTATGCTGACGACACCCAGCTCATCCTCTCCCTCACCAAGGATCCGCACACCGCCAAAACCAACCTCCACGAGGGAATGAAGTCCATCGCCGACTGGATGAGGAACAACCTCCTGAAGCTGAACTCGGACAAGACGGAGGTACTTCTCCTCTGACTCACCCCCTCAGCCTGGGATGACTCCTGGTGGCCGAACACACTCATTCTCGACTCCTTCCTCTCCATGTCTAAACAGGTCAATGCCGTCACCTCCTCCTGCTACTACGCCCTCCGCATGCTCCGCAGGATCTACAAGTGGATCCTAACCGAAACAAGAAGAACGGTGACACAGGCCCTCGTCATCAGCAGACTGGACTATGGCAACGCACTCTACGCAGGAATCACAGCCAAACACCTACGACTAATACAACGCATCCAAAACTCCTCCGCCCGACTGATCGTCAACATCCCTCGCCGCAGCCACATCACCCCCCACCTGAGAGACCTACACTGGCTCCCCGTCAACAAGAGGATCACCTTCAAACTCCTCACCCACGCACACCAAGCACTCCACAACGCCCGACCAGCCTACATGAACAGCAGACTCAGCTTCTACACCCCCACCCGCCAGCTCCACTCCGCCAGCCTCGCCCTCGCCGCTGTTCCCGCTTCCAATGAACAACCTCTTGTGGCCGATCCTTCTTCTACCTCCTCGCAAGACCTGGAACACCCTCCCTACCCACCTACCGCAGACCCAAGACCTACTCGCCTTCAGAAGACTCCTCAAGACCTGGCTCTTTGAGCAGTAGCGGCAAACCCTCCCCTTAGCGCCTTGAGACCCTCACGGGTAAGTAGCGCGCTTTACAAGTACTCTGATTGATTGATTGATTGATAGATTGATTGAACAGGAAGAAAGAGCCTTTAGGAGATTTTTTTTAAATACTCTTTTATATTGTTTTTGATATATATTTGTAGCTCCAAGAGTTAATAATAAACTCGCCAGATAGATATTATTCAAATACTATTTTTCCATGAAATATTTTTGTACTTCGTGAGGACAACAGAACCAATGAACCAATTAATTTTTGTAAACAAAAGAATGTATAGTTTAAATTCATACATGGTAATTATTATTTATTTTATCTTTCACTAGGGGCCAACTGTTAAATTTATGATAGTCCTGAAGATAGTCTCATGGACAAATGCATAGAGACCGAAACGTTGACACTTACACTCTCTTCTGGAAAATAATATATAACGAGAAGAAGTGTTTACAAAACCTTCCTTTTTAATACATATGTCACTACTATGGTAGGCCTTGGACAACCCAGGAGCAGGGTGCACAGTATTTGAATAGCAGGATATATACATTTAAGTGTTACATGTCCTGTAGTGAACAACTCTTAAATTCTCTTTTCACTACTGCAAGGCCTATGTCTTCCGTAGCATAACATTGGGATTAACTTAATACATTTTATGAGTGTAATGTCCAAATGGGAAGATATAACCGGTTCAAGTTTGGTGTATCTGGAATCCTATTTTTAAATCCTAATTTATGGTGAAGTCTGATTTTATATTACAATTTTGAAAATGCCACCTTTAGAAAGTTGGAATTTTCTTGCCTTAGCCATTAGATCCATGTAGCCAGTTACATGACTGGGTATAGTTGGCAGTTGGACTTGGGTACACCACCTAGACAGCCACACACAATGGGTTTGGGTATGCCTGAATGGGCCATCACTGGCAGGATAGGAGGGAGATGCTGCTTCCGGCCTCCCTTACATCGGAATAGGCTGAGTTCTGTTCCCACACCATGGGCTGCATACCCCCTGTAGTTAGTATGGAGCCAGGGCAGGGAAGCAGGGCACCTGTGCACATCAAAGATATGCCTCTAGAAGCTTCTCCCCACTTCAAAGGCACAACTATGTATAAACGAAGGACCTCAGACCCCACCACTTCAGTATACTACTGGGCCTGTGGATACTCTACCAGGAAGAAGGACTGGTGTTCTGCTGAAGGACTGCCATTATCTGGATTGCATTCTGCTGGACTTGTGCTTTGCTGTGCTGACCAGCTGCCTGCTGCCCTCTTGCCTCAAGGAGAAGGACTGGACCTGCATCACTTGAATCCAGAACCCAAACTGACTCCAAGGACTAGTTGGCTGGCCTCCTGATCTGAAGCCTCAGGCTTATGCCATCTTGCACATGCACCTGGACTCTTCTTTCTGTGAATCTGCCTTGCCAAGTGATGCCACCCTGGTCCTGGACCCTTAGAACTGGGCCTAAGGTGCTTGCCAGCGCAACCAACACTTCTTCTCTATTGAGTGATGCATCCCAGAGCGGAACCCACTGATCTCCTCAGCTGAGTGATGCATCCCCAAGCAGAACCAATTCATTGATTCTGCTATGTGGATTGGCCCCTTTGTAAAGAGCTGCATTGCCCACTACAACTTCTCGGAACCAAAGCATCGCCCCGGCAGAGTGGTAAATCTAGTTCTCACATCTCTCATCGACGGCAGCCATGACGATGATTCTAGTTTCCACATTCCAGCCTTGCAGTTTCACAACTCCTCAGAACCGATGCATTGCCATCTGCACGCCCCCTCCATGACATCAGACTGCGCATAGCACGCCCCATTAATGGGGTCCTCAATGATGATGCAACAGAACCTCGCATTGTAGCCTCACCGCATCCCAGTACTGACACATTGCTTCAGCTGCATAGCACATCTTTGACATGGGTTCAATGCAATGGTCCACAACCAGGATTTGAGATACCCTGTTTGGCAAGCCTAACTGGGTCCATGTAGCTAGCACGCTCCATCACAGTCTGCCTTGTCCTGGTCCGGTGCGACCAGATGTCCCCTGTAGTGCTTTATGATTTTTGGAGCTATTTTCACTGCAAAATTTAAAATTCAATATCTTCAGTTCTGCTAATTGTACTTTTGACTTTTTGGTCTTGTTTTATTCACTAAAAATGACCATATTCTTCTAACTCTGTTGTGGCCCCTTTTTGTGGTGTGTTTTTACAGTTTTTCTACTTGAAATGTTGGACAAATACTTTAGACATTGCCTCTAAGTTAAGCCTGACTGCTCTGTGCCAAGATGCCAAGGGCGCGAGCACAGATTAATTTGGGGTTTGTTTGTGGACAACCCTGACAAGGATTGTGGTTTCTGCTTGCCCATGGCTTACACCCCCGTCAGCCAACAACCCAATTTCTTACACTTATGTATATAGTCACCATACAAAGTCCACATTTATTTGCTTTGTCAAAGCTTATTTTATGTGTAATGTCTCTATTTACAAATGCCGGAATACTGAAGGAGGTTAGGCGCAATGTGATAATGTGTCTGAACATCTACTGCTCCCCATTGAGCGTTTGCTCCTCTTAACTTCCCTTCCCCCATTGTAAGCATGCAAACATTTGTCACAGTTGGGTAACCTAATTCCTCCTCTTCACTTCATTAACATACAAACAGTCTTAAAATATGTGACACATGTCATGTTGAACGGGACCAGTAGTGCTGACAATTTCTCCTGATTTGCAAATTTCTGCTTATACCAGCTTTTAAACGTTCAGGTCTGCGCAATAGTATTACTGTATGCATGCTGATAAACCCTTATCTGATTCCTCACTCCTAGGAGTGGTGTGGCTCACTGGTTAGAGGCGGCAGACCCGGAAGCAGAGGACGGCCCATGACGAGGGTTCATTTCCGACGCGGCAGGGTCGTGAACCAGGGTCAGCGGACTCGATAATTCTCGCCTCGGTGCCTACTCTAACCAGGGATCACACTCGGCAACACTGGGCATTAGCTTGCCTCATCTCCACAACGGCCCCCCACAAACGCCGGGGATGCCTGGTTTCACCTTGGAGATACCCAGGAGGGAACATCTCACAGGGATAGCCAGGACGGGTTCCCCAGCGGTCTATAGTGCTTTACAAGACACACACATTTACATGTGTTTCATTCTTCGAACACAGTGGAGTGCACAAACCCTGGCTCTCGTCAGTGTAACTCATACTGAAGACTATTGGCAACCTCTGACTGTGTTATTTGGATTGTAGCAAAATGTTAATTAGCTAGGCATTTAGGGACTGATTTATGTTGCCTGACGCATCTCTGCAAATCGGCAAAGATGCGCCAGGATAGATACGGCACGCAAGTTCATCCTTGCGCCACCCATGATGCGCCGCATTCACAATGCGGCGCACCATGGCGCAGGAATGAACAGATGCGTGTTGCATCTGGGGGGTGAAGTTGTCGCAGTGCTTAAGTTGTGTTGCGTGCGCCACGCAACTCCAGCACTATTCCAACTTGCCCTATCTCTAACGTGGTGCGTCAAGCCTTACGCCTGCTTCAAGCAGGCGCAGGGTTTTGACGCATCACTGTTGGGAAAGTGACTCAGTGAAATCTTGTAGATTTCACTGAGTCACTTTTCAGGGGCATTCCTGCCACGGTACGCCCCCCCTGCGTGGAAACGCCCACATGAAACCCGACGCAGGTTTCATGTGGCGCAGGGCCTTACACCGTGACGCATCTCCATAGATGCGTCATGATGTAAGTATGTCGCAACGTGGCGCAGGGTTTACGCCGCCGCTGTGTCACGCAGTTGCATCAGAAAGTGATGCAACTGCGGCGCAAAAGTGCCGCAAGTCCGACATAAATCTGCCCCTTCGTATTCCAACTATAATGTAGTTCTAGGTGTAGCTGTGCAGAATCTTTCACTGTGTGTCTTTGTTGTCTATTTAACACCATGAAATATCTTTCCATTCTCCATAGAAAGGTCAAACCTATTTGCATTGTCACTGCTAGTGCATATGTTGCATGTGTAATATTGTTTAAGCCTTCTGCATTCCTACTTTCAGTAAGATGTAGCAGTACATGTGCATAATTTTATAAAATGGACTATCTAGTTTCTTTAACTCTTTAAAAAATGTTACAATTATTATTACCACAAGAAAAGTATGTTTTTCAAATAGGACAGCGTTTGGATCAACAGAGAGAAAAAAGCAATTGGATAAGAAGGTTTATTGAAGTCTCTAAGGGAACTATATGTTACAGTAACATACAATTCATTGAAGAATTGTTGGATGCTTATGTTTTGACAGGCTTTCAATATAATGCAAAAGAAAATATATTTACTGGTCTATTATGAGAGTGAGTAATAGAGCTTACAACTCATGAATAGAGTATGCGACAAATGGTGCGTCAGTAAGCTGGCTAATAGGCATATAATTCACAAAACTAACAAAATATATTATTTGAATCTCCAATAACTTTCCCTAGCCTTACCGTTCCCCTGAGAATATTGTGAACTTTATCCTAAATCTTCTTTCTTATAGCTAACGATTGCGTGGCGTACTCCTACAGATAGCTTTAGCTGTGATTGAAGAGCTATTGTTTGCACAACACGCTGCTATTGTGATGTTGTAAACATATACTTAATATTGCCCCAAGTAAACTTCTATAGTTATCTAATTTTAGAATGTTATGTGGCAAAAACAATTGAGAATGTTTTGGAACTCGGCGGAAACTGACAGAGGTAGGAGGGATTACTGGTTGCTATCGGTTGTGCCATGGATTTCTTCTGTTGGAATAAACTACGTACATTCAGCACTGGAGTGGAGTACTTACTACAAATGTGGTGGCGAGCGAGCCCAGCACACTAATCTACGCATAAGACATTGGATTTGCTGTACTTTGAACCTTCACAGTCTAATTCCGCCTAGAATCACTACTATTGGTGCGAGCAAGCAAAACTTTATACAAGGAAATGGTGGGGTATTAATCTAGACTTTGAAATGGACCCAATTTAGTACATTAAATTCAGTTTAAAAGCTGCAAGCATTACCTGCTCCTTTCTAGTGTCGGCCAGAAGTGACCGAGAAGTAGCGGCTGCTCCTGGACTTGGATGGTGAGGTGGGGGGTGAAAAAACCTTTAAAAAACCCCACTTACCTGTGAGGACCAGCCACCGGCTCTCCTATGTCCTCTTTTTCCTGCTCCGGTCCTGCAGCAGGATACAAGGAGCAGCAGGAAGCTCCAGGCTCCCAATAGCCAATCACAACTCTGCAATGTAGCATTCTGATTGGTCTGAGTGCTGTGGAATGGCGCTGAGCTGAGCTGAGCTCTTCATGCAGGCTGTAATGCAGTCTGCATGGAGAATATGGGAAGTGCGTATAACTGTTTTGGACAGCCTGAGAGGGCTGAGAAAGCAGTCATGTGCACTTATGAGTGGGCAAACCACTCATCCCCTGCTCCTCTGTCTTAGGAGCAGCCCTGCCCTGCCCAGAAAGTTGTTGCAGCAGAACAAAACATAAAATGATAACTTGAGGTATTATCGTTTTATGTTTTCTGCTTTCTGCTGTGGAGCAGTGGGGTGACACTCCTCAGCCTTATCGGAGGAGCCGCCATTGTGATTGGGGGTAGTGGGGCGGGGAGACGGGAGTGGCCGGGAAATGGGGTAAATACATTTTTTAAACATACCTCCTGTCTGCATTGCTGCGTTTTCTTTGTCGCGTCTCTCCACACCTTCCTTCGTCCGGAACAGGTAGGACCCTGGAAGCACTGAGGCTCCCCTGAGCCAATCAAAAAGCTGCAATGCAGCGTTGTGATTGTCTGAGCACTGTGGTTTGGCAGTCAGACAAGGAATGGGGGCCTGGGCATGTTCTCACCTGGGTGGAGAGCATGCTAGGTGCGCATGAATGTTTGACCGGTCCAAGACGTCTGGCCAAACATTCATGTGCACGTAGGGAGTGAAGGCCACTCCTCCCTTCCTCTGCTCCTTCAGCAGAGCAGCCCTGCCCTGCTTCCCAAAACTGCCACGCCGCAACAAGAAAAAATAAAATGATAACATTATTATAATTTTATGTTTTCCTACACCACTGAACAGCAGTGGAGCAACGCTCCTCCGCTTTAGCAGAGGAGCCACCTCTGCGCCTTTCAAAACATAACATTTCATCGCTGTGCTCAACATTCTGTCAGCAAGCTCACCTGCTTTGGTGTGAGTACTTGTCACCATCTTGAACAAGCATTTGCAATGCAATTGGTCTTGCCTTTGGGGCTTTATAAGTATTTAGACATGCAGCACATTTTCCTGGGTGCAGCAGCACACACTGTTCTTTAACATGGAGGCTTTGACACTAATAGGTGCATTATGCACTATACATTATCGCACATTACTGCAGCATAGCCTCACACACATGTATTTTCACCACAATGACATCCCCAGCTCACAGTAATCAATACAAAACAGGGGAGACACAATAAATTCCAGTGAATATTACATAAAGACAGAAGCATGAGTAAAAGGAGCCACTGGGGATCTCTACTTGCGTTTCAGTGCGACGATGCAGGAACATGCATTGGAATGCATTTTTTTAAACTGTCATGCAGTGGTGATTCGCCTGTAGTATAAGGCCTGAATGTTGCCCCTCTTAGAAATAACGCCACCAATGGTCATATTGCCACTTTTGTTTTTAGTAAGCATAGAAGTGAAGAGTCCAACTTGATCATTTTGGGATGTCTCTAGAACATGACACTTTGTGGCCTGTTGAATTTTCTATTTCTGTACAACTATGGTAAAAAGGCACAAAAAAGCAAAGCCTGTTGGCACTGCCACTGCTTGTTTTTAGGTAGTGATTGCTACTGTCAACTGACTATTTATTGTCCTGTAAATATGAGGTAGCACAATACCCCTACACAACTGTACTTTCTTTAGCAAATTCAGAAAGCTAAAGTTGCTTTATCAGCATTCAAACCTGAGACTCAGAAGAGTGCAAGGCTGAGTCAGTCCTGGTGGGAGTTCAACCCATGATCTCAAGAAGACCGCATGTGTCAGCGGCGATCGTTCATATCTGATATTTAGTAGTCCTTGAGATTCTAGCAGTCTGGAGCATGTGCGAACATCCTGGTGGATGATTTACAGTTGTACTCAGGCACAACTTGTGTTAGGGTAATTGAAATTTGCATGTCACGTGGTTTTAGGTTACACGTTTTCAGGAGGTGAGTTGATGATTCATAATTTCCAGAATTTGTGAAGGTCTCTTGCCGTAAGGACCCATAACAAGTATATGAGAGGGTGGGATGAGAGATGTTATCAGACTGTGCGGTCTTGGGGCAGCCCATGTGAAGGTGTGAGTGTGTTAAATGAGATAGCAGGTAGCAGAAACTTGCTGTGCATGAGGGCGAGAAGTTGAGCTCTAAAGTAGAGGCGTAACACAGGCCCCTCCACCTTCTGCTGTGCAGGGGTTCCTCCAACTCTTCAGGGGCCCCCCAGCCCTTTAGAGCGGCCCCATTCATCCATGGCCCACATTTATCTGTGGTAGAAGAGAGACTCACCTCATCAAATTCAGTGAGGGGGGTATCATTTTGCATTACACCACATCTCTAAACACAACGGAGATTGCAGATGATGGCACACAGAGTATGAGCATTAGATACTGGGCAGAGAGAAAGTAAGCACTAAAATGCAGAACACACCGTGTATGGGAACACATGGAGCAAAATACTGCCTACTAGTGGGAAATGATATTGTCCAAAGCTCTGTTTCTAATATAAAATCAGGGCCTTCAGTGGTCATATCACTGAAAATACAACAATAACAAAATATGTTATTGTCTATGGGTGCTCACCAAAGACAAGTTTTAATGCCTGGAACCTAGGGAATGCTCAAGTGATTCTGGGATTTTACTGACCTCTGATGGTTGTTTTCTATCAAGAAGGTTAAATAGAGGCAATTGCTAGAAAAAAAGTCCTGAAGCAGAAAGCGATTCTGGTATTTTACTGACCTCTGCTAGTCATTTTCTATCAAGATAGTTAAATTGAGGAAGTTGATAAAAAAAAGTCCCTAAGGAAAAGCAGAAGCAGACAAGTCCTGGGGCAATGCTCCAGATCCCACAAAGTACATACAACAGCTCTTCCAGACAGCACAAGCACTGTCCAGGCTCAACCTAAAAAGGTTTATCCTGAGAATATTATGGAAAAGAATTGTCCTGAGATGGTCACAATGGTATTTCACAGTGACATCTTTTTCGAAGGAGGCTTCAAGTAATCGATTTAAGCTATACTGACACTGTGAAGACAGCGTATTGCACACAATAACTGAGATATGTTTTTTTTTGGTTTGATGTCTTTCACTTTATATTTATTCATGTCTAGACATTCTTTTAGACCATGACCCCATCCTTCCTCACTGTTATCTGGTGACACATCATTAAAATGTCAAGAGTAGTGTGAGTATTTTCTAAATTGTATCTCAACCTTTGATGAAGATAAAGACTTTAAACCAGATGAACAGAAAAATATACTATTACACTGAATAGGTCCTCTGAGTTTGAAGACTTCTTATTCCATGGAAAAGAAACTGAGGCAACAAAGTCAAAGCAATGTTTTTAACTATGCACTTGAAGATTTGGACATGTATTACACACCCACTGTATGTGTTGGTATCAATAGGTATAAGTTTTATCATAGAAAACAATCTAAAGATGAATCGATTAAAGACTATGTGTCCGTTGTAAAGAATCTAGCATTTACATGTTGGCTTGGGGTGTTACATGATGAATTAATAAGAGACTCAATTGTTGTGTATGCGGCAAATCCGTCAATACAAGACTGTCGGTAGCCCAAAGGAGAAGCTTCACTGCAGGAAGATATGGATATTGTTAAGAAAGCAGAGCTCAATGGTAGGTGTGTGAAAGCAGTACTCTTGGACAACAAGAAGGAATTAGTAGGAAACAATAGATAAGAACCTAAAGATGTGGACAACAATGTTAGCAGTGGGAAGAAACCAGTTGGAAATGCACAAGAAATGTCGAGGAAACATAAAAGTTTTCAGAAACACAAATTAAGGAAAAAATAGACCAGCAACCCAACTTGAATCCTTAAGGCCAGAACAGTTCCATTTCTTGCCTTCCTCTACTGGTCAAGAAGAGGCCTTAAATCAGCAGCTTGCTCTGTTTACACTGGAAAACCAACTGCTAGATACTACTTAGTTTGGGTTCAGAAGAGGTCATAGTTCCAAAATGGCCCTGATCAAGGTAATAGAAGAGGTCAGATCAGTCCTTGATGGAGATGGCTGTGCGGCCTTGGTCCCACTCTGTTTATTGGCAGCATTTGGTACAGTTGACGATAAAATATTGGTTGACCATCTCCAGGCTGTCAATATCGAAGGAGCTGCTCTTTCTATTTTAAAATCCTTTCTTTCAGATAGAAAGCAAGTAGTAACCATGAATCAATTTGTGTCTGACTCCTTTTCACTTCCTTGTGGGGTCCCATTGGGATCATCACTCAGTCCTACCCTAGTAAATGTTTATGTGAGGCCTCGGGCAGTCCTTATCAGATCTTTTGGCTTTGATGTTACTTCCTATGTAGATGATACTCAAATTGTGGTATCCATGTTTACAGGGAACAAAATAACAGGATGGATATTTCATCATTGCATGTCAGCTATTGGATCGTGAATGAAAAGGAATTGTTTAAAACTCGTCTCCAGATAAATAGAACGTATCCTTTTTGAAAATAATGCCTCCCTTTTGTCTCCTTCAGGGTGGCTAGAGTAACTAGGAACCCTGCCATCTCTAGTGAGTAAGGAGAGGAATCTGGGATATATAATGGACAATAAGCTTGCATTCTGTCATCAGATGAATGCATTAATTTCTTCATCTTTTTACATCCTGAGGATGCAAAAAAAGATTTCCCTTTCCCCCCCCACCCCCCCACAAAAAACTATGGTGACTACCTTGGTAATAGCACTGTTAGATTACTGCAACGGCCTGTACTCAAATATGCAACACCAACATCTGAACAGGTTGCAGGTTCTGCAGAATGCCGGCGCCACACTGTTGGCAGGCATTCCTAAGCATAAATCTGTTTTGCAAGTTATCACCAGGCTACACTGGCTTCATTTCAAGCAGCGGATTAGATTTAAAGCCCACTGCCTTCCTGCAAGGCTCTTCTTGGTTTAGGTCCTGACTGCCTGAAACAATGTGTCAAACGGTATGTTCCTGGCAGAAACCTAGGCTCATCAGCAACCATGAAACTTGTGGTCCCCAGGTTCGAATTGATCAATCCAGGGGAAAGGATTTTGTGATGAACACTGCAAAAGAATGAAAACCTGTCTGTTTTCCAGATAATTATCGATCTGAGCCCACTTAACAGAGATAGCGCCAAGACATCCCTGGGTATACTTGCCGCTTTACAAGTACTTTTAACATAACATATATATATATACATATATATATATTCACTAAACAACCAAAGGTTACAGGGACGTTATAGTTATGTTCAGATTTTGCATGCACAAAACCATAGAAATTCAGCTTTTATAGTTAGAGTTATTTCAAGTAACTAAAACCCATGCCCTAAGGTAACTATGACTTATAGAATAGTCAACGCTTGTTGAGTATTTCGTATGTCCCCAAAGATGATGATTTCAAAAACTCCCACATCGGAGCATGTTCCTGGCATAAGATGCCAGATCTCTACTCCCAATAGCAAGCAACTGAATTGTTTACCTTGATCCTTCAGTGCATCAGTACACAAATGTTTTTAAAGTTGTCTGTTTCCTCAGCCCCAGGTGAGTCTGCAGAGCCCACACATATGTATTTACGCTCTGCTCCTTGCCACTTAAGGTACAGTCTGCCTGCTGACTGTGGTCCAGAACCATTGCTTATAATCCTGGCTTCTGTGCGTGTCTGTGTTGTGTGATCTCAGGCACATGGCTCTGTCTCCCAGTGAATTAGTCTGACTGGCTGACTAAGTACCAGGCTTTATTTTGATGTTAGATGGTGAGTAAATACCTGTAATTTAGATCATACACCAAGGATCTGAGGCACAGACTACATCGCTGGGTGGTCTTGTGTCCATGGTTGGTCAGAGTACTCAGGCTCCTTTGATCTCTCTCTCTCTCTCTCTCTTCAGGAAGGGTGGGGGGTGGGCTTTGCACAGGTGAATCCATAATCTCCCCCTTTGCACAGACAATTAATATCAGGTAGTAGTGGGAGGGGAGGTAGGAGAATGAAAGAGGAAGAAACATTAAAGCCATTGCAGGTTTCCTTCTCCAGGTGCACATACACACACACACACACACACACACACACACACACACACTCACACACACACACACACCCAGACACACACACACACACACACACACACACACACACACACACACACACACACACACTCTCTCAGCAGCAGAAGAAGGGAGTGGGTCACTGCTGCAAGCTCCACAGGCATAGGGTTTCAGCCAACACCTCCCCCAACACCCTTACCATGGTCTCTTAACACCAAAGTTTCCCCTGCCACCTCCTTCGGCAGTCACAGCTCCTGTCTGTTCCCCTCTGAGACCCCTTGCCACCATAATGTTCGGGCCCCCGCGAATCCTTTGATGACCAGGACTGCATCTGCTGTTATGGGAAGAACCTGACCTGGGACATCAACAACCTGAGGCTACCATAAGTGAGTGAGAAGGGATGTGTGCCAAGGATCACCAGCAAGATGCACCAAGGTGTTAATGTGTACCGAGGTTTACCAGTGTATGAAAGGGGCAGACAAGACTACTGAAAGCAAGCTATGAGTGCCAAGGGTCACTAGAACCCAGAGTGGCAGCTAAGACTAGAAAAAGCAAGCTAGCTCTGAGACATAACACATGCGCCAAGGGTTACTGGAACATGAAAGGTGCAGGCAAGATAACCAACAGCCTGCTTTCACTGACATCTAGCACTGTGTGTGTGAGGGTCACTGGGAAGTGTGGGGGTAGACGAGATTGTTGGCTGCAACTGGCACCTAATTCTCACACTGTATGCCAAGTGTCACCAGGACATCATTGAGGCATCTGTGACACTTTACCTTTCAGAAGTTCTAACATAATGTGCACATGTGTGAACAGGTACAACAGTGACTGCATCTGACAGTGGGTAAAGACCATGTATTGTTTCAGTTTGATTAAAACATTTCCCGAAGAAAAACACAAATAGGTTATATTTGCAAGCTCCAATCTGAAGTCACACATTAAAAGTTGTCTTATTCTCATTGTATATAGTTTTCAGCATGGATAGGAAACCCATTCTTGCAGAGTTCCTATTTATTTCTTATGTAATAAGAATCAACCTGTTTCTGCCAGCAGGGCATGCTTGTGTGGGTACTGAAGCACAGTGTTCCCCTCTGCCAGGCTGAAGAGGTGAAATACATGTCCACATGCACATTGAAAAACAGTCACAGTTGGATCCTGGCTGAAAGGAAGAGCCCTTGTGGAGCAGCTAAACAGTTGGAGAGCAGGAGCAGGGTTCAGAGTTCTTTTTTTTAGCATATAGGAAAACAAATAAGACAGTTTAATTTTGACTATAGTATGCCATTGTATAAAAGGAAGGGAATACTAAATGCGTAGTTGTGCTCAAATAATGGTCTGCTTTATCAGCCGAATTAATGGTGTCAGTTCTGATGTTCTCGAAATGATGTGAGGTCAAGTTACCCCTGCATGGAATAGAATGTGTGTGTTACAGAAATACTACAAAAAGGGTGTCTGTATGTTTACAATGAGAGTAGTGCTCAATACTAACATACTGCTCCATGACAAAATGATTTACATGTGCTCACTATTCCCTGAATTGTACTTGCGTACGAACAGCCATGGTGTTTTTTGAGAGACTATTCATCCCACACCCACTCATAAACCTACTAAGAGACTCATGCACCCACTCACAGACACAATCAGAGACTTACATAACAAATCACAGACCCAATCAAACACTCATACACCCACTCACAGACCACTAAGAGACTCATACACCCACTCAGAGACCCACTGAGACACTAACACACCCACTCACAGACCCTCTCAGACACTTACACATCCACATACAAACCCACTCAGACACTCATGCACCCAGTGAGAGACCCACTTAAACAGGCATCCTCTCACAAGCGTGCTCAGACACTCACACACCCGCTCACAAACCCATTTATACACTTACATACCCACTCATAGACCCACTCAGACACTCATGCACCCACTCACAGACCCACTCAGACACTCATGCACCCACTCACAGAGCTACTCAGACACTCATACATCCAGTCAGAGACCCACTCAGACACTCCTGCACCTACTCACAGAGCCACTCAGATACTCATGCACCCACTCAGACACTCATACGCCCAATCACAGACTCGCTCAGGCACTTAGGAACACACTCACAGACTGAATCTGACACTCATGCACATGTTCCTGTAATATTAATGTTATAGTTGGAAAATAATGTTTAAAAGCAATAGAAATTCAATAAAAACGAAAGTATAAAGGGATGTTATAGTTAGGTAATAACATTAAAAAAGCCTTTGAAATTCACTAAAAAAAACATAGGTTACATCGGAATTATAATTAGGAAATAGAATTAAAAAACCTTAGAAAATCACAGAAATAAACACAGGTTACAGGGATGTGACAGTTAGGCTTAGATTGTACACATGCAAAAACAGTGAAATTCAGCAGTTATAGTTCCCTCAGACATAGCCTCAGAAGGCTCGAGATGTTGACTGCATGGCTCTCTTCCCTTTACAACAAGGTATGGCCCCAGGAGATTGGGCCCCATGGGGCTTTAAGGAGTTGGGAGGGGGGGTTGAGGGGCCCCCTCCCAGACCCTCTTTTGGACCCAGGGACCTGCTCCCCAGGGGCCATGCCTTTTGGTAAAGGGGAGGAAGCCATGTGGACCAGGGCAAAATTAGGATGAACACTCCTCCCTTTATTAATCACTCAGCCCCGGGCAAAGGGTCCCCAGTGCCTAATTAAGTTTGGGGGTGTGGGCTATATGGCCCCCCTCTCCATCATAATGTAATGTGCTCCGATAAATGGGGTCCCTAGAGCCTAAATTGACTTTTAAAATATAGACAGCCAAGGGAGATAGGGTATCCAGGGCCTAAGAAGGCTCAGGAATTGGGGGATATGTGGCCCCCTACCCTTTCACAAAAAATGAATGCCCCCCTTTGGGTCTGGAGCCATCCCCCTTCTTAAAAAGCATATGTCCCCTCCCCTTTTTATAGAAACTGGCTCTGTGGATGAGATCCACAGGGTCAATTAAGGGTCGGGGAGAGGGATACACTGAACTTATATTTTGCTCGAGAGAATGGGGCTCGTGGTGCCCGAAGGCCAACACTATGCTGGGCACACCGAAGGCTGTGTACAGTGTGGAGTTGGCAGCCTGCTGGGGGTTTGGCCACGGGACCTGGCAGAACCCCGCTGCGCATGGCCAAAGGCTGTGCGAAGCATGGAGTTGGCTGCCTGGGGGGCATTAAAAGCAGGCCTTGATGCAAGACAGACCCTGTGGCTACCCGCGTGGCTCATATGACAAAAGGCAATGTACGGCACAGGGTTGGCTAGCTCCTGGTGACTGTCTGTGGGGAGTTGGATGTAGGGCCTGTCTGCCAGCCTGGCCCTGTGACCAACCCCTTGCAGTGTGCGACAAAGCCTGTGCGCAGCATGGGGTTGGCTCCTTCCGAGTGAGTTGGCTACTGGACCTGGCCATAAGCCAGGCCCTGTTTCCAACCCCCTGCTCTACACGGCTGAAGGCTGTGTGCAGTATGAGGTTGTCTGCCTTTGGGAGGTTTCCCGCAAGGCCTGGCTGCAGTGGGGTTTGACTTTATGTATGGTAATAAAGTATTGTAAAATGGTCAGCGACCACCATGTCTGTGATTGCTTTTTCAATAAAGCAATTTGTTTTTTGTAATGCAGCTTGTTTTCTTCAAAGAAAAACGGGATGCATTCAATTTTTAGTTTTGGCCTGCACAGTGCTTGTGCTGTGCTTGTAAAATCTATTGTTATGTTATGTTATGTTAATTTCGATTTATATATTGTAAATATAATATTTATATATTGTAATAAATCTTATAGGGGCTTACATCCCGCCCTTGCTTTTTATTGTTTCTTATGCTTGCCACTTTTCCTCATTTCTATTGGCTGCTGCAAACTATTTCCTATTTTTCCGCCTGTGTTTTTCTTTTCAGTGTCACGTGGCCAAAGTACTGTTACCATCCGCTTATGGGAAACTTCTTTTAAGTGTGTCATTACCCCTGCTGGGAATCCATTGTTCCAATCACAACGCACACTCACCAGTCCCCCGGGGCCAAAGCAGGGAGCCACTCTAGTGCTGCCTTCTGTTTCAAAACAAGCAGCATGCTCACCAGTCTCCCTGGGGCATAAGTAGGGACCCACTCTAGAGCTCCCTTTTGTCGATGCTCCCCATCTGCTTCCTCAGACTTCTGGTAATATTTTTGGCCCAGTCCAAACCCCTGCTAATATTGTGGAAACTGCTTTGAGTTGACGTCATTTGGAATATAGGATTAAATGCCTTCAGTGTATTTTACTCTGCAGTAAATTACAAAGCCATGATGTTCGCATGACATAGAGTTATCGTTTCTAGTAATGTTAACGTCAGTAATTTGCATAATCATTTCAAATTCTGACATCAAAATTTTAATGCAGCAAATTCAAATATCAGTGATAGGAAATTGTTTCAAATACCGCTGACAAATGCACATATCACGACTCACCCCTGCATGTCCAATACAACAGCAGAGCGTGGAGTGCAGTCTATACAGAGTGCATGAAACATCTTCGAGGAGCGAGGACCATCGTAACTTCTAATATAGAAACCAGCCCAGCTAGCATGCCCCGCAAACCTTGGGAAATAAAGCACTTTTACCCCCACATGCATCAATGTAAGGTTTTGCGATTCCTTATTTGCGAAAATTAGGGAATCGCAAATAAGGAATCGCAAAATGGGATGCAACAATTTATTCGCATAATTTTGCGATTCTGTAAAAATCACAATTTTTCCCGAATCGCAAATATTATGGGAATTCTAATTTGCGATTTCGCAATTCCCATTGATTCCTATGGGCCATGGGCCAAAAGGCCCATAGAAATCAATGGGAAGGTATTGACATTTTGCGAATTTCAATTAGCGATTCGCAAAATGTTAATGCATTCCATGGGTGCAGGGGGGGTCCAAAGGACCCCCCCCCCTGCACCCCTGAAATGTATTTTAAAGTGCATGTTTCACACACACATGTCCTAAGGACATGTGTGTCTGTAACATGACTGTGTTTAAAATGCTAATTTGAGCATTTTCATTCTTTTGCGCAAATTACCATGAGGTTCACCCTCGTGGTAATTTGCACCCCCTAATTGCGAATTCGCAATTTTAAAAACAATCATGCATTGCTTTTAAGGAATCGCAAATTTGCGATTCCTTAAAAGCGATCGCATTTTTGGAAATCGCTAAAAATAGCGATTTTTCCCAAAATGATTGATGCAGTCCAAAAACGTATTTAGGAATCGCAAACGGCCGAATTTACCGATTCGCACCGTTTGCACTTCCTAAATAGGTTGATGCATGTGGCCATTAGTCTATACTGCATATGCTTGCTGGACTCGGCAGTGTGAAATCTCCTTGTGCATAATACTGTTCATGAAATTGTCTGCATTGCGTTTTTTAGCAGATGGAGTAATTAAGGGCTTGTGAACACCTTTCTGTCATGGCGTCGAAATAACCTTGCACTGTGGCTGGACAGGTTGCATTCCTTTTCAACATATTTCCCCAATGTGCATTTTGATATCTTTGTCTAATCTGTGTTTTTTCTGTAAACACAGTTCAGTTTCCCGAAATGAGTTAGAAAATGAAGGCACTACTGTGTACTTGTAAGACTTAAATTAATTTAATGTGGTTTTAGCACTAACAATATCAGAGTCACAATGCAAAGCTTTGCACCGTTGAAAACGTTTTGTTGCTTAGAACAACAAAATAATTGCACCAGAAAAAACCACGAACCAAAGTGTTTTATAATTAACAAACGTTCTGTGACAAGTCAAGAAAGGGATTCCCGGCCCACTATCTGTTGCCTCAATATTTGCCGTAGTGTAGGTGCGGTTGTGTAACAAAGAGCGGCAGAAAAGGTGTTTGTGCAACTTCATTTTCTACACCATCAAAAAATAAAGTAGAACAAGTGTGTCCTGTTTTCGGCACATTTTCAAGTTTTCTGTGATTTTGGACAGGTTATTTGTAGTCATGAAACGTAAAACTCTCATGTTAAAAAATAAGGTGGATAACGGTGATTTTCTTGTCATTAAATTATGCTGCTCGTCATAATTACATCTCTAGCAATACATTGTTTTGATGGTCCTTATTTGTAATATTATATGATTTTCACATTTGTTCTTTAGTTACTGAGGGAGATAAAAGAGTTTTCATCCCTAAGGATCTGGTGCCCAGTTATATTGTGGGAGTTGACATAGACCAATGGTTTTCTGCCTCTGAGCTATCACTGATGGTCCACAAGGTCCCATAAAAGCACAGGGGGTGGTCTGTGGATAGCACATGCCTACTGTGGGGTGGGAAAGACTTTTAACACTAGAGTATGGGGACCAAACCACGTACACTCCAATGAAAGCTATTTTGATTGCAAAGTTTGGGCTGACCCATGAGAAGGCACTGAATGATTGCGGGCAGCAAAGTCAATGATTATAATGGCTTTTACAATCTAATTATGAGAGAGCACGTGCCATGGTTGTGCCAGCACGTAGTTGACAGTATGCTGACTAACCCCTAGGGAGCTTGCTGAGTAGGTGGACCTCTGGGCTAGCACCTTTGTGTCCAAAAAGGTATCTGGGGGACTCCCACAAAGGTGGTCAGAGTTCCAACCAGAAAGAAAGTAGGGGAGAAAAACCTACAAAATAGGGAGTCCTCCAAAGGCCCCTAAAATAATTTCTTGATAAGCAGACATGTAGGTTTGTACCCCAATGTACTGAGTGCTTCAAGTATGGGCACTCCAATAGACACTAAAAAAGTATCTCTCAAGATCACAGTCCACCACCTGTTGGCAGACACCTGGGTGGCCAAGTGTAGTGCTTGGGGAGGAATAAAGCCCAGTTAGCTTTGGGGAGCAGAAAGAGGTAACCCTAGTTTCCCTGAGGGATAGGGAGATGGTCTCAAAAGTCCATATGCCTTCAAAGTACAGGCAGTGGGTCACCAACAATGGGCAAAAGGTGGAAGCTCAGAGAGACACAGAAACCAGTATGGCTACTGTAATGATTGAGCTGGTGTCCTCAGAGCGGGTCCTCACTAACACATTCCACCAAGTCATAGTTACCAACAATCATGAAAGCCAGCTTTAGGTGGCTCTCTTTCCGATTGAGTGGGGGGCCCTAGGGTTTTCTGAAAGTAGTGATGAGTCCTGCCATGCCTGTAGATTGTGTGTTAGACAACAAAATGGATAACACTGCATGGAGGGAGGTAGAGCTCAGGTCACACTTGGAAATGTTGGGATTGCCTGTGTGGGTCTGTACGACCACACAGTCCATGGCTGCAGATGAATAGAGTCAAGGGTGTCTGGAGCCTGAAACAATAGCTCAGAAAGTTCCCAAGAGGGGCAAGGGGTAGGAGATCAGCCCCTTAAGTTCCCATGGTCAAGGGGGATGGGGCCCTTGAGGTGGCGGCCTGTGGGCCAACTGGGGAGAACATTGCTGCCATGGGGACCTGCCTGAGCTTGCTGGTTGGCAAGTTGAGGGTGGGCCGATCAGGGAGGAATTCTGCAGGATGGAGAAAGAGTGTCCCACTGTTGAGGGCTTGAGGCAGTAGAGCAAAGCCCAGGCAGCAAGTGACAACTCTGGGGATCACTGGATCCTGTGGAGAATAACCTCCTATATAGTGAGCTTAAGTCTCCTTGTGTTGAGGTAGCCTGTGTGCCAGTGGTCTCCTATTTTTACAGGTCCTTCCTACTTGGTTTGCCTCAAGATGTACCCCTGGCAGGGCATCTAGGGCAAGACAAGACCTTTGCAAGGCTTGTTGACCAATTTTACTTGCACTGGATGACAACAGCCTCAGATGTATTCTAAAGGTAATGTGTCACCTCCTAGGTCAGTGGGAAATCAAAGAAAAAGCACAAACGCTCTGCTGACCCCGCTTCTTGTCATTGGCATTCCCTTTGAAAGGATTAACATTGACTTAATTGGATCCTTGGACCCCAAAACAGTCTTAGGCAACAGGTTTGTCCTGGTTTTGGTGGACCATGACACCTGTTACCTAGAGGTAATCCCTCTGAGTTCACGGAGTACACATCGGGTGGCCAGAGCTTTGATGGGGTTCGTTAACCTTGCAAGGTTCCCCAAGGAAATAGTGTCTGGCCGAAGCATTAACTTCATGTCAGCATACAGAAAGTCCTTGTGGGATGAGTGTGGGGTAACCTACAAGTTCATCACCCCCTATCATCCCCAAACCAATGGTCTTGTGGAGAGATTCAACAAGACCATCAAAGGCATGATAATGGGCCTGCCTAAGCCCATGAGGTGTAAGTGGACATCCCCCTTCCATGTATATTCTTAGCCTACAGGGAGGTGCCACAGAATAGGGTAGGGTTTAGCCCCTTTGAACTCCTCTACTGTCACCCTAAGGGGGACCTCTGAGCATGTAAGGGAGGGGTGGGAGCAAGTTCTCTGGAAACCTGCCCCGGATTGGGTCAGCTACATGCTGGCCCTAGGCAGCCCAATGCATAGCTTCTGGAAGAAGGCAGAAAGCAACCATGAGGCCTGTTATGAATTCATAAATTCCTCTTATGACAAGAAGGCCATGAAGGTGGCGTTTCAACCTGGCCAGAAAGTATGGGTCATGGAGCCTGTAGAGCCCTGAGCACTCCAGGACCACTGGACGGGCCTGCACAAGGTGAAGGAGCGAAAAGGGGAGTCAACCTACCTGGCGGATCTCCAGACCCCTAGAAGCCCTTTAAGGGTGCTCTATGTGAATCGCATCAAGCCTCAATTCAAGAGGTCCGAGGTGAGAAGGTTCCTAGTGGCAGATGAGGGAGTGGAAGAGGACATCAAGCCTCTCCCTGATCTCTAATCCACCCAGGATCACAATGGGTCAGTGAAAGATGTTAACCGCTCTGCTACCCTGACT
Source organism: Lissotriton vulgaris (assembly GCF_964263255.1). Classification (NCBI taxonomy): domain Eukaryota; kingdom Metazoa; phylum Chordata; class Amphibia; order Caudata; family Salamandridae; genus Lissotriton; species Lissotriton vulgaris. The sequence goes on along the minus strand of NC_141691.1, from coordinate 1,509,995,884 downwards.
TCAGAATAGCAGAGTGACTGTTACTAGTTACTGGGGCGGTTTACTTCTCTATACTCCCTCACTCCTGGACTCACACACCTGTGTAACCATAACATAGATACTGGAAACAGACAGTCCACCTGTGAAGAACAATATGTACCAGTTTTCAGATAAGGTTTGGACCAGTATCAAGTAGGAAGTTTCCAAATGCTGGTGTTAGGTGTGATTGAGCCCTTCAGCAGTCCCTGGTCCAGCATTGTGGTGCTGATGCCCAGGCTGTCCCACAGTGGCACCCCTCCGGAACGCATGTTCTGTGTAGACTATCAAGGGCTCAATTCCATCACAAAAACTGATTCACACCCCATCCCCTGAGCTGATGAGAATATCGAAAGGCTGGGCGCTGCCAAGTTCCTCAGTACTTTGAATTTTTCTTTCAGGTTCCTGGCAGATTGCTCTAACTGAGTGGACAAAAGAGGTCAGCATTCTCAATCCAAGAAGGCCACTAACAATTTTGGATGATGCTCTTTGGCTTGAAGAATTGGAACAAGGCCTTCGGAGCCACCTACTTGGACGACATCACTGTCACAGCTCCCGCTGGAAGGAGCACCTGCACCACCTATAGGAGGTGCGCTGATCTCTGCAGCAGGCAGGCCTTATTATTAAGGCCAGATAGGGCAGGGCTCTGTGGTGTATCTGGGCAACTTGGTAGACGGGGGCAAGGTGCAGCCTAGATTGAGACCATCATGACCTGGCAACCACGAAAAACTCAGACAGAGGTGGGAACCTTCCTGGATCTCACAAGATACTGCAGAAGGTATGATAAGGGATATGGTACAACTATTGCCCTCTTAAAAGAGCTGACTTTGAAGATGCAGCCTAGATTGGTGATCTGGACAGAGGCCTGTCAGAAAGCCGTTGATACCCTCAAGGAGGCCATGTGTATAGCACCTGTACTCAAGGCTCCTGATTTCTCCAAAGAATTCATTGTGCAGGCAGATGCTTCAGATAATGGCATAGGGGCACCCTTAGTAAGGTTGAATTAAGAGGGTCTAGACCAACCAGTAGCCTTCATTAGCAGGATGTTACTTTCACTGGAACAGTTGTGGCGTGCAATTGAAAGAGAAGGTTATGCTGTAATCCGGCCACTGAAGACACTGAGACCATACCAGTTTGAGGTTCACTTCCTAGTTCAGACAGACCAAAGTCTCTTCAGATGGCTCAGGCACATGAGGGTTGAAAATCCCAAAAGGTTGAGGGGGTCGATCTCCCTACAAGGGTATTCACTTTATGGGGCAACACTGTCCGAAGGCATACTGCAGCAATACTGATGGAGAGCCAATACTGATGGTCCCTCCAGGTTTTTCCACCTTACTGGAGAGAACTCCCAAGGTGTTAGGTAGTTCTCCTCTTTTTCAGGTGAGGGACACATGTTAGACCTGACATCCTTAGGGTGGTCTTCTCTCACTTTTCTGATCTTGTTTTTGCTGGTATAAGGACTCTACACAATTTACTTGTGCTAACCAATGCTAAAGTACCAGTGCTCTCTCCCCTAAACATGAAGATATTGGCTCATCCCCAAGTGGCATATTTAATTTAATTATAAGTGTTTGGGAAAGGGCACTATATGTATATATGTATATAACTTAGCCTACTTCCATTGGCCAAAATAGGTTGCTTTGGCCTATAAACACATCGAAGAATCATTCAAAGTCGGACCTAAATATCAATTGTTCTCAGGAATAGTACTTCCACATCGAGCAAGCCGTGGGTCCGACAAAAGAGTAAATTCACTCCTGGGACCTTTTTCATATAAATGTAACTGAGATGAGAATATTGCATCAGGAGCTCTCACCTCAGCCTCGTCACATCTCAAAACCGATGCATCGCTTCGGATGCACCATGCATCTTCGGTGCAGATACATAAAATGCTCCACAACCAGGATTTAAGGAATTTTTTTCAGCAGGCCTAACTCGGTCTCTGTACCTCACCCATGCTCCATTGCAGTTGGCCTGAACGTGTGGCTTTGTCCAGGTCCAGCGCAACCACATATCCCTTAGCAGTGCTTTGAGCTTTTTTGTGTTATTTTTCACTATAAAATTTAAAAATTAATATCTCCAGTTCTAGTAAATGAATGTTTGTTATTTTGGTCTTGTTTTATTTATCAAACTAAGTTATGTTTTTCTAAACCTGTTGTGGGGTCTTTTGTGTCATGTTTTCACTGTGTTACTATTTGAAATGTATAACAAATACTTTACACATTGCCTCTAAGGTTTGCTTGACCGCTCTGTGCCAAGCTATCAGAGGGTGAGCACAGCCTAATTTAGGGTTTGCTGCCTCTTAGCCTGACTAACACTGTGGTTACTGCTTGACCGGGTTCATACCCCAGTCAATCAACAACCCAATTTCTAACATGAAGTTTCTGTAATTTTATTGTGATTCCAAGGTTTAATGTTTGCTGTGACAACATAGATGATTAAAACCTGAAGCTATCTTTGAATTCACAAATGAAGTTTTCAAACTGAGGAAAGAGTGGGAGATAAGCCATGAATACATTTTCAGAAGCGACACCAATGTGGGCCTGAGCTCATTGGTACTACTCTCCACCATGAAGAGTTGGTGGAAATCAGTTTCATAAACATGTGACTAGATCAGGACACTCAGAGGATGAACGTATGTGTTAAGCAAGCCCTGACAAACTCAAGAAGCTTGGCTTATTTTGAGTGTATGTGCTATTTGCTATGTGGCTGTATGCTGTTTTGGTATTATTAAACAGAAACCCCACATACAGGCAAACATGTGCATTCAGACAATAACTAGATGTGTGCCTGTGTGCAGCACACATAGAAAGAGGAATATGCCTCTAAGGCTTGTTTTTGCGCAGGAAGGTATCCATTCCTGCTCCAAATCAATCCTGCCTCAAATGCTGGCACTCTTGCACCATGGTGCAAGGTTGCCTGCATTGAAGCTAAGCTGCACTGTGTGTATGGTGCATTCCTGCCCTCTCCATGTGACATAGTGCAGCAGGTCGTTTTGTTCTGTTGCGCTGCATCACATCTTTGTAAATCTGGCCCTCAGCCCTTAACCCCTTCGCTGCGGCGGCTATTCCGCCGCAGCGCTAAAGGGGCGGGGCGGCCGCGCGGCCGCCGCATGCTGGTGACAGAACCGCTCCGTCACCAGCTACAGTTGAGCTGTGCTGGTGACGGAGCGGTTCCGTCATGACCCGCCCCGCTCTTTAGAACGCCCGCGCAGGCGCGAAATCAGCGCCGCGCAGGCGCGGCGGCCGGGCCATGACGGAACCGCTCCGTCATCAGCACAGCTCAACTGTAGCTGATGACGGAGCGATTCCGTCATCAGCATGGAAGGGGTTAAGGAAGGGACCAGAGAAATCACAGAATACCTGCAAGAGATGATTGATCAGGCATTCATGTGGTGCCTTTTTTGTTAGAACTTCATACCAGTCTACATAAGTGGGTGATAGTGTAATCCCATTTTTTCTATGGTCAAGTTGGAGTCCTTTCATCCTTTTGTATGGGTGTGAATTCCTACAAAACCTTGTCTATCATGTAGAATTGGCATTTCCATGGAAGGGGCAATATGTAGCTCACTCGTGCCTTTCACAGCAACTGCCAAAAGAGATGCAATGTAGAGCAGGACCAAAGTAATTACACATGCCCAATTTATTAGCAACAGGACCAGCAGCAGAACGCGTGACCTAAATTTGGCTAGTGAAGTCCATGTAGGGACTAGGCCGGGGGAAATTTTTAATTACACCAGAGTAATCAAAGTAATATCAGTAATTCTATGTTACTGTTGAGATGCTAAATTACCAAACATTACATGATTACACGTGTTTGAGTAATTTGGAGTAATTTGAGAAATAAAAACCTACCCAAGAGCACAGGAACAGAGCATGAGCAGCTGATGGTGTTCCTGCGAATATGTGACGTAACAACGCAAACAATTACAATGCATGTTTTTACAACATAGTTTTTACATCGCAACTACCATTACATTGCATGATTTTACAAGGCATGCCATTACAACGCTTTTTTAAAAACTACCTTTACAACACATACCATTACAATGCATACCATTTCAAAGCATACCTTTACAACACATAATTCTTTTAGGGCAACAGTAGGGTAAGTGTTGGATAGTGTAGGAGTAAAAGTTACTATTCCGAATCAAGTGAGTGCAACATTAGGGTAAGTGTTGGAGAGTGTGGGGGTGAAAATTACGATTTCAATCCCAGTGAGTGCAACAGTAGGGTAAGTGTTGGATAGTGTAGGGATACAAATTACTATTACCATTCCAGTGTGTGCAGCAGTAGGGAAAATGTTGGATAGTGTAGGGGTAAAAATTACTATTCCCATGTACCCCAAATGCCATACCCACCCTAAAACTATAAAACTCTCCTTTACCTTATAATGCATTGTAATGGCATGCGTTGTAAAGGTATGCGTTGCAATGGCATGCTTTGTAGTGACATGCGTTGTAATGGCATACGTTGTAGTGGCATGTGATGTAAAGGCTGTTGAGTTGTAACAGGTGCGTTGTAAAGATAGTGCGTTGTACTGGATCATTTCTGTTCGTGCTGTGTTGCATTTAGCGCTAATTTCTTAGTCAAAAATGCATAATTTGCTTAATGTTGGATAAGAGGGTGCATTTTGCACTAAGTAAATAGTCCCAATTGTAGAATTATGCTCTACACATAGCTGGGCGTAATCTCACATAATTGTGCTGTAATGCTTTGTAATTAAGCTAAAGAAAATTACACAAGTTCCTCCGACCAGTAGTAACCAAAGCCTGTCTTGCAAAATTTTGAAATTTATAATTTAGACGGCCTTCTTATAAGCCTCTGTGATGTGTCGTTAGTTGTTCTGACAACTCTTTCTCAGTGCAAATCCTGTGGAGATACTTTATTCATCTCTTCTTCAGATGGTATTCGGTGGGTTTGGAGTACATATCACTTGATATCTGTGTTTTTCCCCCCATCGCACTATATAGACATGCATGTAAAATGGGATCTAACAGGGCAAACTTAATTTTTACAAGCAGCTCTTTCAGCAACCAGAGTCATAATGGCAAGAACTTTCAGTTTTATTCATGGGAAGGCTCAAGTTCTATTTTTAATTAGTTTACATGATTATAGAGAGGTCCCTGTAAAAATATGCTTGAAGGTCTATAATCCTTTGATGGATGAGCCAGATCAGTGGAACACTTGTTCCTCTTTGAGTAACTCACCATATTTCTATATAGGAGGGTTTAAATGGGTGAAGCCATTTTGACCAATGGATTTATTGTAAACTAATTTCTGGGTAGATTTATTTATTTTTTATTTGAAAAGTTTTATATAGCGCTGGCTAGACCCGGAGGTAGCAGAGCACTTTACATGAGACAGGACATTGTTTCAGAACATTGTTACATAGTTACATCAGTTACAGTTCCCAGTATATGCTTAGGAGAAAACGTGAGCTTACACAATATTATGAGATATTAGCGCGTAGTATATCCAGGACAAACGTCAGATGGGGAATGGAGGGAAGTGGGGGAAAGGTAAACCGGGGAGAGGAAAGCAGACAGTCAGGTAGATCTGAAAGAGGAAAGTACTCCAGGGGGAACAAAGCAGTCAAGGCAGTTGAGGAGAGAGACAGATAAAACCGGGAAGAACAGTGAAATACAATGTCCGATGTCTGGCTGGGTAGGTGGCGGCTGAGGAGGTGACCCAGAGCCAGGCTCCGCTATAGATGCATAGGACAGCTTCACTGGACAACGTCCAAGTGTACTCGGGCTTCGCTGTCAGTGCAAACAGTAATAGTTTTAGCCTGTGGGGCATCGGCATAGTTTCATAAAAGGCCATTCAGTCACCATTATAGGGTCAGGAGGGACGGGGCGAAGGCAACACCTGGGACGCTGAGGATCGTCTGAACTGATTCAGAACTGCTGTTAGTGGCCATCTTAAGAACAAGCAGGTTGTCAGGTAGGCTGTAAGGTGATCATTCAAGCTACCTGGGGCTATTGTACAAGAACAATGCTCCAGAATCCCTCTAGAAATGTTGGAGTCAGGCTTGACGAATTCCGCTCACAAGTAGTATCCAAGTTTTATAGGGGATTAATTTAGGCACCATCAGGTCCTCAAAGCTCCCATTGGGATCGCTGGAGGCTATTTTCTGCTTCCCCACTCACCGCTTCTGAATCGCGTCTGTTGTGATCTCAGGGGACACTGCAGGTCGGGCTTGAGTGCCCTTCCCCCTCCATCCGCAACCGTGCCGAGCGGGTAAACTAAGTTGTACAGTTCCCTTCTCCAGTGCATTCTGAAGTCTGAGCTGTCCAGTGCCCCTGTCCCTCTTCATTAAGGCCAATCCAAGAGGCTCTGTGCAATGTAGCACTTGCCAGGGGCTGGCAGGTGTTGCTAGGGTGCAAGATCTGTTGAATCGTGCCCTAGGGTCACCAGACCTAGCTCTTTGCTGACTCGCTGTCTCCTGGTGTGCATAGACGCTAGCGGTCTCTGGCTTCAGTTACATGAGCTCCTGCTTCCAGCACTTATCCACGTTGCTCCATTCACCAGTCTCACCTTATCAAATACCGGTCACCGGGGGAGGGGGGTGCCGCTTGTCAGGTGTAGCGAATTATGCCCCTCTGATTGTCAGGGGCACCTCGTAGCCCACTATTTCAGGTGCGCCGATGGCAATGAGGGAATACCATAGAGTATCATAGCTGAATCTCTTTGATGTTAAATTTAGTTTGGAAAGTTTCTTTCTTTAGAACCACACTTCTCTTTAGGACAAATAATACCATTTTATCTAAAAGTTTACATTGGTAACGCATTTTGTAGACTTTTTGCTTATGAACCATAGCATTGTTAAGGAGACGGACAAAAAAATTGATAAAACTCTCCATTTTTGGGGTAGATGTTTGGCTTTGTTATATTTGATGCTGAAAATTGTTTGGGCATGTTGCTTACAACTTGTAGGATGGCACATACAAATTACAGTGATGAAGGAGAAGAAAAAGCAATGGTTCATTAATTCAGATGTGTTTATATTATTTTCCTTACAAATATTAGAAACTATTTGCTGACCCGACTGCTATAGCAAAGGTAAGATTTCACATAACAGGATTGCAAAATGGAGTCAGAAGATGTAGTTTGTGTTTGAAGTGGTCAAATGAGTGGCGTACTCTAAGAAATCTTGCAAAGTAAATAGTTCAGATATAGAGCCAGTGTTTTTGTTACATTGTTAGGAAAGCCTTTGTGCATGCATGACCTATGTGGTGAACAATCATTATGTCAGCAAAGCAAAACAAAGCACGAGGGTGATTAATGAATAGCAATAAATGTCTATGACAGAGTAAGCATACAAACAGCACCCACTTCCTAATCAAAAAGCTATTGAAAATAAATTAAAAATGTTGTTGTGTCTACAAAGTAAATACATCAATGAGCACACATTGGAACTCGATTATTGGCTCTCAATCACAAGCAATACATCATGGCACATCATCTGTCTAACAAAGGGTCTAACTTATTGCCCCATCGTCAACACCTAATGTGAATACAAATGGGACAATGTGACCACTGAAAATCGAATATACATGTTTTTCTGGTCGATTTCAGTGCTCTTCTCATATAGGCTTTTTCCTACTTTCAAAGGCCTTGGCCTTCAAGGGCCAGCCGACATTAGCCAATGGTTTCCCAGATCATTCAATGACTGTCCTAGAGATGTTGATGGAGAAAGTTATAGAGCGGTCTAAGAGATGTTTTTTTTACCAACAGTATTTACAGGAGGAAGCCTGTGTCCGGATTTTCAAAAGGAAATAAAGCAAATCTTGGTTATAAACCCCCCCCCCCCCCCAATATTGCTTGACCTTTCTCTGAAGAAGACTTGCAGCAGGTGGTTAGCATTGTAATGCTTGTGGGCGGGATGGCTTTTTGGTGGAATTTTTCAAATCCTTTTTGGATGTTTTAGTTGACTATCTCTTACTGGTTGCCAACGCAATGTTGGAAGGGGGCTCTGTACTGGTTTCATTCCATATGGAGAATGTTCTACGTTTTTTTTTAAGTGTAAGATGGCGAAGACCCAAACTCATGTTGTCCATTCATATTATTAAATTTTGATTATGAAATGATTATGAAATTATTGGCTAACAAATTCAATTTGATTTCACCAAAGTTGATTTATTCGGCCCAGAATGGTTTTATTGCCAGCCGGCAATTAGGCACAAACTCACATTATTCAGATGAAGTTCTGGATTATCTTTCAGTTAATAATGTATCAGCTATAGTTCTTTTGCTAGATGCCAAAAAAGCCTTCAAATTCGTGATCTGGGAAACATTGTTTAGTATTCTATCCAGATTTGGGGTTCCATCCCAGATCAAGGAGGTAATACACAGGTTGTATTGGAACGCTGAAGCCAGTACTATAGTTAATGCAACAGATGCAGGCAAATTACAATTTCTTTGGAGGACCCAGTAGCGATGTCCCTTATCGCCTATCATTTTTGCTTTTTTTATTGAGCACTTGCCAATCGCAATTAGGGAGATCGGCGACATCCATCCTCTGCCACAGATTGGGAAGATAAAACTATATTTTAATGATATTATGTTAATTCTCAATATTAATAAACGCGCACAGGAGAAAACATGAGATTTTTGCACAGTATGAGAAATTGGGGGGCTATTAAATCAATAGGAAGAAAACTGAAATCATTTAAAGTGGGTGTAATTAGGATATGCTACACCCAGATATAGTCTCTTGTGTTATTGCGCAGCCGAAAAGATTTTTGGGCATTAGGTTCTCTTCACGGATTGAGGATTTATATGATCTAAATTGTGCCCCTTTGCTTTTGAAAATACAAGATATGTTTGCACAATGGAACTCGCTTCCTTTAACCATTTTAGGGAGATTCGGTCTGATTAAATTGTCGATTTTACCATTGTTTAATTTTCTTTTCTCTGCCAGTCCATGTGTTTTACCTAGATAATTTTTTTAAGAAAGTGTAGTCTATGTTTACAGAATTTATCTCGCAAAAAAAATTGCCAAAGCAGCACTAAGCACTTTATATGAAGAATTGGAAAAAGGTGGTTTGCTGTGCCCCAATCTAAAGGATTACTATTTTACTTATATTGCACGGTATATGTCAGGTTCAATCCAAAACTAATCAAAGGTATTTTTAAGAATGATTTTATGCAGCGGATTTTTAAAGAGTACGATATATGTGATGTGTTAAAATCATCAAAGAAACCGAAAATAATCCTGTTGCAAAAGTCTGAGGTGTTTTTTAGGAAGCAGATGGATCTCTATAGGAGACATGCTATTCCCTATATAAATGCTATTATACCTTTATCAGAACTAGTAATGGGTTCTGGCATTTATTTGGCACCTGATATGGCACGAAAATGGGCCAAAGCGGGGTTTACGAAGGTAGCAGACTTCATAAGGGGCGAGAGGTGGCTATCCATGGGCAAAGTCCACAAATGAGTTCAAGGTGACTTTCTGCTTCTTGGCTCTTTTAGAATATTGAATAGAGTACTTAGTCCTTTAGAGTATGTATTGATTAGATGCTGTCAAAAAGCAGAAACTGCTTTAGTCAAAGCTTCCCATCATACGCGTCCCGAGGAATGAAAAACATTGCTTGCGTCCATAAAAGGACTGGATCTTTGCCAAAAAGCCATCAAAAAAAGGGGAAAATATGAAGGGTTGGAATTAACAAAACAGACGTGGGATGAAATGAATATACAGAATGTCAAAGTTCTGGGAGGAGCCAATTGGCGCAGAATGCTATTTTTTGTAATTGGTTTCTCTATCAAACTCTGCAATTTCTTGCACAAGTCAGCTATAGGTGGTCGAATCATTGCTTTCAATGTAATTCGGGGGCTGTCGCAAATTGGTAGCCTGTAATAAGTCTCTGTGCCCTATACAGGGGATTCTAGAAAGACATATTTCAGTATTTGGAGAAGGATTTGCATATTAAACTATTTCCCAGTATCCGATGCATAATTTAGGGGTACAATTCCTCTCCTTGTTTAGCCATCAAATTTGTAAATTTTTTATATGTGGCAACGGGAGTTGCCAGATCCTTATTACTATTAAAAAAGTGGCGGACACAGCTGATCTCCACAATAGGTGAATGTATGCAAAAAATTATGTATGTGAGAAATAAGGAACAGCAGTATGCAGTGTGTAGTGAAGGAGTTAATACATTAGATAAACTTTGGGGGCGGCTTATGGAGGAAGCCTCAGGGTAGATTAAAAGGCAAAATGTTTAAACTAGGAAGGTAGCTGTTTAGACCCATTCTCTTTATTTATGTCATTCGGAGTTTTAATGCAGTTGTGTTCCTGGATTAATTATGTGATTAATTGTGTTTTGTGTATGAATATATTGTTGGTATATGAATATCATGAATTGATGTATTTTATCTCAATGTTTGGATCTCAATTAAAAAACAAAAAGAGCCCACATTGACTCCCAATTACAAGCACTACATCATGGCGCATCATCTGTCCAACAAAAGGCCTACTTAGTGCCCCATCACCAACACCCAATGGTAATACAAATGGAACAATGAGACCACTGAAAAATAAGATCACTTTTAATTTGATTGAAAATCCATTCTAGCCCTGGTGAGTCATGAAAAGCACAAGGCAGACTATGGCTGAATAGGGTTGACCCAAATCCTATTCTCTCTCTGTACTTCTGTACTTCTGTTATTGTACTTTTAGAGGAAGTGATAATATGAGGTTATCCAAATAGATAAATCTGTCTGCAGCCAGAGCTAAAATGATGGGTGGTGCTTTGGACCCCATGTGGCACATTGTACTGAAATGTCTTGGTATCATAGGAATAGGAAGGAATGGCCACCACAAAGAAGGCACGCTAGAGCAATGCTCATGAGTCATGATTTCTAAAGACCACTGTGATATGGTTACTTTGAAACCTTAAACACAGGTATATCCAACACTCTTACACTGCCGCCATGCAAGTAGTTTAAAAAACAATCAAATCAATTATTCAGAGGGGAGCCAAGCTGACCTGTTATTGAAACAGTCAGCAGCAGGGCCAATGGGACGTTTATCTCATGGGCATTTTCCATGGGTACTGCATGAAGCAAAAAAGCTAAAGAAACCTGAAAATCTAAAGTCAATATAAAAATAGATCTTAGGCTATATTGAGATATATTTAAGCATGTCAAAAATATGGTTATGGTCAAATCTGGGGACCGTGATCAAATATACTTTCATTACGAAGACACTCGCTGTAATGGAATGGCATGTGAGGGGTTAGATCTGTTCTTTATTCCTTTACAAGGAAATTACCAATACACTTTAGTCTCGAGAAAGATCTGTCATCATAATTTAAAATGTACGCTTTCTGTGGAATTGCATTGCTTGTCCTCGTGCAGGATGCGCATTTAATAGATGCCCTGACTGACTGACACATATTTTATGCCTAGTAAGTTGGAAGCACGTCATTAGTAGTGGAGACATTAGGCTTTAGTGTTTGGAGTGAATATTACATCTATATTGAAGGCATAGGGAAAGTGCGCACTCTTCAATGTAAAAAGCACTTTGCTTTCTTGTAATTCTTTTTCTAATATTTGTTTTGTGATCTTCTCCCTAAACAGACACCACAGAATGCGCCCTGCAGTTCCCGACGCCGTATCAATACTGGGACACCCTTATGAAGGTCTGTGTTTTCGTCTTTGCCTTTATAATCCCTGTTTTCATCATAACCATTTGCTACACGCTGATGATTCTGCGTTTGAAGAGTGTGCGCCTTCTCTCTGGGTCGCGAGAAAAAGACCGGAATCTGCGGCGCATCACGAGGCTGGTGCTGGTGGTGGTGGCCGTGTTCATCATCTGCTGGACGCCCATCCACATTTTCGTCTTGGTGGAGGCGCTTGTTAATGTGCCGCAGCACACAGCCGTCATATCCATCTACTACGTCTGCATTGCCTTGGGTTACACCAACAGCAGCTTGAACCCAATTCTGTACGCGTTCTTGGATGAAAACTTCAAGAGGTGTTTCAAGGACTTCTGCTTTCCGTCCAAGGTCAGGATGGAGCGCCAAGGCAACAACAGCCGAGTGAGAAACACCATGCAGGACCCCGCCTACAACAAGGATGCTGGGGAAAGTAACAAGCCGGTATGACTAGCCGTGGAAATGTCGTCCTTCTCTCCACACGGGAGGGAAGTGTCGCAGGACCTTGGATTGACTCAAATAACTACAGCATTGTGAACTGCATCAAGGTGCAGCGTGTCTTTGCTGAAACGGACACCTGTGTGCACTTTATCATATGCTGATCTGTGCATAGTCAGCTTTGTAAAAATCCACGTATCCCAGACCAGTAAAAAGGGAAAACTGGAAGCCAGGCAAGTACATTTTGAAGGCCACCATTTAACTTCAAAAAGCAGTGCAAGGTTTCTAATAAGCTGGTGAAAGAAGGTGTACACATAGGAAGAGGTGTGGTGCAGCGGCCAGAGCGACTGACTCCGGAACAGGGGGTGGGGGGCTCACGGTTCGATCCCCCAGGGGCAAGTTAGCCCAGCACCTTGTGGCTCTGGGCAAAATTTCGTGTAATCTTCCCGACGGCCACTAGCGCTGGGACACCTCCATGAGGTAGCTGCGCACTTTACAAATGCTGGTATCATAGGTATGTTTGCTACAACTACATTTCAAAAGTCAGCCTGCAAACCTTGGGTGGGAGGCTCGTGTCCCAAATCCAACTGCAATGGAGAATCGGACAGACAAACTAGAGTGCTGAGTACTTAAACTCTTTTTATATACATGTGCTGTTATATGTGACAATTTCTGTCATCCTGTGGAAATGCATTTTAAACTATTAGATACGGTTTCAATTAAATCCGCAAAATAGACGTTTAAAACAATTAAATCATGCAGATCTAATCTTGTTTATATTTCAAAATGTTATGAAACCAAAACTCGATCCAATAATCGGTAATTTTGTCTTCTTTACTAAGGTTTACCTACTTAACGACCAAGGAAAAGCCGCGATATCACCTGACAGATCGAAGAAAACAGTGCTTAGTTTGTAAAAAATATTAAAAAATAGGTGCCAGGGCCCTCATCAGGACGTGACTACGGCATGCACCATCCATTGTCACCGTCAGTTTCGGCAGTGCCAGTAACAACACAACTATTAACCACCTCACTCCTACAGGTGTGACAATTCAGACTATTCCAGGCATCCAAAACTAAACAAACGACTTAGGTGGTGTGTATTTGTCATTTTTAATGTATATTGAACTAATAAACAACTGCTATTTTTCTCATCCCCAAATTACAAAAACTACACCACCATGTGGCAGGCTGCCCCAAGTGCTGGTGTTGACAATTAACTGTGCTGAGCACCAGAAACCACCAGCTCAAATTAAGCACTGGAAGAACAATTGCCCGTTCTGAACTCACACCACCAGGATCAAAGCATATTGAATAAATGTAAAGACTTGGGAAAATGAATGATTAGCAAACTGCATATAACACATATAATGTTGAAAAAGACAAAGTACACAACATTAGGACTTCCCGAGGCGAGACCTCTGACTTCAATTAGGCATCTTTGGTGAACATGGATACTCTGTATGTGCATTTAGCACATTTCCTTTTCGTTGTAAGCAAATATTACTGGTTGCAGAGTTGGTTCGAGTGACACAGCTACCTATAGAGGCCTCCATGGTGCCTAATTTGAGGTGATAGTTGCAGGTGAGGCACTCATTTTTGAGGATTAGCCCTTACTTCATTATATTTTTACCCAGAGCAAAAAGGGGGAACACGCAAAAGGAGGAGTAGAAAAATGAAACAACAAAACAAGGACAAAGGTAGAAAGCAGAGATTAAAACCTGAAAGAGTGAAATTAAGAGGCAGGGAATGTATGATGGTGGAAGAATGAGATTTTTAGTTGAATCAAGACTAAATAGTCTTTGTGTACCACAACCCTGACATTCCTCAGTGCTGCGGTGGGCCTCTGAGAAATTCTTTGGGGAGTGGCACGTATTATTTTACAAATGAAGCACCTGCCTCCTGTACACTTCTGTTAATGAAGTGAAAACACCTCTTGAAGTGAATGAGCTTTAAACATTGCTTAAAGGTTTGAACAATTCAGCCACAAAATGAAAGACTTGAAGCCTGATTCTACACTTTTGTGTACGTTTACTACTTTTAGGATTCAGAAACTATGGGCGGAGTTTTATGACTTCTCACTCCCTATACTTATGTGTGCATCGCCCTTGGTATCTGGAAACTACACTATCGAGGTGGAGAACTCTGTACTCATAAATATAGGGAGTGCTGAGTAGTAAAACTCTTCCTGCAGTTTACTAATACCTAAAAGTCGTGAACTTACAAAAATGTATAGGTTTACCTTTGTGAATCAGCCCTTCGGTATCTACAAACCAACCAATCCTGTGTATAAAAAACTGTATACCACAAAAATTGCTTTCATTTCTGAAAGCCTCTAATGCTTAAACATGGGCATTTATGTGAATGCTCTTAAATATGTTATTTCTAAATACTCCTAAAAATACAAAATATAGCAGTACATGTTTCTTGCACATCACAGAGCTGCCTGAAGGTTCCAGTCTCTGTGCATGCACAGGTTTATTTGCCAAATTACAGCCAAAAAACACAATAGTTAGTCACACAGCCAAGTCTAACATCTGGTTAACGTGGCTCGCCTAGATCTAAAGTTGTTCTGCCAGTTCACAACCTTCTTTGCCAAAGTTTCCACTGGTGTTTAGAGAGCAGAATCTGGTCTGGCAGGTATCACTTTTCACACTCTGTAACCTGGGAAGGAGAGTCATCACCGCATTCACTTAGCTATTGGCTGTGCCTCCATGTCACAGCTGTTCATATTTTTTTTATTGATTTCGTCCAGGCTAAAATATATTTTGATACAGCACAAAGTAATTTACAAATTTAACTAACCTTTCTTAAAGGTACAAGTACAATTTGGAAGGACCAAAAGAACATACAAACCTGAAAAAAACATTTTAGGAGAAGATTTATGTAAGTTGTCGGAAGGCAACATTTACAGTCTTTATCTGGAATTCATTCAGCCACACAAAGCCATTTTGCGTGGTTTAATAAATAGAAAATAATGTAATGCATCACATAGTGCGATCTTGTTTTACTTTGCAACAGATAGGCATAACATAGGTCGAGAATTGGCGTTTCCCTGCACCAACCCATAATTTTTTATGCAAACCCAGATTTACAAAGATTACAAACCTGGGTTTGACAAAAAATGATGTGCCTTCCTGACAGAGGAGCAGCAAGGAGAAATATATTAATTTCTCCTTGTTAAATCCTATTTACATGTATTCTGCATATTCAGGCGCATGTAGAAAGAGGGATATGCCCCTAAGGATAGTGTTTATCCAGGGAGGTGTCCCATCCTGCACAAAAACAATTCTGCCCATAGTGTATACACCTTTGCACTATGTTGCAAGTGTGCCTGCTTTTGCACGAGGCAGCACAAATTGGGCCAACCCAAGGAGAGAGCAGAAATGCTCTATATTTACGTAAATATGGCACATTTCTGCTTTCTCCTCTTCATGCAACTTAGTAGAGCAAGTTGCCTTGGTATGTAGCATGAAGCAATGATAAATCTGCCACCCAATGTACATGTCCTTACCAAGATTTGTATTCGGTTGACTTTCATATTTATAATGTAATCCACAATATTTCCATAATAGAGCATCCTGCTCTTAGCTTGGCTAAGATTCAAATAATAGAGTAGGGTATTGGAAAATGATGGTTAGTTAAAATTAAGACCTTTAAAGAAAGTGGGGATGAGTAAAATGAAAGACAGATCACCTGACAGGCAGTTAGAAATAATGTGCTGATTCTCAAAGCCTTGTCTTGATTTGAAGAAAGCTAACAGCTTGTAAATGTTGTAGCGTTCACGGAGTGCAGAAAACTCCTCTCTGCGTAGTGCAGCAGAATATTTTCTCCGCTTGCATTGTGAACAGCAAGTTGTAGAGCGAGAGCTTCCACTCTGGCAACATTTCTACCTGAGCGGCGGGAAGATGAGCACGAATGGCAGTTTGCACTGCACTCTGCCACTTGCGGAACCCCCCAGAATTGTTTTGTCACTTCACGGAGCTCCACGTAGCCAAACTCCGCAAACTATGCCCAGGCCTGGTTCAAGATCAGCATAGAATCATGCTATGTTCAATCATAATGTCCAAGCAAAACGCTACACATTTTTTGCATATCATGACGACGGGGTGAGAGAAAATGAGAATCAAGTGGATTGTTTCCCAGATCATTATTAGCAACCTATAGCCCATAGGTTTTCAAGTAGGTGGATGGGTCACCCAATTGTCAGCAATGGCTAGCAACATATCTCAGTTTTGCAACATTGTGCTCTCAGTAGTTTGCATTGTACAACAAAAATCATGATTAGTTTTCATTTACTATCCAGTACTGACTAAAGAACTGAAAAGCAAGTATGCCTCCAATGGCGAGACTTTGGGATTTATTTTCAATAAAAAACGTCCTGTACAGTGTCTTAAGGAAAAGACAACTGTATCACAGATTCATGTGCATATTGCTCAGGTGAGTACTGATGAAGCATCAAGCGGGCACTGCAGGAAGATACAACTGGTAATGCCTAACTCTACATACTTCTGAAAGTTTCAATCTTGCCATCACTGAAAAGTTAGGTCACACAAATTATATCTATTGTCCTTGTATCTTTTCATAAGTGCTCCTTTCTGTTTGTATGGCTGCAAAATGATCATATTAGAATCTGTTTTCTTTAAACGTAAAGCAGTGTCCATCTTTTGCCATTACGTAATCATATTGACATGCATTCAGGTAGTTATAGAGAATAAAATATTTTGTTCAAAGGAAGCAACAAAGTAGCAAAATAGCTCCGACCACTGTATTGCAAAGGAAGAATCTCCACACCTTTCATTGACAGACAAGTTAGAGAGAAGGTGTCATCTAAAAGCTGTCATCAACAAATATATCTCTTTACCTGTGCAACAGTTCAGTAGATCCAAAATCTCTGCATCTTTTCTCTTCTGAGTCATGTGCTATTGTAATTTAGCGTTTATGCATTGTAAATTCCCAATAATAATGGTTTGCATTTTTTCAATATAAACTTGAAAGGTGCAGGCTTCTAATATTAAGGTCCTTAAAGCATCATAGAAACTTTTGCTCAGACTGAATTTTACCTCTCTTTGGAATAGTTGACTAGAGGTCTGAAGGGAAAAAAGAGGAGTTTGAAAGGGAGGCAGAGTGGGAGAAGAATTAGGAAGGGAATGGAATCAACAACAGGGATACAGTGCCTTTTCTTATCTGTATGTTTATGCCACTAAAAGTGGTTGGAAGTATACAGAGGTGGAAAAAAGGACAGTAGTAGAAATGGCATTTGGGAAGAAGGTTGAGAATGGAAGTCAGGGAGTGGGTCACCTATATCAGCCGTGAAGCAGGTGTTGGCCCTAAAATCCAGAAATGGGACACTCTGTACTAGCTGCTCCAGTGAAAGCTGCTTACTCCAATTGAACCAGGCAAATGTTACAGCACCAAGTCTTTTTAACTTTTAAATTCTGCTCCCCTCTTTGAATCAATCTATTTCTGAGATTAGTTTTATGTAACATCAATATTCCCTGCCCAAAGGAAGACTGTCAACATGTATTGGTTTCCAACTCCTGTTGTTCAAGTTATTCACAGCAAGATGTTAGCCATTTTGTCAGGTAGTGACACATCTTACTGAATAAATTATCTAATATTATTTTACTTTGTTAGTTAAGTAGTTTGCCATCTCTGCTACAGCTACCACAGATTCTGGTTTTACTCGCTGACTAGATTTCATATTTTGTGTTACTTGGATAAGCTGCGGAAAGAGGACCAAGGCATAATAATAATTTGTTGTGCATCTTTGTTGCAACATTGAATATCATACCAACCAGAGGTGAAAATTGATACAGATCCAATTGAATTGTGCCTTGTAGCCACAGCTTTACATATTGTAAAAAATTGAAAAATTGTGGTTATCCTATGTTGTGTATAATAAGTACACATCTTGGATTATATGGAATTATGAAGGATTCAGCTTACAAACTCTTAATCATATGTTGGTCTTAAAAACATTTTGCCCATCACTCATCTTCTAAGATCACATCTAGCAAGAATAAGTGAAGGCCAAGCGTTTGTATTGGATACTTAAATGGACAGTGGCATACCTGATCAAGCGTGTGAATACTGCACTTCTGTGCCATCTATGCCTCCCACAGTCTGTTACTTTATCAGAGTTTAGTCTTGTGTCAGAGATGTCCTCAGTTTGTGTCCTGTTTCTTCCAGATGTCTATTGACTGGGAGAAACGAATCAATTCATTAGTGCATTATATGTTTGTGTGTAGTATGCTCCTCTTTTGGGAATTTTTACTGCCATGATACATTTACCATTGAAATGTAATACATTCATCTTTAGTTCCAAGCGCTACTTGTCAGTAATTCTCTTCTTTTACCACTTCTATCTTACGCTGGGCTCAATTTGTTATCCTGTTTGGTCTGACTCTACATGCATATAATTCAAGAAGAATTCACTGGAAAGATACCGGTTGAATAAATATTATTGTGCATAATATTTAAATGAGTGACAATGTATGTATGTACTTTATTGCTATAAAATGTCATAAATTAAATTTATATCATTTTAATAATGATTGTAGATTTTTTTCCTTCATAACATCCAGCACTAACCAACCTTTCCCCTTTGTTCTTAAGTGAATCCCTAGTTGTATAAGTAGAGGTGTGAGCCCTAGTTATGATCATGTCAAATTAAGCTGACACTTTGTCGACAGTGGTACATAACACCACAAAACTAATGACTTATCAAAAGTACTCTATTGTGTCTTACTTTATCAAAGGGATTTTCCCATTTTACTGAACCCAGATAGGGGAACATCAACATATCTTTCTACTGAAATATGTAGCAAATTCTTTCTGAAATGGAAGGATTATCAGTTTACATTTGCAAGGGATCGGCCACTATGTGACACCACATGTATGGAATTTTTAAAATACATTTGAACAATTTTAACTAGAAGCTATTTTTTATTGGAATCTGCAAAATATGTAGTGGGATGAGGACTATGAGTTGTAGTTTAAAGACATCTGCTTTGAAAAAAAAATAAAGACACATATTTGAATCTGTTATAGCTCCTAATCCATTAGTATGAACGTATTTGGGCACAACTATAATGAAGTAGAAAGGCCACCTATCTGCTAGGATACTATATTTGAAAGGTCTCAGTCAAAGCTGCTTACTTTTACTAACCCTCATTAAAATGTGTACTTGGATCGCAGTAGTTGTATTCAATCTGTCAAATGCTTTCCACCTTTTCTTCCTAGAAGTTGTATCTGTTGGTCTAAAATGTGCCCCAGCTGCTCATTTCAAGTATAATGATTTCAAATCTCTATAACAGAACTCTGGAAAAACTGAAAGATATTTTGTTTGGGAAAGTCGGGAGTAAATAATCATTGAACATTATTTTCGGTGGTCCAAATCAAGTAAAAACTGATAAAATGCACCAAGAGTAGCTATATTGTAAGACAATTCTTAGCTCAGTATGGCATCTTTTCATGAATCCACATAGTGTTTTTTTAGATAACTTATATTAATCCATTCTAGGTTATTGCACAGTATTGTATAGTGGAGTATGCAACTGTATACGAATTGCCTTTCTTCATAGTTGTACCCAACGTTTAGCCTTTCTGTGGATTGTCCCTGTGTGAATGCTCCAACACAAAATATAAGAGGATGTTTTAGTATATACAGACAGCTACTTTTTAACATTAGGTAAGTTATTCTTAAGTGTTCCTTACAGCTCAAAAGGCTGGGTGCCTTATGATTACAAGTGGGGAATTCAGAATATAAAGAACATTGTGCCCCTTCAATGACAAGTTACTCAGTGCTGTTTTCAATGTATAGGCTGCCGTTGCCTTGCCTACGGAAGTGCCTCTTTGTGACTAAAAATTACTTTTTCCCAAATTAAGATAGGAAGATGTTACAATGTTAACTGATTTTATTTTTATTATTTAACAATGTAGTTCAATAGTGCCTAAAGTGAATTCTTTTAATCCGCTGTTTCTCTGAGTTAATCATTTTCTTTTTGAAAGTACAGCTCACAAACAGTGAGCAAGGTTTTCCTATTTCTGTTTCAAAGTTGCGATGTCTAATAAAAAAGCCTCAATAAATATTGGGGTAAATTAATACACATTTCAGCAGCATAACAAAGTTGGAGCTGAACATTTTTAACATGGTTTAAAATGCCATCTAAAAACCTTACAGCGCACGTGCTCTGCAAGGAGAGCATGGGTAGTTCCTAGATGTTCTTAGGAAGGATGTGTGCACTGCATACCTTATTTACAGCAAAATGCTGAAATTATCAGGAATCTGGAAGGCCATCTTCCCTGTAAAAGGCAAACAAGCACTCAGCATTAGCATCAGCTCCTCCCAGGTTCAGGCTCAATATTAGCTCATAGTAGAAAGTGTGATACAGCAGGAGCTTCTCTGGCAGGCTGGATACTTTTCTGGTCTGTCTGTATGTTGCTCAAGATAATCTGGGCCAAAGGACCTTACGTAATAGGTGGTCAAGATGCAGTCATTACATACTGTACCTTATCTGAGGTGGAATTTGCAATGTCACTTTTGAAACGTTTTATATAAACATTAAGCATCAGGAAGCTAATTTAGGATGCATTCTTTTATACAAATAAGGTGAAAAGTCAGACAACACTGTGTTGATTATTGTTCTTTGACTGAATTTGAAATTGAGCTAACAAGCACTTGCTCCAGACTGATGTCACATCAGGTGTTATGTTTATGTTTATATATAAATGACTTGATACCTTCAGCGTACTTGGGAAGATAAGGACAAACGGTATCTGCGTCTAAAGCAAACATGTTGATGATTTTGCAGAAATACGGTTGGACCATATATCTTTATGACACTATGAGGCATCAAAGCACAGCATAATGTGGCCCGAGGTCCAAACATATTCTGCAGAATAAAAAGACAACCCCAATTCACCCGTTTCAAACCTTTTTAAAATGACAAGAATGAACTTCACTTATAGATTGAGAAGAAGAATTTAAATATCAGAATCATAATAATAATGATATGTCGTTGTGTAGAAATATTCCCTGGCCTTCGAGGTCACAATAAAGGGGCTAATTATGACATTGCAACTATTATTGCTATTACCACTGAAACACAGAATACTAATAATTTCTTTAAAGCTGTAATTGTCACACAGATTATGAGTAATGCGTGTTGAAATTGCAGTTAAGATTAACATATTTAAATATAGATTCTGGAAATACACAAATGCTCAAAAATAAATCCTCACCCACATTTTTCATTTTTGCCATCTGCATAAAACTTACTGATTATGATTTTCCATGCAAGTAAGATAAACTTTTCTGTGATGTGCTTTTGCCTGCGAACTCAGAAAATAAGATTTTAGAATCGTCTTTAATATATACATAACATGGCTGCTTCTCGGCAATATGCAACCAAATAATGAAGAGACACAAGGGGAGCAACAGGCTCAGTCAGTCTCCCCTGGGAGAGGCTAGGCCAGGGGATAGGGAGGAACAGGGTAAAGGGATGGAAGTTAGGGTCAACTATTTAAGGTATCAGGAAGGGCATAGACAGCCTCTTCTAACTCCTTGCACCACCGGAAGGTATGGAGAGCAAAATAAGAAAATGTTGCATGGGGGCATAGTGAAGCATGAGGCAGCTCTGGAGGCCCTCTGCCTTCAGGTGCAGCAGGATGTGTAGATTTACTCAGGCTTGGTGTTTTGGACAAAGCCTAGGTAGGGCTGAATCAACTGGCATGGTCAGCATCGGATGGAGTGGCAGCCGCTGTAGCCGCTTGCTCGTCTCTGCATGGGATGCCGAGAGGTAGGAGGGGGGAGGGGACGTGGTAAAGGCATACCGCCTGTGATAGTAAAGACGAAGGTGCAGGGGAGAAAACAGTCTCTCGGCGGCCGTGGAGTTTGTGGGGCGCGGGTCCTGCATAAGGCCCAGGTCATGGATAGGGGACGGGGCCAACCGGAAGTAGCTGCACGCCTTCAGGCTTGCGACAAAAAGAAATAGCAACCCCTTTTATGGCAGCTCGGGGTGACAGCCCTTAGACCTGACTGCCAGAGAGATGCAGGATGGACTGGGACTGGCAGAGGTGCCAGAGGCATGCCAGAACTCAAGGAAAAAGAAGAGGGGCGAGTCTCAACACAGGTACTTGTATGAGGCAAGGGTGAAGGCCACAGGGTCGGAGCAGCATTCAAGGTGGCAAGGGGTGCATTTGAAGGCAAAGATAAGGGAACAATTTCAGCTTTTACAAGACATAGAGAAGAGAAAGAGCATTTATGTATGGAGAGGGTGGCGTGCCTGAACAGGGGCATAAGATGAAGGTCAAAGGCATGTCAGGGGATAGGGCGGCCAGAAACAAGCCTGATGGGTCTGGGGGGGGGGGTGGGAAACAACCTTTACAACGCAACTTTTACATTGCATACTACTTTTACATCTCACTACCATTACAACGCAGTCATTACATTGCAACATCCTTCACATCGCATGCCATTACAACGCAACCATTACATCGCATGTGACTACAACACATACCATTACAACGCATGTCATTACAACGCAGTCATTACAACGCATAACATTACAATGCATACCATTACAACGCATAGTACCCTTACACTATCCAACACTTACCCTACTGTTGCACCCCCTGGAGTTAAAACAGTAAATATTGCCCCTAAACTATCCAACACTTACTGGAAATGCAATGTAATGGTATGAGTTGTAATGGTATGCGTTGTAAAAGTAGTATGTGATGTAATGGAATGCGTTGTAAAAGTAGTTTCTTAAAATGCTATATTGTGTCATGCAATGTAATGGAATGCGTTGTAAAGGATGTTGCGATGTGAAAAATGAATTGTAAAGGCATGCGTTGTAAAAGTATGCATTGCAACATCATACAACCGTCTGGGGGGACCATTGGCTAATCGTGCTAGAAGGGAACCAAGGGGTGTCAGGGACTGTGGGAGCTGGTGCGACCCGGTGCCGTCAACCTGACAGGTTTGTGCTGCCTGGAGGCGGAGGGACCAGCGATGCCAACAGGAGTGATTGGCAGTCAGTTGGCAATGCCAACGGGGTGCATGATAGGCCCTTGACCTTGGCCTGAAGAAGTGAGGGGTCTGCGGTAGCCCTCCTTATGCTGCAGGCTCAGTCACACAGGACACACATGGAGCGACACATCCATTCCTGGGAGAAGCAATGGCGAGAGTGTGAGACAAGATGTGTGAAATGAAGCGCAGGAGAGGATGAGTTGGTGTTGGATTACGAGGAAGGCAGTGATGAAGGGGAGGAATGTAAACTGTAAGATTGTGAAGAAGTGGGGGAACAAGCACCACAGAAGAATGACAGAATTGAGGCAATGAAAAGTACAGTTGGTGTCTTTCAGAGATCAAGAGCCGACAAGGGAGACATGGCTAGAAAGCAGTCTGGTTCAGGTGGAGAACATCACAAGGACAGACGGGACAGTGGAGCATTAGCTTCAGGTAATAAAGAATGGTGGTAGGTATGGGAAACAAAGGTACTGGGGAGAACTCAAAAGCCGTAGGGGATGCATTTGGGTGGACAACTTACGATCTGCAAAGGCAGCACCAGAGGTGTTGGCAGCGAAATTGAGTAAGGAAGTGGAGGAGGGCAGGATTGTAGTCCGATTCTATGATTGGCCCCTAGGAGAACCCTGCTTACGGCGGTGCTCAAAAAAGTGGAGGGGGAGTTCAAGATAACACACCACTTGTCTTGGGCAGAGAGAGCCTTGGAGAACAATTTAATTACTACAGAATACACCAAAGCGGTGTGCGCAACGGTGGATGATGCAGTACATTCGGTGAGACAATGCAGCAAAGGGGAAGAGCTAGCAAAATGCTCTATCAAATCAGCTTTTTGGTTGTTGCCCATACATCTGGATGAATTTCCATTGGGGGCATGCAATTTGGAGGTGCCATATACGTGAATAGAGTGTTGGTGATGGGATTGTTTGAGGCTTTCAGCACCTTTCTGAAATGGGTGTTTACAAAGGGGAGTGGGCACCATGAGGTTTTACTTGGATGATCTTCTGTTTAAAGGCAAACAGGAGTTGGAGGAGTGTGAGAGGGCACTGAGATATTTTGAGACGTTGGGAGAAGAACTAGGGGCCCGATTCACAGAATGAACTTAAGACTCAATCCTAAATTTACTACTATTTTGGTATTCACAGAATGCACTTACTACTTTTGGCATTCACAGAATGAACTTACTACTTTTGGTATTCACAGAAGTTAGGATTTTGTCTTAAGTTTGTCTTAAGACAGACTTAAGACAGACTTAAGACAAACTTAAGACAGACTTAAGACAGACTTAAGACAAAATCCTAACTTTTGTGAATACCAAAAGTAGTAAGTTCATTCTGTGAATACCAAAAGTAGTAAGTGCATTCTGTGAATGCCAAAAGTAGTAAGTGCATTCTGTGAATACCAAAATAGTAGTAAGTTTAGGATTGAGTCTTAAGTTCATTCTGTGAATCGGGCCCAATGAGTTCCCTGAGCCCCAGAAAGATGGAAGGCCTCAGTAAGGTGTTGACATTTTTAGGCATTGAGTTGGGCATGGAGTTATTGGTGGCAACGTCACCCTGTGAGAACGTGAGTGAGATTCAGCAGTTTTTGGGGAGGTGATTGAAGAAAGGAGTTTGAAGTTAAGAAAGGTGTATAACTTGCTGTGGATTTTGAATTTCACTTCAAAAGTGATTAGGGTTGATGGCCTTTTTGCTCAAGTTAGGGGCGGTGTTATCCCATCACAGAGTGCATATTTCTTTGGCAGTGTGTGCAGATCAATGCATCTGGAATACTTTTCTGGGAGATTCAATGGTGTGTTAAAGCTGTTTCTGGAGGACAACACAATTTGGCAAGTACAGATTTTCTCAGATGCTGTGGGTGCACACTGTTTTGGCCTGTTCTGTGATGGGAGGTGGTTTGTGGAGTGATGGCTAACACACTGGTTACAGCAAGGGAGTATCATTGCCTTCTTGAAATTGTTTCTGCTGTTGGGGGGGCCTGTTCGTGTGAGGTGGGGATTTGGTTAACAGGACAGAGATGCTAAATGTTGACAACCTGACAGTAGTGGACTTGGTGAACCAAAGAGGGCAAGGGATCTGAGAGTGCTGCGTTTATTGAGACCGTTTACACTGGACTATTTTTGACTGAACTGGGCCAAACATGTGGCAGGGGTGAATAATGATACAGCAGATTCATTATCTCATTCACAGTGGCAACGTTTTCAGAGCCTAGCACCGGGAGGTGAGGATAACAAGATGCCAGTCACTGCACATATTTGTGCGTGGGGGAGTCAGAGTGATTGGGCTGGTGGAGTGACCTTTAGAGGAGCCTTCAAGGAAAGCTATGGTTGACTTGGATCGAATTTGAGAGTTTTGAAGGAAGCCAACAAAGGCTGATGATACAGGATCAAAGTGACAGGGAAGGGAGAATGATACGTTTTCTTCTGTCATTGATTGACAAAAGTTTATCGCCCACTACAATTAAGGGCAAGTTGGATGGCATTTGATTTTATGGGAAGCTGAACTGGGTTCTAACCCAGTGAGGGATGAGTTTTTGTGAAAGATTTTGAAAGGGTGGGGTAGAGGGGTGGGGGGTCTAGTTTATGAGAGGCGATAATATTTGATTTGTCGCAAGACATTATGTCAGCGTTGCCAGATTGTTGTTCTGACAGGTTTGAAGTGGCGATTTTCAGGCTCTGCGTGATATGGATGATATGGATGTTCTTTGGCATGTTCAGGGTGCCTGAATTGCTGAGTTCCTTGCAGGACTTGGGTGTGTTGTATAGTGAGATTCACTTGCAAAAGGGCCAATTGAGGATGTGGCTGAGAAGATCCAAGAAGGACCCAGGTGGGGAGGAGCGAGTGGGTGTGGCTACAGGAAGGAGGTTGGGTGGAGGTCAACCCGGTGACTGAATGGAGCAAGTTTCAGGTCTGGCTACGTTGCAGGCTGGAGGTTGGGGCGAGGGTTACTGTTTTCAACTGCTGTCAGTACTACACATGGCATTGCATAAACTGCAGCGGGGTCCAGGACAGCTTTCAGACTCACTCTTTTAGAATTCAAGAAGTGATGGCAGTAGTGCGTCTAAGTTGGGATTAGAACCCGATTAGGAGGATAGGCAAGTGGGGATCTAGGTGTTGCAAGCCCTATATGTGGAAGAAGGGGATTCGGTGTGAAGGAGGTCAGGATTGTGTCAAATACTAACACATTATTTTACACCGTAGGGTGCATGAGTGGTCCTGGGAAGAGTAAGCTGCTAACTTGGATAAATGGACATTCTTTGGGGCACTGGACGGCTAAGTATGTGGACCAGCACATTCATGGACAGAGCCAGGGATTGTCCAGTAGCAGGTATGAGGTGCTATGGTGGGGTAGGAGTGGGATTTGCTGGGGCAATTTGTTGCCATTTTAAGCAAAAGTGGTTCGGCAGAAGGGTTGCCTGTATGTGCTCCTGGTGCACTTGGGGGGAAATGATTTGGTTCAATTGTCAGCCCGACATTGCAGCAACACATGCAGCAAGAACTGCAGTTGATCAAAAGGAATTTTGCGAGGACATGTCTGGTCTGGATAGAGTTTGTGCCTAGGCGACAGGGGAGAGAAGATGAGCAGTTTCAATTTTGGAATGATGGGGTACATCTTTAACAGGATGAAATTCATACAATATGATGGGAATGAGGGATGTGATCAATAAACTGTGGAATGAGAGGCTTTATGGCAAAGGAGTGCATCCGTGGTGATCTCAGTTTTCCTGCATGGAGGTAGTTTGGGGGGTGGAGAATCAAATGCAGGTTTATCCACCCGGGGGGGGGGGGGTGAGTGAAGCACAGGAGAAGGAAGACAGTGTGTGGGAATCTTGATACAGGACAAGGATGCTTCATTGGAAGTTGTTCGATTGGAGAAGTGAGAGAGAGAATTGGGAATGGAAGAAAGTCAGTGAGTAAAAGGTGCAACAATGAGACAAGGTGTCAGGCATTGAGAGAAAGCTTGGTGTGAAGTGAGAATTGTTCCGTGAAGAAGGGGATGATGTATCAAAAAGTTTGACACTATGTTAATGTTGTTTGAGGTTGCCTGCCATTTGATGCACTGCAGTGCCTTTCAGAGAAAGGGCAGGGATGCACTGATGTATCAAGATGTTTGACCTTATGTTAATGTTGTTTGGGATTGACTAACTGTTTTAAAATCCTGTCCTAATAAATAGACCTTGTACACTTCATGGTGGTTTGGTGCATTATTATTTCATGAAGAAAGACAAGGGAATGACAGGTGTTATGTTATGTTATGTTATTTCGAGCGCACAGCTACCCTGGGGTGTCCTGGCGCTAAGTACTGGTTACCTGGAAGGGCTGATAACATGCTACTGAGAAAAAAGCCATGTCTTCAAGCCCTTAAGGAAAGATAGAAGGTCCGGGGTGCTTCTAAGCTGAAAAGGGAGCTTGTTCCAAGCTCTAGGGGCACAAAGAATAAAGCTTCTATCTCCCCAATTGTTTTTTTTTTGAAGGAGGCAACTTGCACTTGTTTAGCGCCCATTGATCTTAACATCCTGCCTGGAACATATCATTGGATTTTACGTCTGAGAAACTCAGGACCTGTTCCATTAATGGCCTTAAAGGCAATACACAAAGCCTTAAAACATGTCCTTAGCTTTACTGGGAGCCAGTGCAGTTTTTTCAGTTCTCCCTTAACAGACAAACTTTGGTGTTCCAGGCAGCATTCTGGCCGCAGCGTTCTGGATCAGTTGAAGCCTATTCAAGTGTTGTTTTTGCGCATTAAGATATAAGCTATTACAATAGTCCAGAGGCAACATTATGAGGGCCGTCACCACTGTCCTAAGATTGCTCTCAGGGAGGAAGGTCTTAATTTCCCTGATTATTCTGAGAACCATAAAGCAGGCTGAGGTCACCATACTTACTTGGTCCCCCATAGTAAGTTTGTTATCCACCATAACTCCCAAGTTTTTGGCTTTTCTTGAAGGTACTGGGCATGGACCAAGGTCCTCTGGACACCACTCCGGTGTCCACACCCTGGGATTGTTGCCAAACGTAAGGACCTCTGTCTTAGAGGAGTTGGGTTTTAAACAGTTGGAGGACATCCAAACTAAAATGGTGCTCATACAGTCATGAAAGCAATCCCCCGCCTCCTTTTCAGCTCCCTCTGTCAACGATAGCACAATTTGTGTGTCATCTGTGTAGGAGGTGAGCTGGAAGCCAAATTATATAATGACTCCAGCCAATGGTGCCACATATATATTAAATAGCGTTGGGCTAAGAGACGAGCCCTGCGGCACCTCGCACGGAAGTGGAAAAGGTTCTGAAGTATTACCACCCAGGTTGACAGTCTGTGACCTATTTGATAGGAAAGAATGTAAAACTTTCCAAGCGGACCCCTTCACACCACTTTCAGACAACCGGTCCAACAATATTTCATGATGGACCGTGTCAAAAGCGGCAGATAGGTCCAAAAGAATACGGGATTTCTTCCCCTGTCCACGGCCTCTCTGATTTCCTCTGTGGATTTTAACAGAGCCATCTCAGTACTATGATAAGCTCTGAACCCATATTGCGATGAGTCCAGAGAATTATTAAGATGGAAAAAAGCGCTGAGTTGGCTGTTCATTTCCTTTTCCAGTATTTTAGCGGGGAAAGGAAGGCTAGAGATTGGTCTATAACTATTAGGACCTTTGGGGTCCAAAGTGTTCTTCTTCAATAAAGGAAGAACAGAAGCTTTTTCCACATATTGGGAAATATGCCTGATGACAAAAGGTATTCAACAAAGGGGTAATTGCTGTTCCAATTATTTCCGGGATTTGCTTGATGATCCAAACTGGACATGGGTCGTTAGGAGCACCTGATTTAATCGCATTCAGTACTTTGAGCATATCTGACTTCTCCAAGCGGTAAAATGACAAAATGACAATGAGGAGCCAGAGTCATCCGCTTCCTTTATGTTTGAATTGATCAGATCCTTTAAAATTATACTAGTGAATTAAGAAAATATAGTTTCTGTTTTGTATCTAAAAAGTCTGTAATTTTATTTCAGAATTCAGGACGGGCTTGGCTTTTAGGAGTGTTCGGGGTAGATTGTTTAATTTTATTTTTGAAGAGTTCTTTTGAATTGGATTTAACTGATGCTATTTGCATTGAGAAAAACTCTTTTTTTGCTTCTAGCAGTAAGTGCTTATAGCTGGTGATACAGATTTTTTATCTTTCCTTGTCTGCTTCATCATAGTGTTTACGCTACGTCCTCTTTGATTGTTTACAAGCCATCTTTTGGGCTTTAAGTTCAGCAGAGTACCAAGGTGCAGTGGGTGAAGCTCATTTAGGAATCAATATTTTTATCGGAACTAGCTGATCAGAAGCATTAGTTAGCCATTTGTTGTACGCAGCCGTTGTCTCTTTCATATCCAAAAGAGGATGAGATAGAGAGCTCATGAGTGAATTTTCGAATTTAACAATATCAAGTTTTCCCCAAGCTCTGGTAACAATCTCTTGGGCCTGTTTGGTGCTAGTTGGATGAGCCAAATGACTATTCAGTTCAAACTGGATGGCACAGTGGTCTGACCACAGAGAGAGAGAATTGAAATGTTGCCTATGTCCCTGTTATTAGAGTCTATGCCATCCAACGTGTGACCTCTTTCATGGGTGGGGCAATATATTAGTAGGCCTTTAAAGGTTTTGTAATCATTGCAGTCAGTCTCCCCCTGGGGAAATTCATGAGTTGAGCGAGGGCAAGACAGGGTATATGTAGGGACAGGGGAAGGGGCGGGAGTTAGGGACAGATATCTAAGGAGTCAGGTAGGCTGTGGACAGTCTCTTCATTAGTTTAAATACTTTTTATTGGTTTAATTAAATAGACCTCAGTGCAATATTGCCAGGTATGTAATACAGATCATAAATGATGTGCACAACATAAACAGTAATTTGCATTAAAAAGGTACATAGATAATTATAAGAAATAGATTAAAATATAGGTTAAAAAGGAGAAATACCCATATAACTATAATTTACAGACTAAAAGTGATATCGATATATCTCATATGACATGCATCCACAAGCATTCAACCATATTTCAACTACTGTATATTTCATATGTATCTTGTGTCTACTAACATTAGTACAATACGACTATAACATCAATCCCACCACCCACAATTACCCCAATCAAGAAAAGCAGTCAGATATAAAGTGTCAAAATATTCCACATGCACAAGTATATCACAGTAGTACCCATTGTTACCTAATGTAGCAGTATTTAACTCGATTTCCCTTCCCTTACCCGCAAGGACTCAGGGAGCCATTCAATAAATCTGTGTCTGCTTCCAAGGCCAACAAATTATCGAGCAGGTGTTCCCACGCTCTCACCATTTCAATTTTCCTTTTTCCTCTTTAAATCTCACAAAACAATACAGCACTTTCCAACTGGCCCATTTAATCATTTCTTTACGCCATCTAGTAAGTTGAGGGCCATGTGATGATTTCCAGTGCAAAATCACATCTCGATTTGCCAAAAACAAACCTAAGTTAACAAATCAAGTACTAGTTTTCTTTTTTTTAGGACAAGGGTATCCCTTAGGAAGGCAGCCCAAGGGTGTTCAAGGGATATCACACAAGGTTGATCCATTAATATATAATATTACTTACTTATAGAACCCCACTAATGAAGGGCAGGATCATATCATGTGGAACACTGCTGCCGCCAACTCCCCACATTTAGGGCATTTTTCAGCAGCAGTTGCATAGAACTTGTAAATCCTACAAGGTGTAAGATAAGCTCTATGCAGGATATAGAATTAATTAATTTGAAATTAGTATTTCTAGAAACAACTGTTATATACAGTACAATCCCACACCAGTCCAAATCATTATTTTGGAACTCTAAGTCTCTCTCCTATTTTATTTTCAACTCAGCAAGAGGAGAAATAATGTTTACACTAATTGCACAATATAGATAGAAGACAGCTCTTACACGCCTTGTTGTTGTACAGAGCTGTTGACATGCCTAATGTGTGGCAGGTTCAGCATCTCCATTTCTCCAATAATTCCTTAGTGTTGCATCAAATGCCCTGTGTACAAAAAATTTACCTCTAGGTATACTGAGTTATTGAGCCAAGTCTTTAATTCTAAGCAGCACTCCATCCTGATATAGGTATCCAAAACTGTTAACTCCAAAGGTTGTCCATCTTTAAATCCCTGCTAATGCTCCTACCTGGGCCACTATCTTCATCCATTTTAAAGATATGTCAGATGAATAGGATACCTGGACTTGGGTTTGCTGCAGGCAACGTTGTCAGCACTGCAGTATCACTAGAAACTTTTGAGAAATTGCAGGCAGTATCCGCAGAGGAAACAAGAAGACTTTCAATAAGTCCGGCAAATCAGGCAGTGAGCCAATAACACCCTCCCCAGGGTTCGTTTGACAGTAAACCCAACACAGATAATTGTAAGCTCGTCCAAATATTAACACTAGAGCTCAGTGTTCCAACAGCTGCTCCAATATTCCCATCTAATAAATCTTGCTGGTTATGATATATTTTTACACTTAAATATTTGATGCAGATAGGGTTCCAATTGAGTCCATCTAAATTCAGGGGCAGTGCAATATCGTTGCAAAGTGGAAACAAGAGAGATTTCTGCCAATTGATATGCAGCCCGGATACTATAACAAAATGGTGTAATAAGTCTATACTATGAGGCAAATCCATCCCAACATCTAGGAGAAACAGCAGCTTATCATCATCATATAATGCTGCAAAATGGGTCTGCCAATGGACCTCCATCCTATGATAAAATGATAAAAGATCCAAGTATGGGCACAACTGGCCACAGGCTCCATTGCAATAGCAAATAATAAGGGGGATATAGGACACCCCAGTCTAGTCTTGCGTCCCACGTCATGGGGTTCAGATACCACTCAGCCGTTACACTCCCACGCCTTACGACCTGTATAGAGAAGTTTGATCCATCGAATAAATCTTGTACCCAAACCCATTTGAGCCAGTACAGAATATAGGAACTCCCAGTTTAAACTGTCAAACGCCTTCTTAATGTCTATTGTCATTTCAGCTGCCCTTTCCTTATCTACAAAGTCATCTTTTAAGTGAGATGAGCCTCCGAATATTATACATCGAAGAATGCCATGGAATAAAGCAAGCTTGATCAATATACATTAAAAAGTCCATATGTGGTAAGAGTTTGCTCACCAGAACACAGCTTAGAATTCCTGACTTGTTGCACCACAAGGTGGTAGGGACAGGAAAAGAAGACCACCCTCCTTCATCCTACAAATTTTGGGGGAGCGGTGGAAAACTGTTGTTTTGACAGTGAATGCTATTTTAGGACTGGTTGGAGGGGTGTTTGTAGTAGTTGGGGTGTGGGGAGTCAGATGTAGGCACATCCTCCCTTTGGGGGGATGAGATGAGCACAGGCGAATGACAAAGGAGGCTTCTTTGGAGAATTTTAGGTACGGAAAGTGAGAGAGAGAAGCGGAGAATGGAAGGATGTCAGTGAGTGAAAGGGGAAGCATGAGGCAAAGTATGGGCATTACGGTGAAAGCTTGGTGCAAGGTGAGAATTGTTGGGTGAAGAAGTGGATGATGTGTCAAGATGTTTGACTCTATGCTGATGTTGTTTGAGGTTGACTAAGAGTCACCTTGCTGCAGTGCATCACATGGAAAGGGCAGGGATGCCCTGTATTTCAAGGAATATGGTGTATTCCTGCATTTCCTCCTGTGTAGCCGCTATGTTTGCTGCCAAGTGCCAAGCAGGCACCTTTGAACCATGGTGTAAGGGTGCCTATTTTGCCTGCAGGATTGTTTTTGTGCAGGAAAGGGGTATCTTCTTGTATAAAAACAATCCTGAGAGGCATATTCTTCTATCTACGTGTGCTGCAGAATGCATAACACATAGAAAGAAGACATAACAAGCAGAAATAAAGATATTTCTCCTCTTCATGCCTCTACTGAGAAGGCATATCTTTTTGGCGCATTCCCAGGTTTACCAGTTCTGGTAAATATAGCCTAGGAAAAGTTAAAAAAAAATAGAGTTGCCATGCAGGGAAGGCGGGTTTGCTACAACACTTCTTCCTCCTAACAAGCAATTGAAGGTCTGTGCAAAACTTACATTAGTTCCATTATTTCTCATTATGCTAAATCAAGGGCTACAGTTCAGAGCTAACTGGACACTAACGGTAATTATAACTTGGAGTTTTAACACCCATTTAACCACTGTTTCCAAATGAACCTCTAAAGTAAGAAATTGCATTAGGCCATCAATATGTTGAATTCACTTTGTTCTGACCTTGGGAGATTGCATGAACAGATGCTCAACTTGGCAATATCAGCATAAAGCTGTGTCTAGGCTTTCAACTCTCAAAATCAAATCCATGAGCAAAAAACATATTACATTTCTCTAGCTCAGTGACCTGGCGATTGATTGACTGAAACATTAGCCAATCGGCATATAAACAATGGCCGGTTGAGGGGAAAGTAACATGATTTTAGCATAAGATAATGACTTGTGGTTAAATATATTGGCATAAGCGGTGCTATGAGAGCAGCCGATGCCTTGTCTCGGAAGTAGTCATGAACAATATGTGTTGCTGATGATTGTCAGATTAATCTCTCTCTCTCTCTCTCTTTCTATGGCAGGGATTTAATGCCACGAGACATGTGTTTAAATCCAAATTTGTTTAGTGGAGTGAGACTGTTGTCCTTGAAATACTGTGACTGCAGGAAAACCATCTCTGCGCATTGGAACGTTTTCTCTCGAAATGGTGTTAGAAATAATAAAGTGTCTTGTAAGAGAATATATAAAAACTGATCTTTTTTCAAAATGTTAACTATGCATGTAAATCTCACAATACCAACAATGCACATAATTTGATTGCATTATTCACGTCGAAGGTTTTTTATGGAAAAATGTTAACCTAAAGATACATCATTGAGACCTACTATGTGAAACCGCTCATGTGCTTAGAGTAATTGCGCGCAGCAAAGAAGGCATACATACAGTAGCTGATGTTTCAAGATCGTCAATTTTGCAAAAATATAGAGGATCTATCAAATGACTGATGCAAACGATATAACCTATATATATGTATACAGTGACTATCCAGGTTGCTTTATGTTTGAAGCAATTCACTAATACTTGTAGACTTCTTCAGCGTATCTGTGTGATACTTTCCTGAATAGCACTCATACTAGGAAGACTGATTTTTCAGAAAGTTTCATTAGGATTGGTCCGAGCAGCATAGTTTAAAAGTCGTCCGAAATATATATTTTTTTGTCCTCATTTATCACCTTGGTTTCAAATGAGGTCGCCGTCTGGGACACTACAATCTGTCTCAGGTTAACCACCAAACAGGGTATGGTTATAGACGACTCTGAATGGACCGACACCCTCAGATATGTTATGTCCTCAGGGACCATCAAATAAGAAACCAAAAAGGGAGTGTTAACACTACCTTAGCCAGCAAAAGGTGCAAGTACAACCAATATCTCCCAGAAAATGCATCCGGGCTCTTCGGGTTCAAAAGCACGATTGGTGAGTAATCATCGGACTGGGGGGGGGGGGGGAAAAAGAAAGAAAAGAAAAAAAAAATCCGTTAAGTTATTGACCCCAATCCAACTGGTGCCAAAATGCTGTCTTAGCTGGGTTACCAGATCTTACTAGATCAACTCTAGACACTTACAAAACTGTAATCTGCCAGTCGATGTGTGAGGGCGGAACAGAGTCTTTCCACTTTTTGCAAATCTCTCTATGGGCAAGTAGCATTGAATAAAACAGGAGACTTTTTGCTTGCCCATGAACCTCGGCCGAGAGCCCAAAGATGACAGTAGAAAGGTCTAGGGTGATTTGACTTCCTAACGATTCAGAGAGAGTGTGGCATATACCATCCTAAAAAGGAGTTAAACAAGGGCACTCAAAGAACATGTGGGCATCTGAAGCCGCTGGTAGACCACATTTAGGACAAACCACAGGGTCCCCTTGTGAGAATTTTGAGAGTCTGAGGGGAGAATAGTAGGCCCTGTGGAGCGTGAATAGATGGTTTCTGCGCAGCCATACCGGCTTAACAAGATCCCACAACATTTTAAATGAGTTGCTCCACATATCCTTTACACTGTGACCCTGGTAACAAAAAGTCCCCATCAAGTTTCTCAATGATCAAATTGTACCAGAGGGAGACTTCCTTTTTGGCTGGTGGATTATCTACCATCTGGGATACTAAATGGCTATTGCCTCCAATAGGAAATCTATTTGTCAAGGATGGCATGGCCAAGAAGGAATGAGTCCACCCAGCCATTTTCATATATTTAAACCTTGAAAAGTTAGGACCTGCTCTATCTCTCAGACACTCCCACGGAAGCAAACTACCCTCTGAAAATAAATCCCCCCAAACTAACATCCCTGCCTCCTTAAGCGGAGCCGCCAAACTGTCACCCAGCCACAAAGGGCTCTCAGGAAGACCCCAAAGAGGTGTCCTATAGCCGTAATAGCTAACAGTTTACCATTAGCTTTGCCCACGTTTTTGTTAAACCCTGCAAAATCGTCAACTTATTTTTTTAAAAAACATTTGGTTGCCAAATTTAAACAAAAAACCTGGCCATCAAGCTAAACTTAGAGCAGGGCTCCCACTACCGAATCCACAGGCATCTTTTAAAGCATTCTGACATGCGAGAGTTGAAATGCCCAGGCGTACAGCTGCAGATCAGGGGCAGCCGACCCCCCCTTCTCTCTGTGCCTCCTAAGTTTTTTCCTGGCAATCCGCAGGAGATGCCTATTCCAAATAAAGGAAGAGATATCCACCTGTAACTTCGCTATTATGGAGGGGTCAAAATAAAGGGGGATAGTATTGAATAAAAGAGAAACTTTGGGTAAAATGGTCATTTTGACCAAGTTAACTCTCCCTAAAAGAGTAAGTGGTAGTGATACCCAGGATCGCATTAACTGCTTGCAATGCTTTGCTACTACAGAGAAGCTAGAGGTTACTAACTGGTTTATGTCCGAAATATTGCATGAATTTTTTTAAAACCCTTTGGATTGATGAACAGCAAACGTGGAATGAAGACAGAACTTGACTAAACGGTTTGTCATAAATCTGTCCAGCAGTGTTTGACAAATCCTGTGAAAATGGTCATAGAATTTAGATCTAATGGTCAGTAAGACCCTCAGACCCTTTATGGACCCACAATTTGAATCTGAAATTTTATTTGGAAGACAACGATTGACAAGTTTTGCTTTGAGAGTTACAATTTGGCTTTCAGTTTTTCTTTTTGAAAATAAAAAATAAAATACTTTTGTGCAGTACTCTATCATGTTGATGGAACCCTGCACCAAACTAAACAGCATTGACAGGAACCTCCATGATTCCAGATAGTGCCAATACTTTAGAAATGACCACTAGCTTTGTGGTCATTTTTAAAGTAGGCAGGAGGCACCTCCGTCAGGGTGGCAAAGAAATTTACTTCATCTTCTTGATGGAGAAGCTGTCCACCCATCTACATACAAATAAGGCTGTATGTGTCTCTCCTTGCTCCAACTTCTCCAGATGCACTTTTGTACTTCACTAGGCTGCTCAGTCCAATGGCGTAACAATAGCACTTACAGCCACTGCCTTGTGGGGGGAGCCCCCATGCTCCAATGGGCCCCCTCCAGCACGGTGCATTGGTGGCAGGCCCCTGGCTTGAGAACTCCTGACTGGATCTGGGGCGTGGGGGGGCTTTATGTACTTGGCAGGTGTGCCCCTCTCAAGCTTCATTACGCTACTGGCACAGTTCCTGCTTTCAGGTGACTCAGTCAGAAGGTGACACTTTCCAGCTGAGGGGACTTGTGAAATTTATAACCACTGACATGATTTATAAAATTTTTCGAAAGGCTGTTTCTAACCTAAGGAGTGTCAACTCAAGCCGTGATTCACCCTTTGCTATCATGTAATGCGGTGTTGTTTTATAAGGAAATGTAGTAATGTTGAGGTGCAAGACAGTCTTCTTCACCGATTAGTGAGCCCGCAGAGCAGGGTGAACACACTCTATATTGTAATTGTAATTGCATATATATAGCGCTTTACAAAGGCGTCAAATTCCTTTTCAGCTA
Organism: Lissotriton vulgaris; assembly: GCF_964263255.1. Classification (NCBI taxonomy): domain Eukaryota; kingdom Metazoa; phylum Chordata; class Amphibia; order Caudata; family Salamandridae; genus Lissotriton; species Lissotriton vulgaris. The sequence continues at coordinate 1,509,958,672 of NC_141691.1, read as the reverse complement.
GTAGCACGCAATTGCAGAACCCAAAATTGATTAGTGGCGAATTATTGTAGGGAGATATGAAATTAATTTGAGCAATGGACATGTGAGTTTGTTATTTGGATTGACAAAGGATAGTGGTGGAGGGATAGAAGAGGGAAGGGTTTGCATTTGTATAGTGCTTGATACCCCAAATGAGGTCTCAAAAGCACTTTTTGGTGGGTAACACGCTACTCTGGAACAGCCACGGCCCGTGGAGGGAGTTTTGGTGGGGCGGAAAGGCGGGGCGGGGGAGGGGCACGGTGGGGGGTGCTAAAAACTGGAGTATAGATAATTGAAGGTCAGTAAACAATTTATTAAACAAAACGAATTTCGTAGCACACCCTGCATCGCATTTTGCGATGCAGGGCGCACTACGAAATTCGTTTTATTAATTAAATTGGTTACTTACCTTCAATTATCCATACTCCAGTTTTTAGCACCCCCCGCCCCGCCTCTCTGCCCCACCGAAACTCCCTCCACGGGCCGTGGCTGCTCTGGAACCCAAACAGGATTAGAAGGGGAATAAGTATAGGGAAATATGAAATTATTTTGAGTGGTGGACATGTGAGTCTGTTAGTTGGATTGAAAAGTCCCTTGAAGGAATAGAAGAGTAAAGGGTCTTGAAGTGTTGTTTTGGAGATTATAGCAGGAGGAGGAGGTTTGGGATAAGTAAAGGGCAGTTGGAGGGGGGAGAGGCAGAGGGAAGGGTTTATAAAGGCTTGTTTGGGAGATCTGAATAGTTAAAGAGGTTTGAGATGATGCAAGGAGGGGTATAGGAGGGAAGAGTCTAAAAATGGTTATTGTGAGAATCATATTAGTAGAATGGGGTTTGGGATGAGTCAGAGAGTGTAGGTAGAGGATATATTGAGAGATTTATAGGGTAGGAAATAGGGCAGTGCATTTGAGAGTAGTAGAATTAGGATATGCTGTATATTTATCTTTGAGCATGGTGGTTATAGGGGAAAGAGCCATCTCATGAGTATTCTCCCGAAGATAAGGTAGTTATCCATGGATCTTACGTTTCGGGGTTAAGTGTTCTATAGTTTGTCTTTAACTGTAAAGGATGTGCCAGGTATTTCTTTTTGGGTGATATAAAGCAGCCTGAGTGTGCATCTTCTGGAGATTGGTAACCAATGAAGAGCCCTCAAAGCAGGGGGGATGTGGGCTTGTGGCTTTACATGCAAGATTAGTCTGGCAGCAGAGTTATGAATCTCTTGTAGTATTTTAATAGTTGTTAAAGATAATCCATGGTAGAGGGTATTGGCATAATCAAGTTTAGAAAGAACAAGAGAGATAGTTGCCTGGACCTTGTGTGGAAATCCAATGAGGGGGATGAGGGGGAAGGTACATTGCAGAGTTTTTATAGTAACCAAACTTGATATTGCTAGTTTGTCCACTTGGGCATTCTTTTACAGCTTGAAGTCCAAGTTAATTCCGAGGCTTCTTACTTCCTTAGATACTTTAGGCAGTGTTCCGGGATCATCAGGCCAGGCGGCGAGTGGGTCATATATTTTTCCAATTGCCACATGTGAATATTTCCCTTTTGAAAGCATTCAATTTGAGATAGCTCCATGTCATCCACTAATTATTGACTTTGAGGCAACTTATAATTTTGTGAGTTTCAAATGTCTTTGGTGCTTTCCAGTTTAAGGAGTGTTTGTGTGTAATCTGCATAGTCATAGCATTTGAAGTGAAAGTCATTGATCAGTGTTAGTAATTACTTAATGTAGATGTTGAAGAGCATGGGAGAGATGAGAGCACCTTGAGAGACCCCTGCATTTGTGCGGTATGGTTTAGATGAGAAAGGGTGGGTATGGATGACATTTGTTCTATTTTAAAGGTAGGTTGTGATCCAGTTGAGGGCAGGCCCTTCTATGCCGGCTTCATAGAATCTTTGTATTAGATTGTCATGGTCAACCGTGTCAAAGAAGCTGAGAAAACCAAGAAAAGTAGTGCAGCAACCCAGTTCCAAGCAACTGCGTTCTTTAGGTATCCCAGATGGCAATGGGGGCAGATTCTGTGCTTCTTCTTAAATGGAATCTTGTTTAGAAGTCTGAAAGTATGGAAATATCTTTAATGAATTGAGACATTTGGGCAAATGCTGCCCTTTCTATCAGTTTGCCAAGGAAAGGTCTGTTTATAATTGGTCTGTAGTTGTCAGGGTTAAGCGGGTCAAAGTTTGCTTTCTTGGGCAAATGGATGACTGTTTGAGATCTTCTGGAAATAATCCAGTAGTTAAGGAATCATTGACGATTTTTCTTAATGGTTTGGCAGCAGAGGTAGTTAGAAGTTAGAAAATTTTTCTTGAAGCTTTGGGAGGGAAATGGTTCAGATAGGCTGCCCGCAGGCCTGCTTGATTTGATCAGGTCCATAATTTCAGTTTGTGATATTTGTTAGAAGGAATTCAGAGGCTGGGTTTGCTTGCTCATGGAAGGTTTATTTGGAAAAAGGTTGGTGCTGGTGATTTCTCTTTGATTTAAGTAGGAGTCACACGTGTCTGCTTTGGTCGACTAATGCTGTAATAAGATTGTCTGTGATTTCTTGACTAATGGGATGAGCTCCTTCTAGGCAATTTGGTTTACAAAATTTGGTGAGAATTTTATAGAATTCTTTATTTGCACATTTAGCATTTTGAACTCTTTCTTAATAGTATTTTTCTCAGCTTTTTTATTACTGACTTATATATTCTGTTATGTTTCCGTAGGTGAAGTTTGTCTTGCTTGGTGTTCATTTTGTACCAGGCGTGTTGCAGCTTTCAAATCAGCTCCTTATTTCTTCAAGATGCCTGTTTTATTTTGTTCTGTTGTGTTCTTCTTAATGGTATTAGTATATCAAAAGCTTCCTGTAGCCACTCATATAGTTTTCAAATGGAATTTATTGTGTCTAGATCTGTACTGGATGTTAGTTGTGTTCATAATTGAGTTAGTTTCAAGGTTGATAGATGGATGCATGTAATGTGGTTTTAGTCATGTCGCTTTGTTTTCTTTTGTGTTGAAAAGCAAGCAAATGGTGCTCTGACCAAGTGACTGGAGTTATTGTTTGAAAGGTAACTAGTTCTGGATTTTCAAAAATGACATATAGGATGTGTCAGAGTGATGTGTGTGGGTTTGTAGATGATGCATCTTGTGTGGTGTGTTGACTTGCATTTAGTATTAAAATAAGTCCCATGTATTGATTGGTTTAAGCAAGGGATTATGTTGTGTTTCATTAGATAAATTCTTGTTTGTACTAAGCAAATGCATTATCCAACAGAACACATTGTAGCTCATGTTACATAGACCCAGGTTCTGAGGGACACAGGGTAACCTCATTATCTTTAACGGTATGTGTGTTATGTTTTGTTTTTGAGCAGTCGTGAGAGAAGGTGAAGTTGTATTTATTTTCTGAGAAGTATCTGTATGTAAAGTATTGTTGGTGAGTGGAAGCAAAATGAGGAGGAGGGTGAGGGTGGATGAAAAAATTGAAGGCTGAGTACAGGTTTGTTGGTGCCAGATTGGGGTCAGGTAGGAGCAATTAGAGCAGGGAGTATGTGTCTGGATGGGACGTATGGTATGGATTTGGGATGGTTATTGGTATAGGGTAGAGTGCTGTTTTGTGTGTGAGTGAAGGTGCAAATGTGTGGTAGTTGGGTTAAAAAAATGTATAGGTGTTGTTTGTGGGACTTTGTAGTGGGTGTTGAGACATTGAAATGTGTGTAGGGTTTGTTTGTAGTAAATTAGTACAGTACATTTGCTGTGATTGTTTTAATATCTTTGAGGATGTGGATGGGTTAAGTTGGCTGCTGTTGAGTGGAAAAAAGGTCAACATTTCTGGCCAAACGCCGGACCTGTCCCAAATAGGCCCAAACAGGCAACTGCCCTTGTCCTGTCTGCCCTTGGCCTTGATGCTAGGGTTGAGACTCCTGAGCTCTTAGCTTACATAACTCTAGTGATCAGGTGATTCATTCAGCCAATTGGACCCCAAGCCCTAACCCTAACCAATCACCCAACTATCCCTAAGATCAGAAACCAATAGGAGACCGGCCTTTACAACGAATCACAGCCCTAGTTCTAGCAGTCAATCAGACGTGAAACCCTAAGCCCCAGGGCAAATAGAAGTCCAATGAACCAATCAAAAATCCTAGACCTATCTACCAGTCAGAACACAAACCCTAAGTTGTAGGACCAATAGCATCACTAACCCAGGGACCATTCAGAGCCCTAGAGTTATAAGACAATCAGAACACTAACCCTAAGCACAATAGAAACACCAGATACAGCAGCCTATCAGAGCACAGATGTAACATCCAATGGCAAACTTATATAGGGAGCATGTGACCTCAAGCACAGGCTGATTTACAGAGCACAGGGAGAGCTGCTCCTGAAGTCAGAATCTCCTTGGATACAGACAGGCTGAATCCACACTTTCAGGTTCTGTTTTAGGCAGCAAGTAAGGCTCAAATCTAAATCTAAAACCACTGAAAATACTGCTTTTGAGCACTTACACAAATCACTTCTCTAGCCAAAAATGAGTGCTACATACAGATCCAAACACAATTTAAATCATAAAGAAGATTAAAGAGTCTCTGCTTAGCCTCTGATGGTGTTGTTAGCCTTTTCTTTTACTTTTGAAGACACAAAAGCAAGTGGGGTGGGGTACTGAAGGATTGCCCCCGATAGCCTAAGCACAATGCAGGGAAATCCGGGAAAGGAATTCAACAGCCACAGGTATGAAAACCAGCAGTTCTAAAAGTACAGATTGCACAGAAAAAAGAGTTAAATTTAAGCAGTCATGGATAGTAAAAACACAGCAGTTTTAAAGTATCATGAATATACAGTACAAGTCTATCTTCTCACCACCTTTTCTATTATTTGCTTACTGGGCTGTTTAGGGCACAGAGAGGATGGGGCTATAAGATGGAAGTGGCTGTCTTGGAGTTCCCTACACAGATATTAAGGGCCTGCACGTGTGGGAGGAGGAGGGCTCAAGGTTGCTTGGAAGCTACTTAATCGGATCAGCACAGGCCGATGGCCAGGGGCAAGGGTGAGCTGCTCCTGAAGTCATAATCTCCTTGGATACAGACAGGCTAAATCTACACTTTTCAAGGCCTGTTTTAGCTAGAAGGTAAGGTCCAAATCTAAATCTAAAACCACTGAAAATACTGCTAATCTTCAAATATATATTTTACATTTCTTATATAATTTTCTTCTGTCGCTACAGAGGATCACATATGTGCTAATTTATATTGATCTTGCTCTTGTTCTTTTTTACAGGTGTAAGTTGGATCTCCTGTATTTTGTCTAAAATGACAACTTTAACTTATGTATTAATGTTTTGCCTTGAAGAAGTTTGTCAAAGGCTTTTTGTGTCCAGCCAATACCCAGCATCAGCAGCAATGAAAGTGGTAATTGGTTTAGAGTTGATGGGACGTTGACAAATAGTTATGTTAAAATAACTTCATGAAGCGTTGTTAAGTAAAACTTCCATTTTTCTTTCATCAATTAGATGAATCTAATGTTTATGATTGTACAATGTTAAGATTGGTGTATATGTTTTCTTTAGCCTACATTGTAGCAATACACTATTGTGAAATGTGTCATATTTCAAACAGTTTGTTATTAATTATGCACACATTGCCCGTCACAATGTAAATAACCCAGTTTGTGGAAGCAATCAGGTTTTCAGTGTTGATGTTTTCCTACCTCCGGGGCTCTAAATTTTGATTATTCTGCAGTTTTTGGGTACGGAAAAATGAGTATTAATTCAGGATGACATGTCACTCAATAGAATTTGTGAGCAGATAAATGATGTCAAATCCTTGGCACTGCAAGCCAAAACACAAATAATTGCTGTTGCACCATGAAGCACACGCAGGACTCAGATAAGCACAGGCTGATTGCCAGGGGACAGGGAGATTTGCGACTGAAGCCATAATCTTCTTGGATACGGACAGGCTCAAACTACATTTTTCAGATCCTGTTTTAGCTAGAAGGTAAGGCACAAATCGAAATCTAAAATTACTAAAAATACTGATTTTCTTTAGAGATTTATTTTAGATTTCATATATGTTTTTGTTCTGTCGCTACAGAAGGACACAGATGTGCAAATATGTATTGTATCTTCCTCTTGTTATTTTTTACAGGTGAAATGTGGATCTCCTGTATTTTGTCTAATATGACAACTTTAAACATATTTATAAATGTTTGGCCCAGAAGAAGGTTATCAAAGACTTTTTGTGTCCAGCCAATATCCAGCATCAGCAGCATTAAAATTGAAAATTGGTTTACAGTTGATGGGACGTTGACAAATAATTATGTCAAAACAACTTTATGAAGCGTTTTTTAGTACAACTTCCCATTTTTCTTTCATCAATTAGATGACTCTAATGTTTATGGTTGTACAATGTTAAGATAGGTATATATGTTTTCTTTACAGCCTATATTGCAGCAATACACTATTGTGAAATGTGTCATATTTCAAACAGTTTGATATTACTTATGCACAGATTGCCAGTCACAATGTAAATAGCCCAGTTTACTGAAGCAATTGGGTTTTCAGTGTTGATGTATTCCTACCTCCAGTCCTCTTAGTTTTGAATATTCTACAGTTTTTGGGTATGGAAAAAAAGGAGTAATAATCCAGGATGACATGTCAGTCAATAGAATTTGTGAGCAGATAAACAATGTCAAATCCTTGGCACTGCAAGCCAAAAAATATACAATTGCTCTTGGACCATGAAGCACAAGCAGGTCTTAAACATTTGACTAGCTTGACAAAGGCATTCCCCATGGTGGTATCCTGCATAGGTGTGGGGCTTTTACAGAAATTACCACACCTGCACTGATATCCCCCTGGGTGGTGAACTTACCACTACTTTTATTGTTTTTGAGTCTATATTCGGTCATATCTCTGTGCATTTATAGAAACCTTGCCATCCCTTGAGGAACACATGTATATGTCTAACAGAGAGAGCAATCCTGTGTTTCATCACTGACCCGCGACTAGTAATTTAACACATTTTCATATATTTTTAATCCAGACCACAGCATCGATTGCATCATTATCATTTACTCCTGAGTGAGTAGCTTCCTCCATACGAAAGACAGCCTATGCTAAGAAACAATTGCAAGCAAGAACCTTGTATGTGTACAACACTGTGCATGACATTTTTGATTGTTAATCATAAGATCAATATTCCATCAGGGATAAATCACACTAATAAAAGGAGTTTTGTTCCTCATGCCCAATTGGTTTTGCCTTTCCTGCATAATAATACTGTCAGTGTTTGTATGTCAGAATTTCTGTAAAAAATTGGGGTATTGGTTGAGAGGGGAGTAAACCTTACTCAAGCAACAACCAGAATCCTTGTTAGGGTGAACCATAAAAGTAATTAGATTAACCTGTGCTTCACCTTCTGGTTGCTTGGCACAAAGCAGTCAGGTTTACCTTGGAGGGAAGTTGTAAATTATTTATGCAGCATACAAACAGTAATAAAGAGAAACCGTAACAACTAGAAATCCTTCGCCAATTTACTAAAAATGTTACTAAATGAAACCAAAATGACAACAATCCAATCAATAAAACCTGAGATTTTCCATTTCAAAAGATTTAGGTGAGTTTAGTGCCCGAAAGCACAAAGAGCCACTCGCGGCCATCAGGTCCTGCTAGACTGGGGTAAGGTGGGAAGTTCAGACCGATTGCTATGAAACGTATGACGGATAAAGAACCGGGTTAGTCCCACTGAAAATGTTATCTTCTAAAGTCCAGCACACTGAATTCCGTTTGCCGTGCAGGAGGCCGCAAGTCGCAGGGAAAGCATTGCGGATGGTTGTCGCTATAGCCTGAATGGCAGGCATCACTTCGTGGATGGTTGTTGTTGTTGCATGAAGATCCAGCCGTGCTTCTTTAACAGTCTTTTTAGACACATTTCCTTTTGTCACCATCTCTAATCTTCCCTGTCTGGTTCTCCAAGACCCTGGCTTCTATTTTATACTGGAAATTTTGCACTGAGTGTTGCTAATGTGATTGTTGCAAATCAAAATAAAAATATATGTAATATTCTGCAGCAGGGATGTGCATCCTGTTTCATGTAATAAGCACATTTGGTGGCCAGGACAAGAAAATGTCATCTTTCTAAAAGTGCTGTTTCCAGAATTGTGACTTAAAATCCCAACTTACAATTGAAGAGGGCTTCATATTACAATTCTTTGGACACCAAACTACCTACCCCCAATTAAAAGTCATGACTTATTGAACCTAATAAGGTAGCCCACTGTTATCCTATGGGAGAAGTAGGCTTTGCAGTAGTGAAAAAGAGTTTAGGTGTTTTTCACTACTAAAATATGTCAAACTTAAAAGTACATGATCAACTTTTTAAGTACATTGCTCTCTGCTCTCTGGGATGATAAGGCCGTACCGTAGGGGTGATGTATATGTATTAAAAATAGAAAGTTTGGGCCTGGCAAATGTTTTATTTTGTCAGGTTGAAACAGTAGTGTTAAACTGCACACACAGACTGCTATGGCAGGCCTGAGACATGTTTGAAAAGGCTACTTAAGTGGGTGACACATGCAGTGCTGCAGTCCCACTAGTATAATTTTGTTTACAAGCCCTGGATACATGTAGTACCACTTTACTAGGGACTCACAAGTACATGAAATGTGTCAATTTGGTGTAAGCCAATTTTACCACGTTTAAAGGAGAGAAAACAAACACTTTAGCAATGGTTAGCAGTGTTAAAGTGCACAGAGTTCTGGGGCCAACAAGGGTGAGATCATCCAAAAATTTGAAGGGGTGAAGACAAATATTTTGAGGGAAGACCAAGCCAACGCTGCCATATCTAACAGTTGTGTTGTATAAAGGTGCAGTGACTTCCATGACAACAGGGTTAAGAAGATGTTTCTAATTTCCTATCCATCATATCCAACTAATGTGCCATCTGTGCATAACTACATTTTGTCCATTTATTTTTCTGCCTACATGTGCTAGCTTTATAGCAAAATGTAACGAGACAACATATATTTTTGAGTTTGCTGGAAATGAATCTCGAATAGCAATGAAACTGAGTTATGGGCATGAAGCGTTCAATCTTTTTCTCATTCTTGTTTAGCGCTTTTCTGGTGTGTTTGTGTTGTGCAAGAATGTGCTTTTTTTATATTTGTTCTTTCTGCTTATAATTTTTAAATGTTACTTTGTTATTTAACCTGTCACATGTGCTTAAATTTCAAGCAAGCAATTCTCTATCCAGTTCTGGATTTATATATGCTTTCTATTGTGGTTTTATTTTTCAAAAGACTTTATGGTATCCTATCTCCCGACTAATATATATGTTATATACTTTCCGGAAGTGTTAATCTCGTAAACCAGTAAGGTCATGTATTGTAAGTTTCTGACTGTTGAAATTGCACTTGTAAAGCGCTCGGACACCCAATGCAGGGTCATGTTCGCGCTATAGAAAACACTAAATAAATAAATAAAAAAATAGCTATTTTTAAATTCCTTACCCCCTTTGTAAAGGCAATACAGAAAAGATAATTGTCACAGGAGATCCATTGTAAAGCTGCAGAAAATATTGTCACAAGCAAATACAAAGCATCACTAATACAGTGACACCTGGGGAGAAGTTGGATTCCTTTCTCCTCTACTTCTTCATGGTCTTCTTCAGCTCCCAACTTGCTACTGATAAAATAGATGTTGCAGTGTATTTTCTGGCCTCACAGATATGTGAACTTTGTTGAATGAAAATGGTATCAACTGCGCTTTGGTTGTTTCATTTGCTCATCTCGACACAACACTCTATACACCATGGGATGCAGTTGTCAACAAGATCTTACTTTCTTCAAATAAACCATTTTTTCCTGGGATTTTCTCTGAAACTGGGTTTGTTATTTGTTAATTTGAAACTCTATTCCTTGTCAAGCTTCTTAAACTCAACATCTTCATAATAGGTCTGAAATTCTACTCCGTCCTGTGTACAGTAACTTGTGCAATTTAATTATCACAACAAATCTCTCCTCAGGAGGTTCACAGTTCACCAACAACAAATTGTTGACGTTCCTCAAATAAGCCTATTTTCACTGCAACTTTCTCTGAAACTGGGCTTCTAATCTGTTTATTTGACACTTCTACAACTTGGATCTTCTCCCCTGAGTAGGTCTGAGATTTCCCCTGTTCTAACAGTGGATCTGGTAGCTCCGGAGTCAATAAGAAATGACAAGTGGTGGCCATTTAATTCTCCTTCTACAAATGGTCCACTCTGGTCTACCTTCAAAACTGTACCAAGCACACAACCTTCCTCCCACCTCATGCACTGTCACAGGGAACTTTCAGATCTAAAACTGTCAGTTTCTAACCTCATTGATTGCTATAATGCGTTCTGATTCTGAATTCGGTTTAGATTTGCCTTGGGCATCTGATTAAAAAAAATATGAGGTTACCCATGATCTGTGGAACAAACTGGGCTTGTTGATTCTGTATCATTGGCATCTGCTTTTATATTGGCATTTGCATCTGCTAAACAGGTACATTCTGCATCTACATCTGATTTCCTCCCTGCATTTGAACATGTTTGTTAATTTATCTGGATTAAGTCTACACTACCTCCGTCACTGCCCAATTTTATTGCAAAGGTGAAAAGGAACCAAACACTGCAATGTCTACACCTGAATTTTGATCAACCAGAATAATCTACCTCTTTCTTGCAGAACAAAACATCCTTCCATACATTGCATTCCAATATGTAAATCAATTCCTTGCATGCAACCAACATTTCCTGAATACGTCTGATTCTCATTCTCATTCTGAAAACTTTGCTGAGCAAGCTTCATCTGAACCAATATACATTTCCCTTTAAGTTTTTTCTGCTTCATGCCTTGTTGATCACTGCAATAATTTGCATATCTCAGGATTTCATCAAGCAATCTTTTCTGCTAGCAAGTCACTCTCTGCTGTATATGTGTACTGATCTTTGGTCTCCGCCCAACAACAAATTGAGACACTAAGAATCCCATATCTCTTTGGTCAGGCTACTCTTTTCCACTGTTCGGATGAAACACCTGAAGCAACCACTCATAATAGATATGCACTGACTCTTTTGGCTGCTGCAAAGTTGTGTCAATCTTTATTCAGTCAAGATCTTTTAAGCACAGAATGCCTTTCAGGAAATAGATTAAAGTCTCATACTTTTCTATAAACTTAGGAGATTGTGCATTTGTGAAAATGTGCCTTGTTGGCTCTTCTCAAGGCCACTGAGCTGCAACCTTACAAACAGCCCACAAATCATTTGGAACCACTCTGTCAAAGAGGGTATTTAAATCATCATCAAAAATCTCTATTCAGTTTCTTTTTGAACTATAGAATTATACAAAAGAATAAATAAAACCTGATTATATATATTCTCGATACAGACAAGATAAAATACATTGTGGAAAGCAAAATCAAGTTAAACTTTCCACAAACTCCTAAGAATCATAACAGCTTATAAAAAACTTGCTACATTAAAAGCTATAAATTCACCAGACAGCATCGGTAAAAATAAGTGTGGATCGTACGTTCGATAATCACTTGTTCTTCAATAACGAGAAATTAAAACTCTTCTCGGCTCAATTAAAAATCTACAAAACATCGCAAAATGTAGAGTATCCTGTACACACACTTTGTCACACTTGCATGTACCCAAGGACACACGATGATAACATCCACTGGGCAGAGATAACAATGAGTCGAAGAGATTTTATCTAAACCTGGTGTGCTGGAAACGGTCTCTATTGTTTACGACAAGGGCAAGGTAGAGCTCCATTGTATGAGTCGCTGTCAACAACACATCCCTCAGGACTGTGGGTTTCACCAGTCAATCTTCTCCCTATACATAATTTAATTTAATTTAATTGTGGGTTTATATAGCGCTAGAATCGACTCCCGGAGGAGTATCTCCGCGCTTCGACCGCTGGGGAACCCGTCCTGGCTCACCCTGAGAGATGGTCCCGAATGGGTATCTCTAAGGTGCGACCAAGCATCCCCGGCGGTCTGGGGGGCCGTTGTGAAGATGAGGCAAGCTAATGCCCAGAGTTGCCGAGTGTGGTCCCTGACTGGAGTAGGCACCGAGGCGAGAATTATCGAGCCCGCTGTCGGGAATCGAACCCTGGTCCCGGGCCGTCCTCAGCTTACGGGTCTGCCGCCTCTCACCAGTGAGCCACACCACTTAGATCTCTGTACTAAGAAATTGTCCCTCACTTACTCCCTATTAGATTTGCATAAGCTCTCAGAGTTGTTAAAAAGCTCCCCCTCCCGAAAAATAGGAAAGAATCCATAACATATTTATTCCAAGGGATTTTAAGAGCATAATCAAGCAGAAGACATCCTTCAAAATCTATACACACAAAAGTGCATTTTGGGGGATGCCTAGTAACCACCACAGTAATTTACTTTGATATAGATGGTATCTAGCTTTTCTGACACTAATGCTAAAAATATATTGTGCATGTCCTGGAACACTTTAGATGTCCTGTCTTGTAGTTGTAGTTATATTTTGACACAAAACAGCAAAAAGTCACTTCTGGGCTCGAGAGATTTGGTTATAGACTCTCCCTCTAAAGGTTAATAGTTTGAGTTCCATGTGTCATGTATCTTTTGATTTACTGAGATTTTCCTTCATAAACATTAATGGTGAAAGATCATTTTATTTTTTAAACATCAAAATGTTCACATCCAATGGCATAGTTAGGTCTTGAGTTAGCAGACTAAGGAAGCAGTTATAACCTATTAGGTAAGGCCTCAAACACTCAATTTAACTGTGAAGGTTCCAAGTCTACGAGTTTCAACAATCATGTTGTGGTTCTATTTTTCTGTCAACATTCAAATTTTTAAGTTAAATAGTGAAGGGCCATCTCACTCTTTTAATTGGAAAATAATGTTTTCTTTTCAATTTGTCCAAAAATATCTCATTTTAAGAATCTCATTCATCAAAGTCAAATAAACTTTACCCTCTCTTCCTCTGTCTCTATTAACTCTCTATTTCACTTTGTCTCTCCCTTTCTCTCTCTTAGTTTTTTTCTCAATCTCTCTCTCTCGCTCTCTCTTTCTCTCTCTCTTTCTCTCTGATCTGATAGTGGGATGGAAGAAAGAGAGAAAGAAAGAGAGAGATTGCTAATGCAATGGCCTCTCCATATATGCACTGCAAATGTAAAAATAGCTAAAAATTTTGGCTCAAATGTTGTAGTTCTGATTGACACAAAGCTGCTAACACTCTCACTCTAAAGGTTAATGGTACGATTTCTAAGTCATTGTGTATCTTTTGATTTACTAAGATTTCACTTCTTAAACATCAATAGTGAAATATATATATAGATTTTTTAAATAGTTATTTCAGTTAGTAAAAAACATAAATAGACAGTTCATCAAAATACATGTCTCATTAATATACATGATAGATAATACATGGCAATCACATTTAAATAAATAAGAACCTATACAAACATGGCCTTGCTATCAGTGGTACCCATTCTTCTTGATTTAACTGTGCTCCCTCTTAAACCTAAAAATGAGAAAGCCCCCAAACTCTATAACGTTTGCCATCGCAGCGAAAACCTACTTCCCACTCCATATTTTAAGAAATTTAACTGAAGCTCCTACTCATTGCAAATATAATTTTTCTTTTGCTTTAATTCGAGACATCTTAAGTAGCCACTGGAAAAAAGTTGGGCCTCAGCCACTTTCCATTTTTGCAGGGCCAAAGCCTTAGTGACAATAGATGCAATAAAAATATACTGTCGCTGTTGAATCGCTAAGTTAAGTGTATCGATGATTCCAAAAGGGACAGTTTTAGGTTCAGGGAATACGTTTATTTGAAGCTTGTTGCTAAGTCAATGAAAAATTTGCTTCCAAAATTCAGTTAAGATTGAACATGAAAAGCAAATATGGAACCAGTCCCCGTTCGAGCAATTTCATCTAAAGCATCATCCCGAGAAGGTGGAATACATTTTATGAAGGCGAGAAGGGGTTTAATAAAGTTGCCCCTGACAAAAAAGGTCCATGAAATTGAAATTAACCCCCAACAAAGCTTTATGTGCCAAGATATTATATGTTCTCCATGTTTGCATATCTACCCTGCTGCCTATAGAGCTCTGAATATTTTGTAATACCATTTTTACATACAGTTGTTCCTGAAAAATCTTGTACCAGTTCCCTATCCCTCTGGTCTCCTGAATATAATAAGTATGACTAATAAGATTTACCAGAGTGTCTGTGGGAAATTTAAAGTTTCATATAAAATTACGGAATTGAAAGAAAGAAAAAAGTAGTGACGAGGGGTGTCCCGGATTTGCCGATTTTATATGATTCCAAGATTTCATTGCCCCCTCTATAAGAAAATTACTAAAACAATGTAGCCCTGCCTTTTCCCAAGTTGTTATACTTTTCTGACTTTTATGGAGGCCTATCCCACTACTATGTGCAATCAAGATTTCAAGATGGAAGGCGATACACTAGTACTCCTTCTTCAATTGTAAAAATCTATCTTGGGTAACCTGAAGCATCTTATATCTGCTAAGCTTGGGAAGTTTTGGAATTTTAATAAATGAAAAAATCTGGGTGCCGGTTTCTAGAAGCATTTGTTTCAAATAGAAGTTGCCTCCAAAATTGCATCTAGCAACTGATCTTGTACACCAATCTTAAAAAGGTTGCCTGATAATATTTTGTAAAGTGGGGGAATGCAAGGCCACCTTCTTGAATAGATAGCTGTAAAGTCTCAGGTTTTGTGCAAGGTTTCTTGCCAGACCAGACAAAATGGTGCAGCATTTGTTGTATCTTGAGAAAAAACTTTGAGGGGACTTTGATTAATACATTTGAAAATATGAAAAGAGGTAGAATCATCATTTTCATTACAGCCATTCTCCCTATTACAGAGAGTGTTAAGGTCTTCCACTGTTTTAAAGGATTGCTGGCCTTAAAAAATATTGGTGTGTAGTTAAACTGCTATAACTGCAAAACATCTTGTGATATGTATATCCCTAAATATCCGATTGAGCCGGTCCTACCGACATGATTACACATATCAGAGGGAAGAATGTGGTTGGAGCAAATAAAAAGTAATCCCCCTAGATCCCAAAAAGATTTGATTTTTTTGAAGACATTAGAAATATTTTGTTTAGCCGCTGCCAATTATAGAATTATATCAACTGCAAAAAGCTTAGGTTTAGGGGCTTCTGGCAAGGGGGGCCTTGATTTGTGGATCTCACTGTAACAGGGATGCCAGAGGTTCTATAAATAATTTAAAAAAAACACTATTGAGATAGGGCCCCCTTGCAGAGTGCCTTATCTAATTTGTAGTGATCCTGCAATTTGAGAGTTTATTGTAATCTTAGCTTTAGCATTACTATAGAAATTCTTCAATAAATTTACAGATTGTAAAGGGAAATTACATTTTAAAAGAATCGCAAACAAAATTTCGATGGAACTAAATCGAAAGCTTTTTCAGCTTTGATCATGATGATTATTGCTTCTTTTTTTTATTTTTTTATTTTTTTTTATTATATTTATTTTTTCCATGTTGCACACACTTTATACATTATAGAATTTTCCAGAATTAATACTTCATGCTTCATAACTAAATCAACTATTTATACAAGATATACAAGCTTTTCATTTCACATTCCACAAACAATGTTTATGAATTTCTTAGTTAAACACAGTTAAAGCTTAAGCCCTTCTTGGGTCTACTGAGACCCAATTCCTTCCTTCCAAATACTTATGGGTTGCCATATTCTGAGGCCTAATGTCCTTCCCCTTTTCCCTTTTCGTGCATAGATATTCTTCTCCATATTATACGCATTCAAGAGATTAGCCAGCCAGATTTGTAATGTCGGTGGGTTTTTGTCAAGCCAAGCCCTCGCTAGGGTCAATCTATACACTGTCATTGCCACAAATAGAAATTCCTGATGTATGTCAGCCCCTTCCAATCCCAAACCTAAGATCATTCTAGCCGGGCTAAGATTAATTTGAATCCCCAGGGATCTATCTAGAAAACCCTCGATGTCCCTTATTAGCGTGTGTAATTGAGGGCATGTAGCGAAGATGTGGATACTATCTGCTTCACTAGCGTTACATCGGGGACAATTTATACCCGTGCTCCCTCCCCATTTGGCTATCTCGGCAGGAGTATGATACAATGAATAAATAGTTTTATAGTGTTGTGACTGCATGGGGGATGAGCACATTATAGTACGGCCCAGGTCCAATGATTTTTTAAACCACCCAGCGTCTACGCTGAGTTTTTCTGCCCATTTATTGCCCAGCTTTCCTAAGTCATCAGTTTCCCCATTCATCAAACAGGCATAGAAAGACCTAATGGTGCAATCCCCCAAAAGTCTAATTTTTTCCAGTATCTCATTCCTGCCTACTCCCACAGACCCCCCTACTTTATCATAAAAAAACTCCTGACCTGTAGATACTTGAAGAAATCTCTATTGTTAATACCATATTTAGTTCTTAAGTCTGCGAACTGTACGATCCCCTCCATATCAAATAAGTCCCCAATCTGGATGATTCCACTGTTTTCCCATTCAAACATTGCTTCATCTGCAAAGATTGCTTGAGGAAACGACCTGTTTCTAAAGAGTCTAGTGTATCTGTTATACTTCCCAATTTTACTTCTTTTCAAGAAGGCAGTCCATATCTTAACAGCAGTTGAGACCGTCTTAAACCTTGTTCTTTTAAAATAGCCATAGTCAATACAATTTAGGAAGCAGTTTCCCGCGTCTGTCCCTAGGACCGTAGCATATGCTTTCGTAGACAGGTTATTATTAACTCTTTCATCCAGGCCATTTCCTCCTATTAACCCCTGCATGTACTGTAGAGCAGCTGCCATATAGTATAACCTGAAGTCTGGTGCACCCCACCCCCCGATGTTCTAATACAAGAAATTGATTACTACATGAATAAAACGATGATTATTGCTTCTATCGTTTTATTCATGTAGTAATCAATTTCTTGTATTAGAAAGTTGGAAGTGATTGCCATAATTCTCCCCGGTAAAAAAACAGACTGATCCTTATGAACTGTATGAACCACTTCCTGACCAGATGCGGTTATTCTAGCTGCCATAATCGTTGTGAACAATTTATAATCACAGTTAAGTAAGGTAATCGGCTGGTATGATCCTGAATTATCAGGAGTTTTGTCTCTTTTAATGAAGCTTATTATGACTGCCTCTGTAGAAGACTTGGGCACCTGACTTTCTTCTAAAATTGCATTGAATAATTGAGCTAAAATTTCTACCAGCTGAGGCATCTTCATAAAATGCGGCTGGGAAGCCATCGCAGCCATATGATTTCCAATTAGGGGAATCTTTAATGGCCTCTTGGATTTCCTCCAATGCACTGAGTTTTGGTACCTTTATAGATTTAGGAAATCCTTCTATTGAAGCCGAGGAAGGTGGAGATAGGCACATATATATTTTCTCATAATGGGAGAGAATACAGCCCCGATATCCGTCACTTGATCAACTTATTGATTTCTATTTTCATCAAAAATTGGTTTGATCGTAGCATTATTGGTTCCCTTTTTTATAGTTTCAAAAACAAAATAGAGGGTGGGGTGCCTGAGAAAGTAATTTGTAGGAGAAGGGTCCAGGGAAAGATAATGTAACAAAAACATAAAAACAAACTTCTCCAATTCACTTACTAAAGGAGCAATACGTCTACAATATTAGAAAATCATGAGTCAGATCAGTTCATTTCATGCTTTATTCATCATCAATAGAAAATGTATTTATCAAATACACAAAATGCTAATCATTATAATATTCACAAATATACAGAAATGTTGTGAGCTCCACATTGAAAGCAGAAGAACACACCTACACAGGACAACAACAAAAAACTACAATAACAGGTAAAAAAGGAAAAACTCACAACCCATGACACTTAACAAAAAAAAAACAATTCAAAACACAGACATAAACCAAAATCCACAGAGAAATTGCAATTAACATATTTGAACAGAATTCAGGGACATCATTATTCAAATGTACACAATATATTAAATATAGACAGTAATGCGCTGATGTGCATTTCGGTAGTCACAATACGATTGTAGGAGTGAAAACACAACCTTCATCAGGGTGCTGTCTGTATTCAAAGATTCAATTGCAACTGCCTTCTTGTCTGTAAAACTTCACTAAGTTGTAAGCCATAAAGGGCTCACAACAACATTCAAGAACTGATCTGAAATATGGAAAAGCAGGGGCTAAGTTAATCCAAACCAAAGAAAATAAACAGCTCAATAAAAAGGTCTAGAAAAGAAAGAATAGCCTAAAAATAAAGTCACTGATTCACAGGAGTGCGCAAGAGAGCCAGAGAAAGAGACTCTGGCACTAGTGTGGTCATACACATAGGGACAAAGTTGGCGTACTGTCCTAAATAAAGGTCATAGATTATAATAAGTCAGGAAATGCAATGATAAGAAATGAGAATTAAATCTGAGAATAGACCCTTAGCCACCTGCATGTTATAGGGAAAAAAGAACTATACAGAAACCAATAGGAGACATGATACCTACTTTTAAATTTAAACTCAGAATGAAAAACCACTAAGCTGGTAATCTCATATCCATCGACAGTTTCCTGGAAGAGCATCCAATAGGCTATAGAATCTTGACCATAAACGTCCAATTTACAAATGGGAATAGGGTTCCTATCAATGTAAGGATAAAAGGTACATAGGTAAGATAGAAGCAAATAAAAAAGTAACTTTAAAACACATCAAGGAACCAAGAGGAAGTAGTACAAGGAGGTACTAGCAGAGTGTATGTTAGAATATCTCAAGGTTGGAGTTATCCCCAATGGCTTAAGAATTAGAAATATTGCTGGAATGTTTGTAGAAATTAGAACATTTCTAGAAAAATGGTCCCTAATTGTCAATTGGTGCTCTAGAGAGCCTATGATCTTGATATTAGAAACTGCAAGGGAAGTAATGGGCACCCTGTTTAAAATAATTACAGAGATCAAAGAAAATTGAAAAAGAATACCCCACTGGAAGAGGCTAAGAAAAGCCCTGAAGAGGTCAACTCGGAATTAGAGTCTTAGGGTGATTATTTAATTAAAAAAAAGGACTGATAAACTCAAAAAGGATATAAGATACTTATCGGAAGAGAAAGTATACCCATATTTGGGACCTCAATTCTATAATATTCCTAAAGACAATACTAGCTATTCTGGCTATCAACATTTGTCAAATAGAAAGATTCTAACCTTCTCGGATACATCTGAATGAGAATGGGAAGGGGGCTTTAACCTATTCGATACTTCTGGCAACAGGAGAAAGCCTGCTGAAGGTCCCAATAGAAACAATCATTGTTTAGGGAACCGCAAAGGCACACCGAGGGTAAAATTCAGGAACCAAACAAGGGGACTGTTCCAAAGCACAGACAATCCGCCACAGTTTCTCAAAAGTCAGACTCAATCAGCATTGGAGGGATTGATCCTCCCATCTCATATTGATCCTATTCCAGTATTCAATCTTTCATCTCTGGAAGTGGATACGCATTCCTTAAGTCTGCTCTCAAAGGGCCTCATTTATAAGACATGACGCATCCCTGCATGAAAGCAGGGATGCGTCACCTCTCAGTGTGCACTCCTTGCGACATACCTGATGCGTCATATTTACTGTCTG
This sequence comes from Lissotriton vulgaris, assembly GCF_964263255.1. Taxonomy (NCBI): domain Eukaryota; kingdom Metazoa; phylum Chordata; class Amphibia; order Caudata; family Salamandridae; genus Lissotriton; species Lissotriton vulgaris. Next base: position 1,509,939,011 of record NC_141691.1, on the reverse strand, counting down.
ACACATCATGTCGCAAGGAGTTACAGATACGTCATTATTTCTGACGTATCTGTATGGCGCAAAAGTGACGCATTGCTGGAGTGTGTCACAAAAGTGACGCAACTCCAGCAATGCATCCTATCATATGGGGAAAGCCCCATGTGAAAGGGCCTGCGTCAGTCTTACGCCTGCTGTGAGGCAGGCATAAGATTTTGATGCAACGGCATCCTCGAAGTGACGCAGTGAAATCGCATAGATTTCACTGCTTCACTTCTACGAGGCTTTTTGCGGGGGAACGCCCCCCCTGCATACATTATACCTGATGCAGGTATAATGTAGCGCAGGAGTTTTCAAAGTGATGCATCTGCTTTGATGCGTCACTTTGTAAATAATTCACAACAGGAGGCATGTTTTACGCTGCTGATGCGTCACAAAAAGTGACGCATCGGCAGCGCAAAACTTACGTAAGGTCCATAAATGAGGCCCGAAAGGTCTTTCTCTTGTCCCTAGCTCTATCATAGACATATTTGAATTCTGTTGAGATATACACTCTTTTTTCCATAAAGTGAGACTAGGAAAGTTTTTCATGGACTTGAATGCTTCCATCACCAATAATAGGTCAGGATTAAAAGCTGCATCTATTTTTACCCCAATGCTGGATCAGTTGGGTCCAGAAGTGAGCATTTTAAAAAAACAGATCTATCTAAAATTCGAACAATGTTGAAATTTTTCCCTAAACTGCCTTATAATTTGACTTACAATAAATTCAGTGCTCTCTGTAAACTCCCCAAAAATCATGAGGTCACAATTAAACCATGTGACAGAGACGGGGGATTGCTCTTTTAGACACCCAGCATTATAAAGATCAGATTAAAATGATTCTTGATGTCCAAGACATTACTCCAAAGTGAACATATCCCCGGAACAAAGAATCAAGAAGGAAATCAGTGAGGAGGCCATGAATAAGGGTGTGAAATGCAGGCAGGAATTGAATTTCTTAACAAAACATACACTCAAACGCCTTTATTTGTATTTATTTTTAGAGTTTTCTATAGTGCGAACAAGATCCAGGATAGTGTATCAGAGCGCTTTACAAAAAAATAGAGTAATAGTAGAGATATTTTGCACAAAACAGAGCAGACAAAGCATAGAAATATATGTAACAACTTTTGGCAGGTAGCAGAAACCAAAAGGGAGACAATTTGTTCGGAACAGTATGAACAAGTTTGAATAAGTGTAAGTGAAAGGAAGATGCCACCAGGTATTTGTAGAGCTTCCTTTATTCGTGTCCAGCAGAGCAATCATCCCGGCAGCAACTGCGTACTTAGTTCCAAGCAAGGAACACAAGTAACAGAATGTCACGCAAATGCCCTTGTGCTGATTAACAAGAAAACTCCCAACACATCCCCCTCCCTTCACTAGAAAACACCACCCCTCCTATCACATTAACAATGGCTAAAAACATTACCAGAAAACACCACCCCCACCCATCACATAACAATACTAATACATTTCTATGATGAGAATAACAAAACTGAAAAAGAAGAAAAGAAAGAGGAAAAGAAAAGAAAGAAAGAAACGTAATATCTAACATAATCGTGAAGTTTGACAGGAGGAGACCTAGTTCTTAAAAGACCCCGTCGAGAAACAACATTATTGTTCGGTACAGATATATTGGGATTAGCAATTCCAGTAGGCAGAGTTGAACAAGAAGTGGTTGCTCCAAATGTATTTTTCACAAACTCAACCTTTGACTCAGGCACTACTGAGATAACAGACTTGTTCCAAACTTTCCCATTCTCCAGTACAACAACATGATCTCTTACTTCCTTGACTCTGGCAGGAGCAGAAAACCGAGAAAAACCCTTGCGCACTAGTACAGGTTTCTTGATCCTTACCCAGTTCCCTTGACACACAGGAGATGCTCTAACGCTGTCAGATGCATACTTGGCTTGAGCTGCAGCTCTGACATCAGCCACCTTGCCTATTTTTGGTACATTTACTTCTTTCCACGACATCCGGTACTTTTTAAGCTTGGAACCCGCTACTCTACCTCTAAGCAAAGTGAAAGGAGACATACCCGTAAAAGAGTGGGGAGTAACCCTCATTGCCCATAGCATGTCAGAGATTACTTCCTTCCAGTGAAAACCATTAATAGAGGCCAACTGTAATTGATCCTTTATTACCCGGTTGAGACGTTCACCTAGACCATTGCTGCAAGGATGGTAAAGGGAAGTGAGGATATGTTTGATGCCATGGACTTTATGGAAATCCTGCATTTCAACAGGCATCAGCTGGGTACCATTGTCAGTTACCAATTCCTCCAGGAATCCTTCCCAAAGAAAAACATCTTTGAAAAAATGTATAACAGTAGCAGAATTGATTCCTTCCACAAATCTAACTTCTGGCCATTTTGACATATAGTCGATTAAAACTAAGGCATATTTGGGAGAACTGCGCAGGCAGCTAAATGGTCCAGCCACATCAAATGCTAGTTTACACCACTGTAATTCTTTGACTGAAATGGGAGTGATGGGAGATGGACAAGTCGCTTGGGTTTTGTCAATTAAAACACATGCCCTACAATCACAAACACAGTGTTCAATGGACCTATCAACACCCGGCCACCAGAAATCATTTCTTACTCTCCCCTTCATGGCACGAATGCCTAGATGACCTTCTTGGGCTAAGACCAAAACTTTTTTACGTAGGGATAAAGGAACAACCAGTAATCTACCCCTGCGCAAAATCCCATCCACTAGAGACAATTCATCACTGATCCTCCTAAAAGGGACTTACTCGGAAGGAAAAACAGTATCATTGGGCCAGCCTTGAGTTACAAAATCTATCACCTTACTAATCTCAACATCCTCATAGATGGCAAGACAAGCTTCCAATCAACTTTAGATAAAGCAGCTCCAGTATTGGCTACAGTGCTGACAGCACACACCATTTCTAAATGATCACTTTCCGGTTCCAACACATTCCGAGAAAGAGGCAACCTAGATATACAATCAGCCACGTGATTTTTTACAATGGCTACATACTCTAGGCTGTAGTTAAATTCATTGAGTCTGTACTGCCCTTTAGCAATGTGAGGTGTGGCCCTTCCACCACCCTTAGTGGTAAGAAGATCCACTAAAGGTTTATGGTCGGTGCAAAGAACAAAATTATTACCCCACCATAGATTCAATGCTTCCTTTTCAATTGTGGAATAGGTCCCTTTGGCACCACAGAGTGTTCTGGAAGCAAAAGCAATGATTTCCTTGCTATTATCAGATCTTTTCTGTATAAGAACAGCACCAAGACCCACAGTGCTGGCATCAGTGGTGACAATGCATCGATCATTAAGATTAAACAATTTGAGTGGACGTACTTGCACAAACGCCTTTCAACAATTTGAAATCATTAGCACACTGGTCAGACCATACATATTTCATGTTTTTCTTAGGAAGACCATGCAGGCACACAGTTCTGTTGGAAAAGTTTGATACAAATTATGCATAGTACTCAACTAACCCCAGAAAAGAACGTAATTGGTCCTTATTCTGGGGTTCGGGTGCATTTTGAATAGCATCAAGAAGCTTCATCTTAGGTTCAACTCCATTCGCAGAAATGTGATGACCCAAATAATCTACTCCATTGTTAAGAAATTTGCATTTATCCTTTCCTAATGTTAACCCACTGGATTTAACAATTTCTAACACTTGCTTGACACTGACATTGTGCTCCTGTACAGTCTTTCCGTGAATCAGAATGTCGTCCTGAAAGAATACGACTCCTGCAGTGCTCTTAAACAAGTTTCCCATAAGGCATTGGAACACTGCGGAATCCGATGCCAACCCAAACGGCATGCGTAAATTACGGAATGCACCGTCAGGAGTCACAAATGACGTGAGATGTCTAGAATCCTTGCACAATTCAATTTGATGTCCTACCCATATACAAGAATTAAGGTCGAGCAAGTGCACACACATTCTAAGCGATTTATCCACTTTGCTCGCTAAAACAATTACCCCATAGTACACAATCGCTCCAATTCTATTTTCAGTTCACCACGCATGCTTAGTGGCCCTGCGTACCTTGGGGGCTACTGCTCTAGCACCTTCTTTAATACGGTGTTGGAATCCTTTGAGCTTGCCAAGCTTACCATTAAAGACTTCTGGATAATTTTGAATCCAATCACTCTCAACAGATAAATTAGTAGTGACATACAGGTAGATTCATCAAGCATTTCTGCGAGCGCGAACAGTGCAAATCGCAAAAATCAGCTGTTTGCGCCCGCAAAAATTGCATTTGGGATTCATCAATGGTTCATGCTCTCGCAATATAAGAATTCGCAAAAAATTGCGAATTCTCAAATTGCGATAGCATATAAGGAATCGCAATTTGCGATTCCTTATATGCAATGCATGAACCATTTTAAAATTGCGATTTCGCAATCCTAGGCCGCTATTTACCGCAAAGTCAAACCTCGTGGTAAATAGCGAAAACTTAGAAAAACCCCTGCACCCTTGAAATCAAAAATCAAAATGTGAATCGCTAATAGCGATTCGCATATTGATATGTCTTCCCATTAATTCCTATGGGCCTTTAGGCCCATAGGAATGAATGGGGAGTTATTCCTTATTTGCGATTAGCAATTAGCTAATCGCAAATGAGGAAGCTGTAGGAATCGCCAAAAATATTGCGATTTCTTCATGAATCCCGTTTTACGAGTCTGTAATAGCGAGTCCTTAATAATCGCTATTACAGACTCGCAAAACATGCCGATGATGAATCTACCTGATAATGTACAGGAGAAACATTAGGAAGACAGGCATAATATTGTTTAGCTTCACGTCTAGATAAAGCCATGTCAGTATGATTGGGATCAAGGAGGATTCCAAGTTCACCTTGTTCGTGCCATCCTAATTAGTAGGCACCTTCCTTCGCAATATATACAGTACCTTGTGTACAATCACCTTTGAATTCTAACATTCCCCTAAATTTGCCTAAAACTTCTACTTTTTTTACCACCATAAGCAAAAATGTTTATAGATGAGTGGGCAATCGAAATGTCACCTAGGCAATCAAAATCTTTGACGTTAATTAGGGTAAAAGGAAAACCTAAATCAGCAAGAAACCTAGTGTTGATGCCATTCAAACTTATGGTGCACACAGGAGATTTCCTTCTTTGAGACTCTTCAATGGAAGCAATTTCTACCGCACCCTCGGATTCCATAGAGGAAGCACATAACAATAACAATACATAACTAGTATTATCTTCTTCATATTCCAGGCTGTCTTCCTCAATGGTTTTCACAGTGCATGATGATCCCTTGTGGACAACAGTCGCTTTACACATGCGTGCCAGATGCCCTTTTTTTGCCACACTTGAAGCAGGTCTGATTTATGGCGAAACAAAACTTGAATTTGCCCAAATGAGATCTACTGCCACACGATAGCATGATAAATCTTGTCTTTCATTTTTGGTTCTAGACAAATTGGGTGTAGGTGGAGCACGAGAAACATTCATATTGGCACCCTTGATTGGTTTAACAGAAGGTTTTGTGCTGACCAATTTAACTTCACAAGATGATGTAGATGACGCAGATGCACTTAACTCTTTCATGCAGAATTGAGAATGTTCAAAGCTCTTTGCTAGAATGAGGGCAGTCTCTAAATCTGTATCATCAGAAGATAAGAGTTTTTCCTGAACTTTCTTATCACATGTGCGTTCATTAACTGATCGCAAATTGTTTCATCTCTAAACTCTCTGTAATTGCAGTTAACAGCTAAAATTCACAAAGCAGCAACAAAATCGTCAATGGATTCACCAGGCATTTGTGTACTTTGTAAAAATGTATGCCGTTCCAAAACAATATTCAGCTTAGGATTAAAACATTTGTCCAGGGTTTTTATAAGTGATGCGTAATCATCAATGACTTGCGAATCACCATCATCACCTCCACTGACACATTTTCTCACTTGTTCAGGAGGTAAAGTTTGTAAAATAGATCTCCCTTCAGCATCTACAATGTAAAGGAGTACAGCTTTTTTCTTTTTAGAAGTGAAGGAATCACCATCAATTGCCTTGATATAAGCCTCAAACGTATCCTTCCACCTTTTGCACAGCATGGGAGGAGTACCAGGTGACTGTAAAAAGGGAGGTGGTGCTACTACTCCATCCATTTGCTGACTTTGCGTGGGTGAATTGCTTCCCCAAACAAAAAAAATCACAATCAAAAGATGAATTATAAGTCACAAAATGCTAACTTTTTCTTGTATATTTCTTAGCTACTACTGACACGCGAAGTGTGCGTATTACTGAACCACAACAAAAAAATGCAGTGTTGAAACAGTGTGTCACGCGCCGATATGCCCGTCGAATTTCACTATGAAATAGTCTTTACTGCATGACACTAATAACAATGTACACAAGAGTTTAAATTCAATGTGGTACTTGCTGAATTTGTGCCATGGACAATAAAGCATTAGCCATTGAAACAGTGCTTAAAAGTTGTAATGACGCAAAGCAGTCTATAACGAATTGCGGTCCATTGACAAAATTACATAGCGTAGCACAGATTGAAGCTTACACGGTTCTTATGACAACGCATGTAGATGGACGCACCGCAAATTGCATTGGAGTTATGGCTGTCGTCAAGACTACACAGCTTAGCGCAGCAATGCTTACGCGGTTGTCATGATGACGCGCGTTGATGCACGTGCCGAATACCGCAGCAGAAAACTTGTGCACCAAAAGAAAATGGCGAGACAGGGCAACAAATTGAAATAACCTCACCAGATGAAGATCTTCAAGAAAACACCTGTCAACACAGACGCTCGGTGACTTCAACTCCAGTCGACCTTGGAGCTTCCCGGGCCTGATGATGAAGCTTCGAGACTTCCCCAGTTGCCTAGAAGTGAAAAGTTTACCACGATGTCCAGCAACCAGCAAATAGGGAGATTGAATGCTAGACCAGCCCGTCGCCAGTGAAAGGAAGAACACACCAGGTATTTGTAGAGCTTCCTTTATTCATGTACAGCAGAACAATCGTCCCGGCAGCAACAGCCATATTAGTACATTCTTAGTTCCAAGCAAGGAACACAAGTAGAAGAATGTCACAAGAATGCCCTTTGTGAGAAAGCTCCCAACAGTACGTCTAAGAGCGACGGTGTCATTAAGGGGAGTGAAGAGACAAGTTTGGAGTCGTACACTGGTTCAGCTCCTTGCAGGTTAGTGAGAGCTGGTGTGGAGGTGAGGTCCCATATGGTGAGAAATGTTGAGAGTTAGGGGAGAAATTTGCTCATCAGGAATGATGCCTTTAATGTATGGACTTCCTAAAACCTACAAAAATTCCACCAATCCAACCCTCAGACCTATTTTGTCTGCTATAGGCTCTATCACAGAACCTTTGTCTGGCATGATTGCAAGCATGGCAGTTTCCACATGTGTGGGCACCTGTAATATGTGTCAAGCCATCAAAGACACAGGACTAACAGGACTAATGATAGCAAAAATAGAAGGAATCCCATTCAACCCCAGCACTGACACTCTTGTCAGAATGGATATTGAGGCACTTTATACCAACATCTCTCAACAGGAAGTGCTACAAGTGGTTAAAGGGATTCTAAATAGGACTGAAAAATGCAGCAACCACACATTTATTTTACAATGTCTGGCTCAAGGAGAATTATTTTGAGTTTGACAACACCTGCTCTAAACAAACAAAAGGATTAAGCATGGGCGGCATGCGCCCACAATGTAGCCAATATATACATGGGTATTTTGGGGGAGAAATGAATTTTTAATGAAATTGCACCTTTTGCCGAAAAATATTTGACACTGGTAAAAATACATTAATGATATCTTTTTCATATGGAGGGGAGAGGAAGAGCAACTAACTGAATTCCTCCTATGGGTTAACCTCTGTGATCCTTATATGAGGTTCAGCCCCAAAACCAGTAAAGAAAAAGTTGAATTTCTTGACATCTGGATCCCAAATGAAAATTACATTATCCAGGTATCTTTATATACTAAACCAACTGCAAGGAATAGCTTACTGCATTTCTATAGTTACCATCCTAGATGTCAGAAACAAGGCATCCCTTTTAGTCAGTTTCTGTGTTTGTGCAGAACTTGTTCTAGTATTAAAGACTATGGGCCCGATTCACAGAACTAACTTAAGACAAAATCCTAAACTTACTACTATTTTCGCATTCACAGAAGGCACTTACTGATTTTGGTATTCACAGAAGACACTCATTTCGGTATTCACAGAAGTTAGGAGTCCTAACTTTAGGACTCCTAAATGCCTTCTGTGAATACCGAAAGTCTTAGAATTAGGATTTTTCTCAGTTTCGGAGTAGTAAAGTTAGGACTTCTAACTTTAGGACTCTGAAAGGCCTTCTGTGAATACCGAAAGTCTTAAAATTAGGATTTTTCTCAGTTTAGTAGTAGTAAAGTTGGGACTCCTAACTTTAGGACTCCTAAATGCCTTCTGTGAATACCGAAAGTCTAAAAATTAGGATTTTTCTCAATTTAGTAATAGTAAAGTCAGGACTCCTAACTTTAGGACTCTTAAATGCCTTCTGTGAATACCAAAAGTCTTAAAATTAGGATTTTTCTCAGTTTAGTTGTAGTAAGGTTGAGAAAAATCCTAATTTTAAGACTTTCAGTATTCACAGAAGGCATTTAGGAGTCCAAAAGTTAGGAGTCCTAACTTTACTACTACTAAATTGAGAAAAATACTAAATTTAAGACTTTCGGTATTCACAGAAAGCATTTAGGAGTTCTAAAATTAGGAGTCCTAACTTTACTACTACTAAATTGAGAAAAATCCTAATTTTAAGACTTTCGGTATTCACAGAAGGCATTTAGGAGTCCTAAAGTTAGGAGTACTAACTTTACTACTACTAAATTGAGAAAAATCCTAATTCTAAGACTTTCGGTATTCACAGAAGGCATTTAGGAGTCCTAAAGTTAGGAGTCCTAACTTTACTACTACTAAATTGAGAAAAATCCTAATTTTAAGACTTTCGGTATTCACAGAAGGCATTCAGGAGTCCTAAAGTTAGGACTCGTAACTTCTGTGAATACCGAAATGAGTAAGTGCCTTCTGTGAATACCAAAATGAGTAAGTGCCTTCTGTGAATACCAAAATGGTAGTAAGTTAGGATTTTGTCTTAAGTTAGCTGTGTGAATCGGGCCCTTAGTGTCCACGTTTAGTAGTGTTAGGGGTCTATACGAACGGCACTCGTCTCGTGCCTTGCCTGGCTTCAGTATAGTGACCAGGAGTGCCTCCCTCATTGATTGCGGCATACTGCCTTCTACGCAGATGTCATCAAACAGCGCCGAGAGGTGTGGGAGTAGTTTATCCTGAAATGCCTTATAAAACCCCACCGTGAGGCCATCTTCTCCCGGGGAAATATCTAATCGTTCGGCGTGTTTGTCGACGCGCTCCACCTCGCGGTCCATCCGGTAGGTGAGGGCATCTATCTTGGTGCCTATTGCCGACATGCTGTCTTGTAGGCCTTTTTCCATGGCTAATAGCATGATTTTAATGTCTGAGTGGTCAGAGTTGCCCGCTCCATTCGTCGATATGGCCTTATCTGCCTCCTGGGACTCCGGGGTCTTATTGCGACGCTGTTCGAATGGAAGCTTACTCTGGGTCTTGTCGCCCTTCCCCATGTCTTTGGAGGGGAGTAGGGAGCACGAGCCGCGCTCGCGTAGGATCCGTCCAGGCGTTGCCGTTCAGGGTGTGTGGTATATGGCCGGGGCCGTCCCAAACTCACCTCCTCCGGGTGCCGCAAAGTTGAGTCGAGTAACCCCCTGAGGTTTCTGCTTCACGTGAGCTCGTGGACAGAGCCGGGCCTTTTGTAATTGGTACTGTCGCTGAGGGCTCCCCAGAGGCAAAGGTCGCGGCGCACCGCAGTGCAAGCGCCAAAGCACACCAGTTGGTCTGTGTCTCTCTGCACAAGTCTGCGTACCGTGACGCACCCTTAATTTATGATCGGCGGCAGCGCCGTCATCGTTGCAAGCTATCATTCAGCTCACTACCTTCCTGGGCATGTCCTGAGCTTCACGGTGTGATTTAGTCCCCAGATCAGCTTACTTGCAGGGCTGTGGGTGTGCGTCTCTCTGTGCACGGCGCCGCTTTCCACGATCACCCCTTGGCTGTGCCTCTCTTTGTCAGGCTATGCGCCAAGTCCCAGAGCCATCCCGCGTGGAAGCCGCAATGGTGATTGTACTCCCGTTGTGCTGTATATCGCAAGGTCATGGTAAGATGGAGGGGCAGGATGGCAGATACTCCCCCCCCCTCGATCAGAGTCCTCGCAACTGTGAATGTTCTTCTCCAAGCGCTCACCGGGTTCTCATGCCTCCGCGATCCGCACGCACTATCACGTAGCCCAGGCTGGTCGCACGTAAGATCGCGGCTTCACAGCCTCTCCCATCACTGGTCGCGCTTCTCTCGCCGCCGGCTCTTTCAGCTCCTCAGATCGCAGGTCTGATTTCCTCAGGCTGTCCACGTCGTGGACTTGTCAGGCTGGCATCCGAACGCTTATAGGTAAGCGCGCTGATGTAGGATATTTAAGAATAGTTAGGGCAGCAATGCGGAGCTCCGGGATCACGCGTCCGCCATTATTGCTGGCCTGCTCCGCCCCCCAGTTATTTCTAATCTTTAGATGTATGATAGTCTTGTTAATTTTTACTCTTAGGATTCTTAATTGGGCTCTTGCAGCCCCTCCCACTGCTTACAAAATGTGGAATCTCTTGATCTTACCATATCCCGCTCTACATCGCTTTCGTATGAGGGTTTTGGTTTCCAATAAGGCAGTAGTTTTTTGCTTCACTGCCACCAGACGCATACTAGCCTCCCGCAATTCGAGCCCAGGTATCCTGAATTAGGAGGCTTATATCCAACTTAGGGATGCTTTATTACATGTCCTCCCTCCCTGAATTCATATTGGCCCAATTGTGGAAGAAGGACAGACTGCAAATACTTTCTCTGCGGAGTAAAATATCTTCCACTCACATCAGATTTGTCTGATCATCTGCTACTGAACTCTGATTTTTCGTGCACATTTAATTGTTTCATCATGTGTCTTTGACCTTTTGCAGTGTATTTATAGTTTCTTTATTTGATTGAACACCCTTTCCATCTTCTACTTTCACAATTGTATGATCTATCTTGGTCTTGTTCATTTGCGCTCTGTGTGTGATGCACCTAAATATCTCTGTATTATTTTACTTGGACCCTAAAGTAGGGTTATCGCTGGCATTTCGTTCTGGTTTTCCATTTGACTCTCTGAATGGGTGTACTCTCTATTTTTGTGCACTCATATATTTTTCTTTTATTTATCCTGGACCCCTGCATAAAGTTTCTATTGGTATCTTTTTCTGGGATTTTCTTTTCTCTGCACAAAGTACGGATGCATATTAAGATGTCTAGACTTCCCGTTTTTACTAAAACACATATATTTAGCTTTATTGTTCCTTTCCCATTTTTTCAGATTGATTTCCATTTATATCTTTTGAGATCCAGATTTTGGTCCAAAGCTTTTCAAATTTATTATTAATCTGATATTCCTCATGAGAATGAGTGCCATTACTGTTCATTACTTCTGGGACTACATGTGAGAAAAGTACCTCCTTGTACTACTCCCTCTTGGTTACTTGAAGTGTTTTAAAGATACTTTTCTATTTTCTACTGTATCTCTTACCTATGTACCTTTTATCCTCATATTGATATGTATCCTATTCCTATTTGCTAATGGATAGTTTATGGTCAAGATCCTATACCTTATTGGATGCTCTTCCAGGAACTGTCCATGGATATGAAATTACCAGTTTAGTGGTTTTTCATTCAACATTTAAATTTAAAAGTAGGTATTATGTCTCCTGTTGGTTTCTTTATAGTTTTTTTCCTGTAACAAGCAGGTGGCTAAGGGTCTATTCTCAGATTTAATTCTCATTGTTTATAATTGTATTTCCTGACTTATTCTATGACCTTTATGTAGGACAGTACACCAACTTTTACCCTATGTGCATGATCACACTAGTGCCATTGTCTCTTTCTCTGGCTATCTTGCACACTCCCTATTTTTAGGCTTCTCTTTCTTTTCCAGCACTTTTTATTGCACTGTTCATCTTCTTTGGTTTGGATTAACTTCTTCCCTGCTTTTCCATATTTCAGATTAGTTCTTGAATGTTGTTGTGAGTCCTTTATGACTTACATTTAGGGAACTTACTCAGAAGAGGAGGCAATTGCCATTGAATCTTTGAATACAGACAGCGGCCTGATGAAGGTTGTGTTTTCTACTCTACAATCGTATTGTGACTACCGAAAAGCCCATTGGCGCATTACTGTCAATAGTAGCGAATGCATCAGAGAAGCGAGGGCATGAGCAGCGTTCTAAATGAGTTCTGATCTCACCCCAGAGACGCCAAAGAGTGAATGTGTGGCTCCATTTGCTCCAGTAATCGAGCTCCTGGTAAAAAGAGTGGGGAGGCACCGTCCACCCACATCGTACCCCGACTCGAGCCCTGTTTGTGGCCCACCAACTGAGGCCAGCATTGCGAGTTGAGCTTGCCCCAGTGGTGAGAGAAGCCTTGCAGCTACAAATACAGTTATTGTCAAATCCTGCAGTTGGAAGAGACTGCAGTGGCCTGTTAACAGAGACATTTGCAGTGCTGCACAGAGGTAGGGCCATGCTGGTTACTGCCAGCAAAGCAGCCCGCCTCCTGAATGCATAGATTGGCCCTGCCACCCCAATATGCCTACTGCCGGCGGATGACTGCGGCATGGGCCACCACCTGCATGGAATTGAAAAGCCGACAGATCTGAATGCGGTAACTGCCTCAAGGAAAGAAGGCTGCTGTGAACTGCCCTACATCACCATTACTGCACGGCTTCTGCACCCAAATTCCCAGGCCGGCGCGGCTCAGAGTCATAGGAAAGAAAACAGTTGCAGTGGGGATGGACCAGTGCCACCTAGTGCACCGCACCCAGACTCTCACTGGTGCAGAAAAAATAAACAGTCGCAATTGCACACTGGCTTCCCTGCTGCTGCCCTGATCACCAAACAGCCTGCAGGGTCCTGTGACATGGCCACAGGCAGCCAAAATAGCAGCTGCTACAGGATGCAGAGACCAGCCGAAGAGGAACTTGCACCATTCGCTCAGCCAGACCCAAGTACCTGCAGGTCAACAGCAGTGGAAAGACGCCTACCCCCTGGTGGCGACCATCTGCCACCGCATGTGGCCTCAGCAAAGAAGGAAAGTGCTTCGTGGCCCCTAGTGGCAAGCCACAGCAAGAGTGATGACACAGGCAGACAGAGTGCCAGCACAGGACACCGTGGAAGAGAATATGCATGAGCACCACTTGTAATCCCCAGAGTCAGGGGAGGAGGTTAGTGCTCCACAGAGGCGAAACAGCACCTCTGCGTCATCAGTGGCAGGAAGCACAAGAGAGGAGCGGCAACCATGCACAATGTATGAGACAGACTGAGCGTTTACTCACTTGGGCTCATAGACAATTAATGGCTGCATGAAGGAGTCTATGCCGGCCAGCTGCCAGTGCTGAATGGCCACCATTGGCTCATCAAGGAGAATGTCAGATGGAGTGGCCAACCATACCAGGAGCATACAAACGGAGGCAGGAGACAGCGCCCCGACAGCGCAATCTCGAGGCGCAAGTACGATGCCATTGAGCAAATAAGAGGTCGAAGGAAAGTTGCCCACCATCAATGGAGTGAAACACTGAGGAGATCCCAGAGGAGGGGCCCCATATGGTCCGAATGCAGGAAGGACAGCATTTACACACTAACTGCAGTAGCACTGCCCCACAATGGGCCACAGACTATTCAAGGAATGCCCCCATACTACCTTAAGACTGTGTCGCACATCGGCCCAATTAAGGCAAGAGGAGAGTAGCGTGTCCCCTAGTGGCAAGCTGCCACCACTGCACGAGAAAGGAGACCCTCATCTCCCGCTGCGATCCTGAGTTGCACCTGGAATAACTTGTTGAGGAAAATAAAGGCTGCAGAGCGGATTCATCAAAACACACCTACCTCCACTGCCATCCACACAATTGCTGACACACCTGAGAAGGCGCTCAATCCTACAGACAGGAGCAAACCTGTCAGTGGTCCGTGACCGGAGAAGATGTGCAGTCCAACTGACATGACGGAGCTGGCAGGAGGTCACCCTGATAAGTGTTGACAACGTGTGGCCTGTCGTCACTTTGCAGTATGTGCAGAGAAGTCATTTGGCTGGACGCCCCATCACAATGCAAGCAATTATGAAGAAGAGAGCGTGGCACCTTGCCACATTCTGAAGAAAAAAAGAGTGGAGAAAAAGGACTGTGACAATCTTGTTACACAGAAGAATGGATGACCAGAGGTGCTCAGGAGAAATTAACAAAGGGACAAGAACGAAGACTTGAACCATTACCTGAGCTCAAAGATCATCACAAGCCAGCCACTGGGGTGCAATGACATCACAGGAGACAGCTCTGTGGAAGTACAAAACGCAAGCAGCCTGCATGCGCAAACCGTGTACCTCCCCCATGCTTCACAGTGTGATGGTCAAACCACCTATCACCGGCTGCTTAGAGCAAATGGCATCCCTGCTTGCAAGCACAATGCCAAAGAAGAAGAGCTGCACTAAGTGTACATTAAACTACATGACTGCAAAGTCCCTCAAGAAATGGGGGTCTCTAGTTGGCAGGTTGTTATCCTGTCCAAGTAGGGATCCTTCTTCCTAGTCAGAATAAGGGAGTTACACTTCTGAAATGACTCCTGCTCACACCCCTTGGTAGCTTGGCATGAGCAGTCAGGCTTATCTCAGAGGCACTATTTGAAGCATTTACACATAACCATTAGTAATACTGTGGAAATACAGCAAAAGGACACCACACAAGTTTTAGAAAAATATCCAATATTTTATCGGTACAAACAAGACCAAAAACAATATAAATCTACCATACAGTTCTTAGAAATATCAATAAGCAAAAATAGACTTAGAATACAGTTCCTTGAAGTCAATAGCTCTGCCTGGGCTATCACGATATTGTGTACAACAAATCCAAACTGTTCTGGCTGATCGCGGTATGGTGGGCCAGCTACAGTGTCGGAAAGGCCGCAAAACTTACGTTTAGAAATGCAGGGCCTCGGCGACCTCTTGTTGAGCTCTGAGGAGCCAGCATTGGCAGGCATCAGTTCCAGATTTCAGTGCCTGAGTCATCAGGCCCTTAAAGTCACACGCCTTGCAGTTCATATATCCTCATAGTTAAAGTAGGGAGCGCTGGCTTCAGCAGTCATCAGGTGCTGCGGTGCGAATTGCAGCAGTGAAGCCTGTGGTGCCCTCAGGCAGGAAGCAGCTCTGTGATGGTCATCCAGCTGGAAATCGGTGAGATCAGGTCGCGCTGCAAAGTGATGCGGTGCTCGTCGCTGTGCTGGTAGGTCAAGGTTCAAGCAGTGGGGGCGTCTTTGCTGAAGCACTGTCATCGGCTGATGAACTAGATTCAGTGATGCAGTGCAAGCAGTGGAGTCAATGTCGCCATGGGCAGCGTGGTTGGTGAGACCAGGGCTACGGTGCAAAGTGGGACAGTGCTCTGTATTCTCCACGAGTGGTGACCACAGGTCATGGTGCAGGCAGCAGTGGTGTCTCAGCATTGTTGGGGATACCAAGGCAGCAGTGTCGAGAGAGGCAGTGTGAAGTGCAGTGCACACAGGTCACAGTGCAAGCAGTGGCTCGATGGCAGCATCGAACAGCGTCATTGGTGAGACCAGGTTTGCGAAGTGCAGCAGTGCCCTCTGTGGTGCCTTCAGGTCCGAGAGCCGGTATCTGCATTGTTGATCACATTAGGTTACCTTTTACCTCTGTGGCAGCTGAAACATTCAGTTCCAGAAGCCGGTACCCAGAAGATAATGAAGTAATTGGTTTCCCTGGGACTTCCACCAGGAGGCAAACTCTACATCAAGCCCTTGGAGATACTTTAAATGCAGAAAGAACAGTACAGTCCTTTCCCTGTCCAAGACAGAAGCAGCAACTTCAGGCCAACCAAGTCAAAGCACACAGCAAAGTGGCAGTACTCGTCCTGGCAAGTCTCTTCCAGCTCTCCTCTCTGGCAGGTTCTTTAGTCTAGTAATCATCTAGAGTGCTTGGGTCTGGGTCCCAATATTTATACCACATTTTCCTTTGTTCTCTTCTGGCAAATGTTTCTCAGCTCAGTCCAAACCATTTCTGTCCTCTCTGGTCCAGCTTCCCGGCAGGAGAGGGAGACAGCATTGCACAAGGGAGACAGGACCTATTCAGGTGCAAAGGAAATCGACTCCTACCACTCTAAATGCAGACCGGCTTTTTCAAGTGCTAGTGAAACTCCTCCCACTACTCTAAATGCAGGTCTATTCAGCCCCGCTCTGGGCCACCCATTAAAGGCAGGACACACCTGAAACCCCCGATCTACAGTGAATGCACTTCCAGCCCCTGTCACTCCTAAATCAGACAGTTAATACCCAAACCAGCAGAGGCACGAAGGCACGAAGGATGGCTAGGCAAGAAAATACCCACTTTCTAAAAGAAGTATTGTCAAACTAACAACATAGAAAGCATCTTTACTAAAAGATGCATTTGTACATTCTGAGTTCAGGCATACTAAAAACAATTTCTCCATTCTTTCCCAATGGGAAGTTATACTTATAATATGTTCTAAATAAACTCACATTCTATCCTATGGGACAGATAGCCTTTCTATAGTGAAAAATGAAATACACTGTATTTAAGTATCAGGATATGTCTTACACACACCAGTACATGTCACACACACCAGTACAGTAAAAACTGCATGCAGACACTGCAGTAGCAGGCCTGAGAATCTATTGCCAGGCTACTTGTGTGGGTGGCACAATCAGTGCTGCAGGCCCACTAGCAGCATTTGAGTTGATTTAGAGGCCCTGGGCACCCTGTGCACTGTACTAAGGACTTAAAGGTAAATCAGATAAGCCAATCATGGGAACACACATTCTTAAAAACTATTTACATGGAAAGTATATGAACTTAAGCACTGAATAGCAGTAGTAAAGTACCCAAAGTCCTAAAACCAGCACAAGCAGGGTCAAAAACAGGAGGCCAACAAGCAAAATGTCTGGGGTAAATCTACTGAAAAAGCCAAGCCTAACAACCTTCCTTCATACAAGTCATCACCCCCTGTAGTATAAGTTGTCTAATGGCAACCACTGCATCATTTTGTCATGTGCATCACCACCACACATGGAGTGTCAAGTAACTTGACTGGAGTACTGCACAATTGCCATACAAAGTGACAAGAAGCACCAGTGATGATTTGAAGAACAGGTGACCACCTGTTCACCTGGTCCCAGTAGCGAGCGCATGTTCTGACTAGGACTCATCCACCCATGACATTGAACAAGTGATTGTGGCTCTGAGGTGGTCTTGCAGCTGTCCAGATGTAAACACAAGTGCAACCCCAGTGTAGCACTCAGGCAGTCCAGTGGCAACTTAACCAAGAGGCCTCCCCCAAGCAGGAGAGATGGACTTGACTTTCCCCTGCCAATGGAGTACAGGAAGTAACCTGGCCATGTAATGGAGACCTCAAAAGGTCAGAGCATGCCAAGATTGTCTTCAGGGGATCAAGTGACACCATCATCATGTGTTCACAATATACTCCACCTACGCACCAAAGTTTGAACTCTAAAACACCAATTGCCTCACAGCAAGATAATGCTGGACTGATCAACATCATATAGGTGGACTGTCAACAAACTGACCTGATGCTGTGGGATCTGGACTTCATCAGCCCTATGTTCAAGTCCAGAGGTACCTGGTTACATTATCGATGCGTGTCGGGATGCCAGGATGCTCCCAGCTGCACCCGTCCACCGCTGTCCTGCGGACTGCCGCTCAAAGCTGTGAGATTTAATGTGCTTTAGTTGTTTTCCATTCTGTTCCACAGGTTGGACTTTTGTTTTTCTGTTTTTTTTAATTTTTGTTTTTAATACAATTTGGGAGGAATGTTATGTCCTGCTAGACACAGTCTAGTGTGTTCACCAGCCTCTTCACAAGGGCTGAAACATACACCCACCCCACACCCATCCAACACAGGCATCAGGTCTGGCGACCCTGCCAATAAAAGAGCTCGAGTGCACGTTCTTGAGGCCAGTTCCAGTAGCATACACACTGTGTCTGTGTTATCTTTCCCTTAGCATGTGGGCCCAGGGCCCACAACAGGCTAGGCCTCCATGCATTACCAATGGGAGCAACTTTACTCCCTCCTTTGTAGCAGGCTCTGCAGGAGATTCAGCTGCCTGTAAGCAAGTTGACTTTTTAGATTCAAAGGGCATCCTGCCTTGCTTCAGATCAGTCTTACGTGTATTCAATGGAAATATGTCTCCTATGTGACCAGGGTCAGTAACAGGCAAGTGGCTGCAACACGTTGTGAGCTCCAAACCAGTGTGGATTCCCACAGTCACAACACAGAGGCATTCGCCCAGAGATGTTCCATTTGGCCCATCGGGGGGTGCAAAACCATCACCCTAAGCTCCTGTGCACTTAGCCAAGTTCTGCAAGATTACATTTGTGTTGAGGGTCTGGGTGTTTCATGCCTCTGTGCAGACCATATGGGAGGATCCAGTAAGCAGTGCCTCTATCCTGTTGTGAAACTCCACAAGTCTTATTTTTCTGCATGGGTCTAGGATTTATATTATAATTGCTCCCTCCCCAGCTCAAAGCCTACATGGACAGAGTAGTTTCAGCCCCCGCTCTTTCCTCCAAAATCAATGGGAATTTGCTTGCAGACCCCATCACCTAGCTGCAAGTGTCCCAGAGTTCTGTCACCACACTGACCACTCATGCTTTTAGCTAGTCCAACTCCGTTATGAGAGGCTGGTGGTTTGTAGCCAGATTAGTGGACGGGTCATGCTCTGCTTACCCTAGCACCAGAGGATTTCAGAGGAGTGAATGGTGCCGTCGGTGTGCAGCATTTAGATTCTGTCACAGCTCTGCGGTCCCCAGAGTAAAAGTGGTCGCTGGCATGCCAATCAATTGGTTATTTCCAGAATGCAGCCATCTTCTTCTGGCTCTCTAGTGCCACCACTATATTGATATGTTGAGCATTTGAAACAACTAGTCTGGGCAACAAACACTTTACACTATCTGTGTAGAAGACCTAAAAAGGCATTAAAATAATAGGATCTTCATTACAAGTTGACTGGAATAGAATTCCTAGGTAGTATTTCACTTGGCTCAATATTAAGTGGGAAGTTCCTTCCAGAGCAGAATGACCTGTGTACCAGAGCACCAGATCTAATTTTACTTGTTAAATTTAGGCAATAAAATAACATTAGCAAAAGGCTGAAGTTTAGTCGAGCTCCTGTGCCTGATCCTCAACTGATCCACTCCCAAGGCTGGGTATAATCATGTAATGCCTTCCCCTGACAGGCAACACCCTCCATTTCCTTTTCCCACCTTATTCACACTTGTCCCCCAACCCCTGTCCCACATCAGTACCCTCACAAACAGTTAACACCTGTGTGTCAGGTCAATTGGACCTTCGACTTGTGTGGCGGACTCAGTGTGCACCTTGTTGAACTCAGGCTGGAACCATAAGAAAGAAAACTCCACCAAAGACCACACTTGGAGCGCTTTGTGGGAAAGAAGGAATTCCAAGATGGCCACCACAGAACAAACCCTGTAGCGGTATAGATGTAATTTCCACACCTGTGTGGAACCTTTGGTGAGGCGCCCTCTCCCTAACGATTGTGCACTTCACTGAAGCGTGTCCCCGAGTGTAAAACTGTGTTTCACGCTCCTGTTAGTATATAGAATTTACCATTCATATTTATCTCTAGCTCCATATTTTCGATACCTTGTTTGGAGGAAGCGTTTGTTTCCTCATTTCTTCACCCGATATCCATTCCCGGTGTCTGGAGGTTAAAGACGTCGTTCAAGTGGTCCTTCGCCTGGTAGCTCCTCCTGCCTCGATTTCCTGGCAGCAGTTAACCCCTAGGAGGACAAGAAAAGGAGAATACGTAAACAACTTAATTCAGCTAAGTGTCTGTCTCATGTTATTTTTTTTTTTAAATAAAGAAAGAAAGTGTACGAATAAGACTATATTATAAGAAATATTTCCACTTACCTGAAAATTAATAGACACTGTTACCTTCTGAATTACTAAAAAGGAAACAGAAAGGAATATCATTAGTACATACAATTTGATTACCTGAAGACTAAGAAGTTACAAAAATAAATATTGCTTAGAGAACTATAATTAAAAGGTTAAGAAGCTTTAAAAAACTTACAAGAAAATCTCAGCAAATCTATATTAAATAAAACTGGTAGGTGAGTTCATAATAAAAATAATAAATAGGTTAATGCTTAAATTGAGTAGTTCATTGATGGTCAATATAATTCATAGGTTAACCTGCACGGAAGAAACAAGAAAAAATACAAGGGCAACCAGAATCCAATATTTATGAAGAGAGGCTAGTTCAAAAGGACTTAAGGGTACGTAATATTCAAAGGTCCACATATCAAAAAACATTTAGTTAGATGCAGAGTAGACTAGGGTGCTAAGTAATTGTGCTGTGTTAGTTTCCTCAGGCATCTTCCAAGTGATAGTCTGTTGATCAGACTGACAAGAAGAGCGCCGTAAGGAAAATCCGAAGGTCCAGAACCAGTCTCTTCTTTGTTTGTTATTTTATCCACTCCCTCTTCCCCCTTTGGGGTTAATTGGAGATGTGATTGAAATCAGTCTCTGAGGAATCCTTCAGAGGGAGTCGGGATCTAGCATCTTCTGCTCCTGTGCAAGTATTTGGTAAGGGTTCTCTGTTTCTTAGCCTTCTGACACTGTGCATATCATGTTTTTGGTAGAAAACTATTTCTGCAGACATTGGCACTTGCCAAATATCTTGCACACGTCCACGTTCACAGGATAAATGTTAAAATTAATGTAAAATGTGAAGCACAACTGGTTATAGTAATAAATAAATAAATATCAAAAGGCAGTAGACCACTGTACAAACATAAAGTTAACGTGTAATAGGAGAGAGAGTTGGGTTGTGGTTGATTAATGCATTGTGAGGTATTGATCTTTAAAAGATGTGATTCTTCATCTATTTTTAAATTGGAGCAGCATTGGGGTACCTCAGCTTGATACAGGGATCTTTTGACATATTTTGGGTGCATAGATGGAAAATGTCTGCTTTCTTATTTTTCTTTTTACACTTCTTGAATCAGAGTTTGATGATGTCCTGGCTGTGGGTGAGCCAAGAACCACCAGACATGTCAAGCTTGTCTTCAAGATAAGTAAAGCGCTGGTTGTGATGGCTTTGTAAAAAAAACAGTTACCCACACAGGCAGACGTCCTCGTGGAGACAGACAGAATAAGCTAGTGATCGCTAAGGAGGCACTGCTACTCAAGATCTTCGCACCGGATGGTGTTGAAGATTACGTGTAAGAAAACAGAAATACTCGTGCCATTCTTGCACTGTGAGTATGTCGGCTAACACTCTCCACTCTGAATTAACAAAAACTGTCAGAAGAAATCACTACCTACCAAGTCAAGTCAAAGTCGCTTTAATCGAGATTCACTCATAAAAGCACTTACAATCTCTAACATAAAAACATTTTTTAAAAACATTTCAGTTAAAAGTAAGACTTAATTGACAAACAAATAGGTTAAAAACATAGATGTCATTACAGGATAAATTTAAATTTTACAGGTAAAAATGCAGACAGACTTGTAATGAAATAAAAGAGACAATCAGCTGCCTAAAGACCTCTGTCTGATAGACCATGCCCATCCTAAAAATGTGGCGGTAGTTATTACCAAAGGCAGTAAAGTGCTAGTGCGTATAATTCTTAGATCTACAGCACTGCTAGTGGTACCTAAGTTCTTGCACATTGGTGTTAGCCAGATGCGCCTGGGTTCTGCATAGATCATACAAGCAAATAGGAAGTGGCCAATTGTTTCCTTATGAGATCCACAAGCTGGACAGTTGCTGGTAGATGAACCTGCCCACCTGCCTGTCAGAGATCTAAGGGGAAGGGCACCTGCTCTAATTTTGAAAAGGAGCTTCCTGTCCCTTGGTGAGGTTATAGCGCCCCAATAGAGTTCAAGGCTGAGATTCTACTTAGCTTCTAGGAATACTCCAGCCATAGATGCTGCACTATTACTACTCCAGTACCGAGCGGCCACCTTCTCCCAATAGATTTCTTTTAGGACTTTTTTAGTTGGGAATGAGGCTCCCACTGGGTTTTCCCAAAGCATACAAAGACCGAGGTCGCCCAGCGTTTCTCTAAGTACATTCAGCCAGCCAATTTTGTGGAACACATCCGCTTTAATGATGTCTAGAAACCCCTCGGCATAGTGTAGAAGCTCAGGTGTAGTCCAGAGCCTCTTCCAATATAAAATTGAACGAAGCCTGGCCAGATCTACGACAGCCTTCCTGCCCAGATTGTACCTAAGTGGCAGCAATGGAGTACTTTTAGGGAGGCCAGTAATGGTCCGGAAGAACTTATTTTCCGATGATTGAAGTGACCGGAGCTTCTCAAAGCCCCACAGCTCAGCACCGTAAAGTGCAGAGTCGAGGGCCATGGCCTCATACACCTGCACTACTGGTTTTATTGGTTTGATCATGGATTTTCTATGCTCCAAACCAAGAGCACCAGCCAATTGTCTGTGCCTTAATACTGTGATATCTATATGCTGGGACCATCTAAGATCATTTGATACGTGGATACCCAGATACGTAAAAGCATTAACTACCTCTAAGGGGAGGCCATTAATGACTAATTTAGATCTAAAACTTTGATGGGGATTAAAAACCATAAGCTTAGATTTAGCCACATTAACCTCTAAGTCATGCTCCCCACAGAATTGGTCAAAAATAGATAGTGCACGCTCTAAGCCACTCGGAGTCTAAGATAAAATCAAAGTGTTGTCTGCAAACATTAAAATCGGTATCTTAGTACCAGCTAATGAAGGAGCATCCACGTTAGCAGACAACATACGAACCACAACACCATTAATATACAGAGTGAAGAGTGTAGAAGCCATTGAACACCCTTGCCGAACTCCCCAATCCACTGGGAAGTCCGCGGTGACCATTCCCTGCCCCCCCCCCCCCCCACTGGATCTTATCAAAATTTGCTTTGTGTAGCCTCATTAACATTACCAATAGTTCTTCTGGCAGACCCAATTTCTTCAATACCAACCACAACTTGGACCTGGGGACTAGGTCAAAGGCAGCCCTCAAATCGACAAAAGCAGCATACAGGCTGCCCTTGCCCAGCATCACAGTCCTCCACTGCAATAAAGTAAAACGGAATACCTGGTCCACCGTACTGGTAGATTTTCGAAATCCCGCTTGGAATGGAGACAAAGCGTTGTTCTCCTCTGCCCAGTCCAGAAGCCTATTGACTACCATCCTCCCAACCACCTTTTGGATGGTGTCAATTAGGCTTATGGGCCTATAATTCCCTGGTTGGGATCGATCTCCTTTCTTGAATACAGGTATTATGACTGCACCTTGCCAAGATGTCGGTACAGGTGCGCCCTGGGCAACTGCATTGGCAAGAAGAAGGATGTACTTGCTCCAGCGCTCTTTATTATTAATAAAGATGTCCGCCGGTACCCCGTCTGAGCCTGATGCTCATAATAAGCACATTCTTTTAGGGTCGATACGTCGACGTTCTGTTTTTGTATCGGTCCACACTGAGTCTCAACTAAACAAAGAAAGAAGTTACCCTGTTTGACACTACTGTATTTGAAAGTGGACAATTGTCTTGTAATGTTTCGTCTTTATGTATGATCAATGTTTGCACTCGGACTAATGAAGTTCAGCACTTTGTCACCAGACACGACTCACTCACCCAATGTATATTCAGTCCATGTGTTATGTTTTTGTTTGGACAACTTCTATAAAATTATGAATTAATTCACTACAAGGTTAATACAAGAGATTTACCTTGATAACTATTGTGGTTAGTGTGTGTCTCTCGTATATCCTTCATGGAGTACAGCTTGGTTTATGTATTCAATACTTTTTTTCAATGTAATTGCGATCCCCAACAGAACTATTGTTTTTGTTTAGGCTTTGTAAATGATGCAGCTAGTTTTAAAGTTTCCATCATGATGGTGGTAATGTGATTATAGTTCTTTTGACCCTGGATTAGAGATGTGGCATGTAAAATGCTACCTAGGGGTGCCAGCACAGAGTCTGGAAGGTTATGGAGCAGGGCATTACACCATAAAGATGTAAGAGCAGAAGTGATTAATGGCTGTCTCAGTGCTTAATTTGTAAAGTGCAAGGAATTGAGATATTTACATACCACTTCACCCTGTAAGGTTGTCTTACCCCTGTGGATGTACTACGTTTCTAAAATATGCTGGACAGCTCCCATAATTTATGATCTATGTCAGTGCCACTATTTGATGGACTTTCATAAATATGTGCTGGTGTTTAAACATATGTATGGTGGTAAGCACTGACAAACACCACCACAAATTAAGCACTTAAACACTTCTGAAGTTACTTTCTGGAAGAAACTGTTTCACTTTCTTCAGTCGGTGTTCTGTTTTATGGCAGCCTGTTCCTTGAGGGAGAGGTTGGTATACTGGGTAAATCCAAGTTGCTTAGCATTCTGTGAATATCAGGGTTCGAAGCTGTCAAGGTTCATGCAATTGAGCAAACCAGGTTTTTATCAGTTATCATTTGCTTATTCTTTGCAAATACAAGTAACTCTATCTTCAAGCATTTGCCTAGCTTTAATTATAACTATTTATTTGATAGTGATTGAAAGACATCTGAGTCTTATTTTTGGTGGGTAACTGCCCACCTCACAGAACAATCACATCTCCTGTCAGAATGAATCCTTAAAGACATGACATTAAACTGAGATCAGCCCTCTGATAGCTGCAACACAGAGAACAGAGGCCTAATTAAGGGTAATGTGTAAATTATTTATGCTGTACCAAAACAGTAAGTCCCAAACACTAAAAATCCTACACCAAATTAGAAACATAAATGAAAACTCAATACAAAACAATAACCCACAAATGACTCAAATACAATAAAGGAAACTAGAAATAGGAATTTTTACATTTATAAGTAGAAATAGTGCCAAAAAACTGCAAAGGACCAATGACAGTCCATGGTCATGGTAGACCGGGATGAAGGTGCGATTTCAGGCTGACCACAATGGTGCGTGGTCCAGAGAAACAGCGTGGATTGGTCCAGGCGAAAATCTAAAAGTGAGAAATGTCAAAATTATTTTGATGTTCCACTGATCTGGAAGAAAAGTTTTAGAAGGTTTCCAAATGATCTTCTGGTGCCCCGGGCAACCACATGATTACACTTCAAAAGCAGCAGCACCTCAGGAGAGGCACATAGAAACTAGTTGGGTATCATGCACTGGTAAGCAGCAAGGTCCCGTCCAAGTCCAGATGCCACTGATCAGCTTAGTAATTTTAGGAAAAGGCTCTTACAGCTTGTCATATCCCTTTATCCACACAGAAAATCAGACAATTGAATGCTGGAGTCCATGTCTTTGTCCTAGGTACAGGATGGCGAACGTCCAGTCCTTTACAGCTCCTCCCAGGTCTCAAACAATAGGTCAAGTTCCCTTCGGATCTTCTGAAAGTATTGAAAGCGTTTGGCTGCCTCGAGGTGGGGGCATGGAGATGCCACATTTTTACCTGCCACCAGCTGGTAGTTTAAAGTGACTTTTGAGTACCCTCTAACCAATGGGGTGAAAGTTTCTGGGGCCAACCCTACCCATTGGTAAAGTAGTTCCTGTTTACCTTAGTGCAAGCAAGCTCAAAAGGCAATGTGTCAGGGTGTTTTCCAGATTGCAAAAGTCTTTGGCCACAGTAAACTTTGGCTCTGGGGGCTGTGTGTGTGTGTGTGAGAGTGTTCTATTGAATTAACCAGTGTTCTCTCACATCTAACACTACAATCTATTTGGAAGCAGGCACTATATCATAAAAAACACAGAGACAGAAATCCAATAGGTCAACAGCAGGGCCCATTGGAACCAGACACAGGACACACAAGAATTGTTTTGGCATACTATTCTGTCTCTTTTAAGCGTACACAGAGTGCTACAAATAGCACACCATGCCTGTCAAGGAGGGTTTAACAGTGTGATGTCACAGGGTGCCTACAGCCCCAACTTTAAATAGTCTGTGGAGTTCAGAAGAGTCCCACTCAGGTCAGCCTATTGTTTGCTCCTGCGAGAAATATTTCACCTTGTTTCCACTTATAAAAGGCTGAATACAGTCTTGGAGTTCCTGTATTGTAAATTATCCTCCAGGAGCTTTGGGAGAAATTAACTTTCTAAAACTCACTTTTGAAAAATATTTAGTAAAAATCCAACAAACTTGCATTAGTCCTTCAGCAGCTTCCAAGGCAGTGTTTGACCTTAACGAGGAAAGCAGAAACATAGGCCTCAGTAGGAGGAGGTGTTTTCCTCCTTGCAGGAAGACCAGTTATGGTGGACCTAGGAATTTCATTAATTTATAAAGAGGCCAGCCCTTTTTCAAGTAAAAGTCAGGTGAAACCTGAAGAAAACAGACCAATGTTCCCCTAGCCAGGCTGGCAACAAAAGCTTTGAGAGGGGAGTTAAATACAGAATAGGTTTTAAGTGATCACAAAGTAGGAGAGGGCTTATTGCCCTGCCCACGCCTTTGGATGGACACAGAGATGCTGCACAAGAAAAGAAGGGTAACCCCATTTTGGGAGTAATGAACACAGTGGGATTGTTTACAGTGGAAGAAACAGGAACTGCTGCAAAAGTGGGCAGGGATGCCCCTGAGAATCTTTACCTCATTGGTCCAAGAGGTGGTAGGAGCCGCATCCACCCACTAGATAAAGTCAACCATATATATGGAACCCAAAGCCACCTTTGCCAGAACAATCTCTTGAAGGGACAGTGGAAGAACATAAAAAGGTCTGGGGCTCCTGTTTGAGATCTGAAGGGCTTGACCTGCTCCCGCATGTTCTCAGGGCAAAAACATGGAATCCAAATGTTATTTAGCTGATCTACGGTGGTGCCACAGAGACAAGCTGCAAGAGGCCTTTTACTTGAAGTTCCCAGCTGACCACTAGCAACTGGATGTGAACTGGACCCTGCTGGTGGCCAGTGTTGGAGTGTGTCTCTCTTGACCCCTAAATGTTGTTCATGCAGTCCTGGTACTCTTGGCTATTTAACTTAACTTCTAACTACCATGAAAATGTAGGGCTTCCGGGACCACCTACTCAAGCCAATCAACCTAAGGCACAGTTTTGCTGACCTGATGAAACAGTGTTCTCCCGTTTATAGCTTCTCTGCAATGGAAAATCAATTTTAGTGGGCCCACAGTGAGTGGACAGACGGCCGTGTGGAGCTCATTGTAACATTATCCCACTGAAGGCTTAGGAGCTCCAAAACAGAGTCAGCCAAACATAGAAATCTTCACAGGAGAAGGCTTCCAAAAGACCCTGTGGATGTAAGGGCTTCCCTGGGTGTGAAATTTGAATGTTCTCATTCGTAGCACTTCCAATCAAAACCAATGGCTTCAGCGGTACCTCAACCACGGGCTATCTGATTTAAGATGACTTCTTCACATTCAGCCAATAACCCTCCCTCACTGGAGAATTTTGACTTCTATTTCAGAGACTAAGTCCCAAGATTAAAACTCTGATTGGGGTAAACCTGATTAGTGTATTTGGCCTGGGCTCCATTGCGGTTGGCCTGAAATCCCTCATAGGTGCCGGTCGAGAGCAACCAAAGCCCAACATTAGTGTTTAGTGAAATTTTCTAATATTCATATCTCTAGCTTCACTTATTGGGTTTTAGACATTCTGGTGTCATTTATTTATTGAATTTTACTCAATTGCTCTACATTGTAGTGGTATTATTGTATTATGTTTTGTCCTTTTTTGTTTTTAATACTTCTAAATGTTTTACACAATTTCTTTAAGTTATGTTTTTCTACTCTGTGCCATGGATAGAACATTGAGAGTATCATTTAATGGCGGTAAGTATTAGGGTTGGTAAGTATGCTGTCTTTTGATTTTATACAATAATAAAAAAAGTTCTAAATATCAAAAGTGTAACTATTGTTGTAAAATAATATCATATCTAATTGTTTTTAAAGTATTATTTTTATATATATTTTATATACTTTACATGAATATATATCATACTTTGATGCTCACTATATTTTTAGTTAAGGTTATCATCTAACCCCTGTTCTATTTTGCCTTTTATTGTAATGTCTAGAAGCTACGCATGTTCTTTCAGCATGTATAAACTCAGGTTTTTTTAATACACTTTTTTATAGTGCAACATAATTAACATACCTGTAAAATCTCTTTGCTATTGTCCAACTTTCATTTTAATACCGGTTAATATCTGTTTGCCACTGCAAATATGAAGATAAAAATATGGCAATCCTCCTCCACTCTCAGTACGAAAGTACCAATAATGATTACCCTCCCCACTATTCTCTCACCCATACTTCTGTACTTAGCAAATCACAGACTTTCTTTCATCTTCTATTTTTGTTGGAACACTTCTAAATTGTCACTATTTTTGAGCCCTTTCCATTTTTCCTGTAAAGAAGTCCAATATGGTATGATTTTTGCAGATTGGCAGATTCACCACAGGGCTCAGCATGCCCCCTATTTGGTCCTCAATGGATTCATGGATCAACATGAAAGCCCTTAAAAGCATTAAACAGGCTGCTGTTAATGCTTTTCATTTATATTTTATTTTGGAAATATTGCCAATTTCAAGACCTACACTCCCTGCTGCACAAATTGTGTGCACTAGTCTCCTTTTCAGTTTCACACTGTAGTCTCTTTTGTTCCCTCCCTCCTACTCATTTAGCTCAATTTTCATAGTAACCATGTTTCCAATAGTCCCTGCCTACCAGAAGT
The DNA here is from genome assembly GCF_964263255.1 of Lissotriton vulgaris. Lineage (NCBI taxonomy): Eukaryota > Metazoa > Chordata > Amphibia > Caudata > Salamandridae > Lissotriton > Lissotriton vulgaris. The sequence continues at coordinate 1,509,910,100 of NC_141691.1, read as the reverse complement.
TCAAATGTTCTAAAGAATTTCTCTCAACAGCATACTAGCTTTGCATTAACTGTGGTAGGTTCACTGCTTGCAATACCAAGCATATCCCAAACAACCTTTTTTAATTTTTCCAAAGCCAATCATAGATTTTTTTACTTTTTCTTAAAGTCACTACCCCATTTTAGTACCCTGTGCATCTGTTATGTTAGATGGAGTTTTGTAAAGCGCACGTAAAACTACTGGTTTCTTGGCGCTGTGAAAGTGACTAGATGAGTGCAGTTATGTACCCTAGATAACTAATTGTAGGCCAAAGTGAAGAGCTAAATCTTTAGCTGTTTTCTGAACCGCAAGTAATCTCCCTCAAGCCTGAGGTGACCGGGTAGAGCATTCCAGATCATGGGACCCAGGAAAGAGAATCTGGTCCCGCTGACGTGTTTGCGACGGATTCTGAGCACCGTCAGAAGGTTCTGGTGAGAGGACCTCAAAGTTCGCTTAGGTAAATGTTTATGGATCAGAGAGAAGATGAAACTCGGGCCGGTGTCCTGCATAGATTTAAAGAGTGTACAACCAGCTTTGAACAAAGCCTGTTGCTCCACTGGAAGCCAGTGGAGGTCTCTAAGCAGGGGAGTAATATGGCATCGCCTGACTTTGAGATAAATGATCCTCGTCGCTTGATTTTGAATCATCTGCAAGTGGTGTCTCTGGTATTGAGGGAGTCCAATGTAAAGGACATTCCCGTAATCAATTTTAGAGAGGATTAGGGCTATGGCGATTTGGGTGATGGCTTTCTTGCTAAAGAAACGTCTGATCTTGCGCAGTTTGCGCAATTGGACAAAGCAAGCCGATGTCACTGAGCTAATTTGGGTGCTCATAGAAAGGTCGGCATCAATATGAATACCAAGACTTTTTATAGCAGATTTAGGGATGGGTGCCTCTCCTAGATCAAGGGGCCAATAGGAGGGGGTCCAGTAGTCAGGTTTGCTTTGGGGAACAATGATCTCAGTTTTTTCTGAGTTCAACTTTAGTTGATTATCATTCATCCACGCTTTGACTTAGAGCATAGACTTCTTGACAAAATCCTTAGATTCTTCTGAGTTGTCAAAAGTGAAAATAAGCTGTATGTCATCTGCGTAGTTGAAGATTTTCACACCCATTTGCGTAGACCTGAAATCAGGGGGCGTATATAAATATTGAATAAAATAGGCGAGAGGGAGGAGCCCTGGGGAACACCACAGTTCAGGTCTACCAGTCTAGATTTGAAGGGCGATAGCCACACTGACTGTTTAGGAGCTTCCAAAAATGAGCTGAACCAGGCAAGGGCTGAGCCCCCGAGACCTGCTACGGCAATGCGCTCCAACAATATTTTGTGGTTCACGATGTCAAATGCCGCAGACAGGTCAAGGAGGATCAGAGCCTGAGTCTGTCCCATGTTGGCCTGTCCCTTGAGGTCATCCAATACTGATAAAATCACTGCTTCGTTGGGACGAGCGGGACGGAAACCTGCCTGATGGTTGTCCAAAAATTTGGTGGTTTCCAGGAAGAAGCTAAGGCAAGTAGCCACATGGGTCTCCAGGACTTTCGTAGGGAAAGGGAGGAGAGAGACGGGTCTATAGTTTTCCAATTTATTAGGGTCTATGCCTTGCTTTTTCTGAAGTGGAATGGCCACCGCTTCTTTAAAAGTAAGTGGGACAGTGCCATGGGACAGTGAATGGTTCAGTAGTTTAAGAAAAATATCGGGGAAGGACCGATAGATAACTTTTGAGACATAGATGGGGCAATCCTCCTTGGGTGAGCCTGATTTGATCTTACCTATAAGGTCCTGAAAACATTTCTTGTCCATCAAGGGGAGGGAGTTGAGAACACAAGGATTGGTGGTTTCCCTGTTATTTTGGGAGTCACTGTTACTGGAAGCAATGGACTTTTGAATTTTCTTTATTTTGTCTAGTAAAAAGGAGTTCATGTCATCGCAAAGTACCTGACTAGGCACAAAAGAAGGAGTGACACGCTGGGGTTAGATAGTTCTTTTACTATCTTAAAAACTTATTTTGAGCCATTGTCGGAGTCAAGTACCCTGTTCGTAAAGAAGGCTCTCTTGGCCTCCAGTATAGCCTTTTTATACTGATGGATATTAGTGGTGTAGTCAAGTTTATCTAGCGCCTTGTAGGTTTTCCTCCACTTCCGCTCGGCTTGGCGTACTAGGAGTTTAATATTTTTATGGATATTCATCTTAAACGAACTAGCCCACTGGTCACCCCCCTTTATCATATGTGGTGATTTTAACTTGAATCACCCACCGGACTGGCAATCAAGGCCAGACTTTACATACAAAGGAAGGAAGCCAAGGGTATTTAGCACACTACAAGAAATATGTACCACACACGGTTTAGGGGATTGTTGGCAAGCAAAACACCCCACAGAACTGGGTCATACATTTTTTTCCCACCCGCATAATAAATTGACAAGTTTAGACTACATACTGATCTCCAATACAATCTCATCAAAATGCTTAATAGAGAAACTTCCCCGAGTACTATCTGATCACAATCCTATGATGCTCAGTATGGATATAGAAAGGCCGGGCCATAGTCAGAATCGATGGACTTTTGAGAGGGCTTTACTTCTGAGCGAAGAGTATTGTCAATGTTTAAAAAAGTGGATCCCCGAGTTCCTAGAGGACAATATGGGGACCACTCCAATTGAAATTGTCTGGGACACCTTAAAGGCAGGAATAAGGGGAGAGACGCTAAGATTCTCCCTCAACCTTAACCGGGTAGCAAAAAAGGAAATGAAAACGCTGCAGGACAGACTAGTCAATACAGAGGAAGATCTGATGAGGGCAGTACAAGAGGGGCACAAAATAGAAGAAACACTGGTTAAGGTAGCTATCGCAAAAAATAAAGTGGCAGATATTTTTACCAAAAAAGAATTAGAAAAAGCTGTGGCGAATAAAAAATGCATATATGAACTTAGCGGAAAAAGTAGGGCACCATTTGGCGATACGAACAAGTCAAGAAACTATGGCAAACACAATTAAAGAAATTAATGATCCCAAAAAAGGTCTTACACAAAATAAATTAGAGATAAGAAATGCCTTTCATGATTACTATCAGGATCTGTACACGGACACTGATAACAATCAAAGTAAAATTGAACGGTACCTAGAACAGTCTAATATCCCACAACTATCTATGGAAGACCAAGAAAGTTTGGGAAAATTCCAGAATGGGTCGAAATTTTACTATCAATTAATAGCCTACCCCCGGGGAAAGCAACCGGGCTGGACGGGATCCCGTCGAATTCTATGCTAAATTTTATAAACCACTGAAGGGAATTATAACAACTTTAATGACGCATATTTTTACGGGGGGGAACCACCAGGCTCATGGGCTAGGGCAAAAATTGTAGTTTTCCCAAAAAAAAACAAAGACCCTGCACAACTGGGATCCTATCGCCCTATCATATTAATTGACTGCGACTCTAAAATATACTCGAAATTGCTGGCAACCAGACTGGTGCAACATAAACACAAAATCACCTCTCCACGCCAACACAGCTTCATTCCGGGCCGATCGACCACTGATCATGTTCAGAGGGTCATCACACTCTTCGACATTACAGAAGTGGCAGGAGACCCTATGGCCCTAATACTGTTAGATGCTGAGAAGGCCTTCGATAGGGTCTCCTGGCAATATCTGTGGACAGCAATGTCGAGGTGCGGTATCGGTAACCGATTCATTAAAGCCACCCGTATGTTATACACAAACCCTGAAGCGGTTGTCGCAATAAACGGAGAGATGACCGGGAGCATCAGAGATACCAGAGGGACAACACAGGGATGTCCGTGCTCTCCGTTATTATTCGCTATTTTCATTAATCCTTTCATTCTCCGACTAGAATCCAACTTGGCGATACCACCAATCAAAACTATTAATGGCAATACTAAGACTCTAGCCTATGCGGACGACATAGCAATAGTTACTGTAGATCCTAACGTAGCAGTGAAAGCAATGGAAGAAGATGCTAAACAATTCGGGGAGGTCTCAGGATACAAACTTAATCAGGGAAAAACCCAGATAGTTGTCAATAATACGATTACATACCATGATGATCGCGTAGTTACCAACGCCATATATTTAGGAGTAAACATAACATCAGACCTAGACAATCTGGTCAAAATTAACCTGGAACACCTCATAAACCAAACAAGCAAAAACCTCCAGAGAATTCCTAATCTCCATCTGACCTTAGTGGGAAAATGCAATGCTATCAAAATGCTATATCTCTCAAAATTTTTATATTTCTTTCGGACCATTTGTTTAGGGTTCACCTCACAAATATTTCAGGACATAGATAACTTATTCTCACAGTTTATATGGAATTATAAAAAACCACGTAGGGCACTCAAATATATTACACTCCCCAAAGAAAGTGGCGGGCTCTCACTACGGAATTTCAAAATATATTGGTGGGCCACGATCATACAGTAGAGCAATATACTACTGACCTTGTATAACCCTGCAGAATGCGAGGGAACGATCCCGACACACCACAGGGTTTAATATTAGGTAATGAAACAAAAGCACATCTCTGGCGACTAAGTTACAATTGCTACTACAAAAAAGTACAATTTAAAACCCTAGGGGGTGTATACTCAGCCTGGAACAATGTTCAAAAGCTTTTGGGTATTGGGAGATTTTCTTACTACACAACGTTAGTGGAAAATACCAATCTCCCAGAAACATTTAATGACGCGTGCATGCTAAGGTGGCAAAGGGCAGGGATCACCCAGTGTGGTAATTTTTACTCCAATATAGGATTCAAATAATTTGATGAACTGAAATCAGAATTTGGATTAGGCCAATCAGATTTCTTTACATTTCTACAAATAAGAGATTTCTTAATGAAGAAAGGGGGAGACCCAGCCAAATTTGGAAAAATTCACTTAATCGACACAATAATTCTTACTCGCAAAAGAAGAATTGGTGGTATATATAATAACCTCATATCCGCTCTACCAGATGATATTGCAAAATTTATAACAAATTGGCATGAAAAATTAGACGTGGTGGAAGACACCTGTGAGAAATCACTTAAGGCATCTCAACTATGGCTAATGTCGGCCAACCTTCAAGCCCAATATGATAAAACTTTATTCCAGTTATATTATACCCCGAACAAGATCGCCAAATGGGGGTCAGTCAGAGGTACAGAATGCCCTCGTTGTAAGCAGTACGAGGCAGATATCGTACACATATTCATAACATGTGTCACATTGGGTACAATACGTAGGGAAATCTCCACCTTTCTATCCAAAATATTTAACATAAAAATTGAAATCACGACGGCAGAATTAATACTTGGTCTAGATGGAGACACGTGACCAAAGGAAATTTAAGGGCTTATTTTTATTGCTGCTGCTGTATTCAGATTATGTTTGGCTACAGCATGGCTAGACCATAACCCTCCTGCTTTTGAACAATGGCGGGCCAGACTCTTGGCCACATATAATCTAGAAAAAGGCTATGTACCGAAAGAAAGGAAGAAAGAGACAAAAGGCAGGGCTGAAAATTTGGGACCCACTGACACGTTGGATACAGAATCCGGTTGGATAATTATATAATTTAGTTTGTTTGCAATTGTATCGAGAAAATGCATATCATGTTTACTATAATTTGGACACAAAAAATGTCATGTATCATGTACCATGTTTTATTTTCCAATTGTTGTTTTGCTTATGTATATACTCAAGCTTGGGGGGTACGGGGGTAGAGGTCATTTATAATAGTTCTAATTTCTACATATGGATTCTTATGTAAAATCAAGGAGGGGATAAAATGAAAATGCCTCAATAAAGATTAAAAAAAAGGAGTTTAATATTTTTTAGATCTTTATTAAACCATTTGGTGGCTTCATGCTGCCTTGGGCAAAAAGTTTTGGTCTGTAGAGGTGCATAAAGGTCGAAATCCTTCCTTTGCCATTCGTTGATCTCACTCTCCCGTTGTCAGGATTGCCTTCTAATACCGGCTGCTCCCTAGACAATGTTTCTACTAGTTTATTCACCTCAACCTGATTCCAGTTTCTAAAATTACTTTTTGAGTGCAAGGGATTAGAGTTCAGTGGGGGGGCAGGAAGTTTGAAACTGATCGTATAGTGATCAGACCAAGCGCAGGGTAATACTATCAGGTTAGTCAAGCTAACATTGATTGTCCACACTTGATCAAGAGTGTGGCCCTTGATGTGCATAGGGACATTGATATGTTGGGTAAGGTTTAGACCTACAAGAGACTCAGAGAGCTCTCCGGAAGATTTTCCCTCGTCAGTCTCATTGGCCCAGTAGTTCAGGTCACCTATAATCATGACTTTGTCATAGTCAGTAATTAAAGAAGCAATGTGATTAGCAAGAATCTTCGGAAAGTCAGGCATTGTTGCGGGGGGTCTGTATAATATCACAAAAATAAGCGTGCTACTGTGCAAAGTAAATTTGATTACAAGGAATCTACTGAAGGAATTATCAGGTGAGACAAGGCAGAGGCAGGAAGTTCTCTTTTTATAATATCAGCCACTCTTCTCCCACTCTTCCCTATCGGCCTTATGTACGTAGGATATATTAGTTACAGGGGAGGTCTGCCAAAATGTCCGGTGACGACTCCTCCGTGAGCCATGTCTCAGTAAGTAGCAGGCAGTCCGGTGCACTTGTGTCTAAGGTATTAAAAATTTCTAACTGGTGTTTGACCATAGAGCGGGTGTTAAGATACATAATATCGAGGTCTTTACCCAGGCTTCTGTCTGAGCCTAAAGAGGATGACATCGGACGACTCTCTGATCGTGCGCCCGGGAGTTGGATATCTTCAGCAGTCAGGGGCTTAGGGTTTAAAAGACCATAGGACTGTAGCTTTTGCTGTAAGTGATCCTCTATCATATAAAGTTTGTTAGGTGACATACGTAAAAGGCTAGATATAGAATAGATGTATTTTTGGGCAGGATGATGTGCCCCGTGTCCCGTACGGACGTGGACAGGCGCAGATGGGGGCCTTTGGCGCGCTGCCGGTGCGTCCGCTGCGCGCCCGCCCTAGCATTGACTAAAAAGAGTGCCCGAGCTCCTCCCACTTGGCCAGAAGTGCAAGTGAGCAGGGGGGTGTGTCTGCCTCCCTATGAACAAATGGTCAAGCCGCGTCAGACCAGAAAGGTGGAGACAAAAGAACGAGGCAGTGTCATCAGCATGTAGGCACAACAAGATACGGAAAGCAAACAAAGTTTAAAATACATTAATCAGCAAGATAAAAGACAGTTCTTGGCAGCCACTACGAGGTGAAAATACTGGCAAACAACAAGATTAGTGCTGGTTCAGAGCACAGGTTAAAAGAATGTAAAAAAAGTATTTTAGCACAGCAGCACTCGGTTGTCACGTTTCTAAGCGCGCCCGCCCCAGCATTAACTAACAAGCATTTACAATGCAATGGTTTCGCCTTTGGAAAAGTTAGAGTTATTGGCATTGTATATGCCAAAATTTGTATTTATGTTTTTGTTTCGAAAACAGATAAGTAAATGGCATTGTCATTTACATTGCCATTACCTTTTTTTTGCAGTCACTTGGCACTCTCTAGCACTCCCTAGCACTCTTTATGCACTCTGCATTTCATATGCACTCCCTATGCAGCACTCTGTATGCACTCTGTACTCTCTATGCACCCTGCACGCTCCACTTCCTATGCACTCCCTATGTACTCTGCACTTTTTATGCAGCACTCTGTATGCACTGTGCACTTTGTATGCACTCTGCACTTCCTATGCACTCTGCACTCCCTATGCACTCTGCACTCCCTATGCACTCTGCACTCCCTATGCAGCACTTTGCATAGAGAGTGCAGAGTGCATAGGGAGTGCATAGAGAGTGCCTAAAGAGTGCAGAGTGCACTCCCTATGCACTCTGCACTTCCTATGCACTCTGCACTCCCTATGCACTCTGCACTCCCTATGCACTCTGCACTCCCTATGCACTCTGCACTCCCTATGCACTCTGCACTCCCTATGCACTGCGCACTCTGCACTTCTTATGCACTCTGCACTCCAGTTATCAAAAATGCATAGGTTTGCCAGGTTTCCTTAGTTGACAGATGAGCTAGGGTCCTGAATCCACATCTAAGCACACTGCAAAAAAAGGGTCAGTTTTTTGTGGAAAAACGTGATGTTTCATGTTGCGTTTTGGAGGGTTTTCGGTTGCAGGCACTAGGCCTACCAACTCAAATGAGGTACCACTTATCGGGAGACTTGGGGGAACACATAGTAGGACAAGTGATATTACCAATTGACTCTGTTCCATTTCTGCCTTCCAAATGTAAGCTAATGTGTAAAAAAAAATATTTTGAAAAATGGCCTCTTATTTATACGCTTTTATGGGTACCCACAATTTCGGAGATGTGCAAATACAACTGCTTCTATCCCTTTTCTGAAATATATATACGTTTCATTGGTACCTATTTTTCTCTATATATATTTTATCAAATAAATTCCTACATACCTAGTACACAATGCAAGGCGCAGCTCAGTTATTGGCCCTGGGTACCTCGGCTTCTTGGTGAATCTACAAGTCCTATTTAGCCCCACAACCAGAAGGGTCCAGTGGATGTAACGGTATATCCCTTCAAATATCTACCATACTTAGAAGTTACAAATGTTGGCACAAATGGCTGCTTTTTTCAAACTCAATATCAATATTACAAAACTGTGCCGCGCGTACGCTGCTGCAGATTCCTCGCAGATTGTCAGTAAAGGCGGCTCTGACCAATCTTCACTGATATCCCTTCAAATATCTACCATACTTAGAAGTTACAAATTAAAATGTTGGCACAAATGGCTGCTTTTTTCAAACTCAATATCAATATTACAAAACTGTGCCGCGCGTACGCTGCTGCAGATTCCTCGCAGATTGTCAGTAAAGGCGGCTCTGACCAATCTTCACTGGCTCCCAGTGCGTAAGAGAGTCTTTTTTAAAGCAATGTGTATTGCCCATCAAGCTTTCTGGGATTCGGGTCCTCCAATCACCCGTGACCTAGTAAGCCAGTATCACCCAGGTAGAAATTTGCGCTCTAGTCAGGCCTTCATGGCAGCAGTCCCCAGAGTCAAAAGGTCTAGAACTGGCGGAAGGACGTACGCCTTCAACGCTGCCAAGATCTGGAACTCCCTCCCATTTCACCTGAGATCCAATCCTGATCTCGTTTCCTTCCGTAAACAATTAAAAACACACCTATTCAATTCTGTTTAACGTAACTCAGTTCTTTTCCCTCTTCTTCTGGTTCTCAACCTCTTTATCCTTCACTGGTTCCTTTTTTAGCGCTTGGACGCCTCAGGGCAGCAATCGCGCCGTTTATAAATTCACTTTCATTCATTCATTATTTTTATTTAAATCAATTGTTAGTTTCTATGGAAAGACCTTGAAGGTGCCACACAAATGACACTTTGCTGAATTTAGATTTTGGTCTACTTTTCAGAAAGGTATAGTTCTCCAGGATCCATTATTGCTTTCACACCCATTTCTACCACGAAGTGGAAAGAAGGTTGAAAGCACAAAACATAGTAAAAATGGGCTATGCCCCAGTAAAATTCCAATTTGGAGAAAATTTTGCTTTTCTGACAAAAGTCTGCTTGTTCCTGAAAGCTGAGAAGATGTGATTTAAGCACCACAAACCCTTTGTAGATACCTTTTGCAGAGAAAAAAACAGCTACTTTCATCAGCAGCACTCCACCCCCCGCCCCCAAAAAAAACCTATTAGATTTATTTTGGCCAATTTCTTGGATCTTTACAGTGGAATCCACCAACCCTGGGTACCTTTAGAATCCTTAAGACGTTGGAAAAAAAGGATTCAAATTTATCGTGGATACCTTATGTGGACAAAAAGTTAGAGGACTAAGAGCGAACTACCCCAAATAACCAAAAAAAGGCTTAGCATAGGAGGGGAATGGCCTAGCAGCGAAGGGGTTAGAGGATATGATCACCAAAAGAGGCTCAGCTGGTCTGCGTCAGGTCAATGACATTTTGCAGCATTTGGCGGCATAGTAACACTAGTGACTGGGTGTGGCTTCTTCCTGTGATTGCAGGCTTGAGAACATTAATGTTATTATTCACTTCAGAGAGGTTTTAAATAGCACTTAATACTAGACCTCATACCAACTTTAAAGAATTAGCCTGTAGAGAAGGCGGTTATGGCAAAAATGATTTCAAAAGGAAGATCTGCGTTTACTCGGTCTCTATGTGTTTTCTATACTTTGTTTCGATTTCAGAGATCTCCGTGGACGAAAATGTTAAGGGGCATCCATCACAGATTTGCCTCAGTGATGCCCGTCTTCAACCCATGGAATACGCAGTAATTTTCTAAAAAGGTTCCCTACACTGCTTTCTTAAACCAGGGTAGAATTTTCTAGAGACTGCTTCACCGTTCAAGCGAAAAATCAATGTGAGATATTCTTCTCCACTCAACTTGCTATTGTGCAGAAAGCCGCTCCCTCCTATACAGGAGATTAATACAGCAGGGCTATGGAAGTTGCATTATTTAATTTTTGCATTTCAAGGTCAGGCAACAAATCCCTCTTGCCTGGATAGAAGATTAAGAGCCTCCCACAAGCATGAGACCAAAGGGGCACTGAGCAGATACCTTATTCACCGAATCGGCAGCAACTGAGGGGATTTGAACGCAAACTTCTGGAAGTAGAGAAACAAAAAGAACTAACAAAAAACGTTAATAAAATCTGAAGGTAGCGCTAATATATTGCTTATGTCTTGTACGCTTGGCTGCCCAATGATTTACTTAAATCTTTGTGCTGCAAGGAAAAATAATTTGTGCAGGGAGCAAGCAGACTTGTGGGGATGCTGCCACAGGGAATCAGCGCAAGAAGCATCATCTGCTTCCGCTGGGAGACTCGCGCTGGGAGGGGATGGGGGTGTACAACACTGAAGGCTTTCTTTCACTAGTACACACTTTGTTGTACATACGAGAACAGCCATTCAACTCAATGGTCAATAAGAGAAATTATTTTTTTTTATTTCAAAGTATTTTATTAATTTTATAAACAGATACATTATAAAGGATTCTTTATATTTAATGGCCGACTTCTGAAACCCAGATAAACTGCTTTCTAGTGAGACGCTCCTTCGGGCAGCCTAGAGCATGAAAAACGCTTCACATTATCCCTCCAGAGATTGCTGGCATCACAAACTACCTGGAGAGGCAGAAGCTGACCTTTCATTTATCATGCACAAAGCCACCTCCAGCCACAGGAGTATGCAATGTACACGCCCTGAAGTAAAAGGGGGGGGGGGGGGTTGGTCAAGACTTCGCAGAGCCCTGCAGCGCCTGCTGTGGTACAACGAATTGGAGTTCGAGGACCGATAAACGTGTGAAGAAAGTCTCCATTTTGACAAATCTTCTACCTTAAGACGAACCAATAAAAACACGTGCGATTTAATTTCACCCACCTATCTGCCTTGAGAATTCGGATGCAAAGGCCCACACTGGAATGTATCCAGGACCACCTGAGGAGCGCTAGGGCCAGCAGTCTTTACATGTGATGCCGTGACATCTGGATGAAGCCGCTGCTCCTTTGGGAGTTCTCGGTGTGGGCAGTTGGATTCTCTCACCTCCACCCCTACGATGAAGGTAGGCTTTAACAAAGGGGTCTGCCTACAGCATCGAGCAAGAAGTGACACGCATGCTGAACAGGGCAGCTTCTACGGATTCATTCTACACACAAAAGACAGGTAATGGATTTCAAATGTGAAGTGCTTAGGGCCATTAGTCTCTTACTCCTACCATTACCATAAATAGACACCAGACAAGTCAAACTAAAAAAGAATCCCTAGAATACAAATTGTAAGAGCAAGGAAGAACAAACAGTGGAAAGGGAGAAACGAGCGGGCCCTGGGGGGGCCTGGAGCGGCCCGGGAGAGGTCCAGACGGAGCCGCTGTGTCCCGCCCGCCTCCAGGCTCAGCCTCCAGGAAAGAAGCGGGAGGGGGCGGGAAAGGGGGAGGAGAGAGCTGACGACGGCCGGCCGGGGCAGAAGGCGGGCATCAGAGAGAAGCGGGAGGGGGCGGGAAAGGGGGAGGAGAGAGCTGACGACGGCCGGCCGGAGCAGAAGACGGGCACCAGGAACAAGGTCCATTACCTGCTGGTCTGACTATGCATTTTACTTATGCACTCCTCTTAAAATGTCTTACCGAGACGTAGGTTATTTGAATTTGAAGAGTTTCTACATTCAGGTATAATTGAAAGAAAAAAATGTAAATCATTTTTTTCTTTTAAAAAAAGTAATCATTTCATGAGTCATAAGTCGGAAATATGTGCAGAATGTCTGGGTTAACTTTTGTCAAAGTACCAATGGCTTTAAACCAAGTACATATCAAAGTATGTGGCCCAAAGCAATCCTTGTAGAATGTTCCGATATTTCCTGATAGTATAAAGTGAAACCGCAAATACAGCGTAGTGCGGCAACTAAAAACTTTGCAACATTAGCAAAAAAATACGCATCAGAACACTTCACCACCGCCTTTTTTAAAGTCAAGATTAATGAAAGGGGCTATTTATAATGAGCGCTAGTTATTTCTCACGCAGTTTACTTTGGTAAAATAAAGTAAAGTCTCTTGAACTGCCAAAGTAATTCACTCAATCAACGCGCGTCAAACGGGGAAATGGAGCCGGGTCCTCTTTCGTGTTACCAGAGTCCTTGAGTCAGATGCCATACCCACAATACCCGGAAGAAGACTACACACAGTGGTAAAGTCAGTAAGGCCCCATTCCAAAACTCGCGAACCCACTCACAACGCATATTTCTTCCCCTTTTAATTCCAGCTGAAAACATTAACAGTTCACCTGACTCACCAAGCAACAATAACGCAGGCAGCGTCCGCCACCAGGAACCGCCCAGAGCCATGATAGTGTAGGGTGGCGTAGAGGTAGCTGCACGGAGTAAGCAGCGCGCCCGCGGTGTTGCAAAGATGTATAAGGGGGCAGTTGGTGAAGACTCTGCCGCCGCGCGCAGTCTGCTGTTACCCCTGCGGGTCGAGCTGTCAAGATGGGGCAAGCACAGGGGAGACCTCAGTTGCTCGGCCGCTGATCTATACCAGCGTTGTCGAATCATGTGAGCGTGACGTCACTGGAGGCACGTGAGAGCTGCTGAACCTTTTCCCGTATAATAGTTGATGAGGGACCGTGCGCAGCTCCTTGTGCGCATGTGGGTGGAGACAAGACAATTCGGTAAGGCTTTCAAAGTCCGCCCTTTGTTTCGATTTCCCTAATAGTTGCCTGACTCCGTGATGGACATTGCTTCTTCCACTCTTCTCCGCCCCCAATTTCGATATAAGTCGGGCGATGTTTTCCTTACGCTCTTTTCCGCATTCAACTGTAGGAAAACCGAGCCCAAGTGTAACGGCGGGAGGGGGGCGGGAGAGGACGAGGGAGGCGGGAGAGGGGCAGCTAGGAACAAATAAGGAGACCCGAGCAGCAAGGGAGGTGCCGGCAATGCCGGAACAGACTCGGGGGCGTTCCCGGCGTCGCGTGACGTCGGCAAAAGCCAAAGAATCTCGGGAACGCCCTCGTGTCTGGTCCGGCATTGATGGACAGGCCCCTCGTCCAATGGCTAGGCTCCATTTATGGAGCTAGCCAATGGGACGGGGGGCGTGTTCCAGAGTGCCTTACTGTACTCAATAGATTTCTCTGGAGGAGGAGCCTAACGGCTCCGCCCCCCAGCGAAACCTAAAAAGGCTGGCTGGCGCGGGAAGAGTGCCCGAGTTCCGCCCACTTGGCCGAAAGTGCAAGTGACCAGGGGAGTGTGTCTGCCTCCCTCTGAACAAACGGTCAAGCCGCATCAGACCGGAGAGGTGGAGACAAAAGAACAAGGCAGTGTCATCAGCATGTAAGTAAAACAAGATACGGAAAGCAATCGAAGTATAAAACACATTAATCAGAAAGATAAAAGACACTTCTTGGCAGCAACTGCGAGGTGAAAATAGTGGCAAACAACACGATTAGTGCCAGTTCAGAGCACAGGTTAAAACATGTAAAAAAAAGTATTTTAGCACAGCAGCACTCGGTACTCACCGATCTTCACCATCCAATCAAATTTTTTTTTTATATTTTACTTGTTGTCCTCCATTGTAACTGCCTTTTGTATTCAAAACTGCTCCCTCATTCTGCTGCAGCCTTTTCCACTGTTCTACTCCTGTTTGTCTCCAAAATGGTCAAAGTCTAAATTGTGAGCCATAGTTTTGTGTTTTGGGCCCATGAGAGTGCTAGAAAGAGTGGAATTGACGGGGACCTAGGTTTACCTAAAGTAGACATTACTTGGGTTGGCCAGAGAGGGGTAAAGTGGCATAATTTGCTGCCTTTGGTTGAAAGCATTGCAGATTGCCATCATCAAGACCTCATGATTGTGTACTGTGGTGGCAAGGAGGTAAATTGGTGTGCCAGTGGGCATGTTAGTAGTTGTGTGGGTATGTAACTGGTTGTGAGAGTGACTGTGTGGTTGAGTGAGTAGCTGTCCAGTGTCTGTGGTGGTGTTTCTCGATCTGTGAATGGGTGTGTAAGTGACTGTATGGGTGTGTGAGTATGTGCGCGAGTGGTTGTGTGGGTGTGTAGGTGATACTCTGAGTCTGGGAGTTGGTGTGTGTCTGACTGTGTGAGTAGTAATGTGGGTGTGTATGTGGTATTTGGGGATGGGAGTAGGTGTGTGTGTGTGTCTCTGAGTGGTGTGTGTGTGGCTGCATGGGTGTGTGAATGGGTGTCAGTTGTTTTGCTGTATGGGTGTATGAGTGGATGTGTAAGTGGCTGTAAAGGTTTGTGAGTGGGTGTGTAGGTGGCTGCATAAGTGTGTGAGTGGGTTTGTGAGTGAGTGTGTGAGTGGGTTTCCGGGTTTCTGAGACGATGTGGAAGCCACTGTATGGTTTTTGAGTGGGTGTGTCAGTGGGTGTATGAATGTGTTAGGGCATATGAATGTCTGTGTAGGTTTGTGAGAGTATATGAATGTGTTTTTTAATTGTGGTCCAAGTCCACAGATCCACTGTGGATTCACATGAGTGAGTATCTGTATGGCGTGTGAGTAGATTTCTGGGTCTATGAGTGGGTGTGTGAGTGGGCATGTGAGTGTGTGATGGGGAGAGTATGAGTTGATATGTAAGTGGAGTGTAGGTCTCTAAGTGGTATGGGAATAGATGGGTGAGTGGTTTTGCTGTAGGGTGTGTGAGTGAGTCTGCAAATGGCTCTATGGGTCTGTGAGTGGGTGTGCAATTGGCTACATTGAAGTGCATCTGGTGGTGTGAGTGGCTGTGTTAGTGTTTGTGTTGGTCTATGGGTGGGTGTGTGAGTGATTCTCTGGGTCTCTGAGTGGATGTATCTGTGAATGTATGGGTATGTGAGAAGGTATATAAGTGACTGTGTGAGTGAGTGAGTGGGTGTATGGATGTGTGAATGGGTCTGTACATGTGTTTTTTTTTAATTGGGCCAGTGCCACATATCCACTGCAGATTCAGACGGGGCCATGCTGAGCACCACAGTGGATCTGCGATCCTTGTGCCTGCAAAAAAATGATTCCACAATTTCTTACCCATGAGGAATCCCCCACTGATCCCTCCATGCATCTCTTGGGATCAGGATGCCTCTATACTGACCCCTTAAATCCAATTTCTACTTTATTTTCACCCCCAGGAACTGTGTCCTGATTTACAAAATAGCAGCTGAAATTTTTCTTTCATATTGCCGGCGGCCAATCTCAGCATTGTTGTTAGCGTGTGGATCCATGACAGTGGATCTGTGGTGGATCAGCATCTCTAGAGATACATAAATCTTTTTTCTTTCATAACTCCAAAACTACTGAATATATTTACACCAAAATCTAGCTTTCTACCAAATTTGTTGTAATACCGTTAAGTCGTTTGGGCTGTAGTCGTGTCTAAAATCCCTATGGATACAACTGCACTGATTAACACCCCAGTCTAAAGCACTCAACTGTATGCCAGTACACTCACTGCCAATCCACTCTATGCTATTCCACTCTACACCACTCCACTCTACGCCCCTCCATTGTACTCAACACCAGCATATGCCACTGCACTGTACAAAAATCCATGGTATGCTAATATAATTCCTAACACTACATTCTATCCCATTCACCTAGAATCCACTCCACTGTATGTGACAGCACTCTACATTTCTACAGTTAACCCTATTCTACTATATGACACTGTACTCTATGCTACTCCACTATATGTCACTCAACTCTATGCCTCAAGACTTAACAAGACTAAAGTTAATGTTATTCCATTCAAGACTACTCCGCTATACCCTAACTCACTGTATGGCACTCTGCTCTGTGGTACTCCACTATATGCCACTGTACTGAACCCTATTACACTCTATCTCACTACAGTGTATGCTATTCTGGTTGCCTGTTTCTGTAATGTTCGGTCTTTCCAAGTACAAGCGCTTAGAGACCTATTGGTGATAACGCGCTATATAAATTGAATAAATAAAATAAAATAAAATATTCTGCCCTGTGCCACCCTAGTGTATGCAACTCCAATATATGCCACTCCGCTCTACGCTATTTGACTTTCTGGCACTACACTGAACTACACTCTACTCTGCGCAGGTCCACTGTACACCACTCAACTGAATGTGGCTCCACTGCATGTTACTCTACTTTACCCCACTCCTGTCTATGCTATTCCACTTCATGCCACACCACTTTACCGCACTGCACTGTATCCCACTGCACTGAATGCTATTCCAGTATACAATATTCCATATAGGCCCCTACACTGTACAACACGCCAGTGTATACCACTGCACTGTACACCACTACATTCTGTGCCCATCTAGTATAAGCTCTTCCTTTTTACATTTCTCCGCTGTATGCCACTCCACTGATTGCCACTCTACTTTATTCAACTCGACTCTACACCAGTCCACTATATGCCACTCCACTTTATGCCACTCCGCTGAATACCATTTCAGTGTACTCCAGTCTAGTCAACCTCATTTTACTCTACTCATCATGTACCCCAATGCACTTTAGAACATTATCCTCAACTATATTGTACGATGCTCCATTTAATGACACTCCACCTGACAACAGTAAACAGTAAACTGTCTGATTGTTAAAAAATGTAAATTAAATTATAAAAAACATTGAATTCCAGGAAAAAAACAAAGGTTAAAGCTAAGTTATAGTCAGAAAAACATCACGTATTTGTGGGCTCCAAATCTAACAAACTACAGTAACATTTAAAATTCTACACTTGTAGTGATCTATTAAATGCAAGACTCATGCACCACTTAAGCACTCATTTATCTATTATTTGTGGCTAACCCAGCTTAAACTACACAAATAATAGAAAGTCAAAAGTCATAGTTATCTCTCACATTTATCATTTATGCACCACTTCCAAATTATATACTCACTACTCATATTTATACTTGAGCGCCACCTTCGAATGAATATAACTCATGTACCTCCATACACAGTTGTGTTACCTTACTTGCCATGCAGGATTAACTTTAACTGACTTCTTCCCCATGCACAAGCTATACCCTTTCATGTCATATACGTTGTAGTATGTGAAATCATTGCTTTATTAACAACACTGAAGACATCTGAAATTACATGATTTGCCAGAACACAGTGCATGGTACAAGCGCGAGTTATAGCTAATTTAGAGTAGCGAGTGAGGTGACAAGACTATGATGTATGGAAGTGCACCAGATATATTAATTTGAAGGTAATGCATAAATGATAAATGAAAGAGGTAACTATAACTTTAGAATTTCTAGTGCTTGTGCAGTTTAAGTTGTCGTTCATCACAGCTGTCATCAGTTGGATTGTCATCAGTGATGTCATTGGTGATGTAATATGTGAGGATATAAGCAGTGCATTGTGGGTTAGTAGGTTATGGTTAACTGAAGTAACTGTAACTGCTGAACTTCACTGGTTTTGTATGAATGAAATCTGAGCCTAACTATACCGTCCCTGGAACCTTTAATGTTTTCAGTGAATTGTTAAGGTTTTCTAAATTATATTTCCAAACTTTAAAGTCACTGTAACCTTTATTTTTTTGTGAATTTATACATTTTTTAATGTTATTTTCTAAATATAATGTCCCTGTAAAGCTTCTTTTTTACAGTGAATCTTGAAGGTTTTTCAAATTTTATTTCCTAACTGTACCCTGTAAACTTTGACAGTGTGTGTGAGTGGCTGTATAAGTCATAAAGTAGGTGTGTGAGTGGTTATATTTGTGTGTATGTGTGAGAGTGGTTTTGTGGGTGTGAGTGGCTCGATGGGTATGTAAGTTGGAGTGTGAGTAAGTGTATGTGTCTGTGACTGTGTATTTGAGTGGCTGTATGGGTATGTGAGTAGCATACTACTAAAGTAGATGGGGTGGAACCAAATGGATAGGTCATTCGGAAGTGTTGCATGTTTGTAGTCATTGAAAAGGAGAACAATGGGTTCTGCTCTCACCAAGACTGTCCAAGAAAGAACTCATTTGTCCCAGTCATTACGGATTGTGCTCTAATAGATCAATGATGCATTCACCTTTTCCAAAAATTTCAGATAATTTTTCTATGTAGCATTGCAGAGAAAACACTTGCTTTGCCTTCACGAAGGTCAGGAAGGTAAGCTATTTTGTCCTTTACAAAATAGGGGCTTCAACTTGGGCATCTGATAAGTTTATATTAACAGGTACTTCCCATTGAGGTTGAAATATTGTGAAATGAGCATCAGGGCCAGAAAGGAATAGCAGCTGCCCATTTATCCAACATGAGTTCACATTTCTGCAGAAAAACGTCTATGCAGCTGGAGTAGTTTGTACTGGTTAATTAGTGCTAACTCATTTAGTAAATGCCAGATATATATTTTACCATATAACTGCCTACTGGATAACAAGAAAATGTGTCCAGCATTCTTCTTCATCCAGAAATCTGTGAACACATGAACCCTTCTATAAAGAAGAAAATGACACTAATAAGAGGTAAATCTCTAGCAAACATGAGTACTTTCTCTTAACTATATGAAGCAAGGGCTTCTTTGTTTGGTCGAGATGTCCTCATTTTCTTGGGCTTCAAGAAGACAGCATCATTTCCTTCTGTGTCAAAAAACAGATGTCCCCTGAAAAGTTTTCTTTTTAATTTTCTTATTTTTGATAATTTTACCCAAACAGTTGCAATACATTTTTTTTTAAAGTCTAAAAACATATATGCACATATTTTAATTAATGTTTGTGATTAGTAGTTTACTAATTTTATATATAAAGTGAGATTTTCATAACCAATTTTATGGTTCAACACTGTTTAATGCTCTTTCTCATAATCGCAAATATGTTGACTTTTATGAATATATTGGGGTTTTCTCAATATGGAAAAAAGCAATTTCATTGGACAAGTCATTATTTATTATTCTAGAAAGGCAGTCCCCACCCAGTTTTCTTTTCTTGACACTTTCCAGTGCTCAGATCGAAGGTTCTTATTGCAGCACCTCTCTTTTCCAATACTAGAAATTCATTTAGCAGTTTTTTGGATTTCTGATTTAAAAACAAAATGCCATCAGGTGGCAGGGATGAGCAAGATCCATATCCTGATTAGGAAAATTCTTCTGAAAAGGAACCCGAGCAAAGCACTAGTCTATCGCATGGCAATTTTTTACGATCCCCTCTGGGGGAAAAAATGGTGGCAGAGCCTGTGAAGTGCTCTTTGTGTGAGAACACATTCTCCATGGGTACATCCAAGAAATTCTTCTGCGGTACAACAAGTATGCGGTCCCAACTGAAGACCTACCATAACAGCAAATTGACCAGAGCCCAAATGCAGTGCAGTGTAGCAGACGCA
The DNA here is from genome assembly GCF_964263255.1 of Lissotriton vulgaris. NCBI lineage: Eukaryota > Metazoa > Chordata > Amphibia > Caudata > Salamandridae > Lissotriton > Lissotriton vulgaris. The sequence goes on along the minus strand of NC_141691.1, from coordinate 1,509,890,258 downwards.
TCAACATCAGGTGCAACATCATCTGTGCCAGGCGACACTGTACCTACTGAGGTTGAGCAATGTCTTCCTATGAAGTCCCCAGAGCACCTAAGAAATGAGCCATTTTGTTTAGACTGTAAAAAAGTCCTCACTGTGGGGGAACAATCAGTTGCTGCAGTTCTGGAGGCAACAAAACACCACAAGTGTTATTTTTTTTTTAATGTTCAATGACAAGTGTATCCCCAGTTTTGAGTTTTTCCAAGATAATTATTTTTCCAGTTGCCATTTTATTTCTAAAAAAATACAAAATGTTAAAAAACTTCAAAAAATATCAAAAAAAATTACAAAGTTTCTGGTTAGAAGAACTTTTCCTGTTTTAAAAAACGAAAAACTTTATGTATGTGTATGTATAAGAAAGATATAAGTGAATGAGTGTCTGTATTAGAGGGTGAGTGGTAGCATGATTGAGTAATTAGATGTTTAAGTGGTTGAGTGAGCGAGTGCAAGGGTGAGTAAGTGGGTGTGTCAGTGGCTGTATGGGTTTCCAAATGAGTGTGTGAGTGTTGGTATGGGTAAGTGAATGACTGCCTGAGTGGCTGTATTGGTGAATGAGTGGGTGTGTGAGAGGGTGTATGGGTATCTGGATGGTTGTCTGAGTGGCTTTATGGGTTGTGAATGAGTGCTTGAGTGGTTGTATGGGTAAGTGACTGGGTGTGTAAGTTGCTGTAAGGGTGACAGTGGTTGTGTGAGTGGCTGTATGAGTCGGTGACTCAGTCTGTAAGTGTCTGTATGGGTGAGTGCCTGATTTTAGATTTTTCCTAAATGGGATACTGTCCTAAATGAAGAGAGTATATACTTCTTAACTGATTGTACTCTCTGACACAACTTGCATTGGCACTAATTTTCCTGCCATCAAAATCCACCAAAAAGAAAGTGGACAATTTGCTAACTATATAAAACTCTACATATGACATACCTTCTTCAAATACAGTACTATTAATATCAAAAAAGCTGTGTCTACACTTAAACCTTGTGATTTATGGATAGTTGCAGCATATGCTATATAGAGTGGGAACAACTGCTCCCTGATGCATAAGTCCTTTACAAGCAAAAAATGTACAACACATCAGTCAATCAAAGTTCATGCCATCAATGTAATTACACTTTTTTGGCTACGTATTCAACCTCATCCCTACTTGGAAAATTAATTAAATCCATTACTTTACCCACTGCAGCATTTACTAATCCTTCCTCGACATTTAAATTAAGTAGCAACATTACTCTGGACTTTTTGCATATGCATAAACACTACTCTAATCATACAGTCCTTTATACAGATTTCTCCACAGAATCCAATTGTGCCTGTAGTTTTCCAGTAAGTAGTACTGTCACCCCCTGGAGTTCCATTTTGTTGATTGCTGAAATGTCCCAAAATTTGATCTTTCTCAAGTTCTAGTAATTCTTGGTTAAAGTGGAGCACTATTCAACTGTCTATGCATTTCTCTTCTTCAATGAAATTGAACATTAGCTGTGCTGCTGCGTTCTTAGAGGAAAATAAGATGACTTTCTAAGGGACTTTCCCCTCCTTTGTCAGAACTCCTACTCTAACGTCTTTCAGAATATTTCCGTATTCCACATTTAGATACTTGATGCATATTTTTAAGTAGTACTTTGTATTGGATGTTTAGCCAAATGTTTACATTATCTATACCAAAAAATTCGGAGTTTTATCATGCAGAAGTGTCTTGAAAGCAGGCTGTCCTTTGACGGGGTAAGTTGAAGTAGGTCACTAAAGACAATGAAATACTTTCCTCCAAACAGCACATCATACTCTGTTATTAAAATCTGTTCACAATGTATGAAGGCAAGCATTAAGTTTGAGACCATGCTCAACTCATCAATGATTAAAAGCTGCCTTTTATTCAGTACTATTATGAATTCATGTCAAGCTTCAACAGATAGCTTCTGGTATTCCAGTGTATTGTCATGTTCAAAAGGTAGCATAAGTTGTCAATGCAAATTAATTCCTTTAATGTTGTTTGCAGCTAACCCAGTTGGTGCTATTACTACACACAATACATTTTATTATGTAGTCATCTGTTGGTAAGCAGTGAGAACGTTAATGAAAAAGCTTTTCCCAGGGCCAGCTTGACCGCTGATGTATAATATTATTGGCCCAATGATGAGTATTATTTACATTCTTTCTTCTCTTGGAGGAATCCATGCTCTATTTTCTCTTTTACCTCCATATTTCTTCATTCAGATGTCCAACAAACTCTTGCAAATCAACACATTCCTACCTTACTTGTTCAATTACAATTACAATTTTTACCTCAATAATGGCTATTGCTGCTTCAATAATTGGTTGTTCAAGAGAATATTGACTCAGTGGTCCAGAACTTTGGCTGCTTTATTAGCTTTCCATAGCTATCTCACCAGCAAGTGTGTCTTTCCGTTCATGTCATCATTTAACATTTGCAAATTGTATTAAAAGGCTGAAAACTGAATACTGTCTTTCACAGTGATGGAAAACCTTCATAGTAGTCATAGTCTCCGAGTAATTTCGATTCAGCACACCAAGGCTTGAAGAGTTGTAGAAGTACCAAAAAGGAAAAATCTTTTTTGTCTGGAGTTTGGCTACAAAGCTTTTTGTGGTTAAATAGATTTCTTTTTGCGTATCTGACCAAACAACTGTCACATCCAACCACTGCATTTGTCCCTTCATCTATGTTTTATGTTGAATTGCTTCTAAATTTGAAGTGAAGTGTTGTAGTACTCCATAAAGGTACATGTTTTCTAGATGTGGACTCCTTTTTGGATACTGTACTTTCCTGGTCGAACTCTGCTAGGTACAACATTTTCGGGAAAGACTTCTACACTCTATTTTGTGTACTTGCAAGCCTAGACATACCTAAATATTTCCCCTTAGCTTTCAGAGCAAACCGGCCATGCTCAATTGAACACAGCACTAATAGGAGCCTATCTGTCTATGGGAAAGTATTTTCAGGCTGAAGCTGTACAATTTGTTGGTTGGAGTCTTTTGTCCTGAAATCTCCTACCACATCTCTTTCATCTCTGCCTTCTCTAGTTTTTCAATATATGAAGGGGCGAATTGAGCACCAGTGATGTCATTGTTTGCAACAAACTGTATATCCACATTTGCATTCCACATTCCACATTTTCAGAATCAAAGGATTACAGTCATTAATATTCTTGGAGGCCTTTGTTCTTCTAAGGTTGTATGTATTTTTCGGTTACATTTGGTGACAGAGTATGTCTGACTGCAGATAAGAAGCTGTTCCCTCTTCCTGGGAAAATGACAAGTTGTGGAAATCCAAACTGACATCTTGTATAACATTTTTCTTTGCATCTGTATTTTCGATGACAGTTCTTCTCACATGTATGTGTTGGAAAAGCAAACTTTTTTGTCTCAGACCCTTTTCAGCACTCTCTTTCTGAATGGCACGTCATACACTGTTTTATGAAAGAGAGTACAGATTCATCACTGTCTGTTCTCAATTTCAGTGTATCTTATATCCATATCAGAATGTGTATATGAGGAGCACCTCTGGCTTGGTACTCTTTATGCCAAAAGAAATCAGTTACTTTACCCAAAGGAGGGTTTGTTTTAATGCAGAGGAAAGACAGCATGCCTTGTAATCTGTGGTTATATTATCTACAAACATTTGCAGGATCCAAAGAGCAACTGTCTCTTGCTGTCTTGACATTGATGCCCTCAATGCTTGAGTTGGATTCTCTTAAAAATTCAATTCTTCTTAAATTCTTTAGCTCACTCAACCACCCCAGTTCAGACATGGCCGTATGCAAATCAGTCTGACCCTGTGCCTCATGGGAACAGTACAGCCCGAACTGCCAAGCCATGTCTTCCCTGAACCGGAAACAAGCATCCTGGGACACGTTTCGGATTCATAATCCTCATCAGCCAGGCTATCTTGAATCCAGTTGCTAAGTGAGCAAGGGACTCACGTCTGAGCATACCCTGCCAATTTAGGGCGAACAAAGCGATACAAAAGGGGATGGACGGAGCATTTGAGCAAATTGAACACTCACCCCCAGTCAACTGATCTGGGTTTTATCCATCACCATTCTTTAGCTCACTCAGCCACCCCAGTTCAGACATGGCCATATGCAATTCAGTCTGACCCTGTGCCTCATGGGAACAGTCCAGCCCGAACTGCCAAGCCATGTCTTCCCTGGACCAGAAAAAAGCATCCTGGGACCGGTTTTGGATTCATAATCCTCATCAGCCAGGCTATCTTGAATCCAGTGGCCAAGTGAGCAAGGGACTCATGTCTGAGCATACCCTGCCAACTTAGGGTGAACAAAGCGATACAAAAGGGGATGATGGACGGAGCGTTTGAGCAAATCAAACACTCACCCCCAGTCAACTGATCTGGATTTAATCCATCACCATTCTTTAGCTCAAAGTCAAAGTCAAAAGAAACTTTATTTCGATTGAATTTTCAATCATAAAAGTACATTATAGAAAAATATTTACAGCAATTTATAAAAAGTTTTCATTTGAGCATTATTGACTGGAAGATACATAAAACAATGAATTAATCATTAAAATCGTCTATACAATGTCACACTGTACAGCAATAAAATAACAAGTTGTTCACATGATCACAATAAAGTCTTACGATGCAGTAACCAATAGCTGAGAATGAATTTTCAGACATGCCTTAAGGAAGCAAGCTATAGATTTGGCAACAAACGGGGTATCTAAGAACTGAAGTGCCAAAAGAGCAGGTCTGCATCTTCTCAGACCTAATTGTCGGAGAAGTGGGACCAGCCAGGGTTTACGCGGGGTCACGTAAAAGCTACAAAATAAAGTTACATGCAAGGTAGACCGGGAAGAACAGCCATCACACGGACAACTAGCTAGTTCACGTGACCAGTCGGAGGGCTCAGGGAACGAAACAAGACGGTAAAATGAATCAAACCGAAATCTAGATAAAACATATCTATCATAATTTGACAGGTAAAAAGACAGATAAGGTTGTATGCCATAGGAGGATTGTATCGTCATTAAATGAGTGTTTGATTGTTTGCCAATTTCAGAACACATACGTAGGTCTCTTAAATGGGCGACACACAGATTCTTCAAGGTTTTTCTTGGTATAGCCGTTAATGAGACAGGGTCAGTGAAAAATGCTGGACAATTCAGATCATTCAGAAATTTAAAAACATATAATAGCCAGGGAATCTTTTTCCAGTAGGTCAATGTAAGGCAATCAGTTATTAGTGACCTAGTAAGGAGACATTGCTCCTGAGTCCATATACGATGCCAAAGGAGGATCGGTTGGTATCTAATGGTGTCAGATAGATACTCCCAACCGAGCTCAATATGGGTACCGTAGTTAGGAGCACTTCGGGGGAGGGCTAATATATATTTCAAGAAATCGTTTTCAATTATTTGAAGCTCAGTAGCGGGCGTGTAGCCCCATACACCCGCTCCATAAGTAGCCACACTCAAACATTTGGCTTGGTAGATTTTCAAAATCACGGCGGGGGCGGGCTTGCCCAGCTTCCTTGAAAAAGAAGTCAGCGCCAATGTTGTGCGCTGAAACTGCAATTTCTTGCTGGAGGTGGCAGGTTTCCAGGACAAATGATTGTCGATAAGGATCCCTAAATAAGGATATGTTTTAGCAGTTTCTAACCTAGTGTTTTCGATATAAAGAGGTTTGCATTTCTGGGCTTTCTTGCCAATATGCATAACAAAAGTCTTGGATTTATTTACTCTGAGTCCAAGAGAGAGCATGTATTGGCAGTACTTGTACAGTTGGAGCTGGAGCTGATTAGGTGTTCTTGCTAAAATGACGGAATCGTCAGCATATAGTAGTGCGGGGATTGGCCGGGTGTTTATGCAGGGGAGGTCTTTGTTATCTACCAGCATCGCTTGTTCCAATCCGTTTGTATAGATATTAAATAAAAATGGAGCAAGGACGCACCCCTGTCTGACGCCTTTTGCAATGCCAAATGATTCCGAAAGCTCTCCATTGATGCCATACCTCACACATGCTTTTGCATCCGAGTATAGCTCTCGAAGAAATTTCAGGAGTGCAGGATCTACGCCCAAGTTACTCAAGATCTCCCACAACTTGGAATGGATTACGCAGTCAAATGCGGAGCTTAGGTCCACATAGACCAGGTAAAGGTTACCGCCTTTGGCCCAAGCATATTTGCCCATGAGCAATGTCAGGTTAAGGGCCTGTTCTACAGTGCCCAATCCCTCCTGGAAACCGAACTGTAGGTCTGTTATGATCTTATTCTCTGTGGCCCAGTCCTGGAGACGTTCCAAAATTAGTCTCCCAGCGACCTTGCCCAGAGAATCCAAGAGGGAAATGGGTCTGTAGCAGGCTGGATTTTCACGTTTTCCCTTTTTGAAAATGGGTAGAAGCACAGAAGTAGACCAAGAGTCGATAAGGCCAATCTGTGAAGCTGCAGACATAACTTGCATAACAATTGGGGACCATAGGTCTAGGTTACTCACAAAGATGTCAAGTGGGACACCGTCAGGGCCGGGAGCTTTCCCGGTCTTTGAGGAAGTCAACGCAGCAGTCACCTCCACAAGATAGAAGTGGAGGTCAATGGGATAAGTGTTAACCCTTGTGAGGACTGCCTCCCCGATTCTGGAGGCCTCAGTTGTTGAAGTGGAGTCCCCAAAAATCTGTGAGTAGTGAGCTACCCATTTTTCGGCAGGTACTGCCACATCTAGGTGGCGAACAGCAGTCGCATCCGCTAAAAAAGGGGCCTTAACTGTTCGCCAAAACAGAGTACTGTCCTGACTTAATGTGCTCTGGTGCAGTTGGGCCCAGAGGTTGTTTTTTATTTCCCGTTTGCGGGTTTTTTGGGCCAACTTGTAATTCCTTCTAAATAAGGCTATTAAGGACGTGTCCCTGTCTTGGCTATGTAGAGCACGTTTTAGTGCGCAAAGGGCTTTGCGGCAGTGGGAATCAAACCACCCCCTGGAGTCCTTATCATGAGTCTTAAGTTGGCGAGTAAGCTCCTGCCGAATAGCTTCTAAGATTTTAACGAAACTGGAGAGGATCAACTGGGGAGATGAGGTCTCCTCTAAACAGTTGTATATTAGGGGAAGGGTTTTTTGGATAATCTTGCTGGTAACCTCGGAGGGGTTGATCTTTGACCATTTTACAGTATAGCCGTTGGTTTTACTCATCTCCAAGGAATGCTGCGTTAGGAGACTAGTCTTAGAATGAGCTGGGGAGGCTGAGTTAAATATTATGGTAATACTATTGGAGTAATGATCACTGGAGGGATCAGTGCCGGTTATAAAGTTTTTCAATCGATTATTTAGAGATTGTGAACACAGAATAAAATCAATGATAGTGGAAAGACCTCTACCATGAAAGGTCGGCTTGAATTCGACAACAGGACTCACTGATTCATTCGCAAATTCAAGTTCTAGTGCAAAAAGACTGTTATTTAAGGTAGTCCCAATACTGGAGTGAGCAAAGTGGGCAATGGGGACATCATGCTCGTCTTGGAGCCCGCAGATACCTTTTTTATAGTTGTTACATAGGTAAACATTAAAATCCCCACCCCACACAACATGACATTGTAGCTGCGGGTTCTTAGCTTTCTGGTCATGCAAATATGATGTCGTTTCTAACAGAGATTTTACACAGTCGGCGGGTGTAGAGTTATTGTACATGTTGATGAAATAGTAACAGGAGCTTTTGTCGGGGACTAGCTTAAGGATTTGGAGAATTGAAGATACTGAGGGAACTTCAATGGTCGTAAATGGAATTTGATTGGAGATATAGATAGCTAAACCACCCTTAGGTCTTCCGTGTGTAGACGGGCTGGCGGGAAAATGAAAAGTTTTAAAGCCCTGAATGTGAATAGGGTCAATAGCCCAGGTTTCCTGGAGACAGATTAACTTATGCCTATTAACCAAGTCGAACCAAGACTGGAGATGAGTCTTGGATCTGAGGCCTGCTACATTCCAAAAGAGGACTGTAAGATCCCAGGTTGGTGGTAAGATTGAATTTGAGGTCTGTAGATCAGCAGAAGGAGGTGAAGAATGGGACTGGGCGATTGGGACAAGGGGGGAGGGGATTAGTTTTGATTCACAGAAGGTTAGGGTGATATGTTGTTGACTCGTGTGTGACTCCTCGGGGATGGTTGACTGAACGTGGCAGGAATCTTGATATATAGGGGATGTCGACTGAGAGTATGGAGTTAACAGGGGAGTGCAAGGCTCAGTATGGGTGCCAGACAGAGAAGGCGGGGTGGAACCAGCCATCCAAGTTTTCTTGGAAATATGTTTGTAGTGAATCGGTACATTATTGGTGGCATTGCCTTTGATGAATGGGATTGATGGTCAGTCTACCATATCCAAACAATCGTATCTGTTGGATAGCGGTGGGCCTCTCCAGTTAGTAAAGTGACCAGGTGGTGGATTGCTAAAACCGTGACCTGTCCAATGGCCTTGATCTCTATTTCCACCCCAGTTCCCCACTCTTGTCCAGCTCCACGGGGGACCGGCATTGTGTCGTGGAGTCGGAGGGTAAAAATATGACAGATTGTGGGTGGCGATCCCTTCAGTGGAAGTATGGTCTCCCCAGGAGCAGATATGTTCAACTGTATTAGGATCGGCGAAATTCACAATGACGCAGTCACCCTGGATGTTTTTGGGTTCATTGCCTAGCCAGGGCACTCTGCGCACAGTGGTAACTCTGTTGTCCAAAAAGGTTGGTAAAGGTCTGTTATTGGACAACCAGTATATAACTTTGTTTTTTAATGACCAAACTGGTTCGTCCTGATTTGGGGGGAGTTCCGGGACACCTGTCATTATTACTACATAGGGGAATGCCTCAGGTGGAAGATGGATAGGATGGCCCCTTCTCTTTCGATTTCTCGGGATGGTGTTAAATCCAACAGAGTTTTTGGGATGGGTAGGGGCAGGGGTAGGAAGGGCAGGGGTAGGGGGGACAGGAAGAGGTTTTGGTTGGGTAGATGACAGTGACTTAGAGTTGTTTGAAGATTGGGTCGGAATGGGATTAGATGATTTGGGAGGTGCTTGTGGCTTGGTTATAGGTGCTAGTGGCTGTTTTTGGATGGGTTTCTGTGGGACCTTTTGTTTGGTAGTGTGGGGATTCGGTGCAGTCGTACCAGGCTTAGATGTGTTTGTATTATGAGTAATGGGCCTTCCTTGAGCCAAGTTGGAATCTTTGTTGTTACCCTTACTTGAGTTCAGGGCTAAGGACAATTGGGTTGGTTGGGAGTAGACCAGGTGCAGTGCCTTTTCTATGGGCTCTAAATAGGACTTAATTAGGTCTCCAATTTTACTAAGCAGTAGACTATCGTTACTACAGGTGTTAGTTGTTAAATTACCATTGTCAGCCATACCACCCTCACTGTCATAGCTACTCGAGCTGGTACAACTAACATTCAAGTTATCTGTGGTAAGATCCGCTGTGTGTACAAAAGACGGGGAGGGAGGTTGGTGAGGAGTTATGGCAAGATTAATGGTTTGTGGGGGGGGATGAGAAGCGGAAGGGCTTGCAGGGATAGTTGTGGGGGGGGAGTTAGTAGTATGATGAGACTTAGTAGTTTCCCTCTTCTTCTTTTTTTTGGGGATTGCACCTTCGCGTGCACCCCTAGCTGTAGTTGGGGAAGGGGCAACATCAGTTTGGGTAGCAAAAATGACTGGGGATTTTTCAAGTGAAAGATGGGATTCGGGAAGATCTAAGGATGCAGATAGGTCCACTGTGCAGGGGACAGTATGCATCTCTGCGTGCACTGTCAAGGGAGGGGGTAACTCAACAGGATGCTGGGGAGTTTTTGCAGTGGCCAGTAAGCCCATAGATGAGCGTCTGGCGATAGCCAGGTCCTGTGAGACTCTCCGTTCCAATAGGGTAATGCCCTGCTCAATGGCCTCATTGGCTTTAGTTATGAATTGGTCTATTGGCCCAATAACCTCAGCAGCAGCCTGGGCCTGTTTCTTAACTGTATTCCTGGTGGTTCTCGGAGACATGATGCAATGTAGTTCGTTGCGATATAGAGGTACTGTAAAGTCTAAATGCGAACTACAAGGGCTTATTTAGAAATACACACAGTAACAGCAAAGATAAAAGGGTAAAAGGCAGACGTAAATAGGGTGGCCCAGTCCAGTCTTGCCCGGTCTTGAACGGGCTTAAACGGGCCCGCCCTTGGCCCGGGCTTCGCCCCGCGCGCGTCCCGCGTTGCGGGGAGGACTGTTCGAGTTAATGTGTCCGTGCAGGGGGCGTGGCCGCCGGGGGAAGAGGCACCAGCTGTGAGGTGTAAAGGCTGCTGGTCCTCGCAGTCCCCCGGTGAAGGCGGCAGGTAGTTGAAGGTCAAGCGCACGCTGGGAGCGTGCAGGCTGTCCGCCGAATGCGGAGAAGCTCCCACCAGCGGCGCGACCTCACAAATGCTTTAAATGCAGAATGCACCCTCCGTGTGCAGTGTGAAACCTTCCTCCAATATGGCAAGATCAAGTGAGCGGGTGTCGCGAAAAGTAAATACCGGCTGTTGGGGGGCATGGCCGCCGGGGGAAGAGGCACCAGCTGTGAGGTGTAAAGGCTGCTGGTCCTCGCAGTCCCCCTGTGAAGGCGGCAGGTAGTTGAAGGTCAAGCGCACGCTGGGAGCGTGCAGGCTGTCCGCCGAATGCGGAGAAGCTCCCACCAGCGGCGCAACCTCACAAATGCCTTTAAATGCAGAATGCACCCTCCGTGTGCAGTGTGAAACCTTCCTCCAATATGGCAAGAACAAGTGAGCGGCACCTCTTTAGCTCACTCAGCCACCCCAGTTCAGACATGGCCAGATGCAAATCAGTCTGACCCTGTGCCTCATGGGAACAGTCCCACCCAAACTGCCAAGCCATGTCTTCCCTGGACCGGAAACAAGCATCCTGGGACCGGTTTCCGATTCATAATCCTCATCAGCCAGGCTATCTTGAATCCAGTGGCCAAGTGATCAAGGGACTCGCGTCTGAGCATACCCTGCCAACTTAGGGCGAACAAAGCCATGCAAAAGGGGATGATGGACGGAGCGTTTGAGCAAATCAAACACTCACCCCCAGTCAACTGATCTGGGTTTAATCCATCACCTTTCTTTAGCTCACTCAGCCACCCCAGTTCAGACATGGCCATATGCAAATCATTCTGACCCTGTGCCTCATGGGAACAGTCCAGCCCAAACTGCCAGGCCATGTCTTTCCTGAACCGGAAACAAGCATCCTGGGACCGGTTTCGGACTCATAATCCTCATCAGCCAGGCTCTTGAATCCAGTTGCCAAGTGAGCAAGGGACTCACGTCTGAGGATACCCTGCCAACTTAGGGCGAACAAAGCGATACAAAAGGAGATGGATGGAGCGTTTGAGCAAATCGAACACTCATCCCCAGTCAACTGATCTGGGTTTAATCCATCACCATTCATTAGCTCACTCAGCCACCCCAGTTCAGACAGGCCATATGCAAATCAGTCTGACCCTGTGCCTCATGGGAACAGTCCAGCCCGTACTGCCAAGCCATGTCTTCCCTGGACCGGAAACAAGCATCCTGGGACCGGTATCGGATTCATAATCCTCATCAGCCAGGCTATCTTGAATCCAGTGGCAAAATAAGCAAGGGACTCACGTCTGAGCATACCCTGCTAACGTAGGGCAAACAAAGCAATACAAAAGGGTATGATGGACGGAGCGTTTGAGCAAATCAAACACTCACTCCCAGTCAACCGATCTGGGTTTAATCCTTGACCATTCTTTAGCTCACTCAGCCACCCGAGTTCAGACATGACCATATGTAAATCAGTCTGACCCTGTGCCTCATGGGAACAGTCAAGCCCGAACTGCCAAGCCATGTCTTCCCTGGACCGGAAACAAGCATCCTGGGACCAGTTTCGGATTCATAATCCTCATCAGCCAGGCTATCTTGAATCCAGTGGCCAAGTGAGCAAGGGACTTACGTCTGAGCATACCCTGCCAACTTAGGGCGAACAAAGCGATACAAAAGGGGATGTACGGAGCGTTTGAGCAAATCAAACACTCACCCCCAGTCAACTGATCTGGATTTAATCCATCAACATTCTTTAGCTCACTCAGCCACCCCAGTTCAGACATGGCCATATGCAACTCAGTCTGACCCTGTGCCTCATGGGAACAGTCCAGCCCGAACTGCCAAAGCCATGTCTTCCCTGGACCGGAAACAAGCATCCTGGGACCAGTTTCGGAATTATAATCCTCATCAGCCAGTCTATTTTGAATCCAGTGGCCAAGTGAGCAAGGGACTCACGTCTGAGCATACCCTGCCAACTTAGGGCGAACAAAGCGATACAAAAGGGGATGATGGAAAGAGCGTTTGAGCAAATCAAACACTCACCCCCAGTCAACTGATCTGGGTTTAATCCATCACCATTCTTTAGCTCACTCAACCACCCCAGTTCAGACATGGCCATATGCAAATCAGTCTAACCCTGTGCCTCATGGGAACAGTCCAGCCCGAACTGCCAAGCCATGTCTTCCCTGGACCGGAAACAAGCATCCTGGGACCGGTTTCGGATTCATAATCCTCATCAGCCAGGTTATCTTGAATCCAGTGGCCAAGTGAGCAAGGGAATCATGTCTGAGCATACCCTGCCACCTTAGGGCGAACAAAGCGATACAAAAGGGGATGATGGACGGAGCGTTTGAGCAAATCGAACACTCACCCCCAGTCAACTGATCTGGGTTTAATCCATCACCATTCTTTAGCTCACTCAGCCACCCCAGTTCAGACATGGCCATATGCAAATAAATCTGACCCTGTGCCTCATGGGAACAGTCCAGCCCAAACTGCCAAGCCATGTCTTCCCTGGAACGGAAACAAGCATCCTGGGACCGGTTTTGGATTCATAATCCTCATCAGCCAGGCTATCTTGAATCCAGTGGCCAAGTGAGCAAGGGACTCATGTCTGAGCATACCCTGCCAACTTAGGGTGAACAAAGCGATACAAAAGGGGATGATGGACGGAGCGTTTGAGCAAATCAAACACTCACCCCCAGTCAACTGATCTGGATTTAATCCATCACCATTCTTTAGCTCACTCAGCCACCCCAGTTCAGACATGGCCATATGCAAATAAATCTGACCCTGTGCCTCATGGGAACAGTCCAGCCCAAACTGCCAAGCCATGTCTTCCCTGGAACGGAAACAAGCATCCTGGGACCGGTTTTGGATTCATAATCCTCATCAGCCAGGCTATCTTGAATCCAGTGGCCAAGTGAGCAAGGGACTCATGTCTGAGCATACCCTGCCAACTTAGGGTGAACAAAGCGATACAAAAGGGGATGATGGACGGAGCGTTTGAGCAAATCAAACACTCACCCCCAGTCAACTGATCTGGATTTAATCCATCAACATTCTTTAGCTCAAAGTCAAAGTCAAAAGAAACTTTATTTCGATTGAATTTTCAATCATAAAAGTACATTATAGAAAAATATTTACAGCAATTTATAAAAAGTTTTAATTTGAGCATTATTGACTGGAAGATACATAAAACAATGAATTAATCATTAAAATCGTCTATACAATGTCACACTGTACAGCAATAAAATAACAAGTTGTTCACATGATCACAATAAAGTCTTACGATGCAGTAACCAATAGCTGAGAATGAATTTTCAGACATGCCTTAAGGAAGCAAGCTATAGATTTGGCAACAAACGGGGTATCTAAGAACTGAAGTGCCAAAAGAGCAGGTCTGCATCTTCTCAGACCTAATTGTCGGAGAAGTGGGACCAGCCAGCGTTTACGCGGGGTCACGTAAAAGCTACAAAATAAAGTTACATGCAAGGTAGACTGGGAAGAACAGCCATCACACGGACAACTAGCTAGTTCACGTGACCAGTCGGAGGGCTCAGGGAACGAAACAAGACGGTAAAATGAATCAAACTGAAATCTAGTTAAAACATATCTATCATAATTTGACAGGTAAAAAGACAGATAAGGTTGTATGCCATAGGAGGATTGTATCGTCATTAAATGAGTGTTTGATTGTTTGCCAATTTCAGAACACATACGTAGGTCTCTTAAATGGGCGACACACAGATTCTTCAAGGTTTTTCTTGGTATAGCCGTTAATGAGACAGGGTCACTGAAAAATGCTGGACAATTCAGATCATTCAGAAATTTAAAAACATATAATAGCCAGGGAATCTTTTTCCAGTAGGTCAATGTAAGGCAATCAGTTATTAGTGACCTAGTAAGGAGACATTGCTCCTGAGTCCATATACGATGCCAAAGGAGGATCGGTTGGTATCTAATGGTGTCAGATAGATACTCCCAACCGAGCTCAATATGGGTACCGTAGTTAGGAGCACTTCGGGGGAGGGCTAATATATATTTCAAGAAATCGTTTTTGATTATTTGAAGCTCAGTAGCGGGCGTGTAGCCCCATACACCCGCTCCATAAGTAGCCACACTCAAACATTTGGCTTGGTAGATTTTCAAAATCACGGCGGGGGCGGGCTTGCCCAGCTTCCTTGAAAAAGAAGTCAGCGCCGATGTTGTGCGCTGAAACTGCAATTTCTTGCTGGAGGTGGCAGGTTTCCAGGACAAATGATTGTCGATAAGGATCCCTAAATAAGGATATGTTTTAGCAGTTTCTAACCTAGTGTTTTCGATATAAAGAGGTTTGCATTTCTGGGCTTTCTTGCCAATATGCATAACAAAAGTCTTGGATTTATTTACTTTGAGTCCAAGAGAGAGCATGTATTGGCAGTATTTGTACAGTTGGAGCTGGAGCTGATTAGGTGTTCTTGCTAAAATGACGGAATCGTCAGCATATAGTAGTGCGGGATTGGCCGGGTGTTTATGCAGGGGAGGTCTTTGTTATCTACCAGCATCGCTTGTTCCAATCCGTTTGTATAGATATTAAATAAAAATGGAGCAAGGACGCACCCCTGTCTGACGCCTTTTGCAATGCCAAATGATTCCGAAAGCTCTCCATTGATGCCATACCTCACACATGCTTTTGCATCCGAGTATAGCTCTCGAAGAAATTTCAGGAGTGCAGGATCTACGCCCAAGTTACTCAAGATCTCCCACAACTTGGAATGGATTACGCAGTCAAATGCGGAGCTTAGGTCCACATAGACCAGGTGAAGGTTACCGCCTTTGGCCCAAGCATATTTGCCCATGAGCAATGTCAGGTTAAGGGCCTGTTCTACAGTGCCCAATCCCTCCTGGAAACCGAACTGTAGGTCTGTTATGATCTTATTCTCTGTGGCCCAGTCCTGGAGACGTTCCAAAATTAGTCTCCCAGCCACCTTGCCCAGAGAATACAAGAGGGAAATGGGTCTGTAGCAGGCTGGATTGTCACGTTCTCCCTTTTTGAAAATGGGTAGAAGCACAGAAGTAGACCAAGAGTCGATAAGGCCAATCTGTGAAGCTGCGGACATAACTTGCATAACAATTGGGGACCATAGGTCTAGGTTACTCACAAAGATGTCAAGTGGGACACCGTCAGGGCCGGGAGCTTTCCCGGTCTTTGAGGAAGTCAACGCAGCAGTCACCTCCACAAGATCGAAGTGGAGGTCAATGGGATAAGTGTTAACCCTTGTGAGGACTGCCTCCCCGATTCTGGAGGCCTCAGTTGTTGAAGTGGAGTCCCCAAAAATCTGTGAGTAGTGAGCTACCCATTTTTCGGCAGGTACTGCCACATCTAGGTGGCGAACAGCAGTCGCATCCGCTAAAAAAGGGGCCTTAACTGTTCGCCAAAACAGAGTACTGTCCTGACTTAATGTGCTCTGGTGCAGTTGGGCCCAGAGGTTGTTTTTTATTTCCCGTTTGCGGGTTTTTTGGGCCAACTTGTAATTCCTTCTTAATAAGGCTATTAAGGACGTGTCCCTGTCTTGGCTATGTAGAGCACGTTTTAGTGCGCAAAGGGCTTTGCGGCAGTGGGAATCAAACCACCCCCTGGAGTCCTTATCATGAGTCTTAAGTTGGCGAGTAAGCTCCTGCCGAATAGCTTCTAAGATTTTAACGAAACTGGAGAGGATCAACTGGGGAGATGAGGTCTCCTCTAAACAGTTGTATATTAGGGGAAGGGTTTTTTTGATAATCTTGCTGGTAACCTCGGAGGGGTTGATCTTTGACCATTTTACAGTATAGCCGTTGGTTTTACTCATCTCCAAGGAATGCTGCGTTAGGAGACTAGTCTTAGAATGAGCTGGGGAGGCTGAGTTAAATATTATGGTAATACTATTGGAGTAATGATCACTGGAGGGATCAGTGCCGGTTATAAAGTTTTTCAATCGATTATTTAGAGATTGCGAACACAGAATAAAATCAATGATAGTGGAAAGACCTCTACCATGAAAGGTCGGCTTGAATTCGACAACAGGACTCACTGATTCATTCGCAAATTCAAGTTCTAGTGCAAAAAGACTGTTATTTAAGGTAGTCCCAATACTGGAGTGAGCAAAGTGGGCAATGGGGACATCATGCTCGTCTTGGAGCCCGCAGATACCTTTTTTATAGTTGTTACATAGGTAAACATTAAAATCCCCACCCCACACAACATGACATTGTAGCTGCCGGTTCTTAGCTTTCTGGTCATGCAAATATGATGTCGTTTCTAACAGAGATTTTACACAGTCGGCGGGTGTAGAGTTATTGTACATGTTGATGAAATAGTAACAGGAGCTTTTGTCGGGGACTAGCTTAAGGATTTGGAGAATTGAAGATACTGAGGGAACTTCAATGGTCGTAAATGGAATTTGATAGGAGATATAGATAGCTAAACCACCCTTAGGTCTTCCGTGTGTAGACGGGCTGGCGGGAAAATGAAAAGCTTTAAAGCCCTGAATGTGAATAGGGTCAATAGCCCAGGTTTCCTGGAGACAGATTAACTTATGCCTATTAACCAAGTCGAACCAAGACTGGAGATGAGTCTTGGATCTGAGGCCTGCTACATTCCAAAAGAGGACTGTAAGATCCCAGGTTGGTGGTAAGATTGAATTTGAGGTCTGTAGATCAGCAGAAGGAGGTGAAGAATGGGACTGGGCGATTGGGACAAGGGGGGAGGGGATTAGTTTTGATTCACAGAAGGTTAGGGTGATATGTTGTTGACTCGTGTGTGACTCCTCGGGGAGGGTTGACTGAACGTGGCAGGAATCTTGATATATAGGGGATGTCGACTGAGAGTATGGAGTTAACAGGGGAGTGCAAGGCTCAGTATGGGTGCCAGACAGAGAAGGCGGGTGGAACCAGCCATCCAAGTTTTCTTGGAAATATGTTTGGAGTAAATCGGTACATTATTGGTGGCATTGCCTTCGATGAATGGGATTGATGGTCAGTCTACCATATCCAAACAATCGTATCTGTTGGATAGCGGTGGGCCTCTCCAGTTAGTAAAGTGACCAGGTGGTGGATTGCTAAAACCGTGACCTGTCCAATGGCCTTGATCTCTATTTCCACCCCAGTTCCCCACTCTCGTCCAGCTCCACGGGGGACCGGCATTGTGTCGTGGAGTCGGAGGGTAGAAATATGACAGATTGTGGGTGGCGATCCCTTCAGAGGAAGTATGGTCTCCCCAGGAGCAGATATGTTCAACTGTATTAGGATCGGCGAAATTCACAATGACGCAGTCACCCTGGATGTTTTTGGGTTCATTGCCTAGCCAGGGCACTCTGCGCACAGTGGTAACTCTGTTGTCCAAAAAGGTTGGTAAAGGTCTGTTATTGGACAACCAGTATATAACTTTGTTTTTTAATGACCAAACTGGTTCGTCCTGATTTGGGGGGAGTTCCGGGACACCTGTCATTATTACTACATAGGGGAATGCCTCAGGTGGAAGATGGATAGGATGGCCCCTTCTCTTTCGATTTCTCGGGATGGTGTTAAATCCAACAGAGTTTTTGGGATGGGTAGGGGCAGGGGTAGGAAGGGCAGGGGTAGGGGGGACAGGAAGAGGTTTTGGTTGGGTAGATGACAGTGACTTAGAGTTGGTTGAAGATTGGGTCGGAATGGGATTAGATGATTTGGGAGGTGCTTGTGGCTTGGTTATAGGTGCTAGTGGCTGTTTTTGGATGGGTTTCTGTGGGACCTTTTGTTTGGTAGTGTGGGGATTCGGTGCAGTCGTACCAGGCTTAGATGTGTTTGTATTATGAGTAATGGGCCTTCCTTGAGCCAAGTTGGAATCTTTGTTGTTACCCTTACTTGAGTTCAGGGCTAAGGACAATTGGGTTGGTTGGGAGTAGACCAGGTGCAGTGCCTTTTCTATGGGCTCTAAATAGGACTTAATTAGGTCTCCAATTTTACTAAGCAGTAGACTATCGTTACTACAGGTGTTAGCTGTTATATTACCATTGTCAGCCATACCACCCTCACTGTCATAGCTACTCGAGCTGGTACAACTAACATTCAAGTTATCTGTGGTAAGATCCGCTGTGTGTACAAAAGACGGGGAGGGAGGTTGGTGAGGAGTTATGGCAAGATTAATGGTTTGTGGGGGGGGGTGAGAAGCGGAAGGGGTTGCAGGGATAGTTGTGGGGGGGGAGTTAGTAGTATGATGAGACTTAGTAGTTTCCCTCTTCTTCTTTTTTTTGGGGATTGCACATTCGCGTGCACCCCTAGCTGTAGTTGGGGAAGGGGCAACATCAGTTTGGGTAGCAAAAATACCTGGGGATTTTTCAAGTGAAAGATGGGATTCGGGAAGATCTAAGGATGCAGATAGGTCCACTGTGCGGGGGACAGTATGCATCTCTGCGTGCACTGTCAGGGGAGGGGGTAACTCAACAGGATGCTGGGGAGTTTTTGCAGTGGCCAGTAAGCCCATAGATGAGCGTCTGGCGATAGCCAGGTCCTGTGAGACTCTCCGTTCCAATAGGGTAATGCCCTGCTCAATGGCCTCATTGGCTTTAGTTATGAATTGGTCTATTGGCCCAATAACCTCAGCAGCAGCCTGGGCCTGTTTCTTAACTGTATTCCTGGTGGTTCTCGGAGACATGATGCAATGTAGTTCGTTGCGATATAGAGGTACTGTAAAGTCTAAATGCGAACTACAAGGGCTTATTTAGAAATACACACAGTAACAGCAAAGATAAAAGGGTAAAAGGCAGACGTAAATAGGGTGGCCCAGTCCAGTCTTGCCCGGTCTTGAACGGGCTTAAACGGGCCCGCCCTTGGCCCGGGCTTCGCCCCGCGCGCGTCCCGCGTTGCGGGGAGGACTGTTCGAGTTAATGTGTCCGTGCAGGGGGCGTGGCCGCCGGGGGAAGAGGCACCAGCTGTGAGGTGGAAAGGCTGCTGGTCCTCGCAGTCCCCCGGTGAAGGCGGCAGGTAGTTGAAGGTCAAGCGCACGCTGGGAGCGTGCAGGCTGTCCGCCGAATGCGGAGAAGCTCCCACCAGCGGCGCGACCTCACAAATGCTTTAAATGCAGAATGCACCCTCTGTGTGCAGTGTGAAACCTTCCTCCAATATGGCAAGATCAAGTGAGCGGCACCCGCGGAGCGGGTGTCGCGAAAAGTAAATACCGGCTGTTGGGGGGCGTGGCCGCCGGGGGAAGAGGCACCAGCTGTGAGGTGTAAAGGCTGCTGGTCCTCGCAGTCCCACGGTGAAGGCGGCAGGTAGTTGAAGGTCAAGCGCACGCTGGGAGCGTGCAGGCTGTCCGCCTAATGCGGAGAAGCTCCCACCAGCGGCGCGACCTCACAAATGCCTTTACATGCAGAATGCACCCTCCGTGTGCAGTGTGAAACCTTCCTCCAATATGGCAAGAACAAGTGAGCGGCACCCGCAGAGGGGGTGTCGCGAAAAGTAAATACCGGCTGTTGGGGGGCATGGCCGCCGGGGGAAGAGGCACCAGCTGTGAGGTGTAAAGGCTGCTGGTCCTCGCAGTCCCCCTGTAAAGGCGGCAGGTAGTTGAAGGTCAAGCGCACGCTGGGAGCGTGCAGGCTGTCCGCCGAATGCGGAGAAGCTCCCACCAGCGGCGCAACCTCACAAATGCCTTTAAATGCAGAATACACCCTCCGTGTGCAGTGTGAAACCTTCCTCCAATATGGCAAGAACAAGTGAGCGGCACCTCTTTAGCTCACTCAGCCACCCCAGTTCAGACATGGCCAGATGCAAATCAGTCTGACCCTGTGCCTTATGGGAAGAGTCCCGCCCAAACTGCCAAGCCATGTCTTCCCTGGACCGGAAACAAGCATCCTGGGACCTGTTTCCGATTCATAATCCTCATCAGCCAGGCTATCTTGAATCCAGTGGCCAAGTGATCAAGGGACTCACGTCTGAGCATACCCTGCCAACTTAGGGCGAACAAAGCCATGCAAAAGGGGATGATGGACGGAGCGTTTGAGCAAATCAAACACTCACCCCCAGTCAACTGATCTGGGTTTAATCCATCACCTTTCTTTAGCTCACTCAGCCACCCCAGTTCAGACATGGCCATATGCAAATCATTCTGACCCTGTGCCTCATGGGAACAGTCCAGCCCAAACTGCCAGGCCATGTCTTTCCTGAACCGGAAACAAGCATCCTGGGACCGGTTTCGGATTCATAATCCTCATCAGCCAGGCTCTTGAATCCAGTTGCCAAGTGAGCAAGGGACTCACGTCTGAGCATACCCTGCCAACTTAGGGCGAACAAAGCGATACAAAAGGAGATGGATGGAGCGTTTGAGCAAATCGAACACTCATCCCCAGTCAACTGATCTGGGTTTAATCCATCACCTTTCTTTAGCTCACTCAGCCACCCCAGTTCAGACATGGCCATATGCAAATCATTCTGACCCTGTGCCTCATGGGAACAGTCCAGCCCAAACTGCCAGGCCATGTCTTTCCTGAACCGGAAACAAGCATCCTGGGACCGGTTTCGGATTCATAATCCTCATCAGCCAGGCTCTTGAATCCAGTTGCCAAGTGAGCAAGGGACTCACGTCTGAGCATACCCTGCCAACTTAGGGCGAACAAAGCGATACAAAAGGAGATGGATGGAGCGTTTGAGCAAATCGAACACTCATCCCCAGTCAACTGATCTGGGTTTAATCCATCACCATTCATTAGCTCACTCAGCCACCCCAGTTCAGACAGGCCATATGCAAATCAGTCTGACCCTGTGCCTCATGGGAACAGTCCAGCCCGTACTGCCAAGCCATGCCTTCCCTGGACCGGAAACAAGCATCCTGGGACCGGTATCGGATTCATAATCCTCATCAGCCAGGCTATCTTGAGTCCAGTGGCAAAATGAGCAAGGGACTCACGTCTGAGCATACCCTGCTAACGTAGGGCAAACAAAGCAATACAAAAGGGGATGATGGACGGAGCGTTTGAGCAAATCAAACACTCACTCCCAGTCAACCGATCTGGGTTTAATCCTTGACCATTCTTTAGCTCACTCAGCCACCCGAGTTCAGACATGGCCATATGTAAATCAGTCTGACCCTGTGCCTTATGGGAACAGTCAAGCCCGAACTGCCAAGCCATGTCTTCCCTGGACCGGAAACAAGCATCCTGGGACCAGTTTGGGATTCATAATCCTCATCAGCCAGGCTATCTTGAATCCAGTGGCCAAGTGAGCAAGGGACTTACGTCTGAGCATACCCTGCCAACTTAGGGCGAACAAAGCGATACAAAAGGGGATGTACGGAGCGTTTGAGCAAATCAAACACTCACCCCCAGTCAACTGATCTGGATTTAATCCATCAACATTCTTTAGCTCACTCAGCCACCCCAGTTCAGACATGGCCATATGCAACTCAGTCTGACCCTGTGCCTCATGGGAACAGTCCAGCCCGAACTGCCAAAGCCATGTCTTCCCTGGACCGGAAACAAGCATCCTGGGACCAGTTTCGGAATTATAATCCTCATCAGCCAGTCTATTTTGAATCCAGTGGCCAAGTGAGCAAGGGACTCACGTCTGAGCATACCCTGCCAACTTAGGGCGAACAAAGCGATACAAAAGGGGATGATGGAAAGAGCGTTTGAGCAAATCAAACACTCACCCCCAGTCAACTGATCTGGGTTTAATCCATCACCATTCTTTAGCTCACTCAACCACCCCAGTTCAGACATGGCCATATGCAAATCAGTCTAACCCTGTGCCTCATGGGAACAGTCCAGCCCGAACTGCCAAGCCATGTCTTCCCTGGACCGGAAACAAGCATCCTGGGACCAGTTTCGGATTCATAATCCTCATCAGCCAGGTTATCTTGAATCCAGTGGCCAAGTGAGCAAGGGAATCATGTCTGAGCATACCCTGCCACCTTAGGGCGAACAAAGCGATACAAAAGGGAATGATGGACGGAGCGTTTGAGCAAATCGAACACTCACCCCCAGTCAACTGATCTGGGTTTAATCCATCACCATTCTTTAGCTCACTCAGCCACCCCAGTTCAGACATGGCCATATGCAAATAAATCTGACCCTGTGCCTCATGGGAACAGTCCAGCCCAAACTGCCAAGCCATGTCTTCCCTGGAACGGAAACAAGCAACCTGGGACCGGTTTCGGATTCATAATCCTCATCAGCCAGGCTATCTTGAATCCAGTGGCCAAGTGAGCAAGGGACTCACGTCTGAGCATACCCTGCCAACTTAGGGCGAACAAAGCGATACAAAAGGGGATGATGGACCGAGCGTTTGAGCAAATCAAACACTCACCCCCAGTCAACTGATCTGGACTGAATCCATCACCATTTTTTAGCTCACTCAGCCACCCCAGTTCAGACATGGCCATATGCAAATCAGTCTGACCCTGTGCCTCATGGGAACAGTCCAGCCCAAACTGCCAGGCCATGTCTTTCCTGAACTGGAAACAAGCATCCTGGAACCGGTTTAAGATTCATAATCCTCATCAGCCAGGCTGTCTTGAATCCAGTTGCCAAGTGAGCAAGGGACTCACGTCTGAGCATACCCTGCCCACTTAGGGCGAACAAAGCGATACAAAAGGGGATGGATGGAGCGTTTGAGCAAATCGAAAACTCACCCCCAGTCAACTGATCTGGGTTTAATCCATCACCATTCATTAGCTCACTCAGCCACCCCAGTTCAGACATGGCCATATGCAAATCAGTCTGACCCTGTGCCTCATGGGAACAGTCCAGCCCGAACTGCTAAGCCATGTCTTCCCTGGACCGGAAGCAAGCATCCTGGGACCAGTATCGGATTCATAATCCTCATCAGCCAGGCTATCTTGAATCCAGTGGCCAAGTGATCAAGGGACTCACGTCTGAGCATACCCTGCCAACTTAGGGCGAACAAAGCCATGCAAAAGGGGATGATGGACGGAGCGTTTGAGCAAATCAAACACTCACCCCCAGTCAACTGATCTGGGTTTAATCCATCACCTTTCTTTAGCTCACTCAGCCACCCCAGTTCAGACATGGCCATATGCAAATCATTCTGACCCTGTGCCTCATGGGAACAGTCCAGCCCAAACTGCCAGGCCATGTCTTTCCTGAACCGGAAACAAGCATCCTGGGACCGGTTTCGGATTCATAATCCTCATCAGCCAGGCTATCTTGAATCCAGTTGCCAAGTGAGCAAGGGACTCACGTCTGAGCATACCCTGCCAACTTAGGGCGAACAAAGTGATACAAAAGGAGATGGATGGAGCGTTTGAGCAAATCGAACACTCATCCCCAGTCAACTGATCTGGGTTTAATCCATCACCATTCATTAGCTCACTCAGCCACCCCAGTTCAGACAGGCCATATGCAAATCAGTCAGACCCTGTGCCTCATGGGAACAGTCCAGCCCGAACTGCCAAGCCATTTCTTTCCTGGACCGGAAACAAGCATCCTGGGACCGGTATCGGATTCATAATCCTCATCAGCCAGGCTATCTTGAATCCAGTGGCAAAATGAGCAAGGGACTCACGTCTGAGCATACCCTGCTAACGTAGGGCAAACAAAGCCTTATACTTGCATTCTGCGCTATTCTGCATATTTCCGCAACCGTCACCCAATCCCACCTTCTCTCCTGCTGTGTACCGACTACCACCTCACATATCATACACGTCTTCAGTATTCTGCACTATTCTGCACAGTTCTGCAACCGGCATCCATTCTCAATCTTCTCTCCTGCTCTGCACACTTCCACAACATGCACCCATTCCCCTTTTCTCCCCTGTGATGCACCGACTGCTACCTAATATAGCATCATACACCTCCTCCGTATTCTGTACTATATTTACACAGTTCTGCGATCCGCATCCATTCTCACTCTTCTCTCCTATAACACACCGACTGCGACCTCATATATTTCTGGTTGTTCACTAGTGTCACCTCTAACTGTATTTTGATCACTAGTAATGCAAAGAGTGCTACCTCATATACTGTGGCGGCTAACTAATGTCACTTTTGATTTTTGATTTTTGATTCACGTAAATTGTTGTTTGCACCTGTATACTGTCCTTATATGCTGATGCTGGTTGATCACTAGTACCACTTGTGTACTGTGTAACTCACTGTATGTAGTTGTATTTGTATGTTTCTGTTTTTCCGCACACGTGTACCACTATAGTGCAATCACCCATACCCACCTAAACCACCATCCCAACATGGATCCTATCGGCAATCACACATATAAAATCAACTACCCACCAACACTCACCAAAAAAGCAGCTAAACGCTTTAAACACAACTTCCTTAGATCGCACCCTGAAACGCCCTTTGCTGACACCTACTTCTCATCGGTCAATGGACCCTTGAACACCGATATCATCTTCCACACCACACGCAGAGCTCAGTGGAAAAAAGCGTTCCTCTCCCTACTCAACGTCTCCACCACCAGGAAATCCACCCATGGCCTAACACTCTCCATCACACCATCCCAACTCTTCCCAGACAGAACCACCATCACTATTTACAATAACGGAATTGTCCTAATTCAATCGACAGACAGAAACCTGGTACTTCTTGACAACCTGTTTCCCACTTTCAAAGAGCACCTATCCAATCCCCGGGCTTACACTCATATCACCCCCAGTCCTACCACCCCTGATGGCACAACACCCACCCTTAACACAGTTCAGCACCAGAACGACACTCGCCTCACCTCCACACCCAGCACCATAGTCAATTACCCACCTGCTGCAGCTACCCCTCCCCACCCCGCAATCTCAGACAGAGATCTCGCCCCCTCATACACCACCCGCTCCCCCATCCCCCCTACAAGCCCTCGTACCTCCGCTCATCTTCCCTTATCCCCCCCCACACCTTGCACTCCCATCCCGTCCTCCACACCAATCCTCTCAGAACACCCTTCCCCCACACCAATCGCCTCAGAACACCCTTCCTCCCCCAACGGCACCCCACACAACATGACTCTCTCTCCGCCTATCTCCCCCCCACACTTAGCACTCCCGTCCCGACCTCCACACCAATCTTCTCAGAACACCCCTCCTCCCCCAACTGCACCCCACACATGACTCTCTCTCCGTCTATCTCCCCCCCCACTCCTAGCACTCCCGTCACGCCTAGCCTTCACCCCTCCTTCAACCTCTCACCCCCCACTCTCACTCCCCACTATCCCACCTCCTCCCCCGCAACCGCCAGCCACCACACCGCCCTCTTCTGCCCTTCCCCCCCTAGCACTGGTGCCCTTCCCAATAACGCCATCACCACCCCTAACACCTATCCTCTCTCTAACACTCCCAACCCCTTCACCAGCTCCTCCTCCTCACCCCGATCCCCCCACGTCTCCAGCAACCTATTCGCCTGCTCACCGCCTGTACCCCTCCTCAACTCCGCGCCCAACACCACGCTGGACATGATTATGTCCACCCTCCTCCAATTGAAAGAAGAACTACACTCCATCAAAGAGTTGCTCATCGCACACCCCAGACATCCCCCTCCCACCACCACCTTTATACCTAATAACACTTCCCCCGCGCCTCCTACTCGCCTTACCACACAACACTTCCCACACCGGACCTCTATCCCCTCTCGCAATACCAACAATCACAATACCAATCGCATTCGCATTACCACCAACCGGAATACTCCCTCTACACCTAACACTTCCTCCTCACCTCCTTCCCGCCTCATCACACAATTCCCCCCTTACTGGACCTCTATCCCCTCTCGCAACACCACCAATCGCCCCAGACGCACTACCAATACGATCTCAGACCATGACACACTCGCCCTTCTCCACTCCTACGCCTCGGCTCCCCAAAATCGCCTAGCCACCAACCACCT
Source organism: Lissotriton vulgaris (assembly GCF_964263255.1). Taxonomy (NCBI): domain Eukaryota; kingdom Metazoa; phylum Chordata; class Amphibia; order Caudata; family Salamandridae; genus Lissotriton; species Lissotriton vulgaris. The sequence continues at coordinate 1,509,864,093 of NC_141691.1, read as the reverse complement.
GTCCATCCCGACGATTATCCCTAACCCTCTCAGGCACCAAAAGGATCACTACAGGGGCGCCGTCCCCAACAACCTCACTAATGTGCCCATCACTATAGAACCCCCCTCCACCCTCTGCGCCCCTAGCCTCAAATGCATACTTCTCAATTGCAGATCGGCCCAAAGACATTCCGCGGAGGTCGCCAACCTCATCATGTCTCATGAACCGGATCTAGCCATTCTGACTGAAACATGGTTGTCTGATTCTTCTACACCTATCTTGGATATCCTAGTCCCCCCCCAACTACTGTATCACTAGACTTGACAGGACCAAAAAGACAGGCGGTGGAATTGCCTGTATTTACAGAAGCAACCTCTCAGTCTCTAAAGCGCCCGCCCCTTCTCTTACTTCCTGTGAATACCTCTGCCTTGATGTCATCAGCGAAAGCAAACTGGTTTGCGCACTACACATCATATACCACCCACCTAGGGACAAGCTCTCCTTCTGCCAACAACTCATGGACACAATATCAACCAATTCAGGACGGCAAAACACCCAAATTTTCCTTGGCGACTACAATCTTCATTGGAATGACAGCAGTGACACGGTGGTAAATAGCCTCAAAAGCTTCCTCAACGCCATTGATCTCACCCAAATATGCAATAGCCCGACCCATGAGAAAGGTTCTATTCTCGACCTTATCATCTCCAAAGAGGACGCTATTCAACTTGAGTCAATCCAACCTTGTGACTAGTCAGATCATCATATTGTCTCCTTCCTTATAAATGAAAAAATCAAATTTAACACAGTACAACTCTCTAAGCCCAAAGTCTGGAAAAGGGACATGAAGAAACTCAACCCAAACTCCTTACCGCCTAACAGCTGCAATCTCCTACTACCCCCGTCCGGCGCTACAGACGTTCAACTCCTGACTGATCACTATCTAAATGCTATGTCCACAATAATCAATGAGGCTGCACCCATGCAACTGAAAAGAGTCTCGTCCAAGATCTCCAACCCTTGGTATGACGGGAGCCTCAATGAGGATAGACGGGCCATGCGAATGGCAGAGCGCACTTGGAGGTCAGCCCCCTCTGCACTGCACCTAAAAAACCTGAAGAAACAGAGAAACGCCTACTTCAGGAAAATAAAACGCTCAAAAAGAGATTTCTTCAGCCTCCAGCTCGCCCAAGCAAAAAACCGCCCAAGGAAATTGTTTGAGTTAATCAGAACACAATCCAAAGAACAACCACAGACACTCAGCACCATGGGCGTTACACCTTCCTGTGAAGACTTCTCTGCTTTCTTTAACCAAAAAACCGACAACATAAGAAGCGATCTCCTCAATGACGCAATCCTTTACTCCAACCCCCAACACACAGCAGCGCCTGAACCAAAGAACAAGGCTACATGGTCATCCTTTGGCACCTACTCCGAAGAAGAAATTGGCAGATTGCTCAGCACCCTGAAACCATCCAATCACCTCACTGACCCCCTTCCTTCAAACGCAGTAAAAGACTTTACACCTTTGCTCCTCCCACTTTGGACTTAAATTATCAATAGCTCTCTTCAACAAGGATCCATCCCTGACGCCCTCAAAGTTGGACAAGTCACACCTCTACTAAAAAAAACAACAGCAGACCCCACTGATCTAAATAATTACCGCCCAATTACAAATATTCCCACCCTCGCTAAACTGTTGGAAAAATGCGTACAGCTACAACTTACTAAACACATAGACAAGTTTGATCTCCTCAACGCTCATCAATCAGGCTTCCGTGCAGGGCACAGTACCGAAACTGCCATGACTCACATAGTGGACGACGCCCTCCAAATACTAGACCAAAACGATACCTGCCTACTCATCCTTCTGGATCTCTCCTCAGCATTCGACACAGTTAAACATGAAAACTTACTGGAACTGTTAAACACAAGAATGGGCATATCAGGGACTGTTCTCAAGTGGTTCACCTCCTTTCTACACAACCGGTCACAAAGATTCAAAAGCAACAACGCAATGTCCTCTCCGGTACCTGTATCGCTAGGCGTCCCTCAAGGATCCTCCCTCTCCCCAACACTGTTCAACCTAGTTATGGAACCTCTCACTACTTTGCTACAGACATCCAATGTTCACTTTCACATGTATGCCGACGACACCCAACTTTATCTCAAAATACAATCCCCCAAGGACATCATGGTTCTGAACACCACGATCAGAAACACCCAATCCTGGCTTGCCGAGAATCACCTCAAACTCAATGCCCTGAAAACTGAGTTCCTCCTGATCTCACCTCCCGCAAAAATCTCTACGGCTCAAACATGGCTTAAGCACTTAACGGCTCTAAATGTACAACCTACCGTCGTAGACTCAGCAAAATCTTTAGGCATAACACTTGACGCCAATCTCAACATACAGCAGCACATCAGCAAGGCAACCAAAGGAGCGAACTTTCAAATCAACACCTTGAGAAAACTTAAACCCTTCCTCCCAGCCAAAGACTTCCAAACTGCAGTACAATCTATAGTCATCCCGCACATAGAGTACGGAAGCACCGCCCTCTGTGGGCTCCCCCTAACTACAACGGCTCCCCTAAGAGCGTCCCTTAACGCTGCAGCAAGACTCATCACTGGCTCAAAAAAGCACTCGCACATTTCCCCTGACTTTAAATCACTGAACTGGCTACCTTTTGAAGCCAGAATACATCTGAAAATCGCCTGCATGACTCACAAGGCTGTACACATGAACTCACCCGCCTACCTCACTCAAAAGCTGACAATCTCGGGTGGCTCTAGAATTACTAGAAGCACAAACAATCTTCTGCTGAAACCACGAAGATTCCGGAAGGAAAAAACCTATAAACGCTCCTTTTCAGGAATGGCACCTAGGATCTGGAACTCACTCCCTCCTGAAACCAGGCTCATCTCCTCCAACAAACTGTTTAAGAAAGAAGTAAAAGCGATCCTCATGGCTAAATACACATGATCTATTACTCTGTATTTTCTCATGAATCCGCTCCGTAATTACCTACTTGTATTATGACTTATTTGATTGTATACGTTCCCTCTTTGTATATTGTTATGTTGTTGACGCACCTGTCTGACTTTGCACACTGTACCTACACCACCTCAACTATCCCTACTTTTGTACTACTGATGCACCTGTGCGACTATACATCCTGCCCTCACCTACCTCAACTATGCACACCTTTATGTTATCTCCTAAAACACGTTAAGCAGGCTTAAACAAGTATATGCTTACTTTTGTACTTCTATATTATTGGTGCAACTGTTTGACTATGCACCTTGTACAGACACTACCTCACCTGTGACCTACCTCCTGTTTGTTTTTTGACCTACCTATGTAACTATGCACCTTGTACCTATCTACCTCAACTATGTAACTATGCACCTGTACCTTGACTATCACCCCCGTGCCCTTGTAAAGCGCTCTGATATCTGCAAAGATCTTGTTCGCGCTATATAAAACTTTCAAAATAAATAAATAAAATAAAATAAAAAGCAATACAAAAGGGGATGATGGACGGAGCGTTTGAGCAAATCAAACAGTCACTCCCAGTCAACTGATCTGGGTTTAATCCATGACCATTCTTTAGCTCACTCAGCCACCCGAGTTCAGACATGGCCATATGTAAATCAGTCTGACCCTGTGCCTCATGGGAACAGTCAAGCCCGAACTGCCAAGCCATGTCTTCCCTGGACCGGAAACAAGCATCCTGGGACCAGTTTCGGATTCATAATCCTCATCAGCCAGGCTATCTTGAATCCAGTGGCCAAGTGAGCAAGGGACTTACGTCTGAGCATACCCTGCCAACTTAGGGCGAACAAAGCGATACAAAAGGGGATGTACGGAGCGTTTGAGCAAATCAAACACTCACCCCCAGTCAACTGATCTGGATTTATTCCATCACCATTCTTTAGCTCACTCAGCCACCCCAGTTCAGACATGGCCATATGCAACTCAGTCTGACCCTGTGCCTCATGGGAACAGTCCAGCCCGAACTGCCAAAGCCATGTCTTCCCTGGACCGGAAACAAGCATCCTGGGACCAGTTTCGGAATTATAATCCTCATCAGCCAGTCTATTTTGAATCCAGTGGCCAAGTGAGCAAGGGACTCACGTCTGAGCATACCCTGCAAACTTAGGGCGAACAAAGCGATACAAAAGGGGATGATGGAAAGAGCGTTTGAGCAAATCAAACACTCACCCCCAGTCAACTGATCTGGGTTTAATCCATCACCATTCTTTAGCTCACTCAACCACCCCAGTTCAGACATGGCCATATGCAAATCAGTCTAACCCTGTGCCTCATGGGAACAGTCCAGCCCGAACTGCCAAGCCATGTCTTCCCTGGACCGGAAACAAGCATCCTGGGACCGGTTTCGGATTCATAATCCTCATCAGCCAGGTTATCTTGAATCCAGTGGCCAAGTGAGCAAGGGAATCATGTCTGAGCATACCCTGCCACCTTAGGGCGAACAAAGCGATACAAAAGGGGATGATGGACGGAGCGTTTGAGCAAATCGAACACTCACCCCCAGTCAACTGATCTGGGTTTAATCCATCACCATTCTTTAGCTCACTCAGCCACCCCAGTTCAGACATGGCCATATGCAAATAAGTCTGACCCTGTGCCTCATGGGAACAGTCCAGCCCAAACTGCCAAGCCATGTCTTCCCTGGAACGGAAACAAGCAACCTGGGACCGGTTTCGGATTCATAATCTTCATCAGCCAGGCTATCTTGAATCCAGTGGCCAAGTGAGCAAGGGACTCACGTCTGAGCATACCCTGCCAACTTAGGGCGAACAAAGCGATACAAAAGGGGATGATGGACCGAGTGTTTGAGCAAATAAAACACTCACCCCCAGTCAACTGATCTGGACTGAATCCATCACCATTTTTTAGCTCACTCAGCCACCCCAGTTCAGACATGGCCATATGCAAATCAGTCTGACCCTGTGCCTCATGGGAACAGTCCAGCCCAAACTGCCAGGCCATGTCTTTCCTGAACTGGAAACAAGCATCCTGGGACCGGTTTAAGATTCATAATCCTCATCAGCCAGGCTGTCTTGAATCCAGTTGCCAAGTGAGCAAGGGACTCACGTCTGAGCATACCCTGCCCTCTTAGGGCGAACAAAGCGATACAAAAGGAAATGGATGGAGCGTTTGAGCAAATCGAACACTCACCCCCAGTCAACTGATCTGGGTTTAATCCATCACCATTCATTAGCTCACTCAGCCACCCCAGTTCAGACATGGCCATATGCAAATCAGTCTGACCCTGTGCCTCATGGGAACAGTCCAGCCCGAACTGCTAAGCCATGTCTTTCCTGGACCGGAAACAAGCATCCTGGGACCAGTATCGGATTCATAATCCTCATCAGCTAGGCTATATTGAATCCAGTGGCAAAATGAGCAAGGGACTCACGTCTGAGCATACCCTGCCAACTTAGGGCGAACAAAGCGATACAAAAGGGGATGATGGACGGAGCGTTTGAGCAAATCAAACACTCACTTCCAGTCAACTGATCTGGGTTTAATCCATCACCATTCTTTAGCTCACTCAGCCGCCCCAGTTCAGACATGGCCATATGTAAATCAGTCTGACCCTGTGCCTCATGGGAACAGTCCAGCCCGAACTGCCAAGCCATGTCTTCCCTGGACCGGAAACAAGCATCCTGGGACCGGTTTAGGATTCATAATCCTCATCAGCCAGGCTATCTTGAATCCAGTGGCCAAGTGAGCAAGGGACTCACGTCTGAGCATACCCTGCCAACTTAGGGCGAACAAAGCGATACAAAAGGGGATGATGGACAGAGCATTTGAGCAAATCAAACACTCACCCCCAGTCAACTTATCTGGATTTAATCCATCACCATTCTTTACCTCACTCAGCCACCCCAGTTCAGACATGGCCATATGCAAATCAGTCTGACCCTGTGCCTCATGGGAACAATCCCGCCCAAACTGCCAAGCCATTTTTTCCCTGGACCGGAAACAAGCATCCTTGGACCGGTTTCGGATTTATAATCCTCATCAGCCAGGCTATCTTGAATCCAGTGGCTATATGAGCAAGGGACTCACGTCTGAGCATACCCTGCCAACTTAGGGTGAACAAAGCGATACAAAAGGGGATGATGGACGGAGCGTTTGAGCAAATCAAACACTCACCCCCAGTCAACTGATCTGGGTTTAATCCATCACCATTCTTTAGCTCACTCAGCCACTCCAGTTCAGACATGGCCATATGCAAATCAGTCTGACCCTGTGCCTCATGGGAACAGTCCAGCCCAAACTGCCAGGCCATGTCTTTCCTGAACCGGAAACAAGCATCCTGGGACCGGCTTCGGATTCATAATCCTCATCAGCCACGCTATCTTGAATCCAGTTGCCAAGTGAGCAAAGGACTCACATCTGAGCATACCCTGCCAACTTAGGGCGAACAAAGCGATACAAAAGGGAATGGATGGCGCATTTGAGCAAATCGAACACTCACCCCCAGTCATATGATCTGGGTTTAATCCATCACCATTCATTAGCTCACTCAGCCACCCCAGTTCAGACATGGCCATATGCAAACCAGTCTGACCCTGTGCCTCATGGGAACAGTCTAGCCCGAACTGCCAAGCCATGTCTTCCCTGGACCGGAAACAAGCATCCTGGGACCGGTATCGGATTCATAATCCTCATCAGCCAGGCTATCTTGAATCTAGTGGCAAAATGAGCAAGGGACTCACGTCTGAGAATACCCTGCCAACTTAGGGCGAACAAAGCGATACAAAAAGGGATGATGGAAGGACCGTTTGAGCAAATCAAACACTCACTCCCAATCAACTTATCTGGGTTTAATCCATCACCATTCTTTAGCTCACTCAGCCACCCCAGTTCAGACATGGCCATATGTAAATCAATCCGACCCTGTGCCTCATGGGAACAGTCCAGCCCGAACTGCCAAGCCATGTCTTCCCTGGACCGGAAACAAGCATCCTGGGACCGGTTTCGGATACATAATCCTCATCAGCCAGGCTATCTTGAATCCAGTGGCCAAGTGAGCAAGGGACTAACGTCTGAGCATACCCTGCCAATTTAGGGCGAACAAAGCGATACAAAAGGGGAATCAAAGCATTCCTCTACAAATAAATATACAGCAAATTCTTGCCACTTATCTCTCTTCTCATGTTCCGTTTTTAACTAGAGAACAACATCGCGAGTTTGGCTTTTGTAGTGAGTGCGTCAACAACACGTACAACCACAATTTGGTTTCTTAGAAGAAACTGGGTAAAACCTTGCAATCCCTTCTGTAAAGTGATCAACACTAATGTCAGTGTCCTGCACCTTCAGTAACTAACTCTTTCCTTTCCCTAGAGTCCTTTCTGGGACCAAAGAAACAAAACTGAACATTTTCACAAACTTTTTCTACCTCTGCTGCTGTACCATGTAGTAGAAAACTATTCATTTCTCCTAAACACAAGGCAGTACTTTTTACATAGTGAAGCCTCCTAACGAACAGCCAACATTCTGAAGTGATAAAAGGTGCTTTGGCACACTTTATTTGATAGTCATGCTAGTAAATGACCCTGTAAATTAGTATAATTCCTAAGATTGCATGCATCTAATCCTTGCTAAATCCCAATATTCTGTTTCAGACTTTAGCATGGAAACTGATGTGATAAACTGCATGGCAACTGCATGAAAAATGATGTAGGAAAGCTCTCAATATAACAGTTGATTCCTGCCAAAAACAGCAAATACTGCTGCAGTTCCATTACGATACAGGGGCATGTGTACGTTGGAGAACCGGGCCTTATGGGCCTGGCGGCGCAGGGTAGGCCTTAAATCCCCGAGTTCACCTGCCTTGTCGGACAGAGACACAAGACACTCTGTTAGGCGTAGAAAACCAGGTTTACTAGCTGCAGCTAAGCACAGTTGTCCCAGAATTACAGAGTAGGTTCTCAGGAGACTGCCACTTTATTCCGTGGCGCACAATCTTATATAGGACACATATTTACAACGTATACTCCCAATACATACAAAGCAAGCCAATAGGAAAAGTTGGAAAACAAACTATCAGGTGTCCCAAATACGCCCCTCTTTCAGACCCTGTGTGTCACCGCTCCCCACAAATTAATCAGTACTAGTGCCTACAATCCAATTTGCAGGTGGCAGGACGTATTTGTGTGCCTCAAAGGATAGTTGTGTAACAAGAGAATACAAGGAGAGAATAGCGAAGGCCAGTCGGATAAGATAAAGTCAGGAAAGAATAGGGGAAGCCAAATAGTCAGTCGAGACAGCGATCAATCAACCAAGACATGGATTAGTGAACTCGGCCAGATCCTGACATCGGTTTTGTAAACAAGGGCAGGGGGTTACTTTTTAACAGAAGAGACACGTAGCAGCTGGGAAAAGCAAAAACACTCTGTTTGCCGTGCTGCCTGAGTGAGGGCAACACAAAATGGCCACAAGACACAAAATGGCGGCTAAATACGGGACGAAGTCGGAAACCGAAGAACCTCAGACCCTCCTTTTGCCATTACTCAGGCAAAACGCAAAGGACTCAAGTCAATCTGAGTCGATGTCAATGGCCATGAGGTTGTCGAGCTGTTGCTGCAACATCATTTTAATGTTCTCTGTTTTCTGTGACGCAGGTCTTCGGACACACATGGTGGCACAAAGACTGCAGATGGCAGGGCCACACTGTAAACAAAGACAACAAGAGAAAATGATGGCCAAAACCATTCCAAGGAAGGTGAATACCTTCCATCCCCATGTGGACAGTACCATCCTATCACAGTACAATCTCCTGTGTCCTGGTGTATAGACTCGGAAATTACATGCAATTTGGAGATGGCTTGGTATACCATAGGGGAATTATCAGGAATATAAATGCAGCAACTAGACCTGATCAATTTACAGACTCCTCCATGATCTGCAAGGACAATGTCAAAAACCATCCTATTCTGCAAAGTCATAAGGCGATCCGCCTGAAGTTCGGCTGTTAGATTATTCAAGGCTCCAGAAGTTACATTTATGGTAGCCTCAACAACGCAAACTAACTGTCTAATGTTTCTGCTATTGGCCACTGGGCCCCAGAAAGGAAGTAACCCTTTGATAAAGTCACCTCCTTCTTGTCCTGCTGTGTCCTTAGAATCAATAACCCCTCTGCCATGTCTTTTTCTATGATGACCTGAAGGAGCAGTATATGTCGGAGGGAGAAGAAAAGCCACATAACAAGTTCCTGAAAAGTAGGTAGGAAGACATGTGTAGGCTCTGTCATGACAGACAAAATATGTGCCTTGTGATGGCACTAACGGTGAAGAAATTTGGGGTGAATAGATGTATGTATGGGAATAAACACTCTTTTCCTGTTGGTTTTTAATATTTTGGCCATTCATCTGCAGACAGAAATTACCTTGATGAGGTACGGTCCAAATTGGTGGGGATCTTCTACGTCTAGCCTTATCTGTAAGGCTAGTAACATAACGAGTCACGTTCCAACCATCATACGCTCGTTTCTCATCAACGGGAATCTTACTAATTTCGGCAATTCTAGCCATGGCCACTATTCCCTTTATCAAAGAACTGTAACTAAAATCTGCTCCACCACCATATGGACTACCAGGAGGATATCGAAGTTGGTTCTGATATACATTAGAAAACATGGCCAAATAGGCCCAAGCAGAACCTTCGTAGGAAAATGGAAGGACTAAATATGGCATCCCTCTCTCTGTATTATGGGGGATGAGCCCACAAACCCAACAGTCAGTAGTATTGACTACCATTTGATGCTGATGTAACAACTGGATAAGTGAATTGTTGAAGTATTCTGTTCTCCTAATTTGCTCATGTTCTGGCAGTGCATGTAACTGATGCGGGGAGGCAGTAGTAGGAAAAGACAAAGAAACAGAAGTTGGAACCATTGCTTGCTGCATAGTGTGAACAACCCAACCCACACAAGCCAATAAAATACATGAACATATTAAAATACATAAGGTTACGCCACATGGACTAACCAACAATTTCTTACATTTACTTTTCGTTTCTTGCTTCTTATCATTCTTTTCCACTTTTATATCCATTCTCTAAGGCGTTGCTCACGGCAATCTTCCTAGATCACTTAGCTGTGATTATTAGCCATCCTACTACACTGCAAGTACTGCGGATCTACTGTCACTACTCAGGTCACAGCGTAAGACTCCTACCGTGACCCTGCAACTTGATGGATAGTGAAAAGAAATGTCTCCCAAAAGTGTAACCAGAAAAAGAAAAAGGAAAAAAGTTCAATTGTCTTTAATCGATCTGGGTCTTAAGTTGTACCGAGTCTTATTAGGTACCGTTTGCTCTCGAAACAAAGTCTCTGAATTTACTGTGTTCAATCGCAAATGTGATGGTACAGCTTCTTGCAACACATTGTTGTCTTCTTTTTCAGAGTTCCTTCGATCCAGACGTGCAGTACTGAAAGGTACAAACCGAGGGACCCTTTTACTCTTACTGTCACCTATACCCTTGCGGACCCACTGGTCAAAAGGCAAAGGCAAAGGTTCCCTTTTGCAGTGCACGCTATGAACCCAATTCTTCTTTCCAACGACCTTTACTGCTGTACGTGTTGACAGTAGAACTTGCTGAGGCGGCCCCCAACGAGGTTACAAATTCTTTTTCCTCTGAAAATTCTTCAGGCAAACCCAGTCTCCGGGTTGAATGGAATTACCTGGATCTGCAGAGGCCTCCGGCAAAGCGTTTTGAAGCTGTTGGTGAAGAACACACAATTTAGTTGTGAAGTCATGTAAATAGTCAGTCAACATAGGATACGGGATGTCAGAGTACTTTTTAGGTCGAGGGACTCCCCAGAAGTTAGCTGGCGCCCAAAAACGACCTTGTATGGGCTGAGTCCTAAACGAGAATGTACAGTAGTTCTCGTAGATAAAAGTGCCAAAGGTAAAGCGTCGGACCAGGCAAGACCCGTGCTGGCTTGAATCTCTGCCAGTTTGAGCTTGAGAGTGCCATTTTAGCACTCTACCAAACCTGCTGACTGAGGGTGGTTTGCCGCATGGAATTTCTGCCTTATACCACGACCTGCACACACCTTCTGCATAATTTGGCCTACAATTTCACTTCCATTGTCACTCCAGACAATTCGCGGCAAACCAAACCTCGGGAAGAATTCCTTCAAAAGGACTTTGGCAGTAGAGAAAGCAGTATTGTCCTTTAGGGGGTACGCCTCTATCCATCTGGAAAAGGCAAACACCACCACCAGAACATACTTGAGGTTATTACAACGTTCCATATGAATGTAATCAATTTGTAATACCTCAAAAGGATACATAGGGGGAGCAAAATGTCCTGCTGGAGTTGGGGTTCCCTTTCCTGGATTATGAATCAAACAAACGATACAATGTTTCACCACATTCTCCGCACATTTAGGAATTCTTTCATTCTGCAATACTGGAGCCAGAAGTTTGCATATTCCTTTCGCACTGATGTGGGCTGGACCATGCGCCATAGTAACTACAGGCAGTACATAGGCGTCTGGTAACCGCCAACGCTGATGTTCTGACAATTCCGTCCAACACCCTGTCGCGTCCAATATTCCTGTACTTTCTCTCCACTTACTCAATTCCTTTTCAGTAGCCTCTTCTTAAATCATTCTCACACTTTCTACTGTGTCCTCACATATTCCTCCTTCTCTGACCCATCTTGCAGGGCCTGCAACCCACATGCGACTCGTAGCATCCCTCGCTGTTTCTTTTGCTACCTCATCTGCAAAAGCATTCCAGCGGCCCACATCATCAGTGATCTTTTTATGTGCACTACACTTCACTATCGCTATTTGGGTAGGCAAAGCAAGCGATTCGAGAGGGTCAGTAACCAACTGACCATGCTGTATCTTAGTCCCATGGGAAGTAAAGAATCCTCTTTCCTTCTACAAACAACCGAAACTATGAGCCACGCCAAAGGTGTATTGGCTATCCGTGTAAACATTCACTCACTTTCCCTTAGCCAACACACACGCTCTCGTCAGGGCAATCAATTCAGCTGCTTAGGCTGAATTCTGTGTAATGCGTGCTGTCTCGACTGCTGTATACAAGGTGGTAACAGCATAGGCCGCAGTCGTCTCGCCATTAGGAAGCTTCAAACAAGACCCATCCACCCATAGGATCCCATCCGGGTCCACAAGTGGTGTGTCTTTTAAGTCTATTCTGCCATTCGTTTCCTCCTCTGTTTGGAGAAAACAATCATGCTGTTCTTGAGTGTCTTTCTCTTCTGGAATGGGTAACAATGTTGCTGGATTCAAAGTATTACACAGCTTGATGTGTATATGACTAGTCAAGAGCTTCAGCTCATACCCAGACAAGCGGGCACTCGTAAGATGTTGTGTTTTTGTTCTGTTCAAAAGAGTATCTACTGCATGTGGTACCATAACAACAAGAGTGTTATCTAGTACCAATCCAGCAGATTGACAAATGGAAATCGCTGCTGCTGCTGTAGCTCTGAGACAACTAGACAATGCCTTGGGTACTGGATCCAATGTAGCCGAAAAATAGGCACATGGCCGTTTTTTGTCTCCAAATTGTTGCGTGAAAACTGACAACGCGCAACCTAATCTTTCATGTACGTAGAGTGTGAAAGTCTTACTGTAATCTGGAGTACCTAACACAGGGGCAGAACACAAGGCCGTACGTAAGTTAGAAAAACTCTTCTGACATTCGTCAGTCCAAGGAAGAGGTTGGGGTGTATCTTTCAGAGTAAGTGCCAACAGAGGTTTAGCCAACAAAGAAAAATTTGGAATCCACTATCTACAATAAGAGGTTAAGCCCAGAAAGGCACGCACCTCCCTTTGTGTGGATGGTACAGACATTTGCGCGATTGCTTGAATACGTTCTGGGGTCAATCGTCTTCCCTCCTTCAACAAGAGATGACCTAAGTAGGTAACCTCTTGGCGGCAATATTGCAGTTTTGAGGGTGACACCTTGTGATGCAGGTCAGACAAATGACGCAACAGTAAAAGAGTCACATCCTTACAAACATCCTCTGAATCAGCAGCAAATAACAAATCGTCCACATACTGAATAAGAGTGGCACCTGGGGGCAAAGTGAAAGCATCGAGCTGAGATTTCAAAGCCTGACTATAAATGGGGGGACTCTCACAATAGCCTTGAGGTGCACGTTTGAATCGGAAACTACGGCCTCCGAGAGAGAAGCTAAAAATATCCCTACTCTCCTCATCAATAGAAATGCTGAAGAAAGCATTTTTGAGATCAATAACCGAAAACCATGCCGCTGAAGCGGGTATCATAGTGAGCAAGGCAGTGATATCTGGGACAACAGGAAACTGGGGGATAACAATTTTGGTGACCTCCCGAAGATCGATCACAAAGCGATATACAGGAGGCTGAGAAGGATCAGTGCGTTTAAGGACAGGTAGAACAGGACTATTGCAAACATTTCCTCTCGTTTCTTCAACCACACCCTTCTGAACCAGATCATAGATAATAGCCAACAAAGCTCGTTCACCATCGTTGGAAATGTTATACTGAGAAATGCGCGGAATTTTAACATTAGGCTTAATAGTAACCACGTAAGGCGGAATCTGGAGCAGACCAACATCATTCGGACCCGTAGCCCAGAGCGTAGCAGGAAGAGAATGCAATTCGGGTGGGAGTTGGTCCTTAGACAAATACATAGGAGAAACCAACTTCTCACCTAAAGTAAGATGTACACCAGAGGGGGAACAATACAATGTTGTATGAAGACGTTTCAACAAGTCCAAACCCAGCAAATTCTCGCCGCAACCAGTCGTTAAAATGAGCGGGGCCTCCAAAATTTAAGGACCAATCGAGATAGGCAAAGGGCAAGAAACCGGGTAACTAACTGGGGCGCCAGAGAATCCTACAGAAACTTTAGTTAAGCCAGACAAAGGTGCCCCAGGGAGTTTGGAGTGAATGATAGAACTTCTCATTGCACCAGTATCCAAAGGAAATGGCTCTGAAACACCCAATGCAACAACTTCAACATAAGGCCCATTCTGATCCACTGGAACTGATACGACTCCCTTGCTTTGTCCATGGCTGTCCTAACTAGTATGAAAATCCTGAGCCTCACTTTCAATACAATAATCGTCATTGTAATATTGCGCAGACTAAGTATTCTGCTGATCAAAATAATTCATAGAATTCTGAGGGGGAAAGGAACGCTGTCCTTGGGACAACGCACCTCGCCCTCTACCTCCAGGTGCTTATTGAAAACCACTACGGCCTTGCGGCCCTGGGAATCCACCATTACGCTGCAATAAAACCGGACAGCTATTCTTAAAATGACCTTCTTCTTTACAATAGGCACATTGATTAGGACCTAGCAAAGGTCGCGGAACAAAAGGTTCAGGTTTTTGTAACAACCTCTGAAGCTGGGGAGGCTGTTGAAACTGGCGCTGAGCAGAATGAGGGGGATAAGCCTGTTGCCAAAGAACCTTTGTTTTTAATTCCTTAGTCTTCTTCTCGATCTTATCCTTTTCCTCCTTATCCCTATTCTCGTAATACTGAGCAGTAGCTAATATCTGTGCAGATGAAGAAACAGCCCACAAACTTTTGGAGTCTTTCAATTTATGCGATAATTCTGGAAGTAAATTAAATGCAAATGTATCCACGAATAATCGCTGTCCACCCTCAGTACTCATATCTTGGCCACTGTGGTCGATGAACGTCTCCTCGAAACGAGTAAAGAAATCGGAGACACTCATCTTTTTTCTGCTTACATGCAGCTAACTTATCCCAATTAACACGTAAGGCAGGCATCATCGTTTTCATTAAAGTTATGATTCTACCGGGCAATTGTGCAATCAAATCATCTGGCTTAGCACCACCTACTTGTGCTGCATCTGCAGCAGTTATAGCAGCCCAATTACCACCTAAAGCTTGATCGTGGTCCTCCCAACGAATCCGAGCCCACAACACTTGTGGAACTACATTCCCCAACAGCATATCAATATCGGCCAAATTCATAATACACGCATCAATGGTCTGGGACAGCTCTTTGTAATACCCAGCAGGATTTTTATGAGGGTCCGGTAAAGACTGTTTGAGTGCCAGAACTTCGGATCGTTTCCAGGGGACCTGTACCCATATACGCTGGAAATGAGCAGGGATACGTGGAGCAGCGCCTACCTGTGGAACCTCTTCTCTCCATACTGGAGGAACTTCCCTCATAGGATAATGTTTCATTTTCTGTCTAACTGCTGGATCAGGTTCAAGAATAGTCTGAGAAGAAAATAAAGACCTGAAAGCAACAAGTGTCCTAACGGCATCTTCAACTTCAGAACCCAGAATAAGACCTTTATCAAACTTAGCCTGCACATCTAACAGACCCTGAGGAGCTAAACCCAAATCCATATCCTCCTATCCTTTGACAAGATTGTCACACATAACATTAAAAACATATATCTGTGTGGGCGCATTCCACTGAAGAAAGGTACTCAGGATATCGGGCACACTATACTGTGGACCACTCATGATCCATTTGTGAGCAAGAGAGTCCAACGTAATTCGCTCGTCGGAACCTGGGATTTGACTACAGGATTGCCTTTGAGAAAGAGCAGGAGTCATGGAAAAAGACCCAAAGAAGGGGGAGAGAAGGCCTGAAACAATATCAACCACCCATTTGCGAGCTGGGGGAGAATCTGACAGTAAAACTGGAGACAAGGTATTAAGCAAAGGAGGAGAAGAACTGATCGTTACAAGAGGAACCGAGGGTAAAGGAAACTGAGGTACAGAAGTTTAAGGCAAAGGAGGTGGGGGTGGCAATACTGGAAGAGGCAATTGTGGAAGTGCTGGATCAACTGGCTGAACAGCAAGTTGCTGGACAAGTGGCAACAATGGGGGTGCATTAGCAACTGGTACATAAGGCGGAGGCAATCTCAACAAATGGGACATTAAGGGATCTTCGTCAAGATCCTTACTCTGTGGAGAAGTAGGCAACGCAGGGTAACATCTATCTATTACCATACGATGCTGTCTGTCTGAGACTTCAATCGCTCGATCAATCTCATTTTCCTTAAACTGCTTGGCAGCCTGCATAATCGTCATATCTTTCGCCTTCTTATCTCTTTTTGCCTGCTTAATTTCTCTCTGCTTGGCTTCTTTACGCCAAAGACGGAAAGAGTCAAACATTGCCGGCCGGGCTTTTCTTTTGAACAAAATTGCTTCTAGGTTGTCTAATATGTCAGACTCGAAGCTACAATTTTGTGGACACTGCAAAACACCATCTTTCTCCGTGTATCGGATCCACGCCTCGGTAAAGGCAATGGGGCCAACACCATGTTTGGAATAGAGCTCAGGAGTTCCAACCGGAGGAATCGGACAAGAGTCCTCTAGACGGGAATCCCTATTACAACCAAGACAACAAAACTTCCTAAAATTTGCTAAAACCAGGCATCTTTAATTCACTGGTCTGTTTCCAAACTTCAAGGGGTTAAAGCAAATAACACAGCACAAACGTACTCACCCCCAGGATTCGGCTATTGCAATGGTAGAATAACAAAACCCAAAAACAAAACAAAGAAGTGGGTGCTACCCACGAATACTTAACTAAGTGTGGCTCACTGATTAGAGCGGCAGACCATGATGCAGAGGTCTGGCCCGGGACCAGGGTTCAATTCCCGACGCGGCAGGGTCCTGAGCCCAAAATGTCCACAGACTCGATAATTCTCGCCTCGGTGCCTATTCTAATCATGGGGTCCCATGCTGCAACTCTGGGCAATAGCTTGCTTAATCTCCACTACGGCGGCCCCCCCGCTGCGGGATGCCTGGCTTTCACCTTGGGGATGCCCAGTAGGGGTTATCTCACAGGGAAAAAGCCAGGACGGGTTCCCAAGGCAAGCGCCTTGATGCCTTCGGGTGATACGTGCGCTATATAAATCGCAATACATTTCTCACGCCAACAGAGGTCCATCTAACCAGCCATCACCAAAGGGACCAAGGCAGGGCGGCAGTCAGGGCAGCAGTCGTCAGCAGCTGTTGGAAAGGAGTAGCCGCGCTGAAAAAGACCTTCAATCTACTTCGACATACAGGGGTCGATTGACGTGGTTCGCAAATCCTTCGGAATTTTCTTGCGAGCCTTCTCACGACCCTCCGGCTGAACCGCTACCACTGAAGCCACCCCACGTTGGGCGCCAGTTGGAGAACCGGGCCTTATGGGCCTGGCGGCGCAGGGTACGCCTTAAATCCCCGAGTTCACCTGCCTTGTCGGACAGAGACACAAGACACTCTGTTAGGAGTAGAAAACCAGGTTTATTAGGTGCAGCTAAGCACAGTTGTCCCAGAAGTACAGAGTAGGTTCTCAGGAGACTGCCACTTTATTCCGTGGCGCACAATCTTTTATAGGACACATATTTACAACGTATACTCCCAAAACATACAAAGCAAGCCAATAGGAAAAGTTGGAAAACAAACTATCAGGTGTCCCAAATACGCCCCTCTTTCAGTCCCTGTGTGTCACCCCTCCCCACAAATGAATCAGTCCTAGTGCCTGCAATCCAATTTGCAGGTGGCAGGACGTATTTGTGTGCCTCAAAGGATAGTTGTGTAACAAGAGAATACAAGGAGAGAATAGCGAAGGCCGGTCGGATAAGATAAAGTAAGGAAAGAATAGGGGAAGCCAAATAGTCAGTCGAGACAGGGATCAATCAACCCAGACATGGATTAGTGAACTCAGCCAGACCCTGACATCGGTTTTGTAAACAAGGGCAGGGGGTTACTTTTTAACAGAAGAGACACGTAGCAGCTGGGAAAAGCAAAAACACTACATTCGCCGTGCTGCCTGAGTGAGGGCAACACAAAATGGCGACGAGACACAAAATGGCGGGACGAAGTCGGAAACCGAAGAACCTCAACGTCTTCCTTGTACCTCTTCAGCTATCCTTTCTTCAACATTTCTAGGAACCATCTCCTCTTTTGGAATGGGAGTACCATCTTTCCCCTACTAACATCAACCCTTTGTTTCAACTGCATGCACTAATGTGTTCTCTTGAAAGTAGCTTTTTTCATTAAAGAAAGGATCAATCCTGTAAGTATACTTTCATTTGCTACTGTATATTTTACAAAAATTAGTTCTATTAACAAATCATTTTTTCTGGCTTTTACTCTTCATACAGAACATTGTTTTAACCAGTGTTCTCTTTTTCTTTCTATTAAGATAAATAGTTCAAGCTTCAAGGCAAATGCTTTACCTACTACACTATCTATCTGTTCTTTTCACTTCTAAACTTCTGTACTTCTCCTATATTGCTTGGTATTATTTTCCAAATTGTGCATTACCCAGTTCAGTTCATGAAGCTTTATTCGGTACATATAAAATGACCTTAAAAGCACAAAGTAAAACGCATGAAATAACAATTTTACAGAATACAGAGAAAGAAAATGAAATACAAACATAAATGCTTAAAATGACATGCTTTTCTGAGCATTAATAGCCTGATTTAAAAATGTAGCAGTATAAAAACAAATATCGACAAATTTCAAATTAATTATTAAATTCAATGCCTGGTTAACTGTACGTACACCATATTTAACAAACATAGGTTTGTTTGGATACGCCATCACATAAGCACGGCCCTATCGGGTGTTTCTTAAGGTTCGGTAGGGTCACCAAATGATGTGTTACTCCAAATCTCAGTCTGGTTAGTACAAACTTGTGGGATGGCCTAGTCACCATAGCTAGATAAAAAGGGAAACCTTCAATAATGTTATATCTACTGTAGAACATAAGAGTGGACATAGAACCGTTAGCTAATGCCCGCTTCCTTACTCTAAAAGCTAAAAATGTCATTTTCATCTCTGCCTTAGGTATCAGAGATGCGGCACTTGGGTCAATCAGAACGTTTAGATTAAATATTTTAGAGAAGCAATCTACAACATATTTCAACTAAGGGATTTTCTGATATGTATCCAATAGTAAACAATCCTCAATTATAGATCTGTTAAAAAACTTTTCATCCTGGAGCCAAATAGAACGCCATATCCTAAGTGGCCTGAAGGATAACAGATCTATTAGGAAATTAATATCCAATTCTCGGTGAACCAGCTCAATGGGGGCACTATGAGGCAAACACAAGAGCTTCTTTAAAAACGAATTTTCCTCCATCTGCAAGTTGTAGTCACAACTATGGCCCCAAAC
Source organism: Lissotriton vulgaris (assembly GCF_964263255.1). Taxonomy (NCBI): domain Eukaryota; kingdom Metazoa; phylum Chordata; class Amphibia; order Caudata; family Salamandridae; genus Lissotriton; species Lissotriton vulgaris. The sequence goes on along the minus strand of NC_141691.1, from coordinate 1,509,844,933 downwards.
ACCTGCCCCATATAATGCCATTGTAACACATCTTGCTTGGTAGATCTGGAGCATATCTCTAATACGTCTGTCCCCAACTTTCACTGCGAATCTAAAAACACCATGGGCATTTTTGGCCATTTTATTACGAATATTGTTAAACTCACTGTTCCATTTTCTATCTTTGGAGAAGGTAATCCCAAGATAGCAAAATTTATCTACTTGTTGCTCCTTTTCACAGTCAATAAAAAAGGCATTAGAAAATTTGCTTTTTGGCCTACAAGACATGGTGTACGTTTTCCCCTTATTGATCATCAGCTTTCTGTCTTTAATAAAGATGGAAAATCTATCAATCAAACGCTGAAGTCGAAGGGGAGTTCTAGAAAGCAGAACGGCGTCATCAGCATATAACAACACCGGAACAGAAACACCTTTGATCATGGGGGCATCAGCAATTACATTTTTTTAAATTATGTCGATTTCATTAATAAATAATATAAATAGTAGGGGGGCCTGTACACAACCCTGTCTAATTCCTCGTTTAACACTGAATTTGGGGGTACATTCGCCTTTAGTGCCGTAGCGCACACATGTTCGTAACTTTTCGTACAGCCTGGTAAGGAAAAAGATTATACTATTTGGCGCTCCTAGATGTAACAATGTTGTCCATAATAGGGTATGGGCAACCATATCAAAAGTACTACTTAAATCTGTGAAGCAGAGATATAAACAGCCATATTCATGAAGTGAAATTGCGCCCGCAATCGCTGCGAGAAAGCAATTGCGGGCGCAATTGACGAAATCGGCATTCAACATAAAAACAGCGACATCGCTAACACATAATAGCGAAATCGCAAGAAAAATCGCAGAATCCCGGTAGCGAATCGGAAATTGCGACAAACCATGGATTCTGCGAAAAAAATTGCGATTTCGCAAAAAAATCGCTATCGGCATTCATTAAAAATCGCAAATAGAGAAAAACCCAAAAATCGCAGTTTGCGCGGCGCAAATTAAGGAGAACTCAAACCAGATGGTAACCATCAAAGCCATGAAAAAATCACATTTGAAAAACTGTTGGCCAATCAGCAACAGGTTCAGGCCTGACCAATCACACATTAGGACATCCAGCAACAGCATGTGGAGTGCCACAATGCCAGGATTGTACATGGTGGTGAGGCGTCGAAGGCTGCAGCGAGCAGCACAGAGGAGACGCAGGATCCAGGACAGAATTTTCCTCCAGCGGGTCACCTTGCTGGGCCAAACCAGAGAGCAGATATATGCCAAATATAGGCTGACTGGGGAAATGATAATGCAGCTAATCCAGGACCTTGACCCCCTGATGCAGCACCCAACAAGCCGTACCAATGCGGTGCCTACACATGTGCAGGTATTGTGTAGCCTGCACCTCCTGGCCTCCGGGAGTTTCCAGGGGATAGTAGCGGCTGCTGGGGGGATATCCCAGCCCACCATGTCACGCTGCCTCCACACTTTCATTGACGCCATGCTCACCCAGCTACAGCGTCACATCAAATTTCCCATGAGCCAACAGGAATTGGACTTGACAAAGCTACAATTCTACAATGTTGCCCATTTTCCCCATGTACTTGGATGTATAGATTGTACCCACGTCGCCATCTGCCCACCAGCTGCCACTGAGTATATGTACCGCAATCGAAAGTCTTACCACTCCCTGAACATACAGATGGTGTGCAATGCTAAGTCATACATCACTGACATTGTGGCCCAGTACCCAGGGAGTACCCATGACTCCTTCATATTCCGGCACAGCGGCCTCCACTCACGACTGGTCAGGGGAGAGTTGGGTGAAGGACACCTACTTGGTAAGTGCACTTTGTCAACAATGTCACATTGCTATGTAGTAACTGCGCAGCACAGCCACTCACCATCTGCTCCTCTCATTTAGGTGACAGTGGCTACGCCCTCCGTGAATACCTCCTGACCCCTTACTTCAACCCTGCCACACCCCAGCAGCGCCGTTACAACGCTGCACACATACGGACAAGGAATTGCATAGAAAGGACATTTGGCCTGCTCAAGAGCAGGTTCCGCATACTGCACAAGACAGGTGGGGCCATGTATTACAGTCCAGCAGTGTGCTGCCGCATTGTGGCTGTCTGCGCAATACTACACAACATGGCAACCAAGCGCCGGATACCTGTCGACATCTCTGGCAGTGAATCTGAAGGGGACGACCGTCCACCTCCACATGTACGTCATGCCCGCGGAGAAGATCCTGCGGAGGGACAGAGGCGCCGCAACCACATCACTACAAACTGTTTCTAGTGCACACATACCACTATCACAACACTGCACCCATGCATGACGGATAAAATAATGACATGAGTGTGTATGAAGTATGACCTTTCATCTTTAATGTTACGTCACATTAAATTGGCATTCAAGAAAAAGAATTGTCTGATGGGGAGTGTATTACTCCATACCTCCCCATGCTGGGGTAGGGGGTTTGCAGGACTTGACTGCAGGGCCACCCTCATGTTCTTACAATCCTCAACGATGTTGGCGACGAGACGCCCCAAGTCGTCTCTCTGCATTGTCAGGGACGTTGTTGGCCCTACTCCCTGATGTTGGGCGGCTGCTGCGGCGAAGGTGAGGCACCGGTGGTAAGGAGGCACTGCTATTAGTCTACGCAGCTTCACTTGCGTCGTCACCACCCTCTGCATCATCCCGGCCACTGGCCTGTCGGCCTAGCACAGCTGCAGTGAGTAGGTCCAGGGACCTGGCCACATCCTGGCAACACTGCACCATTTGTGCCTGCATAGCGAGAGACCGACGTGCCAGCTGTGATGTGGCGTGGCCGACAACATGGTTAGACCTAGTGTAGGCCGATAGGCGGGCCAGTAGTTGTCGGTGGCGTCTACGGGTCATGTCCTGCTGTGAGACAAGCAGCTGGTTGTTCTGTCTCACAGCTGCTGTCAACTGGCCAAGATGTTGCCCATTTGCCTGCATCTGCGCAAGCATTGCCGCCATGTGGCGTGCCTGCGTGCGATGCACCGCCAGCATGCGGCGTTCAATGACCAGGCCTGGGTCTGGTGTGTCTAGTGCCCTGCCGCTGCCTGCTGGGCCCTGGTGCTGCTGGCGCCTCTGAGCGATGGTCTGTGCCCTGCCAGCTGGTGTGTGCCTCGTCGGCCTCCCATGCGCTGGTGGTGGAGGCTGTACCACTGCTGTGGCGGCACGGGGTGTTGGTGCTGTCGCTGGTGCTGGCTGCACTGCAGTGGATGCAGGGGTGGACCTGTCGGCACGGGGTGGTGGTGCTGTGAGTGGTGCTGGCTGCAATGCTGCTTGATGTGATGTTGCAGGTTGTTGGGAGGACTGTCCCTCACCCTCAGTGTCCTCCGGGCTCTCTGCAATGTGTAGAGCATCACTATCGGTGCTGCCTTGATCCCCTGCACCTGTAATGTGAAAGGGTGGATGATTAATGTTATGTGTATTGCACAAGAAGATTTCACACATTCACGCAGCCTTGCTTTCCCTGACTGGGTTTTGTTTAGACTTAGCAATGAGTGCTCTGGCACTGTTGGGCAGACTGCGGGCTCATGATTACACTACAAGTACCACAATGCAATGGGGCTTATTTGGCTTGCTTGGTGTGCATATTTGGGGATGTCATGGTGCTAGTGCAGGACGTATGGGCATGGTTGGGGACTGGGTCGCAGTCGCCTGGCACTTACCTTGACTTTGTTGTTGGCCGGGTCGTGAGGAGTCCAGCTGAACGACCCCCACGCAGGCTGCTGGCGCTATGGTCTCCTCAATCATGTCCTCCAAGGGGGTGTTAGGTGTGGCTTGTGCTTCCCCTCCACCAGTGCCCAGTTGGTCTCCAAGCCGCAAGGCAATCCGCTCCTTCGAACGTCCTCGCAGGTCATACCAGCGCTTCTTAATGTCGTCGATGAAGCGCTGGGTGACACCGACCGAATTGACCTGGGCGCGGATGCGCTGCCAAATCTTCCGCTTCTCGGGCTCTGGCACCCTCCGAGAGTCTTTGCCAAACAGCTTTCCATAGTCATTGCACACCCCCTCAATGACATACTCCAATTCAGCCTCTGAAAATTTCAATTTTCTTTTCCTCTCCTGCCCACTGCTCCCTGCTGCTGCTTCCTGGGCCATCTTTCTGCACTTTCCTTCAGGCTTGGGTGCTGCAGGGTCTTGCTTTAGGAGCTCCAAACTTCAATGCTGCCACTCCCTGGCTCTGTGTTCGGTTTGTGGGTGTGGTGAGCCTACTTCCTGGTTGTGATGTCATCAGTGGGCTCGAAATGCGCCATCCCGTTTTTGCGATCTCGCTGTTAGCGAGATCGCTAATTGCGATATCGCTATTTGCGATGTCGCTATTTCGGCATGGGAAATAGCTGAAACTGCGATTATTTGGCGATTGCGGCTACATCGCAATCGCCAATTGCGATCGAATGCGAATCGCATTTTTTCCGCGCTTTCTATCATGAATGCCATTTTGCGATTCTCAAATAGCGATACGCAATTTTTCGCTATTTGCTACTCGCAAAATGGTAGCTTCATGAATCTGGCAGAAAGAGCTGTATTTAGCTTCAGTGTATTTGCCAATCAATAAATCGAGGTTTATACACTGGTCGAGTGTACCTTCCTGAAACCAAACTGGCTAGCGGCCAAAATGTACTCTTTCTCCACCCACTCTTCTAATCTAACCAACATAACTCTACTCATGATCTTAACTGAGGAGTCTAGAAGGGAGATGGGGCGAAATTTATTTACGTCAGACCTGCTGCCCTTTCTGTATATCGGGATTATGATCGATTCCCCCCAGGTTTCAGGGGCCTCAGTGCGGACTGCTGCATTAAATACAATAGTCAGGAGGGGACTCCACATATCTGGGGCTGCTTTATAAACGTCGATAGGTACCCCATCAGGTCCCTGGGCTTTTCCCCCCTTACTAGAACGTATGCCAAGCTCAACCTCGCTGACAGTAATATCCAGTGGTAGAACAGGCCACCTCCTTTGCAAGGTGTCTTTACAACTAGCAGAGTTAAAAATTTCAGAGAAGTGTGAAACCCATCCATCACTAGGGACATTAGAGGTTAACTCTGGAATATTTTCCTCTTTGAGGAAAGGGGAGTTTATGGTGGGCCAAAATAACGTGTTATTAGATAGTTCAGCGGCTTGGTTGAGAAGGTCCCAAGCCTGCTGCTGCAGCTCACCCTTCCTCCGTTTCAGAGCTTGGCTCCAGGATGAAAAGTTTTTTAACAGATCTATAATTGAGGATTGTTTACTATTGGATACATATCAGAAAATCCCTTGGTTGAAATATGTTGTAGATTGCTTCTCTAAAATATTTAATCTAAACGTTCCGATTGACCCAAGTGCCGCATCTCTGATACCTAAGGCAGAGATGAAAATTACATTTTTAGCTTTTAGAGTAAGGAAGATGGCATTAGCTAACGGTTCTATGTCCACTCTCATGTTCTACAATAGATATAACATTATTGAAGGTTTCCCTTTTTATCTAGCTATGGTGACTAGGCCATCCCACAAGTTTGTACTAACCAGACTGAGATTTGGAGTATAGGGATAAAAGGTCTGCTTCTATTGTTGTCAAGGGGCGCTTTAATAAGATGACTATAGAAGAAGCCAAGTGGGCGGGCACGTACACCATTCTCATCATAAGATAAGGAGGCTGCTCTTAACAGGACAGTCACAACATGTTGGGGGTGTCTATAAGTAACAATAACACAATCGCCCCTACAGTTCTTTCTAGAATTGCCAATCCAGTTTACCCGTCTAGGAGTTAATATTTGGTCAGAATAGGTAATTGGGAAGCCACATTGCTTATGCAGCCAGGAAACTGTTTTGTTTTTAAGGGATTCATGTGATTTCTTTTGAGACGGGGTCGAGTATTCACAAGATGGTACATTAGTTAAAACAACCACATAGGGTGCACAGTCGGGGGGAAGGTTAATAAAACGACTTTTCTTTACTTCTGTCGACCCCGCAATGTTGACTGCTGCTGCTATTACCTGTGTTTTTTGGCAAACTATTGGAGGGGGGGCAGATGCAGCTACTTCAATTACACTTAACCCTCCATTGGGTGTCTTTAGAATGTCATTATTAACTACAGTATCCTTCTCTGTAGCCCTAGGTTTTCCAGCCGAATTTATTTGGGTATCCAAGAGACCTCCTAGTCTTGATACTTCGGCAGAAATCAAATCGAGTTTAACAACAAAAGGGTTTAATAATCTTCTCTATCTTTGAATCTATAATACTAACAAGAAGATCAAATTGCTCGGAATTCATTTTAACTGTACCATTCTTATCCATTGATACCTCATCACCTACAATACTTTTAGCTGGTGTTTCTACTCTTTTCTTATTACGATTTCCCCCACTTTTAATTTGTACTTTCCTGCACGCCCTCATTGCTCTAGGGGCCGGGGAACGTGGTACTGCAGGGTCATAAGATGTATCCAGTAAATCCTGATTGGGCAGTGATTGAGCTGGCACTTCCGTTGGTGAAGCATCAGGGTTACACGATCCACAATTATCATCCAATGCCATTAATGCCAGTGGAATTGGCGATACAGGGGATGTAACCAGAGAACTCCCCCGGCCTAGTGATAATCTCCGCTCATTATTGATTTTGTTAACCACTTTCACTAGGTAGTTATCTAGCGTGGCTGGCACTGGTGGAATTTTTACAGCCTTTTGTTTAGACATTATTATTTCTAGCGACAGCTCCTTATATATTTGTATTAAAAAGGTGCTAAAGCTATCATGAGTTGCAAAATACAGTAATAAAAACGATATATATTAATAACAGTTCAAAATCCAATGGCTTATAAGTCCAATAATAATAATAAGATGTTTAAATATCTCACTTAACAGAAATAGATGTCCTTAAAGGTGATGACCAAGATCTGTGGCCAAGCCCTGCCTCGTACTGCCCCGGATGGCCACAGACGGCCCGCTCTTTGTCCGGGCTTCGTCCGGCGCGTTCCGCAAAGCGGGTGATGCGAGGAGTTAAGTAGCTGGTGGGAGGGGCAGAGTAACAAGCAGCAGCTGATGGCCCCAAAGACTCCTGGATCTCCGAGTCCTTTGCACACACACAACAACAGCGCCCCGCAGCTCCTGGCACGAAGCGTCGCCCACGAAGCGGGTGACGCGAGGAGATAAGTAGCCGGTGGGAGGGGCAGAGTAACAAGCAGCAGCTGATGGCCCCAAGGACTCCTGGATCTCCGAGTCCTTTGCGCACACACAAGAACAGCACCCCGCAGCTCCTGGCACAAAGCATCGCCCGCGAAGCGGGTGACGTGAGGAGTTAAGGAGCCGGTGGGAGGGGCAGAGTAACAAGCAGCAGCTGATGGCCCCAAGGACTCCTGGATCTCCGAGTCCTGTGCGCACACACAACAACAGCGCCCCGCAGCTCCTGGCATGAAGCGTCACCTATTTCTAAACATTCTTCGTCTTATGTCTTTGTACTGTTTCTGCCTTACTGTCAGATGAGTTGTTTTTTTTAGAAGTTTATCAACTTTTAACATGAGTTACTGCTTTTTATTTCTGAGTTCCTGGTAAAGCTTACTTTTTATTCACATAATTTCCACATTTTTCATTTTTCTTAATACTGTTTTAAGAAACTTCTTGGAGTCCTACCAGAAGACTTTTTTACCCCACTACGTTCTGTCCATGGTCTCCTTTTTTGTTCTCAGGTTTTTGCATGTAGTACTGTTTCTTTTGTGCTTTTCTCCGCTGATCCTTTTTTGTCATCTTAAAATATACTCTTTGAGCACACTTAGATATCTGAAAACAAAAGAATGCATCCATTTTACTTTCCATCCTTCAAGCAACTAAATTCCTACATAATTCATTATATTAATCTTTCATACCATTCCAGAGCTATAAAACGTAACAGCTGTACTCCCTGACAAAGTACATATCTTTCTTCTAAGTACTTACCACACTGTCCCATGGCCTACCTAAAGCCTACCTTAGGGTAAGACTTATATATGGTAGATGGAAAATGTAAGTCTTGGCAAGGGTTTTTAAATGCCAAGTGAACCTGGCAGTAAAACTGCATACACATACTCTGTAGTAGCAGGCCAAACACATGTTTAAAGGACTACTTGTCTTAATTGGGGAATGTAGGTGTCAGTACTTGACTACACATCTGAGTGAGTGTTTCACCCCTTCTTTGTGTGTGTGACTGTGTGTGTAAGTACCTATATCGGTATATGAGTGGCTCTCTTACTAACACAATGGGTGTATAAATCTGTAAACAAGTGGGTGTATAGAAACTTTACTGACTATGTAAGTGAGTGTTTAGGTATGTAACTGTGTGTGGAACTGGCTCAGTTACTGCTTGATATATAAGTGCTGTGGGGTGGAGTGAGTGAATGTCAAAGTGCCTCTGTCGCTCTCTGGCTGAGTATGCAAGTGGTTTATGCTTTTGTAAATAGGTATATGAGTTGCAGTATGGATGAGAGACTGAATGTATAACTGGGTGTATGTGTCTATATGTGAGCAAGTAATTCAGTGAAACTTCAAAGTACATGTCTTATGTTTTAAGCACATACCACCCTGCCCTATTATGTAACTACGGCCTAATTTATAGGTGACCTATGCCTAGTATAAGGGGAAATTAAGGCTTAGTGATGGGGTTTGAAGTGCCAAGTTGATCTGACAGTGAAATGACAGTGAAATTGGACGCACAGCTCTTATAGTAGCAGGCAGTCCACATGTTTAAAGGATCACTCGCCTGGATGAGTGACTAGAAGTATCACTACTTGAGTAAACATCTAAATAAATGTATCAGTAGCTCTCTGGGTGTTTCATTAAATGTGTACGCAACTAAGTCGCTACATGACTAGCTGTCTTTTTATCTCTATGGAGCTCTATATATGTATGTAAGTAGCTATATATATTACTTACTGCTTCTGTTACTGAGTGTTAGGTTTTATAACTGTGTGTGAAACTGGCTCTATAACTGCAGGATACATAAGTACTATATGGACATGTCACTGAATATCCACATGACTCTGTCTCTCTGTGACTAGCCAGGTGAGTAACTCTGCTTTTCTAAATATGTATATACGTTATAGTATGGGTGAGAGACTGGATATTTAACTTTAAAGTACATATATGAATGGCTGAGACTTTAAATTGCATGTCTTACTTACTAAGCACATAGCACCCTGCCCTATGACTTACCTACACCTTACCTAAGGGGTAAATAGTACATATAAAAACAAAACTTCAAAGCTTAGAAAGGAGTTTTTAATGCCAACTGGACCATGCAGTAAAATTACACTCTACACTTCCAGGGCATCACATGATTAATGGACTATTTTTACTCCTACTCTCAGACCACACAGATAGTCATATACTCATACACCCACAGACACACACATTCTTAAACCCACAAAAACACTCACACACCCACTCACAAATCCCTCATGCACTCACAATTATGTTATATATATACATCATACACATGTTCCTCAACCTCATGTAGAGACACCTTTTCAATCACATTTTTTTAACTACACTCTAATTCACATACCTGTTAATTGGCTGGTCAGAATTGTTTTATTTACATTGTCAGTTAGATTGTACTCTCAGAGAAAAGCTGAAAACTAAGCAGTAGAATGGTACACCACTCTGATGCAAAGCAACCATTAATGGCAACATTTTGAACTTTTTTCTCAGTGATACCGTTGGAGTTAGCAAATCAATGAGTTATTTTAAATTTCATGTACTTCTCAATCGTCAGCATTTCTTAATCCGCTCTTGCACTTCATTAAAGAAAGAACAATCTGGTAATGTTTTGAGGCATATTCACAAATCTGTTGTGACTCTCGCTGCTTTCCCATGTACCTTTGCAATAAATTCTCTAATAAGTACGAGAATCCAAAAACCTGTTTAACTTTGTACTCTTAATACTTTACAACTAAACTACACTTCATAAGAAACTCCTGATTAGGAACATAAACCCTCATTCATAAATAATAGCTCTAACCCTCTCTAACTTCAACTAATATACTAAAGTCTGTTTAATACACTTCCCCTCAAAGTCTCTTAGCTGAGGTTCCATAGCAATCCCCTTTGGAACACTCTTGAATAAGTAAGCCACAAGTTCACAACACATTGTAGAAGCAACATACTAGGTTCAAAATCAACAGCAGCAGTTGTGGTTGACTAATCAGAATTAAAAGCATATCCAAGTTTTTTTACATTTGTTTTTATTTTTATCATAGCCATTCACAGATCTACCTACTTATCCTTTAAAGGCAATACCTGATATCATCAACCTGCATATTTACACTAGCCAACCAAATATGTTTTTTTAAACCAGGTCCTGTCCGCCATTATAACTGCCTTTTATGTTGCAAACTGCCTCATTCAGCTCGAGGCTTCTCCTGTGTCCTAATCTTCCTTGCCTTCAAAATGGTAAGTGTGAGGATTGTGGGTCTTAGGCTTGTGTTTTGGGCACAAGAGTGTGCTAGAAAGAGTGGCATTGACAGGGACGTGGATTGGCCAGAGAGAGTTAAAGTGGCATCAATTGTTACATTTGGTTTAAACATTGTGGATTGCCAACATCCTGACTTCATAATTGTACACTGGTGGGAGCAATGACCTAGGCACACTTACTGAGGTAGGACTGGAAATTGTAATGAAAGATGCCTTTGCTTAATTAATGGTACTTTTCTGTCGAACTGCCTTGGTATAGTCCAACATATGCCAATGGCAGAAATGGAAGAGGTCAAATACGTTCTGTCAGCATATAGCAAAGTCAAGAAGCATGTCAATAAAACTGCTTCTGCATTCCTCAGAGACCATAATATGGCTCTATCTACAACAACAACTTGTGCTTTGGCATGAATGGTACATATAGAAGTGATGAAGTTCACTTCACAGAGAAAGACAGTAGGGTATTCCTCAACAACCTGAAACACTATCCTGTTTAGTGTGTAGTTATCATCTACACACAATAAACAAGAGGGCTCGTCTCAGAGGCACACTATTTCCCAAGCAATGGTTCCTTTTGCTTTTAAATACCTCTTTATTCTCAATTTTGCGACTACTTTGTGAATACGCAAAACAAAATCAGATATTTAATAGACACCAGCACGTTTCAAATACACCACCATATAAGTGACTCTGTACATCTGACTGGGTTTGTTAGTATGTGAATGGGTCTGTGAGTGGGTATAAGAGACTCTGAGTGGGTTTGTGATTGGGTGCTTGATTTTCTGAGTGGGTCTGTGAGTGTGTGCACAAGACTCTGAGTGGGTCAGGGAGGGGATAGTATCTGAGGAGTTTTGTGAGTAAGTACAGGAGTCTCTTAGTGGGTCTCTCTGAGGTTTTTGTTGAATGGGTGCATGAGTCTATGAATGGGTCTGTGAAAGGATACGTAAGTGTCTGTGTATGTCTCTGAATAGGCCTGATACCATAATAACGAGGTAATACATTTTTGTGGTCTCCAAGAGAGAATTCAAGTGAGTAATTCTACCTTTAAGCCGTTCTGATGATTTTTTAAGACTATTCAACTGAAAATTGCATTTCTGTTTACAAATGTATATGAGTTTAACTATAACTCTGCGCACAAATGTAAAGCTTAAAACTGGATAGTATCATTACATCATCCTGCAGTTTATGCCAATGTGTATAAACTTGTATGTTCTTCCCGTTGAACAACAAGGTCAAAAAATGTTTAGATTAATGTGTAGATGAGTATGTTGTAAGTATAATTGTGTGTTTCAAAATGAGTAGCAAATCGTTGATGTTGTAATAAGTAGTTAGTAACAATACACTAATGACTATATGTCTGATACTGTACATTTTATATTCTTGCAGATTTTCCTTATATTGTGGGAATGTTTATATTTTTATCCTGATGAAGGTGTTGGCTTGTAAACCAAGTTGCCAAAACCGAAACGCGTCGATGCCCTTGTGTATTGGGATACACTAAAATCATTGGACTATACAACGAATCCAAACCAAAGATATTTATACCAAATTGGAGTATGATTTACATAAGTCGGCCCATAGTATCCCGTCATATTTTTTAACCAATGTGTTGTTTTGTTCCCACTTTGTGATTATTACCTGCATGTATTATATTAGGATATATTATTTATCCCTTTTATTGTGAATTTTTTAATGATATAATAAATTGTGTACTTTTGTATGATTTTTGACTATTTTTACATCACTTTGATTGCTGCTCACAATTGAAAGTATGAACTGACTAGTGTATGTTATAGTTGCAAGTTTTTCTGTCTTCTTAGAATCTGTCCAAAGGGGACGTTATTTTGTGACATACTGTCTCTGAGTAGGTTCAAGAGTCTCCGAATGGGTCTGCGAGTGGGTGTGTGAGTGTCTGTGCAAGTTTGTCAGTAGGTGCAGTAGTATCTGTGTAGGTATATAGGTGGGTGTGTAAATCTCTGAGTGGGTGTTTAAATGGGTGCACAAATGCCACAGTGGATCTATGAGTGGGTACATTAGTCTCTGAGTAGGTCTGTGAGTGAGTGTGAGTCTCTGAGTGGGTCTGAGAGATGGGGAGTAAGTGTCTGAGTGGGTTAGTCAGTGGGTGTGTGAGTTTCCCAGTGGATCTATGCTACTGCCCAGTGGACATTCTTCAGCACTCATGTCCTAGGTACCAAGGGTACTGTATGAAGATGGTCTTTATATACTGTACTAAAGTACGGTATAATGTACACAGATTGTAGCATTATGCACTTATTGTACACCTAAGGCAAGAAATGATGTCACACACTCAAAGACTGAACTCAGAAATATTTGTTTGTATAAAAATATGATTTAGTTGCTTCATTTCTAGAACCAAACAAGGCCTGGTGCAGGTAGGTGAAATCATACTTTGCAGGTATATTGCCGTTGAAATACAATTGAATTGCAGTTGGATGTAATTTGTTTGTGTACAGGTAAGTCAACAGTAACACATACGTAACAGTCACTTTTGAGATGACTTTGTACATTAATTTTTACATTTCATTTTAAGTTACTTTTTCTTCTCAGTGTGATATGCCTAGATATCACACTGAGACATTTCCTAGAGAAAAGATAAGTAATTCAGTTTTTGTACATTTGCAGTTTTTTAAGGTTTCATACAAACCAACTTCAAACTTAGAAGAATTTTCAAAGAAAAGAATTCAATGCAATCCTATGGGAGGAAATTGAGTTTTTGGTTTACATGTCAGTACTTGGTTGTGGGTGTTGGGTTTTTGGGGTTAGAATGAGGGTTCCTCAGGGTCAAGTATGCAATCTCAAAGCACCCTCAGTAGTACAAGGACAGCCTGGGGCAGAGTGCTGAGGCCCAATGTTATCCAACGATAGAGGGCCTCCACTTGGTGGCTGCTCACGAGCAGGCCACAAGGTTGTGGGAGCAATGCTCCTGGTGTTAAGCCTCAGAGCAATGGGGAACCTGATTTAGCACACAAAGTGCACCCACACCGACACTGGGAAGCCAGGTGCAGTGTGCTGGTTTGGTGATGGGTGCCCAGTTGATTTCAATGGGGATTCTCCGGTTGCAACAAACACTGCAGGCTCAGGGATGAAGACCTTCTGGAGGCAAACACCAGTTAGAGAGGTAAGTTGGGATGCTTGCTGATGCTGGGACACTGTCGGATGGGCCACCCAAGGCTGTGGGAAATCGGGTGCAGGGATGTCTTTAGCCATTGGGTTTTTCTTACCGTCTCCGGAAGTGGTCGGGGGGATTCTCCAAAAAGAGGCTGCAGGTGTCGGTCGAAGACTGGAGGCAGGTCAGGGATCACCAGATCCCAGGTCAGGATCACCAGGGAGGGCTCTTCATGGTGTTGGGACACTTGAACTGGGGCCGTGGGCATCGGATGCAGAGTGTTGCATACTCTCGCATTTGGCCACAGTCAGAGTCTGTTGGTGAGTAAATTCGGTGATCACTGGAGAAAAGGTCTGGTTTTTCAAGGCAGGGCAGGTCCTCTGGGTTCTTGGGGGCTGCTGGCAGCAGGACACACCGAGATTTCACTGGACAGGTTTGAGGTTGGGATAGACCGATAGGACTGGAGCCAATTCAGTTGGTGATCTCCTCTTCATCTTTCAGCACAGCTTCTTCTATGCTTCTTCTACTCTCTTCTTGTCTGAGGAGGCAAGTTTCAGGGTTGCCCTTAATACTAAATGCAGGTAGGTAAAGGTCGGGACCAATGGGTCCCTGGCTTGGGGTGGATACACCCCTATTATGCCACCCTTCAGTGGGAGGGGGCATAAGCCTTACCCTGGGTGGCTGGGCCCCACAAAATGCAAGATGGTGGGTACTGAGAGTCAGGCTTCATCTTGCCTTCCCGACCTGAGGGGTGGGGGTGGCAAAGGTTGGCACACCTCTCCTCCTAACTTGGTTTTCAGGCAGAATCTCTCACCCAAAGTGGGTGTCAGAACTAGTAGGGTCAGTTGCTAGGAGCAGCAAATGGCTGGGGTATCTCACAAAGGCGGCAAGCCTTTGAAGCTTCCCCTACATGGACCTGACCATCCTGGGGGAGGAGGCTTGGCTCCTCGTCCCAGAATGTGCTTTGTTTCAGGGCCAGAGTACGACAGGCTCTCGACTGAGGGGTCCAGAAGCATGTCTGGTGGTGGCAATTGGCAAGCAGCCACTCAGCTAGGACACTAGACTTAGGTATTTTTTCAGGGAGCATCTCCATGATGCCCTTTGAGTGCATTTTTTCATTAATTTCCACACGTGCATCAGTTTGGATTTAATGTCCTGAGATGTTTGATACCAAACTTTCCTATTTTAAGTAACGCCATTTTTGTGCTGTGTACTTCGTAATTACTCCAAGCACCATATACTCTTTATGACATTACTGCACTTGCAATATCTAAGAATTGGCTTAGACACTGTAGGGGTTCATGGCTCATGCACCTTTACCCTCACCACTGGTATAGTGCACCCAGCTAGCGTGGTGCCTTTTGAGGCCTTCCCTAGTCACAGTTTCCTTGGTACCTATGGTACCTTTTACAAGGGAGTCACATGTGCCAGAGAGTTGCCAATTGGTTTTGCACAGTACAGTTTAGGGAAAGAACATAGGCCCTGGGTACGTGGTTGGAAGGAACCCAGGGCACACTCAGTCAAAGTACATCAACAGTTAGGCAAAAAGTGGGGGCAACCATGCAAAAAGGGGCACTTTCCTACAGGTACCATTTACTAGGTAATTATGGGGGTTTCTGAAGTTCTGCCAATTATGGTACAGTTTTGGGAAGATATCTGGAACGGGGAACATTGTTAGCCGGGACCCAGTACACTTACAGTTCAAAATCACTTCAGGAACCAAGCAAAAATTGGGTGCTAGACATGTCAAAAGAAACACTTACCTACATGACCCCCAAGCGAAAGAGAATGAAACTAACCTTTCCCTAGAGAGTCTTCATCGTCTAAGTGGAAAAACCTAGAAAGGTCATCTGTACTAGCATGTTTAGTCTCAGGTATATGTTCCGACTGTAAAGTCGGTTGAATGGAACTACTGTGGCCAGCTGCATACCCACCTGTCCCAACCCTGTCTACTTGGCTGCCCTGGGTAGATGCTGAAACAAGAAGAAAAAAATTTAATTTGCAATAGACTGAACACACTACACAAACATATAATAATACAACACATTACACAATAGCAGCATCACCAGCCACAGAATGGACATACACTGATACACATGTGCATACCTCTTGACTGCAGACACACATCGCAATGTCATGGATTTGAAAATTTCCCAAAATCCTAAACTTACTACCATCACAGAAGGCACTGCATGGATCAGCCAGCTGACAGCCTCCACTCCCACCCACTCTGGATCCGGACCCCTCGCTAGCGGACATCCAAATTCGAACTTGGATAGAAACATCCCTAGACTCGGTCCTCCCCTATAAACACCTCCCCAGCAAGAGGGGATAATTCAAATCACCTTGGTTCACCCCAGAATTGCGCGAATTGCGGAAAAAAATGCAAAAAACTAGAACGCCTCTGGAGGAAAGACTGGGCCTCAAACAGCAGAGAAAAATATAAATCATCCATGAAACAGTATAAAACCTGTATAAAAGATACGCAAGCTGCCTATTTTGAAGGAAAAATTCTAGCTGCAGCTAACTCTTCCAAGGAAACCTACCTCATTGTACGGTCACTTATGAAAGTCCCCGAAAGTCAGCCCGTCGCCGACCCTACCGGCGCTAGATGCACCCAACTTGCTGAGCTTTTTTCCTCTAAAATCCTCAAAATCCTAAAGACCTTCCCCCATCTCCACCCCCCGCCAGACCCACCAGCTCGGCCCACCGACCGAGACGCCCCCTTCCTGGACGTCTTCTCCCTCATATCCACTGAGACGATGGTGGCCACCCTCAACCAAGTTAAGAGCGACTCCCCGGCCGATCCAGCGCCCATGAGCAAACTGACATTAGTCACCCCTACAATATCTCCCCTCCTAACCAGGCTGATTAATGCCTCCCTCTCCCAAGGGATAGTTCCCACCAACTGTAAAAGTGCGATAGTACGCGCCCTCCTCAAGAAACCCCACCTCGACCTCACGGACCCCTCCAACTTTAGACCTATTTCCCTCCTGCCAGGCATCAGCAAAGTGGCGGAAAAAATCATGAATGAACAGCTATCCACCTATTTAGAGACCCACAACATCCTTCGCCACTCCCAGACAGGGTTCAGACCAGGACAGGGGACCGACACCGCCCTCCTGGCCATGACAGAGGAGACTAGATCCATCTTGGACGCAGGGGGATCAGTGGCAGTGATCCTCCTGGACCTGAGCGCCGCCTTTGACACGGTGGACCATATTATCCTCCTCCACCGTCTTCACAAAACTGGAGTCACTGGGACCGCCCTGGCCTGGTTGAAATTGTTCTTAGAGCATAGGAACTTCCAAGTGGCCGATAGTCACGGTCATTCCAAAGCCCTTCCCCTTCAGTGTGGGGTTTCCCACGGATCGTCCCTGAGTCCCACGCTTTTTAACGTTTACATGGCCCCTTTAGACGACATAGTCCCACCATTCAGCATAAAGGTGATCATGTACGCCGACGACACCCAACTAGTCGTCTCCATCAATCAGTCCGACCAGTCCATGGAGAATCTGGTCTCCTGCCTGCAGAGCATATCTAAATGGATGGGCGACTCCCGCCTCAAACTCAATGGCAAGAACTTCGGAGATTATGCTCCTAGGTGACCCGCACAAACTCCCCAAGTCTCTCGCCTGGCCACCCAGCATGGGCTGCCCCCCTATACCAAAAAATGAAATCAAGAGCCTAGGCATCTGGTTTGACCAGGACCTTAGCTTCAGAGCCCAAGCGAGAAAGACAGCCGGCACATGCCTTGGTCTCATGCAAACTGCCCGGAAGATCCTCCCTCTTATCCCCCCCCAGTCTAGAAAAATTCTTATCCTGGGCCTCATCATCTCTAGATTGGATTACGGGAACGCCCTGTACATGGGCGCCCCAGTAGCTGTCATCAAAAAACTCCAGCACGTTCAGAATGCCGCAGCAAGACTCCTCACCGGGACGAAATCCAGATACTCTGCTAAACCCTCCCTCAAAGCTCTCCACTGGCTCCCCATTCAGGAGGGCATCGCCTTTAAAACCCTGTGCATCTCTCACAAAATCCTCCAGGGTAAAGGCCCCTCCATACTAAAACCACTCATCAGACCCCACAAATCCACCAGACAGCTTAGGTCAGATTCCCTTTTTCTTGCCAGCATCCCCAGAATAAAAAGAGCGCGTACGGGTGGGCGCCGCTTCGCATACAACGCCCCAAAGCTCTGGAATAGCCTCCCTCTCAGCATCCGTAAAGAAACCAACCTGCTGCCATTCTGCAGGCTACTGAAGACCTGGCTCTTCCCCCAATAATTCCCCCCCAGGAGCATTTCAAGCTGACACGACAGAGCTGGGACGCCCTTGGGTAGCTACGCGCTTTACAAATCCAAAATCAAATCAAATCAATCAAATCAAATCACTTACTCATTAGTGAGTAACTTATTCATTGATGAGTAAGTGCACTTACTCATTTTGGTATTCACAGAAGGCACTTACTCATTGATGACTAACTAACTCATTGATGAGTAAGTGCACTTACTCATTTTGGTATTCACAGAAGGCACTTACTCATTGATTAGTAACTTACTCATAAGTGCCTTCTGTGAATACCAAAAAGAGTAAGTGCCTTCTGTGAATACCAAAATGACTAAGGGCCTTCTGTGATTACCAAAATGGTAGTAGGTATAAAGGAGGGAGGGTGAGCATCCAGGGATCACAGAGGTGAGAGTCCTGGGGAAAGACGGGGTATTATTTTTGCTGGCTGAAACATGTCAACACTTATGCAGAGTGGAGGGGTTGGTGTCTCATTAAAAGCACCCCAACCCAGCATCCACATTGTTTGTTATAAATCTGGACAGGGTACCTAATATTAAAATTACGATAAGGACTCCCTGATACCAGTTTTATATAACTTTTTCTGCACTATTTTCTCACCTGTGATTGCACACTGTACACTTTGTGTTGTATTGTCTTCCCCTCCCTATTGCTCCACCCCCAGTGTTGGGCTGACGCAGATGTGTGTTTGCAGCCCTATGATGAAGCATGACACAGCTTTCTGTGTGTGAGCGCAGTTTTATAAATCTGGTGCATTCCCACACACTCATTCCCTTTTTCACATTGTTATTATCTCTCTTCTATTTGTGAGATTAAACATGTATGATGTTACACTGAGGGGAATACTCACCACTTCCTAGTTGCTGTTGGGCTCTCCAAAGCCCATCAAGGTCAGGGTATGCCACCGCCAGTATGCAGGCCATTTTCTTGCAGTGAGCAATGCACGGATGAGCAACACCAAGGGTCCGCACCCTCCGGGCGATGGCTCTCCACATCACCGTCTTAGGATGTACCTTGGCCTGTATGGATGCAATAGATGAGGAGACTGAGTGGGCATGCTATGATATAAGTCAACAACTAGGGTGACACAGAGCTTCCACACAGCTAGAATAGACATCTCCCAACATTGCATACATGACATGTTAGAAGTGCATTACTGCTCACTTTAGAACTTCATGAGTACTACCCTCCATCCTGATCATGTCTAATTCCACTACACAACATCCCTGACATCACATGCCCATGGCCCTCACCAGATGTTCTGTGAAAGGTGTTACAACGTGAACCCCTACAGTAATGTGCCCTTCAGAAGGCTACACTTGTAATGCTGCCATTGACAGACTCTTGTACAATCAGCAGCAATTAATTGAATCTCACTAGCTAAAACATGACTGTAAACATTGCTCTTAGTAGATGCTTATTATTTGCTCCCTAAAACACAAAAGGGCTGCCATGCATGTAAATGATAAATTCAAGTCTGTGAATCAATGGACATGTAGATCTTTGATGTGACCCTCAGACTACATTTGCATGTGCCCTGAGTCCTGGGATCACAGAACACACCATATGCCATATGTGGCAGAGTTTGTATGGCACAAGATCTACATAGCATTTTACATACTGAACATTTGCACATTCTGATACAGCTGGTGATGCACTTTGGATCAGCACTGCAGATTTTCCAAACATTCAGACGTTAATATATTTGTAACGAACAGTATTCTTGTATAATGGTACAATCATGCTATTGTCACACAAACTCGGCATGTGGGGGTAAAGGGCCTGGGCTAGGGCAATGTCAAACACTGACAAAATGGTCCCATCAACAGAAGTCTCTGGTGTGTGGCTCTTATCAGTACTACACCCATCTAGTCTCACTAGGTGCATTAATGCCAACACATGTTCCTGTGACACAACTACAGATCTGCAGGTCTACTGGGGGAGTCCTCTGTACATCTGTGACATTGGGTAATACACACTGCCCTGGCCTGGAACATGGTGGATGCCATTAAAGATAATGAAGTTACCCTATGTCCATCAGAGCCCATGCTGTACAGTATAAGCTACAATGTGTTGATGGACT
This sequence comes from Lissotriton vulgaris, assembly GCF_964263255.1. Lineage (NCBI taxonomy): Eukaryota > Metazoa > Chordata > Amphibia > Caudata > Salamandridae > Lissotriton > Lissotriton vulgaris. The sequence continues at coordinate 1,509,824,975 of NC_141691.1, read as the reverse complement.
CCTGCAAAAAGCAACACAACCGGAGGATCGTGAATTCCTGGCCTCGCCGTTCCCGCGCTGACTGAGCGCCTTTGCCTGCCTGTCCCCCCCACTGCCGCGACTTCCCACCTACTCGGCCGCAGTGTGGGGGGACTGCATTGCCCAGAGTTCCCTGCTGGACTAACCCACACACCAGCCGCACTTCCGCCCCCTGAGGCACTTAAAGACCCTGCGCCTGCCCGGGGGAGCGGGTGGACTCCTGCAAAAAAGCTACACAACCGGAGGATCGTGAATTCCTGGCCTCGCTGTTCCCGCGCTGAGAGAGCGCTTCTGCCTGCCTGTCCCCCCCGCTGCCGCGACTTCCCACCTACGCGGCCGCAATGTGGGGGGACTGCATTGCCCAGAGTACCCTGCGGGACTGACTCGCACACCATCCGCACTTCCGTGCCTGGAGGCTCTTAAAGACCCTGCGCCTGTCCCGCGTTGCGGGACGCGCGCAGGCATTCACCGGGCTGAGCCCGGGCAGAGGGCAGGCAGTCTACGGCCGTCCAAGGCCGGGCTGGGCCTCCTCTCTTGGATCTATAATTTAGACCTACCCATACTATTACAGTAAGGAGGACAACGGGAGAAGAGGACTCGTGTGTTGGTAATTAGATCTTCAATTTATTTGTTGTGTTTTTGGCGGTGTCCTACTTACGCAGAGCAACCAGAAAATGGTTGTTAAATTGGCCAAAGGGAACAAATCCCACGAAGAGAAGGGCACGAAAGGGACTTTGGATGATTATCTCATTAAGGCTGTTACTAATCTGGACCATGAGATCTCCATTGCAGAGCGTCGCTTATCCATGGAGCTTGAGCTATGTAATCAGCTATGTAATAGGCGTTCCTCATTAGCCCCACCACTATCACCTATTGCCCTTATTGCAAATAGCCCTTATAGTATAGAGAACACTTCCACAGCAGATAACAGCATTCCTTTACTGCTTCAGGATATACCGCAATTTACATCCCAAGTATCAACTGTGAGAACTGGAGATATTTTTGTTGATTTAGACCCCTCAATAGATTCTTCTTTGTTGAAAATAGTCAACCATATCTCTGTAAATAAAAAGAATAAAACACCAGCTGTAGGGTTGGGGAAAGAAGTAACAAGGAAGAGGAAGAGGAGAGGCCTTTCTCACCGGGGTAGGAAATCCAAGATAACTAGAACAGCTACAAGAATGCCTCCCGACACAATTTCTACTGTTCAAACTTTGTCTGACAGTCAGAAAGAAACCCCCTTACCTGAATTAACTGGCCAGGATAATAACATAAGGGAACATACACAAAGTGGGAATCTGGGTCTTCAACATCAACACCCATGCACTGTTCAGAACATGGAATGAAAGTCTAGAAGGAGTAGATTGACTTCCTAATCAGATTGGCCTTCAAGCGACCTTCGAGACTTTGGAACAGCGTGAACTACGAAGTAGCGCTGCAAACGGGGAACAACTATATCTGTCTTCAAATTTAAGGGACAGAGTAGAGTCTTCTCCATTATATAATTTGGGCAAAACGGAGAAACAGTTAGATCAATTGGTGGTAGATGTCGCACTACTGAAGAATAAAAGCCTAGCTTTAGCCCCACCCATGCAAATGTGCCAACCAATATTAACATTACCATCAGAAGTCAAGTTGAATAATGCCCGTGATTTAAAAATACTTAGTTGGAACATAGCGGGTCTTGAACCTAGATTGGCGGATAAAGACTGGGTCGAACTAATCTCAGGTTATGATATAATAATGTTCCAAGAAACTTGGGCACCCCATGATTTGAATGTTAATGGGTTCCACTGCTACAATATAGTGGCTCGTAAATCGCACTTCGGCCGTGCAGTTGGAGGACTGTTTGTTGGCTTTAGCATAATGGCTGGGGGGAAACATAGGATTATTAACACAGAGAACGCCAATATACAAGCCATTGAATACACACGGCAGGCTCCTTTTGTTTTGATACATTTTTATAACAACAATTTTATTTCGATCCCAAACAGAAATTTTCTAGCGCTCAGCAAATTTATTTCTAAATTAGAGGATAGCTTGGGTAAAAGTGAAGGACTTGAAATTATTCTAGGTGGAGATTTCAATGCCCAGCTCCCATATAACACTTGGCAAGAAAAACAAAGGAAGGGGGATCCAGCGAATCAAAAGGGCCAAGAATTGAAAAGTTTGTTAGACAAGCATATCTTGACTAATAATATGGATTCTGGCCAAAAGATCTCACCACAGCAGGTACCCACGCACAGAGGTCTAGTTAGTACTTCTACCATTGATTTTATTTTTGTTTCTCCTGGTATGGCAGACCGTATAATAGCAACGGACGTTGTAGAATCAGACTTTGGGGACCATAATCCATCCAGTAACGGTAACTATGACGTTAGATCCCCGACCTGTTTTCTATGTGACGCAAGGAGCAAGAGACATAAGCGTAACCACAGATAAATTAAGGTTGAAATGGAAAGATATAGATAAAGCTGGAATTACAAAGTCTTTGTTAAAGGAAGAACAGATATCAATAGATTGTTGTTTAGATCCTACAACTGATGGTCAGGTTATTATATCCAGTTTTAGCAGAATATGCTCCACAGTTAGAACCTTGTTATCTGTACCAGCAGGTCAGGGCCCAAAAGAACCTAGGTGGTTTGATAACAGCTGCTCTGTGGCTAATAGGAATTTACGCAAGGCTCTTTCAGAGATTCCCAGAATTATGGCGAATGTGAGTGCAGCGAGGAAAATATATAAACTAGCTGTAGAGAAAGGGAGAGCTACACTCTTGGGCGAACGTTGGGAGTCCCTGTCTGAAACTGCAGAAGGGAAACTAAGTAAACTATTCTGGCCCGCAGTTAAAGAACTTCGAAATATGGGTCAACAACTCACCCCGATTAGTTGCACCATTGTCAGTTACACTTGGGAATCCCACTTCTCAAAAATGTATGCCTCACCATTGAATAGAGAGGACATAAACGCATTTGAGGCATCTAATTATTTAAACTTTAACCTGGGAGAAGTGGAAGAAGCAATTGCCCAGAGTCTTGGAAACAAAGCCCCCGACCCAGATGGACTACCTATAGACCTTATCAAATGGCAATCGGATTTATGGGCTCCAATACTGGTGAATGTTTTTAACAGTCTTCCTAAAGCCAAAATGCCAGAAACTTGGGGTATTAGTATAATAGTCCCCTTACATAAGAAAGGAGACAGGTCTGATCCCATGAATTACCGGCCTATCTCATTGTTAGGTAACTCCTTAAAATTTTTAGGCTGTGTTATCTACAATAGGCTTACTACATGGATAGAAGACAGTGGGATCCTGTCACCATGCCAATTAGGATTTAGAAACAGGGTCGGTACAGTCGAACAATGCCCAAACCTGAAACTAAATATTGATAAATATAACATCGCACAGTCGGTTCCTATTTATTTAGCATTTATGGACCTGTCCTCAGCTTTTGATTTTGTTAACAGGTCCAAACATTGGTCCATTGTATTGGAGTATGTAAATGTAAATGTAAATGGATACTTGTATAGCGCACTGCTCACCCGCAAGGGTCTTAAGGCGCTTGTACGAATACCGCTGTGGAACCCATCCTGGCTTTCCCTGTGATGCGTCCACTCCTGTGCACCCCCAAGGTGGAGGCCAGGCATCCTTAGCGTTGTGGGGGCCGTTGTGGAGATTAAGCAAGCTATTGCCCAGAGTTGCAGAGTGGGACTCCATGATTGGAATAGGCACCGAGGCGAAAATGATCAGGTCCGTGGAATTTTTTAGCCCAAGACCCGCCGAAGCGGGGAATTGAACCCTGGTCCCAGGTCAGACCTCTGCATCAGGGTCTGCTGCTCGAACCATTGAGCCACACTTCTCCACAAGGAGTATGTTCTGGACACTGCCCTGGTCCACTTTTTAGCCTTTTTACATACAGACTTAAAATCTAGAGTGAGAATAGGTATGGGTGGAGAATTAAAATAGGTAAAGGAGTTAGGCAGGGGTGTGTTTTAGCACCCTTGCTTTTCATAATCTATATTAATGGCCTGAGTAAGTATCTTGAAAAATCTACCCTTGATGTCCCGTTAGTAAATGGCAAACCGATACCTGCTCTTCTGTTTGCAGATGATGCAGTACTATTGGGACGAACACCTAACTCACTCCGTTCTCTGGTCTTAAATTTTACAGATTTTATGGACAAATTAGACCTGAGGGTAAATTAAAAAAAATCTTTTATAATGTCTTGTGGGCCAGGCAAGCGACAGATGAACTCCATACAGGTCGGAGAAGGAAAAATTACTGCAACCTATAATATCCCATATTTGGGAGTGACCTTTGCTGCGAATGGCTCGTGGACTGGGCATTTGGCCCAGGCCACGAGCAAATTCTCAAAGGCCACTAACTCAATTTTAAGTATCCAGAGACCAAAGAGATATGATGCCATCAAAGCGATTGTTAACATTTTTAAATTACAGTGTGTCCCGGTAGCGACCTATGGGGTAGAAGTATGGGGCATTGGGAAAAGTACCACTATCCAGCAATTAGAGAATAGGTTCTGTAGGAAATTGTTAAGTGTCCCAATTTATACATCTAATTTTATTACACATAGTGAACTAAACCTACAATTTGTCGCAGATTTTGTTAATACTCGCCCAGCGTTATTTTGGCACTCGGTTTGGACGAACCAGTCAGCAAAACTTACACAAGAGATAATAACTGACTGTTTAAATTGCGATAGAGGGAGGAAGATCCTGTGGCTTTCATATGTACACACTACCTGCAGGAAGTAGGCATGGGAAATATTTTTTCTAATCCCAATGAGACTAGTACTGTTAAGAAATCTGAATTGAAAGAAGCACTAAAAACACTTTATTTACTGAAAAGATCGACAATCGAATCAGGGAAAACCACAGTTGCTAGGTACGAATACCGCTGTGGAACCCATCCTGGCTTTCCCTGTGAGGCGTCCACTCCTGGGCACCCCCGAGGTGGAGGCCAGGCATCCTTAGCGTTGTGGGGGCCGTTGTGGAGATTAAGCAAGCTATTGCCCAGAGTTGCAGAGTGGGACTCCATGATTGGAATAGGCACCGAGGCGAAAATGATCAGGTCCGTGGAATTTTTTAGCCCAAGACCCGCCGAAGCGGGGAATTGAACCCTGGTCCCAGGTCAGACCTCTGCATCAGGGTCTGCTGCTCGAACCATTGAGCCACACTTCTCCACAAGGAGTATGGTCTGGACACTGCCCTGGTCCACTTTTTAGCCTTTTTACATACAGACTTAAAATCTAGAGTGAGAATAGGTATGGGTGGAGAATTAAAATAGGTAAAGGAGTTAGGCAGGGGTGTGTTTTAGCACCCTTGCTTTTCATAATCTATATTAATGGCCTGAGTAAGTATCTTGAAAAATCTACCCTTGATGTCCCGTTAGTAAATGGCAAACCGATACCTGCTCTTCTGTTTGCAGACGATGCAGTACTATTGGGACGAACACCTAACTCACTCCGTTCTCTGGTCTTAAATTTTACAGATTTTATGGACAAATTAGACCTGAGGGTAAATTAAAAAAAATCTTTTATAATGTCTTGTGGGCCAGGCAAGCGACAGATGAACTCCATACAGGTTGGAGAAGGAAAACTTACTGCAACCTATAATATCCCATATTTGGGAGTGACCTTTGCTGCAAATGGCTCGTGGACGGGGCATTTGGCCCAGGCCACGAGCAAATTCTCAAAGGCCACTAACTCAATTTTAGGTATCCCGAGACCAAAGAGATATGATGCCATCAAAGCGATTGTTAACATTTTTAAATTACAGTGTGTCCCGGTAGCGACCTATGGGGTAGAAGTATGGGGCATTGGGAAAAGTACCACTATCCAGCAATTAGAGAATAGGTTCTGTAGGAAATTGCTAAGTGTCCCAATTTATACATCTAATTTTATTGCACATAGTGAACTAAACCTACAATTTGTCGCAGATTTTGTTAATACTCGCCCAGCGTTATTTTGGCACTCGGTTTGGACGAACCAGTCAGCAAAACTTACACAAGAGATAATAACTGACTTTTTAAATTGCGATAGAGGGAGGAAGATCCCGTGGCTTTCATATGTACACACTACCTGCAGGAAGTAGGCATGGGAAATATTTTTTCTAATCCCAATGAGACTAGTACTGTTAAGAAATCTGAATTGAAAGAAGCACTAAAAACACTTTATTTACTGAAAAGATCGACAATCGAATCAGGGAAAACCACAGTTGCTAGGTACCTGAATATTGAGGCACCTAGATGTTCTTTTGCATTGTACTTAACATTATCATTGACTAGTTGGGAAAGACGTTTATTGTTCCGCTTAAGGGCTGGCACCGTGAGGTATTTGTTAAACTTCCCCTTGGGTTACCAGCAAAGTACAGTTAAAATTAGTTGCCCCTGTGATGGGCAAAGTACACAAAACGATCTGCACTTTCTCTTTTGTTGTAAATTTTATGTGAAATATACAAAATGGCTGCTAATTCCGTTTTTTTTAAAACTTACCCCTAGATGCATCATTGTAACATTTTGCGATTTCTTAATTGCGAAAATTAAGGAATCGCAATTAAGAAATCGCAAAATGCTATGCATCAAAAAATCGCAAATTATTTGGCGATTCGGTAATTTTCCTTAATTGCGATTCACAATTTGCGAATCGCAATTAAGGAAAACCCTTCCCATTGATTCCTATGGGCCAAAAGGCCCGTAGGAATCAATGGGAAGGCATTCACATTTTGCGAATTTCAATTTGCGATTCGCAAAATGTGAATGCAATTTCAAGGGTGCAGGGGGGTTCAAAGAACCCCTCCCTGCACCCCTGAAATTGCACTGTAAGTGCAATTTACACACACACATGACCCAAGGACATGTGTGTGTGTAAATTAAAACTTTCAAATATGCAACGAGTGCATGTTTGAAAGTTTTCTGTAAATTAGCATGAAGTTCAACTTCATGCTAATTTACCCCTTCCAAATTGCGAATTCGCAATTCTAAATTAATCATGCATTGAATTTAAGAAATCGCAAAATTGCGATTTCTCAAATGCAATCGCAATTTCAGAAATCGCAATAAAATTGCAATTTCTTAAATTGCGAAACAAGCAAAATGCTTCATGCATCCCAATAACGGGATTTGCATTCGCAAACGGCCGAATTTTGCGATTCGCACCGTTTGCGAATGCAAAATCCCTTGATGCACCTAGGCAATAGACCAATTATGCTGGAACAATCCTATCAGGCACTGTTAAATCTGGATAATAATGAAATAATTTGTACCTTTTTAAAAATTGCTGTTGGTGCACGCAAAATGATGGAAAATGCTTAGAATGTAAATTTAACCTGTTTATTTATATTTCTGTATTTTAATGGATAATAGTATTTTATGGAATGTGTACTATGATATGTACTTTTATGAATTGGAAAAATTTGAATAAAGATTCTTTGAACTTGAACTACAATGTGTTTTGTCAGGTAGTACAATTGCTTAATGTAAACAAGAATTGATCTAACAAAGCCACAGATTGTTCCCTGAGCTGAAGCATACAGTAATCAATACTTGACACTCATTTACAACAATAAATTATGCCTGGATGGGTTACGCTACGCGGAGCTCTGTAAAGTGACAAAAAACTCAGCTTTGCCATGTGGAGTTCCGCAAGCGGCTGAGTGCATTATGGTCATGCAGTTTCTGTGATTTTCAGTGCCGGGTGTTTGTCCCATGCTGGAAAATCATTGTAAACAGTACCATGCTCAGCCCAAGAGGGGGCTGCTGTCTTTCTGCAGCTCAGGTAGATTTTCTTTCTCGAAGCAAATGGAAGGTTTCTCAATGAGAGCGGTCATGAGCATTTGCGACCATTCACATTGAAAAATCCGGCCACTCGCATTGAGAAATCTCGCTGGATGGTTGATTTTCCTTGCTCACACTCGGCACCTAGACGTTTACAAGCGAGAGCAAGAAAAAATCTCACCAGGAGCTGTATTTTCCTTACTTCCACTTGCCAACTTGACTTTGATGAGCGAGCAGAGTGTGATTCCCAATAAATGTAAGTCAACCAAACAAACATATTTGTCTGAAATATCTATGTGTAATAAGTTCTAACTTTCCTTGGTGCATGAATGCAAGGCCTATATCACTGCTGTTTGTTTAATCTCGGCATGCTGAGCACACTATACCCACATGACCATCACATGTCCACATACACTATACAATACTGTACATCCAGTGCCTTTCATATTTGCCACAATACTGTAGTGGGTCACAGTGAAGGTGTCTGTGAGGTTTTGTCACCTGACTGAAGACAAGTTGTCTAATGCATTGTGTGCTGAGCACTTCGTGGGACTGCATAGTTAGAGCACATGTTCCCATGTTTTAAAAACATAACTCACTGGACATATATTCAAATTGAAATGTAAATCCACACATTTTGTCCTGATATTTGGCGTTACAAGAAAAGGCAAAGCTGCATTCTCACACAATAGGTCCATACCTGCATAGCAATGTGCATACAACTGGTGTATGATCCTGTAGTTTATGCACTTGACCTTGATTCTGTTACCTCCAACACTACCTGTGCCACATGTGCCATAACTATTAGAGTTCTATGTTGTATCCACCACATTATAATTTGAAATTATTAACATCAGTGTGGGAATCAGAGCCACAATGTGGGTCAGTGTCATGGAAACTGACTTACATGCTTATAGACTCTATCACCAATGATGAAAGTTATTGCAGCAATACATTTCTTTGTGACAGGTTCCTTTCAGTACACTGTAGCCACATCTGGAGGAATGTTATAATCTATGTCTAGTTGCATACTATGTGATGCTCTTGCAGCAATAGTGAGACATATGGACAGCTATATTCATATATATATAGGTGTGAAGATTTGGCCAATATGGTGGAAGACTTTTATGGATTTGATCGCATCCCACATGAGATAGGTTATATATATATATATATCACATCTGTGCCAGATTTCCAGGTTCTGTGTGGAATGTGGAACAGCACCGTACCTCAGATGATGTCACAACTACAACCGAAGAGGGCCTTGCTTGTTGGTGAGTATGATGTGTTCAACCGTTGTGTGTGTGATGTCAGGTAGCATGATCAGTAAGTGTGTGTCACATTTTTAGCACTTCTGTCTGTCTTCCATCTAGTGGACTCAGCATATCTCAACTGCCCATGCAATCCCATAAGGCCAGAGGAAGTTTGCTTCAATGAGGTTCATGGAAGAACACATCAGCTTTTGGAGCAGGCTTTTGGGCTCTTGAGTTCCAGATTCAGGTGACTGGACTTCTGGTGGGCCCTCCTCTACTCACTCTGGAAGGTCTGTAAAATCACTGATGCATGCTGTATCCTCTACAACCTTGCACTGCGACAGAACATCCCTCTCATAGCAGAGGATGGACACCAGTAGGTGCCACCCGATGAGGATACAGAAATGCCAAATGATGTGACACTATCATTTAAGATGTCATCAGGGATGTCACTGATCATGACATCGTTGATGTAATATGTGAGTTCATAAAAGATACCATTGCATGGCATAAGTTACAGTTAGCATAGGTAACTATAACTGCTGAATTTCTATAATTTTGTTCGAGTGAAATCTGAGCCTAACTGTAACGTCCTTGTAACCTTTGTTTTTTCATCAAATTTCTAAGGTTTTTTAAATTCTAGTTCCCAACTATAACGTCCCTGTAACCTTTGTTTTTTTCACTGAATTCCTGAGGTTTTTAAAATTCCACTTTCTACTCTAACATTCCTGCAACCTTTGGTTTTTTAAGATTAATTGATATGTTTTTTTAAATATTAGTCACGTTTGCAAAGGGGTGGAGAAAGGGGTGGGGTCCCAGACCAGCTCACAGCAAACACGGTGGGTGGGACCTACTAGAGGTAAAACCATGCTTTGTAAAATTAAAATAAACATTCTGCTGTTCCGTCATACTCCAGATTGCAAGGGAGGGAGAATCTCAATCGCTAAACTTGTGTGAAGTTTTGGTGAAGCAGTGCCTGATCCACTAGTTTTAAATGTCTCCTGCCACTGTGCTAAGGAGCTTTTGTTCTCTCATTGTACATCTGCACACTGTGTCAAACCTCTGCAGGTGGAAGCACGAGCAGCAGTAGCACATGTGTTTGTTGTGCTGTCACAAGTCAAAATAGTCCGGCATGGATCTTAACTTATGGTGCGTATTGATTCTCAAGCAAACATGCACAGTGGGGCCAGGAGAAGCTGAGTCGTTAGTTCATTTCTTAATTTGTGCCGGGTGTTAAACGTTGTGGGTACAGGTATTCATTTTTGGGGATCAGGGGAAAAAAAAGAAGAAGGGGGGGAGAAACATCAAAAAACATAGACAAACGGAGAAAACTGGGCTGAAAAAGTACCTGTACAAGTGAAATAAAGATGCCTACAGTGAAGACCGGTGGAAGGAGGCTTAAAGTGGAATACAATCCTGTACAGCCATGGTATTCAGAAACCATGCCACTCTGCAGCGCCAGCAGTGAAATCTCAAGATAAACGTTGAGGCCCTATAATTATAAGTCATTTATTTAATTATTTTATGAATGAAGCACTGCCTTGAACGCATCAGCCCAGGTGAGGGCCCATTATGCTTGTTTTTACTTGCCCCCCTTTGCTAACTTAGTAGTAAGTCATTGCAATCCACAAAGACTGGAATACACTCCTGCAGCCTTGTATTCAGGTATCTCATCCAGAATCAAGGAAGAAACTGACAGGATCAACGTAACCATCAGAGACAATAGCTACAGATTTTAGGATGCAACTCATAATGGTGGACTGGCCCACCTGGATACAGTGGGCTTTGCTGGTGTGCTGGAGGCTGGGGAGGCGGAGGGAGCTGCTTGTACAGCCCTGAGACAACCTTGCACAAGCGAGTTTTCCATCTGCCTATTCATGCCCATCTTCAGCCTTCACAGTCCTAGAGCAAAGCTTTTGCAGCCTTGGAGTTCTGATACACCGATATGAACTGGCAAGGACAGGAAAATAGGCCAAAATCCCACAGATCCACCCACCGTTGTAGCTTTGCTGTATGGCTTCTCTTGCACCGATGGGACTCATCCGCCTTGCACAAAGATCTGTAAAGGCACAAAATCAGCTCTTATGTGAAGATCAGCCTTCTTCACTTGTCACTTCTGCACACATGTAGGCAAGGAGAATGAAAGTAAAGCGGGAGGAGGGGAAAGGAGAGAAATTACGGTGAAAGGCAACAGACGAAATTTTAACACACAGAGGGCCATATTATATAGAAAGGGCGATTCATTATTGCCTTTTTTATCGTCAGGAAACTGCTGCTAAAGTGGCTATAATGGGCTTGATAATATGCCCTTGTGAATTCCCATAGAACCCCAGGTTCTGGTGTTAACCTGGGCTTCACTAGGAATTTACAAGGGCGTATTATCAAGTCCATTATCGCCGTTTTAGTGGCAGTTTCCTGATGATAAAAGCGGCAATAATGTATCGCCCTTTCTCGATATTATGGCCCAGGGTGAGAATGGTAGGAGCAAGCATCAGCAGGAAAAACAGAGGGGCATATTATCAAGGAACGGCGTTCAAATTATCGCCACTTTAGCTGCAGGAAACTGCAGCTAAAGCGGTGATAACGCGCTTGATAATACACACTTGTGAATTCCAATAGAAGCCTATGTTCTGGTGTTAACATGGGCTTCTATTGGAATTCTCTTCGGCATATTATCAAGCTAATTATCGCCGTTTTTAGCATTATCGCCGTTCCTTGATAATATGTCCCTGAAAGTGTAAGAAAAGAGATAATAAAGGGTGCCAGAAAATGAGAGAAAATGTAAAACAACACAGCAGTAGACTCGCAGGGTGGGGAGATGAAAGGTGAAAGAGTATGCAGACAGGGGTGAGACAGGACAACTGGAACAGAAAATAATACACTAAAGGAAAAGAACAAAGGGCCATATTATCAAGCCTGGGCAATACAATTATCTCCACTTTATCGGCAGGAAACTGTCGCTAAAGTGTCGATAATGGGCTTGATAATATGCTCTCTGGAATTCCAATTGAAGCTCAAGTTAGATGTAAAGGACATCTAACATGAGCTTAGATTGGAATTCCATAGAGCATATTATCAAGCCCATTATCGCCACTTTAGCAGCAGTTTCCTGCCGATAGAGCGGCGATAATTTTATCACCCAGGCTTGATAATATGCCCCAAAAATTGGTAAATGAGCAGAACTGGAAAAATGGCTAAATGAGGTAAAAGGAGAGACTTCAGATAAACGGAAAACAGAGCTTGAAAAGATTGCTTGAGGTGATAGAACGAACATTCATAGGAAATTACCATATATATCCCCATGCTCTAAACGTTGCTAATTATTATCATTGGATTAATTTAACCCCTGAGGAGCCTGCAAGACACTGATTTCAATCGTTGGGAGATGGTACAGTGGGCTAAAACATCAGCTTCAGATATCTGTGTAGCATTCTGGTCAGAAACTGTGCGTACACGTACCTACTGTAGAGATCTGTGCCTGCAATGCAGGTCACAAACTGTAATTCCATTAGAGCAGCACCTCGGGTTAACGTATCAGCTGTAAAACTTTGGGGCATATTATCAAGAACTGCGATAAAATTATCGCCGCTTTAGTGGCAGGAAACTGCCGCTAAAAAGGCGATAATAGGCTTGATAATATGCCCTTGTGAATTCCCATAGCAGCCCAGGTTAACACCAGAACCTGGGCTGCTGTGGGAATTCACAAGGACATATTATCAAGCTCATTATCGCCGTTTTAGCGGCAGTTTCCTGCCACTAAAGGGGCGATAATTTTTTCGCAGTTCTTGATAATATGATCATTTGTGAGTAAAGGTCTAGGGCATATATTCTAATTCCAGTACAACATATTTCAGTGAGACAATGTTTGTGGACACTGACCTGAATGTAGTGCTGTATCTACTGGCCTGGAGAATAAGTAGTACTGAAGATGCCAGAAGATTGAACATGCCAGAACATTGAACATGTCAGAACATTGCGAATCCTGCACATTAATGTATACGCCTGTCACCCAATGAGATATTTGGCGTGAGGCTGGTGTTCAACAAATCCAGGCATCAAGGGTGCAGTCTTGAGAATGGTGCTTTACACACTGGAGTATTGTGGCTACTGGCCCCAGGTTTCGCGTACGTGGGCTTTGTGGATACTGGTCTGTGTTAGTTAATAAGTTGCCTGTTACTGGTCTGGGGATAGTGCGATACTGACCTTCCTTTAATACCTAATATGCTGGGGTACTGGATTATTTCATTAGTTCGACTTCTAAACTGTAAAACTATTGCTGTTTACCCCTGACAACTTGCACACTTCAGCAACAGCTTGTAATACGAGAACGCCACGTTCTTTTAATGCTCCTCTGGTTCCCTCTTGCGGCTTAATTGTAATGTGCATACATTTTCTTTTATCGAGAGCAGCATTATTTGTGAGTAAGTGTAAGATGCAGCAGCCCTTAGAAGACGAGGCTAGGGAATAGCAGCTTGCCTTCTGTGATGAAAGAAAGGCAAACAAGGGCCTCACGTAGGCAGCCAGTAGTTTATTTCAGAAGGGTCTGGTATGAAAAAGAAAGTTACTCTGTTAGCTGTCTCACAATAATAAGCCGAGGAGGGGCTGGGGGTGTGGGGCCTGAAGGGGGCGTGAGCTTACCCTCCTTTATTATGAAAATGTCCCCGGGACCTGGCCCACCCGGTGGGCCAATTACTAACGAAGCGCAGGAGGCAAGGGCACTATTTTTGGGAAACTTTTGTGAAGATTTGTCAAATCGCGACAAAGATATAGGCAAGAAATGCTTTCCTTATGGAATATGTATATACGTCATGCTGGGTACTTGCTTTTATTTTACTTGGATGCTTTGATTCTTTTGAGTTCCTGCAAATAAAGCATCAGTAAGGCTGGCCGTTTTGACATCTAACGACTTTACCTTTTCACTAGTTTTGGTGAGGTCCGCTCGAATAGGTTAACTTCAATAGTGACTGTGTCCAGCTTGTGATCTAAGTACTCCATCCTCTGGCCAAGAGAGGTTTTCACCCTGTCAATAGCGGCCATCACGTCCTGTAGCGTAGGCTCCGTCATAGCGGCCGATGGGTCTCCACTAACATCTTGTGATTTCCCCAACCCAGTAGTTGACCCCCTGAGTTGAGTGTATCGATCCAACTTGTTGGCTTGAGTGTATCTGGCCCCTATAGCAGGCTTTAATTGGTGTTTCTCCGCATCAGGCTTGGTCGCCATTTTAGGGTTGAGGTATGAGCGAAACCCAGTGTCTGAGTTCTTGCGACAATGGTGCTAGACAATGGATACAAGTGAGCAAGTGCTACTATCTTCACTCTCGACCTGCCCGGGTATACCGACGTACCGGGGGGACGCCAGTCTTGACATCGCTCAACTTGCGTACCGGCACACTCTCCCAGTACCAGTCCTAGGTGCGATGCCCGAACCTCAGGGCAAAATTCCGCTGGCCGAACTCTCAAGTAGTAACCAGTTCTCCTCAGACTCACAATCATTACAGCTCTCTGGCTCGAGTCCCAGCTACTTCAACCATCCGTCCCCGGTGCCACATCCGCCACACTCAACCTGTACACCACACTCCAAGGCACTCCTCACTGCCATAGGTGTCGTTTTGCCAATTGGGGGCCGGGGTAGCAATGCAATGTGCAATGTGCCTTGAGTGATGCGGGAGGGGGTGCCCTCTGAGTTCAGGAGGAAATCAAGTACAATATGGAGTCGGGCCTGCAGCTTCCGGTTTCTGCTGACGTTGTTTATCCACGCCGACGGGGTACGATGCCCACTCTAGTCCCCTGTTTCCATGCAAGCAGGCCGCAATCTTCAGGACGAGGTATCTTAGGTCACCAGTGGCTGAGCGGGACACCAATTTCAGCGTTTCGTTTCCTCTGCAACATTCCACCGTCAGGCAGCAGGATAGACAACAGGATATATTCGGGGGCAGCGGGGGTCTTGGGAGCCCTAAGCTCACGCGGCCATCTTGGAAGCGCACAAAGCTCCTCCGTCATTGTTAGCGTTTTTAAGGATAGTTCAGACTTACATATGGCACCCAAGGGGCAGGAATTGGATTCTGGCAAGAGCAGATTACTCAATTTCCCACCGGTGTCGATAGCAACAGTGAGCCATCACATATCGGAGTCCAAGGCAGGTTCTCCATTGGACCCATGTCCACCTGTCTTTGTAAAAGATTTGTCAGGTATGGTTAGCCCTGTTCTTTCAGAGATCTTCAACAGGATGTTTTCATCAGGCATTTTCCCCGTCAGCTGGAAGGAGACGACTATTCTCCCACTTTTAAAAAAGCCTACTTTAGATGCTACCAACACTCTCAATTATCGTCCTAGGGCTCGTCTCCCTTTACCGGCAAAAATTGTTGATGAAATTATGAATTGTTAATTGACACACTTTATCAATGACAATGGGCTGCTGGATAATTCACAGTTTGGTTTCCGCAAGGAACATAGTACTGAAACAGCGCTCATTAAGGCGACTGAAGAGATCAGAGCAGTTATGGATGGAGGAGGCACAGCTGCTTTGGTGCTCCTCGATCTATCTGCCGTGTTCGACACTGTTGATCAAACTCTCCTGCTACGTCGACTAAAAAATCTGGGTGTGGATGGAATGGCCTTGGCCCTTTTAGCATCCTTCCTGCAGGAGAGAATGACAGTGTTTCTTGATGGCTTTGACTCAGATCCCTACTTGCTGCCATGTGGAGTGCCACAGGGCAGTTCGTTGAGTCCCTCTTTATTTAACGTTTATGTCTCCGAACTTGCCCCTCTGATCAGGGACTTTGGATTCATGCTAACATCTTACGAGGATGATTCCCAGATTGTGGTAGCAGCGTACAAAAACCAGATCTCTTCTGCTTTGCAGTTTCAAAATTGCATGATTGCGATCAACAATTGGATGAGTAGGCATTGCCTTAAATTGAATTCCGATAAGACGGAATTATGGATATTCGGTAATATACAGCCCATCTGGAGCAATCTCTGGTGGCCAGCAGAAATGGATGCGCCGCCTACCCTAACGGTTAAGACAAAAAATGTATTGTATTGTATTGTAATTGCATTTTTAGAGCGCATACTACCCCTGACGAGGTGTCAAAGCGCTTTTTCGGCGAGTAGCACGCTACTCCGGGACCTACAGAGGATTAGTGCTGAACTAGTATAGTGAAACATTTTAAGTGGTGAATAGGTTAGTCAGTTATTTGGATTTAGAATGATAGCAGAAGTATAGAGTAGGACAAAGGTTAGTATTTATTTATCGCTCGCTTGTTGACGCATGCTATTCAGGTAGCCTATAAAGGATTAGTGATGAATTAATATGGTGAAATATGAGGTAATTTCAGTGGTGGATATTAGTTTGTTACTTAGAGTGAGAAGGATAGCGGATGGATAAAAGGGGAAGAAAGATTTGCATTCATATAGCACTTGTTACCCCTGATGGGTGTTGAAGCGCTTTTTTGGCGAGTAGCACGCCACTCCAGAACCCCTAAAGGATTAGTGTTGAAAATTAGTATAGTATAAATATGAAGTAATTTGAGTAGTAGATATGTTATTCAGTTATTTGGGCAGTATATTAGTATAGTTGAATATGGAATATGGAATTTGAGAAGTGAACATGTTAGTCTGTTAATTTTGATAGAAAAAGGATAGTGGAGAGATAAGAGTGAAGGATTATTATTATTTTTTTTTTAAATGAGAAAAAGGGCAGCATTTCTGGCCCTAGTCCCGACCAGTCTCGAACAGCCCCAAACAGGCAACTACCCTTGTCCTCTCTACCCTTAGCCTCGACGCCCGGGCTGAGACGCCCTAAGCCTGGCCTTTTATAGCCCTAGTAATCAGGTGACCCCTTCAACCAATGGGAACCCTCAGGTCCTTTTTGCCTTTAGGATCAAACAGTTGTATTCACTTTCACCGCTGTGTTATTTGGTTGGTGGTTTATGATAAAACCAGTTTCTTGTGAGTCGGCCTCCCTGCTCCTTCGTGTTCCGCGTCATCCGGCAAAAAGGACCTGAGGTAGTCCCCTATATTTATTCTGAGAAATCCGGTGGCTCCTCCGTTGTTCTTCAACATGCATCATAACTGAGATCAGGCCATTGAGCAAAAGTAAGGCACAGACGATTCTAATTGATTTTGAAGTCTCTCTCAATGTCCAAAAGAGAATATCATCAGATTACTTAAGAAACTGTCAAAGTGTCCTGAAGAAGGTGTAAATATTTGAAACACACACCGAAATGGATGTATGACGTTAGAACGCATACATTTACAACGCGTACCTTTACAACGCGTTCGTAACAACGAAAGTTGTTACCACGCATTGCGCTGGGGGGGCGCAAAATTGAACAATTTAATTTACTATTCCAACACCAGTCCCCGTGGATAGTAGGGAAGGTGTTGGGATAGTAAATTAAATCATTTACGATCCTTGAGCGCCCCCCAGTGCAATGCGTGGTAACAACTTTCGTTGTTACGACCGCGTTGTAAAGGTATTCCATTGTAATACATGCGTTCTAAACGCTGCATACCCACCGAAACGCAGCGTTGACCCTTTGTACTTTGACCCCTTTTTTATGTGATTATTTTTATTGTTTTTATCTAGAATGTAACCCCTAGTGGGAGGTATTTTAATAAATTTTGTTAACACTTTCATTCCACTGGTGTGTTTACCTGATTGTTGTTAGATGTTTATAAATTCTAAATTAGAATATATTGTTTTACCTGGGATAATGCTTGATATTTAGTTTACTTATGTGTTCAAGAGTGGTTATTACTTTAAGGACCCACATGCTAATAGGTTTTGTGCTGATATTGGTATTTTCTAGCTAGGACTCTTGACTCCACAGAGTCCTCCACTAAAATCACAGGTCCACTTTTTCTAATTGCAGCATTTTCCCCCTACCTGTGTTTAAGTAAACCAGGGGAACCTTCCACTCAATTTTTGTTGCATCAGCCAGCTAGACAGCTCCATTCAACAGGGGCAAAACCTCTGGTGGTGCCTAGAATTCGGACCTTACACTGGGGCGGGCGGAGTTTCAGTATAGTACATCCAAACTGTGGAACTCTCTTCCATTAGAGATTAGGAATGCAGCTCTCTTTTGAGTTTCAGAATTTTTTTTAAAACTTGGTTGTTTTAGTGATTGGCTCATTGCAGGCTACTTGCTGCCCTCAGCGCCGAGACACCATTTTGTTATTTGTGCGCTTTATAAATAGCAATATAATTATGATTATCATTATCAGTGTCCACATCATAGACGCACCAATTGGTGATACCTGGGGTCAGGGAGAACAGGGAGGCAAACTGGACCACACCACTGACCCGTCTTGCTCCTTGGTTGCCAGGAGGTCGGGAAGATGGCCACTTTCCTCTTCCAGTCCAGCATCTGTAGCCAGGAGCATTGTCACTTCAGACCTCTCAAAGTGGGGTTTGAGGCGGATCACATGCAAGACTCTCATGGGCTGCCTGGGAGTCTTCAAGTTAACCAGGTAGGTTACTTCGCTCTTGCACTCCACCACCTCATATGGCACAGTCCACTTGTCTTGGAGCGCACAAGGCTCCACTGGCGCCATCACCCACACTTTCTGCCCAGGTTGAAATTCGACAAGAGTGGTATTCTGGTTGTACCTTCTTTTCATTTCTTCCTGGCTAGCTTCTAGGTTCTCCTGAGCGAGTTTCCTGAAGAGTTGTGTCTGATTGCAGAAGGCCAGCACATAGCTGAACACATCCTGGGGGATTTTCCCATGGGATTTCTCCCACCCCTCCTTCACCAGTGTGAGAGGTCCTCTAACAGGGGGGCCATACAGAAGCTCAAAGGGACTGAACCCTAAAGACTTCTGAGGCACCTCCCTGTAGGCAAACAACAGGCATGGTAGAAAGATGTCCCACTTCCATCTCATGTGTTCTGCTAGGCCCTCAATCATACCTTTCTGGGTGCGGTTGAACCTTTCAGCCAACCTATTTCCTTGAGGGTGGTAAGGAGTGGTGAACTTAAAGGTTACCCCACACTCATCCCCTAGAGACTTCATGTACCTAGAGATGAAGTTGGTACCCGGGTCGGGTACACCTCTCTGGGGAACCCCACACGGGAAAAGATCCCCATCAATGCACAGCCCATCACGGGTGCTGTGATTGTCCTGAGAGGTACTGCTTCCGGGTATCGGGTGGCATGGTCCACCAAGACCAGGATGAACCTGTTGCCTAAGGCTGTCTTGGGGTCTAGGGCCCTAAAATGTCAAGGCCCACATGATCGAAAGGGGTGCTCACCAAGGGAAAGGGTTGGAGGGGTGCCTTGCACGTCCCTCCACTCTTGCCACTGGCCTGACATGTTTGGCAAGACCTACAAAAGGTACAAACTTGCTTCTTCATCTGGGGCAAGTAGAAGTGGGTGACAAGCCTTTGGAAGGTCTTGTCTTGCCCCAGATGTCCTGCGAGAGGCACGTCATGAGCCAGACCCGTTAGGAAGTTCTTGAAGCGCTCAGATACCACCAGCACATGGGCTGCACCAGGCTCAGCAAACTTACGCTTACTATACAACAACTCATCTTCCCAGTAAATGAGATGATACTTGGATGCTCCACCTGCTGCCTGGTCTGCAGCCTGTTGCGGCACACCAGTGAGGGAAGGGCACTCTTTCTGCACCTTGCAGAATTCCGCCCTGGAGGGGCCACCTTCTTGCTGCCAATGGGTCAGCTCAGGTAGGTCCCCCAGTTCTGCCACTTGTTCCCTGGTAGGCTCCAGGGCATCACCCTCAGGTTCTGCTCCCTCCTGGGTCGTGGGAACAACTGGGGCGGGTTTCCCACGCTCCTTTCCGCTTCCTCTCTTGGCAGGTCTCTGGGCCACTGTTCCAGGCTTCAGTTCTGCTGAATCACACTTACTGGCTGCCATACCATGCGTGGTCACACAGATCCACGCAGGCACACCCAGATGAATGGTATAATGAGAGTGGATAAAAATATTGCGTCTGATTATAAAATGATTAGAAGAGGAGGACTACGAAAGAATAGTAATTAAGTGATTGGCTCCTCGATGCGTCCTTGGATATATATGCCTCTGGCTCCACCTCTAGTCCACAGATAGGTACTTCTTTACGGTTAGCAAAAAGGAGCCGAGCATTGCAATAGTTGCTCTTCCAGCACTACATCATGATGTGCTGCAATTTCTTCGACATGCTTTGCAGCAGAGTGCTGTTCACACTATTCACTTGATGACAAACATGTGCATAAATTGTCAAACTGATATCTGCAGGTGTTGACACTGCTGAGATTTTTAATGGCACTCGGAAGCATGCAACAGTAGCCAACTTTTCTATGGAAAAACCTGAAACCTCTGCAAACATCTTTGAAAGACTTTAACAACAAGGACTTTGAATTGCTGTGACCAAGAGGGCATAACATTGGGTTTGTTGCCATGGACAATGTCAGTAATACAGTTAAGGCCATCGCAGATGGTTGCTATTTCAGTGTCCTGTGTATGGCACACTGCATCAGTAAGTAAGCAACTTAATGTCCACCTGCAGAATAATCTGCATTAATTTCATCCATTCTTTTAGAGTCTCAAACCAGATGAGGACCCTTCAGCGTGATAATAGAATGCCAGTTAAAGCACTCTGGTACCAGGTGGCAACACGTTGGAAAGCAACTTATTACATGTTGCAATGTCTGTTTGAGCAGTACAGACCGATCAATGAATATGCCATGCAAAGAGGGGATGCAACTGTGAAAGGCAAGATCATTGAGATGGACCAATGGGGATAGACACATGCCTGACAGATGCTACTTCCTTTTGAGGTTTTCACATGGGAATTCAGCCAGGAGAACAGTACCATGGTCCAAGCTATCCCATTGTTGCATATGCTACAAGAACATCTAAAGGAGGTTTCTGAAATGTGCACATGTGTAGACAAAAAAAATAATTATGTGCATGAGTTAGTGGAAAGCTTAATCCTTCACTTACCTGTAATACAAGGGTGCAAAGAGACACTATTTTATCTACACATTACATCTGTGCCACAATTCTTGATCCATGGTAAAAACAGCAGACCTCAACTTCAGAGGCTGAGGGCAGTGCTGTTGGCTCACAGCAGCCACACCAGCAGCAACAGAAACAGGAGCATCAGTCCAAAAATCTGCATATGATTGGTTTCTGAAGGCAAGGCTTACGTCTAATGCAGAGGCGAAGGCAAAAGAGGTCGAGTAAGGTGGAGCACCAATGACTATTAAGAGAATGGTCCAGGCCTATCTGGATGACCCAACAGAGGTTTATCCTGATCAAAACATATTGATGAATTGCTATGGGAAGAGGCACCAAGGACCTCTCAGTGCTGGGCATGTGTTCTGTGCAGTTGGTGAACTGGCTACATTGAGAAGGACCATTCTCTCACCCCAAAACATGGAGGGTTGGTTCACAGAACTAATCTGGGAAAAAATCCTAAACTTACTACTTTTGGTATTCACAGAAGGCATTTAGTAGTAGTAAAGTTAGGACTCCTAACTTTACCACTACTAAACTGAGACAAGCTCCTACCTTTACAACTTTCGGTATTCACAAAAGGCATTTAGTAGTAAGAAAGTCAGGATTCCTAACTTTAGTACTACTAAATGCCTTTTGTGAATATCGAAAGTCGTAAAGTTCGGATTTTGTCTCAGTTTATTTAAATTTTTTCCTCATATGACCTCCGTAGCTACAGCCGCCTCTCGACCTGGTCCACCACTGGCGCATATAACTTTGGAGGTTATTAGTCTCAGTTGGTATTTTCCTTACGGGGAATGCCCGTTTATACGCAACTTAAGCAGACCCAGAGGTTTTTATCATAGGAACTTATCCTGTACCATAATCTATTCTAAACTAATTGCAAAGTGGATCATCCAACCAATTCCAAACCCAGAATCTGGCATCCCTAGATGATACATTTCCCTCTGATCTTAAGCTCTGAAATACTTAACGGAATTCCTCCAGGCATTCCAATCAACAGGGGTCCTTTGCCACAGAGCTTAGATACCTTGGAATCACAATAACCCAAGACCCGAGAGAAATTCCCAAAGTTAACCTAGATAGGGTTTCGAGGGAAGTTGAGGCCCTAATAAAAAATGGCAGAACATACCACTCTCCCATTACAGCCTTGTTAACCTGAATAAAATGTCTGTACTCCTGTAATACACGTATCTTTTTAATAATATTCCAATAGAATTTGCAAAAGCCGAGATTCTTAAAATTCAGGGCAAGATTTCCTCATTTATCTGGGCAGGCAGATGGATTAGGCTGTAAGCAAAATAAGTAGGAGCAAATTAACACAAGAAGGTAAGGGTTTACCAGATCTTCCGCTTTATTGTTGGGCTTATCAATTAAAAGACGCCAGTGTGTCACTGCTTACTCCAGATGACTTGTTGATTGGCAGCATGTTCAAAGCCATGTTAGATGGGGTAGGGGAGTATCACTTAATGTATAAATTTGGCTAACCTAATTTTTTTTTTATTTGTACGAAAAAGCAGCAGCGGACCTTAAAATGCTGCACCTAAACTCCAGTGCCAATAGGTCTATGGTCGAGTCAGTTTGATATTGTGCTGCCAACCCCGACACCAGCTGCTGTTTGGCGTCGCTGTGCTCTCCAGATCAGTTAAACAGTTTTTAGATACTCAAGGGGGCGCACCAAAATGAGAGTCCAAATAGAATAAGTAGAGAAATGTTCTTTATTTATCTTTGTTCAGCAACAAAAGGCATATCAATAAAATAAGTAGTGAGATCAGCCAACGCGTTTCACTCCCTACCAAGGAGTTTCTTCAGGGCGCTGCGAGTTCTTTCTTCCTTGGAGTCTGGTTTTATAGTTCATTTTCCATAGGATTGTCCTCCAAGATAGACCAGCATTGACTCTTGCACCGAGATGTAAGCTGATAAAAATTTAAATCTAGACAAGGCTCTGTGGTCGCACTGGTATTTTTCCGGTCGTTTCTTTATTCCAGCCTATTTCTTTAAAAACCTTGTGGTTACCGTTGTCAGAGCCTGGAACCAGCCATGCCGAGACGCCGAAACTGACAACGGTAACCACAGCACTGTACCCACCTGTAACAAATACAACCAGGGACGGGTAGCTCTTTGAAATACCAGAACTGTTTTTTCGGACAAGACCTACAAAGTCCACGATATAAAGAAAAGATAAGGGAAGAGAGATACTCCAAAGGTTTTTAAAGAAATAGGCTGGAATAAAGAAACGACCGGAAAAATACCAGTGCGACCACAGAGGGATCTTACAAAAGACAACTTACCGAATATACTCGCAGCGCCCTGAAGAAACTCCTTGGTAGGGAGTGAAACGCGTTGGCTGATCTCACTACTTATTTTATTGATATGCCTTTTGTTGCTGAACAAAGATAAATAAAGAACATTTCTCTACTTATTCTATTTGGACTCTCATTTTGGTGCGCCCCCTTGAGTATCTAAAAACTAATTTTTTTTTTAATCCGCCTGTATGGCGGCCAAGTTATGGTCAGACTGTCAAGACTGCCTGTGGCTTACCTTCTATAGCGATTGGGCACCTGTATCGGACTCCCCTGGAACTCCGGAGTGCCTTTTGGATGCTCTAGCTCAGCCACTAAAAGAGGTAGGAGTTTCACACTGGAAGGACGTTGTAGTGGGTAACAAATGTCACCCTTGGAATTTTGGAGCCATACTAAGAATGGAGCCTTGTCTAGATTTAAATTTTTATCAGCTTACATCTCGGTGCAAGAGTCAATGCTGGTCTATCTTGGAGGACAATCCTATGGAAAATGAACTATAAAACCAGACTCCAAGGAAGAAAGAAATTGCTCTATGGTATAACTATCTTCTGGCAGAAGCAGAGAGAAAGATGGATAAGCCACATCAGGTCTGGGAGGATTACTTGCTGAGTTAAGAGTGGAAAGAGTTATGTCAAGTATCTATTGACATGCCTGACCCTTTTTTTTATATCTGGGGGTCTCTAGTTGGCAGAGGTACGTACCAATGTCCTAATAGGGACCCTTGCTTCAAGTCAGGGTAAGTGGATAACCCCTGCTCACCCCCTTGGTAGCTTGGGACGAGCAGACAGGCTTATCAAAGGCAATGTGTAAAGTATTTGTACCAACACTCACAGTAACACAGTGAAAACACCACAAATGGACTTCACACCAGTTTAGAAAATTAAAGTATCTTTATCTGAACTACATAAGACCAAATGACAAAAATCCAGCATACACAGTTCAAGAAAATGATTTTCAAAGAGTTCTAGGGTTTGCGTCAAAATAATCCACAGTTACGTCACATTTAGCACAAAGTACCTCTAGATGCGGCAAAAGTTCCAAGTGGAAGCTGCAGCGTTGAAAAACAAGCAATGCGTCACTCCTCAGACCCTCGGGAGGCGATGCAACAGCCCCGCTGCACGCAGCGGGCGTGTTGCTACGAACCTGGACTATATGGGGAGGGATGCTAAACCTTGTATGGATTCCGGTGCACAGGTTCGGTAGGAAGCGTCTCGCACAGCCACAATGCGATGATCTTCGGGACGGCGACAATCTCAGGTGAGGAGGCGATGCGCAGCATCGATCTTCTCCTCTCGCGGCCCATCTATGCGATGGCTCTGCAACGATGTTCGCAGCGATGTGATGCGGTCAACAAACAAGCGGTGCGACGATCTCACCCAGCGACAACAGGCTCTATGACGATACTTGCAGCATCAGGAATCTTCCTGCACCGGGGCGATGCGCTCCGCAAGCGAATGATGCGTCAGTTCAACAGGAGCTGCGACGATCTTCGGGGTTACGGAAATTCTCGCACTGTCGACGATGCGCTCCGCAAGCGAGTGACGCGGGAAATTTGCAGATCTTTTTTTTTCTTCTTGTCCAGCTCCCCAAACAGCAGGCAACAACTTCCAGAGGCCAGACAGTTAGATCAAGCACTCTAGGAAGGGCAGACCACACTCGGCAGAGTTCAGGGGGAAGCTGGGGGTGAAGTCCTTTTGTTCCTGGGACTTCTTAACAGGAGGCCAGCTCTCCTCAGGCCCTTGGAGATCTCGTCAAGCACACAGCAACAGCAAAGTCCTTCCCCTCTCCTTGGCAGCAAAGCAACTGCAGGTCAGCCCACAAACACACAGCAGGACAGTCCTTCCTCTTCAGTCTTCCAGCATTCTCCTTGGCAGAGGTTTCTTCTGGATTTCAGGATGATCTAAAGTTCTGCGGTTTGGGTATCCTTTTTATACCAATATTTCCTTTGTTCTCTGAGGGCAGAGATGCCTTTGCTTAGTCAAAACCGGTTCTGGTCAGTCCTGGAGCACTTTGTTTACTTGACTTCTTCTTTCCTTTGAGAGAGAGGGGCAGGGTCATCAGCAACCCAGCAGGAGGTGAAGCCAGCATTGTGGAAGGCAGGCACAGCCCTATTCAGGCCCAGGGGCTATCCCCTCCCACCACTCAAGATGCAGATGGAGCTATTCAGCCTAGAATCATTGCTTTGCACGCAGCAAAAGTTGATATATATTATGAATCATTGTTGTTTGTGAGTGTGTTGATATGATTCAAATGGTGGCAGGCAGTGAGACTGAGTGTTTATTGTTTAACTATAACTATTAAGATTGATTGGGTTTTTGATGATTTGCAATATTGGTGGCCTAACGTGTGATTGTTTTTTTCCTAATGGCTATTCTTTTCCTTCCTCTTTGACACTTACCGAGATTTGTTTGCAGGATCCACACTCCTTTGTTTACTGCTTCACACTCCTCAAACACCCAACTAGTCCTTTTAGCTAACAAACACAAATCTAGTTTACACAATAAATGACTCAAACGTTTCTCTTGTTGTTCATCAACAGCATTGCACTACAGGCTGATCTATTGCATTTGAATAGGGAATCTGAACTCAATCTGTACGGAGTTGGAGATGTTACTCAGAGTCAGGAGGATGATGGAAGGACTCAGGACATGACTACTTCGAAGCTGCCACCAGAAGAAGGAAGTTATGAACTTCACAGAAACCAACATATGATAATGACTCTAAGAGGCCTAACCAACGTTGTGGAGTGGTGGTGAGAGAGGTTCTTTGATTTTATTTGATTTGGGAAATGCAATGTTGCTGAGTTTGGGTGCTGTCTGGCTCAAATTTGAAACAATGTGGTGGTTGGGTGGCCTGTTCTTGAAGGTAACTGGAGACAGACATGTGGTGATCATCACCCTGTGCATGTATTAGGCTACACATTATTATGATGATGATCATGACAGTTGCAGGTTTGATCAACCTGAATCATGTGGCCACTTGCCTGCAATTGTTGGTTGTTGTAATGGCTCTCACCTAATTGATAACACATCAGTCATATAAAGAATGGTTGCAAAGGGGTCTATTCTTCTCTCTTGCGCTTCCCCTGAGTCTTCTAGGTGCATGCCTTATGAAGTTTACCTTCTGTCCTTCTCCTTGATTCTACAATGCCATTTTTGTTTTACAATCTGTAGGCTTTCTCTTCTTCCTCACAAAAAGGCAAAAGCTCCATAAAACTCATGCTTACCTTACCAGACCGCATCAACCAGGCACCCAAGATTGACGGGCAATCCAAGAAGAATGTAGATGCACCTCCCAATTTGGCAAATCAGTTTTCTTTTAATAATCATTTCTTAGAACTGTGTGCATTGTTCACTTCACTACTACATAATTTGTAAAGTATTTGGTAATTTTCAAACCTCTGTAACAGAACATTCGAATATATCATATTGCAACTTGGGTC
Source organism: Lissotriton vulgaris (assembly GCF_964263255.1). Classification (NCBI taxonomy): domain Eukaryota; kingdom Metazoa; phylum Chordata; class Amphibia; order Caudata; family Salamandridae; genus Lissotriton; species Lissotriton vulgaris. The sequence continues at coordinate 1,509,798,215 of NC_141691.1, read as the reverse complement.
TCTTGGGGCTGATGGACTGTTTGGTTTGCATTGCATTTAAGTTAACTAGGTCATAGTCATTCCTATGTTTCCCTTTCCTCACACAACAGATTGATGATGGTTGGCTGTTCATTGTCCAGTGGAATATTGCTTTTGTGTATTGTTTGTCTTTGTCACACCTTTTCCCAAATCACCTTTCACCATACATTTATCAAACTCCTAATCCTATTTCCCCGGGTTGTGTGATTTATTCAGATGTGGCTTAATTATTTACACCAATAATTGATCACACACTTGGTGGGGCGGATGTGGTGAAATCAACACCAACTCAGCGCAGGATCTTCAGTTCCACTCCAATTACTGAAACAATAGTCCACACTGGCCCCATTTACCCACCCACACATAAAACTGATCAATATTTTAGATATAGAAGAACCTCATTTGTCAGCATCATCATTCAGGCATTGTGTGTTGCGTTACGTAAATTCTTATCCAATACCCATGTTCACTCCAAACTTGAAGTCTTCTTCATGAATTAATAATTGAGTGCCACTTTTGTTTTAATCAAAATACTAGCTCATCATTGCCCTGAATAATTTTGTGTTGTTTGTTATTCTCTATCAGGTATTCTTTTTTTGTATAGTAGTCTGCTGTGTTTATAAAGCCATGATATAATAATATATAACCCACTAACTCAGGTTTTTGTTCAATTTAGTTCCCTGTGATGAATATTGTTTCTGGTTAAAACCCAACAGTTCCAGTTGAGCAAGGTATGAGTGGGACCTAACTTCTGATTCCTTCACTGTTAGTGTACTAGCCTGCTACTACTACCTCCACCATGCACCTCGGGAAACACTGCAACCATTGCTTATTATTTTCAGTAATGAACTATGGTTCATTGTTCTTTTAAGTTGTTGTAGGCAAGGCAATGGCAACCCCCCCTTTAGTGGTCAATATAGTTGCAGACTGCTGAGGCAAGGAGAACAGTATGACAAGGGTACCACATAGGCATACCACATACCAAATTATTTTTATACAGTAGCGGAAACTTTTAAAAATAGGTTGTGTAAATGGCAGCAGTGAAAAGTAAAACACCCCAAAAGCCTAGATTTGAGGCATAACTAAAGAAACTTAAATATTTCTTAATCAGCCCAAACAATAAAAAACCACACCTTCCGCCTACCACCAACAACTGGCCCAACCCTCTCCCCAAACAAACAAAATCACCCCGTCCCCAACCTCTGTCCAACAAGAATGAATACTACTATTGATCAATTAATTAAAACTATTAAATCACCAAATAGCACATCATCATTAAAGAACATTATAAAACCCATCTTCATACAGTTAATAACCCTATGAATTCTTCTCAAAAGCTTCAAGTTGAGAGCTAATTATGAGGAAATCAATCTACAATTTTTACATTTCATAAGCCTTATTGCACTTATTTAATGCAGTTCTACCTGAGTATACTACAAACACTATTGAAGGGTGTTGGACCTGCGATGGGCAAGCCCAGCACAAAGGGGGTAGCTTGGCTCAAGTGTCAAGGCAAGTGAAGGCTATCGTGTTAAGCCGGCTTCGACCCAATAATATCTCCTTGAACAACCACCAAAAAGAAGGATACCACACCACTGTTGTAGAAAAATACGATTCCTTTATGTAAAAATTCTCTGTTGTGAATGGGGATCAATTTGGAAAGCACAATTACATTTCTTTTGGGTCACAATTTGCTGGGTTTCGATTTTGGAATAGATTCAATTCATAAGCTTAGGAGTACAGTTCATTAATAAATAGATTAAATATCAGGAATAAATATTGTCAATAAATAGAATAAATATCGGGAATAAATACCTTCAATAAATAGCATAATTATCACTGTCTGTGTAGCAGAGTAAATACTGGTTCAGTTCAAGAACATCTACAGATTCATTCTGGTATCGCTGCCACCAATTAAATACTTCAGGAACACTACATTTGTAAATACATTTCAGAATGGAAAGATTACTCTTACAGTTTATGACGATTTCACCATTAGTGTACACAGGCTTCTCTGGGCTTAACAGGGAGTGCTGGGGCTCTTTAAGAATCACACGGGGGTTATGCGTGTATATCTAAAAGGCAAGCAAAGACAATGAACACTTCATTTACACTCGGCTGCCACCGGGTTGACATCTCTGTTTGCCGGTGGGGGTCTAAGCGCGCCTAGGGGTTTCTGTCCCCGCTAGCACTCAGGCGGCACCAGTTCCAAGTCTTTAGACTACCGAACGGGGCTGACGGAGAGGTCACACAATCTTCGCGCTCAGTCAAATAAATGCCGGTTCACAGTTCTTTTATGACAGCGCTTCCCACCTGAAGAAACGGGTCCACCTCACATCGGCTGCAATCGAAAAGCGATTCAGTCGGGTTCAGCACTTCTCTCGCCTCGCGACGGGTTCTCAGGGGCTCCACGGACCTCCCTCCGACTTCCTCAAACAGGGATGGTTCCCGCCCACAGCTACAGCCGCCGATCCACTGGGGAGGGCCAGAGACAGTAGTCCCGCCCAACGAAGGCTGGCCTTTCCCCGCCCCGGCGCACCACCTCACCTCAGTCTGCGCAGGAAGCACTTTACGCCGGTGGAGCTCGGAGACGTCCGAGCTCCTCGCTGGAGGCGCCTGTCACACAAGGGGCACAGAGGACGCTCGTGGTCGCGGCGAACTTGCTCTCGCCTCACGACCCGAGTCAGTCGTAATTCGCTACCGGGGGGGGGGCGGGGAGGCACACGAAAAATCGGCCACAGTCTCTTGGGGGTGACGAGGCACTCGCTGGGCAGGCGCTGTAGGCGCGAGGTCACCGCACACACAGCTGACTGGAACGCCAGTCAGGATCCACGCCAGTGACTCTTGCTTGCTCTACCGCCACACTTCCAGCCGCCTCAGGGGTCAACAGGGCAGGTGTCAATCTGGTGTCAAGTCTGGAATCTCCTTCTTCACCTAGATCTGGAACATCATTATCCTATCTAGTCTTCTGGTCATCTAAAATGGCCGCCAGGGTCTGGACCTTATATAGCCAGTGCCCTGAGGTGCTGGCTCGTGCCAGTAGGTTCTAGAACCTTCTTTGGGTTAGGCCAATGACATGGCACTACTGGGGTATTTGGGTCTCTAACAGCCACCATACTGGGGTTCTAGAGCAGCCATTTTGTGTACCTGAGGGAAATAAAGTAATTCCTGTCAGGAATGCGCACCAAGTAAATGGGCGCCAAAACCTTGAAAGGTCAGGGTTCATGGAGGCTCCACAGGGAGTCACTCTCATGAGGAAAATGGATGGCCACCATATTGAGGTCATTCATACAGGTTGCCAATCCCAGTCTATAATGTCACAGGTTTCGCCAGGTGTCTTGTGAATAGGTGCCAAAAACCTTGTGAACAACTGGGCGTCAAGGAACATCTAGCCCCATTGAAACAGCACACAAAAAGGTCCTGGTAGACAAAGAAAAGCGACAAATTTTGGGAGGTACAGGGGAACAAAAGAAATCATAGTGGTGAGGGGACTCTCAGAAGCAGACGGGTCTAACAAAGGTTAAACAACAATTTGTGCAAAATAATCGATAAAGTGCAACGTGCCTTGATAGATTCCTTTCTCCTCCTAATACTGAATAATAATTATAGTTTAAACCATCAGGTTTAACACACTCAATCATACATATCAGTAAAATCCTTTGTAGAAACAATTACACTTGTATTACCCTTTCCATTACTGCTCACACTTTGCAAGTTTAGACTCAGCAATGGACATAAATGTTTAAAAAGTTCCCCAGTATATCAGATCTTCCCCTTGGAGACAGGCCATAACTACTTACTGACATGTACGTATAACAGTCCTATTAAAAAACTGTCTCAACAGACTTTTATGTTCTTCCACTAAAGCTTGGCAGCAGCAAACAATATGGCCAAACTCTTCCCTATGATAATTACAGAGACGCCCCTCTATCCAATAAAGATGAAACTTTTTGCTATTTTCATTAATAACTTAAATAAAGTTTGAGAAAGGGACAAAGCCCAGAGTTCAATTTCACAAATATAATACAAGTCCGATAGAGTTTGAACTTCGTTTAATCTTTAGAGGTTTTCCTCCAGTCCAGCCAACACGTGTTTCGTCGATTGGGATGGAACCCACGACTTCATCAGGGCTGGGAAAAATACAATACAAAGATTTTTCGGGTTATGAGATAAGATATCCCATCCACATTAATTATACATGAGGCATTGAGTTGATACAGTAGCAAGTGGGCAATCATCTTCACCATATAAGTCACTTGGCCACGCGGGATCATGCATTAGGAGAGGAACGAGTGCGACGGGAGTGTCAGTACTCCCCCATCTTTAGGAAAAAGTGGTTCTCTCCTTGTCGAGAGATAGTCTGAAACAATGTATAATATGCCATATGAATGTAAAGATCATTATACTGGTCAATCATGACATGCAATGCTATGTATAATCATAATCGAATTAATGTATATGTCAATGAATAATAACTGTTTTCATGTGTATGGTTTATACACATATGGATACTTGTGACTCGAGACCCCACAGTTCAATATCACGAATTTGGAGATATAATTTAATCTCTTGCACTATTAGATTCACTCACGTATCAGGATGCACGGAATATGGTTATCTTTAAGTGCACCACCGTACACGCTGTCCTTAGAGTAAGGGGCTTACATTAAGATAGACACCGCTTAAGAATGGCGGCGGTCGCGACCTAAATATTGAAGCGCAAGCTCAAACAGACTCGAGCGCGAGTTTTAACATAAACCGGAAGTATATGAACCACTTCCGGGTGACAGACGCGGACTTCCAAAATACGGAAGACCGCGCGGTGGGTAGCTGTCTCGCAGCCCCTGGACTTCGAAAGTAAGAAGGTAAGCTCGGATAAAGGACCCGATCTGGGGTAAAGATAGAGGGAGTAAAATGCTCGTCCCGTATATATTTTGATACTAAAATTAGTGCCGTCTTTTTCTAATTTCTAACAGCAGGGAGCACCATTGCTTCAAAGTTACTTGGGAAAAAGAATAGTTAATACGATCTGGATTCCAGTGAAGAACTGATATAAATCACGGAATCAACAAAAACATTTTTTTTAAAAAGGTAAGCCCAGTACCTAAATGTTGGTGGTATAAGAGGAGTATATATCCTCCGTTTCTAAATATAGTACTAAGTTAGATCCTTTTTGTAAATTCTAGACTCAACTACTACAAGATTCAAAGGCATACTACTACCCATGCCATATAAGGCTGGGTTGGAATTATCACCAGTCAGAAGGTATGCTTTTCATACTGGTAATTCAAGAATGATGACTGTATTGAGCTTGAACAATGTGATTTCATGACAAGCTGAGAATTTTGAATATTCCATATACTTGATATTTTAGGCGCAAAGTGCATGAACTTCGAATAGCAGGTAAGCCTGAGTATTTTATACCCAGCAACCCAAATAGGTCTCACAGAGCACAACTATTACACTGTGGCTAATTGACTATTCAGAATTGACACAACTTCTCACGGGAGGTAGCACACTACGCTATCACAATAAGACTGGGATGAGCACATTAAATTAATCGACTATATAGCATAGCACTATGATATCTTGAAAGCCACGAACTGTGGGGGCCCGCACCGTCTCTCGACAAGGAGAGAACCACTTTTTCCTAAAGATGGGGGAGTACTGACACTCCCGTCGCACTCGTTCCTCTCCTAATGCATGATCCCGCGTGGCCAAGTGACTTATATGGTGAAGATGATTGCCCACTTGCTACTGTATCAACTCAATGCCTCATGTATAATTAATGTGGATGGGATATCTTATCTCATAACCCGAACAATCTTTGTATTGTATTTTTCCCAGCCCTGATGAAGTCGTGGGTTCCATCCCAATCGACGAAACACGTGTTGGCTGGACTGGAGGAAAACCTCTAAAGATTAAACGAAGTTGAAACTCTATCGGACTTGTATTATATTTGTGAAATTGAAATATTGTTGAAAACTTTTTATTAATAATTCTTGTTGGTGTGACAGGCTTTGTACATTTATATACCTAATCTAAGGATTATTTGGGGATAAGGATGACAACCCATGCCTAGGCACCCAATTACAGATACACCTAGTGGTGTGAAGAGCAATAAGAGCCTATAATTTGTAAAGCGCCAATACCACCAAAATTGGTCATCCTTCTATCTCTATAAAAAAGCCCAGAGTTCCTTTACCTTAAAGGTGGATGCGGCCAAATTCAAATATTTCTGTACTTTAGAGTTTCTAAGGTCACTTATTGTCTCCTACACAATTGTACTAAGTATAGATCTTGTATAATTTTTCGACTTGTAATAAAAATTAAAGTATGCTCCAAGGCTAGTTATATTCTGTCTCCTAAAACCAAACTCTAAACGGATTTGGGCTGGTGAAGTCAGCCGAGATACGCTGAATAGTCAGCGATAAGTCCCTATCATGACATTACCAATAATTGTGTCAACTTTTCCTCTCAAAATGTCTACATCATACCTTACAGAAAGGGCACATTTAGCTGCTGTTACATGCAAGACTGGCTGGAGAAACAAGCCTTTTAAGGAATTCCGTAGTGAGGCAAAAACTAATGAGTTATTCCTTCTTAGAATTCCGCACACTGATTCTTAAATGAGCCTCTGGAGTAAAAAATCACTCCCAAATATCCGTACTCCGATACTGATGTCCCTCCTATTTAAAATATTGATGGTGAAGCTCTTCGCCTTAAAAATAGTGTTTTTTTGGTTTTATTAAGATTGACTTTTATGCCATGATCCGCGGCATACTGCACAGTTGCATTGATAAAGTGTTGAAGCCCCACTGTTATGTAGATAATCAAGACAATATAATCAGCATACAACAAATGGGAAACATTAAAACCAGCCACTGTCGATGAATGTGAATTAATACTGTTCAAAGCTGGGGAGATACCGGCATGGTGTAAATTAAATAAGGTAAATGGGGAGCAAGTACACAGCCTTGTTTTAGGCCATTCTTTGTAGGATTTTTTAGAGAGACTATAGAACCAATGCCCAGCCGGACGCTTGCCAAGTATCTGTGCACAATAATTGAATCACTCTAAGGAGGAGAGGAGAGATTTCCCGATTCATCAACTTTGCTCATAGGATGTTTCTCTGCACTGCATTGAATGCTGAGTGAAAGTCTACATAACACAAACTGAGATTTGCAGAGCGGTGCCTTGCTTGTTCGATTACTAGAGCCAGCATCTGTATATTGGTGGATGCACTAATCCCCTTTATAAAACCTGTCTGGTGTCTCGATACCAAGGAATTGGACTACACCTAGGGGCATATTATCAAGGACCGGTGTTAAAATTATGGCCGTATTATCGGCAGGAAACTGCTGATAAAACGGAGATAATGGGCTTGATAATACGTCCTTGTTAATTCCCATAGAAGCCCATATTAACATCAGAACATGGGCTTCTATGGGAATTAACAAGGGTGTATTATCAAGCCCATTATCGCCGTTTTATCGGCAGTTTCCTGCCGATAAAACAGCGATAATTTTAACATCGGTCCTTGATAATATGCCCCTTTGTCCGTTAATTCAGTTAGAAGACATTTTGCCAAAAACATTGCCTCTGCGCCCATTAATGCAATTAATTTATAATTAGAATGTAAAGAGGTTTGACTGGCTTTATGTATTAGGGCCAATAATAATCCCCTCCAGCTTTCAGGAATTTCTTGGTTTTGGAGTATGTAGTCCAAAAGGATGACTATTTTTTCTGCCCAGAATTGCGGATTCTGCTTATAAAATGACTGTGGAAGAACATTAGAGCCAGGGGCCTACTCTTGTCAGCTCCTGCAGATAATTATTTCCTCCTCGCCAAATGAAAACTCTTTAAAAAAAAGCCTCCCTTTCCAATTTTTTGATGCCAGCTTTTGGGGGATCCTTAGTTACAACAACACCCCCATACATTTCCTCTAAATAGCTGGTCTAGGAGGCTTCTGAAATAGTTGACAACGGAAAATGAGTTTTCGAACTCTCAGAATGATTTACTAATTTCCAAAATCCTCTAGTATCCTTTCACTTGGAGGTAAAGAAGATTTTCCACGAATATTGGTCTATTTCTGTTTTCACAGAGATCCATACAGCTTTTTTGTATAGGAATCTTAACATTGATAAGACCTTGTTCAGTTTACTCTAGATTGAGTTATTTCTCAGTACCCTCAGAGCATGATTCAGCTTCTATTTTGCGAGTAATAATTGGGCTGATGTTTTCCTGGGCCGAAGTGTAGTACTTCTTGCCCTGTGACAGCCAGCTTGACTTTCCACCTGAAGCTTTGAAAATTGGACTCACTGTTCTAGGGGATTAATGGGTATTTTCCATAATTTCTCCCGTAGGAGCCTGGCTTGATGTTCTACTTTATCGATGCAGGCTACCGACCACCACCGTTTTTTATAGTTGCTCATTAAGAGATATCGGATGTCAAGTAAAGCTTGTTCGTACGAGGAAACTTTCAAATGTAGTTGAATAATTTGTGGTTGTTGGCCACTTTCTAGCCGATTTTACAACTTTTAATTAGTCACCATGTGAAATAAGGGGAGGGACACTAAAGTTTAAACTATGACTGATTGGGAACTTGCTGAGTGAAGCGTTGCATGGGCCGGAATATCTGGGACCATGCTTTGTGTGAAAATTGAAAAATAAAAACAAATTACTCCTCATTAAGGAGAAAGGCATTGTGCTCTATGGAGTACAAGTATTCTCTCTCTTGTTGTGCTACATTAAATAACCATAAACCATTAACAGTAGGTAAACCCAGTTGAGACCAGGGTAATAAGTAACAGTGTCTCAATTGGTAATATTTTAAGACAAATTTTAGGAACATTCACAATAGTTGCAGAGAAGGACAAGAAAAAACAACACAGGGAGACATCAAAGAGATATGCAATATTTGCTGAGAGCAGTTTATACACTCAAAGATAAATGTGTTGGAAGAGAAAGCACTGTATTACATTCGATGAAATGTAACCTGTACCACTTGTGCAAAATTGTGCGTGTGAGAAAATAACGGTGCAAAGTGAGAAGTTAAAGCAGCGAGAGACAGTGCAAAAGAAACAGTGATAATAATATTTACAAAGGACCATTCATAGTGGTCCAAGAATGGCTTAGCGATGGATAGAAATACGCCAAGTAATTGCGCTAGGGAGTCAACGGCATTTTGACCTGATATCAATACAGGTCATCATCAGGACCAGGTTACACTAACTTTGCAGTGCTGCAAACATTTAATCGAGGCGGTGCAAAGGTGTGAGCCACCCAGCAGAGTGATCTGCACAGCAATTGGCCAGTAGGTCAAAGGGGAGTCCAGACGGTGTTCGGTACATCTATGCATTTACTGATGAAGTGGGTATGTGATGAGTACAGGTCCAGTTAGGCAAATCAATGGAGGAGTGTCTGGTGCAAGAAACCGGGTGGATGACTCCTAGGTATCTTGTGGGGGTGGAAAAGCGATAAATAGGACAAGCTCCACTGGAGGCAGTAGATGTAGAGTAACAGAAGGTGGTACTGGGTTTGTGCATACCAAGGCCGGCATCCAGGGGGTTGAGCGTCTGATGTATGCGTCGACCAAGGGATTCGAAAAACCTGAGCGGCTCTACCAGGGGTGTCAGGGGCCATTGGGAGACTTGGTTGTAGTGGTGTGAGTCTGAGCACGTATAAGATTTCAATCAAAACTAAATAATGGTGGTATGCCTAAGCTGGCACACTAGTTGTGCTTGTAGTCTCTGCAGTCTGCAGCTGGGACAGCTGCAATAGACTAATATCTTATTCCAATGGCCCTGCTCTTCTCCAAAATGCCTTTCAATTTTACCCTTACTACAAGGCAGATGATTAATATGAATGATACACATCATGTATAAAATAAGTTAATCATGCAGACATCCCATCTGCCACAAATAGACAGTGGGAAAAGTGTTGTACTGCAGTACAGTCAGTGAAAGGATTTAGAAACGGAACATAGCAGCACTTTGTGAAAAAAAAGAGACTAGATGGCGCCCTTGTGAATAGTCACGTCGGCAGCCCACTCGGGTCCAAATGAGGAGATTAAAGAAATTTCACCCAGTGAAGAATTAGATATTAAGCCCTTATGCGAGACGCGACTTACTGGCAGTTCAGGTGCCGGGCCTCAGCTGTAATCCACGCGTTGGAAGCAGCATTTGCGACAGTGGTGTTGTCTGGAGTGTTGGCTGCACGCTGCGCACTGTGGCTCGCATTGGTATTTGCTTTGGCCATCACAGGAGGAGGGGCCGGCAGGATCAGCTGGCTTGCATCTAGAAACCACTCCAACAAGGAGATGCCTCCCAAGGCAAACCGCTCAGTGCAAGCGAAGCGCACTGATATCAATTGTACTTCTTTGACATCATTAGCATTGGCTAATGAACAGAACATAGTTTGCAGCTCTCCAAGGCTGGGAAATCTGGAGCTAATAACATCAACAGTACCAACACTAATAATAAAGCACCTGGAATAGGAAAGCAGAGTCTGGATTTTGCTGAATTGGGAGATGGAAAGATTGAAAAAGTCAATGCCAAAACACTACATGGAGAAAGTCAAGACCCCCAGAATAGTCAGCATCAGCAGTACCAGTAACAACAACAGCAGAGTATCACAGAATGTTTTCCTGGCATCGCGACCACTGCTAGAAATCCAGCAACAAGAACAGGAGACTGCAGCCCAAAAGGACCCACAGAGTGACGTTGGGAGCTCAGAGAAGACCAAGCTTGGAGGGGAATGCTCTCCAAGTAATGTGGAAACAAAGGCTGCAGGACAAGCAGGACCTGCGAGGCCTCTGGTAAGCCCTATTTCTGAATCTGCTACAGAGGCGATTGACAGACATCGACAATCAAAAATATATAGCTCCCTCACTACAAATAGCACCAAAAGATACTGCTAGGCTCCACTGTCCCGAAGAAGACATTACCCCCAGCCATCACAAACAGCGGCTTAGAGCAATATGGATACTACTGTTTTAGTTGAGAGAGCAATGGGCCTTAACAGCCTTAACAGGCTGGAAGACTCTCAGCAGTTGGGGAAACACATTCTTCTCGCTCACAGATGGCTCCGATATTAGCTAGCACAAGCACAAGCCCAGGAAGCTAGTGGGCAGGCCCCGGAACAGTGTGAGAAAGAAAAGGCATTCCAAAAGTAGCAGAGATTTCCACCCTCTGGGGTCAGTTGCAGAAGGAGAATCCAAACGTGGGTCAAACACTGGCCTAAACTGGGATTATTCAGCAACGCAGAGAGATTATCCCAAGCCTTTGGTGCAGGAAGATGCCTGTAGTAATACGAAGAGAAAACCAACCGAAGAGCCCTCTCTGAAACTGATTTAAGAGTCTATCAAGCAGCTCCAAGAAGAGACCCAAGCCGGTGGGGGAAAAAATCAGCGGGCAACTAAAACATTGCATGGGGCAGTTATATAGAGGTCGGTGGCAGTTATATGACAAATACAACTGTCCCCCTAGGCACCAGGTATGTTGCTGAAAAAAATCCAGCCTTCCTTATTAATGAGCTTTCCTCTCAATAAGTTTCATATATTCAATTTTATTTCATTGAGTTTAAATCTTTATGTTCAATCCACACCATATATTCATTAGTGAGAATTTGAATTTCATCCAAAGAATAAATTTCATCCAATGCATTTCGGCGGTTAGACCACCTTCATCAGGGAAACCATCTGAAAATAATAAACAGTACACGCTAAGCATACTAAATTATAACATCCTCTATCATCACAATCTACGTGTTGAACCTCCAATGTTCTCTGTGATAAACCTTACTAGCTGTGAGTCTACATTCACTGTATTGTTATATCATTTATAAATTTAATATGGATAGCTGTTCTAACGGTCGTAAACTAGGGAGACAACTTCCTCTATATTATATGGTTTGTTCTTAAGAGAAACGCTATTCCCTTAATAAAGTTCACTTGATTTGCTGTTCTGAAGGTCGCAAATTGTGGTAACACCTTATTCTTTGTTACAAAGTGAGCTCCTATGAGAAACCTTAGTCGCAAAGAAATAAACCAACGGCTACATGCCAGTACCATGGTAAAATATCATAAGGCGCAGAGAATCCCGAGAGGCCTCCGTATATCCCTGAGACCGTCGTTATGCAAGAATTCTAAACCGTTTGTTGAAAAGTGGTTTGCAATCCTCAACAAATGTAGTTTAGATTTGATTCTTCTTATTATAGAAGAACTATTCAAAATTCTAGAGGAGTTAAAAACAGACATCAATAAAACAACAGAAGAACTAAGCAAGTTGATCACAGCGGAAGAAATGGCTAAAACATTAGAGGACATCAATAATCAGTTGACGAAACAAACACAAAAGGTCAATGAACGTAAACTCAGGAAATACAAGCGAGACATGCTGGATTACAACCTGCAAGAAGTATATACATGGGCTGAAGTGTACGCCCAGGAAAAGACAAACAAAAGTTTACAGGTCCCACACAGATACGTCTTCTACCGACAGCGAAAGAACAGCTCCAGGAAGAACCAATTCACAGAAAGACAAAAACCGACAAGACACAGCAAGTACATCAACAACTGGGCCTTTTTTAGAGAGAGGTACCGGAGACAACGGAGACCCCGGAGGGGACACGGCCAAAGAAAAAGAATGTCACAAAGAAGGACAGAACGAAGAAATAATATTGAAGGATAACAATTTGGTATTAAACATTTCTGATTACAGATTGAATCCACAGCAAACAAACACATTACAAAAGGGATTGTCATTTGTACCTACGGCACACACCAACCAGCTTGAATTGGAGGTTAGTTTGTTCAAGTTAACCAGGAAAATGAGATTACAACACTTTTTTGAGAATATAGTCACGGACACCAGACCTCAAGAACCAGATGAGTTAAGAGGTTTAAAAACTCATAGCACATACATGGCTCCAATCAGTCATAAGACGATTGATCTTTTTGAACAATTATGTAAGAAGGACATCGGTCAACTGAACACCAAGAAGAAAAGCAAACGGATGAACATGACTAAAAAAGAGTTTGGTACATTAAAATCAATATCAAATAACTAGAACATCATCTGCCAAAAGGCGGACAAAGGGGGAGCATTGGTAATTCTCAACAAATCATATTACCAAGAAGTAGTCATGGAACATCTGGCTGATGAGCATACCTATATGGAAATAAACTTTAATACGACTGAAGAAATAAGGAGAACATTACAAACTATCTTGCAAAATGCGTGTGAAAGGGGAGTGATCAATGAACGGACTAAAAAATATTTAACACAAGATAATCCGAACAGTCCCGTGTTATACATGTTCCCTAAAGTTCATAAGGACCCTATGAGACCACCATGCCGCCCTATTGTATCCACTAAGCAAAGCCTACATGAGCCCATTGGGAAGTTTCTAGATAAACATCTTCAACCTTTGGTACTTAGAACTCCGTCCTACATAAGGGACACCACAGACTTTTTGGTGAAATTAAAGGCGATGAAATGCGAAGAACAGTTAACCATGGCAACTATAGACGTGAAAGCCTTATACACATCCATACCTCACCGACAAGGCCTGGAGGCTGTAGAAAGAGCTTTAGCACTAAGTGATTACCCACAAGAATTACAGACATTTTTAATGGAGCTTATGGAATTTACCCTAATGCATATGCTAATCTCTATATGGCATCATTTGAAGAAGAGCATGTGTACAACAATGACATTTGGAAGGAACATACCAACATGTATGTTCGGTTTATAGATGATATGTTTGTGGTTGGAAGGGCACTAACCAAAGCTTACAGGAACAAATAAAAGCCCTGGACACCAAAGATGAAAGAATAAAATTCACATGGAAATTAAGTGAAACCAGTATTCAATACTTGGATGTTGAAATAACTCAAGTGGGGTGCCACTTCACCACAAACCTCTACCGGAAGGAGACAGACAGAAACAATTTACTTAAATTTGATAGCCATCATCCCCCAGCACTCAAGAGGCATTTACCATATTCTCAATTTCTCAGGGTTAAGAGAGTGGTCTCAGAAGATGATCAATTAAAACAACAACTGTCTATCATGACCAAAAGATTTCAAGACAGAGGATACCCGTAACAAATAATACAACAAGCACAACAAAGGACCATGTCAAAAACCCGAGAGGGGCTTCTTTCAGGCAAAACACGACCGAGCAACGACTTACATGTGTTAGTAAATACTCAAACGTAAGCCAACAGTTTAAGGCAATAATCAAAAGACATTGGTCAAGGTTGACATTTGAACCTGACTTCAAAGGAATATTCTCGAATGAACCCATCTTTGCCTACACCAGAGCGAAAAACTTGTCAGATTTTTTAAAAACCTCAACTGAACCCAGTGAGGGAAAGAGTTTTCGAGGCACTACCCCGTGCCTGAATTGTAGCAACTGCCACAATGTGATGAAGGGTAATTTCATTACCCATCCCATGAAAGGAAATAAAATCTACCTTAAAGTCAATGCAACATGTGACACGTCCAACATAATATATATGTTGAAATGCCCGTGTGGCTCTGTGTATGTTGGCCACACAGGAAGAAAACTAAAAATAAGACTGACTGAACATAAGAGCAACATTCGCACAGGTTCTTTAAAATCAACAATGGCGACACATTTTTTGGAGAAAAAACATCACATCAGTCAATGAAGGGCATGTGTCCTGGAGCAGATCGACAGGAAAGAAGGTCCTACGAATAAGAAAAACTTGTTGAAGCGTGAAAATGATTGGATTTTCCATTTGAACTGCTTGAAACCTCACGGGTTAAATGACAGGACTGAATTTACTTGCTATTTGTAATTATTTATTAGTGCATCTAAAAACCATGGAGCTGGATATTTCCACTTAACATGTGATTTAAGGCAACGGGTAAAATGATTGTCAGATGTGTTCACTGACACAATGACCATGGGAACATAATGTAGCGACCGTAGGTTACACTGTTTATAAAGATACTCATTGAATTGTGAAGGATCGTTTACAAAGTTAGTTTTTAACGCAAACAAACATAAGGGAATGGAATGGAGCGAGTGAAGGTTACACCACCCATGGATACATATAGTATTGTGAGAGATGGTTAATAAAGTTAGCTTTGAACACATATATAAAAAAAACTTTCACGCGTACAACATCAGCGTTATACGCTCTTATGCGCATGCTCAGGATATCAGGTAACGTTTTAAACCCGGAAGCACGTAAACTAAATTGCATTATGGAGCCACTAGACGAACACACGGAGGTGAGAGCACTAGAGCGCATAAAGAACAGGGCATAAGGGTTTAAATAAGTGGTTATGAACTCATTGAAGGCAGAACGCCAGTGAATATGAGGGGCAGGAAACCCAAGGGTTATATTAACTTAAGAGAGAATGACTTGTACAGTGTTGTTTTTGAGAATTAACACACCTTAGACTACAGACATAGCTCAGGCACTGATAGCGTTTCTCATAGGAGCTCACTTTGTAACAAAGAATAAGGTGCTACCGCAATTTGCGACCGTCAGAACAGCAAATCAAGTTAACTTTATTAAGGGAATAGCGTTTCTCTTAAGAACAAGCCATATAATATAGAGGAAGTTGTCTCCCTAGTTTACGACCGTTAGAACAGCTATCCATATTAACTTTATAAATGATATAACAATATAGTGAATGTAGACTCACAGCTAATAAGGTTTATCACAGAGAACATTGGAGGTTCAACACGTAGATTGTGATGATTGAGGATGTTATAATTTAGTATGCTTAGCGTGTATTGTTTGTTATTTTCAGATGGTTTCCCTGATGAAGGTGGTCTAACCACCGAAATGCATTGGATGAAATGTATTCTTTGGATGAAATTTAAATTCTCACTAATGAATATATGGTGTGGATTGAACATAAAGATTTAAACTCAATGAAATAAAATTGAATATATGAAACTGATTGAGAGGAAAAGTGTCATTAATAAGAAAGGCTGGATTTTTTTCAGCAACATACCTGGTGCCTAGGGGGACAATTGTATTTGGCATATAACTGCTACTGACCAATGTATTGAACACACTGCTGGCGGGGAGTGATACCCTGGAGCACGGAATATACAACAAACTGCAGACTAAAGAGGCAGTGCACGACCCAAGACTTTTTTTTTTTTTTTAATATATTTTTATTGCAGAAATCATTCACACATTTAAGCCGGTTAACAATTATATAAACATCGTTTGTGATCGATGAAACAATAATATTCATAATACACAGCCATTTAGCCCACAACCCGGAGGTTGGGCGGCGTGAATTAGATATGAAGTATGCATGTGTATATCACATAATCATGAACATGTCCAGCCCACAAAGAATAATCGCATCTGCTTTTCTTTTACTCCCATTTACCCAACATACAAACCCTAACAACACCTGGAGCCAATACTTGAGCAAGCACCACCCGTCCCGAGTCTCCCGCACCTGTGTCCTGTAACCCTTGTAGCAGTCCATGACAACGTAGCTCCACAGTTACAGTAATCAGCTCAATCTCAGGTGCACTCATCTTCCCAGTCAGTCCCTGATAACAGGGATCTCCTTACCCGGTGGTTAGCTCTCCCACCCCCCCTAATCCCTCTCCCCCTACTTGAATGGTGTTGTGGGTGTTTATATAAGCACTCAGAATTCATAAAGGTAATAGCAATGTGCTAACGTAAGTACGCGTAATATGTAGCAGTCACATGGACGTGGAGCTCACTCCTCTTCCTCTGTCAACCGTTGGTCCTTCAGAGACTGGACCAGTGCTTCCCAGGATCGAGCTGCCTCCAACGCTTTATCATTACCCGCTCGGGTAGCCTGTCGGAGCTTCACTACACTCTCGCAGCTGGCCCATTTACAGAGTTCCCTCCTCCAGCGCCCAAATGATGGCCCCTTCGTTGCCTCCCAATGCGAGGTAATTTCACGTTTAGCCAGCAGGAGCCCTAAGTCAATAAATTTGCTAGTGACCTTGGTCTTGGCCGTATGCAGAAACCAGTGTAGCAGGCAGGTGGCCATGTCATAATCCAGTTGTCTGTCTGTGATCGCATTTAGGAGTTCCCCTACTTCCTCCCAGTAACCGCCCATACGCGGACAGAACCATAACATGTGGTCTAGCTCAGCACCTTCCTCCCTACATCGTGGGCACGCCGCATTTTGGGCCTGAAAGTACTTTTGGATCTTCCCCGGTGTTAAATAGGCCCTATGCAGCACAAAGAATTGAATCAGTTGGAGACGAGCATTTCTAGAACCCTTCCACGCCCGTTTGAGGATCTGTTCCCAAGCGGCTTCCGGTATCTCCCTACCTATGCTTTCCTCCCATTTTACTTTGAGGGTATCTAAGGGTCGCATGCCCTCCCGAAGTAGCCTAGATTGGAGGCACGTTACCTCTTTGATCGTGCCCGCCGCCATCACAATATATTGGCAAGCAAGGGTGACCCCCGGCTCCACTTTCCCCTTTCTCCAGTGCTTTTGAATTGTGGTCGTGGTCGCAGCATGAAGCAGGAAGTCCCCCTCTGGGCGCCCATACAGGTCTCGCAGTGCTTGGAAGGGCGCCAGTTCCTGGTTCACATACAGGTCTCCCACCGTCTGGACGCCCAACTGTTCCCAACTCGCCAGCGGCAACCAATCCCCGCCATGCGGCAACGCAGTCAACATTCTCAGTGGAATTTCCGGCGCGTACGGGTGCGGGGTCCCTGCTTTCCGCTGCATTCTGTTCCAGCAAAGTCTGAGGGTTCGTTCTTCCCCCGTCAAGTCCCACTGGTCGAGCCTTTGCTGCAGAACTATATAGGCCTGTACATGACGTGGGATGCCCTTCCCCCAGTCGCTCTCCGGGCCCCGATATTCCCCCGCTATGTTTTGCGTCAAAATCTGCAATTGGGCCGCCAGGTAATTAAGTTCAAAATCCGGCGCCGCCAGGCCACCCTCCACACTGGGCCTCATCAATGTCGCCAGGGCTATTCGACGTCTACCACTAGCACAGATGAAACCCACCATCAACGTTCTCAGTTCCTTAAATATCCTTGGCGGAAGCCAGATCGGCAGTGTACAGAAATAGTATAACAGCCTGGGAAGTGCCACCATCTTAAGCAACGCCACCCTGCCCATCGCCGACAGAGGAAGCGTTGCCCAGAACTCCATACAACCTTTCAAGGCTTTGACACATCTGCATATGTTACCCTCCAGCAAGTCCTGGTCCGTGTGGTAAATCCGGACCCCCAGATAGGTGATGCACGACGGTTCCCATTTAATGGGTCCCAGCGTCACAGGCCCAGGGAGACCCAGCCGCATCGGAAAGATGCACGTCTTAGTCCAGTTCACCTGGAGACCAGAAATTCCCCCAAAACTGGACAACATAGCAGTAGCCCCCTGTAGATCTACCTCAGCCTCCCGGTGAAAGAGGAGCAGATCATCCGCATACAGGGAGATGTAGTGGTGATCACCCCGATGCAGCAATCCCCTATACATCCTCCCCATCCTTGCCTCTACCGCCAAAGGCTCGATCGCCAGAGCAAACAACAGTGGCGATAATGAGCACCCCTCTCTCGTGCCTCTCATGATTGGATATTGGTCAGAGATCACCTCACCCAGCTTTACTCTAGCCGTGGCCGAGGAGTATAACACCCTTGTCCATTTCACGAACCTGTCACCCAATCCAAAGCGGACCAGGACCCTGCAGAGAAACGCCCACTCCAGATTATAAAAGGCTTTCTCAATGTCGACAGAGAGCACAGCAGCGGAACTCTCATCGCTCTGATTGTCCGCCAGATCCGAAGAATATGCGGTCGGGTGAGGATCGAGCAGGTAATACCGAGCGGGTTCGCCGATAGGAACAATGTTTCCACGAGGTGATCCTGCCCTCGCCTGAGACCATGAAGTGTAACTTAGCACTCATACATATACGCCAATAGGATACAAATCGTATGTACAAAAACGCATGTTTAATCATTAACAGCGCAAAGTAAAACAAATTAAAAAAACAAACCTATTTATTTAAATATAGGAGTGGAATATACAGGGCTGGGCCCTGTATGGTCCTGATGAAAAGCTTGGGGAGCTTGAAACATGTCGACCACAGAACACTGATCTAGCCCAAATTTAAGGTTAGATAACAGTGTTACCCCATTTTAATATACCAAACTAGGAGCAGAATAAATTGTTGAGGCCCACTAGCACAGTATTTTTAATCACACACCCACTCCACCACCACAACACTCTACACCACACATAGCTTTTCACAAATATAGTGCTCCTGCGTAGTCCGCTAGTCGCAGTACGCCCCTTTTCGTAGAGAACTGGGATGGCCCCAATGATGAAGCATGTCACCGTGGGGAAACCCCAGTGAGTGAGGGGACTCTAGAAAGAAATTTTTCTTTCTCATTTTGGTAGAAACTGACAAAATTTGGCAGCAACCATACACACAAACTAGGTCTCTGAACCCATTACAGTGGGTTCCTGATTTTCTGACAGAGATCACCTCACCCAGCTTTACTCTAGCCGTGGCCGAGGAGTATAACACCCTTGTCCATTTCACAAACCTGTCACCCATACCAAAGCAGACCAGGACCCTGCAGAGAACGCCCACTCCAGACTATAAAAGGCTTTCTCAATGTCGACAGAGAGCACAGAAGCGGAACTCTCATCGCTCTGATTGTCCGCCATGATCCGAAGAAAGCGGCGGATATTCGCAGCCATGCATCTCTTGGGAATAAAGCCCGCTTGATCTACGTGAACCAGCGACGCCCTGTACCGCAGAAATCGTGTCGCCAGTATGCGGCTCAGGATTTTATAATCCACCGATAACATAGAGAAAGGTCGGTAAGAGGCCACATCCAGCTCTGATCGACCCGGTTTTAGAAGAGGGACTATCAAGGCCTCACGAATCGAACCTGGGATTTGTCCCTCTGTCTCTGCCACCGGATACACCTCCAGTAAAGCGGGTGCCAGTCTGTCCACGTACGAAGCATAAAATTCAATGGGAAGCCCATCAGGGCCCGGCGTCTTATTTCGGCCATGTGTTTAATTGCCACCCGTATTTCCGCTAATGTGATATCTTGTTCCAACATGTCAGCGTCCTCTTCCTCCATCCGCGGCAAGGGGGTCCCCTCCAGATATTCTTCTATGTCCTCCTCTTCCTCCCCCCTTCTACTGCTATATTGGTCTTCGTAATAGGTAGCAAAGCGAGACAGAACCATGTCCTGCGAGTGGGTCAGAGTACCATCACCCATCGCTATCTGCATAATTGGCCCACTTCTCTGCACCGGGTCGGCCAATCTAGCCAGCAGCATTCCCACCTTATCCCCCTCCGCATGGGCCCTCGCCAGGTAGCCTCTGTCATCAAAGCATTGCAGCCGTTCAGTTTCGGCTGCCAGCTTCTCTTTTGCCTCGAGCAATTGCTCCTGCAGGGACGGCACTTCCGTTCTCCTCTGCTCCAGATCCCTCAAGGTCTTATCTGCTCTCGCTACATCATCCAACACTGATTTCCTGGCTCCTGAATACTTGGTGATGCATAACCCTCTGATAACCACCTTAAAAGCATCTCACTCCAACGCTCTAATGCTAGCTGTACCCCAGTTCTCCCGGAAGTAATCATCAATGCCCTCTCCCACCTCCGTCCTAAATACCTGATCTTCCAGAGTCTCAGGGCGAAGGCGCCATGTCGGGATTGCCGTCCTCACCCTCTGCCAGTGAAGCGACAAAAGCAATGGGTTATGGTCGGAAATAGTTCTAGTGAGGTATTCAGTATGTGTCGCCATATGGGCCAGCAGGGGGGAGCACAGGATAGCGTCAATGCGGACGTGTAGGTCATGCACAGAGGAAAAGAACGAGTAATCCCTAACCTGCGGATGCTGGGCATGCCACACATCTATGAAGCCCCAACGGTCTTGCCAGTCGGATCTCGTTTTAGCCAGGTTCCTAGCCGGCGCAGCCGCCAGAGGAAAGTGCGATCTATCCATGTCCACATCTGAGATAGTATTGAAATCCCCTCCTACAATGGCCGGGCCAGCCAAAAGGGGCGCCAACGCGCCTGACAAACCAGCTAGGAATGGAGCTTGCTCAGTGTTCGAGGCATAAATAAAACACAGCACAACGTCCCTGCCAAACAGTCTGCCCTCTACAGCCACATATCGCCCTTCTTGATCGATCACCTGCCGAGAGACCTGAAACGGGATCCCGGCTTGTATCCAAATGAGTACCCCCCTGGCAAACGCAGAATAAGCTGTACTGAAAACCTGACCCCTTCTTCTTGGTAAGATGTGTTTCCTGTAATAAAGCTATGTGTACCCCTCTCCGCAATAAATAAGCATGCACCTTATGCCGTCTAACCATAGTGTGTAAGCCTCTCACATTCCAAGTAATACATTTTAAATCACGTAACGTTTCCATCATTGTAGCCCTGCTTCCCCGTCCTCCTCAAAATAACATCACCCACACTTTTGCCAACCCCCAAAAGCTCAACCCGCAAAAAAGCCCCCCCCAACCCCAGAATGCAGAACCCACCCTCCCCCCCAGAACAGGACCCAATAACAACGTATCAGCCCCCGTCCAAACAGCCATAACAAAACACACAATACTATCCTGCGGTAGTCACCACAGGTTGCCTTAAGGGCAATAGGAGTGCAGATCAGCCCCGACAGGCAGCAGCGCTACCCCCGCTTCCGGCCCGACCCCATAAAGCAGCATTCCCATCCACAAAAAAAACATAAATATTACCAGGGACCCCATCCCCTTCTAGTGTTGTCTAATAACGGGAGCTCCGCAACGAAATAGAATCATTCTACAGGTCGCCCGCAGATCTGGGTGTCACTTCTGGCCCCACGGTACTGTCCACATCCGAGGGTTCAGTGTCTGACTGTTTCCGTTCCTCATCCGAGTCTGACCCTTTGTTCGAATCCCCCTTCTGTGACCCTGTTATTTCCGCTGTCGCCGTCAGAGCGTTCCGTTTGTCAGCAGCTGCTTGTGCAAGCATGAGGGCCTGTCGATTCCTGTTCTTCTTTTGGATACGCTGTGATTGACGAGTCCTTTGTGGTTTCGGCTGTCCCCGGCTACTCCTGTTCCTGCGGTCTGTGCCCGCCCTGTAAGACTCCAGCCATGTCCATGCGTCTTCAGGTGTCAGAAAGAAGTGGGTCATGTCATCCACAATGATTCTCAATTTGGCGGGGAATAATAATGAATACTGGATCCCCTCCTCTCTTAGTTCCTTTTTAATGGATAAATAGGATGCCCTGCGCCGCTGAATGTCCTGCGTGTAGTCCGGGAAAATTGTAACTGAGCCGTTCTCCACCTTAAAAGGGCCCTTGTCACGTGCATTTTGGATCAGCAGGTCCCTGTCTTTATAGTGGAGGACCCTGGCAACCACAGGTCTGGGTGGGCGACCCAGTAGCGGCGGCTTGGCTGGGACCCTTTGTGCCCGCTCGAGCGTGAAAAAGGCGGTGAGGCCCTCCGGGGCAACCTGCGACCTAAACCAGTTCTCCATGTAAACTACCATGTCCGATCCCTCCACTTTCTCCGGCAGGCCTACGACCCATACGTTATTGCGCCGATTTCGACTTTCCGCATCTTCGGCCTTCTTTTCAAGGATTGCGAGGTGCTGTAAGGCATCCTCCAGCTTGCGTTCCACCATCACCACCGCCGGTTTCAGTTCCTTCACCACCAGCTCAGTATCCTTCACTCTATCCACCAGTTTCGAGTGGTCCACCTTCAGGAGGCCCAGCCCCGTTGCGACTTGTGTGATGTAAGGACTCTTTCATCGCCGTGATAGCTTCCAGGATTTTGTCTAGGCGCCTGTTCAGCCGTTTCTCCGATTCTGTGCATTCAATATCCTCTTTGTCATTGCGGACGGCGCCCTGCTCCGCATCCCCCTCTGTCTCACTCGTGGGCTTCATCATGAAGGTTGGGGTGCACCCTGTTTCCCACTGGAGGGACTACGTGCGCCAGAGAGTTCGTTCACAACAGCCGCCCAGGACGTCACACACAAGGGCCGGCTCCAGCCCCCGCCGGATTTCTATAGTTGCTCCAAGCTAGCGGGCCTCCATTCCACAGCCACGTTATGCGCCACACCTTGGCTCCACAGGTTGCCCTCCGCAATCCGCTTCCAGGTTTATGGGGTCCCCGGTCTCCCGATTGCACCTCTGTTCCGCACCCCGCCACCAAAGCCAACAATCAGGGCCGGGGCTCAATCTCTGTGCTACTGGTTAGCCCCCTTCAGCGCAAACCTCTGATGCGCACAGGAAACCAAGTTCCAGTCTGGGCTAACAGTGGGGGCGCAGTGGGGTATCAGATAGGTTCCACGGCTGCTCCCATGGTCGTATCATCCCGGCATCCTCTACATTGCATCCCCCCGAGGTGCAGAGCAAGGGGAGATATGCCTCAATATGCTTCCTTATATCCACGCTCACCTCGGCAGACCCGTCTCCTTCACTTCTTCAGTTCTGCCGGTCTGACTCTGTCCCCACCCCCGCTGGTCCGTGTACAGGGCCTCCGTCCTTCACTCACCAGAGCCACAGGGGTACGTCGGTGTTTCACCGCCGCTGGGGTTTGCTCGTCCCTTTCTGCCCTGGTGCCCCCATCCAGGGAGCGCCGGGGGCCGGCGTCGATTTAGTGGGCGGCCACCGGAGTAGTTCAGTGCACGCTCCGCTCTTAATGCAGGGTCTCAGGTTCCCCCTGCTCTCCTTGGGTCGAGCGCCGCGCAGCTGCCTCGCCTTGTGCACTGAAAGCAGCACACACTGCTCGCCGACCACAAATACCTCCGGGGCAGGATTACAATGCCGTGCCTCTCATGCTGCTCCAGTAATGGCCGCAATAGTAGGACCTTTGCGGGGGGCTTTCCCCTCTGGGCAAACCCCCTTCACACACGCTCGCCAGGATCCGCTCCCCAGCGCAGATCATAAGAGCACCAGCCACCCGCTGATCACAGCGGCAATCGTCTCACAGCTCCCGGGCGCCGGGCCTCTATCAGCGGCTTCCCTGCTGCTGGGTCAGTCCCGTCTTCCTTTGTACTCCGCCATCTTGTGGGATCGCTTGTCACTGCTCCGTTATTGCCGCCGGGTCCGGTAGCTCAGCGGAGCCTCCGGTTGATGCGATGTTCACTGCAGGATGTTCCCCTGATATTCCGACGCAATTACATGCGTTGCAAGCCGCAATCAGGATAAGTAAACCGGATAATCGGCGGGTGTGGGCGCGGAGCTCTCGGCTCACGCCGCTGTCCCCATCAGCGCCGAAATCACGCCCCCACGACCCAAGACTTTAGCAGTTATATAGAGGGCATGTGCTGCAGAAGAACCACAGCTACCCTGGAAAATGACGTTGCTAGAGCTCAAATTCAGACCATGGCGCAAGGTGCACAGATTACTGATATCCAATGGAAACTAGTAAACTTTGAAAAAAAGCAGTTCTGGAACAAATTGAGAATCCTATGCTTCAAAGAAGAAGCAGAAGGGAGCAACATTTTAACCAATTTGCTGAACTTGATGAAGGGAGATTCCCCAGAGCTCCAACTATAGAATTGGGACTTTGAAATTCAGTACAAGCTTCGGTTCCCACTTAGCTTGAAGAAATCAAATCAACGACACATGTTGGCGAAGATCCGAAACCAAGAGCTGGCATAATCTGGTTTGGGAACTACCTGCTCTGCGAAGCAGTGTTTACAAAGGCTTTTCTCAATGCTAAATGGACTTAGGAGGGTCAATCCTTTTATGCAAGCCCAGACTTTTGCCATACCTCTGTTGAAAGATGTTGGAGGCTCAGCCAATTGATTCAACCATGTCAGTCGCTGGGAGCAGTAGCATACTTAATGAACCCGGCTCATGTAAAAATTATATTCAGGAATAGAATAAGAGTCTTTACTTCAGAGATACAAGCAAAAGAGTACATGGATAAAATGGAAGAGCTTAGGTTCTGTAGCTACTTCTCAGCAGTTTCCCTCTGGTCCGGTACGTAGTGCTTGACCTGAGTTGTATGAAAACTAAGGGTAATCCCGAAATTAGAGGTAGAAATGGGCTAAGGCCCGAATGATGGTGGGGGTCTCGAGCACAGTTCTCATCACCTAGACCTTTCGGTTTGTTTGTCTCATTGAGTAGGTAGGTGAAGGGGCTTGAGTGGATACAGGAGTTCATAGGAGGGGATGGGTCTGGTGGGACACTTAGGTTGGTAATGAGGTGGAACAGCATCAAACTGCATAATGAAAATTGTGACAGTAAATATATGTGGGATGAATGATAATGGGAAGTGACGGAAATTTAATGGAGATGTAAGAGTGCTGCATGCCGATATAGTGTGTCTGCAAAAGACGCACATTGATGGAGCGAAAAAACATGTATTAGAGCCGCTGTGGTAACACTTAGGGCCAGATGTATGTAATTTCCATTTACCGACTCATAAATACCGACTCATACCGAATCGGTATTCCTGAATTGGTAAATGGTATGTAGCTAAAAAATCGGTAAAAGTTACCGAATCGGTATGACTCGGTAACCCAAATCGGTAATTACCGAATTGGAATAATCCGAGTCGGTAATTTCCGAGTCGGTGAAACCAAAGCAACTCTTTGGGCCACAAGGCCCATAGGAATGAATGGGATTCACCGATTCGGAAAAATCCGAAACGGATTTTACCGAATCGGAATTTACCGAATCGGTAATTACCGAGTCGGAAGTTTGAAACACGCCATGTGAGCCTGGCAACCAATCAGGGGCAGCCTACACACCCCACAACCAAGGCCATGTGAATCCAACCAATGAGAGTGAAGCACCCCACTGAAGTACCGAAAATTATTCACCACCTCCCAATTATAGTTATATCCACAACCAATCCCATTCCCATCACCAATAATCAGTCAGTTGGCAGTGTAGGAAGTCCAAGCATTTATTATAACAAACAAACTCTGCCAGAGGAGCTCCTTGCGACCTAACCCCCACGAGGTTCGCCAAGAAGACTGCTGGCACACTGTCAGAACATCACATATATACAGATGCATTCTCAAAACCGTTGCCCAAGATGGAAAAATACAAGTTGGTACAGGTTGGTGCAAAAGGAAAGGCCATATATGGCAGACAAAGCGCTCTTGGTTTAGCTCATCCTAGATTAGCAAGGTCGGACGGGTGACTCCTCTCTGCCATCTCCGAGACAGTCCGCCCGCACACCTCCCAGAATGTGCTTATCAGGCCTTCTCTTGCTACCTACAACCTTGACGGGCCTAACAAGCTGAAACAGCAGTTTTGCAACAGTTGGGCTATTTCTCAGGAGAACGACTTTGGTGCAAGGAATGAATGGAGTCTGCTAATGTAAGATTCCGAGCGAGGCCACAAAATGGCGTCGGTCAAGTCAAGTGAGTGTAAAAATATAAAAAGCGGTGCAGGTTAGAAATCTAAAATGTGGCAATACAAATTTGTACTAATGTTTGCGTACGTATGCTAAATCATTTAGATACATCATGCTAATCTCAGATATCGACTCTAAGGGGTTGCATAACCAAAAATCGATTCCGGTTCCTCAAACCCTCATTTTAGCGTGGTGTAGCTAAATATGAAGGCAGGCCCTAGTCTCTAAAAATCTCCTCATTAATAGCCATCAATTCATGAATTTCTTTTTGCAGCATCTGAAGTTTGGCGAGGACTGGGGCAGGCACGCACAGTGTTGTAACTCTGGAAGCACAATAGGAGCAGCAGGCCGGGCGCATTGTATCAGGACGCAGCAGGTAAAAATAACCCCAGCCGCTCCACCCAGAATCAATAACAACTTCCATCCCCAGGTGGACAGGAGCCCCCAGAACCAACCCGACAGTGACCAGGACCCATTGTCAGTATGCATTTCAGATGCAATGCGATGCAGCTTTTGAATGGCTAGATGAACAGAGGGGGCGGAGTCTGGAATATACACACAGCAAGAGCTGCCAATCACGCGCATGCTCCGCCTCGGTCAGTCAAGATAACGTCTAAAACCATACGGGTTTGAAGAGCAACAAGCCTGGTCGCCTGAAGCTCAACAGTTAGGTTGGCTAGGATGTCAGTAGTTATATTAATGACATTTTCCACAATTCTCGACAATCTTCTTATCTCTCGGCTATTAAATATGGGTCCCCAGAATGGCACTAAACCCTTGCTAAAATCTGTAAATTGCTGCAAAGAAGTGTCAGTCTGGTCGACTTCGGACTTGACGAGCTGCCTACGTTGTCTATTGGGTACCACAGTGGGTGCTGTACTCACAGGGTGTAGCTGGTGTGTCCTGTGATAGTCAGATGGTGCTATGTATACAGGTGGGTATAGGAAGGACAAATAACAGTGCCCAGCCCAATCACGTGGTAACCAGGTATATGCATTTTCTCCACAGATGAAATACACATTGGGTGGCGTAATTAACAGAGGGCTAACGTGTTTCTTCATACGATAGGTATAATTGCAGATACTGTCTCCAACCTGTACACGGCCTATCCCTTGTACGCAGAAATTGGAAGAAACATTTAAAATAGGAATTGGTACAATACGGTCACTTGTAACATTTCATTCAACAAAAAGCTGGAAATATTGAGAAGCATTGAAATGGCTAAAATCATAAAGTTCTTCCTGCAACCAAGTATCGTTCCTAGCCACCATGTACCTGTTCATGCATGCCTGTGGGTCTATTGACCCCCGACCCCCATTTCCTTTTCGGTCAAAACCCCGATGCTCCTCAACATATGCTAAAATCATGTTGTATTCATTTACATCGTAATCTCTGCGACTCTCACCCCAGTGACGGTACATGGCGGAAAACAGTTTGAACCAAGCCTCACAGCTTCCTAGATAGGACAAGGGTAGTGAGAGAAACAAGTCATGATTGTGTACCACGGATGGCAGAAGCCCACAAATCCAGCAATCAGTAGTGTTGGTAACGCTGTGTGTCTGATGAAGCATTTCAACAAATACATTTTTAGCATAAGTCTGGCGATGTCGTTCTTTGTGGGGTGCTAAAGTGTACAGCAAATGCTCAGATGGGGCAGCAGTGGACGGTAAAAAATTCTGCAAAGGGTATTCATGTTCCAAGTATAAAAATAAACCCATAAACACAGCAATTATAACAGGTATAACCACTACAAATGCTACTTTGACCCTCGTGATCCATGTGGAAAACATTGGCTCATAGAATGGTATGTGTCGTTGTGCAATTGGCAATTCTTCCTCTAAGACAATACGGCCAAAAGGGTACATTCCTAGCTGAAAGTCCCGAAATAAGCTCGGGCCTAGCAGTCCGTCCTGCCAGAGGATTCTTCTCCCTGTGTCCGTCAGAGTCTCACAGGTAGACTCCTATCGTTCATCTCAAGCAAACAAAAGAGTGGTGGTCAAACTTTATTCTGTTGTGCAACCTGGCCGTTTACAATAGCTGGTCTTCTTTCTGAACAGAGCCCAGTGGTCAAAGTTCCAGCTCTAAACGTGTTTAGTCCAGTGTCTCGCTCAGCACCTCAGACCAACAAAACTAGCAAACCCTATCTATTCAATCGAGTCTTTCCTTATCTCCTAGTGGTGGGGTCTGAGGCACCGTTGTTTGTTTTCCTTGGCCGCAGGTTATACCGCACATGACCCGGAACTTCCTGATCGGAAAATAGTACTGCAGGTACTTTTCGAGCATGAGAACTTTCGCTTGCCGGGGTACTCAAAACAGGATTCAAAGCAAATGCAGATTCGGCAGAGACCAATTCACCTGATCTCGTCACTCCCTCCTCTAGCCTTTGTTCAATTTCACAGGCGTCGGAGAAGGGTATGAATGCAGCAGCTCTCTCAATTTCCTGCGTCAGAATTCCCCCTGGGCGTTGCCAATCATGTGGAAGTGGAAGCGGCAGCTTCTTCAGATGGGAGACGTGGATCCAATGTTTTCTCCCATCCACTTTAACCGCCGTCCGGGTGGCAAGTAGAATCTGCCGTGGCTCAGACCACTTTGGTGCCAAGCTGGTGTCTCGTTCAAACTTCTTGACTAGAACCCACTGGCCGGGTTGTAGTCGATGTCCGGGCCCTCTGGCAGAGGCTGCAGTATGGAGGCTACCTGCTGATGAATAGAACGAAGATCTTCAGTCAAAGCATATAGGTAATTAATTAACATAGGATATTCAATGTCTGAGAAGGATCGTGGCCTGGGTACCCCCCATACATTTGCGGGTCTGCCAAAGATGATCTCATACGGAGAAAGGCCAGAGCGGGAGTGTGGGATAACGCGCAGTGACATAAGGGCCAAAGGCAAGGTGTCAGGCCATGTCAACCCTGTGCTTTCCTGAATCTTGGCCATTTTCAGTTTAAGGATACCATTATATTTTTCCATGAGCCCTGATGATTGTGGATGTCGGGCAGTATGGAATTTTTGCTTAATCTGTAGGCCCTCGCAGATATGCTTGACAAGGGCCCCATGGAAGTGCCCCCCATTGTCCGACCAGATCAAGCGGGGCAAACCAAAGCGGAGTACAAACTCTTTGAGAAGGGCCTTTGCTGTGGCCATGGCAGTGTTTTCCTTAGTAGGGTTGGCCTCAACCCATTTGCTAAAAGCGCAAACCACCACCAGGACGTACTTCAAGGAATTGACACGCTCCATGTGAATGTAATCCATTTGGAGAACTTCAAAAGGCAGCGTTGGGGGTGCAAAATTTCCACTCAGGACACTTTCTTCCTTCCCCGGATTGTGTTGCAAACAGACCATGCAATATTGGACCAACCGGACAGCCGTCCTTTGGATATTAGGGTTGTTCCAAACTGGGTCCAGGAGCCCACAGATACCTTTTGCTCCTATATGTGCAGGGCTGTATGCCATAGTCACACGGCCTGTACTAGTGCATTGGGCAGTAACCATTTTTGTTTTTCTGTCAGGTCAACCCAACAATTATTTTCGTCCAGTCTTCCTACCTCCTTTTCCCATTTCTCTAATTCTGCGGGGGTAGCTTCCTTTTGTAATACTCTCACACTTTCCATGGTGTTATCAAACAGTTCAGATTCCTCCACCCATCTTGTGGAGGAGTTCACAAACATAGTTGACATTGGGGACTGTGCTGTCTGTTTGGCTACCTGGTCTGCAAAGGCATTTCCCTCCCCCACCTCATCCACTATTGCTTTGTGCGCACTGCATTTGATGATGGCTAATTTCTTGGGCAGGGTGAGGGCATCTAGCAGCCGCAAAACCAGGGGACCGTTCTTTATTTTCTGACGATGGGCAGTAAGGAAACCCCGCTCCCTCCACAGCCGCCCAAAGCTATGGGCCACGCCGAAGGCATATTGACTGACTGTGTAGATATTGACTTAGAGTCGCACACTCAATTCGCAGGCTCGTAGTAAGGCCATAAGTTCAGCAGCTTGGGCTGATCGGTGAGGTACTCTGAATGTTTCAACTACTGACTTCAAAGTCGTAATTGCATACGCAGCTGTTGTTGTTCCATATGTTAGTTTAAAACATGACCCATCCACATATAACTCCCCTTGGGGTTCGAATAGAGGAGTGTCATTAAGGTCAATCCTGCCCTTAGTTTCTTCTTCGGTGCGATAAATGCAATCATGTGTGTCATTGGTAAGTTCACTCGGAGGGAGTGGTAACAGTGTAGCAGGGTTTAATGTTGCACATCGAGTGATCGTGATGTGTGGTGCAAACAACGTCAGTTCATATCCAGTGAGGCGTGCACTTGTCAGATGCTGTGTTTTTGTTTTGTTTAGTAATGTGTCCACAGCATGCGGCACCATCACCGTCAGATTGGAATTTAGGACGAGTCCTTCCGACTGCCAGATCGCCACTGCAACAGCTGCTCTGGCCCTCAGACAGCTAGGAAGTGCTCTGGCAACATTATCCAGTGTGGCTGACAAATAAGCGCAAGGTCTTTGCTTACCACGAAAGTCCTG
The DNA here is from genome assembly GCF_964263255.1 of Lissotriton vulgaris. Taxonomy (NCBI): domain Eukaryota; kingdom Metazoa; phylum Chordata; class Amphibia; order Caudata; family Salamandridae; genus Lissotriton; species Lissotriton vulgaris. The sequence goes on along the minus strand of NC_141691.1, from coordinate 1,509,767,339 downwards.
CGTTAACACCGAAAGTGAGCAACCGTCGACCTCGTGCACGTACAGTACAAAAGGTTTACGGTTGTCAGGAGTGCCCAAGACAGGATCAGAACATAAGTTTTTAAAGAGTCAAACGAGTGCTGACATTCATCCGTCCAGGGGAGGGTTTCATGCACTTCCTTAGTAGTCAGGTGCAACAGAGGTTTAGCAAGAAGAGAAAAATTAGGTATCCATTGGCGACAGTAAGAGGTAATGCCAAGAAAAGCGTGAACTTCGCGCTGCGTGCAAGGAACAGACATTTTAGAAATAGTAGTAATACGTTCAGGTGTTAGTCGTCTACCCTCCTTCGATAGTAGATGACCGAGGTAGGTCACCTCCTGTTGACAGTATTGAAATTTAGACAGGGATACTTTGTTCCCTTTAGCAGCCAAATGGTGTAACAATTTAACAGTAGCTGTCTTGCAGCCATCTTCCGTGTCCGAGGCAATGAGCAAGTCATCCACATACTGCAAAAGGACATTGCCGTCCGGCAAGTCCAGATCGTCTAGTAAAGCCTTAAGGGCTTGGCTATACATGCTCGGACTTTCAGTATAGCCTTGAGGTGCGCGACAGAAGCAGAAGCTTCGTCCAGATAACGAGAATCCGAAGATCTGTCTGCTATCAGGATGAATACGGATGCTGAAGAAGGCGTTTTTCAGGTCTATGACTGAAAAATACTGGGCAGTCGGCAGAATCATCGTGAGGATCGTGGTGATGTCTGTCACCACGGGATACTGTGGTACCACGATCTTATTAACAGCTCTAATGTCAATCACAAAACGGTAAGCTGCACCATGCCCCTGTTCACCGTAATCAGAAGTCCTTTTCAAAATCGGGAGAATCGGGCTATTGCAAATATTAGCAGCCGTTTCTTCTACCACCCCTTTGTCGATCAGATCTTGAATAATGAACAGCAAAGCCCGTTCTCCCGCTGGTGCTATTTTGTACTGCGGGATGCGTGGCATTTTCGCGCCTTGTTTCAGTGTAATATGAACCGGGGGAATATCCAACTTACCCACATCAGCATCCCTCTGTTGCCCGAAGCGTTGCGGGAATGCCGTCAAACTCTGGGGGAAGAGGTTCATTTTTGGCAAAACATTGTTTCATGTGGTCCGCGTAGGGTTGTTTTGTTAAATAAACCCCGTCAGCAGAGCAGTGTATCGTCGCGTTTAATTTCTTTAACATATCCAAACCCAGCAAGTTCTCCCCACAATGTGAGGTCAGCAAAAGAGGAGTGTCAATAGTAGCGGGACCGATTGTGAAGGGGAGAGGTTTGGAGATGGGACTGACAACTGGGACTCCCAAAAATCCCACTGAGACATTATTTTGCCCGGACAGAGCCGCCCCTGGAACCAATGATCGAGCAACAGAACTATTCATTGCTCCCGTGTCAATTAGGAAATTCTCAGAAGTCCCCATCACTTCCCCTTTTACATAAGGTCCCCTCTGATTGACCGGGATCAACACTTGGCCCCTACTCTGTCCCTGGCTGTCCTATGCGATTACGTATGCATCTTGATCTTCGTATTCGTAATCATCGTGATAGTACTGTTTGCCTTGGTGGTTATCAAAATGATTTCGCTCAGACTTGCCAAATCCTTCCTCTCTGCGCATATCACTCCGATCGGGGCCTCCACGTCCTCGTACTGCTCCGTTCTGGGCAAGCAACAACGGGCACTGTGCTTTCCAATGCCCCTCCTCTCTTCAATAGTTACACTGGTTTAAACCCACAGTTGGAGCCCCGCCCGTGCCTCGGCCCGTACCCGCCCCTCTGGACATGGGCCCTCTGACTACTCTCCCCCCTCCTTGTCCCCGGACTACCTGCTGAAGCAATACTCGTGTTTTAAGGTCTTTGGCCTTCTTCTCTACCTTCTCCTTACTCTCGTTCTCCCTATGTTCATAGTACTGGGCCATGCTTAAAATTAAAGATGGAGTAGAGGTAGTGCAGGTACTTTCTGCCCCCTGCAATCGTGTAGAAATTTCTGGAGCCAAGTTCATAACAAATCTGTTCACGAACAACCTAGTTCCGCCTTCTGTAGCCAAATCCTGTCCGCTGAAGTCAATAAAAATTCCATCGAACCTAGTGAAGAAGTCGGACACAATCTCATCCTTTTTCTGTCGGCACGCAGTCAGTTTATCTAAGTCAACCTTCCTCGGCGGTATCAAAGTGTGCATAAAGGCTATAATTTTAGCTGGCAAAGATGTTATTTCACCCTTAGGTTTGTCTCCCGGTTTGCGATCCCGATCCCACTCTCTTAACTCAACCCACGTCCCCCCTAGTTCAGCGTGATCAGAGTCGTGCACCTGCCGCCATATATCAACAGGCACAAGTAACCCAAAGAATAGCTCGACGTCTGCCAATGTCATTACGGCAGATCCCGCCGCTTCGGTCAGTTCTTTATAGTAGGCGGTAGGATTCTTTCGGGGGTCGGCCAGTTGGGATTTCAGAGCAAGGACTTCACTTCTTTTCCACAGAGTGTATACCCATTGCTCCTGAAACCGGGCATCTACCCAGGCCCGTGTGATCTGTTGGTTATCATCGCGTAGTTCGGGAACCTCGGAATGATAAATAGGATGCACCTTTCGTATGGGATGATGTGAAGTCCACAGAGGGCTCTTTAAGAAAATTCTGCCTCGATATTGGACCAGGGTGACTACGTTTTTGTATACTTCCTCTGGGGTCATATTAAATCTATGGGTCCAGTCACGAATATTATACAGTATCTGAGGAGTGCTCTCATTATCGAAACTGACCTCCCAAGACCCAATAAGGGAATTGGACATCTGGAATAACACGTGTTGCTGCATTACTGGTTCTAAATCTTTCACCGTACTCCATATGTCAGCCACTGTATACACATCACTTCTCATCCATCTGACGGCTTGATCTGCTAATGCTTCCTTCTCACCATATGCCACAGATGATCTAGTGAATAGTCGTTTACCATCCAACCCTCCGGTTTCCCCTCTTGGAGTCTGCTCCGACATATCGGGTGTGGCGCTGGCCGATTGGGACGCCCATACGGGACTCGGGACGTTTAACTGCGTGCGAGGTGATGTTAGAGCCTGTCTGGAATCAGGGACAAGAGTGGCCAGATCCCCTCTAGCGGGGGATGGAACGCCGGCATCATGTTTGGGAGTGATAGAACCTCGTTCCTCCGGTGCGGAGGCTTGAGGTGCAGCCACCATTGGAACAGGGACCGCAGGATATATGCGCTGCGGGGCATATGGCGGGGGAGGTCTTTTGTCTAGCAGATCCTCTATCTCATCTTCAGCTTCATTTCGAGTTACATAGCTCCTATCCACTTGCAGCCTAAATCGTCTATCCTCATTCTCAATACTTGTTTCTGTTCTATTTTTGTCATGCGCAATAGCTTTCTGAGTTATAGTTTGCCCTTGCTGTATCTTGAGGAGTTTTTCTGACCGAATACGCCTTCTCTTCGCCTCTTTCTGCCATTTGTTAAGAGTGTCAAACATGGCCTGCCGGCTGCGCTTAGCAAAGAGACGCTCTTGTAAATACTGAATCTTTTTCTCATCAAAAGACCCAGTTTTTGGCCACTGTAGTTCCACATTATCCTTCGTATACCTGTGCCACAAGGAATTAAAAAGAAGGGGGCCAATACGGTGCTTGCAATACATATCGTGACTGGGTGTTCCCTCCGGAGGAGCGGGCTGACTTTCATCTAACCCCACGCTCTCTCGGTGAACACAGCCAAAGCATAATTTACTAAGGCACGGCATTTCCCTTTCTCTATTCTACTCGAGCTGAAAAGGAATCAAGGATTATTACTCATAAAAATAGCAGAATCAAATTTCATTAATCAGGACCCTCTCATACACATGGCCATGTTAACATTCAAAGTCATACTCACGTTGCAAAAATAATCCTTCAACTGGACAAAACACTCACCTGGTGCACACAGGTCTGTTTGCTCGTTCTTCACTGCCACCTCTCGACAAGTTCAACGTGGCTGATTCTCGGGTCACACCCGAAGGACTCCGGCGTGGGGCCACTAGCAGCTGAGGTTCTCAGGATCGGGAGAGCGGAGCAAACCCCGAATTCTCGTTGGTCTATTCTGCAACCCCCCCGATCGGGAGCACCCCTATCAATGTCCCGATTGTCGTCTGAAATACAGAGGGACGACCCCAACGCGGAGTCCCGGCGGAGTCACCAACTGAAGTACCGAAAATTATTCACCACCTCCCAATTATAGTTATATCCACAACCAATCCCATTCCCATTACCAATAATCAGTCAGTTGGCAGTGTAGAAGGTCCAAGCATTTATTATAACAAACAAACTCTGCCAGAGGAGCTCCTTGCGACCTAACCCCACGAGGTTTGCCAAGAAGACTGCTGGCACACTGTCAGAACAACATCACATATATACAGTTGCATTCTCAAAACCGTTGCCCAAGATGGAAAAATACAAGTTGGTACAGGTTGGTGCAAAAGGAAAGGCCATATATGGCAGACAAAGCGCTCTTGGTTTAGCTCATCCTAGATTAGCAAGGTCGGACAGGGGACTCCCCTCTGCCAGCTCCGAGACAGTCCGCCGGCACCCCTCCCGGAATGTGCTTATCAGGCCTTCTCTTGCTACCTACAACCTTAACGGGCCTAACGAGCTGAAACAGCAGTTTTGCAACAGTTGGGCTATTTCTCAGAAGAACGACTTTGGGGCAAGGAATGAATGGAGTCTGCTAATGTAAGACTTCGAGCGAGGCCACAAAATGGCATCGGTCAAGTCAAGTGAGTGTAAAAATATAAAAAGCGGTGCAGGTTAGAAATCTAAAATGCGGCAATACGAATTTGTACTAATGTTTGCGTACGTATGCTAAATCATTTAGATACATCATGCTAATCTCAGATATCAACTCTAAGGGGTTGCATAACCAAAAATCGATTCCGGTTCCTCACCACCCCAGCACCTGGGAGTGGCCACACCCATGCAGGTGGAAACCAACAGAACAAACAATTCTGCAGAGGAGAGAGGAGCAGAGCATCCACAGGCAAGCAGACTGACACAATGGAGGCACAGGAAGGGCAAAAGGATGCTGGTGAGAGGAAAAGAAAGATAAAGTTCAGTCCTGAGGAACTACAGGTGGCTGTGGATGAAATAGTTAGCCACTACAGCCAAATATTTGGGATACAGTCTCTGCATGTTGCAGAGACTGTGAAGAGGAACATTTGGCTAGCTATCCAGGCAAAAGTCAATGCCATAGGTGTCACCCACCGGGAGATTGAGGACATCAAAAAGAGGTGGTATGACCTGCGCATTGTGACCAAGAAGAAAATTGCAGTACAGAAGAAGGATGCTGGTGTGACTGGAGGTGGCAGGAGCAAAGCCCCAAAACTGACACCAATAGAGGAGCTGGTGGAAACCACCATGGAGCCTGAATGCATCCATGGGATAGGAGACCTGGACAGCACGGCGAAAGCAGCCAAGAAACAAGGTAAGAGGCATGTACCCACAACCAGCCCCAGCAATCCCAACCCTGTACCCCACTGTATACACACATCACACGGCAGGAGAGCTCAGAGTTGGTGGCAGCAATGCATCATGGTAGACGTAGTCATGTATACACAGATGCAATGTACACCACACATGGCTCAGCAAGGCATGCCACACACATCACCAAACAAGCAATGTGGACTCTGCAAAGGTGTACAGACTATTTAATTAATAAACACACACAGACAAACAACAACATTGACCCTATGTCAATTTGATTCCACAGGAGAGTTGTCACGCAGTTCTGCACCACCGAGGGAGGAGAGGGCAGCAACAACTAAAAGAGGGGAGAAAGAAAAGAGGAAAAGTAGTCACAGCGCTGGAGAAGGAGGAAACAACCCACCCAGGAGCCCTCATTTCCAGACCCACCCACTACACCTGTCCCAATGTCCCCTCTGTTGTTTGGATCTCCTGACCTCAGTAACACACCCAGTGCAATGTCCAGAGGGTCCATGCCGGGAGGAGAAAGTAGCCATGCAGAGCCCCCGCAGAGGATCCTGCAGACCTCTGAATCAGAGGATGAGGAAGATGTCCCCCAAAAGAAAGCACCAGTGGCTGACAGGCCAAGACCATTTATTGCAGCAGGCGCAGCGCGCACCACTTTCCTTGGCAGGAGGGCACGTGAGGGTGGGGAGGGCCAGGAAGGGGAGAGCGTCTTCTGTGGGCTGGAGGTCACGATGGTTAAAGTGCAATGCCAGCAGGCCTAATCACAGCAAGCCATGCATTGGCAGGTGCGCTGTATGAACACAAAAATGTCCAACATGGACAAGGGCATAAGCCAAATGCATCTAGCCTGGAGCACATTGCACAAGGGATCACTGACATCTCGACATACAAGGGAGTCCTCTCCGACAAGTTGGACAGGGACCATCTCCAGCGTGCCAGGGAATGCCAGTACATGCGCCAACAGACCAAGGCCATGAATAGGTTCGCTACCATTACAGCACTCCTCTGCAGACGCTCCATATCAATGCAGGAAGCTATAGTGCACTGCTGCACAGACTTAACACGTGGCATGGGTAGAGTGACCTCTGCGATGGAGCAGATGTTGACCTCAAACACAGGCAATGCTGGTGACACTGGTGTGGAGGAGACTGAGGGGTAAACCAGCAGAAGTGGCTCCAGTACACCTGTACCGGAGGTGCGCAGGAGTGGCAAGCACAGCCATGCGGAGTCAGGCACCAGCAGGGACCTGAAGGACAGGCACCTAAATCCCGCAATGTAGTGCGAGGACGCAAGCACTGAACTATGCAGGAGACTGACTATACTGCACACAGTGACAGAAACTGAGAATGTGCAGCCAGTGACATTGCCGTACTTCCATGTGACAATTATGATGTAGTGCAGATTAAACTACTCACGTCCTGGAGAATACGTGTGTATGTGTCATACTTTACCTAGAAATATTGTTGTGTTATTTCTGTCCGTCTCAATCTACCATCTAGTGCGGCTGGTCCTGTTGCCTGGGCTCTGCATGTTCTTGGTCATCATCTATGTTCTCATGATGTGTCAACTCCACCTCTGTGCCTTCCTTGGTAGCAAGATTGTGCAATATGGCACAGGCCACAATTATTTTGCAACACAGGATGGGGGGTGTACTGTCGCGCACCTCCACTTTTGTGGAGGCAACAGAACCTGCTCTTCAGGAGTCCAAAGGTTCTCTCCACTATTTTGCGAGTGGACCTGTGTGCCACATTGTATCGCCTTTCTGCTCTGTTGGTTGGGTTCAGGCACGGTGTCAGCACAAAGGAACTCAGGGCATATGCACTATCACCTGGGAGAGAACGAGAGGTACATGAGTTACATTCACATTTCACATTGAGCTGAGATCCATTTCAGGGTGTGTACAACATTTATACCTAACAGATATCCATCTCCAAAATCTCCATTCAGTAGCCGTGTGTATATTCCGCTGTTATGGAATATGTAGGAGTCGTGCGTGCTCCCTGGAAATTTTGATACTATGTCGGTGATGATGTTCCCTGCATTGCATATCACCTGCACGTTGATGGAGTGCGTAGACTTACGGTTTCTGTAGATGTGTTCGGTGGCTGCAGGTGGGCATAGGGGAATGTGGGTGCCATCAATGCAGCCTATCACATGCAGGAAGTGTGCCAGTCCATAGAAGTCTGTTTTTGTTTTGGCAAGTTCCGCAGGTGTGTCAGGGAACTGTATGTAATGTCCCATTCTCTGAGTCATGACGTCCAGGAACTTCCTGAAAAAACGGGACAGACAGCTCTGGGATACACCTCCTACTGCAGCTATCACACTCTGGTAGCTCCCAGAGGCAAGAAGGCGTATGCTACACAGCACCTCTACATGGGGAGGGATAGCCTGGGCCCTGGGTGTTGGATGATCCAGGTATGGGTGGAGGTCCCTTATTAGGTCCATGAGGGTATTGGGGTGCAGCCTGTACCTCTGGAGTATCTCAGGCTCAGTCAATTGGAACAGAGTGATCCTCTGCCTGTACACCTGTTCCTCCCTTTGCCACACCCTCAGTCCTGCAGCCTGTAGCCTTCACCTCCTCGCAATCACATAGAGTGCCGCCATTTTGACAACACTGTTGCATTTTGGGCCCTTTTTTATAGCATGCACATGGTTACCACCACCTTTCAGTCCATGGTAAATACCGACTCTTAAATACCGAATTTCAATGAATTCGGTATTTTTGGCCTTTCCTACATCTCGATGGGCATGTTTTCCGATTTCTTATTACCGATTCGGTGAATAAGGACTCGGTAAGTTTCCTATCGGTAAATTACGAATCGGTAAATATGTACTCGGAAATACCGAGTCGGTATTTTTCCGAGTCATTTTTACCGAATCGATAGTTTTTGGTCACCTACATCTCTTTTCTTGCTATACTGGTCGGTAACGGCCGATTTGACCGATTTTGGGCCGTTACCGACCGGTATTTGACGACCTACATCTGGCCCTTAGTTACATATCCCACATAAGGAACTAGAACCAGGCCATCTTGGCTCTTAAGGGGGGTATGACTGTTAAAAAGTTTATAACTGACAGAGTTGGTCGCTGGAATACCATTACTTTGAGTTTAAATTTAAAATCTGCTCTGTTTATGGATCCATGGGGGATGGCCCTGACATATCTGAATTTCTCAATACAGAGATCGCTAGGTGGTCGAAACCAATAATACTCTGTGGCGATTAGCCCACAAACGGCTTGGATGGATTATGGAATGGGAAAACTCAGCAAGTATGCTGATCTCATCATCAAAGCTTTATTTCGATATACAGAATATCATAAAAGCACATAAAATCACAATTCATTAGCGATACATTATTAAAAAGATTATAACAAAAGGCCATTTATGTTACAATAAATAACTTAAAAAAGTATTAAACTTTAACAGCTTTGTGAAGATTTAAAAGTATAAAAAATTCAGCTAAGACTTAAGTCATCTAATAGCCTTTAGCCTAATCATCCAGGCCCAACTAAGAAATTTGGCCACCCCACACACTAAGGTTGTGCTAGCATCAGCCTTAAGTATTCTGAGTGCAGCGGAGTGGTCCCTGGTTCCAAGCAACAGGCACATAGGTTTGAGCCATTTCTGTCAGTGACGCCTTCACAGATTGGGCAGTCAGGAGAGGTTTGGTGCGGGGGCTTCCACTTACAGGTGCGTTCATGAAGGGGGAGTGTTCCCAACCTAAACTGAATGAAAAGGGATCTATCTCTTGGTTTCTTGATAAAATCTAAGTAGAACTCCAGGCGAGGATTTGATTTATGCTGTCGAAATGCCTCAGTCAGCCTACCTAGGTTTGGGTCCCTCTGCTCTTGATCATCAACCCATGCCCAATAGGCTCGCTTAGTTTCAGCTTTGGATAATGATACCCCAGACTCCCTATTAGTTGGCAGACCAGTTTCGAGCAGAAGCTTCTTTATATTTCTAATCCAGCTAATTTTGTGGGCTCCCTGGAGATTCATAACTTCTCTCAAACCATCTAGATACCTTGAGAGCTCCCGGGTCCGCCATAACTGGGCCCAATATAAAAGAGGGAGTAGAGTGGCTAGATCCTTAATAGAGCGGCGACACATATCACTCAAGAGGGGTTTGGTGGGAGTCCCCCTTGGTAGCGACACCAGCTCCCTAAAAAACGTATTCTCTGTAGTAACTAAGTCGTCAACACAGTCAAAGCCCCAAAGCTCTGCACCATAAAGGGCACAGCCTTCAGTTTTTGCAGCGTAGATGTTCAAAGTAGGAGCAATGGGCTTAGAAGTGGATGCGCGGTGTTCTCGCCCTAATGCTCCAACTACCCTTTTATGGCTTAATGCCATTTTATCAATGTGCGGCTGCCTTTTCAATTTATCCAAAATTCTAATTCCCAAGTAGTCAAATTCTTTTACACGTTCCAATGACACCCCATCCAAGAAAATGGTGGATCTGGATGACTTGCTCGGGTTAAAATAGAGGAGCTTAGTTTTCGAAGTATTTATAACAAGGCCCCTAAGCTTAAAAAACAGACAAAAGCGGTCCAGCAACTTCTGCAATCCTGAGGGAGTTTTTGATACCAACAGCGTATCATCCACAAAAAGAAGTGCGGGAACTTCATCACCCGCCAAAACCGGTGCATCAGCATTAGTTTTGAGCAAAAAGGAGACTACGCCATTTACAAATAACGTGAAAAGTGTCTGGGCTAACACGCAGCCCTGGCGTACCCCTCGATTCACTGGGATTTTATCAGTTTTATGCCCCTGGGATACCCATCTAATGCAGGCGTAGGTACCGTCATGCATGCGTGCCAGGAGACTCAGAATGGGTAAAGGAATCCCCATCTCATCCAGGATCAGCCATAGGCGGTCTCGGGGGACCAAGTCAAAGGCGGTCTTCAAGTCAATAAATGCCAAATAAAGACCGCCTTTGCCGACGGTGACCACCTTCCAGTGTAAGAGTACCAGCCTAAAAGCCTGATCTATCGTCCCTGTGCAGGCCCTAAAGCATGCCTGGAAGGGTGAGATGATGTTGTTCTCATCAGCCCAGGAAAGAATCCTCTCCAAGAGTACCCTGCCAACCAATTTCTGCCCCACATCTATGAGACTAATTGGGCGATAGTTGGCAGGGTCCTCCCTGAGGCCCTTTTTGTAAATAGGGATCACTTCAGCCGCCTTCCATGAACTTGGGACAGGTGATCCTTCTAACAGTGCAGTTGTGAGATGTACAAAGTACGAGGCCCAACCTTCAGGATTGGCTTCAAAGAGGTCGCCCGGTACACCATCCTGCCCTGGGGCTTTAGCAGGTACAATCTTTGCTATTGCAACCAGCACCTCTTTCTTATCAACTCTAATGAGGGAAGCCTGTCCAGAACCAGTAGCCAGGGCACCGCTCAAATGCCCTGGAGCTCCGGGTGGTTCATCACCCCCATAGAGTTTACTAAAGTGCTCAAACCATTCACTATCTGTGATGTGGTTGGAGATTTGATCCGGGTCACAACCATTCGATCTTCTGACTACGGCCCAAAATAGGTCACCATTCTTGGTTTTACTTGCAACTCTGAGGCTTTCCCAATGAGATTCTTCCCACTCCCTTTTAGCTGTTGTTATGGCTTGTCTATAGTACAGTCTGGCCAACCGAACAGCAACTGTATTGCAGGATTTAATAGCAAGAATCAAGTTATTTTTCATCGTTCTACAGTTCCTATCAAACCATTTCCGCACTGGCTTAACAGTTGTCAGGCTGTTTTTACCTGAAACTATGAACAGTTTGCCAATCTGATCCATAGTATCAGTATAAATGGTTTCTGCCTCCGCAGGCCCAGCCGCGCCATTACATACTACAGAAAGCCTTAGGGACTGCTCGCTAAGGATTCCATCCAGTGCACTTAATCTAGTTTCATCCATGCTAAACTTGGGCCACTTGAGGAATCTATTGCAATTGGATGGTACAACTCTCTTAGTTATTAACTTAACGCTATTTGAAGGAGTATGCTCCCTTCTCTGCCACATATCCACCAGTGTGAGGGACAAGGGGTTGTGGTCGCTCTCCACTGATGGTATAATGACCATGTCCACCACTGACTTCCAAGCTCTCCTGTCCACCATTATGTAATCAATTCTACTTTCACACGATACTCTATTATATGTATTTGCCCCCTGAGCATCGGAGATGGTGCAACCATTTACAGCTCTTAGTCCTGTTTCAATCATTAGGGCGTTCAATTGAATGACAACTGGGGACAATCTCCTCACAGGCGTGAGCAGAAGGGGCGGAATGCACCATCGGGCATCATTTTCATGTACTCCCAGGATGTCATCTACTGCCAGAGGCTCAGACAAACAATTAAGGTCCCCAGCAACCAGAACTAAGGAGTCAGGAGAACACAATTTAAGCAAATCAGATAAGATAGCAATAGTGGAGGATTTGGCCCCCCCTTGGGTACCTGTAGCATATACATTGAAGATTTCCCAAGTTGGAATACCATTCATACCCCTAATGGAAAGTCTCATAACATCCAGTGATGAGCAAATGTGATGAGTAATCTTGAGGTTAAGGTCAACCCTTACCCATGCCATAAGCCCCCCAGAAGGACGACCACGCCTAGCCGTAGTAGCAGGTACATAAAAACAAGAAAATCCCTGCTTGTATAAAGGTTCGAGGCTCCACGCCTCCTGAAACATACATATGTCATACCCATTGATAAAATTATTCCAATCCGGCAATGAAAGCTTGTTTCGCAGACCTGCCACATTCCACAAAACAAGTTTAAAATTATTCATGTGAGTATTACCAGAAATTGGGACACATGAAGTTTCACTTAAGTCCTGACTGGTGACAGTATTAGTATTCCTCAAAGGTTCCAGGGCTATAGTTGAAGACTCAGGGCCCAAAAGCTGTGGTGATACAAAATGGTGGTGGGAGCTCCTACCCAAAGGGGAAGGGGGGCTATTCAACACTCTTACTCCAACATCGAGTCAATCAACAGCCTCCAAACAATCATAACGGTTATGGTTCGAGATAGGGTCCAAGTGAAGGGGGGGCTGATCTAAAAAGTAGTAAGGTTTGTAGAGCCCTTACACACCTGGTACAAGATAATGGGCTTCTAGCAGTTTGTCCATATTTAAAGCCACATGAGGGGGTAGTACTTCTTTCTTCTGCTCCGCATAAAGTAGTATTTCTTTGTTTCACAACAGTTGTTAACTACATGTACTTTAGAAAAATACTCCAGGGTTACATTAGACCACAATTCTCTGGCCTTAGAAGTTACTTGTTCATGGGTAGAAATGCCAGAACGCACCTGGACATTTGAGAGGGGCTTGTTGGAGGACCCAGATTATATTAAACATATGAAAAAATGTATCTGGGTATTTCTGGAGTTCAAAAGGGGAAGAGCCAGGGATGGAGTCGTATGGGATGCTTTTAAGGCTGGGGTAAGGGGAGTGAGACTGAGTTATTCTTTGAAGCACATTAAGAAGCAATCCCAACACCTAAGCGAAATATACAAGGCATTGGCGTTCATTGAGGAGGATCTTGTCAGGGCTATTGCTAATCAATATGTATAGAGGAAACGTTATACAAACTTGCCTTGGCAAAGTCAGCCATTGGTGAAGTTTCAGTAGCAAGAGCAGTGGAAAAATATATGGCCTGGCGGCAAAAATTTTATGAATACAGTGAGTGGGTGGGGCATTTGTTGGCCATACAGGCAAGACAGAAGACCGTTAAGGGAGAGATCCTGAAGATTAGGAATCACAAGAACAAACCAGTGATCGGCCCTTGGGGTATACAAGAGGAATTCCGCAGATTTTATGAGAAGCTACATGGAGAAGAGGTGTGCCCTGAGGAGAACTATATAAAGGAGTATTTTGATTTTAACTCAGCAGTTTTCCCAGGAACATGCAGAATCCCTTGATGCTCCATTCTCAGTGGAAGAAATACATAGGAGCACTAAAAGATTTTCTGTCCGGAAAGGCTGTGGGTCCCGATCAGATCCTGCTAGAGTTTTATAAAACGTTTTTTTCAACTTTGGGGGGCCGATTTAATGTAATAAATGTGCCAGGCCCGAAGTGGGCGGCTCCCCCAGAGTAGTGGCCCTGGGCTGATATGGTTATTTTTTTGAAGAAGGGGAAACCTTAAAATGAGATGGGGTCTTATAGACCCATAACTCTCATGAATAGTGACACCAAGGATGCCCTTCTTCAGATACCCAGTAAGCAGCAGAATCCTTCTACCCATTTTGCTTCATTTTCATTTGTTTTAACTTTTTGGGTGTTTTTCAGTGCACTGAATGTTTGTAATATATAGAACGACAATCATTTATTGTTGTTTTCCTTGTTTATGGTGCGTTTTTTGCCCTTTTGTGGATTTTTCCGCTATCCTTCACACCTCAACTACTTTTTTGGCTTACAGCTTCTGGGAAGATTTTGTTCTATTGCTCTTTGGAAACAAGAGACTGTGTGATTACTTATGGATACAACTACGATTATCAAGGGGTGAGCTGAGTGTAAAAATGTGTTTCCCCATCTTGCTTGTTGTGTGAAGTGAAAAGGTATTCTTGGCTTTTCCATGTTCTATTAATATTTGCCTTTTCCTTTTTCTTCTTCCAAGGGATGCTTATGCTTTACCTGCCTCCCACCCTTATTCCTTTGTTACCCGTCTTCATCCCGGTGCATTTTCCGCTCATGTCTGTTCTATTCTTAGGCATGAAGGGATATGGCACATGGACATTTTTCACTCCTGTGGTACCTGATTTTCAGGTGAATGGGGATGGAAAATAAGCTACCCTAAATCATACAAGAAAATAATATTTAGATCGTTTAAATACAGATTTTGAGACCCATAAAGACTCCTCTCCCGCAATTTAACACCAGGCTTAACAGGTAACCTATTGTGCTTCCCTTACATTGCCAAGTGTAAAGGGAATTTTTCAAAACAATATAAAATGTAGTCAGCAATTGCACTACTCATTGGTTATGGTGCAATTAAGGGAGTTTCACAAAAGACCTTCAGCAACTTTGCCAGTAACAAATAGAAAAGGTAGACCCAAACTCTAAAGAGCACATATTTGACTTTTCAGTCTCTACCAGCCATGTGCTGTTTGGTGCCAGTCTGGCACTTGATGCAGTGCTAGAAGCAGAATTTGCTGTTGTGCAGGTGGTGGATGGAACAACAATACATGACCTTAAAAGGTTTAAATATGTGGGACTGGTAGCCATATGAGAGTTGAGTAGCAGTGTCCATCAAACTACACAGGCTATGCTGATAATGGGAGATGAACAGTGTCCCACATTTAGTAATCATGAAGGCAGAGAATGTATTGCACATAGAAGACAGTAGAAAATATGAGCTCTGTTGGAAGCACTTTAAGATTTCTAAAATTATGTCTCCTAGTGAGTTGATCAACCACACCCAGACTTTTGTTCTAACCTTATTTTGGGGGGAGGAAATTCTGATAAACTACAATAAAACTATATGCCACAGACTCAGGCTCACTGTACTGGTATCAAATAATCAGTTGGTGCTTGAAATATGTTTTTGTTTTCTGCATACACGGAAACATGAGCCCTCTCACTTTCTAATAATAACGCACACCAGAACTAATGCTGCAATTATGTGTGGGTGTATACAAGGAGTCTCACACGTCATTGTCATGCAAGATTCTGGAAAGAGCTAGGGGGACCAATGCAGGGGACATCAAGGCTGAAGTTGAGACATAATACAGGGAGCACAACACTGGACCAAAGTAATGTCTTTGTGGCCACGCCAGGCATGTTGGAGAGCATAAACGTACAGTTGGGTACAAAGAAAATGTGATTGATGAGACTTTAATGGTGATTTTTCTGTAGTAGTTATTTTCCAGTAGTCAATGCCTTAAGTGTATTTCTTGATTAAATTAAGCAAAGAGATGATTTTAAAGGAGTGAGAATCAGACTTCAAAAAAACAGATCTGATAAAACGATTGTATGTAAACTCCATGTTGTTACGCGTTTGATGGAGGAGGGTTTCTTTACACATGTGAAAAAGGATGGTGTTAGACCTGGCACCATTGGCGTGGGTCTCCCTTCCATTTTTGCTGTTGCCTCATGTATTTTTGCTGGTGTTGTATGCTTTGGGCACTGTGCCACTGCTATCCAGGATTACTGGTCAGGGTGAAGCCTATAAGTATTTGTGGAGTATTCTGGTAGTCTTGTTAGGATAGTGAGATGATTTAACAGATGTCGTTGATTAGCAGAAATTGTTCAAATGGGACATCTTTGTAGGAGCAATGATTAGTGTGGGCTCTGTTCAGCCAATAGTAATGTGAGTGGTTTCATACTGATATTGTTCATTGTATTAAAATTATGGGACTAATCTCCACCCCACGAACAGTTTGGCAAAAGTATCAAAACGAAAGTTGAAAGCCAAACATGTTAATGCTATTGTTAATATCACTCATGTTATAGGACTATTTACATCTCACATCATACCTGTTTTACTGGTAATTATAATATTATACACGTTGCAGCCCGATTATACCAACAAGGTCACCAGAAAACTCCACAAATACTTATAGACTTTAATTTGATTAGTAATTTCGGTAATTACAATACTACACACTTTGTAGCCCGATTATACGAACACTAGCACCGAAATTCCGATACCACCTCAAATTACAACCAGTGCTGACGCTGCCAATACCACATCGAGCACGCATGCGCAATAGAATAGTGGTTCACTTATGCGCAGGCACGTTAGATGAGTATCCCGACTCTGTCTGCTCTAGGGTGTATTGACAAAGTGTTTGTGTTTCAGGAATGAAGATAAAGTTCTCACCTACATATACATGAGAATCATGTCGGGTAGGGTGGTAACAAACCACTGATTTATTTTCTTTCACGCGCAAATCACTATGTACAAATTCTACATTGATTGCTTTCCTTGCAGTAGCACTTTCAACAACCGTTAGGTCCGGAAGAAAGCCGGGTGAGGCTGCCATACGGCTGAATCATGTCGACCTCACTACTCGCCAGGAGATAGTAAATTTGTTACACACTATCAGGCGATCTATTTTTGTCTTATGACATTTGGACAATACTCAATAAACTTATTTTTTGTCCTCATAGCCATTTTTAAACTGCACCTGTTTTTCAAGAGCACTGCACTCCATCAGTTGTCTCATATCTTGAACAACTACTTTGGCTGAGAACACTGAGAGTATCAGGTCAGGTATCTACTTATGTTAGCCTTAGTGCAGCATTTAGTTACATCTGATCTCCCTCTCATAGTCTTCCAAATGACGAAGTTCCGCCAAATGGGTGGGCTGATGGAGACTTCTCTCGAGCCAAGTATTGAGCAAGCTATCTGTATCTGGTGAACAGTTTCCTTAGAGCTGACAGGGTTGTTTTGTCAAAGCAATAGACTGACCTTCTCCTGGTATTTGTGCAAGTTTTGGATTGGGGGTATAGAGTAAAGTTGGTATATAAATACTATCCCCTAGAGCCTCCCACACACATATTTTTTCTATTTATAGAGCAGCCACGGCTGCGGGTCACTACATAGGCTGAAAACACTAATAGAAGCCTACAGTACACGCTCACCTTTTTCATTAACCGGAACCGGGCTGTTCCACCATGGCTGATTTTGCAGGCCTGGCATTTGATGACGAGGTTCTCAACACTATTCTATCTAACAATCCCAGCATTTTAGGCTCATTGCCTGAGATAACAAGTGGCACTAGAGACAACTGGCTCACTCTACTGAACCTAAAAAAATCTCATTCACGCACATCAGTTCATGGGGTTATTATGGCAGAATACCTAGGGGGCAAGTGTGCCCCCACTAGCCTTATAGTAACCAATACACCTCGACTCTTCCTCACTGATTAAATCTTTGTGAGGGATTGTTCACAAATCGCATGGCGCTGTACTCGCGATTGGTTAATTCTCATCATAAGCACTGCAAAGCGTCTGGCAGATGCCATCCTTGTAGAAATCCAGGTCCTTGAGGGACAAATTGAATCAACAATCACTGGGTATAGAAACACAACTGGATGAAACTAACAAAACCAACAGAGAGTAGAGAGAGAACATCTTACTGAACAAGATAGACAATTTCAAAAAAGACTTAGCCAAATTTTCCCTTGTCAAAATTTTTCCCCGTACACAAGTGACACCTATGTAGCTCCAGAATATAACAACAAAGGTAGGCGTTATGGGTCTAACTATTCAACAGATCCAGGGTCTAGCAACTCAGACTCATCCAATGAAGGGGCATCTCAGATGAGGGGCAGAGGTATGTTACGTAGACCTAACAGGAGACGTGGTATGCAGGGCTTCTACCAGAATCAAGGCCAATGGTGGCCACCCGGCCATGGGGTTCTCATTAATTGCAGTATTATACCTCTACTTGTATTTTGTAAGCTTTTGTAACCTGCACACATGTCACTTTTTCCTCCTGTAATGTATCGTTTGCTCCTCTTGTATTTTGGTTGCTCACTATTGTCACTTTTGATTCATGTAACTTAACGTTTGCTTTTGTAATTTGTCCACTTATAATTTTCTCCTCATGTATTATTGCTGTTCCTAGTGTGAAGTGCTCTGACACCTTCGGTAAAGTCTGCGCTATATAAAATCGCATAAATAAATAAATAAAACAAAATAATTCCAAACATCACCAGGCCCCCACAGCAAGACCCATTCTTCCTCGCCCACTGTGCCCTGAATGTGAAGGGCTGTGGGCGAGGTGTTAAGACTAACACCGTTTCCGGGCTGTATGGGCGCCAGGGGGCCGAGGTGCAAATGGCTCAAAGGCCTGAGAAACACCTGGCCCCCAGGGAGGCCGATTATTGCAAACAATCACCCCTCCCCAGCCCAGCCTCAGCTTGATTGCTTGGCAGGCCAGGGGTGAAGGAGAGCCCACAGCTGGCAATCGCTGTCTGGCCGCACAGCGAGGCTGCTTTCATTTTCTCAGTTTCTGTCTCCGTGCACTCTGTGGGACGTTTTTTAGGTCTCGCGACCTATCGATGCGCGCAAGCGCATCGAGCGGAGCGAGAATTCATGTCGGCAAAACACAAGTCAAACCAAAGGGCTTTGAGCCCCGCGGTTTTCTTGCAGTTCACGTGTATCACGTGAGCAAACATGCACGCGCATCAGACCCATTTGCTTCCCAATCTCCTCCCACGGCCATCCTTTCTCCCAATCTCCTCCCACGGCCGTCCTTTCTGCCCGCCAGCACTTCAGTTCCGTCCCTCCTCACATTACATCAGACCCATTTGCTCCTCCTCCCACGGCCGTCCTTTCTCCCAATCTCCTCCCACGGCCGTCCTTTCTCCCAATCTCCTCCCACGGCCGTCCTTTCTGCCCGCCAGCACTTCAGTTCCGTCCCTCCTCACATTACATCAGACCCATTTGCTCCTCCTCCCACGGCCGTCCTTTTTCCCAATCTCCTCCCACGGCCGTCCTTTCTCCCAATCTCCTCCCACGGCCGTCCTTTCTGCCCGTCAGCACTTCAGTTCCGTCCCTCCTCACATTACATCAGATTACATCAGACCCATTTGCTCCTCCTCCCACGGCCGTCCTTTCTCCCAATCTCCTCCCACAGCCGTCCTTTCTGCCCGCCAGCACTTCAGTTCCGTCCCTCCTCACATTACATCAGACCCATTTGCTCCTCAATCTCCTCCCACCTCCCACGGCCGTCCTTTCTGCCCGCCAGCACTTCAGTTCCGTCCCTCCTCACATTACATCAGACCCATTTGCTCCTCCTCCTCCCACGGCCGTCCTTTCTCCCAATCTCCTCCCACGGCCGTCCTTTCTCCCAATCTCCTCCCACGGCCGTCCTTTCTGCCCGCCAGCACTTCAGTTCCGTCCCTCCTCACATTACATCAGACCCATTTGCTCCTCCTCCCACGGCCGTCCTTTCTCCCAATCTCCTCCCACGGCTGTCCTTTCTCCCAATCTCCTCCCACAGCCGTCCTTTCTGCCCGCCAGCACTTCAGTTCCGTCCCTCCTCACATTACATCAGACCCATTTGCTCCTCCTCCCACGGCCGTCCTTTCTCCCAATCACCTCCCACGGCCGTCCTTTCTGCCCGCCAGCACTTCAGTTCCGTCCCTCCTCACATTACATCAGACCCATTTGCTCCTCAATCTCCTCCCACCTCCCACGGCCGTCCTTTCTGCCCGCCAGCACTTCATTTCCGTCCCTCCTCCACCCTAATTACATCACTGTTCACGGCCCTGCACCGCCACTGACCTTTGCAAACGTAGACTAGGGTGGAGAAATGATTATGTGAGAGGGTTGGTAATGCAGTGCGAAAACGGGATGGCTACGTTTCGGGGCTGTGCCCGAGGGAAGGTGGGGTGCAACGCATAAGATACAGTGCGCCATCGGCGGTGCAATCCAACAATGGCGGCGGGCGGTGTTTTTTGTGTTTCAGTGCTCTCTTTTCCTACATTAATTCTGAAGAAGGATGGGGTTCAATATAGGTTGCAGAGTCAGCTGTAATGCAATAAACAATTACAAAAAAGCAAAAATGAGCAAAACTGTTCGCCCCCTTATACAAAATAACGCATCATCCCAAACACACAACAGTAGCGCAACCACGCCACGTGTGCGCATAGCAAGAAGTCTCCAGCTTTACTGCAGACATGTGTAATTAAACATGCCATGTTTGCATGCGATGTGGCGTGGTCTCCAAAGGGGCGGAGCCTGGGGCTCACGGCTGGGTCGCCTTTTCCGTTCTTGACCGAAATAATCACGAGTACCTTTACTTTATCACAGGGAGGACTTAGAAGCGGGAGAGGTCTGTAGCAATAACACTCTTTTAAGGTCCTGAAAAAAAGTCTGTTGTGCATGCAGCACCTCTGCAGCTGCTGGTATTACTATACATACTACTGCATCTTTGTGGGATGCTCCTGCTGACAGACAGGCCAGCACAACCAATCCCGTGGTCCAGACAGACATAAAGGTGGAATTCCACAACCAGCCAACAGGTAGGTGCGAGGGGAGGAACCAAGTGATTGACATGTTATTCGGAGTAGAAAGTAGTAAACAAGCTCTGCCGCTGCAGACAGCTTAGGGTTCCCATGGCAGGGCTGCACCACCATCAAAACAAAGAGCCACAGAGGGGAAAGGGGGCCTGCCCAGCACGTCAAGAGTTTCTGGTATAGCGGAATAACAATCCGTAATCCACAGGGAAGGAAAGAAGACAAGCACTGGCGTTGCCAATAGCTCTCGCAGTAGGAAAGTTGGAGCTATTGGTTTTGTAAATGACAAAGCACTTTATGTTTTTAAAATAAAAGGCATTGTTATTTGCAATTGTAATAGCTCCAACTTTCCTACTGCGAGACCTATTGGCAACGCCAGTGCTTGTTTTTCTCCCCTTTCCTAGTCCACTCTCTGTGGACTGGGACAGGGGCGAAAAAAAACGGCCCACAGAGGGCACTGAGGCACCGGTCCTTCGGCCCATTCCTGAATGCCCGCCTTGCCAATCCGCCCCTGCCACCCACCCGTGTCCATGCTTGTAATGGGTTGAACATGAGGACGCCCGCGTTTTGGGTCATTAACTGTGAGTACGTGTTGTTTTTTCATTTCCATAACTTGCCCCTCTTCTACGGCAGTTCAACTGCCATCCACTTCAAAACTGTCATGTTTTTCTCAAACATGGCACGAGCTGTTCACAGCAGGCAATTTTACTGCACGAGCATTCCTCACCTGTTTGCGCCATTCTGCCTTCTATGACGACTTCTACCAGCATCACCACAGCTGTGCAACGATGTTAGGAGAATCTCCCTGCCGTGAACCACCCTGCTCTACATCGTACAGCGTGCCTCCATGTTGATTTTAGCTTTCCTTCAATTTCTCTCCAGTTTCCAGCATTCTTCAGTTGTGCCAACAATGATGTCACGATCTCCGTCAAGTCTCTTCCCGATACTTGTTTTTATTCTTGAGCATCGGAGCGTCTTAATGCATCATCTGCAGGTACTGTTTCATTACTTTTAAACTGGCTAACTTCTCACATCAGTTTTTCTTCAGAACATCAGTGCGCCTAAAACGATTTTCCACAGGTACTGTTTCATTCATATTTTTAAACGCGCTGCCCTTTCACATGGATTTGGAAACTCTCCTCATCACGTCGATCTGATGTTTCTCCAAGTACTGTACTTTAAGTTTTACAACACTGCCATCTAGTGGTTACTTTTCACCACCACATCTCCTCAAGGAAAATAATATTCCACCTGTTTAATGCAGATTTTCTAGTTTTCCTTCTGTTATATTTAATTGAACTTGATTTTTCAAGCTCAACTCATATCATATGGCATTTATCATTTTCATAACCTTGACATCATTTTCATTTACTTGCTTTAACTGGTTATTAGCGCTAACTGTTACTACATATTGCATTTTTTTTGTGTAGTTTGTTTAAAAAAGTGGTGGATTATTTTACAATTACGTTGTTCACATCATACGTTTTCCACTATGTGGCAACTCAATTCACACCAGCTTCTCTAGCTTCTTCGTATCACCAGTTTTTGTGTAGTTTACCTCCACACCTTCTTTTGCTCTGAAAATGCCGGTTTCATTTTCTACGTTTACATGTGTGGTATTTTAAACTACATACACTGTTACAGTACATTGCATTATAAGTTTATTGTATGCGCATGTTTGTTCTTCACATCATTTTACGTGGTACTTCCACTTCTAATGCCCATATTGCATTTCACATTTTTACTTCGTACCTTGTGGGCATCTTCCACACCTTCCACTCAACTTGAGGGAAATTTTCTCTGCTTCATGTGGTCACATTCCACATCCATTTTCAGTTTTAGGCAATACATTTTTGCTGTGTGTAGTACCGTGCAGTACTTTTCTTACACATCCCCCTGTGCATGGGATTTATTACAGTTTGTATTTCACCCTACATAGTACCTGTATGTGATTACTACTGTCTTGTGGATTTACTTCTCCAAAATCCACCTAGGTGTACCTCACACACCTCCTTATATCTTTAAAAGTGCTTTCCTTTTCTCTTTCCTGCACTCACTTTTCATCTTCATTCTCGTCACCACCTCCACACTGGTCTGCCAACCAGTGTGCCCTGGTGGTGATGTATGTCATTCTTCATTTTTCATGTTTTTGCGCCACCATCGTCGTGCAAATTTCATTTTAGGTTTCTTAGCTTGTCTCTTCTTTACATCACTCTTCTCTTTACTACTTCATTGTTTTCACTCCTGGTTGTCTCCGTTTAAGGGGGAAGAAGGGTTGTGTTCCTTTAATTTTGATCACCTCATTTCTTGTCTAAAATGTATTCTTTATCACTTCTTTTCAAGATACACTCACATAATGATTTATGGTAACCTTTAATTGTGCCTCTTTTAGGTCTCCTTTCTCATTGCAAAGAAGGGAGAAGATGTAGTATGCTGCTCAGCCAGGATGTGTGCAATGCAGAATGTTGGTAGTTAGAATGTTGGAATGGTTTGAGTCCGTTGGTCTATGGGCTGAGCAGCATACAGGCTGCTCCTGGTGGGGCTTGTGATTTATATACCTTCTTACTTGTAATTTCATTTCTAAATAAACATACTTGAAGTAACCAACATCAAATGGACTATTTCCTGTTCATTACAAAGTCCTAATTAAATGCATGACAAAGAAAATAATATTGATAACCAAGTACCAATACTCGATATTCTTGCAATGAACCTGAAAAGGAAACAAAAAAAATGTGGCCATCTTTAGTGACTTGTCTAGATTCTAGATCTAATTCACCGAGAATGACATTTAGTACACCAAGAAATAGTTCTTGGGTGAGGTAGGACCCATCCTAAGCTGGGCAGGGAGTAGTGTCACCCCGGCTGCTAGGTCATTACTGACTAAAATTATGTGTCCCACCTTACGTATTTGATGCATGGGAGAACACTCACATGCCATCAGACCCCAGGTTGAAAAGGGTGTCTGTGTCCCACCGAAATAGTCATACATATGTCTTTGTAATTTAAGTAACTCATACTGTTATGAGCCTATATGGGTTGTGATTGAACATTGATCATTTCCAGTGCTCTAGTTACATTAAAGAGCTAAGTGAAGGAGACAAGCAAGCATGGCTATAGTCTTATGTGTGTGGACTGGTAAAGATTATGTATAAACTTGAGAAGGATCTAGCACTGTCATACTATGCAGACTGTGGACAATCAATTTGGACTGTTCCTATTGATAATGTAAAAAAATTGATACTTGTATAGCTCACTACTCACCCGCAAGGGTCTCAAAGTGCTTGTACGAATACCGCTGTGAAACCCATCCTGGCTTTTCCCTGTGAGGCGTCCACTCCTGGGCACCCCCAAGGTGGAGGCCAGGCATCCTTGGCGTTGTGGGGGCCGTTGTGGAGATTAAGCAAGTTATTGCCCAGAGTTGCAGAGTGGGACTCCATGATTGGAATAGGCACCGAGGCGAGAATTATCAGGTCCGTGGAATTTTTGAGCCCAAGACCCGCCGAGGCGGGGAATTGAACCCTGGTCCCGGGCCAGACCTCTGCATCAGGGTCTGCCGCATAACCATTGAGCCACACTTCTCCACTATTGGTGTCAAAGCCCGACACCCTAGCACCAGGTGACAATCTAGGCTGGTATTTTACCTTGTTTGCACTCTTTGCCGCTCATATGAGTTATGCCTGCTATCATCTGAATACACTGCAACATGAATGAATGAATGAATGACTACACATTTGTATAGCGCATAGCTACCCGGAGGCATCCCAGCGCATTAAATAACGCATTAACAGCGCATTAAACAGCGCATTAAACAACCTAGTCATTTCTCAACGGCTCAAGCAAACAAGAAGGTCTTTAACAGTTTCCTGAACCTCAGATGGTTAACTTCAAGTCTGATGGCATCTGGGAGCTGGTTCCAAAATTTCGCTGCCTTTACGGAGAAGCGTCTGCCACCCATAAGGGTCCTTTTGATCCTAGGGACCTTCAGAAGTTTCTTATTGCTGGACCTTAAGGAAGCGAAGTCTGATAGAGTTGGAACATAGGTTGGATCAGGGCAGGTCCGGAATCTGTGGTCGCCTTATGGGCCATAGTCATTGATTTGAACCATATCCTTTGTTGCACCGGCAACCAGTGCAGTTGGCGTACTGCTAGTCTAGCAGAGCTCCTCTGAGGAATGTCCAACAGCAGCCGGGCCGCACAGTTTTGGACCGTCTGTAGGATCTTAATGGTTCCTTGTGGGGCACCCAGATAGACTGCATTCGCGTAGTCCAACCGCGATAGGATCAGGGCCTGCACCAGAAGACTCCTGGCTTCAAACGGGAGGAGCTTAAGAATCTTCCTTATTATTCTCATTAGGGCGTAATAGGTGGCTGCCACCTTACGGGATTGAACCAGGAAACTAAGAATAGGGTCAAACCAGACTCCTAAACTCTTAATCTGTTCCTTAGGGGGAGGGGGCTGGCCAAGACTGTTAGGCCACCAGACATCCACAGCAGTGGGTGGGTTGTGCCCCAAAAACATGACCTCAGTTTTTGTACTGGTCAGCTTCAAGAAGGAAACATTCATCCAGTCAAGTACTTCACTCAGGCACGCGGAAAGATTCTTACAGGTGGAGTCCTGACAAGAGAGTGAAATTACTAACTGGGTTTCATAGGCATAGGTGACCAATTGCACCCCCCAGGCTAAACCACCTCAGCCAAAGGCCTCATGTAGATGTTAAACATGGTTGGGCTAAGGGAGGAACCATGGGGGACGCCGCACCGAAGGGACATCTGGATTGAGATGGCTTCCTTCTCAAAGACAGCGAAAGTTCAGTCAGTGAGGAAGGAGTGAAGCACCTCAGTGCCACACCAGATACTCCAACGTCACTCAGCCTTTAAATCATGATGGAATGATTGACAGTGTCGAAGGCTGCGCTGAGATCTAATAGGATGGTAGCTGCGCAGCTTCCAGCATCCACTATTTTTCTGGCTTCTTCGACCACTGCAATAAGGGCGGTCTCTGTGCCCTGTTTGTGCCTGAAACCCGTCTGGGTGGGGTGTAAGGAGCTGTTATTTTCCAGGAAGGAGGCAAGTTTAGTGTTCACATGCTTTTCAGCAAGCTTATGGCATGCATATGTACATCATGAGGGCATTCCAAATGTGCATTGTGCCATAAGTCCAACGTACAGACAATACCTGGCATTTGTGAAGACAAAGAAGTGTCTGTTATATGTACACTGTGTACATTTTCCTAATTCACTGAGATGCGTGCATTGATTTTGTCTTATAGGTGTGATAGAGCGTGCAGGTCACCCGACTCAGATTACCATTCTCACTGGGCCCATAAACATCATATGATGAAAATTAATCAGGTAACCTGTGCACTTGCTCTAATCAGTGATTTATAAATTTCATATAGGACCTATACTATTGTCTTAATAATCTTCGTCATCGGTACCTAAAGTCCTAAGGGATCAAAGGAGTTAGAATAATAGGTAGAATATGAACATTTGCACTCATGAAATAACCACAAGTCGGGAAAGGTTTAAATTCTTTATCTAAAATATTTTAAAATGTCATAGTCCAAGCATTGAATAATAGAAAATTTTCAATTAGGAAAATAACGATTAGAATGTAAATATGCAGAGTTTTTATAAAGCAGCCTTTACGCATTTGACAAGAGGGTGAGAAGAGAGAAGGAAACAATACAATGACCTACCCACGTTGAATATTTACCTAGAATGATGTGAAGAACTAACCCTGGCCACGGTCAGTTTAAAGGACAGAACCCCGAAAGTGCAGGCACCATAAGGGCAAGCAGGTGCAGATCAGAATCAGGACAGGTGAAGCCAAATTGGATCAGGACAGGACCACCACAGGCTAAGACCAGCACCCGCAGGTAAAGTTGCCACGGTTGCAAAGTAGTCCATTTAGCAATTCTGTTTCCTCTGTAGAGTTCAGGAGGTGAAGTTCCCAGGCATATCTTGGTCAAGACTGTCCCTGGCACTCATTCAATGCCATGACTTGTTGGTTTTGAGACTCTGCTGCTCAGGCTCAAAGGTTTCAATATGGAGTGCAGTGGGTTTCAAAATGGAGTACCGGGTATATTTCAGGCTCAGAAACGTGATTACATGAAAGAATAGAAAAGAAACAGTTTTAGAACAAAACTAAATGAATGTACTGTATACCACTTATCTCTACTCTACTCTACTCTATTCCCAATACTTTATATTTAACTATTGTGTTAGTGTTAAGCAGAACGAACAGCTTAGCAAAAGCAGCAGTGCAAGCTTCATGCATGCTGTAACACATATTAGTTTTAATGCGCAGAAGCAAAAGATTCCCTCCAAGCGAAAGATAAGTCATGTCACTTGAGTGTGACAGACGCATGCGCAGTAAGAAATCCCGCGTAGTAGCGGCCATTTATTTGCAAGCGGATTAATGTTAGTAAAAGCACATATGCAAGCTTCTTCTAGATACGCAATGTGTTGTGAAATGCAATATTAATAGGACAAACATGTTGGTTAGTGTATTAACATTATGTTGAGAGGACTGATTGCAAGCAAGTCGCGTTACGTGCAAATCCTTGCTATATCAGGTTGACCAACCCCATTCAACCGTTTTGAGGTTGTGACATTCAGAGATGCCAATACTCCCCCGGAGTGTGGCCTTATTGGTACTGTAATTGCTAACAATTGTATGTGTTTCCTAAAATGGTTTGCTGTGAGATGTAAAAGGAGCATCATCAGCTTGCAGAGATGAGCTGCACCATACATGTTTTGATAAAGACAACTGGTGCAAGATGTGTGCTGATAGCTGTGCATATTGGCAATGTCAATGTCAGCAAGGTTACTCTGCACCCACCACTGTCAATCTGTCAATGTGTCAAATACCTGGCTCATGTCAATGTCAGCAACGTTACCCTGCGCCCACCTCTGTAAATCTGTCAATGTGTCAAATACTTGGCTCAGACTTCGCACTTGCTGCAAATCACTCATTTCATTTAGCTGTTTGGCCTTAGATTGTACCCTCGGGCATGTGTTATGGCATATCCCAAGGAGCACATTTTGTACCATTCCAAGTGTACATAATAGCATACACAAATATCTATCCTCATGTACACCTGGCTGCATGACAATGAGGCCTGCCACTGGCCTTTCCTGTACCCACACAGCCACAACCTGGGTGATTGACCATTGTTATCTTAGGGGAAGGGCATGATTTTTGTGATCGGTGGCCGTTGCATTTTACATAGATGTAAGTGTGGTAGGCAGTGTAAAATTAGACCTCACCAAGGCCTACCAGTGCTAGGGGTTCACCCTTCTCTGCACACAAGTCCACAGACCGGTATATAGAAGTTGGCACAGAAGCTGAAATAGCAAAAAACACATTTTCTTAAACCCAACGAGGTGGAACTACATTCACACAACACCCTTCGGCAGTGTATGAAGTAGCACAAGGAGTAGAAGAACCATGGGTCTTTTATACCCCCACAGGAGCTCAAAAGAAGGCAGTACAGGAACTCATAGGAAGAGTTACATACAGGGCCGGACTGACCGCAGCGGGCACCGGGCAATCCCCCAGTGCGCCGCATGGGTGGGGGCAGGTTTTGGGCCCTTGGGGCCTTTTTTGTTACAGGGCTGTTTTTGCAGCATGGCTGCAAAGTCGGCCCTGTAACAAAAATGGCAGAAAACCGGCCCTGGCAAAGAGCTTGGGCACACCCCCAACCCCAGCAATCCACAGTCAACAGAGAAGGAGGGACCATGGATTTCCGACCTCTGTTAAAAGAGCCTGACAGTGATGAACTAGAGCAGGGGCATGGGCAGCTACAGACTCTTCTGAGCATGTGCAGAGTAGCAGAGGCAAAGTATAGTTCTTGAGCAAAGGGCAAGCGACAGTCAAGAAGGATGGAGCGCATGGCGAGCACATGGTCAACAAGATGGCTGCCAAAAACAAGATGGCTTCAGCTAAATGCCAACAGCAATCTCTGCCAAATTTCTACAGATTACCCTTTTAGCATTAGCTGAAGACATTGTATATCAATTTACATCATTTCATCAACTTCTTTGTCTTGTATATGCTGGGCATTCATTTGTTTGACATCACATCTGGAAGGTGTACAAGCAGTGATACAGATGGAGCAAAGTATTGGACCACATTGTATACATAGGCAGCATGTCAGTAGTATTACAAGTAATATACACAGAACTGTCCATAGTTTCCAGCCCCAGGTAGTGAATAATGTCCAAAACCAGCTGGCCAAAGTCCATGTGCCAGTATCAGGGTGAATCTCAGAAGCAATTCAATGTAACAAAGAGATCGCATCAAAAACTGAAGGGTCATGATCTGGAATGTACACCCAGCAGCTACTTCCGATGATGCGACATGCACCACCTCGATCAGAAAGAACCACATCCAGGACAATACGATTTTGGAGCGCCACAATCCTTGCAATCTATAGTTCCTCTGTGATGTTTCCAAGTGTCATAGCTGTCTGGTTGGTCACAGCCTCTAAAACACGAGTCAAACGCCTGATTTTCCTACTGTTCAAAGCAGCACCAACAAAGAAGAACAACCCCAAATTTAAATCAGCATATTGCTGCAGTACTGTGTCAGACTGATCCACCTCATCATTACTTATTGCTCTTTTGTATCTGTTCTTGGAAATGTCATTAAACAGTTGATAGTCCTTGTGATATCATGCAGGTACCAGAAACACAGGAAGTAACAAAAAGGACACATAGCAAATTCCAGACAACCCGACAGGTAGATGGTAGTATCCCATATTTCCGCAGATAAAACATGTGCTATGTGAAGACGTGAAACTTCTGTTGTTGGTGCCAGCAATGTTCAAAACCAGAGAACATTTGCTTCATCCCACTGGAATTTTCCCAACACTACTCACACATAAATCTGCTCGGGCTCTAGTGACAGCTATAACAAATTGTCCATAACCCTTCGCAGTTCGAGTACTTGGGTAAAGATAATGTGTAGAAACATTTCCTTGTCGGTACTCCTCCATCTCCCATTTAGTCCCTGTAGCTTGCGGATCACCCTCTTCATCAGGATAACAAGCTTTATTAAGATAGTAGTTTAATCTCCCTACACCCATATCAGTAATATTAGCCACTTGAGAAGCCAATAAAAGTGCAAACCAGGCTTGACAAAAACCATTGTGAGAAAAGGGAAGAGGAATGAAAGGTGTTCCACTCTTTTTCTGATGAGCTGGCATCATTTCACACACCCAACAGTCAGTAATGTTCGTAGCATTGTGTGTGCGGAGCAACATCTGGATGACCGTGTTGTTCAGATAAGACTCTCTATGCTTCTGCTCATGATAATGGAGAGTAAAATAGTGGTGTTAAATGGGTGCTGGAGTAGTGGCAGTCAGTATTTTCCGAGCAGGATCCACTTCCTCTACAACCCAAGTTATCACTACCATAGTGATCACAGTGACAATAAACCCAACAATAAACATTATCTTCTTGTTGCAGATTTTCGCAGCATTTGATGTTTTCTCCATAGGTATATTCATCTCGTTGTTGAAGTAATAAAACCATTGGAGCTCTAAAGTCCTGGGCAGCCGTTGGTTTCTTCACTGAGGGTTAAGGCGGGTGTCACTACACAAAAAGATCCCCCTCCCGCCCCCTTCAGCTCAGTTTCTCACTAACCCAGGATGGTTGCTCAACCAGTCTTTTTCAACAATGAAGTTTCTCTCCGGGGCAGCAGTTGATATCGAGACGCACCAGGAATTGTATGGTCCGGAAAGATTTCCTCAGGTTCTTCAGGTGATATGGCTTGGCCTCTCTCCATGTCCGGGATATATCGATGGTCGATTAGGGCAGAAGGTTCCACCAGGGTAGATGGCACCTTCTTCCAGTGGGTAGAATGCACCCAGTTCCTCCTGTTAGTCACTTGGACTGCAGTTCTCCTCACCAGGAGTACCTGCTCTGGGCCTCGCCACCTAGGCTCCAAGCTGCTCAATCTCTGGAAGGAATGGATCATCACATGGCCACAAGGCCGTAGTCCGTGGACTTCACCTTCCGGCCTGTTAGGAAGAGCTTCTTGAACCTGTTGATGAATAGAAATTAAACTGTCAGTCAACTGTGATGGGTATTCACTCATCAAAACACATGGTACATCATGTATGGGGCGTGGCTTGGGAATTCCACAAATATTCATAGGTCTTCCAAATACCACCTCATACGGTGTAAGGCCAGATCGTGAATGTGGCACTGATCTAATGGACAAGAATGCCAAGGGTAGTGCGTCAGGCCATTTCAAGCTAACTTAAGCTTGAGGGTAGCATTGTATCTCTCCACTAGCCCTACTGATTGTGGATGAAAGGCAGCATGAAACTTCTGCTTAATCCCTAATCCTTTCAGGACATACTCAACAACTTGCTCAATGAAATGGGGTCCGTTATCACTCTACAAAAGTTTGCAAACACCACATCTGGGGAAAAAATCCCATAGAAGCACCTTTGCTGTAGTAAGAGCTGTTTTATCTTTCATAGGGTATGCCTCTATCCATTTACTGAGGGCACATACCACCACTAGAACATATTTCAGATTATTACAGCGTTCAAGCTGGATGTAATCTATTTGCAAAACTTCAAAAGGTGCAGTTGGTGTGGCAAACCTTCCTATGGGAGTTCAGGTCCCTTTTCCAGGATTGTACTGAAGACACATCAAGCAGGACTGCAGTATCTTTTTAGCTGTGCCGGCAATTTCTGGATGCTCCCAAACTTACGTAAGTAGTTTCATTATCAAGGAGGCTCCAACATGTGCCGGCCCATGTGCCATATCAATCATAGGCTGTAAATAGGCTGTGGGCAGTCTCCACTTGGTCATGTCTTTATTTCTCCAACAGCCCTCATAATCCAATGTTCCTTCTTTAGACCATTGCTCAAGTTGTTCAGCAGAAACAGAACTCTGCATGTCTAGCGCTTTCTGCCTGGTATCATGCCAACGTTCAGCTTGTGACTTCACTAGGTACATAGATGTGGTGCTTCGATGCATTGCAGTTTCACGGACTGTGTGATCTGCGAAGGCATTGCCTTGTCCTATTTTATCAGTCATTTTCTTGTGGGCACAACATTTAACAATCACTACTTTCTTTGGGTATGTCAAAGCAGTCAGAAGATTGTTTACCAATTCTCCATGCATTATTTGCATCCCATGGGATTTAAGAAAGCCTCTTTTCTTCCAGAGTTACCCAAAATCGGGAGCTACTCCAAAAGCATAGCGGCTGTCAGTATAAATGTTCACAGACAAGTCAGTACTAAGTTCACACACTCGTGTCTAAGCTATTAGCTCAGCTGCCTGAGCTGACTTCTGAGGAATACGAGCTGTCTCAACTATTGTCTGAAGTGTTGTAATTGCACATGCAGCTGATGTTGTGCCATCTGTTAATTTGAAACAGGACCCATCAACCCACAGTTCCCCATCAACATTTGAGAGGGGCGTATCTTGCAAGTCGACACAATCCTTTGTCTGTTCCTCAGTAAGGAATATACAATCATGCGGCTCTTGTGACTGCGACTGAATCGCTAGATTTGGCAACAGAGTATCTGGATTCAGGGTTGAACATCTTTTCAAGGTGATATGATGGGCCAGAAGTGTCAATTCGTATCCTGTCAACCTAGCACTAGGTAAAAGCTGCGTTTTAGTTTGGTTCAAAAAGGGATCAACTGCTGTTAGACCTGGCATCATTGGTGTGAGTCTCCCTTCCATTTTTGACGGATTGTCTCCTCTGTTTTGATATGTTTTTGCTGGTTATATGCTTTGGGCACTGTGCCACTTCTATTCAGTGCCACAGTGCAAGTGCTCCCTATGTTAAATTAATGTACTAATTGGTGATACCATGATTGGGTTATTTGATTTACCTGTCAGCCCCTAGTACAGTGCACCATATGTGCCCAGGACTTGTAACTCAAATGCTGCTGGTGGGCTTGCAGCACTGGTTGGGCCACCCACAGAAGCAGCTTGTAAAGTGTGTCTTAGGTCTGCCATTGCAAGGCCTATGGGCAGTCTCGCACTGCCATGTCAACTTGGCCAAATGCACCCAATTGCCAGTCACTAAACCTTCTCTTTGCTTCATATCAGTCACCCCTATGGTAGGCCCAAGGCAGGGTGCATTGTAAGTATAAGGTAGGGCATGCTCTGGTGTGTGTAGCATGTTCTTAAAGTGAGTTACAGCCATTTTTGTTTGTCACCATTGCAAGGCTACCTGTTCTCCATAAGGTAGAATGGGCGGTTAGATTATTACATTCTTATAATCCTAACTGACTCAGGGGACATGGTAGAAATTCAAATTCAGTATGCCTGAACTCAGAATGATAAAATACACCTTTTAGTAAAGTTAGTTTTAATATTCTGCATTTGAGAATACCACTTTTAGAAAGTAGGTATTTTCTTGCCTAACTGTCCAGGCCTGCCTCTGCTAGGTTGTGTTTTCCTTGTCTGGGTGTGTGAGTGGCAGGGCTGGGGGAAGGAGACAGGCTGGGATAGCCCAGTGGTGAATAGAGAGACCTGCATCTAGATGGGAGGGAGGAATTGCACCTGGGACCTGAATAGTGCTGGGCCTTCCCTCTACAATGCTGGTTCCACCTCCTGTGGTGTTTCTGATGTCTCTGCCCTGCAAAGTAAAAGGAGAGAAGGAATAATGTCAATAAAGTGCTCCAGAGCTGTGCCTTCCCTCCCCTGTGCTGGCTCCACCTCCTGTGAGGCAGCTGATGTCTCTGCCCTGCACAGTGAAAGGAAGGAGAGAGTCATGTAAAAAAAGTGCTCAGGAACTGGTTTGGACTAGGCAGAGGCCTCTCTGCCTTCAGAGAACAAAGGATTTTGGGGTATAAATATTGGGACCCTGATCCCAAGAAATTAGATCACTTCTGGAACAAGAAACCTTTTGCCCAGGAGAAGAACCTAGGAAGCTGCTGGAGTTTGACTGCCCCTCTGCCAGTGTGCTGTTTGCTGGGTTGGTCTGTAGTGGTTGCTTCATTGCCAAGGAAAGGAGAAGGGACTTTTTAAGGACTTTCATTATCTACAGAATATTCTCCATGGGCTTGAACTGTGCTAACCTCCTGCTGAAGTCTCAGGGACAAAAGACTTCATCTCCAGCTCCCTTCTGAATTTCCTTGCTGGGAATTCTCACTACAGACATTTGCGTGACACTGGGAGCTGGAAGCGCGACACATCCAGAGGAAGCATGTCGCCGTCACAGTTGAGATCATTGCATCGCCGGAGAAGCGTACCTTCGCAGCATCTCCCTGGAAGCATGTCTTCGTCAAAGCTGTCTGGTGTCGCATCACCAGAGAAGCGTGACGCCATCGAGAGAGTTGCCATCGCATCACTGGAGAAGCATGTCGCAAGGCCTGCCATGGCTCAAAAGTACTGAGTCGTTGCAAGGCTGCCAGAGCGCCTACACATGGTCATCGCATCGTCGCATCAGGGGAACCATCTTCTCGCATCGCAACCGGATCATCACATCGCACCAAGGTGCCATCTTGTGCACCACAAATGGCCCGCTGGCCGAGAATCTATGCATCACCTCCGCACCGGTAAGAATCACAACGCATCCCCTACTCTGCGCAATCATTGAGGCCCGACGCATCATCTCCCAGATCGTGGAACCGACGCATCTCCCCTTTTGCGAGCCTTTTGTTTACTTTGCGTTACTCATACATGTACTTTGTTGAGAACTTTGTCGACTTTATCATCAACTTGAACTAAGCAATGTTTTATCATCTGTAAGCAATCTTAAGTGTAGTATTGTGGATTTTTGTCATTTGTGGTCTTGTGTTAAGTCTATATAAAGAATTCTTATTTTTATAAAACCTGTGTTATGTTAATCTGTAGTTTTTTCACTGTATTACTGTGTATATTCACAAATCCTTAACACACTGCCTCTGAGATAAGCATGTCTGCTCGTGCCAAGATACCAAGGGGTTGAGCAGGGGTTATTAAGGAGTGTAATCCCCTTATCCTGAATTAGAAGTAAGAGTCCCTATTTGGACAAAGGTGAATACCATTGCCAACTAAAGACCCTCAGATCTAACAACTGCATGCGGTACTAACACCAACAGTCTATGTGACAAGACTATCCCTTCACTCTGACGTATAGCCACAGCTGCCGCTTTGAAAGAACGGATTCACCCAGAAAATGCACGAGCAACTGGATCATGAACAGCTGAAAAATATTCACAAGGTCGCTGCTTGTCACCGTGCATCTCTAATAAAACTGAAAGAGCACCACGATCTCTTTTGTGTACATAGAGTGTAAAAGTCTTAGTGTATTCTGGAATGCCTAATACTGGTGCAGAACAAAGAGCTTGATGCAACTGGTGGAAAGCATTCTGGCATTCAGTCGTCCATGGAAGGGGCATTGGAGTGTCTTTAGTCAGAAGAGCCAATAGAGGTTTAACAACGTGTGGGAAGCTTGGTATCTATTGCATAAAAAAAGAAGTAAGACCAATAAATGCACAAACATCTATCTGAGTGCGGGGCACAGGCGTGTCTAAAATAGCTTGAATGCAGTCTGATGTAAGTGCACATCCCTCCTTAGACAGGAGGTGACCTAAATAGGTAACCTTCTGTCTACAATACTGCAATTCTTTCTGCAAAACTTTGTGATGGTGTGATGCAATAAATGAAAGCAATGACTGTGTTCCTTCTTCACACTGTTTAGGCGTATCAGCTGCCAACAAGATTTCATCAACATATTGTATGAGCCCCACCCCAGTCGGCACAGTGAAAGAATCAATCCGTCTTTTCAATGCTTGGCTGTAAATACTAGGACTCTCTGTATACCCTATGGGAGCTCTACAGAATCGAAAGGATTGATTATTCAAAGTGAAGCCAAACAAATATCGGCTGTCAGGATGACTAGGGATTCAGAAGAAATCATTTTTCAAATCAATCACAGTAAATGTAGTAGCAGTTGGAAGAACCAAGGTAAGGAGTGTCATGATTTCAGAGACTACTGGGTCATGGGGCACTACAATCTTGTTAACCTCTCGCAAATCAATAATAAACCTGTAGATTTTAGTATCAATGTCTTTCTTCAGAATGGGAAGGATAGGGCTCTTGCAAATATTATAAGGGACTTCTTCCACAACCCCTACTTCAATCAAATAATAAACAATACGTACAAGTGCCTCTTCACCTTCTCGAGAAATCTTGTATTGAGGCAATTGAGGTATTGAAGCACCCTTATTTACCCGAATATGCACTGGTGGAATAACCATTTGCCGAACATCGGTATCTGATGTAGCCCACAGAGTACAAGGGAGTGATGCCAAAGCAATATCCTCTCTAATGTGACAGGACTTTTCAGCCACAGGATAGTTATCATTCTCAATAACGTGCACACCTTCTGGGGAACAACGTATTGTAGCCCTAAACCACTTGAGCATATCAAGACCCACAATATTGTCCGGTGTGTTAGGGGAAAGCTAAAATAGACATGGAGCAGTAAATGTATCAACATGAAATGCATGTGGTTGGGACAGTGGGCTAAGGGAAGGTGTCCCATCAAAACCTATTGATGAAATTGTTAAGCCAGACCGGGTAGCCCTTGGAACCAATTTGTTTAGACAAGGCACTACGAGTAGCTCCTGTATCAACCAGAAACCGATCAGTAGAACCCAAAACATGTGCTTGAACATAGGGACCCTCCTGATTTACTGGGACTTCAACTGATTCCTTACCCCATCCTTGGCATTGCTATGCATAGGCAGAGTCCTTCAAATCCAAATTCAAATGTTCAGATATTTGATATTGGTTACACCTATCAAAAGTATTAGAAGAATTCAGAGTATGCCCAACAGTCTCAAACCTAGTACGATTATCCATGCCTCCCCTATGTCCTGGATTCCCCAGGCGGCTTCTCATTTGTCCCCGAATACGCTGATACTGCTGAGTGTGCAAATGAGGACATTTAAAAGCCCAATGTCCAGTCTTCCTGCAGTAAGCGCACTGATCAGAAGACAAAGTAGCTCAGGAAAAAGGGGGTGTGCCTGGGTGATACATTGCACGTCCGCCTCTACCACCACTTCCATAAGATGGGCCATAAACCTGAGCAATCATAACCTTTGTTTTCAGCTCCTTATCTTTTTTTATCCTCGTTGCACTTAGCTTCCAATTCCTGACGTTCATAATACTGAGCCATAGTCAAAAGAGGGACTGGGGAAGACGTGGTCCATGAACTTTCGCTGGCTTTTAGGTGACTTGCTATTCCTGGCAATATGTTTGCAACACATTTATTGACAAACAGATCCCTGCCCATGTCATCTGTAAATTACTGGCCACTAAAGATGTGGAATGCCTTCTCAAAACGTGTAAAGAATTCAGAGACAGATTCACCTGCCTTTTGCTTGCAGGATGCTAACACAGTCCATTCTATCTTTTTAGGAGGAATAAGAGTTTTCAATTTAACTATTATAGCCTTTAGAATGTCTAGAATTTCTTGATGCATATTCTGTGCTGGTTCTCTTTCCGCATCTATCCTCTCTAGTACCTTCCATACATCCCCAAAATTTGCATGATCTTCGACTTTACGGATAGACCTCCACATATCAGGGGTAGAGTAAGCCTAAAAAACATATCAATATCAGATAAAGTCATAGTACAAGAACTAATGGCCCCTTCAACTTCTTCATAAAAAGCGGCTGGATTCTTCTGCGGATCAGGCAAAGCAGGTTTAAGAGCCATGACATCTGCTCTACTCCAAGCAGTATGGACCCAATTATAAATAAAATAACTCTTCGCATCAGTGGAATCTTTATCATCTTCGGTTCCCGCACACTTAGGAGGGACATATAAAGGCGTGGCTTCCCGCATGGGTTTCACATGAACCTCAATATTCTTATCTGTCCCTGGAGTGTCATCCCGAGGCACGGTGGTCTGAATTGTTAGTTCAGCTGCAGCAGCTGCCTTTTTCTCCTCTCGCAAACTGAGTGCATCAGCTCGTAGTTTAACCACATGTCTAATTAAGTCAGCCACCTGGGAAGGGAGAAAAAGACTGTCACACAATTGTTTATAATCTTTTGCTATATCAACAGGCTCTAACTCTGTGGAATGCTTCCTAAACCGTGCAATTACTTTGTGGCAAACATTTCTACAAAATATAAATGCTCTCGATCCTGCCATTGTTGTACATTTGCTACATGATCTGAAGCAGAAATGTTATCACAGGCTGCTTTACGAGCAGCAGATCTAAGAGTGGCCACACGGTCAGCGGTCAGAAAAGAGCGAGCCTCTCGCTGAGCATCCAATCCTAACTTATCCTGATCCGAAGGAGAAATATCTTCATCAGAATTAAGGGAAGGGTCAGGGGGAAAAGTATCTGGAGGTGGGGAGCGATCCAACAAAATTGAATCCTCGTGAGGTTTTTTAAGGAGAGGGTAGAGGGGGCACCGGACAGGGTATTGGCCATTCACATGTAAACAACGCTCCGTAACCTCTCTCTCTTTTATCTCCTTTCTTTATTTTTTAGTTCCAGCCCTTTTGCATGGATATTTTTGCATTGTTCTTTGTCTATCAAAGCTTGCTCTCGTCTCACTCGTTCACGCACTTCTTTCTTCCACATTCATACACAGTCAAACATATCTTGTCTACTTTTGAGCTTACACATACATTGTCACACCTACTGAATCTTTTTAAAATACAATGACCCATTTATAGGCCAT
Source organism: Lissotriton vulgaris (assembly GCF_964263255.1). NCBI lineage: Eukaryota > Metazoa > Chordata > Amphibia > Caudata > Salamandridae > Lissotriton > Lissotriton vulgaris. Next base: position 1,509,729,227 of record NC_141691.1, on the reverse strand, counting down.
CGCAAATCAGGATCCTTACTAGTATATTTATTCAATAACATGCTGTACATTATAGAAGAAATATGATTTATTATATACATGTGCCTATTTGGTGTCCCCTCGGCAGTTGATTCCGCTCAAGATTTACATTGGTACCTCCGAAGAAGCAACACATTCTACGAAATGTGTTTGAAACAGGCATGCCAAAAACATTGTAGCACATACAATATTATACAGCAGTGGCACTTAACACAATATGTGCCGTTACGAATTATTCAAAAGATGGAGAAAAGTCTCCTCATTCCCTGCCTATATAAATTGCAATTTATATATATCCAAATAAGTTCCAACATATTGGCCAATTTCATACAAGAAGCATTGCATCAAACAACCTTACCAAGCAAGAGTCTCCAGATTCCAAGTGGCAAGTTCTGAATTGACTAAATGGTGTTTGCACGGCAAACACCAGAAGGGATCTTAGTCGAGGACCGGCACCCCCTGGAGGGTCAGATCGGGAAGAGTAGAAAAACACTGTAGCTCCTCAGGCAGTGATCGCATGCAGCGAGATTCCAATTCTCTGTCAATGCCACTCCGTCAGGCATCTGAGTCGCCGATGAGCCTCACTGGTTAGGCGCCAATTTGTACACCTCAGCAAGGCCTACCAGTGCTAGGGGTTCACCCTTCTCTAATTGTAGCCAGTTCATGAGCAAAGCACAAGGGAAGGTAACAGTGAAGAAGGAAAGAGCACATGGCAAGCACATGGTTAACAAGATGGCTGCCGGAAATAAGATGGCTTCAGCTAAATGCTAATAGCGATCTCTGCCAAGTTTATACAGCAGCACATTCCACTTGTGCTGCAAAAAGTGAATGATGCATGTAAATGTGGTCAAGCTTTCTCTGATTCATGTATCCTTCCTCTCCAACAGCCAACATGACCCCAGAAGAGGTATTCAGGGTCAGGCTTGAAAGATATTGCCACATCCACAAGGTGGGAAAGGCCTATAGGCAAAATGGAAAGACCTATCAGAGAGCCAGGTAAACAGGGAGCTGATTTTCGCCATCTCGGGAACGTGACATCCAGAAGAGGGGAAGAACCAGCAGGAAACAGAAATGGTGGCATTCCTGGGCCTGCTGCAGGACCCTCCTATGCCCCAGTAGCCGGATCCTCCTCTGTCCCACTGCCCAGACCCTCCTCTGCCCCACTATCTGAACCCTCTCTGTCCCACCAGCAGGGGCAGCACAGCTGGGTGGTACTCCCATGCAACAAGTCATGGACAAGGTGCGGCAATTGCAGAAGGGCCAGCAGGAAATGAGCTTAAAGTTGCTGGAGTTAATTTGCAGCTAGCAACACTGCTGCAGGTGCTGAAGACTTTGCAGCAGCCTGTGGACCATATTGAGCAGAGGAAGGCCTTCCGCCAGAGTTCCATGCCCGCCCCAGTTATTTTTTAATGTTATATTATAGAGTTATAGCTTATGTTAGGATAGTTATTAGCATAGTGGTAGGTCAGTTTAGGTATTGTATTTTAATGCAGCTTTACTAATGATCTGTATATTAGGCGAGGATAAGGATGGATATATTGATAAGTGAGTGGGGGTTTGATGTTTAGTTTGTTTTTAAAGGGGGAAAAAGTTTTGAAAAAATACATATTTGTTTAACTTCTCATGTTTAGATAGTTTGTGTATAGCTGTAGTAGATATTAGTCTCATGTACAATTGTTTTATAAAGGGGGTGGGGTTAATGTTTAACGTGTTTGTTGCTATATATTTGTAGAGGAGGATTAGTTAAGGTTAGGTTAGTTTTAAGTTAGGATAGTACGGTCAGCTAGATTAGAATAGTTTAGGCATGGTTTATATAGATAAGATTAGTGTAGTTAATAGTTTTTAGTATTTTACATATACAGTATTTTAAATAAACCCTGTTTTTCACTTTCACAACTGCTGACTTATTTAATGGTAGTCAGTTGTGACATCCATTTAGGTTGTGTTAAGCAGATGCTGTGGGAGTTGCTGCCATTCTTTGTATATGTGCACTAGTAGGTGGAGCACCAAAGGAGTCAACATTAAAAGTTTGCTATAGAGGAACCTAAGTGATATTCAAATGTCAATGTCACTATAAGTGAATGGACACACAGCCCAAAGCAGGTATTAATTTAAAGTTGTGCTGTGCGTGTGCATGATGTAATATATTTTGTATGGGTGAATGAAGTAAAACCATTGTGCCCATAGGCCCATAGGCCCATAGGAATGAATGGGGAGTATTCCTTATTTGCGATTAGCAATTTGCTAATCGCAAATAAGATAGCGATTTGAAGGGTGCCAGGGGTGTCCAAAGGACACCCTGTAGCACCCCTTAAATGCACATTTGAACAAGTATTGCGCACACACATGTCCAAAGGACATGTGTGTGTGTAACATGCAAAAGAAAAAAATGCACTAAAGTGCTTTTTACTCTTTTTTCGCAATTTACCACCAAGTCAGACTTGGTGGTAAATTGTGACCAAATATTGGGATTTCGCAATTTCTAATTGGTTGATGAATTGCATTTAAGGAATCTCTATTAGAGATTCCTTAAATCCATTCCTCGCAAATATGCGATTTCGGTAATAGCAATTTTTGCATTTGGGATGATGAATCCCAAATGCAAAAATCGCACTCGCAAAGGGCCAGATTCTCACAATCTGGCTCTTTGCGAGCGCAATTACCTTTGATGAAACAGGCTGATAGATTCTTTAATTAAAAACTATAGGCATATACTATAGTTTGGTTTCTGGCAATACATGCATATACTTTACTCCCATCACCATATGTGCTAAGGATAGCTTTTCATTGTGTCCACCTATTGCCCTTGGGTCTTTTCCCATAACAGGAAGGGGCATACCATATAGGCAATCATCTTAACAAGACATAGACACAAATCTCAATGCTATAGATGTTGAACTTCTGCCTATATGAACCTATATTAGACACCATCCAACTGAACCTATTTCAGAGTGAACTACACACATCAAATGCCAGCCAGTTGATACTCATCGTGTGGAGCACCATGGTTTTAGCTTTTTGATTTAGGTTTTTTGTAATTTTCGATTTTATGAGTATAAACATAAGGATATAAGAAGGATGAGACAATCACCTTATTTTTCCTTGTTTTACGTACGAATAGCGTGGGGCCTCTATCACGGAGCAGTCGCCGGTTGAGGTGAGGCGTACTCCCACAGAAAGCTGGGTGAGTGCCAATTTACTGTTAAAAATATAAAATTGTCTTATTAATGTTACATAATGAACTGGCATGGTCGATTAAAATTCCAAATCGACCTCTTTTGACTTTCTAACCTCTAAGCTCTAATTTTTCCTGTCCACCAGTATAAGTTTGAACCTTGTATTGACAACGTTTTTGTGTTTCAGGAATGAAGATAAAGTTCTCACCTACATATACATGAGAATCATGTCGGGTAGGGTGGTAACAAACCACTGATTTATTTTCTTTCATGCGCAAATCACTATGTACAAAATTCTACATTGATTGCTTTCCTTGCAGTAGCACTTTCAACAACCATTAGGTCCTGTAGAGAGTCGGGCGAGGCTGCCATTCGGCTGAAACATGTCGACCTCACTACTCGCCGGGAGATAGTAAATTTGTTACACACTATCAGGCGATCTATTTTTATCTTATGACATATGGACAATACTCAATAAACGTATTTTTTGTCCTCATAGCCATTTTTAAACTGCACCTGTTTTTCACGAGCACTGCGCTCCATCAGTTGTCTCATATCTTGAACAACTACTTTGGCTGAGAACACTGAGAGTATCAGGTCAGGTATCTACTTATGTTAGCCTTGGTGCAGCATTTAGTTACATCTGTCCTCCCTCTCATAGTCTTCCAAATGATGAAGTTCCGCAAAATGGGTGGGCTGATGGAGACTTCTCTCGAGCCAAGTATTGGGCAAGCTATCTGTATCTGGTGAACAGTTTCCTTAGAGCTGACAGGGTTGTTTTGACAAAGCAATAGACTGACCTTCTCCTGGTATTTGTGCAAGCTTATCAACAAGCATCTTGAGCGGCCGGTGCATCATTTCTTTTCAACGTTCCGGCCATGCAATGTGCCTGCCCATATTTACAAGGCCACGTGAAGCCACCCTAAGTGGCTTTTCCTGGCCTTGCAAATAGGGCCCCCTCACGGGCATCACTCTGCCTGAAAGGAGCATTTCATGGGCGTTGCTGGGGTTATTCCCAGGTAACATCCATGGAAGCCGAAGCATTCTCAGATTTACAAGGTTTTGTAAACCTGGGAATAAGTCAGATCCCTACACCTTCCCAGGGAAGGCATAAGGGTGGTGCAATGAGGAGAAGTACCCTAATGTGTCCTCACTTTCCCACAAGAGGAAAGCACCTCTTGTGTCTGTGTTTGTGGAGGAAGGTGTCTCTTGTTGGCAAAAAACAATTGCCCCTAAAACGGGGCCAGGGTGCCTCCATTGGCGCATGGCTACCCATTGTGCACAACCACAGGCGAACTGGACAGGAATGAGCCATTGACTTGCAGATCTGGCCCATTCCTGCTTTTTATTGTGATACATGGCAGCACAGCAGGAAGGCTTGCTCTGCAGCTGTACGTCAAAATACTATAAATGAGGGCCTGAACATGACATAGAGGCCTTTTCATAAGGGCTTCATATTGGACAAAGTCAGACCATGCTGTGCAGATGAGGTCCACAGGTGAGGTAGAATTTACTGAGTTGGGTGCAAGGGGTAACAGGCTCTAATATAGAAATCACAACAATCAATATTAATCTGATCAACACAAGTTGTATCTTTGCAGTGCGTTCAAAAAGGGGGAGATGCACCCTGCTTCCCCAATCATCAATACCAGATTGAACAAAACAATTTAAAATTTTTGGAGCACAATAATTTCCAGGACAAGTCAAAGTATAGTACAATTAAAAAATACATGAAAGCCGTGATAAAGACTTTGTTTCGTCTTTGATGTTTTATATTTCTTCCACCATGAGGAAGAAGTATCACATAGCGATATCCTTGATCTAAAATTGCAACATTCCACGGGTTAATGCCAAATGTGGGCTTACCTCCTGATGCTAATTCTAAGCAAGAGACTTTATATTCAGTATATATTATCCAGGATTATAATTCTAATAGTCCATTAATAATCAGTATGTGCCAATTTCTGCAAGAAAACATTGTATGCAATCAATAAATTACCGTCCCCAATAGTATTTAGGTGAACTTCCTTAATCGATAACCGATTACAATGCTTACTGCAGTGCATTGTGTCAAAAATCCCATGGGGGAAAGTAAGCTCCCTGTAGTAAGGATCAGGTCCCTTAATTACGGGGAAAACCAGTGAATCAAGAGAACAAGTTTCGGACCCTAAATTCACGTTGTCCGACTTGCGTAGTGGATTTGTCCAATGCATCAAACATCCCTGAAGTCAATGGTGGCCGTTTCCGAAACAGGTGAAACAACCATCTTTTGCGTTCCTTTAAAGTTATAACAAACGCACAAAAGCAACAAGGGACTCAGCGCTCACGTGATAAGGCCAGAGAGCTATCTTGGAACAGTAAATTAATTGTTTTAGAAGCATCAACGCCAAGTGAGGGCGCCATCTTAAAGAGTGCATATAGTGCATATTGTGTACCAAGAGAAATCAGTTTGCTTATCACCAAAACGTAATCTTGTGCCTCAATCTTTCTAAGTTTATATGAATAAAATATTATATTATAAGATGTTATTACCAGTGTATACATACAATTACTTACGAGAATATCAGTAATAATCACCCCTGGGTAAATAATATAATCTAAAAGTAAAGTTGTGATAGCATTAAAGAAATATCTTTCTGCCGTTGTATCAACCATGTGTAAATATTTAATGTACTCAGCTCCTATAATAGTTACCATGGGTGCATATTCTACATGTAATTGGTATAAAGAGAAAGGGGTCAAAAAATTACTGGGGCGACCCAAATTGTTCTTTCAGGTAGAATTATCAAGGTAAACTCAGTACAATCTTAGTAAACTCAATTCCATATAAGTCTGTAGTATGCTGCTCAGCCAGGATGTGTGCAATGTAGAATGTTGGTAGTTAGAATATTGGAATGGTTTGAGTCAGTTGGTCCATGGGCGGAGCAGCATACAGGCTGCTCCTGGTGGGGCTTGTGATTTATATACCTTCTTACTTGTAACTTCATTTCTAAATAAACATACTTGAAGTTACCAACATCAAATGGACTTTTTCCTGTTCATTAAATTGGCTACGATTTGGAAAGGCCCTGCGCGTCAACTTCCAAGCTACCTAAAGATACAACAATTCAGAAACAGCAGCTCAACTCATCTGGCACCACAAGCCCCACCAGTGACCTATCACCGGTCGCCCTCAACATCAAAGGTGCCACTTTCCACCTACAGATCCTGCTGCCTCCCAGTTTCTGCCTACAATATCTGCCTGCATGCCAGTACCTTCCTGCATCCCAGTTCATGCAATGTTGATCGTCCGCATTGCCCTCAACTCCAGAGTGCCACCCTTGCTTCAATTCCCTGTCTGCCTCAGCTGCCAATCAAGTTACCCTTGCCTGCCACCCCAACATCTTCTTCACATAAAAGGCTTGTGAGTACCCGGCTTTACTTCTAAGGCACAGAACGTGTCCACACTGTGATAAACCAGCACTTCACATTAACTATCGATGCCTGCTTTGACCCGCCTCATCACCATTTCACACTCGAAGAAGAGCATCGGACCGCAACGGGTGTGAAGAGTCCTCCGTGTCACTGCCTTCAACAACTTCGGCCATGACACAACTCCTTCTCCCCGTGTCCGCCCGCCCGTGTTCATGCTTGTAATGGGGTGAACATGAGGACGCCCGCGTTTTGGGTCATTAACTGTGAGTACTTGTTGTTTTTTCATTTCCATAACTTGCCCCTCTTCTACTCAGTTCAACCACCATCCACTTCAAAACTGTCATGTTTTTCTCAAACATGGCACAAGCTGTTCACAGCACGCATTTTTACTGCGTGAGCATTCCTCACCTGTGTCCGTCATTCTGCCTTCTATGACAACTTCTATCAGCATCACCACAGCCGTGCAAAGATGTTAGGAGCATCTCCCTGCCGTGAACCACCCTGCTCTACATCGTACAGCGTGCCTCCATGTTGATTTTAGCTTTCCTTCAATTCATCTCCAGTTTCCAGCATTCTTCAGTTGTGCCAACAATGATGTCACTATCTCCGTCAAGTCTCTTCCCGATACTTGTATTAATTCTATAGCATCGGAGCATCTTAATACATCATCTGCAGGTACTGTTTCAGTACTTTTAAACAGGCTGACTTCCCCCATCAATTTTTCTTCAGAACATCAGAGCGCCCAAAACGATTTTCCACAGGTACTGTCTCGTTTCATTCATATTTTTAAACGCGCTTTCCTTTCACATGGATTTGGAAACTATCCTCATCACATCGATCTGATGTTTCTCCAAGTACTGTACTTTGAGTTTTACAACACTGCCATCTAGCGGTTACTTTTCATAACTGCATCTCCTCAAGGAAAATAATATTCCAGCTGTTTCATGCAGATTTTCTAGTTTTCCTTCTGTTATATTTAATTGAACTTGATTTTTCAAGCTCAACTCATATCATATGGCATTTATCATTTTCATAACCTTGACATAATTTTCATTTACTTGCTTTAACTGGTTATTAGCGCTAACTGTTACTACATATTGCATTTTTATTGTGTAGTGTGTTTAAAAAAGTGGTGGATTGTTTTAAAATTACGTTGTTCACATCATATATTTTCCACTATGTGGCAACTCAATTCACACCACCTTCTGTAGTTTCTTCGTATCACCAGTTTTTTTGTGGTTTTCCTCCACACCTTCTTTTCCTCTGAAAATGCCGGTTTCATTTTCTATGTTTACATGTGTGGTATTTTAAACTACATACACTGTTACAGTACATTGCATTATAAGTTTATTGTATGTGCATGTTTGTTCTTTACATCATTTTACGTGGTACTTCCACTTCTAATGCCTATGTTGCATTTCACATTTTTACTTCGTACTGTGTGGGCATCTTCCACACCTTCCACTCAACTTGAGGGAAATTTTCTCTGCTTCATGTGGTCACATTCCACATCCATTTTCAGTTTTAGGCAATACTTTTTTGCCGTGTGTAGTACCTTGCAGTACTTTTCTTACTCATCCCCTGTGCATGGGATTTATTACAGTTTGTACTTCACCCTACATAGTACCTCTATGTGATTACTACTGTCTTGTGGATTTACTTCTCCAAAATCCACCTAGGTGTACCTCACACAACTTCTTATATCTTTAAAAGTGCTTTCCTTTTCTCTTTCCTGCACTCACTTTTCATCTTCATTCTCCTCGCAACCTCCACACTAGTCTGCCAACCAGTGTGCCCTGGTGGGGATTAGTATGTCATTCTTAATTGTTCATGTTTTTACGCCACCATCGTCGCGCAAATTTCATTTCAAATTTCTTAGCTTGTTTCTTTTTTACATCACTCTTCCCTTTACTACTTCATCGTTTTCACTCCTGGTTGTCTCCATTTAAGGGGGAAGAAGGGTTGTGTTCCTTTAATTTTCATCACCTCATTACTTGTTTAAAATGTATTCTTTATCATTTGTTTTCAAGATACATTCACATAATGATTTATTGTAACCTTTAATTGTGCCTCTTTTAAGTCTCCATGGGTGCATATTCTACATGTAATTGGTATAAAGAGAAAGGGGTCAAAAAATTACTGGGGCGACCCAAATTGTTCTTTCAGGTAGAATTATCAAGGTAAACTCAGTACAATCTTAGTAAACTCAATTCCATATAAGTCTGTAGTATGCTGCTCAGCCAGGATGTGTGCAATGTGGAATGTTGGTAGTTAGAATGTTGGAATGGTTTGAGTCAGTTGGTCCATGGGCTGAGCAGCATACAGGCTACTCCTGGTGGGGCTTGTGATTTATATACCTTCTTACTTGTAATTTCATTTCTAAATAAACATACTTGAAGTTACCAACATCAAATGGACTATTTCCTGTTCATTACAAAGTCTCTGATTAAATGCATGACAAAGGAAATAATATTGATAACCAAGTACTAATACTCAATATTCTTGCAATGAACCTCAAAAGGCAAGTAAAAAAATGTGGACATCTTTAGTGACTTGTCTAGATCTAAGTCACCGTGTCGTATTTTGACGATGGCTGGGTTAGCGCTTAGCTTTGCTACACGTTTCCCGCTTAAATTAGCTATACGTAGAAACGCCATTTTGTATGTAGTGGCGGCCATCTTAGATCATGAGCGGCCTCGTGGCCAGTGTGCCCTTTAGTCCTTTGTCCGTTCCACTGACCACTCGAGTCTGCCCAGCAACAGGCTATTTTTAGTATTGGTCAAGCTCACACATGCGCAGTTCACACTGACCAGTCACTCCTTAAGGAATGTGCCGCAAACTGACCAGTGGGTTTGAAACCCTCCAATGAGCTGGCAGTATTCCAAAACATGCCCTTATATGTACACAATGTTCTGTAACTTTGTGCCGCGTGTTTGTTTTATTACCTGTAGAATTGTATAAAAGAAGGGGTCACACCGATGTTCGGTGTGATACCTCTTGCATTACCGAAGGGTGCTGTATGAGTGTACCACCACCCCATGGGGTTTTAATAAACTTGTTCTTTGACTTTTACAGTTTCCGTGCCAACAGTTCTTCCAATGTATGTGGGTTATCTTCGGAACATGTAGGCCTTGGGAACCCGATACAACAAATTGGCGACCACGAAGGGACTCATCGGCGACTCGGATGCCCGAAGGAGAGGTCGTGACGAAGGTTGGGACACTCGCCATGGACGCGCGCTGCCACTAAGTGACCCGAGTCTTGGCTCCCACGGTGTTTTTTCCTTTCCTTCCGATCTGACCTTCCAGGTGGCGCCGGTCCCCGACTGAGTTTCGATCGTCTGTGTTGCTGGATAAAGTGCCGTTTGGCTGATTCGATTAAAAGACCTTGGCAGTTGGAATCTGGACCTTTGAGATTTTGGGTAAGATTTGTGATCGGTAAGGTAGTCTGCGGACGCTTACTGGAGTTCTATGATTTGTGATCGGTGAGGTAGTCCTCGGACGCTTGCCGAAATTTTGTGACCTATGACTTTGATTTGAGTTAGCTAACATTTGTGAATTTGTGAATTTGTGAACTTTGAATCTATATGTGTAGTGCACTTCACATAGGCAGGCATGTAGAGATGTTTCTCTAACTTTGTTTTTTTCCTTTGAGCGGCACATTTGTGTGAAGTACTGTAAGTGCCTTTTATACGGTGTCACGCTTTCGTGATATTCTTTGAACATGCCTGTTTTTAGCACGCTTCGAGGGATGTGCTGTCTTGGAAATGGTACCACAATTAGGTTAGCGGAATCACAGCCGGCTCCCCCAGAGGGAACACCAAATTGCGAAATGTATATTAAACATGGCCTTCCCCTATAATGTACAGTAAACTCTGGCACAAGTACACCAAGTCGGATCCTGAATTGCAATGGCCACTACATGGGTCGTTCGATTTGCAAAAAGTACAGTTTGTGGAGCAATGTCTGTTTCAACGCAGGTCTAGACAAAACATGTTTGATTGTGTGCGAATGTGGGAGAAAGCGGTGCGTGAGCGAATGAAACGTGAAGTTGCCTTGGCGGACAAAGAGCAGCGCAAGGCTGCTCAGGATAAGGCTTTACAGCTTGAGGAAAAAGAGGCTCAGGAGAAAAGAGAGAGGGAGGAACGGGAACGTAAATTGCAAACGACGGGTCAATTCCCTATTCGTCGACCGCTTTATCCTGTCCTTAATAATGAAATTGATGATTTTTCGTTGCTAGATCGGTCACCACCACCGTATGTTTCGCCGACGGCTCCAGCTGAAGATTCGGGTGATGATGGGCAGGATAAGTTGGAAAAGAAGGGTATAACTGCTCTCAGGTTTACTGCAGAGAGGTCCGCGCAGTTACGTAGTTGGGCCCGTAAAGTGAATAAGAATTGTGTTTCTCAGGCTGAGGTGGTTGCGGAGAGGAGTAGGTGGACGGATCATGAATTACTGTATTTTCTGTCTAATTTGGCGGATGAAGTTGTTGCCGCGTATCGTCAACTTTCAGATATGTTTGAACATAAAGCTGTGTCAGTATATCGTGAGAATTTGGATAAAGGTGTATTTGATCTTACAGATGTTGATGACCTTTTCAAGCAACTGCTCCAGCTGCGAGATGAAACAACCAGATTACGGGAAGAGCGGAAAAAGAAGCAAAAGGAGTCTGAGTCGGAGAATAGCGAGCAGATTAAGGAGTGTTCTCTCCGGGGTTCAGATAAGAATTCTGCAATGCATGTTATGCCTATGCGTGAAGCTGCGCCTCTGTATGTTCCACCGAAAGGGGAAGGTACAGATGATGATAGAAGATCGAAAGATGCGAAGGGGTATTTTGTTAAGCATGGGCGGAAAATCCGTTTCGCTCGCGGATTTTGCGGATTTTCTGTAAATTCGCAATCCGCGAGATTCGCGAATCTCCCGCAAAATCCGCAAATCCGCGAGCAGCGGATTTTGCTCGCACTGTTCGCACTGTTCGCGTGAGTTCGCGGCTTCCCAGTACAACTTCGCGCCCCGCGAATAAGTGCAAAATTGCAGAAATACGATCTTAGCAAAACTGAAACTACTTACCAGGTTCAAAAGTTCAGGCTCATCATTAGTAGCCATTTCCTGTAGTGCTTCCTCAGGGGCCCCTCCAGAGTTCAGTTGCCAGTTGCAACTATTATGTGATCCTGCTCTGAACCTCAGAATAGTTACACATATGCCACAAAGGTCCTGAATTACAGCTAAGGGAGACAAGCAGGAGCCAGGCTGGAAGTTCAAATCCATTAATCAGCCCCTAATTCATTATTGTCAGTTGGGGCAGGGCAGGTGTTGTAACTAATTTTGCAACAATGAAAGCACTTAGCAAGTGCAAAAGATCACTAATCAGGAAGCACTAAGGAAGCAGGTGCCAGCTAAAAAAATATTCTGTGACACATTAATCAGCCCCAAATTAATTCAGGTCACTTGAGGCAGGGAAGGTGTGCTTGCGTTGCCACAATAATGTACACTGACTGGACAACCAGAGGGTGCTGTGATGAAACAGAGGGTGGCATGGGTGGGCCAGAGGGTGGCATGAGTAGTCAGAGAGTGGCAGTGGTGACAGAGAGTGGCAGTGATGAAGAAGAGTGTCCCAAACAGGCTGGACACGTAGAAACAACAAGTTCGCGAAACTTGCGACCCGACAGGTAAGTTCGCAATTTGCGACATTGTACAAAACCCTCGCGAACTGGCAGAAACCCGCGCAAACACAAAAAAAAAAATCCGCAAATTCGCGAGAATTCGCGGATTTTGCGGATTGCGAGTTCGCAAATCCGCAAAATTCGCGAACGCGAGATTCGCAAAATTCGCCCATGCTTATATTTTGTATATAATTGGGTGTATACGCCTTGGAATAGAGCGGATGTTATGGCACTGAAAAATTCTTTACCTGATCTTCGTAAGAATCCGGCAGCATTCTAAGAGGGGATGGAAGGGGCTATTTCATCTTGTGTGATGACTCTGGTTGATATAGATTTGTTCTTTGGGTTAATACTTCCGCCTGATATGTGGAGACAAATTCGTAAGAATAATGATGAAACAGTGCTAGGGGGTACATGGAAAGAGATTAATGAAGCTGATTTAGAAAGGAAACCAGCATGCAAACCTTGTCAGTTGATTTTAGACCTTCCAGCGGCTATTTTGACTAAATTAAAAACGCTCGTTCCTTCTAAAAAGATCGATTGGACTATGTTAGCCTCGTGCAAACAAAAGCCTGATGAAACGGTTTCAGATTTCTTTACACGCTTCGAGGAGGCATTCCATGATTACAGTGGTCAATCTTTAACAGACGATACAGGTCGGCATTTGTTTGTAGATAAGTATGTAACTAATCTCCTACCGGAAATTACAAAACGATTGAAAACGAGTGAAAGTTCCTGGGCCACGGCAACCCCTGCGTCTTTGTTAACGATGGCTCAGTATTATGAGCGGCAGGAGATAGAGGCTAAAGAAAGTGTTGATAAGAAAGCGAAAGAATTGAAGACGAAGGTGATGTTGGCACAGGTCCGTGGGACTCAGTATAGAGGGAGTGATAGAGGAAGACGAGGTGGAGGTACTACGTCGTATGGTCGTACGGATATAGCGGAGGATCAGTGTGCCTACTGTAAGGAGTTTGGGCATTGGGCTGATGATTGTCCGGTACTTCGTGAGCAGCGTAGTCAGCGTGGTCGAGGAAGTGGTAGGTCGAGAGGAGGTTATATGGGAGCAAGAGGTGGCGGAAGTGATCGTGGAAGGTTTGAGGGCAGGGGCCGTGGCCAGGATGAACGAAATACTTTCGATAGACGAAACCAATATCAGATATCGGAAAGCGAGAATGTGGAACACCAGGATTATGTACATGCATAGGACTGCGTAGGATGGGGTGCGGAACCAATTGAAGTGCCTGTAGATCAGGAGGGTCCATATGTAACAGCGGGTATTTTGGGTTCTACTGATCAATTCCTAGTTGACACCGGAGCTACCCGTAGCGCTTTGTCTAAAAGGTTGGTTCCGAGGGCTCCCCTGTCTGGCGAAATGATTACATGTGTAGGGTTTGATGGCACACCCTCCCCTAGCCCATTGTCAAAACCCTTAGCGCTTTGTCTCGACAAATTTTTTAGTTTTAGCCAATTTTTGTTATCGCCCTACACCCCAGATAATATCCTGGGCATTGATTTGCTTAAATATTTTCGAGCAACGATACGGTGCGCTCCGGAAGGAGTGCGTGTCATTCTCAATGACAACTATCCTGACCCAAATAGGTTCTATACCATACAAGATATTTCAGCTTTGGCCTCTCTCCCGCACACGTTATGGGCGACCTCAGACACGGATGTGGGGGAGATGCGTATTCCACCTATTCACATTACTGTTAAGGAAGGGGCTTCTCTGCCACGTGTGCCACAGTACAAGATTTCGAAGGAAGGAGAAATTGCCCTGACACACATTGTCCAAGATCTGATTGCGGCTGGGTGGTAGAAGAGGTTTCTTACAATGTTTGTAATAGTCCTATTCTGCCGATTCTGAAAAGAGATACTGACGACAAAATTTATCGGTTTATTATTGACTTGAGAGAGATCAACAAAATTGTCGTTCCCCAATACCCGGTGGTGTCCGATATTACCACTTTGCTTACGATGGTACCACCAACGGCTACGACCTTTAGTGTAATTGATTTGAAGAATGCTTTCTTTTCCATTCCTGTCCATCCCGATAGTAGATACCTATTTGGCTTTACGTTAAATAATAAATCGTATAGATTTTGTCGTGTTCCTCAAGGGTACACTGAGAGTCCGAGTATCTACAGCCAGGCCTTGAAAAGACAGCTTGATTCTTTTGTGTTGCAGTCGGGGGTTGTCCATATCCAATATGTGGATGACCTCCTGCTTGCCGCTGACTCTTATGCACAATGTGAAGAAAGTACGATTGCGCTGCTTTCTTTTCTGGCACAGAACAATCATAAAGTTTCCAAGAAAAAGCTTCAATATTGTAGACCCAAGGTGACCTACCTCGGTCATCTTTTGTCTAAGGAGGGGCGTGCATTGACATCAGATCGAATCCAAGCAATTTTAGACACACCAGTCCCCCGCACACAGAGAGATGTACGTGCCTTCATAGGGTTGACGTCCTTTTGTAGACAATGGATCATGGGGTTTTCGCACATTATAAAGCCCTTGCTAGCGTTACTGTCCAAAACTACACCAATGCCCCTTGAATGGACAGATGAATGTCAGAATGCTTTTGAACAGTTGAGACAGGCCCTTTGTTCTGCACCTGTGTTAGGCACACCAGACTACACGAAACTTTTTACATTGTACGTGCATGAGAATGATGGGTGCGCGTTGTCAGTGTTAGTACAATTACACGGGGATAAGCAGAGACCATGTGCGTATTTCTCTGCCATTCTTGATCCCGTAGCACGAGGATTGCCTGGGTGTTTCCGAGCGGTAGCAGCTACAGCAGTAGCCATACGACAGAGTGAGGGAATAGTGTTATCACATAAACTGTTGGTGTTAGTTCCTCACGCAGTAGATGCCCTGTTAAACCAAATGAAAACCCAATATCTCACGAGTGCACGGTTAACAGGATATGAGCTTACACTGTTGGCGCCACATATTACACTGAAAAGATGTGCTACTTTGAACCCTGCCACTTTATTGCCCTATCCGGTCGAGGAGGGTCAGGAAGAAAAACATCACAACTGTGTTTTCCTGACCGAGGAACAGACAAAGGGTCGTATCGACTTACAGGATATGCCACTTCCAGATGTGGATGGGGAACTGTGGGTTGATGGATCGTGTTTGAGGCTGCCAGATGGCACGACTTCCGCAGCTTATGCGATCACGACACTTAAGACAGTGGTGGAAACAGCTAGAATACCACAGAAATCAGCTCAGGCAGCAGAGCTGATAGCCTTAACAAGAGCCTGCGAATTGAGCGCTGGTTTATGCGTGAACATATACACAGACAGCCGGTATGCCTTCGGAGTAGCGCATGACTTTGGGCTACTCTGGAGAGAACGTGGGTTTCTGACTTCTCATGGAGAACACATTATGCACGGAGAACTGGTGCGTGATCTCCTAAATGCGTTGCTTTGTCCGAAGAAGGTAGCGATCATAAAATGTAGTGCCCATAAGAAGATCACTGATAAAGCGGGTCAGGGAAATGCCTTTGCGGATAGCATAGCAAGACAAACAGCTATGTTTCGAACTGACTCCCCCATGTACGTGACAAAGTCTCAAGCTGAACGATGGAATGATGCTAGAGCTTAGATATTAGATATTCAAAAGTCAGCTACTGAAGCTGAACTTGCGGCATGGGCAGTAGATGGGGTGTTAGATGATGAAGGGTGTTGGAGAAGCAAAGATATGGAGAAATGGAAATTGCCTGCAGCTTACTTGCAGGTGATGGTCCAAATGGCACATGGGTTGGCACACGTGGGGGCTCTTGCAATCACTCGACTGTTGACACGAGTTTGGGAGCATCCCGAGATTGCCAATACTGCTAAGAGAGTAGTGCAGACCTGTCTGATATGCTTGCAGCACAACCCTGGAAAGGGGACCCATACTGCGAAAGGAGGGTTCGTTCCACCTTCTGCACCATTTGAGGTACTCCAAATGGATTATATCCAGCTTGAGCGCTGTAATAACCTGAAGTATGTTTTAGTGGTGGTATGTGCTTTTAGTAAATGGGTTGAGGCTTTCCCCACGAAAGACAATACTGCTTTGACAACAGCTAAGGTTTTGCTCAAGGAGTACTTCCCTCGATTTGGAATTTGCAAATATCTGTGGAGCGACAATGGGCCTCATTTTGTCGGGAAAATTGTGGAATATGTGTTGAAGGGGTTAGGGATTCAGCAGAAGTTCCATGCTGTGTTCCACCCTCAGTCGGCAGGTCTTGTTGAGCGGTACAATGCCACGTTGAAATTAAAACTGGCTAAGATCGTGGCGTCCACGTCATTAAAATGGCCGGATGCCTTACCGCTAGCATTACTCTCCCTCAGATCAATACCCCATTCTCGAACGGGCCTCACACCATATGAAGTGGTGTTCGGAAGGCCGATGAATATCTGGGGGGTGCCTAAGCCGCGATTGATACATGATGTGCCTTGTGTAATGATGAACGACTATTTGGCACGATTAACAAATGATTTGCTTTCTATTCATCAACAGGTACGAGAAGCGCTCCCTGACAACTCTACTGGAGAGGGCCATGATCTTCGTCCTGGGGATTTCGTGATGATTCGGTCGTTCGAGAGGACGAATAGCTTGGAGCCGAGGTGGCGTGGCCCTGAGCAAGTCCTTCTCGCCACTCGGACAGCTGTACGAGTGACCAACAGGAAGCGGTGGATACATTCAACCCACTGCCGTCGTGTTTCTTCTGATCTGGCAAATCCTGTTGTGTTGACCGATTACAAAGAAATTTTGGAAAAAGAGAAGAGCCCAGCTGTGACGTCGGCCGAAGTTGAGGGAGCCTTCCCGGACCACACTGCTTCTGGACGAGAGCGTTATAATCTACGGCCACGATAAGAAGAGTTCTTTTTGTTTTTTTATTATGACTGGTTGGTTACCGCTCCAGGTTTGTGAAACGGAAACCGGGAATTCCAAGGGGGGGGGATCAGTTCTGCCAGTGTAGCGACACCCGTCTTGGCCCGGAGAAGAAAACAACGGCTACCTCGGAGTTCAGCACCATATTTTTCTTTTTTTAGGTATACACGCATGTGTATGTGAGACTTTGTGACCAATTCGAACTATTTGAGACTCTGCAAAAACTTTTCAGAACTATGGCATCATCAGCATCACGAGATAAGAGACTCTTGGGTGCCATTCTCTTTGTCTTGACTATTGTGGTGATTGCTGTAATAGCCTGGGTAGTTGAACTTGTGGTGCCTGCACGCGAACATTTGCTGCCGACTACCCCGGCTCCATCTGAACATTTTCATTTCACCCTGCCTTATCACGAAGGCACCGACAGACTTATCTGAACAATAGCTTTATTCAGATCCTACATCATACACACAATATGACAAATACCTCAAATTGCTGGGTGTGTGGGATGTTGCCTGGGCACCAGAAGAAAGGGGGTACTCCACTCATTCCTCTCCCGTTTTCGCATAATGGATCCTGCAATGCATTTTATACTCTCCTCTTTACTTTGAGATGGCCCACAAAAGGGGGAGTGCTTTTTCGTTTGAATAAATTGTGTCATCATGACCGGGATGGGTATCCACAAGCTGAGGGTACTCGATTTGAATATGAGGAATACCGCCCTGATAATGTGTCTGCTTCACGAATTTACAGCAACCAGCGAAATGTCAATGTATCGAATGCACATGTTATTAATGTTATTGCTACTAAAGCAGACCTATGTATACGTAATAAAGGTGTAATTTCTGTTGGGAAAAGTGAATGTAACACCACACTCACGTTTGATAGCCCTACTGGCATATCGTTTGTGACATCCCGAAATACTTACTTCATCTGTGGAACGAAGGGTTATCACCAGCTTCCTTTGGAATGGTCAGGCACTTGCTACGTGTCTTTTGTATTACCGCCTGTATTCATTGCCCCACCAATGTATCACAATAATTACATCCTATATCATGACTTTGTTTTAAACCGTGACAAACGCTCCGTTGTTTTGGATGAGATAGATCAAACGGACACTTCTTTGCAGCAGTATGTGGACTTTAATTTGGGTCTGTTCTCCTTCGTTGGGGCAGCTTTGAACAGTTGAAAGATCCGACGACTAACTCGTGTTGTTGAGGCTGTGGCTAATGATACTGCAATTGCACTTGGAAATATCACGGAAGAAGTACAGATTTCTAGAATTGTTGCGCTTCAGAACCGGATGGTTCTGGATGTAGTGTTAGCTGACCGTGGGGGGGCATGTAGAATTATCGGAAGTAGCTGTTGTGTCTTTATACCTGACAATTCACCGTCTGTATATGATGCTATCACTAAACTACATAAGATAGCAGCTGAAATACATCCAGATAATGGTACTTGGACTCTGTCAGGATGGTTCTGGTCAATACTCACCACCTGGGGATGGAAACTGTTAACGATTCTATGTATCATTGTGGGAATTTTGTTCTTCATTTGCTTATGTATCCAATGTGGCCCAGTTTTATGTTCTATGTGTTTATCAGTTTGTGTACCATCGAGACGAGCTCTTGCTCATGATAAAATGATGCTTCATAAAGAAGTAACACAAATAATGCTAATTGATATAGAAGATGAACACCCCGATTATGTCCACTATGAGGTAGCTTCAGCTAAACGCTAAAAGGGTCGTCTGTCGTATTTTGACGATGGCTGGGTTAGCGCTTAGCTTTGCTACACGTTTCCCGCTTAAATTAGCTATACGTAGAAACGCCATTTTGTATGTAGTGGCGGCCGTCTTAGATCATGAGCGGCCTCGTGGCCAGCGTGCCCTTTAGTCCTTTGTCCGTTCCACTGACCACTCGAGTCTTCCCAGCAACAGGCTATTTTTAGTATTGGTCAAGCTCACACATGCGCAGTTCACACTGACCAGTCACTCCTTAAGGAATGTGCCGCAAACTGACCAGTGGGTTTGAAACCCTCCAATGAGCTGGCAGTATTCCAAAACATGCCCTTATATGTACACAATGTTCTGTAACTTTGTGCCGCGTGTTCGTTTTATTACCTGTAGAATTGTATAAAAGAAGGGGTCACACCGATGTTCGGTGTGATACCTCTTGCATTACCGAAGGGTGCTGTATGAGTGTACCACCACCCCATGGGGTCTTAATAAACTTGTTCTTTGACTTTTACAGTTTCCGTGCCAACAGTTCTTCCAATGTATGTGGGTTATCTTCGGAACATGTAGGCCTTGGGAACCCGATACAACAACCGAGGATGACATTTAGTCCCCCAAGAAAAAGTTCTTGGGTGAGGTAGGACCTATCCTAAGCTGGGCAGGGAGTAGTGTCACCCCGGCTGCTAGGTCATTACTGACTAAATTTATGTGTCCCACCTCACATATTTGCTGCATGGGAGAACACTCAAATGCCATCAGACCCCAGGTTGAACAGGGTGTCTGTGTCCCACCAAAATAGTCATACATATGTCTCTGTTATTTAAGTAAATCCTCATACCCTTATGAGCCTATATGGGCTGTGATTGAACATTGATCATTTGCAGTGCTCTGGTTACATTAAAGAGCTAAGTGAAGGAGACAAGCAAGCATGGCTAAAGTCCTATGTGTGTGGACTGGTAAAGTGTATGTATAAACTTGAGAAGGATCTAGCACTGTCATACTATGCAGACTGTGGACAATCAATTTGGACTGTTCCTATCGGTGTCAAAGCCCGACACCCTAGCACCAAGTGACAATCTAGGCTGGTCTTTTGCCTTGTTTGCACTCTTTGCTGGTCATATGAGTTATGCCTGATATCATCTGAATACACTGCAACATGGCATGCATATGTACACCATGAGGGCATTCCAACTGTGCATTGTGCCATAAGTCCAACGTACACACAATACCTGGCATTTGTGAAGACAAAGTAGTGTCTGCTATATGTACACTCTGTACATTTTCCGCATTCACTGAGCTATGTGCCATGATTTTGTCTTATAGGTATGATAGAGCGCGCAGGTCACCCGATTCAGATTACCATACTCACCTGGGCCCATAAACATCTTATGACGAAATTTAATCAGGTAACCTGTGCACTTACTCTAATCAGTGATTTATAAATTTCATTTAGGACCTATACCATTGTCTTACCAATCTTCGTCATCGGTACCTAATGTCCTAAGGGATCAAAGGAGTTAGAATAATAGGTAGAATATGAACATTTGCACTCATTAAATAACCACAACTCGGGAAAGGTTTACATTCTTGATCTAAAATCTTTTAAAATGTTATAGTTCAAGCATTGAATAATAGAAAATTCTCAATTAGGAAAATAACAATTAGAATGTAAATATGCAGAGTTTTTATATGAGAAAAGAGAAGGAAACAATACAATGACATACCCACGTTGAATATTTACCTAGAATGGTGTGAAGAACTAACCCTGCCACGGGTCAGTTTAAAGGACAGAACCCCGAAAGTGCAGGCACCATAAAGGCAAGCAGGTGCAGATCAGAATCAGGACAGGTGAAGCCAAATTGGATCAGGACGGGACCACCACAGGCTAAGACCAGCACTCGCAGTTAAAGTTGCTACGTATGCATTACTCCCTCTCTGCAGCTAACAGCCAGAACCCAGTAAGAGTTATCGATTTCTCCGACAAAGTGCTTCACCAGCACTTCAGCTCTCAAACCCCGATCTGGGTTTCGAACCTTCTGACAGAGGGCTCCACCAGCACCTCTGCTCCCGATCACCTATTGAGTGCGTTGGGTCAGTGACAGGCCAGCTATTCGGACAAGTAGAACAAATTAATTAACTATGCCTGTGAGAAGTTGGCCTGGTATATAATGTTCACTAATTCTAATGATCACTTTGTACCATGCCAAGCAACCCTTATGATGATTGGTTGTAATTCAACCTTGTAGACCAGTTATCCTAGTGGTAACGTGGACAAAGCAGTCTTAGGCTAAACTCTGAAAGGCATGTGAAGCCAGCTGTATTACCATACACAACCCCCTTGAATACCCAATGAAAGGGATACCACACAGATATATATTGAAAATATATATTGATTTATTAACTATAAAATCCCCTGGACTCTTTATGAGCACAGAAGCACAAGCGTTAAATCACAAGACAGTTTAAATACACAAAAGTTGCACAATATGGATGAGCCCTAGGGGCCACCTAAACCATATACTAAGAAAATGGTATAAGAGATACCAATTGGAAAGGAAACAGGCCTAGGGCCTTGGGAATCGCTGGAGCTATTCGAGACTATCAATGATTAAGTCGGGAAAGGCCCGCGGGACTCATGTGCAGTGTTTAAAGTGCACGCACTTCTCAATGTAAAGTCTATGGTGCGTAAAAAGTACAAAGTTAGTTAGTTCGGAACCTTCCGAGTGACCTAGAACGCTGAAACTTAAGACACAGGCCCTTGAGATGTGTACCAGTGTAGGAACACCGGCGGAGCTGAGTTACCTCACCCACAGGAAGCGGGTGCACAGGGTCGAAGTAGTGTCGGGTTTCCTCACGCTGGTCGATGGTGCTTGGAGCTGAAGATGCTGCAGGCGGCTCGATGTGAAGAGTTCTGGTGGATCCAAGGGTGGATCTGAAGTTGTGAAGACCTGAAAGCAGAGGGGACAATGTTCAAAGTCACTAGCCAGTGACTACCGTGGAACCAGATTGGAACCAGGCGATGTCGGGTGCAAACAGGCGTGGAGGTGTAGCTTCTCTCTGCAGCCACGTGGACACCGGGGTCGAGGACGTCCAGGAGTAGGCCACGAGCTGTCCCACGCAGGCTTCTCGCTGTTGGCGGTGTCGGCGACCTGATCGGAGCAAACA
The DNA here is from genome assembly GCF_964263255.1 of Lissotriton vulgaris. Taxonomy (NCBI): domain Eukaryota; kingdom Metazoa; phylum Chordata; class Amphibia; order Caudata; family Salamandridae; genus Lissotriton; species Lissotriton vulgaris. Next base: position 1,509,707,173 of record NC_141691.1, on the reverse strand, counting down.
GGCCTTGGCTAATGCAAGCCACACAGGAATCGAAAGATGCTTAACACTCGGACCAGCAAGGTCAGAGCGAGTGCTCCTTTTCACAGGAGCTTGGGCAAGTCTGGAGCAACCAGACCCGCTGTGTAGTTTGTCGGTTTCGTCGCCAAGATGGCCGCTGACCACGTGGCTAGTGGCCGGGATGGCGCGTCGAGTGGCACAATGCAAAAGGGCCCCACGCAGATCGTGGAGATGCTGGGGGGCTGATCTTCGGTGCAAGGGCTGCTCGGTGGTGGGGGTTCTCAGTCCCCAAAGCACAATGTCGAGGATGCCTCAGATGCTGCGCAGTCAGCTTTTCGAGTGTCTTCCAAGAGGTCCGGTCCCACGTCACTCGGTGCCTCCACGGGTCCCTTCTTTGCAGGGACTGTGGATCGGGCTGTGAGACGTCTGGGAGTCTGGTTCTTGTTGGCCTCTGGGCTCGGGCTCCGGCGGGAGGTGGCAGCAAAGCGGACGTCGAGTTGCTGGTTGGTGCCTGTGTTCACAGGGTGGCCACTCCTAGGCCACAAGGGAGATTCTCTTCAGTCTTCTGAGCAGCAGAATGTCGAAGTTCAGTCTTCTTCTGTATTTCAAGTTGATTCAGGATGATCTGCCGTGCAATGGCACTGCTCCCACTCTTATTCCCAATCTGAGGGGTGGATCACCTACTAGGTTCCTCCTCTGGGAGGAACCAGGAAGGGGGCGGTTACACCCCCTTTCCTTTGTCCAGCACCTCGCCAGGCCTGGGTCTGGAAAGTCCCAGGACCGGTTTGGACTGGCTTATGCACGGGGACACCTTGTGTGCCCCGGGCATCTCTGATTCTATTCAGCCTTGTCCTACCTAATACACAAAACCCTGTCTGGGGTGGTGCTCGCACCTCCCAAGGCAGGAAACCCTTTGTCCAAGCCTCCCTCGCTGGAAGGACTCCCAGCAGCAGGAGATCAGACTCGTGTCTTTGGTGGCAGCATCCATTTGGTGATGCTGAGGCTCTGGTTAACTTTAACCGGAGTTAAGGCTACACACATGTCATGTCCCTCTAGAAGGGTGGAATGCTATCCCCGTCGACAGAACTGTTGAGGGGATAGTATTCCAATTCGTATGACACCTTACTCGACATGTTTTGATAAAGCCAAACCAAAGATAGCATTTAACCACGAGGATTATAATGCACTTAAGAGTATATGGTATGGCAATTTCCCGGAACAGCTTAGGGAGTGGTTGCTGACAGCTGCAGACAGGCTCAGCTCATGCTAGAGCACCATCTCACATATTTCCAAGCACTCTGCCTCCAGGATTGATGAGGCCTTCCATAGGAGTGGCTGATAGGAACATATGTGCCCAGTTTAGGGTTAGGCACAGGCATACTGTACCTAAGTAAGAGGTGGTTACACCAACTTACCCCAGCTGAGTGATCAGCCAGTTGTGTCAAATATGGAGGCCAGGCCAGGGGTGGCACAATACATGCTGCAGCCCCTGGTAGGCCTTGGATGCACCTATGCCCTGGGTACCTAGGGTACACTGTTACAGGGGCCAACAAGGTGAACCAGTTCCAATTGTGTTATGCACCTAAGGTGCATGGAGTCCATTTTTAAGGAGAGAGCAATCAGCCTGGGGCCCTGAATAGGAGGATCCCAGGCCAACTAAGTCAAAAACCAGCTAAACACCAGGCAAAAAGTTTGGGGGTAACCATAGTCAGATATCCACCTTCCTACATAACCCCCCCAAACGAAAGGAGATAAGGCTATCCTTGACCAGGTAAGCCTATATTGCCTAAGTGGCCATATAAGGAAGTACCAGCTCTGGCTTGGTGAAGCAATCCCTCACCCTAAGGGTATCTGAGGGTCTCCACCATAGGGAATCTCTACCTGTGGTGTGTCTTTGCAAAGTTAAAGGCTGGTGTTGGGATGGAGTACTGAAGTGAGATTCCTCTGTAGGACTCAGCTTCCTCCAATCACTCTCCACCATGTGTGCCTTTCTTTCTTTGACTGAGTTGCACTGTGCTCTCAGGGTCAACCTCTGGCTACCTAAAGCTGGAGGCTGAGTCCCTCTGTTTGGCTTACTGGAGGGACAGTTCAGGTTTGGGCCCTTAGGGTCCCAGGTTTGGCTGTGCCCAACAATATCCATCTGGGGGAGGTCCCTAACTACTTTTAAGGGGGATCCCTCAGGAGTTTTTAAAGTTTGCACCTCACTAGGGCTACTAGTTTCGGTGCCCCTAATCTGTTGATGGGGGTGCTTTATTTGACAGGGGCCCCTTTGGGTCTCACTTTCCTTCTTGTCCTCTGCAGCCCTGGGCTGAGTAAGGCGAGGTAGAGAGGGGCAGGCTACCTGCTCCAGACTGGGTCCCACCTGAGAAGGGTCCACTGCCATCAGAGGCTCTGTCAGGCCAGGCCTAACAACCTCTGGGACAGTTCCTTCATCAGGGGTAAGATCAGTTCCCTGAGGAGGCTGATCCTTTCCTAAAGTCTGGTGGGAGGGAGATTTCTCTTCCTCCTCAATGCTCTCTGTTTGGGTGGAGTGATCCATCATTTCAGGCTTCACTACCCATGTATCAGTTTGAGTTTGGGCTGTTGCCATCACAGCCCCACCAACCTTTTCAGGAGGAGACTCAGTTTGGGTATGGGCTGTTACTAGTACAGCCCTGCTACTCTTTTCAGGAGGTAAGTTATCTAAAGAGGGGGCTGAGGTTTGCTCAGCCCTCCCAACCTTTCCAGGAAGGACATCTTGGATTGGGGCTGCAGCCATCACAGCCCCACTAACCTTTCCATGGAGATTTACCATTCTAGAATGGGTTTGCTGTTCAACCTCAGCCCAGGCTGAGATTTCCAAATCATTACCCAGTAGGCAATCTACAGGCAAGTTTGCTGACACTGCCACTCTCTTTGGGCCAGTGACACCTCCCCAGCTAAGATTGACTACTGCCATGGGATGATTGGTTTCTATGCCATCAATGTTTGTCACCTGATATTTGGCATTAGGTAAAAGTTGCCTTGAGGGGACTAGACATTCAGCCACCATGGTGATGCTAGCCCCTGTGTCTCTGAAGGCCTCAACTTTCAAGCCATTGATGAGGGGCTCCTGTCTATACTTGCTCAAAGTGTGTGGGCAAGCAGTGAAATTGGCAAACCCCATGCCAGTCTCATAGACAAGAGTATCTGAGTTAGGGGTCCTGGATAGGCCAGAGTCCACCTGTCCTCCAAAAGTAAACCCACCCAAATTCTTGGGGGTGCTCCCACCACCTGGGGGACCACTGCTAACAGTGACAGGAGGTGTTGGAGCCTTACCTGGAGGTATATTCTCTTTATTGCCATTCTTGGGACAACAGCTGTCTGTTTTGGAATGCCCCACCTGTTTACAGGTATGACAATAAGGCTTTTTCTGGGTTGTAGAAGTGTCCTGGGACCCACCCCCATTCTTGGAGTTTTGGGGCCCTGGGGAAGTCTTTTCCTTACTTTTATCCCCACCCTTCTCTTGAGGCTTGGTAGTCTCTTTCTTTTGGTCACCACCCTGGTTCTTAGGCCTGATCCTGGTTCTGACCCATTTGTCTGCCCTCCTACCCAATTCTTGTGGGGAGGTCAGATCAGAGTCAACCAGGTGCTGATGTAGAAGCTGATTTTGACAATTACTTAAGATTTGCTCTCTCATGATTAAATTATACAATCCTGTATAGTCAGCAAGATTGCTGCCCACTGCTCCTGAGGGATCTGCTGTACTCTGCAGGCTCTCTCCATTGCAGTGACCCATTTATGGATATCATCCCCAGCTTTGTAGGGGGGCACAATCTTACTCAGGGTTCTGTTATCAAAAGACCTGTCTTTATCCTTGTGGATATTGCTGCCACCAGTGGGTTCTATTACCCCACTCTCTCTAGGCTGTCTTGCTCTAGCAAGTTTCTCTTGGGCCAGGGCAACCTCTAACTCTTGTCTCTGGATCCTCAATTCAGCCTCTCTCATTTTGGTCTCATGTTCCCTTCTCTGAGGGCTAGTCATCTCCCTTCTGGAGTGACCATGAGAACCTCTAGAAGCATGGGAGTTGTTAGAGTCACCTGAGTGAGTCCTTCTCCTCCTAGGCTTCTGGTTAAGTCCACCTGGGGGTCTGAATGGGTTGTTACCAGATTCAGTCCCAAATAGGCTTAAGTTAGCCTGGTTCAGTCTACTGACCAGCACTTGACTATTTCTGTCATCATCTGACTCACTTCTCCCCCTTCTGTCTCTTCTTCCTCTTCCTCTTCCTCCTCATCTACCTGAGGAGCTCCAGTGATGGGGGCTTCCTCATCTACCAGGATGATAGGGACAGGGGTGTCTACAGTGTCATCCTCTGAAGGATGGCCTCCATCAGCATTCCCAGTGGGGTCTGCCTTAGAGGGCTTTAGAGTCTCAGACTGGTCTAAGAGCTCTCTTAGGTGGTCTGTAGTAGGGGAAGGCCCTGTCTTCAGACCCCTTAAGACACAAAGCTGTCTTAGTTCCTTAAAGGAGAAAATAGCAAATTTGGATGGTGCCCTTGGGGGGTCACTCTCAACAAGGATGTTCCCAGTGGAACCCTCTGCTCCAGACATTGCTCTAGTGTGGGTGGATGTATTGCAATCTACCTACACTGGTGTTTACCTACTAAACCTATCTAGTAGTTGTAGTCAGGGTGTGCTACTCCCTTTGCTCTACAACAACTAAGTTTAGTAGAACGTAAGTATACTAGTCTTGTTTTATATGTACCTAGCAGGTACCTGTATGATCTTTCAAATGATAATCTCAAAGATTGTAATGGTAAAACAACAGCAAGCTCAGATCCCAATCCGCTGCTCACCAATGTGAGAAGTTGGCCTGGTATATAATGCTCACTAATTCTAGTGATCACTTTGTACCATGCCAAGCAACCCTTATGATGATTGGTTGTAATTCAACCTTGTAGACCAGTTATCCTAGTGGTAACGTGGACAAAGCAGTCTTAGGCTAAACTCTGAAAGGCATGTGAAGCCAGCTGTATTACCATACACAACCCCCTTGAATACCAAATGAAAGGGACACCACACAGATATATATTGAAAATATATATTGATTTATTAACTATAAAATCCCCTGGACTCTTTATGAGCACAGAAGCACAAGCGTTAAATCACAAGACAGTTTAAAATACACAAAAGTTGCACAATATGGATGAGCCCTAGGGGCCACCTAAACCATATACTAAGAAAATGGTATAAGAGATACCAATTGGAAAGGAAACAGGCCTAGGGCCTTGGGAATCGCTGGGGCTATTCGAGACTATCAATGATTAAGTTGGGAAAGGCCTGCGGGACTCGGGTGCAGTGTTTAAAGTGCACGCACTTCTCAATTTAAAGTCTACGGTGCGTAAAAAGTACAAAGTTAGTTAGTTCGTAACCTTCCGAGTGACCTAGAACGCTGAAACTTAAGACACAGGCCCTTGAGATGTGTACCAGTGTAGGAACACCGGCGGAGCTGAGCTACCTCACCCACAGGAAACGGGTGCACAGGGTCGAAGTAGCGTCGGGTTTCGTCACGCTGGTCGATGGTGCTTGGAGCTGAAGATGCTGCAGGCGGCTCGATGTGAAGAGTTCCGGTGGATCCAAGGGTGGTTATGAAGTTGTGAAGACCTGAAAGCAGAGGGGACAATGTTCAAAGTCACTAGCCAGTGACTACCGTGGAACCAGATTGGAACCAGGCGATGTCGGGTGCTAACAGGTGTTGAGGTGTAGCTTCTCTCTGCAGCCACGTGGACACCGGGGGTCGAGGACATCCAGGAGTCGGTCACAAGCTGTCGCACGCAGGCTTCTCGCTGTTGGCGGTGTCGGCAACCTGATCGGAGCAAACAGGCCTTGGCTAATGCAAGTCACGCAGGAATCGAAAGATGCTTAACACTCGGACCAGCAAGGTCAGAGCGAGTGCTCCTTTTCACAGGAGCTTGGGCAAGTCTGGAGCAACCAGACCCAATGTGTAGTTTGTTGGTTTTGTCGCCAAGATGGCCGCTGACCACGTGGCTAGTGGCCGGGATGGCGCGTCGAGTGGCACAATGCAAAAGGGCCCCACGCAGATCGTGGAGATGCTGGGGGGCTGATCTTTGGTGCTAGGACTGCTCGGTGGTGGGGGTTCTCAGTCCCCAAAGCACAACGTCGAGGATGCCTCAGATGCTGCGCAGTCAGCTTTTCAAGTGTCTTCCAAGAGGTCTGGTCCCACGTTACTCGGTGCCTCCACGGGTCCCTTTTTTGCAGGGACTGTGGATCGGGCTGTGAGAGGTCTGGGAGTCTGGCTCTTGTCGGGCTCTGGGCTCGGGCTCCGGCGGGAGGTGGCGGCAAAGCAGACATCGAGTTGCTGGTTGGTGCCTGTGTTCACAGGGTGGCCACTCCTAGGCCACAAGGGAGATTCTCTTCAGTCTTCTGAGCAGCAGAATGTCGAAGTCCAGTCTTCTTCTGTATTTCAAGTTGATTCAGGATGATCTGCCGTGCAATGGCACTGCTCCCACTCTTATTCCCAATCTGAGGGGTGGATCACCTACTAGGTTCCTCCTCTGGGAGGAACCAGGAAGGGGGGCGGTTACACCCCCTTTCCTTTGTCCAGCTCCTCGCCAGGCCTGGGTCTGGAAAGTCCCAGGACCGGTTTGGACTGGCTTATGCACGGGGACACCTTGTGTGCCCCGGGCATGTCTGATTCTATTCAGCCCTGTCCTACCCAATACACAAAACCCTGTCTGGGGTGGTGCTCGCACCTCCCAAGGCAGGAAACCCTTTGTCTAAGCCTCCCTCGCTGGAAGGACTCCCAGCAGCAGGAGGTCAGACTCGTGTCTGTGGTAGCAGCATCCATTTGGTGATGCTGAGGCTCTGGTTAACTTTAACCGGGGTTAAGGCTTCACACATGTCGTGTCCCTCTAGAAGGGTGGAATGCTATCCCCGTCGACAGAACTGTCGAGGGGATAGTATTCCAATTCGTATGACACCTTACTCGACATGTTTTGATAAAGCCAAACCAATGATAGCATTTAACCGCGAGGATTATAATGCACTTAAGAGTATATGGTATGGCAATATCCCAGAACAGCTTAGGGAGTGGTTCCCGACAGCTGCAGACAGGCTCAGCTCATGCTAGAGCACCATCTCACATATTTGCAAGCACTCTGCCTCCAGGATTGATGAGGCCTTCCATATGAGTGGCTGATAGGAACATATGTGCCCAGTTTAGGGTTAGGCACAGGCATACTGTACCTAAGTAAGAGATGGTTACACCAACTTACCCCAGCTGAGTGATCAGCCAGTTGTGTCAAATATGGAGGCCAGGCCAGGGGTGGCACAATACATGCTGCAGCCCCTGGTAGGCCTTGGATGCACCTATGCCCTGGGTACCTAGGGTACACTGTTACAGGGGCGAACAAGGTGAACCAGTTCCAATTGTGTTATGCACCTAAGGTGCATGGAGTCCATTTTTAAGGAGAGAGCAATCAACCTGGGACCCTGAATAGGAGGATCCCAGGCCAACTAAGTCAAAAACCAGCTAAACACCAGGCAAAAAGTTTGGGGGTAACCATAGTCAGATATCCACCTTCCTACAATGCCTACCCTAGTTATACTATTTTAAAGGTCAGTGTACCAACCCCCAATGTTGCAAGTGTAAGTATTCCTAATTTTGATTGTACAAAAGAATGAGGAGAGGTCATCATACCATACCAAAATGAAACCTTTTAGAATGAATATTAATGTTTGCGTTCCCGCCCATCAATTTAGTTTCCCATGTATGTTTTATTCCACCCAGCAGTAAATGTATCAATGTCGGTTACAAAGTAGTCCATTTAGCAATTCTGTTTCCTCTGTAGAGTTCAGGACGTGAAGATCCCAGGAGCATCTTGGTCAAGACTGTCCCTGGCACTCAGTCAATGCCATGACTTGTTGGTTTTCAGACTCTGGTGCACAGGCTCAAAGGTTTCAATATGGAGTGCTGTGGGTTTCAAAATGGAGTACCGGGTACATTTCAGGCTCAGAAGCGTGATTACATGAAAGAATAGAAAAGAAACAGTTTTAGAACAAAACTAAATGAATGCACAGTATACCACTTATCTCTACTCTATTCCCATGACTTTATATTTAACTATTGCGTTAGTGTTAAGCAGAACGAACAGCTTAGCAAAAGCAGCAGTGCAAGCTTCATGCATGCTGTAACACAGAGCAGCCATCTTAGTTTTAATGCACAGAAGCAAAAGATTCCCTCCAAGTGAAAGATACGTCATGTCACGTGAGTGTGACAGACGCATGCGCAGTAAGAAATCCCGCGTAGCAGTAGCCATTTATTTGCAAGCGGATTAATGTTAGTAAAAGCACATATGCAAGCTTCTTCTAGATACGCAATGTGTTGTAAAATGCAATATTAATAGGACAAACATGTTGCTTAGTGTATTAACATTATGTCGAGAGGACTGATTGCAAGCAAGTCGCGTTACGTGCGAATCCTTGCTCCATCAGGTGGACCAACCCCATTCACCCGTGTTGAGGTTGTGACATTCAGAGATGCCAATACTCCCCCGGAGTGTGACCTTATTAATACTGTAATTGCTAACAATTGTGTGTGTTTGCTAAAATGGTTTGCTGTGAGATGTAAAAAGAGCATCATCAGTTTGCAGAGATGAGCTGCACCATACATGTTTTGATAAAAACAACTGGTGCAAGATGCGTGCTGATAGCTGTGCATATTGGCAATGTCAATGTCAGCAAGGTTACCCTGCACCCACCTCTGTCAATCTGTCAATGTGTCAAATACCTGGCTCATGTCAATGTCAGCAAGGTTACCCTGCGCCCACCTCTGTAAATCTGTCAATGTGTCAAATACCTGGCTCAGACTTCGCACTTGCTGCACATCACTCATTTCATTTAGCTGTTTGGCCTTAGATTGTACCCTCAGGCATGTGTCATGGCATATCCCAAGGAGCACATTTTGTACCATTCCAAGTGTACATAATAGCATACACAAATATCTTCTCATGTGCACCTGGCAGCATGACAATGAGGCCTGCCACTTGCCTTTCCTGTACCAACACAGCCACAACCTGGGTGATTGACCATTGTTATCTTAGGGGAAGGGCATGATTTTCGTGATCAGTGGCCGTTGCATTTTACATACATGTAAGTGTGGTAGGCAATGTAGACGTAGACCTCAGCAAGGCCTACCAGTGCTAGGGGTTCACCCTTCTCTGCACACAAGTCCTCAGACCAGTAAATAGAAGTTGGCACAGAAGCTGAAATAGCAAAAACACATTTTCTTAAACCCAACGAGGTGGAACTACATTCACACAACACCCTTCGGCAGTGTATGAAGTAGCACAAGGAGTAGAAGAACCATGGGTCTTTTATACCCACACAGGAGCTCAAAAGAAGGTGGTACAAGCACTCATAGGAAGAGTTACATACAGGGCCGGATTGTCCGCACCGGGCAATCCCCCAGTGCGCCGCACAGGTGGGCACCGGTTTTGGGCCCCTGGGGCCTTTTTTGTTACAGGGCTGTTTTTGCAGCATAGATGATCATACAGAGAATCCACAGTCAACAGAGAAGGAGGGGCCATGGATTGCCGACCTCTGTTAAAACAGCCTGACAGTGATGAACTAGAGCAGGGGCATGGGCAGCTACAGACTCTTCTGAGCTTGTGCAGAGTAGCAGAGGCTAAGTATAGTCAGTTCTTGAGCAAAGCACAAGGGCAAGCGACAGTGAAGAAGGATGGAGCACATGGCGAGCACATGGTCAACAAGATGGCTGCCGAAAACAAGATGGCTTCAGCTAAATGCTAACAGCAATCTCTGCCAAATTTCTACAGACTACCCTTTTAGCATTAGCTGAAGACATTTATAATCTAGAAGAGACTAAGTATACATCATGTATATCAATTTGCATCATTTCATCAACTTCTTTGTCTAGTATATGCTGGGCATTCATTTGTTTAACATCACATCTGGAAGGTGTACAAGCAGTGATACAGATGGAGCAAAGCATTGGACCACATTGTATGCATAGGCAGCATGTCAGTAGAATTACAAGTAATATACACAGAATTGTCCATAGTTTCCAGCCCCAGGTAGTGAATAATGTCCAAAACCAGCTGGCCAAAGTCCATGTGCCAGTATCAGGGTGAATCTCAGCAGCAATTCAATGCAACTTGGAGATCGCATCAAAAATGAAGGGTCATGATCTGGAATGTACACCCAGCAGCTACTTCCGATGATACGACATGCACCACCTCGATCAGCCAGAACCACATCCAGGACAATACGATTTTGGAGCGCCACAGTCCTTTTAATCTATAGTTCCTATGTGATGTTTCCAAGTGTCATAGCTGTCTGGTTGGTCACAGCCTCTGAGACACTAGTCAAACGCCTGAGTTTACTACTGTTCAAAGCAGCACCAACAAAGAAGAACAGCCCCAAATTAAAATCAACATATTGCTGCAGTACTGTGTCAGTCTGATCCACCTCATCATTACTTATTGTTCTTTTGTATCTGTTCTTGGAAATGTCATTAAACAGTTGATAGTCCTTGTGATATCATGCAGGTACCAGAAACACAGAAAGTAACAAAAAGGACACATAGCAAATTCCAGACAATCCAACAGGTAGATGGTAGTATCCCATATTTCCGCAGATAAAACATGTGTTATGTGAAGATGTGAAACTACTGTTGTTGGTGCCAGCAATGTTCAAAACCAGAGCACATTCGCTTCTTCCCACTGGAATTTTCCCAACACTACTCACACATAAATGTGCTCGGGCTCTAGTGACAGCTATAACAAATGGTCCATTACCCTTTGCAGTTCGAGTATTTTGGTAAACATAATGTGTAGAAGCATTTCCTCCTCAGTACTCCTCCATCTCCCATTTAGTCCCTGTAGCTTGTGGATCACCCTCTTCATCAGGATAACAAGCTTTATTAAGATAGTAGTTTAATCTCCCTACACCAATATCAGTAATATTAGCCACTTGACAGGCCAATAAAAGTGCAAACCAGGCTTGACAAGAACCATTGTGAGAAAAGGGAAGAGGAATAAAAGGTGTTCCTCTCTTTTTCTGATGAGCTGGCATCATTCCACACACCCAACAGTCAGTAATGTTCGTAGCATTGTGCGTGTGGTTCAACATCTGGATGAACGTGATGATACTGACTTTTTAAAATTTGTACGTTTTATAATTGTGAGTTTTTATTAACTGTACAATAAACCTTAAACTTAAAAAAAACTGGATGAACGTGTTGTTCAGATAAGACTCTCTATGCTTCTGCTCATGATAAGGGAGTGTAAAATAGTGGTGTTCAATGGGTGCTGGAGGAGTGGCAGTCAGTATTTGTCTAGCAGGATCCACTTCCTCTACAACCCAAGCTATCTCTATCATAGTGATCACAGTGACAATAAACCCAACAATACACATTATCTTGTTGTTGCAGATCCTCGCAGCAGTTGATGTTTTCTCCTTAGGTATATTCATCTCATTGTTGAAGTAAAAAAACCATAGGAGCTCTAAAGTCCTGGGCAGCCGTTGGTTTCCTCACTGAGGGTTAAGACGGGTGTCACTACACAAAAAGATCCCCCCCTTCAGCTCAGTTTCTCACTAACCCAGGACAGTTGCTCAACCAGTCTTTTTCAACAATGAAGTTTCTTTCCGGGGCAGCAGTTGATATCGGGATGAATTGTATGGTCCAGGAAGACTTCCTCAGGATCTTCAGGTGATATGGCTTGGCCTCTCTCCATGTCCGGGATATATTGATGGTCGATTAGGGCAGCAGGTTCCCCCAGGGTAGATGGCACCTTCTTCCAGTGGGAAGAATGTACCCAGTTCCTCCTGTTAGTCACTTGGACTGCAGTTCTAAATTTTAGGAGGACCTGCTCTGGGCCTCGCCACCTAGGTTCCAAGCTGCTCAATCTCTGGAAGGACTGGATCATCACATAGTCAAGAGGACGTAGTCCGTGGCTTTCACATTCCGACATGTTAGGAAGAGCTTCTTGAACCTGTTGATGAATAGAAATCAAACTGTTAGTCAACTGTGATGGGTAGTCACTCATCAAGACACATGCTACATCATGTATGGGGCGTGGCTTGGGAATTCCCCAAATATTCATAGGTCTTCCAAATACCACCTCATACGGTGTAAGGCCAGATCGTGAATGTGGCACTGATCTAATGGACAAGATGGCCAAGGGTAGTGCGTCAGGCCATTTCAAGGATGTGGAAGCCTGAATTTTAGCTAACTTAAGCTTGAGGGTAGCATTGTATCTCTCAACTAGCCCTACTGATTGTGGAAGAAAGGCAGCATGAAACTTCTGCTTAATCCCTAATCCTTTCGGGACATACTCAACAACTTGCTCAATGAAATGGGGTCCGTTATCACTCCACAAAAGTTTGCAAACACCACATCTGGGGAAAAAATCCTTTAGAAGCACCTTTGCAGTAGTAAGAGCTGTTTTATCTTTCATAGAGTATGCCTCTATCCATTTACTGAAGGCACATACCACCTCTAGAACATATTTCAGATTATTACAGCGTTCAAGCCGGATGTAATCTATTTGCCAAACTTCAAAAGGTGCAGTTGGTGTGGCAAACCCTCCTGTGGGAGTTCAGGTCCCTTTTCCAGGATTGTACTGAAGACACATCAAGCAGGACTGCACTATCTTTTTAGCTGTGCCGGCAATTTCTGGATGCTCCCAAACTTGTGTAAGTAATTTCATTATCAAGGAGGCTCCAACATGTGCCCGCCCATGTGCCATATGAATCATGGGCTGTAAATAGGCCGTGGGCAGTCTCCACTTGGTCATGTCTTTATTTCTCCAACAGCCCTCAACATCCAATGTTCCTTCTTTAGACCATTGCTCAAGTTGTTCTGCAGAAACAGATTTTTGCATGTTTAGCGCTTTCTGCCTGGTATCATGCCAACGTCCAGCCTGTGAATTTACTAGGTACATAGATGTGGTGCTTTGCTGCATTGCAGTTTCACGGGCTGTGTGATCTGTGAAGGCATTGCCTTGTCCTATTTTATCAGTCATTTTCTTGTGAGCACTACCTCAAACAATCACTATTTTCTTTGGGTATGTCAAAGCAGTCAGAAGATTGTTTACCAATTCTCCATGCATTATTTGATCCCATGGGATGTAAGAAAGCCTCTTTCCTTCCAGAGTTACCCAAAATCGTGAGCTAGTCCAAAAGCATAGCGGCTGTCAGTATAAATGTTCACAGACAAGTCAGTACTAAGTTCACACACTCGTGTCAAAGCTAGTAGCTCAGCTGCATGAGCAGACTTCTGTGGAATACGAGCTGTCACAACTATTGTCTGAAGTGTTGTAATTGCATTTGCAGCTGATGTTGTGCCATCTGTTAATTTGTAACAGGACCCATCAACCCACAGTTCCCCATCAACATTTGAGAGGGGTGTATCTTGCAAGTCGACACAACCCTTTGTCTGTTCCCCAGTAAGGGATATACAATCATGAGGCTCTTGTGACTGCGACTGAATCACTGGATATGGCAACAGAGTAGCTGGATTCAGGGTTGAACATCTTTTTAAGGTGATATGTAAATGTACAGGAATTTATATAGCGCAAATCACCCAGCGGTTTCTAAGCGCTTGCTTAGGGAACCCGTCCTGGTATTCCCCTGTGAGATAACCCCAGCAGGGTATCCGCAAGGGGAAAGACAGGCATCCCGCCACGAGGGGCCGTTGTGGAGATTAGGCAAGCTATTGCCCAGAGTCGCAGAGTGTGAACCCGTGAATCGAGTAGGCACCGGAGCGAGAATTGTCAAGTCCATGGACATTTTAGGACTCAAGACCATGCCGAGCCGGGAATTGAACCCTGGTCCCGGGCTGACCTCTGCTTCCAGGTCTGCCTCCTCTAACCAGTGAGCCAAACTTCTCCATGAAAGGCCAGGAGTGTCAGTTTGTATCCTGTCAACCTAGCACTAGTTAAAAGCTGTGTTTTAGTTTGGTTCAAAAGGGGATCAACTGCTGTTAGACCTGGCATAATTGGTGTGAGTTTCCCTTCCATTTTTGACGGATTGCCTCCTATGTTTTGATATGTATTTTCTGGTTATATGCTTTGGGCACTGTGCCACTTCCTTTCAGTGCCACAGTGCAAGTGCTCCCTATGGTAAATTGATGTACTAATTGGTGATTCCATGATTGGGTTATTTGATTTACCCGTCAGCCCCTAGTACAGTGCACCATGTGTGTCCAGGGCTTGTAAATCAAATGCTGCTGGTGGGCTTGCAGCACTGGTTGTGCCACCCACAGAAGCAGCTTGTAAAGTGTGTCTCAGGTCTGCCATTGAAAGGCCTATGGGCAGTCTAGCACTGCCATGTCAACTTGGCCAAGTGCACCCAATTTCCAGTCTCTAAACCTTCTCTTTGCTTCATATCAGTCACCCCTATGGTAGGCCCAAGGCAGGGTGCATTGTAAGTATAAGGTAGGACATGCTCTGGTGTGTGTAGCATGTCCTAATAGTGAATTACAGCCATTTTCGTTTGTCACTATTGCAAGGCTACCTGTTCTCCATAAGCTAGAATGGGCAGTTAGATGATTACATTCTTATAATCCTAACTGACTCAGGGAACATGGTAGAAATTAGAATTCAGTATGCCTGAACTCAGAATAATAAAATATACCTTTTAGTAAAGTTGGTTTTAATATTCTGCGTTTAAAAATACCACTTTTAGAAAGTAGGTATTTTCTTGCCTCACTGTCCAGGTCTGCCTCTGCTAGGTTGTGTTTTCCTTGTCTGGGTTTGTGAGTGACAGGGCTGGGGGAAGGAGACAGGCTGGGACATCCCAGTGGTGAATAGAGAGATCTGCATCTAGATGGGAGGGAGGAATTGCACCTGGGACCCGAATAGGGCTGGGCCTTCACTCTACAATGCTGGTTCCACCTCCTGTGGTGTGTCTGATGTCTCTGCCCTGCACAGTAAAAGGAGAGAAGGAATAATGTCAACAAAGTGCTCCAGAGCTGTGCCTTCTCTCCCCTGTGCTGGCTCCACCTCCTGGGGGCAGCTGATGTCTCTGCCCTGCACAGTGAAAGGAAGGAGAGAGTCATGTAAACAAAGTGCTCAGGAACTGGTTTGGACTAGGCAGAGACCTCTCCGCCTTCAGAGAAAAAAGGATTTTGGGGTATAAATATTGCGACCCTGATCTCAAGAAATTAGATCACTTCTGGAAAAGAAACCTTCTGCCCAGGAGAAGAACCAAGGAAGCTGCAGGAGTTTGACTGCCCCTCTGCCAGTGTGCTGTTTGCTGGGTTGGCCTGCAGTGGTTGCTTCATTGCCAAGGAAAGGAGAAGGGACTTTTTAAGGACGTTCATTATCTACAGAATATTCTCAATGGGCTTGAACTGTGCTTACCTCCTGCTGAAGTCTCAGGGACAAAAGACTTCATCTCCAGCTCTCCTCTGAATTTCCTTGGTGGGAATTCGCTCTACAGACATTTGCGTGTCACTGGGAGCTGGAAGCGCGACACATCGAGAGGAAGCGTGTCGCCGCCACAGTTGAGATCATTGCATCGCCTGAGAAGCGTACCTTTGCAGCATCTCCCTGGAAGCGTGTTTTCGTCAAAGCTGTCTGGTGTCGCATCACCGGAGAAGCGTGTTGCCATCGAGAGAGTTGCCATCGCATCACCGGAGAAGCGCGTCGCAGGGCCTGCCATGGCTCAAAAGTACAGAGTCGTTGCAAGGCTGCCAGAGCACCTACACATGGTCATCACATCATTGCATCAAGGGCACCATCTTCTCGCATCGCAACCGGATCATCGCATCGCACCAAGGTACCATCTTGTGCACCGCAACCGGCCCGCTGGCCAAGAATATATGCATCACCTCCGCACCGGTAAGAATCACAATGCATCCCCTACTCTGCGCAAGCATTGAGGCCCCACGCATCATCTCCCCCGATCGTGGAACCGATGCATCTCCCCTTTTGCGAGCCTTTTGTTTACTTTGCGTTACTTATACAGATACTTTGTTGAGAACTTTGTCGCATTTATCATCAACTTGAACTAAGCAACGTTTTATCATCTTTAAGCAATCCTAAGTGTAATATTGTGGATTTTTGTCGTTTGTGGTCTTGTGTTAAGTCTATATAAAGAAAACATATTTTTATAAAACCTGTGTTGTGTTAATCTGTAGTGTTTTCACTGTATTACTGTGTATATTCACAAATGCTCAACACACTGCTTATGAGATAAGCCTGTCTGCTCATGCCAAGCTACCAAGGGGGTGAGCAGGGGTTATTAAGGAGTGTAATCCCCTTATCCTGACTTAGAAGTAAGAGTCCCTTTTTGGACAAAGGTGAATACCATTGCCAACTGAAGACCCTCAGATCTAACAACTGCATGGGGTACTAACACCAACAGTCTATGTGACAAGACTATCCCTTCACTCTGACGTATACCCATAGCTGCCGCTGTGACAGAACGGATACACCCAGCAAATCCATGAGCAACTGGATCGAGAACAGCTGAAAAATATTCACAAGGACGCTGCTTGTCACCGTGTGTCTGTACTAAAACCAAAAGAGCACAACAATCTCTTTTGTGTACATAGAGTGTAAAAGTCTTAGTGTAATCTGGAATGCCTAATACTGGTGCAAAACAAAGAGCTTGATTCAACTGGTGGAAAGCATTCTGGCATTCAGTCTTCCATGGAAGGGGCATTGGAGTGTCTTTAGTCAGAAGAGCCAACAGAGGTTTAACAACGTGTGAGAAGCTTGGTATCTATTGCCTAAAAAAAGAAGTAGACCAATAAATGCACAAACATCTTTCTGAGTGCGAGGCACAGGCATGTCTAAAATAGCTTGAATGCAGTCTGATGTAAGTGCACGTCCCTCCTTAGACAGGAGGTGACCTAAATAGGTACCCTTCGGTCTACAATACTGCAATTCTTTCTGCAAAACTTTGTGATGGTGTGATGCAATAAATGAAAGCAATGACAGTGTTCCTTTTTCACAATGTTTAGGCGTATCAGCTGCCAACAAGATTTCATCAACATATTGTATGAGACCCACCCAATCGGCACAGTTTAAGAATCAATCTGTCTTTTCAATGCTTGGCTGTAAATACTAGAACGCTCTGTATACCCTTGGGGAGCTCTACAGAATCTAAAGGATTGATTATTCAAAGTGAAGCCAAACAAATATCGGCTGTCAGGATGACTAGGGATTCAGAAGAAAGCATTTATCAAATCAATCACAGTAAATGTAGTAGCAGTTGGAAGAACCAAGGTAAGGAGTGTCATGATGTCAGAGACTACTGGGTATTGGGGCACTACAATCTTGTTAACCTCTCACAAATCAATAATAAACCTGTAGAATTTAGTATCAATGTCTTTCTTCAGAATGGGAAGGATAGGGCTATTGCAAATATTATAAGGGACTTCTTCCACAACCCCTACTTCAATCAGATAACGAACAATACGTACAAGTACCTCTTCACCTTCTCGAGAAATCTTAGATTGAGGCAATTCAGGTAATGAAACACCCTTCTTTACCCGAATATGCACTGGTGCAATAACCATTTGCCCCACATTGGTATCTGTTGTAGCCCACAGAGTACTAGGGAGTGATGCCAAAGCAATATCCTCTCTAATGAGACAGGACTTCTCAGCCACAGGATAGTTATTATTCAAAATAACATGCACACCTTCTGGGGAACAACGTATTATAGCCCTAAACTATTTGAGCATATCAAGACCCACAATATTGTCTGGTGTGTTAGGGGAAAGCAAAAATAGACATGGAGCAGTAAATGTATCAACATGAAATGCAAGTGGTTGTGACAGTGGGCTAAGGGAAGGTGTCCCATCAAAACCTATTGATGAAATTGTTAAGCCAGACTGGGGAGCCCTTGGAACCAATATGTTTAGACAAGGCACTACGAGTAGCTCCTGTATCAACCAGAAACCGATCAGTAGAACCCAAAACATGTGCTCGAACATAGGGACCCTCCTGATCTACTGGGACTTCAACTGATTCCTTACCCCTTCCTAGGCATTGCTATGCATAGGCAGAGTCCTTCAAATCCAAATTCATATAATCAGATATTGGTTACGCCTATCAAAAGTTTAGAAGAATTCAGAGTATGCACAACAGTCTCAAACCTAGTACGATTATCAATGCCTCCCCTATGTCCTGGATTCCCCAGATGGCTTCTCATTTGTCCCTGACCACGCTGATACTGCTGAGTACGCAAACAAGGACATTTAAAAGCCCAATGTCCAGTCTCCCTGCAGTAAGCGCACTGATCAGAAGACAAAGTAGCTAAGGAAAAAGAGGGTGTGCCTGGGTGATACATTGCACGTCCGCCTCTACCACCACTTCCATAAGATGGGCCATAAACCTGAGGAATCATAACCTTTGTTTTCAGCTCCATATTTTTTATCCTCATTGCCCTTAGCTTCCAATTTCTGATGTTCATAATACTGAGCCATAGTCAAAAGAGAGACTGGGGAAGACGTGGTCCATGAACTTTCGCTGGCTTTTAGGCAACTTGCTATTCCTGGCAACATGTTTGCGACAAATTTATTTACAAACAGATGCCTGCCCATGTCATCTGTCAATTATTGGCCACCAAAGTCATGGAATGCCTTCTCAAAATGTGTAAAGAAGTCAGAGACAGATTCATCTGCCTTTTGCTTGCAGGATGCTAACACAAACCCATCTATCATTTTAGGAGGAATAAGAGTTTTCAATTTAACTATTATAGCCTTTGGAATGTCTAAAATTTCTTGATGCATATTCTGTGCTGGTTCTCTTTCCGCATCTATCCTCTCTAGTACCTTCCATACATCCCCAAAAGTTGCATGATCTTCGACTTTATGGATAGACCTCCACATATCAGGGGTAGAGTAAGCCTAAAAAACATATCAATAGCAGATAAGTCATAGTACAAGAACTAATTGCCCCTTCAACTTCTTCATAAAAAGTGGCTGGATTCTTCTGCGGATCAGGCAAAACATCTTTAAGAGCCATGATACCTGCTCTACTCCAAGCAGTATAGACCCAATTATAAATAAAATAACTCTTCGCATCAGTGGAATCTTTATCATCGTCGGTTCCTGCACACTTAGAAGGGACATATAAAGGTGCTGCTTTCCGCATGGTTTTCACATGAACCTCAATATTCTTATCTGTCCCTGGAGTGTCATCCCGCGGCACGGTGGTCTGAATTGTTAGTTCAGCTGCAGCAGCTGCCTTTTTCTCCTCTCGCAAACTGAGTGCATCAGCTCGTGGTTTAACCACATGTCTAATTAAGTCAGCCACCTGGGAAGGGAGAAAAAGACTGTCACACAATTGTTTATAATCTTTTGCTATATCAACAGGCTCTAACTCTGTGGAATGCTTCCTAAACCATGCAATTACTTCTGTGGCAAACATTTCTACAAATTATAACTGCTCTCTATCCTGCCATTGTTGTACATTTGCTACAAGATCTGAAGCAGAAATGTTATCACAGGCTGCTTCACGAGCAGCAGATCTAAGAGTGGCTGCACGGTCAGAGGTCAGAAAAGAGACAGTCTCTCGCTGAGCATCCAATCCTAACTTATCCTGATCCGAAGGAGAAATATCTTCATCAGAATCAAGGGTAGGGAGAGGGGGAAAAAGAATCTGGAGGCGGGGAGCGATCCAACAAAATTGAATCCTCCTGAGGTTTGTTAAGGAGAGGGTAGAGGGGGCGCAGGACAGGGTATTGGCCATTTACCTGTAAACAACGCTCCCTAACCTCTCTCTCTTTTATCTCCTTTATTCCTTTATTTTTTTGTTCCAGCACTTTTGCATGGATATTTTTGCATTGTTCTTTGTCTATCAAAGCTTGCTCTCTTCTCAATCGCTCACGCACTTCTTTCTCCCACATTCATACACAGTCAAACATATCGTGTCTACTTTTGAGCTTACACATACATTGTTCCACCTACTGAATCTTTTTAAGATACAATGACCCATTTATAGGCCATCGCAACTCAGGATCCTTACTAGTATATTTATTCAATAACGTGCTGTACATTATAGAAGAAATACGATTTTTAATATACATGTCCCTATTTGGTGTCCCCTCGGGGGGAGCCAGCTGATTCCGCTCAAGATTTACATTGGCACCTCCAAAGAAGCAACACATTCTACAAAGTGTGTTTGAAACAGGCATGCCAAAAATATTGTAGCACATACAATATTATACAGCAGTGGCACTTAACACAATATGTGCCATTACGAATTATTCAAAAGATGGAGAAAAGTCTCCTCATTCCCTGCCTATACAAATTGCAATTTATATATATCCAAATAAGTTCCAAGATATTGGCCAATTTCATACAAGAAGTGTTGCATCAAACAACCTTACAAAGCAAGAGTCTCCAGACTCCAAGTGGCAAGTTCTGAATCAACTAAATAGTGTCTGCACGGTAAACACCAGAAGGGATCTTAGTTGAGGACCCACACCCCCTGGAGGGTCAGTTCGGGAAGAGTAGAAAAACCCTGTGGCTGCCAAGATACGGGCCTCCTCAGGCAGCGATCGCATGCAGGGAGATTCCAATCCTCTGTCAGGCATCTGAGTCGCCGATGAGCCTCAATGGTTGGGCACCAATTTGTAGACCTCAGCAAGGCCTACCAGTCCTACGGGTTCAACCTTCTCTGCACAGAAGTCCTCAGACTAGTAAATAGAAGTTGGCACGGAAGCTGAAATAGCAAAAAGATATTTTATTAAACCTAGTGAGGTGGAACGACATTCACACAACACCCTTCGGCACAAGGAGTAGAAGAAGGAGTATCACAGGGAGTAGAAGAACCATGGGTCTTTTATATCCTCAAAGGGGCTCAAAAGAAGGTGGTACAAGCAGACATAGGAAGAGTTACATACATAGATGGCCATACAGAGAATGCAGAGTCAACAGAGAAGGAGGAGCCATGGATTGCTGACCTCAGTTAAAACAGCCTGACAGTGATGAACTAGAGCAGGTGCATCGGCAGCTACAGACTCTTCAGAGCATGAGCAGAGAAGCAGAGGCAAAGTGTAGCCAGTTCTTGAGCAAAGCACAAGGGCAGGCGACAGTGAAGAAGGAAAGAGCACATGGCGAGCACATGGTTACCAAGATGGCTGCCGGAAATAAGATGGCTTCAGATAAATGCTAACAGCGATCTCTACCAAGTTTATACAGCAGCACATTCCACTTGTGCTGCTAAAAGTGAATGATGCATGTAAATGTGGTTAAGTGCGACAGATAAGCTTTCTCTGATTCATGTATCCTTCCTCTCCAACATCCAACATGACCCCAGAAGAGGTATTCAGGGTCAGGCTTGAAAGATATTGCCACATCCGCAAGGCGGGAAAGGCCTATAGGCAAAAGGGAAAGACCTATCAGAGAGCCAGGTAAACAGGGAGCTGATTTTCGCCATCGCGGGAACGTGACATCCCGAAGAAGGAAAGAACCAGCAGGAAACGGAAATGGTGGCATTCCTGGGCCTGCTGCATGACCTTCCTATGCCTCAGTAGCCGGATCCTCCTCTGTCCCACTACCCAGACCTTCCTCTGCCCCACTATCTGGACCCTTTCTGTCCCACCAGTAGGGGCAGCACAGCTAGGTGGTACTCCCTTGCAACAAGTCATGGATAAGGTGCAGCAATTGCAGAAGGGCCAGCAGGACATGAACTTAAAGTTGGCTGGAGTTACTTTGCAGCTAGCAACACTGTTGCAGATGCTGAAGACTTTGCAGCAGCCTGTGGACCACATTGAGCAGAGGAAGGCCTTCCCTCAGAGTTCCATGCCCGCCCCAGTTATTTTTTAATGTTATATTATAGACTTATAGCTTATGTTAGGATAGTTATTAGCATAGTGGTAGGTCAGTTTAGGTATTGTATTTTAATGCAGCTTTACTAATGATCTGTGTATTAGGCGAGGATAAGGATGGATATATTGATAAGTGAGTGGGGGATTGATGTTTAGTTTGTTTTTATAGGGGAAAAAGGTTTAAAAAAAATACATATTTGTTTAACTTCTCACGTTTAGATAGTTTGTGTATAGCTGTAGTAGATATTAGTCAAATCAAATTCAAATTTCAAAGCTTCATTCGACAGCAAGTCATAAAAGCAATTTACATCCTATCACTACACAATAAATACTAATCCTGCAATTCATGTAAATCATATATATTTAAAACAGACATTAAACACTTTATGCTGTCACTTCGAGTATACAATATAAAATATTCCATCAAGAATTTGTTATAAAAACTGGTCATATATAAAAAAAAAACATGGTGACAATATTTCATTGGGCTGCATCAAATAATTGTAAAGTGCGGGTGCGGATAGTCCAGGCCCATCCTAAAAATCTAGCAACAGCGATTGCAAAGTAAGGTGTACAATCTGTTTCCAGTATTCTAAGCGCCTCTATGTGCCTGCATGTTCCTAGGTTAAGACACACTGGTTTTATCAATTTACGGCGTGGGCAGTCATAAAGAGGGCAAACAAACAGTAAATGGGAAACATTCTCTGTTAGATCTTTGCAATAGTGACATTTCTCATCCCGGTTCGCAGACCAGTTTTGTGTAAATGCGTTTAAGGGAAGAGTTCCCAATCTAAATTGGAAGTACAGTTTTCTATCGAGCGGCTTTTCGATAATATCCCAGTAGGGTTCACAGAATGGTACTGTTTTGATCTCAAGAAAACGTCAGGTTAATTTGAAGTTTAATCCAATACGAAAAGCAGATGACCGAACCATGTCCCAATACATTTTCTTCAAAATAGTCTTTGATGGAAAACATGATGCATTGGTATTAGCCCATAGGTGGTCTAGATCCAGCTTGGGTAATAAGCCCCGTATTTCTTTAAGCCACAAGATGGTATGAAAGCGGTCAGCATTGATAATATCAGCTAGTGCGGCAGCATAATGAGCTAGTTCCGGGGTTGTCATTATCCGTCTCCAATATAACAGAGGGCGTAGGCGAGCTAGGTCCTCTATACTTTTCCTGCCAAGATCAAGCAACAAAGGAACAGTAGGAGTACTTTATGGTGCCCCAACTAGGCGCCGCAAGAACCTATTCTCTGCCAATGACAAGTCCTTCAAATTAGAGAATCCCCATAACTCAGATCCATACAGTGAGGCACTTATCACCTTCATGTTATAAATTTCCAAAGCAGGGGTGATTGGTTTAGTCAGTGAGGCTCTATGTTTAAGCGCTACCACACCTGCTAACTGATGGAGTTTTAAGACTGCCATATCAATATGACTATTCCATCTCATATTACCCTGAAGGGATATTCCTAGATATGTAAAAGCCTCTACCTGCTCTAAAGGGGTACCATTAAAAGTAATTGAACCTTTGAATGTCTTCCGTTGATTGATACACATAAACTTGGTCTTAGAAGTATTCAACTCTAGACCGCGGTTCTGACAAAACTCACCAAAAGCATTAACTGCCTTCTGAAGCCCACTAGGAGTTTGTGATACTATCAGCGTATCGTCCGCAAACATGAGGACTGGCACACGAGCCCCTGCTAGCACTGGTGCATCGGTGGGGAACCGTCTTAAGTGGTCCACAATACCATTAATGTATATGGAAAACAATGTTGGGGCCAAGACACACCCCTGTCTAACCCCACGTTCCACAGGGAAAGGATCAGTCACTTCACCCTGTGCCCCCACCTGATTCTAGCATAGTTATTTTCATGCAAGCGGACAAGCAGTGTTTGGAGTTCTGGACTTATACCAGCTTCAGCAAGTACACTCCATAATTTTGGCAGTGGAACTAAATCAAAAGCTGATTTTAAATCAACAAATACCGCATAAAGCGGGCCATTGATCAAGGTCACATTCCTCCAATAGAGGGCTATACAGTAGAAAACCTGGTCAATTGAGCTTGTCAGGGGGCGAAAACCAGCTTCATATGGGAACAAAATATCTTTTTCAACTATCCAAGACTGAAGCTTGTTCTGCACTAATCGACCCATCAGTTTTTGTGCTGAATCTATAAGGCTGATGGGTCTATAGTTACTGGGTAGCGATTTGTCACCCTTTTTAAAAACTGGAATTATTTCCGCACCCTTCCAAGAAGTGGGAATAGGTGCACCCTGGGCCACAGAATTGGCTAGCCATGAAAAGTACTGGCACCATGATTCCCGATCACTTAAAAACACATCGGCAGGAATGCCATCCATGCCTGGCACTCTTCCCCCTGTCACACAGTCTAATGCAATGCTAACATCTTTTATAGTAAATACTTGGCAGCTGTAGAAACCGTGGGGGGAAGGGAATAACAATCTACAGCTAGGTTACAGGCATACTGAGGCTTGAAAAAATCTATCCACTGGTTTTTAGCAACAGTATTTTGTGGGGATTCTGCTGACCCTCCTCTGTCCCACTTAACAATTGCCCAAAATTGCTTGTGATCTTTAGCGGCACAAGCAGATTTCAAGTCGCGCCAGTGATCTTCGTCCCACTGTTTCTTAGCTTTTTTTGGGGCATTTCTATATATATCCCTGGCCTTCCTCACTCCTATAATATTCCTAGACCTAAGCTCGGTACTAAGATTCTGGCGGGCTATTCTACAGGATTGGTCATACCACCCTAGCTTAGGTAACATTTTCATAGCCTTGCTTTGTGATATTGTTTTCAAAAAGAACCCCTGAAGCCTAGTAAAAAAATTAGTGTAAGACTCTGCCATAATTTTAGAGAAATTTGGTTTATTAGTATGTAGTTTCAGACTGTTTAATTCCTCGGCCACCACTCTCTTAAGATCCTCAATCTTCTCAGGGTCTTCTACCAATCTACCCCATTTTACATGGCGCTGATTGTTTGAGGAAACTATATCTAAGGTCACCTTACCACCCCCAAGACTTGTTTCTCTCATCCCTAAATTAATTTGGAAGTCCATGTAGAGCGGATTGTGATCACTTTCAATTCTACTTTTTACAATCATATCTTGCAGCCTATGCCAGTTCCTAATATCCACCAGGAAGTAGTCTATTTGGCTAGTTGACCTTCTATTATCAAATGTATTATTCCCTTGACGGTCTGATGGGGTGCGTCCATTTGCTGCTCTAAGTCCCCTTGCTAGGGATAAACTCTTAATTTGGATGGCCACAGCAGACCATCTCTTGACCATAGCCAATTCAAGCGGAGGAACTCCCCATTTGCTATCCTCCTCTAAGGCCAAAAACTGGTTCTCTTGTCCTAGAGGTTCAAAAGTGGTGTTAATATCACCCCCTACTATAATAGATAGCTGAGTTGGCAGCAACTCAAACTCCTGGTCAAGGACAGATATTACTTCAGATGTGTTTCCCCCCCCCCCCACCCCCCCCCTGGCATAGATGTTGAAAATAGCCACCCCTTGGCCATTTGCCCACATGATGTTGACTGGCAATATATCACATGAAGGAAGGGTCCTTTGTTGGATTTTACAATGTAACGATTGGCGTCCCCATATTGTCAAGCCTCCTGATGGGTGCCCTTTAGGATTTTTTTTAGCTGGGATATAAAAATTAAGAAACCCAACCCGATAGACTGGGCTCAATGACCATGTTTCCTGAAACAAAATAATATCATGTTGGTCGATAAAGTCGCACCATTCTGGGGAAATCAGTTTATTAGCTATTCCGGCGAGATTCCAAGAAAGGAAAGTCAGCCTTGTCTTATCTGTAGTTAGACATACCTGCCCTGGAGGTGTCAGCCTGTCTAATCTTGCAGATACCAAATCAGCTTCAGGATCTAGATTAATAGTGGGGTGGTCTAATGGTTCGAGAGAAAAGGCTACAAGTCCAAGCCCAATATTTCTCTCCGAGTTGCTCACCGTCAGCGTACAGGGGCTTCCCTTTCTAGCCCTTTTTCATTTGAGTTAGGTAGTCCCCTCCTTCTTACTAGGGGCGCAGAAACCACACTACCCTTGTCAGCGGAAATACAAAAGCCGTCAAGCGCTATTGAGCCATTACATTCAGTGCTTTCATCCCAACAAGTCAATCACAATCATTTAGATTGGATAATGCTGAGAACCTATTTTCAAGACTCAAACCCCAGTCACAAATTTGGCCACCCCTAACCCTTCCCTTTGACACCAAATTCCACTTAGTCCTCAGTATACTTGAATTCAAAACATTTCCTCTTTTAGGATAAAAGAAATCAAGAGTTAGTGGGATTATGTCTGCAGTTCTACGTTGAGGTGGATATAAATTTGGCAGGATGTTGGGGAGTACTTCAGGCCCTGAGAAATGCAACACTACACAGTCACCCCCAAATCTTTTGGGGCTGTTCCCTATCCAATCAACTCTTCTTGCCGTGACTATTTCCCCCGCTAGCTGCTGCTTACCCCATGGGGATATTGCCATATTATTGGATAGCCAATGTAATGCTTTACTTAGCAAGGACGGTGTAGATTCCATCTGGCCTGGCTTCAGAGGTGGTACATTAGCCAAGACCAAAACAAGGGGGGAGGACTCTACGATGAGCTCTACTTGGCCTTTCTCTGGACATGATGTGGTTTGTCCCGCTAGCCTTGCTGAGGAACCCTCCTCAGATAGTATTTGGTCCCCTACCTCTTGATAATGAATAGGGAGAGGGTTAGGTGCTGTTATCTCACCACCCCCCACCATAGGCCCCACAGGTGTTCTTTTTGACTCAATTCTACATGCCACTTGATTTGGTATTTCTCCCACCTCCTCTATAGTTTTCTTTAAAAGCCCCCCTAGTCTATGGACCTCTTCTGTTAGTTGATCAATCTTTGCTACCAATGGTTTGATAATGCCCTTCAATTTTTAGTCGAACATGCTTACTAGTTTCTTGATCTGGGCATCATCCAAGAATATACTCCCCCCCCCCAATTCTCCCCCCTTACTACGTCTGTATCACATTTTTTGGGCAGAGAGGCTGGTCTTTTTCTGCTCGAACGTAGCCCACCCCGTTTAGGTTGGCCCTTGTTACTCCCTCTGGTGATTCTAGGTGCGGGCACGGGCACTGGGGGCGGGGATTTTTCCTCTAGTGAATCTAGGTCATCCTCAACTACCTTTTCAGTCACGGCAGTTGCCGATATATTCTGTACAAGAATGACATTAGTGTCATTGTTGATCTGGTCAGACACAGAAACATCATTACTAGTATCCAGCTCCAATAAATCTCCTTGGATAGGTTCAGCCAAGGTGGAGATAGTGGACTGGCTTAGGCCCAATGAAGACCTTCTCTCACTATTGATTTTTGCAACAACCTGTACTAGGTAATTATCCATGGTGTTATTAGGTACAGTGGGAGTCTTTTGTTTAGACATAACAGCCTATAATAGTATGTTAGGCCACTAGCAACTTAATAGTTTAGTACCCAAAAATACAATAGAGTCCCGAACTAAATATAAGCTCAATTTATCCACAATGCTGCAACAGTTTTCAAAGTCTGACAGAGTAGAAAGTAGAGCGACTCACGATGACTTTCGGCAGAATTCTTGGCAGAGTCCAGTGGCGTCCTGCCTCGGACTGTCTAAGACTGTCCGCCCTTTGTCCGTGCTTCGTCCCGTGCTCTGTCCCGAGCGCGTCCCGCGAGCGCGTTGGGGTTGTTCCTATTAAAGAGGAAGTACTGGAGGGGGCGGGAAGAGGACCATCTGAGGCCGATCAGCGCCACTGGGCAGGCTGGTCCCCGCAGTCCCGCCTCTTTCCGTGCGTGGGTGGTGCATGCATGGTCAGCCAAATCCTCTGAGTCCCCATCAGGACGTGAGCGACAAAGTTCCTGTGGCAGCGAGCGGCTCCCGCGAAGCGGGGGGTGCGAGAAGTGGCGAAGAGGCCAGAAAACAAATCAGGAAGCAAGGTCCGTGTCGCCAGCAGAAACCTTCCAACAAGCAGCAAAGGCACCCACTGGATACGCTCACAGGTAGATCTTTTGAGCTGGAGGGGGCGGGAAGAGGACCAGCTGCGGCCGGTCAGCGCCGCTGGGCAGGCTGGTCCTCGCAGTCCCGCCTCTTTCCGTGCGTGGGTGGTGCAGGCAGTGTCAGCCAAATCCTCGGAGTCCCCGTCAGGACGTGAGCGACAAAGTTCCTGTGGCAGCGAGCGGCTCCCGCGAAGCGGGGGCCGCGAGAAGAGGTGAAGTGGCCAGAAAACAAATCAGGAAGCAAGGTCCGTGTCGCCAGCAGAAACCTTCCAACAAGCAGCAAAGGCACCCACCGGGTACGCTCACAGCTAGATCTTTTGAGCTGGAGGGGGCGTGAAGAGGACCAGCTGCGGACGATCAGCGCCGCTGGGCAGGCTAGTCCTCGCAGTCCCGCCTCTTTCCGTGCGTGGGTGGTGCAGGTAGTGTCAGCCAAATCCTCTGAGTCCCCGTCAGGACGTGAGCGACAAAGTTCCTGTGGCAGCGAGCGGCTCCCGCGAAGCGGGGGCCGCGAGAAGTGGCAAAGTAGCCAGAATACAAATCAGGTAGCAAGGTCCGTGTCACCAGCAGCAACCTTCCAACAAGCAGCGAATGTACAATTGTTTTATAAAGGGGGTGGGGTTAATGTTTAACGTGTTTGTTGCTATATATTTGTAGAGGAGGATAAGTTTTAAGTTAGGATAGTGTAGGTCAGCTAGATTAGAATAGTTTAGGCATGGTTTATATAGATAAGATTAGTGTAGTTAATAGTTTTTAGTATTTTACATATACAGTATTTTAAATAAACCCTGTTTTTCACTTTCACAACTGCTTACTTATTTAATGCTAGTCAGTTGTGACATCCATTTAGGTTGAGTTAAGCAGATGCTTTGGGAATTGCTGCCAGTGTTTGTATATGTGTACTAGTAGGTGGAGCACCAAAGGAGTCAACATTAAAAGTTTGCTATGGAAGAACATAAGAGATATTCAAACGTCAATGTCACTGTAAGTGAATGGACACTCAGCCCAAAGCAGGTATTAATTTAAAGTTGCGCTGTGCGTGTGCTTGATGTAATATATTTTGTATGGGTGAATGAAGTAAAACCATTGTGATTAATCTAGGACGTGTTTGGTGCCGCACTGATGCTAGTCACGTACACACTCTCCCTAGCACCAAATTGTAGTAGCATCACTGTTGCTTCCTCACTAGTATGCAAGGTTGTATAAGCCACCTGTCCAGAACCAACATTTAGTCTTAACATTGACGGATCAACTATTATTTCCCTTCATGCGTTGACCTTGGATTACGACTTTATAATTTTTCAGTAGTTAGGGATCACATGTACTATTTTGCGTTGCTGTGCATATTTATCCCAGGAACTCAGATCCACATCATACTTTAAATGTCGGATAGTGCCTTTATAATCAGCACATCTACCATGGACTACTTACCCCACTCATGACCAGAAATCAAACATGCTGATAATGGTTACTAGATTTATTTACATGTCAACCTAGGAGCAAGGAGTGACTGGCAGTCCTTGTGGCAAATTCCCTTCCATAGTTAGTGAGCCAGTGGATGTCCAGACAGTGTCCATAGGGGATACATGTCATGGGGCATGTTAAGGAGAGGAATATTCCAGTGAGGATGACGATCCAATTGACATAATGAAAGAAAGTCCACACAGAAAGTCCACACACAGATAAGATCAACAGGTGGGTTAGCAAATGGAGAACAATACCTTTGAGAGGTGCACTTTCTTGGGAATTCGCACAGGTCATTGGAGAAACTGACCATGTGGCACAGAGGTTTGCTACCAGGCAGTTTTACTTTGCAAAGAACTGAAGTCCACATCTTTCTTCTCTGATGTCTGAGGTGCCTCACGTGAGGCTGGTGTTGAAGGTCCCAGGGATGACATAGTCACACACACATCAGGGGAAGAAAGATGTGGATCATCATAGTCTTGGGCTAGGGGTGGCCTGACAGGTGATGTTTGGTGTGTGAGAGACAGATCATGTGGAAACCTTGCAATGCTGTTGAACCTTCTTGTGACTGGAGAGGGTGTTTGGATGGAGTCAAGGATTTCCTGGAGTGTGTTTTGATTAAGGCCGGGCAGAGCTGGCGTAGTGCCTCTACTCAGAGTTCCACAAAGTTTTAAATTTAATAAAAACATTAAAAAAGAAATCACTTACCTGCGTGGCTGCCTCCTCCTCTGACTGGCCGCTCTCCTTACTGTTCCTCGTCATCCTTCTTCTATAAAAAAAACTCCAACGTTGTACGTCTTGCACGTACATTTCTCTGGAATGGAAAAGATTTATGTTAATGGCGATCCTTGTCAGTTACTCAAAAGAGTCAAAAGATTGACAATCATGGCCTCATATACAAGTTATACTCGAAAAGGTTGATTTGTTGGGTAGTCAAACACTATTTTAATTTGGTTCTATTTTCACTGTGGTGCTTAGAAATGGTGGGAAGATTTACCCCGTTCCCCTTAAACTGATCAGAAGATCAGAAGACCAACATTCAAGCCTCAAGCACACACTATCCAATATATGAACGTACAAAAATCATATATGTATATTCAAGAATTAATATTTGTCAATTTGATGTTTTTTTTTATTTTCAGCCTACTGGCCTCTTCTTTGTTTTTAGCCAACCAACAGTGTTTCGTTGTACACAAGCGTATCCCACATACTCCTCAGGATTCTTAAATCCAAAGTGTGTGTTCTGGATTTCTCATGTATTTCCGGTTCTACTTCTGACCCGGATAAAATAAATTGAAATAATTCTTGACAAATCCAAGAACTTCGGATTATGTTTGTGTATCAATCCAATTTGGCGGTTCTCTACCAAGAGGATTTCTCCAGTAAAAATAATTCTCCCTAAGCAATGGGGATTACTATTAGTATTGCAATGCCCTCGAACGAGTACGCTCTATCATCAGTGTTGTTAATTCTTGTATGTACATATACGATAATTGTGCTTTCATATATTTTGACAGCATGTGCTTGAGGCTTGAATGCTCATTTACAAGTTTATGGCATAGATCAGCATTACAAACATCCTGCCATGCAGCCCTACATCAAACAGAAAAGGGCATGGCTGCCCCATATCTATAACATAAAGTGCATACCTGTCCTCTTCCACGAGCCATGTGCACAAATGACTGCCATGCACCATTGCAGACAGCCTTGCACCATGCTGCCAGAGTACATGCATTGTTGGGAAGGTTGTTTTTGTGCAGGTAAGGGCAAAATCCTAACCAAAAACAGGAGATGGCGGCTATTTCTTCTTTCTGTTGGTACTGTTGAATGCATCTTACATAGGAAGACGGATATTTGTGGTGAAATGATGTGATAGCTCCCTATTGTTTCTCTCCTACACCTCCCCTGTGGAGGCATCAGATATTTATGGATTTCCAGGTTTACAGCTTTAAATAAATCTGGGAATGTCTTACATGCCAGGACTGTTACCTGGAAATGTCCACACTGAGCCCCATGGCAGCCTCCCCATCATGGTGTGGGGCGATTGGCAACTTGAACTGCTTAGGCTCTCTTCATGGCTACACGGCTATAAAGAGCCATGCACAGTGACTTCATGTGGCCTTGCAGTTATGTGTAAGGCCGTGTGTGGCACCTACATCTTTATAAGTGAAGCTCCAGTGGTGCACTGGGCTTTCGAATATGACTTCCAAGTATTTTGATACCACTAGTATGACAGTGCACAATTCCCAGGGAGCCAGCATTCCCTGTGACAATTACTCTGACCTTTGCTCCTG
Source organism: Lissotriton vulgaris (assembly GCF_964263255.1). NCBI lineage: Eukaryota > Metazoa > Chordata > Amphibia > Caudata > Salamandridae > Lissotriton > Lissotriton vulgaris. The sequence goes on along the minus strand of NC_141691.1, from coordinate 1,509,675,576 downwards.
TGGAAGTGATGTGGCTTGGGCAATTAATTAGTTATGTACCTACAGTCTGCCTTTCTCACAGTACACCACAGCACTGTGGCTTGGTGTGGTGTTTTACATGCACATAGTCCATTCATGTGGTCCGGGGGTCTCTACTTCATACATGTCCCCCACACAGCTTCAAACATTGATACACTGCAGGATTGTGTGAGGCCATTGTTTTTGGATGTTTTTCTGAGTGGTAGATACTAATGTGATTTAAGTGCACACACACGGGACTCCATATTAGTGGGCAGTGGGCACAGTGTAGCAACTCTGAGGGGATGGGCCCAGTGAATGGATGCTCACCACATTTCATCATTGGGAGAGTAGTTGATCTTCAGAGTATCACACATTGTTTGACTCAAGACCCTTCACTTGGACATGTACAGGTATCCTCTGTCACTTCCTATTTGGGACCAGGGACACAACTTACTGACACACACTGATGTAACCCAATTACTACATGGAGTCTCATATGCCTACAACACCAACAATATGCATGCCCATGTCAAATGGACTGAAATGGCAGCCTGTATTTGCGGGCGTCAACCTGAACCCCACATGGGAGTAGTGCTCAGGGCTCTCAAATCCAAGGCGTGTGTTCTGGATTTCATCTGTATTTCCGGTTCTACTGCCGACCCGGACAAAATACATTGAAATAATTCTTGATAAATCCAAGCACTTCGGATTATGTTTGTGCATCGTTCCAATTTGACGGTCTTGACCAAGGCGATTTCTCCAGTAAAAATAATTCTTCCCAAGCAATAGGGATTAGTATTGCAACACCCTTGAATGAGTACGCTCCATCATCACTGTTGCCAATTCTTGTATATACATATACAATTACTGTGCTTTCATATATTTGAACAGCATGTGTTTGAGGCTTGAATGCTCATTTACAAGTTTATGGCATAGGTCAACATCACAAACATCCTGCCATGCAGCCCTACATCAAACAGAAAAGGGCATGACTGCCCCATATCTATGACATGCAGCAAGCCCTGTTTGCCACCCAATTGGGGCCATTCATCTCAGCTTCCTACCATTCCGTACTTAAGGTATTTGTGGTGGAAAACTATTTCTTCCTATACCTCGACTGATTGATGTTTCACATCCTCTGATATGAAGCCACTTTGTAAATATCTTAAACTTTCACGCAGGTATCTGCTTGAAAGGGGCATGCAATGGGTGTTTCTGTGGGTGTTCTACAGAAACACTCATTACTTTTTGAAGTTGCCTCAGATATTCAAGGATCTGTACACCCGAGGCAGCGCCAAAACTAACACCACTGAAAACCAGGCATTAGAGTGTCCCAAGGAGGAGAAATGACTTTTATTTCTCCTTGTTTTTTTGCTCTATCTATGTGTGCTGCATCTTGCAGCACACATAGGGTAACATGTACAATGGGAATGCACTACTGGAACATCACTTTTACTGATCTTCCGGTGGTGCAATGTCCTGCTCCATATTTAGAAAGTGGCAATGCGCCATGTTTTGTGAGTTAAAGATGGTTTGTAAATATAGTACTCTTTCTCACAGGTATCTGCGTAAAAGGGGCATGCAATGGATGTTGCTGTGGGTGTTCCACAGCAACACTCATTGCTTCTTGCTGCTACCCTAGATTTACAAGGATCTATAAATCTGATGTAGTGCAATACACTAACGCCATGCAAAAGCAGGTGTTAGATTGGTGCAAGAAGGAGAAATACTTTATTTCCACTCGTTTTCGCTTTTTCTATGTGCACTGCATTCTGCATTAATGATTTTTTTGTGCATATAGGTCTCCCTTCATGCACAAAAACAATCATTAAATATTATTAATAAGAATAGGGCACACATAGAGGTAGCAAATCAACATTATTGATTGTTTGGGTGGAGGAAGGAACACCTTCCTGAGCATAAACAATCATCCCTGCAACTCAGGCACCCTTGCACTATGGCGCAAGGGTGTCTGTGTTGGCTCTCGGCAGCTATTTTTGGCACTAGAGCTGGGGTAAACAGAGGGGTGTGCCACATTGTTCTAAATACGTTGCAACCCTGAGTTTTGAAAATAGCCCGGTGCTGAAAAATTTGCTGCAGTGCTGCGCTGCCCCATTGTCTTGTACATGTGTACCATAGAAGGAGAAAATCTGCTTTAATGATTGTTTATGCGCAGGAAGGTCATCCCTGCAACGCAGACATCCTTGCACCATGGTGCAAGGGTGTCTGCAATAGTGCTAGGCAGCTTTTTTAGCGCCTGTGCAAGGCAAAATACAGAGGTGCAGCGTATTCTTGGAAAGACAACGCTTCCCTGCATTTTTTTAAGGCTGCTGCACAGCACTGCTAAATAGCTTGCAGCGCTGTGCTTCGTAATTTCTTTGTGAATATGCCCATGTGGAAAAAACGACATGAATATGCCCTAGATATTGCTAGTGAAGAAAAGTTTGGAGGTGTGATTTGGCCCAAATGTCAAAACAAATGGTTCAGCACAAGGTAAAATCATGCTGGGTCATATTTATAAGGCCATTATGCATCACTTTTTTTGATGCACCGGTGGTGCAGTGTGCCTAAACATATTTACAAGTCCAAGTAAAGTCACCCTGCGTGACTTTTCATGGCTTTGCGAATATGAGCTCCTTTCATGCATTACTCTCCGAGAAAGGGGTGTACAATGGATGTTGCTGTGGGTGTTCCCACGCAACATCTATGGAACCTGACACTTTCTCATATTTACAAGGTTTTGTAAAACTGGGAATGCATCACAATCCTATGCATTCCAAGGGTGGCTTATGAGTGGCACAAGGAGGAGAAATACTTTTATTTCTCCTTGTTTTTTCCTCTTTCTATGCATCTTGCAGGCTGCATTCTGCGGCACGCATGGAGGAAAATGCCTTCTATGATTGTTTTTGTGCTGGAAGGTGTACAAAAACTATCATCCCCCAAAAGCAGACACCCTTGCAACATGACACAAGGGTGCTGGTGCACGTCAGCCAATTGTGCGCTAGCGCAGGCGAATCATACGCATGCGTGCGTCATATTTTTGTTATACAACGCATTATTGTGCTTTTAAAATGATGCATCTTGGCGCAGCAAAACCGCATTTTTTTTGTAAATGATGACCTCTGTCCTTAAGGGGTAAAAAGTCTCGGAAATTATTTTCCCAAATAACATTAGAGCAGTGGGTGTGGAGTGAAGAGTGATCAAGGTATTTAGGGGCATATTACCAAGCAATAGCGATAATTATCGCTATTGCTTGGTTAGAGACAAAACTTTACCGCAGCGCTGCGGCGATTTTTACCGCAAATAAACCTTGGTATTACCAAGGTTTAACGCAAATACGATAAAAATCGCCGCAAAGCATGAATATCCCTGAAAAGTCAGCGATATTCATGCATTAGTGAGCTAATGCTCTTAGCCATGTTATCCACCTCCCATTGGATAACATGGCTAAGAACTGCTCAGGGCAGGTGTTAGCTTTTGGAGATATTCCCGCTTAGCGCGAATATCTCCAAAAGTTGGTTATAGGAGATAGCGATGTTAGCGACTGTTTTCAGTCGCTAACATCTTGGCACGCCCACTTTGCATCTCATTAGTGATAAATATCACTGACATGCAAAGTGGGGCCCAAGATGGTCGCTATCTCCTACTAGCTGTCGCTAACTGGTGTTAGCGGCAGCTAGGTAATAGGGAGATCATTTTATCTCCGCTTTCTTGGCTTTTAAAGCCAAAAAAGCAGAGATAAACCCCCTTGATAATATGCCCCTTAGTTCTGTCGTCTGACGTTGAATGTGAACTCGGTGCCATTTTGAAAGCTATTAATATTATCTTTCATTTCTTCAAAACAATGTATTTGTTAGAATCAAATTGCAACGTTTTTCCTACAGACCTTGGTTTTCCAAGACCCAACTATAACACACAAAACATTTGAATTTAAAGTTCTTATTTCTTCACCTGTTGTAAATTTGAATAAAAAACGCAGAGTTGCAAGCCCCTCGTAAGGTTTCAAAATATACACCGTTGCTTGAAGTGAATTACTAACAATTTCTGCCTTACTTAACTAGTTGATATCACTGTCCATAACTTTACATTACGATTCTGAGTAAAAGCCTTAAGATTTTTAAAATAATTGAAAAGACTCAAATGAAATGATTGCAGAATGGCAGTCGACCACCAGGTGGCAATGATGCTCCATGTGGAAATGACGGGAGCCAGGTATTTTTGAAAACGTTGCCCTTATTGCTGTCATTGAGGAGAATGCTGAAACACAGGGCCCGATTGGATGGGATACTACGTCATTAAACGAGAGGATATCATGTTCGCAGTATTTCAAATGCATTATTTATATATTATCGCATTTGTAATGAATGGAGTATCCCATCCGCCAAAGCATTAATCAGGCTCACCCCTAGTAGCCAACTCCAGTCAGGTTCCCGGTGACATTGAAGCTAGTCCCTTGCCAATAGAGAGCCTAATAGTAATAGACAGACACTTTGGTCTCAACTGATTAATCTTTATTAGGCGGTTGAGTCTTGTTCAGCTGCTATAAAGCTCTTTTAAAGTGTAAGACTTTTTACATTTTAAAGCAGATTTTGTCTTATTTGTTACTCAAATTGGGTCAGATGTCTTACAAACTGTTCTTAAATCAGTACCCCGAATACTCTCAAACAGAATGCAAAATGACCATGAGTATTTTGTATTCCACGCACTATACACTGCAGGACTTGCGGGGTAAGACTAGGCAGCGTAAGTAGCTGCGTTGCCTTACTCTGCATCAAGGCGGAGTTTCATGTGCGCTGCAGTGGGTTTTCGCAAACAACATCTATGGCTTTTGACGCTGACCCAGATTTACTTTATCACGTAAAATAATCAGCAAAGAAGAGAGATATTATTATTTTTCCTCGCTTTTTCCTCTTTTCATGTGTGCTGCACTCTGCAGCAAACATAGAGGAAATGTGCCTTGCAGTTGTTTTTATGCAGGCACCATGGTGCAAGGGTGCCTAGTTTGACACTAGGCTGCAAATTGTGCACCAGTGCAGGGGGAGTAGACATGAATGCACCATATTTCATAAATAAGGTGCATTCCTGCCCTTTCACATTGGCATAGGGCAGCGTTGCAAGTCTTGTTTCTATGTAGCCCCACGCAATGAAATGAAATACAGTGCATTCCATTCCTTTCCCCCAGAGCTGGGGCACAATTTGCTGCCTAGGACCAGTTCAGGCACCCTTGCACCATCACAAGGTGCCTCCATTGCAGGCAGGATTGTTTTTGAGCAGGAAGTAGCACCTTCCTGCATAATGCAAAATGTGCTGCTTTGTGCTGCCATGTGTGCTACAAAATGCAGCATGAATAGAAAGATGAAAAAATGAGGCAAAATGAACATATTTCTCCTCGTTATGCCTGCTGTGGGGAGGTGTAATGTTTTGGCACTGCCCCAGAGTTACGTGATTAAGTAAATCTGGAGCAACATCAAAATCCGTGGGTGTTGTATGGGAAAATCCATGGATCACCTCTTTGACGCAGAGTAAGTATATATATATAGACTCAGAGACACTATGGAGCAGAACATCATGTTGTACCGCCGTTATATAGATGATTTGTTTTTTATCTGACGAGGTACGGAGGCAGGAGCTAAGGAATTTGTCAGGGAACTCAATGATAACAGCTTGAATCTAGAATTCACATCAAACATTCATGCAACCTCCATTTGTTTTTTGGACATGTAAGTTTATGTGGAAAAAAGAAAATAACATCTTAGCCACTAAACATTACAGGAAACCCACAGCAGGTAATACGATCCTGCATGCGGCTAGTCATCATCCGCACCATCTTATCCGCAGCATCCCTTACGGGGAGAGGCTGCGCATTAGACGGATATGCTGGTCAGAGGCTGAATGTGCGGCTGTGCAGGAAGCCAGCAGATTGAGATTTTTGGCCAGGGGCTATTCCAAAGAAATCATTGAGTCCGCTATCACTCGGACTCAACAAATGCCCTGTGATTTAGCCTTAACATCTAAATCTCAGGGTAAACCTATTGCCGCACAGGATGGGGGTATACATTCCCGCATGATTTTGTCCTATAGTATGCAACACTCTGACATTTTATTTTTATTTATTTATTTATTTGTGTATTTTATAAAGCGTGCAGCGGCCCCAACGGGGCATCCCGGCGCTGAAGACTCTGACAACCGGCTAAACAGGGTCGGGATAGCAGTCTTAGGAAGAAAAGAGATGGGTTTTCAGGGATTTGCGAAAAGCAGGTTCTGCTTGGCATTAGGAGAATTTTTTATCGTAATTGGAATCTCATTAAAAGTGAGACAATTATAGGTCAGAGAGTTCCAGACAAACAGTTGATTACCTTTAGGAGATGTCCATCTATGGCCAAAGCATTAGTTAAGAACTCTTTAGAACCTCAGATTTCTAGTACATAGTTGGCCCTTAGCAAAGGTTTTAAAAAGTGTACCCAGTGTAAAGCCTGTCGGTATGGCTGTAACAAAAACAGTTATATGAGCCCTTTTAAACAAAATCCGCTGGAAATCTAATCACGAAGCAAATCCAGTCCATCTCCAGTATAATGTAATTGATACAGTCTGGCCTTTAAAACGAGGCGGCAACAGAGAAGCGAGAAGGCTTCGAAACAAGGTACATACTGGAATTAGATAGTAAAAACCCCAATGGGCTGAATGTGAGTGAGGACTTGTTCACTTGTTTATTAGGGGCCTATATTCTGACGTCATTCCGAATGTTGTCTTATATTATTTATTGAAGTGGTCCTGTAAATATCTGTGAGGTAATATTATTCAGTGTATCAATCAATGCAATTTGCAGAAGGGTATGACAGCTTTTAGTCTTTAGTGTAACTCATGTTATTTTTAATGGTGGGGGTTATGTAGGGTTTATTCTTAAATGTCGCACTATTGCACTTGCACAGGCACTTTATCGATTTATTTGCACATCTTTGACTCCCAGTGACCAGTAAGTCAAGGAAATTGCTTTTTGTCAGAGCTGTTAGTTTGCCAGAGTTGATTTTAGCCCACTTGGGCAATATCATCAAACAGGACAGTTGTTATGTTGAAAATCCTATTCAAGTGTCCTATACTTACTGCTTACCTATATACCGTGTTAAGTTAGCATGAGCTTATTAAATGTTTAAACGCCATTTTACCTTTTTGCTGCTTCTGCACACGACACATAATTGTTGCTTTAGCTTTCAGCCTAGAAGAGCGTTGTGATTTATACGAGAATAACATGTTATTGCTCTGATAACATTGCTTAGCAGACGGCGTCTGTACAGTGAGTGCTGAAGCCTTGAAGGCTGAGTAAACACGGTGTTATTGTAAGGTCTGATCTTCGCACTTTCCTAGACATAACATAAATGCAGCTGCTGGCAAATCTGGCTTTAGGCGCGTTTTATATTGCTCTGCACAAGAACAGATGAACACACTTGATGGTCTTTCGCATGCAGAGAGCTGGTGGAAGATGATGTGATCCTCTGCCACTGAGAGATTGAGGTATGGGGTCGCCCTGCTAAAGACCAAAGAGACCTTCTTAGATATAATATAATATGCTAGTTACGGAGGGTGAGAATTAGGTGTTGTTAACTCCTATTCATTTCAACATTTTAGCATGTTGTCCCCTTTTGCTTTTTATGGACGAATAAATATGCTGATAACTTTGCTAGTTATAATATGTTTGCTTGTGTTATCTAAGATACTGCGTTTGAGAACCCTGCATTAGTAAATAAATATTTCAAATATGCACGCGTCCTCATTTACTCCACGTTCTGGTTTGAAATGATTATATAACGAAAGAGTGTCTATGTGTTCCACGTGACCTGAGGTATTCTAAGATCATGTTCTGGTTTGTCTAAACATTGGGAGTTTGTTATGACCAATGAGACACTGTAGCTAGCTCGGGAAGGGGATTTTGGGTACTAAGGTGAGTTTTGGGCCATCCTAATTCACTGAGGTTCCAAATCTCTATGCACAGTTCTGTACGAGAATGGAATCCCTGCTACATGGCGCCCAACGTTTCTTGTGGTCCTATATCATGACACTTGAGTAGTTTATCATTCATTCCTTAACCCCTTTGCTGTCATTTCCGGAAAACGGTGGTGTCTAAAAACCTACCTATTTTTAAAATAGGTCCTTTTCAAGCTTGATTCTTACTAAACGGTTTCCTTGAATTACTACCCAGTTGTGCTACAAAGTTTACTTTGTTCTTCTGTGTTTCTGTGCCGTCATGGCTGCCGTGGACATTCCGCAGCATAGTCGCATTGCGGTGCGCAATCATTTGCAGGATTACCAAGTCCCAGTTGATATCATGGCCGTGATAATGGTGGTGAGTGCGGAGAGAGCTTACCCATAGGAAATTTTTTATTCGTGGGTGACATTTCCTTCTGTGGACGCGAATTCTGGTGTGTTCCACAATTACACTCCCTCTCCTGTACCAAATGAATATACACCGTACAGGGCACTGGAAGTACCTATTGATGCTTAGCAGCATAGAGTTTGGTTTGGTGGTGCCCTCCCCCATTCTTTGACCGCTCCGAGGTTAGGTCCTTTGTCCCTTCCAGGCGCTAGTTGGCCTGTTTTGGCTGGATTTACGCTTCGTCCTCTGCACGGTGCATGTAACGTGGCGACTACATGTGGTCTCCATTAGCGTTATTCGAGCTCTGGTGCAGTACATAACCCGCACCCTTCCGGGTGGGCCCCCGGGGGGTGCGGCGCTTCTGGCAGGACAGGGCAGTATGAAGCTCAGTCCTGTGATGGTCAACGCCGTGAGGGACAAGCGTCCCCAGGATAAGGATGATTTTCCTTTCTGGCTTGCAGAGAAGTTTGACCAGCTGGAAGCAGTATTTCCTAATATGTCTCCTGGTGAAAAACACAGGATTATGACGATTAGTATGCCCAAATACTTGACCCCTGAACTCGGTGACTGTGAATCCTGAGGTAAGGCATTTGCGGCGGTCTATGCGAGGTGTTACCGCACTCCGTCAATGGCTGTCCTTCCTACGGTCATTAAACGTGTTCACGATGACCAAGGACCGGAGGCTGTGGTTGAATTGGGTATGCGCCTGTGTGGCTCCTTTGATGTGGTTTGCGATCTCGTTCTTGCTAATGTCAAGGGGGATGCAGTGAACTTTCAGGTTGCCAATGCCTTGGCGGCGCTTCCCGATGCTGAGAAGCCCCGTCAGTTAGCGAGGATTATTGTGGCGGCTTATAAAACCGTGGGTCGCAATAGTAAGGGACTAAAACCTTTTTCGACTAAAGAAAAAATGCAACCCCAAGGGCAGAAGTCTGATACGGTCGTTCAGCCCAAGTCCAAAAAACAAAATTGGCCTAAAAAACAGAAACAGGGAAAGCAACAGCAACAGAAACAGGAGTCTCGTCCTGCGTCTCCATTGCCTGCGCCTACAGAACGTGTCTATGACTTGCGCGATCGCGCGACGATTAAAACACCTGATCGTTTTCAGGTTTCTGATCAACGCACTCCTCGTTCCTTTCAGGACTCATCGGCCTCAACAACCGGTGGAGGAGGAGGCAGAAGGGGTCGGGGTGGCCAACAAGGATGTGACCAGCCCCGCCCAAAAGAAGGTGCAGGAAAGCAGGACGGCTCTACGCCGAAAAGACCGCAGTATCAGAAGAAGAGAGTCGCCGCCTTAACAGCGAAATATGCCACAGATAGTGAGAACGCGGCTTCGGAATCTGACTTGGGCTCAGACCTTGCTGGACAGCGCAACGGAGATTATCATAGTGCGGGAGGCCCTGCGTCCACTACTGAAGGTGATAGCGACTGATCGTTATGTTGTGATCGAAACAGCTGATACTAGAGTTGCTCCCCCTGACAGACTTTATGAAATAGTCCTGCTTATTGAAGGTGACATACAACGTACCATAAAAGCGGTATTTTGGGAAAATCTTTCGTCTACGTATGACATTTTGCTTTCAGAGGCTGACTGGCCCCCACCTTTTGTTCTCGCAGCTCCGCGAGGGGAGGAGGTGATCCCCCCCAGTTTCGCGCACACAGTCTCGAAGGAGCATGCGCTGAATTTTGCAGAAGAGTGGGCTAAGGCACTGGCGCCGGCTCTGTACCGTACACATTGTGGTTGGGATACATTTTCCCCAAACCACGAGATTCCTTTACGGTCTCAGCCACAGCCTCAAACATAATATCCCATTCGACGTGAAGCAAAGGCTTCCGTCGCGGCAATCCTTGAACAATTGGAATATCAAGGTGTAATTGAAACATGTGTGTAACCTATGAATAACCCTCTTTTTACTGTGACCAAGCCAGACAGTTCATATCGTTTGACATTGGATTACCGGCATTTAAACTCGCATTGCCATACCTGTGCAGTACAGAATACTCACAGCTCTGCTTTGGTGGATAGTCTTGTGCATAAGCGTTTTAAGACCACACTTGACATTTCCAACGGTTTTTATGCTCATCGATTGGATGGTCTACGTTCCCAGTGGACCTCCTTTACTTGCGGCGGTGTCCAAAAACAGATTCGACATTTGCCTATGGGCTATAAGAATAGTCCTGAGATTTTCACTGCCCGCATTGTCTCTCTTTTAGAGAGAGTGGACCCGGATGCATGCTCGTATGTGGATGACATTTATCTCACAGACGACAAACTTTGGGAGCATCTGTGTCGCGTTGATCGCTTAATTTGTAGCTTCGCAGACATGGGTTACAAATTCAATTTTGCAAAATAGCACATTGCAGAATATACAGTGTTGTTCTTGGGCTACGAGCTCAATGATGAAGGTAGAGGTTTGGCTCCTCACTTTCTGGAGAAATGCGCACAACTGCGCGCTCCGTCAAGTCTGAAAAAATTACAGTCTTTACTGGGTTTTTTAAATTTCGGGAGGACATACTTTCCGGAATATGCCCAGCGTATCAAGCCTTTGTATGCATTGATACAACCAACTTTTACCAAATCATGCTGGCTGCCTGAGCACTCAGCTATTCTGCAATCTTTGCAGGCTGATCTGCTCGCTTCTAAATTCTTACAGACTCGTGACAACCACACCAACCTGGTGATAAGAATCATCCCTGGGACGGTGGGTTTCACGTACCTTACTTTTAATGAAGGAGACACAGTACCTATTGCTTACAAGTCACACTTGTACACTTCGGCTGAAATGCGATTTTCCACCGTGGAGAAAGTTTTGACGGCTGTACAGATGGCGATTCTCAAGGAACGTGCTCTGTCACAGGGAAAGTGCATGTTGGTTGTTACCCCGTGTCTTGCCTTGGAGGCAGTTACGAAAGCCAGTGTACCAAATTCGAAAGCTTTGCACCCTCGGTGGATACAATGGGCTGCTTCCTTGATGTCCTCGGATATCACGTTTATTTTTGACGCCTCACTACGGTCGCAGGAGTATTTACCGTATGAATTCGTTCATCCGGCTCCATTAGCTATGCGGCCTTTGGAGGATTTCCATTGCATCATTTACACTGATGGTTCGGCGCAGTTTGTGCATGGCTCTAAACATGCCTTCGTTTCCGCATGCGCCATTGTGGTCGATGCCATGGTGAACGATGAGTTCAAGTCCAGAGTCGTGCATACGCAGACTCTAGGGGACTGCACTGCACAATTGGCAGAACTTCGGGCTCTTTTGCTTGCATTAGAGTACGCAGATCCTAGTGTGACGACTCTTATTGTGAGTGATTCCTATTACTGTGTCCAGTCTTACAATGAGAACTTGTTCTTTAGGATTCTGAAGGACTTTCACGATTCCAAGGGTAGCACAATAAAACATAAAATGATCTGGGTCCGAGTGGCTGAGCTTAAAGAGCGGTTGCCACTTGCGTTTGTAATTCATACTCTTTGCCACCAGCGTGCTGGAGTTCACGCTGTGGGTAACTCGCTTGCTGATGAAGCGGCGAAATCAGCGGTATCTACATATTTAGTTGCAGCAGTTACACGGTCCAAAAGTAAGATAGATGATGACATCTTGGCGGCGGAGGCTGCCACTGAGAAGGGAACTAAATATCCTACGGGTTTACCTACGAAGTACACATACCACTTAAGTCCCGATAAGGTTCCTTATGTGAAACTTCCTGGAGTCAGGGATCGGTTTATTCCCAACTCTGACCGCAGGAATACATTGATTACAGCGACACACGAAGGTATGGCGTCTGCGCATGCCGGCGTCTCGGCCACTGTGTCACAGTTGCAACAACGTTTCTGGTGGCGGGGACTGTACAAACAGACGCATGACTATGTCCTTCAACGTGACATTTGCCAGCAGATTAAGCCTTCCACTGCAACGCGTCCGCCACAGACACAGTTGTACATATCTAATAAACCGCTAGGATGTGTTTATTTAGATCACTGCGGTCCTTTTTCCTCTGATACTGCGTATAAGTACATCTTAGTAGCAGTTGATTCATGCACACGCTTTGTGTGGGTCTGGCCCCATCGCAGCGCTCATTCACGGACTGTCATAAGAGATTTGCGTGTCTTTGTGGGGATTTTTGCCTGTGGTACCTTCCATTCGGATCAGGGTCCGGCTTTCGCCTCTAAGGCGTACAGGGATGCAATGATTTCGATGGGGGTCCAAGTCAAGTTTTCGTCTCCATACAGACCTGAGGGCAATAGTGTAGTGGAACGAATGAACCGTGACTTAAAGCATTCATTGACAGCTCGAGTTATAGGCACTGGCAAAAACTGGCTAGCCCATCTCAATGGCATGCAGCGTGCTCTTAATAATCTCCCTAGAAGGTCTCTGGGTGGGCGGACCCCATACGAGATGCTTTTTGGTATCAAGATGTATGTCCCTGACCTTGACGGTCTAGACTGCGTGGCCCAAGCCACTGCCTTTGACGTAGATGAACATTGCAGTGTTTTACAGGATCTACAAAAGACGAGAGACAGTCTTGCAAAGGAACACTTGCCCTCCACATCGGTAGATGCGTTGCAGATCCCGGTAGTTGGCTGGCTACCCCAAGTTGGAGAACTGGTTCGAGAGAAGATCGATAATAAGAAAGAATTTGGTCCCTCATATCGGGCTCCGGTTCCGGTGCTTGGAGTGAAGGGCACAAGAACAGTCTTTTTACCACCACTTCCAGGTCGTAAGGAAAACAGGTTTATCTCAATTGACAATGTCAAGATACACAGAGTGGCCGATTCTTCACAGTATGACACCGGCGGTCTCCTGTCCTTCGATTGTGAGAAATTCTGTTTTGGCCACTGCTTCTGATCCAGAGCCAGTGGTGGCCATCGAGATGCCTACAATTTCCAATCCTTTATTAAGTACTTTGCCTGGTACTAACTGTAGGAAGGGGGAGTCTCTAGTTGGCGCAGTGCAGCACTGGCGACAAGCAGGGACTCTCTCTTCCTCGTCAGGACTGAGGGTTACCTTCAAGACAACCTCTGCTTACCCTCTAGGTAGTGTGGCTTAAGCAGTCTTAGGCTAATCTCTGGGGCACATAGGGTTAAACATTTGCAATATTACACCATCACAACCAACCCACCACACAATGACACCAAACTGTATTTGTAAAAATATATATTCTTTATATAATTTCAAGCAGGCTTGTAAATACAGTTGTCAAACTTTCAATAGCGGTTCCAGTTTACTTAGTTTCAGTTGCCACAGTTCTTTTTTAGCAAGAAGCAATCTTTTGGGCCTTCTGCCCGGGTTCAGTAAGGTTCAGTGTCTTGTAGCGCCTCAATGCGCTTTCCGCTGTCTCCGCTCACTTCAGAGAGGAGATCGGGCCTGGCCAGCCAAAGCTCACGCTTCCCGCGTGGGCCTCGAGGGTCAGGAGCAGTGCGAGCCTCGGTTTCAGAGGCGGCTCGCGTTAGGAAGCAGCGCGGTGCGAGCTCGAGTTGCAGGACGCTCGCACCGTGAGGACAAAAGCACAGTACCTTTCAACTTCTTGTGGAGCGGGCGGCTTCAAGGGGAGCTGTTCCACGTCGCGTTGCTTCTCCGGGGTCGATGCGCGCTGCGGGTCTCAGCCGGGCAGGTCACGGGTCACCCGGGGTGGCGGTGCTTGGTGGCGGCAGGGTCCTTCCTTTGGCGTTCGCTCCGACCCTGGAGGCGGCGGCTGTGTGGTGGCGGCAAGTGGCAGTACGGTCCCCAAGTGCGGGACGTACCCAGCCAAAGTGCCGGTTGCAGCTGTGCGCTCACAGCTGAGCTGTCGGGCAGTATGCCGACCAGAGGGGGGTTATCACCGGGCGGCTGTCCGTCTTTGCAGGTGGATTGACGGCGCGAGGCACAGTCAATTCGGGCGCTTGGACCGGACGGGTCCTCCTTCACGTTGCTCTCGGGGCTCCCAGTGCAGAGGCAGTCACGGTGCTCGGGCAAGCGGCGGCTGGGCCTCACGTTGCTCTTGCTGTTGCTTTGGGCCCCGGTCACGGTGCTTGGGGGGATATCGATGCCCTGGATTACGGGGAGCGTGGCAGGGATGCCCAGCGCTCCCAGACTCCTCAGGCAGCGCTGCAGCGATAAGCAGCACACACAGTAGCCTCCTTCAGGGTGTAGCGCCCACTGGTCCTGGGGCGCTGGTCAGGGGGCAAGTTCAGCAGCAAGCCCTTGGAGATCTTTCAGCAGAGTTTGGCACAAAGTTCAATAAAAGCAAAAGTCTCTTGGTAGTCTTTTCTTTTCCTCTCCTTCTGCAGCAAGGCACCAGACACAGGCCAGAGACAGCACTCCTCCTTGTCCTTCCAGGTCCTTCTCTTCGGGCAGAGTTTCTTCTGTAGCACAAACAGGATCTAATTTACAAGGAGCAGGGCTCCTACTTTTATACCCAGTTTCTTTTGTTCTTACAGGCCAGGGGGGCCTTTGCATAACTGTTCTCAGTCCCTGAGCACTTGTGGTGGGTACTTCTGCTTCTGCATTCAGTGTGAGGGCAGGCACATCAGCCGCTCCCCAGGGGGGCGGAGCCGGCATTGTGAAGACAGGGGCAGCCTGAGCACTTTGTTGACAAGCTTCGGTCCTTCCTGGGCCAGGTGCAGGCTGAGTCATCAGTCGCTCCCCTGGGGGGCGGAGCCAGCATTGTGGTGGCAGAGCACATCCTGATGCATCACTCAGGGGAAACTCCCACCACCCACTAAGGTGTCATCCTGCTATTCACCACCTGTCAACTCCCAGCCCTGTCACTCACACACCCAGACAGTCAGATACACACAAGAGCAGAGGCGGGCTGAAATGGTTAGACAAGCAAATGCTAACTTTCTAAAAGTAGCATTTGCAAACCCAGGATATTAAAATAAACTTTACTAAAAGAAGTATTTTATTATTCTGAGTTCAGGCATACTAAACATGACTCTCTACCATGTTCCCTGAGCCTGCTGGGATTATAGAGTGTAATAATTCCAGCAGCCCATTCTGGCCTAAGGGGAGCAGGTAGCCTTGCAATAGTGAAAAACTAATTTGGATGTAATTCACTACTAGGACATGCCACACACATCAGGGCTTGTCCTACCTTACACTTACAATGCACCCTGCCCTCAGGCCTACCATAGGGGTGACTAATATGAAGTTAAGGGAAGGTTTAGGGGCTGGCAAGTGGGTGCACTTGCCCAGCCAGCATGACAGTACCAGACTGCACGCAGGTTCTGCAATGGCAGACCCTAGACACATTTTAAGGCTGCTTCTGTGGGTGGCGCAACCAGCGATGCAGGCCCACTAGCAGTATTGGCATTTACCAGTCCTGGCACTCCTGGTGCACTTTACTAGGGACTAACAGTAAATCCAATGAACCAATCATGGACATCAATCACATGTACACTTTTCAGTAGGGAGCACTTGCATTGCGGCACGGGTTGGCCGTGGCGCAGTGCCCTGAGTAGCGGAAACCAGCAAAACATCTGAGGCACAACAGAAAAAAGTGGAAGGGAAACCCACGCCAAGGTGCCAGGTCTAACACGTGTCCCCTCCAGCTGAAATGTGGGGGGAACTACCCTTCCCCAGGGAGTTCCACATCACTAAGGCGGAAAAATCTGGACAGACCATCAGCATTGGCGTGATCTGTGCCAGGGCGGTGTTCCACCGTAAAGTCCATACTCTGTAGAGAAATGGACCACCTCAACAGTTTCGGGTTCTCACCCCTCATTTGCATCAACCATCTGAGGGGCCTGTGGTCCGTCTGAACTCGGAAGTGAGACCCAAACAAGTAGGGTCTTAGCTTCTTCAGCGCCCAGACCACAGCAAATGCTTCTCGCTCTATTGCACTCCACCTACTTTCCCGTGGAAGTAACCTCCTACTGATGAAGGCTACAGGTTGGTCAAAGCCCTCCTCAGTCATCTGTGAGAGAACAGCCCCTACACCATGCTCTGAAGCGTCTGTTTGCACTATGAATTCCTTGGAGAAATCAGGAGCCAGGAGCACGGGCGCCGTGCACATGGCAGTCTTCAGGGTGTCAAAAGCCTTCTGACAGGTGTCAGTCCAAATCACATTCTTGGGCTGCTTCTTCGAAGTCAGCTCTGTCAAGGGGGTCACAATCGTGCCATAGCCCTTGACAAACCTCCTGTAATACCCAGTGAGCCCCAGGAAGGCTCTCACTGCAGTCTGGGTCTTGGGGGGTTCCCAAGCCAGGATGGTCTCAATTTTGGGTTGCAAGGGTGCCACCTTGCCACTCCCCACTTGGTGTCCCAAGTACACCACTGAACCCTGCCCAATCTGGCACTTGCTTGCCTTGATTGTGAGGCCTGCCTTGCGCAGGGCCATCAACACTTCCCAGAGGTGTCGCAGGTGTTCTGGCCAGGTGCCACTGAACACCGCGATGTCATCCAGGTAGGCGGCACTGAACTCATCCAGCCCAGCCAACACCTGGTTGACCAATCTCTGAAAGGTGGCAGGGGCATTCTTCATTCCAAATGGCATAACCCGGAACTGGAAATGCCCATCTGGTGTAGAGAATGCTGACCTCTCCTTTTCCCCATCGGTCAAGGCGATCTGCCAGTACCCAGACGTTAAATCAAACGTGCTGAGGAACCGGGCAGCCCCTAGCCGATCAATGAGCTCATCAGCTCTGGGGATGGGGTGCGCGTCAGTCTTGGTGACTGAATTGAGTCCTCTGTAGTCCACACAGAACCGGAGTTCAGGTGTGGCTCCCAGCGCAGCAGCCTTTGGGACCAAGACCACGGGGCTGGACCAAGGACTGCTGGAAGACTCAACCACCCCAAGAGCAAGCATCTTGGAGACCTCCTCCTTGATGCAGGCCCTGACCCTGTCAGTCACTCTGTAAGCCTTATGCTTCACAGGTAAGCTGTCTCCTGTGTCCACATCATGGACGCACCAATCTGTGACACTAGGAACCAGGGAGAACAGATCTGGAAACTGCCCCAGCAACTGGCGGCAGTCTTCCTGTTGTTCAGGGGTCAGGGTGGGTGAGAGGTTAACTCCATCCACTGACCCGTCTTTCTCACAGGCCACTAAGAGGTCAGGAAGAGGCTCCGACTCCTCCTCCATTCCATCATCAGTTGCCAACAACATGCCCACTTCGGACCTTCTTAAGTGGGGCTTGAGGCGGTTGACATGTAGGACCCTCAAAGGGTTCCTGGGCGTCTTCATGTCCACCAAGTATGTCACTGGGCTCTTGCGCTCCACAACCTCAAATGGACCTGTCCACTTATCCTGAAGGGCACAGGGTTCCACTGGGGCCAGGACATACACCTCTTGTCCAGGCTGAAGCTCGACCAGAGTGGCATTCTGGTCGTACCACCGCTTCATCTCCTCCTGGCTGGCTTCCAGATTTGCCTCAGCAAGTTGTCTGAAGTGCCTGGTTTGGTTTCTGAAGGCCAGCATGTAGCTATATACATTCTGGGGAGGTTTCCTGGGAGATTGCTCCCAGCCTTCCTTTACCAAACTCAGTGGTCCTCTCACGGGGTGACCGTACAGCAGTTCAAAGGGGCTGAACCCTAGGGACTTCTGTGGCACCTCGCGGTATGCAAAGAGCAGGCATGGCAAGAGGACGTCCCACTTACGCCTCATTGGACCTTCCAGGCCCATGATCATGCCCTTCAGGGTTCGGTTGAATCTCTCAACCAACCCGTTACCTTGGGGATGGTAAGGTGTGGTGAACTTGTAGGTTACACCACACTCCTGCCAAAGGGACTTCATATACTTGGATATGAAGTTGGTCCCCCTGTCGCTCACCACCTCTAGAGGGAATCCTACTCGTGAGAAAATTCCCAGCAGTGCACGCCCCACCACGGGGGCCATCACTGTCCTCAGAGGGATAGCTTCAGGGTACCGGGTGGCATGATCCACCAAGACCAGGATGAACCTGTTGCCCATGGCTGTCTTGGGGTCCAGAGGCCCAACAATGTCAATACCCACTCGTTGGAATGGCGTACCGACCACAGGGAAGGGTTGGAGGGGAGCCTTGTTCTTCCCTCCGCTCTTCCCACTTGCCTGGCAAGTTGGACAGGTCCTACAATGAGCATCTGAGCTCTTGTGCATCTGGGGCCAGTAAAAGTGGGTGACAAGCCTGTCATAGGTCTTGTTCATCCCCGAATATCCTGCTAACGGCACATCGTGAGCCAGCCCCAGTAGGAAGGCTCTGAACTTCTGGGGTACCACCAGCACACGGGCTGACCCAGGTTCAGCAGCCTTAGGCTCTGAATACAGGAGGTCATTCTCCCAGTACACATAATGTGTTTTGGCCTGAACACCATTGGCCTGGTCTGCAGCCTGCTGCCGCATACCCACGAGAGAAGGGCATTCTTTCTGCTCCCTGCAGAATTCCTCCCTGGAGGGTCCTCCTACTTGCTGCCAATGGGTCAGCTCAGGCAGGTCCCCCAGTTCAGCAATCTGTTCCCCAGTAGGCTCCAGGGCATCCCCCTCAAGGTCTGCTTCCTCCTAGACCGTGGGAACTTCAGGGGCTGGTTTCCCGCGCCCCTTGCGCCTACTCCCTAAGGCCGCTTCCTGGGCCTCTCCTTCAGGCCCCAGGACCTCTTGATCACCCCTACTGGCTGCCATCGACCGGGTGGTCACGCACGCCCAGTCAGGTAGACCCACCATCTTCAGGTGAGTCGTCTTCTCCACCTTTTCCCAAGGGGAGTGCTCCAAGTCATTCCCTAGCAAACAGTCAACAGGCATGGTTTTCCTCACACAGACCTGCAGAGTACCAGAGACCCCCCCCCCCCACTCGAAGGGAACTTGAGCCATTGGACATTGACTCTCTGAGTTGTCAGCATTGATAACCCTACAGTAGGCATGGGGTACAACCTGCTCTTGAGACACCAGGTGCTGCCTCACTGCAGTCACACTGGCTCCTGTGTCTCTAAGAGCCTCAGCTTCTCTACCATTGATAATCACCACCTGCCCATATTTCTTAGTGTTAGAGGGCAGGTAGTTTGTAGGGACCATCTCACTGTCTCCTAGTGAGACTAGGGTCATCTGAACGGGATCTCCACCCCCCGGGACCATCACTTCTTCTCCTAAGTGAACACTAGTCACTTGTCGGGGCGGAGCACCGGTGGGTGCTGGTTTTCCAAACAGGCGACACTTGGGGTCACTGGATATGTGCCCCGGGTCACCACATTTGAAACAATTGAAGGGCCCCTTTGGAACAGGTTTACCTGTCGGGCCCCATTCTGCTTTGGGGGTGGGGGAGGCTGAGAACCTTTCTGCTGGTCCCCTTGGGGATTACTTTGGGGGCCTTTTTGGAACCCTTTCTGTTTTCCCTTGTCCCCCCCACTCTTCTGCTGGGGACCCTGCCCACCCTTGGCGGAGTCTCCCACTGGACCCTTGTGGACCCTGGTGCTGAGCCAGCGGTCCGCCTCCTCAGCAAGCTTCCTCGGGTTGGACAGCTTGCTATCAATCAGGTGCTGGCGTAACTCAGGAAAACAGTGATCAGACAAGTGCTCCCACGCAATTAAATCAAAGAGACCTTGAAAATCATTCACTTTGTTACCCTTCACCCAACCATCCAGTGCTCTGCAAAAAAAAGTCACATACTCCACATACGTATTCCCAGGCCGCTTAGTACACCCCCTAAACTTCTGTCTATACATTTCAGGGGTAAGCCCATACCTGTTCATTAAAGCTTCTTTCATGTGGGAATAGGATCTTTGGCTTTCAGTGGGCAAATCTAGCAGGGTGTCCCGCCCTTCGCTAAGGAACCTTCCCCACAACCCCGCTCCCCAATCCTTGTCAGGGACCCGGTGGGAGGACATGGCTACCTCATATGCCCTAAACCACTGTCCTATGTCATCCCCCTTAAAGAATTCTTTTACTACATCTTTGGGGATGTGCACTCTTGACTCTACCTGCACCGGCGTTGCGCTGCCACCAGAGGGAGGATTATCCAAGCTTCTCTCTTTTAGATTCATCTCCCTCATTTTCAATTCATAATCCATTTGGTGTTTTCGCTCTTCCAGAGCCATTCTTTTGCTCTCAAGCTCCAGTTGGATTTTTAATTCTGCCAGTTTTATTTCATGATTCCTGGTTTCCTTCCTGACTGCCAGCTCCTCTGGCGACAGGCCTCTGCCAAAGCTATGCACGCTGTCTGGTTTTTCAAGATCCACCAGATCCCCAGGTGCATTCTGATCCTCAGGCGTCTCCCTAGATTCAATCCAGGCCTTCAGGGCCTTGTAGAACTCTGGTTTGTTCCTGCACCCTGTGTGTGGAACTTTGAGCTTCTTGCAGAAAAAACTCAGTTGCTTTTTTGTGTAGTCGTCCAGCTTGGATGCATCCCATTCAAGCTTCGACGCACCAGAGACTATGGATTCTCCTCCATCAACGCTGTTGGTGCCAGGCATGGTTTCAACACTCTGGATCTTCTCTTGGCAAAATTAACAACAAAAAGTCTGTGGCTAAGTTACTGGACTGTAATCACTGTGCAATGGTCAGAAGTTAAGGTATAAACACTGCAAATGTAAATTTGCGATCCTCACCGCTGCGTCCAATGTAGGAAGGGGGAGTCTCTAGTTGGCGCAGTGCGGCACTGGCGACAAGCAGGGACTCTCTCTTCCTCGTCAGGGCTGAGGGTTACCTTCAAGACAACCTCTGCTTACCCTCTAGGTAGTGTGGCTTAAGCAGTCTTAGGCTAATCTCTGGGGCACATAGGGTTAAACATTTGCAATATTACACCATCACAACCAACCCACCACACAATGACACCAAACTGTATTTGTAAAAATATATATTCTTTATATAATTTCAAGCAGGCTTGTAAATACAGTTGTCAAACTTTCAATAGCGGTTCCAGTTTACTTAGTTTCAGTTGCCACAGTTCTTTTTTAGCAAGAAGCAATCTTTTGGGCCTTCTGCCCGGGTTCAGTAAGGTTCAGTGTCTTGTAGCGCCTCAATGCGCTTTCCGCTGTCTCCGCTCGCTTCAGAGAGGAGATCGGGCCTGGCCAGCCAAAGCTCACGCTTCCCGCGTGGGCCTCGAGGGTCAGGAGCAGTGCGAGCCTCGGTTTCAGAGGCGGCTCGCGTTAGGAAGCAGCGCGGTGCGAGCTCGAGTTGCAGGACGCTCGCACCGTGAGGACAAAAGCACAGTACCTTTCAACTTCTTGTGGAGCGGGCGGCTTCAAGGGGAGCTGTTCCACGTCGCGTTGCTTCTCCGGGGTCGATGCGCGCTGCGGCTCTCAGCCGGGCAGGTCACGGGTCACCCGGGGCGGCGGTGCTTGGTGGCGGCAGGGTCCTTCCTTTGGCGTTCGCTCCGACCCTGGAGGCGGCGGCTGTGTGATGGCGGCAAGTGGCAGTATGGTCCCCAAGTGCGGGACGTACCCAGCCAAAGTGTCGGTTGCAGCTGTGCGCTCACAGCTGAGCTGTCGGGCAGGATGCCGACCAGAGGGGGGTTATCACCGGGCGGCTGTCCGTCTTTGCAGGTGGATTGACGGCGCGAGGCACAGTCAATTCGGGCGCTTGGCCCGGACGGGTCCTCCTTCACGTTGCTCTCGGGGCTCCGGTGCAGAGGCAGTCACGGTGCTCGGGCCAGCGGCGGCTGGGCCTCACGTTGCTCTTGCTGTTGCTTTGGGCCCCGGTCACGGTGCTTGGGGGGATATCGATGCCCTGGATTACGGGGAGCGTGGCAGGGATGCCCAGCGCTCCCAGACTCCTCAGTCAGCGCTGCAGCGATAAGCAGCACACACAGTAGCCTCCTTCAGGGTGTAGCGCCCACTGGTCCTGGGGCGCTGGTCAGGGGGCAAGTTCAGCAGCAAGCCCTTGGAGATCTTTCAGCAGAGTTTGGCACAAAGTTCAATAAAAGCAAAAGTCTCTTGGTAGTCTTTTCTTTTCCTCTCCTTCTGCAGCAAGGCACCAGACACAGGCCAGAGACAGCACTCCTCCTTGTCCTTCCAGGTCCTTCTCTTCGGGCAGAGTTTCTTCTGTAGCACAAACAGGATCTAATTTACAAGGAGCAGGGCTCCTACTTTTATACCCAGTTTCTTTTGTTCTTACAGGCCAGGGGGGCCTTTGCATAACTGTTCTCAGTCCCTGAGCACTTGTGGTGGGTACTTCTGCTTCTGCATTCAGTGTGAGGGCAGGCACATCAGCCGCTCCCCAGGGGGGCGGAGCCGGCATTGTGAAGACAGGGGCAGCCTGAGCACTTTGTTGACAAGCTTCGGTCCTTCCTGGGCCAGGTGCAGGCTGAGTCATCAGTCGCTCCCCAGGGGGGCGGAGCCAGCATTGTGGTGGCAGAGCACATCCTGATGCATCACTCAGGGGAAACTCCCACCACCCACTAAGGTGTCATCCTGCTATTCACCACCTGTCAACTCCCAGCCCTGTCACTCACACACCCAGACAGTCAGATACACACAAGAGCAGAGGCGGGCTGAAATGATTAGACAAGCAAATGCTAACTTTCTAAAAGTAGCATTTGCAAACCCAGGATATTAAAATAAACTTTACTAAAATAAGTATTTTATTCTTCTGAGTTCAGGCATACTAAACATGACTCTCTACCATGTTCCCTGAGCCTGCTGGGATTATAGAGTGTAATAATTCCAGCAGCCCATTCTGGCCTAAGGGGAGCAGGTAGCCTTGCAATAGTGAAAAACGAATTTGGATGTAATTCACTACTAGGACATGCCACACACATCAGGGCTTGTCCTACCTTACACTTACAATGCACCCTGCCCTCAGGCCTACCATAGGGGTGACTAATATGAAGTTAAGGGAAGGTTTAGGGGCTGGCAAGTGGGTGCACTTGCCCAGCCAGCATGACAGTACCAGACTGCACGCAGGTTCTGCAATGGCAGACCCTAGACACATTTTAAGGCTGCTTCTGTGGGTGGCGCAACCAGCGCTGCAAGCCCACTAGCAGTATTGGCATTTACCAGCCCTGGCACTCCTGGTGCACTTTACTAGGGACTAACAGTAAATCCAATGAACCAATCATGGACATCAATCACATGTACACTTTTCAGTAGGGAGCACTTGCACTGCGGCACGGGTTGGCCGTGGCGCAGTGCCCTGAGTAGCGGAAACCAGCAAAACATCTGAGGCACAACAGCAAAAAGTGGAAGGGAAACCCACGCCAAGGTGCCAGGTCTAACACTAACGTTGAACTTGATTACACATACCCAACTGACTTATGTATGCCTGATTTGCAAACACATTTGGCTACAGAATCCAGGTTTTCTTTTGACACCGTTTCGCATGAAACAAAGACTCCCTCACGTTTTGCAGTCTATGCCAGTTTATTTAAAAAACACTTTTTGATTCCCCCTTGGACATATATTTGGCTTGTGCTTTTTTCGATTTACCTTTTTATGTCAATTGGTTTTGTATTTTTTTTTTTCGAATTGTCAATGGACACTATGTCGAGGAGCGAACATGCATTCGGCATCTGAATGGAACATTGGCCCCTCTTTCCTCATCGCATTCCGCACGTGAAGAGAGACTTAACTTTTCTTAACATTACTGCTTGGCCTGTCCTTGATGGGATTGTGTGGGATGCAGTTAAATTTCAAATCCATGGCCCAACTGAGGTTGTTAATGTCCCTAATGTGCTCAGAGTGAACATGGGGGATGTAGTGAAAGAAAACATACGTTCTGATGATTGGGATATTCATGCCGTAGAAGCGTTGTTTTCTGATTTGAAATATTATGCTACTTTTGATGCTCAAGATTTGTACTTAGAATCAGCTAATTATGGTGATTTATTTTGCTTCCAACATTTTGGTTATCATTATTTGCATAAACAAGTTCCAGACGAAGTTCTGTTAATTATACACAGTGGGAACATTGCCCGGCTCCTTTACAAGGCAGTTCGGGTACTTTTTTTAAAAAGTACTCTTATTTTACTGACTTTAATAAGGTCAATCCTGAGTCCTCTTATTTTTAAATGACACAGAAGTCGATGTCCAAGGTTAGACTTACCAATACTAAATTGTTGTATTCGAAGTCCTTTCTAGACAAGTTGGCTGTAGAAGACTATGAGTTGTGGAAGGAAACCATTGGCCTTAAATCCGTTTGGAGTTCTAAAAGTTGGCAGGTACAAGGCACTGAGGCTTTGCACCGTGCATGTCTCATCCCAAATCATATGTTGTTTTTAAATTCTACCATTTTTCAAACCACATGCTTTGGATAGGCTACTTCTAAAAAGTTAAATTCTCCGGCCCTACCTGATTTGGAAGAATTTTCTGGTTGGAGCAATACTACTGATTTTTCAATTCGAGAATTACATACCTTTTTGCGAAATTCTTTATTTAATATACACAGTTTGAACCCAAAGGGTTGGCTAGTGTGGCACAGAAGTGCAGATTCCTGCCAATGTCGTTTTCTAGGTTTGACTGATGGTTTTACTCATGTTAGGCCAGATCCTCTTTTTGAAACTGACCATTCGGTCAACACTTATTCAGTAGGCAAATTATGTCAGAATTGGCTCAAACATTCTACTTTAGCATCGGTTAAACTGCATCTCTCCAGGCTGACAGATGATGTAGATTTGAATGATTTCATAAAAAACCCGGCTAGTGGTAGATCTAAAAGATGGATATATGCAATTTATAATGAAATCTGGAAGACTTCACAAATTGAGGCGGCAAAACGCCTTAGGCCCATTGATCCGGCTAATTTGGAAAAAGTGCTTGCAGTTGTAGATAATAGCATTAATATGCTTTCTTCCCGCATTTACACGTTAGATAATATTGTGTCTTCTGTAGTTGATATTGTACAAGATGAATTATCTATGTTATACCATGGTCAGAATCAGTTGCGTTCCATTATGCAATTTGCGTGGACCCTGCAGACACTTAAGTCTGGAAAAGTGCCTTGGAATTACATGAACGTATCCTCCCTCTTTGCCCCTTTTAATTTGACTGAAAAGCAATGTTTACTTTCAATGAGGGATGCATCTTTTTCTATGCTTCACATTGAGAGGCTGGAGTCCTTACCGTTTTCTGTGGCAGAAGCCGCTGCTGCAACGTGGCTTATCCACGGGTTAATCACGCTCCCATTTGCCCTATTTAAATTTACGAATTGTATGTGATATATTGCAATAGGCCGATATGAACCCCTTGGTAGTGCATTTTTGCACAAGGCCTGGTCCCTCCCCTTTACACATAGATGTCTTAAAGATGGGCAGGAGGTTTATTTAAAAGGTGAGGAATGCACCGAAACACCAGATCACTCATTAATGTGTAGACATATCCAATTACATGGTTCCTGTAATCAGGATCGTCCAAATTTAGCCTGTGTTTTAAATGGTACTCCGGTTCCAGCAATTGTCCCTACTTTCACTTTACTGGTGAACGGAAGTTATTTACTTTTGAATAATGAAGATTTTTGTGGGTTAATTTGAGGCATCGCTTATGTGATAACTGTATCTGAACGTGTGGTGTGTTTTAAAAACGTTCTGTATCCTCCTCCACATGGGAATTCAGATGTTTCCATCTGGCCGCGAATCCCAACCTTGAAGGCAGCGTTCAATGGAATGAGTAGAATAAGAGCTCTTTTGTCTCAAAAAAAGTGGCCCTGAGTTCGGCTTGTGAAACATTTGTCCTTCACATCGCCAATACCCGCACAGAGGTGCAGGCCCTTTTAAATACTGACTTACCATTGCATTTCAGCAAATTGATACATTCAATCTTTAATGTGTCCTCCACTTCTGGCCTTGCACACTTTTTTTAAATAGTTAGCAGTGGTCTTGTGACTTCATTTGAAAAGATATTTGGAGTCATTCCTGCTTTCTTCCATTCCATATTCTCGAGCTTATTTGGTGGATTTCCTGTTTTACTGGCTCTGGCTGCAGGCGTTTTGGTTATATTTAGTTTGATTAAAAATGGATGCCCGTTCTGTATTACATGCCGCACAGCCCCACCTGGTGATGTTCCGCGACAGGATGCTTAAATACTATGGCACGTTGCCGCTTGCGACTCTAAGCACGGCATATGGATTATCATTTCGATTTTCCTATTTCACATGTGTCCAGCCTGTGTTTCATTGCCTGAGCGGCAATTTCGACTGGGCTCTTGATTTGTGTCTCTGCAAGATGGTGTCTCCTGACGTCGATTTTAATCATCTGATGAGTTCCATAGTTGCTCACGAGGTGGTTTGTTTTGGCGGAGGGATTATGGCCATGGCAGCGATGCATGGACTAATGGGTCGTTGGAACATACTTGCAGCGGCGCTAGATTTCTTGGCACACAGCTTTATTGAGAACCCACCAAGTTGTCCTCTGATGATGCTAAAGGCTCCGGTGCTTGAAGAGCACGTATGTTCTTTCCCACTATTAAATTGGATGGTTGAACTGTTTTCGGATGACGACAGTGACCTCATACTGGAGGCTGTTGCTGCTTATTTTGCATATTCAGTCCTGTCCTGAAAGCTTTCGACTTTTTGGATGCTAGTCCCGTCCTTAATTGTAATATTTTTTTTTAAATTATGAGTGATTTTTCATTTCCCAGACCTATTGACTTGAGCAAAAATTAACTTTTTTTGAGTTGACTTACAAATGCGTTTTTTCATTGTTCTTGAACTCTGTCTTCTCGATGTGTTCCGTGCCTTATCTTATCTTATCTTATCTTATCTTAGCCGTGCTCCGATCGTGGGGGGATGTCATATAGTTACTGCTTACCTATATACAGTGTTCAGTTAGCATGAGCTTATTAAATGTTTAAACGCCATTTTACCTTTTTGCTGCTTCTGCACATGACACATAATTGTTGCTTTAGCTTTCAGCCTAGAAGAGCGTTGCGATTTATACGAGAATAATATGTTACTGCTCTGATAACATTGCTTAGCAGGCGGCGCCTGTACAGTGAGTGCTGAAGACTTGAAGGCTGAGTAAACACGGTGTTATTGTAAGGTCTGATCTTTGCACTTTCCTAGACATAACATAAATGCAGCTGCTGGCAAATAGGCTTTAGGCGCATTTTATATTGCTCTGCACAAGAACAGATAAACACACTTGATGGTGCTTCGCATGCAGAGAGCTCGTGGAAGATGATGTGATCCTCTGCCACTGAGAGATTGAGGTATGGGGTCGCCCTGCTAAAGCCCAAAGAAACCTTCTTAGATATAATATAATATGCTAGTTAGGGAGGGTGAGAATTAGGTGTTGTTAACTCCTATTCATTTCAACATTTTAGCATGTTGTCACCTTTCGCTTTTTATGGACTAATAACTATGCTGATAACTTTTCTCGTTATAATATGTTTGCTTGTGTTATCTAAGATACTGCGTTTGAGAACCCTGCATTAGTAAATAAATATTTCAAATATGCACGCGTCCTCATTTACTCCACGTTCTGGTTTGAAATGATTATATAACGAAAGAGTGTCTATGTGTTCCAAGTGACCTGAGCTATTCTAAGATCATGTTCTGGTTTGTCTAAACATTGGGAGTTTGTTATGACCAATGAGACACTGTAGCTAGCTCGGTAAGGGGATTTTGGGTACTAAGGTGAGTTTTGGGCCATCCTAATTCACTGAGGTTCCAAATCTCTATGCACAGTTCTGTACGAGAATGGAATCCTTGCTACACAAGTAGCTAGTTTTAAATAGTATATCATGCATTAAGCAGTGATTTTATACTGTGGAGGGCTGTATTATTTGATCAAATCCTGCATATGTGAATTATATATCTTTGACGGTTTTAAAAAAATCTAATATGTGATATTTATGAAATTTAAATGTTACCATGAATTTTATATATGTTTTTTATATGTATTTAATATTTATGTATCAGCCTGTTTGATCTCTTTAAATATGGAGGTCATTACTAGCTACAAGGAAGTATTTATTCTATGTTGTTGCCTTTTCAGCTCTGTCTATATTGCACTAACACGTTAAATACTGGTCCTTACCAAACGCAACTTGCCATGTGATCAAGCTTCAGTGGAAACAAAACGCTTAATGGCGGCTGGCTGGCTGAAAATAAAGCACTTTAATTAAGCACCAAATCCTGTGTCTGCTCTTCGTCATTTCCAAAGGCAGGAGCCTCTTTCTGGTGATGATTTACTTCTATATATATATATATATATATTGTCAAAGCAAATGTCCCTTGCTGGAGAAGGAGCGACCATTCAGCTGGTGCCGGTGCCGAGTCAAGGACAAGACTCGTTTAGACTTTAGCAAAGCAATTGAAATAAATCACCGCACTCGTGAGCAAGAACAGTAATCTGTTTGAAACGCGTAGGTGAGGAAGTTTTTTCCTTGATGGATTAAAAAGCTTAACCAAATCCTAGAAGAGTGCGGTGATTTATTTCAATTGCTTTGCTAAAAAAAAAAATATATATATATATATATATATACATATATATATATATATATATATATATATAGTAAAATCATAGATCTATCTATGGACGGAGTAGGTTACGGGTATCCTCCGAGGATCATGCACGTACCCTTACGAGCACAAGCTGCATGCTAATTGGCTGTTAACTGTCTGTCAACACTCCAAACCAAGAAGTGTTGGCAGCCATCTTGTCTTTCGGTAGAACTGAGGCACAAGAAAAGTGAAAAAGAGTGCACAAAAGATGGAAAGGGGGCAGGGTAGAAACACCCTGAACCCCTAGGCCTGCTCAGGGGGTCCCAAAAGGACCCCCAAGACCCCAAAAAATATATATTTTTTTTAAATCGCGGGATGCACGCTGGGTGCGTGGATCCTGCCTATCCCCCGGAAAAAACACGGGGGCATTGTAAAAAAAAAATGTGGGGGGGCCCAATCCCCCCCACACTGCCCCATGGACCGTCACCCCGGGGCAAATTATGCATAATAGCGGGGGGGCACACAGCCCTCCCACAGCCCCAGGGACCGCCACCCGGGGCTTATTTTGATGGGGGCCTCTAAGGCCCCCGAGCCCTGGGGCTCTACTAAATTGAAATTGCGGGGGGCACACTTCCCCCCAAGCCCCGGGGACCACCACCCCCCGGGGCTTTAAAAAAGGTGGGAGGGGACCCCATGGCCCCCCTCCTGGAGCCCTCAAGGGCCCTGGGGACCACCACCCCCCAGGGCCGGCTCCTGCAGTGTCCCAGGGTGCCCATCACTGGGACACTGTAGTTTGCTATGGCAGGGCGGGAGCCTCGTGGCTCCCATCCTGCCATAGCAAATTGCCCACCAGGAACCTCCAGTATGCGCCAGGGGGCTGCATTGCAGAGAGGTGTTCTGAGGCCACGCCCCTTTTTACACCTCTCTGCATAGCAGCCTTGTAGCGCTTACTGAAGGTACCTGGTGAGCTAGTTGAACCCCAGGGACCCCCAGGATTCAAAGGGACTTAAAACGTGCCTTGGGGCGCGTTTGCACAGTGGTGAAGGGAGAGGCGTGGTCTGAGTTCACATGTGTGCAAACACGCACTGTGGTGGGGTATACGTTGGGAATTAATTCCTTGTCAATACTGAGGGTCCCTCGGGGCCAACTAGCCCACCAGGTACCTCTAGTAAGTGCCATGGAGCTGCGTTGCAGAGTGTTGTAAAAAGGGGCGTGGCCTCTGAACATCTCTCTGCAACGCAGACTTCTGGCACATAATGGAGAGAACTGGTGGGCTAGTTGGCCCCCAGGGACCCACAGGATTGAGGAGGAATTAATTCTCTAACTTAAAACGTGCAACAGGGTGTGCTTGCAGACATATCACCACAGGCCACGCCTCCTTCCTTCACCACTGTGCAAATGCACCCTGAGCCGCTTTTTAAGATGGGAAATTAATTCTATCTCAATACTGAGGGTCCCTGAGGGCCAAATAGGCCAACAGGTATCTCCAGTATAGGTCAGGGAGCTGTGTTGCAGACAGGTGTTCAGAGGCCACTCCCCTTTTTACACCTCACTGCAACCCAGCTCTATGGTGCTTACTTGAGGAACCTAGTGGGCTAGTTTGACCCTAGGGGCCCTTAGGATTGAAGGGGACTTAATCTCTTAACTTAGAACGGTGACAGGCGCGTTTACACAGCGGTGAAGGCGAGGGGCCTGACGTGATGTGTGCAAAAACGCCCTCTGCCGCCCTTTAAGTTGGGGAAAAAATTACACTTCAAACCTGAGGGACCATTGGGGCCAAGTAGCCCACCAGGTGCTTCCAGGAGGCACCACTGCGCTGCGTTGCAGAGAGGTGGTGCAGGCCGTGCACCTTTTTGCATCTTTCTGTTACGCAACTCTGTGGCGCTTACTGGATGTACTACGAATTCCGATTTACTCACCTGTTATCAGGAGAGACCACAGTGCAGCATCGTTGAGCCCAGTACTGATCCTGAAAAGTAATTCTAACCATACTTACCAGTAACTTGAATTTCTTTCCGTAGGCTAACATTGACTGGTTTCACTTGGAAATTCTTCTGTGTGTGGAGTTTTGGAACTTTAAAATATTCACCTAACATCAGCCGAACAACAAATTACGATTTACCCAGCTGTTATCAGGAGAGACCTCAGTGCTGCATCTTTCAGCCCACTACTGATCCTGAAAAGTCATTCTAACTGTACTTACAGGAACTTGAATTTTCTTCTATAGGCTAACATTGACTGGTTTCACTTGGAAATTCTTCTAAGTGTGGAGTTTTGGAACTTTAAAATATTCACCTAAAATCAGCCGAACAACAAATTACGATTTACTCTGCTGTTATCAGGAGAGACCTCAGTGCTGCATCTTTCAGCCCACTACTGATCCTGAAAAGTCATTCTAACTGTACTTACAGTAATTGACTGGTTTCACTTGGAAATTCTACTAAGTGTGGAGTTTTGGAACTTTAAAATATTCACCTAAAATCAGCCGAACAACAAATTACGATTTACTCTGCTGTTATCAGGAGAGACCTCAGTGCTGCATCTTTCAGCCCACTATTGATCCTGAAAAGTAATTCTAACCATACTTACAGTAATTTGAATTTCCTTCCGTAGGCTAACATTGACTGGTTTCACTTGGAAATTCTTCTAAGTGTGGAGTTTTGGAATTTTAAAATATTCCTATAAAATCAGCCGAGCTACGAATTCCGATTTCTCTCACCTGTTATCAGGAGAGACCTCAGTGCTGCATCTTTCAGCCCACTACTGATCCTGAAAAGTAATTCTAACCATACTTACAGTAACTTGAATGTCCTTCCATAGGCTAACATTGACTGGTTTCACTCGAAATTCTTCTAAGTGTGGAATTTCGGAACTTTAAAATATTCCTCTAAAATCAGCCGAACTATGAATTCCGATTTACTCACCTGTTATCAGGAGAGACCTCAGTGCTGCATCTTTCAGCCCAGTACTGATCCTGAAAAGTAATTTTAACCATACTTACCAGTAACTTGAATTTCCTTCCATAGGATATCGTTGCCTGCTATATGAAATATATATATAAATTAAAAATATATAAAATAAAACAAATTAAAATGTCAATATTTAAAAAAAAATCAATTTATATTTAAAATATGTAATGTAATTGAAAAAATAAAATATCTAAAAATAAATATTTCAAAACAATGTAGTAAATCAGTATAAAAAGAATATAACATTTAATACATTTAAAAATTATCATTTACAAAACCTTTGAAATTCACTGAAAAAACCATAGGTTTCAGCCACATTATAGTTAGGAATTAGCATTTAAAAAACCCTAGAAATTCACTGAAAAAACTATAGGTTTCAGCCATGTTATAGTTAGGAATAAGCATTTAAAAAACCTTAAAAATTCACTGAAAAAAACACAGGTTTCACACATGTTATAGTTAGCTGGACATTTCACTCATACAAAACCATTGAAATTCCCCCTTTATAGTTAGTTCAGCTAACTATAACTTGCGCGCCTGCATGCACTGCTGATGACGTCACATATTACATCACTCATGACATGGTCATTGACATCACTCATGACATCACTGATGACATCACCAGAAACACAAGGATATTTTTATTTATTGACTTCATTACAAATATTGTAAAAAAATAGGACACTGAATAAAAAAAGACATTTTGTTACCTCTTTTCTTGCGACCTATGGCTCCCTCATTTCACAGATCCACTTTTCCACTTTAACACTAATTTTCCAGACTGGGTGTGACTTCACTAGAGAGGTTTCATAACTGATTTGGAGTGATTCTGTTTCAATTAATATTTTCCAGCTGTAGCTGAGAAACAGCCTAGGGACTATGTGATGGCTCTGAAAAGAAGTAGCAATAGTGCTTGCTTCAAGCAGAAGTATCCAACCAAGGACACAAAGAAGCATGAGATCTCAGCACCTAGATATCATCAGACTTCCTGAGCAGTGATCTGGCAAATACAAAAGGCCACCGCTTTTTGGAAAGTTAAGTATGCAAATAAGTGATGAATGGAATGCTTGAATTAATTTCACCCAATGGTAAATACTCATGCCACATCTCAGGCCATCAATATTTTACACAACATGTTACCTCAGTTTGGACCCAGCTATATGCAAATCAGTCTTAATCTTGCTCCTATTGGAACAGTCCATCCCGAACTGCCAAGAAATGTCCATCCTGAAGCTGAACACAGCCAAGTCAGGATCGGTTTAGCCCTAGTTATTGGCTCATCAGCCAGGTTTAGCTTGGTTTCAATGACACAGTGTGCACGGGCCCCACATCTGGGCATACCTGTGACACTGAGTGTGACAAACTGAAGTATATAAAAAAGTGATAGATGGAATGCTTTAATTAATCTCAGCCACTAGTAATTACATGGGCCTCTTCCCAGTCCATCGTTAATTTGCCCACCATGTTGTATCAGTTTGGACCCAGCTATATACAAATCAGTCTTGACCTGTTACAATTGGAATATTCTAGCTGAAACTGCCAAGCCAAGTCAGGTCATTCTTGAACAGAACACAAGCACTCCAGGAATTCGTTCACCCTACTTGTGGACTTAGTAGCCAGGTATAGCTTGGTTCCAGTAATATAGTGCGCACGGAACCCACATCTGAGCATACTCATCCAGCTTAGGGTGACAAACTGAAGTATACATTAAGGCAATGTATTGATTGATTTAACCTTGGTCACTGGTAATTAGTTGGGCATAGTAGGAAAGTAGGACCTGCTTCTTATGGTTACCCCCACTTTTTGCTAAATGTGATACTGTTTTTGAATAGTCTGACTGGGATCCTGCTTATCAGGAGCCTAGTCTATCTGCTTTCTCCTTAAACTGTTATGCCATGTACTTAGATACACTCCAGATTGGATACTCAGGTGCCCTTGTCAGTCACTAGTATCTGGCCCACATGTACCCAGGGCATAGGTATCCCATACGCCTCTCATGGGCTGATGCATATATTGTGCCACCCATGAGAGGCCATGCAAAATGGAACTACAGGCCTGCCATTTCAGCCTGTGTAAGTTGGTGCATACACTACTTACTTGAGTTATAGGTTTACTATATCTAAGGGTCTCTGCACTTAAAACCTATAAGTCTCCCCCATAGCAGGCCTTTACAATCCTGAAGGCAGGGTGGTTGGTTTTAACTGGGAGAGTGGCACTGCATGAGCAGGACACTCCTACAGCCTACTGAGTCCATTCTCCCAGGTTGTCAGTGAAGCAGCCATATACAATCTACAGAGGGGAATTACGCGACAGCATAATGACCAACTCTAAAACAGCTGAAACAAACCCTGTTGTGTTAGGTGTCAAACATGTTGGAATCATACCCCCACACTGGTAACGGGTGTGGGAGGTATGACTCCACCCCTCAGAAGCGAGTTTCATGAGGTCTCTGGTATTTCCAGTACCAGCCTTCTAACTCCAGACAGCACAAAATCGTTGCTGCCGACCAGAGACACATTTCTGCCCTCCTGCATGAGCCAAGCTCAAGCAGGGTAATACAAAACAATATGCATCCTTTCAAGGGAGGTGTGAGCACCTCCCAGACAGGATTTTGTATATTAGAGCTGGTAGGGTGTGCTTGCCAGTGACTCAAAGTCTATATGAGGGGCACATTTGGTGTTCCTGTGCATAGTCCAGCTCCCACTGTAGTGCGAAACTGGACAAAGGACATGGGCATAACCTCCCCCCTATCCAGACCCTCCCCTGAGAGAGTCCCCTAAATCTTTCCAACCCTCTCCTGTGGGTAAAGAAGGGCTTACCTGGATGTAGGTCCTTAGATTCCATGTGGACAACACTCTGAACAAAAACCACTGCACTTCGACCGTCTGAACACTCTGGACTTCACTGGACACTGTTTGGACCCGACTTCGTCTCCCTCTCAGTCTGTAGCATCATCTGTGCCCGTGCACCATACAGGACCCATGTAGGACCTATGGAGCATCAAAGTACACTAAAGAAAATCTCCCTTGGAGTGAAGGAGTCAATCTCCCCTGCATTCATAGGCCCCTCAGCACTGCTGACTGTTCTGTTGATCCCAAGATCCTGCGGACTCCGAAGGGTCCAACACCACAGGAGGTGGGTTTCTACATCCCTTGAGGCCTGATCTGCCCTCTTACCAAGTTTGAGGCCAGTGTACCTCGTGGGCGATGCAATACCCGAACCTGTGTGCACCGCATGTGTTTGCAAGTTCATGTGCTTGTTTGCAATTCTTGAAAAAGTGCATTGGGCTCAGAGTAGCCCCAACCTCTGGCACCATTTCCTACCAAGAAGATTGACCTCCTTCAACTGAGCGCTCCGTGGGCTGTTGTTTGGTGAAATTGCTCTAGGTCTTCTCATGACTTCTGTGCCTCTGACATGTGGGTCCAATTGAGGGTCAACTTTGCCTTTCTTGGTGTCCCCCGGTTGCTCCAGGCTCACCCTGACTCTCCTATGTGTGGTGAGTCTCCTGGACCTAGCTGGTCTGAATCGTGCACTGCCTTGACTGCATGGGTTGCTGTTGCCGAAGCTGGTTGGTGCTCCAGCCGGTCACCGACTCCTTAGCACTCAACATCCTTTGTGGGACAGCTTGGCTCCTGGTCATCCTCAACATCTCCTGGTCCCTGCAGCTGCAAAGTGAAGGACTCCATCAACCAACCTGAAGCACCCGTCATCAGTGAGCATTCGTCTACCGAGCCCCAGGTCACTTCCAAGTGACCCAGACTCTGTCCCATTTGCTTTCAGGTACTCCTCGACAAGAATCCACCTTTGGATTCCAGTGGACACTTTACTCCATTCCAGGAGTTGCTCTTTTTCAAACTCCTCCACTGGGTTCAACGGCGGTTTCCAACGCCACTTCAGACTTATGCACCCGCCTTCCCTGGGACAGGTAACTTGGCTACCTCAGTTGCCATGGGTGGGGTGGCTCTTTAACCTTCTGTCTTCCACTGGGTTTCTTTGAAGTCCTCTGGGAAGTGTCCTTAAACTCTAAAACTTTAACTGCGACTTTCCTATAGATTTGGACGGAGTATGCTGTCGTGTTCCCACATTGCACACACACTTTGTGGGGTCCCTATCAACTCATTTTGGGTGGTTCCTTGAGTTTCCAGCAAGTCTATGTCCTATCGACACTGTCTTGACTCAAGTCGTGGTTCTTATACCACTTATTTAGTACATGGTTTAGTCCCTCCCTGGGGCCCACTGTGTTTTAGTGCTATTTATTGTCATTTCTGGGCTTAAGTATTGTGAATTTTGTGATTATCTCTGTGTAGGAGATACCATGTTGTACTAGATAGTGTTATATTAATAAATACGTATTTTTGTAACATTCTTTCAAGACTAAGCCTGAAGGCTGCTCTCCACAGATACCACTTGGAAGCTTTCGAAGGTTATCTTTGACCTCTTAAATCAACATAAGGGTTGTATTGACCGGTGCAAGGTGCCCACTTTAATTAGTGGACAGCATATACCAGGCCAGCTTCTCACGGGCCACATACCAGTCTATTGTTATTTTGCATACCATGAAACCTCAGTTTGGACACAGCTATATGCAAATAAAGCTGATCCGGCTCCAATCGGAACAGTCCAACCAGAACTGTGAAGCAGGGTCTAGTTTTACCATATAATGCCTTAGCCATTTCTGTCCCACATCTGAGACATGAGGGTCTTAAATGGCCCTGACAGCCAACATGTTGGGATTTGCTAAATTGCACCTACTGCCCCTAAACATTCAGTGGAGACGGTAGGCCTTCTGCCTCCCTAATCAGACTACAGATATTTCTCCTGCAAGGCTATGAACTCAGCCACTGTCTTTTTGGTAAACATGTCCCCTAGCCCCCACTGCTCACCTCTGCCCTCGATGTGCACTTCTATTCTGCACATCAGAATGATATAGCACAAATAGGAAACATCCGCTAGTTTGAGGAACACAATGGGGCAAGATTCGGGTGGGGGCTAGTTGGAACATTGAATTTTTCACATCTCATATTTTTCTGCTTGCTTTAGAATTTTAAGACAGCAACTTGACCTAGTCAATAACCTTTAACCTTTCGTAATATTCTGCTTATAAAATTTCCGAGAAGTGATGCAAATTGTGATTGACAATCAAAATATCTGTCATAACCGAGACTTGTGGTCAAGCCGTTCCTCATTAAAATAATGTAAATGAGCTGCCCTCAGTCCATTCGACGGACCACCTTGCACAAGTTAACCCATGGGTCATGACGCGTTTGTGGTCCCTCTTAGCCATCTTATCTAGCATCTTTGGCTGAGGTTGTAATGCTTACTGTATTTTGAAATTAATTTTCTCTCTCGCTCTCTCATTTTCCTTTACATTGCCATGATTTTAGAACTTACTAGATTGCATGTTTTTGATCTTCATCTAAAATTAGTCTTTGACACTTGTTACTTACTAGATTGCTTAGAGTTATTTTTGACTAGAGATGTGTCTCCTTGACATTTATTGTTTAACTTGTTTTTTAATAAATGGTGCCACTCTGACTCAGTTCCTGCATGTCACACGTGTGTTTCCTTATTTTGAATAGTGCACCACTGCTCAAATTAGGGTGGTATAGCACCACCCTAAAATCACCCTCCAATAACTGCAAAGCCATCATGTTCCTAGCCCTGTGACTACCCAGAACCTCCAGACTGTGATCATGCCGGTCCTGATCCTCCTTACCATGGTTCTCCTAGTATTCAATGTCATGATCCTCTTTACCCTGATATTCCTTGACTCCAAGTCCTTTGTTTTCTTGACCTCTAAGAACATTTCTTTCTGACTCAGGTTGTCTGTGTCCCTGGACTTACCCTGGCATTCCTGGCCATGGTTGTGCTAATATTTCTTTTTAATTGTTCTTGTCTTTCTCAATATTATGTTCCCATTGGTCTTGATTATGTGCTTCCAGGTCCTTATAATGTCTGCTCCTGGGCTTATTTTTCATGGACCTAGTTCACCAACCTTCCTAATATTAGTCTCCTTGGTACTAGTCATCTTGGTTATGCTGTCCCATTGTGCTTGTTATCATGAACCTTGCCTTTTGGCCATCCTGGCTCTTCTTAATTTCCCCAGCCTTGACTCATCTGACTCTGTTCTTTTCTGGTCCTCTTGGCCCTGGTCATCTTCTCCTGTTTCTTCTCTACTTGAACCTCTGAGCGATAGTATTTTTATTATATGTTGATTTGTATAGAACACTAATTACCAGAGAACGTTTACAAGCAATTGAGCAAGGTGCGTAACTGTGTGGTCCCAAGGTGCCTATATGAAGTGCCAGATATTCAGCTTCTTGCAGAACTCTAGTAGTGAGGAGGAGGCCTAGATGTGCTGAGGGAAGTCATTCTATATCTTGGGTGTGATGTAACAGAATGAGCGATCTCCCGTTTTGCTTTTGCAAATGAAGGGGAGTATGCACGAGTGAGAGTGAGGCAGAACATAGATGTCTGGTGGGTTGGTAAAAGTGTATACTGCTGTTCAGGTATTCTGGTCCTGTGTTGTGTAGGGCTTTTTATGTGTGTGTGAGAATTTTTAAATGACTGCAATTGTGAATGGGGAGCCAGTGAAGCTTTCCGTGGTGTGGTGTAATGTGGGCGTGGCATGGGATATTGAGTATGAGTCATGCATCTGCATTCTGGATGGTCTGAAGTCTGTGCAGTAGTTGTTTTGTGATTTTGGCTTGGAGAGTGTTTGCATAGTCCAACCTACTGGTAATCAGTGCTTGTGTGATGGTCCATCTGGTGTTCTAAGGCAACCATTTGAACATCTGCCGGTCCATGTCCATCTAGCCTCTTGGATTCTGGCCCTCTTACACTTTGGTTGTCCTGGTCGTCTTGTATCTTTTCCTTGTTATTTTAGTGCTTCTGCAGCCAGTGATCCTTGATCTCTTTATCCAGGTTTGCCTTATTTGTGTCTTCCTGAGCCTGGTCATTTTAGTCCTGGGCCTCCTGGCCATCATGTTGTCTGTTGCATTATACCACATTTTTTGCCTGGCTTTGATTCAATTGATTGAGGTGTACTGGCTCCCTGTTAACCAGGTTCCCAGTCCAGTATTATTTCCCTTAAAATGTACCACAATTGGCACCACTTTAACCACCCTTGTAAAAGTCTCTAGTAAATGGTACCCCTGGTACCTAGGGCATGGGTACTTAAGAGGGTCCTCGGGGGCTGCAGCACTGATTGTGCCACCCCAGTGATCCCTCACCAAGGCTATATATTCTTCCATTGCAGGCTGCATGTCTTGCCACCAGACACCCACTTCCTGATAGGCCCCATCCCTGTTTTTCTTAGTAATATGAAAAGGTCTTCCTGCATTTTCTCAAATATGAACAGTTCGACAAAAGGCCCCAGAGTGTGCTTCCAGTCAATTTCATTGACACAATACAGATGCAGTGGAATATGAGGACATCTCCTCCAAACATAGGAGCACTTACTTCATCTAGTAAAGGGGAAATACCCCTGTTAGGTGGTGATACACCTCTTTGCAGGCTCAATGTCTTCTCTGATGAGAATTCATGGTATCATAGATCTGTGGATGAAGACTCTTGATGAACAATCACATTGCTGAAACTACAAGCACACAAGGTCATTGGAAACATTACCCTATGGTCCTTTACGCAGCTTTAGTGCAGTAAATGCATCAGATGACAGTACTCCAGATTGGTAGACATTTTCGGTAAAACTGGGGACTCTTTTTGGAAAAAAATTGGTTTCATTTTGGGCCTGATGCACATTTCACAGATAATGAAACCTCAACAGGAAGCACTTACAAGTAGAAACATAGCAGGTGCCCCAGTTGAAGGTCCGCTTCAGTAAAGCACAAACATTCATTACTTCTTGGGATTGGTGAAGGCAAATCAAAGACGTTTCCTCTTGTATTACATGTTGGAAAACAATCTTAAATCCTTAATGCAGGTGACTGTTTTATTGATCTAATGGAGCACAATCTGATATGCAGTGACTGTGACAAGTGATTTCTTTCTTGTTCTGTCCTGGTAAGAGCAGAGTCCGAGGTTCTCCCTTATAGATACCCTAAGTATATAAATGCTCAAAATCCAGAGCACCACTCACACACCTACTCACATACATACACAGGCACTCACTCATCTACTCACAGACCCATAGCACCACTCACATATCTACTCATAGATGCAACCATTGAGACACCCACTCTCAGACCCACACAGGCACTCAAACACCCACTCACAGACCCATACAACCACTCACACATCCACTCACAGACCTTTGCAGACACTCACACACCCACTTAGAGACCCATTCAGCCACCACTCACCCACTCACACACTTATAGAGCCACTCACATACCAATTCTAAAATTTTAAAGGTTACAGTTAGAATTTAAAAAAACTTACAAATTCACTGAAGAAAAGGTTACATGGATGTTTCAGTTAGGAAATAGAATTTAA
The DNA here is from genome assembly GCF_964263255.1 of Lissotriton vulgaris. Classification (NCBI taxonomy): domain Eukaryota; kingdom Metazoa; phylum Chordata; class Amphibia; order Caudata; family Salamandridae; genus Lissotriton; species Lissotriton vulgaris. The sequence goes on along the minus strand of NC_141691.1, from coordinate 1,509,635,526 downwards.
CCCCTTCGATGCTCATGACGAGCTCAGCTCGTCACGAGGTATACCTCTTGTGTGCTCATGACGAGCTGAGCTCGTCATGACCACACCCATTTACATTAGGGCCCAGCACAGGAGAAGGATACCATCAGCAGCGATGGTGTTAAAATAGACATAGAAATTAACTGAAGAAAATAAAGATTACAGGGATGATATAATTAGGCTTATATTTCACTCTTATAAAACCACAGCAATTATAGTTACCTGAGCTAACCATAACCTACACCCCTGCAGTGAAGTGCTTATCACATATTGCGGCACTCATGATATGGTGAGTGACATCTCTGATGATATCCCAAATGGCATCACTGATGCCCCTCATACCCCATGGTCACCTGCAGCATGAGAGTTTGTTGTAGGAGGAGGGCCAAACCTCCATGAGTGTTCATTGTTCCTTTGAAGGTACTTGCTGCTCCATAAGCCTCAGTGCCTGAAGATGTTGCAACGGTTGGTGACGGGACATGGCTGCCAATTTGTCATCCCACTAAAGTACACCCTGGCTCACCTGCACTATTGGACTTTGTTTGGTGAAGAAGGGGGTTAAAACTTCACCAGTGTTCATTATTTTTTGGAATGGACTCGCTGTTACATAAGCCTCAGGGACTGAAGGCACTGAAATTATTGGTGAGTGGGCGTGGCTGCCCAGTTGTCAACATGCTAAAGTGTGTCCTGGATCACCCACAACATGGGACTTTGTTTTGTGAAGGAAGGGTGACAAACCTCCACACATGTTCACTGTCCCTTGGAAGGGACTCCTGATCCATAAGCCTCAGTGCCTGGAGGTGTTGCAACAATTGGTGAGGGGGCATGGCATCCCATTTGCCATCATGCTTTAGCATGGCCCAGCTGAATCACAGTGTGGGACTTTTGTGAAGGAGGGGGACAATACCTCCACAAGTGTTCACTGTCCCTTTGAAGGGACTCACTGCTCCATATGCCTTAGAGCCTAAAGGTGTTGCAACGATTTAGAGAGGAGGCATAGCTGCCCATTCGCATTGTGCTAAAGCTCAAGCCAGCTCACCCTTAGCATGGTATTTTGGTTGATGAAGGAGGGAGGAACCTCCACGAGTGTTCATTGTCCGTTGCAAGGGAATCACTGCTCCATAAGCCTTGAGAAAACACAACTAATCCAGTACACTACTGTACCTTTTAGACCTTTCTGCAGCTCTATTGATCGTAACTTGCCTGTCTTTGTCTCTTTCTATACGCACTATAGCCTGCAAAGGATAAATACTTTGAATAAGAATTGACTCATAAACATTTAAAATATTGAAGAGGTTCTGGAACGGGAACCAGTACTGACTTGTTATGCACAGCACTAGCTAGCATTTTATTATCCTTTAATTTATTGTAACAATACTTACAAATAACTTGCTGTGCGGACATGACAAAGAGTTCCTCTACAAACAAGCACACTACAAACTTTTGCCAGTTCTCATTATTTTCTTTTTCACTTTTTTTTAAAAACAAGTCAACAGTCCGTGTTTGAATCTTGTAGTGAGTATGTTGACAACACACACAAACATACTCTTGTTTTTCAGAGCACACTGTGTTAAATGTTGTTATTTCTTTAAGACTTTCAACTATAATACATGTGTCCTGTTTTGCAACTCCTCCTGTTATCAGCTCTTCATTTTCCATAGGGTCCTGTACTGGACAAAAAAACTTAAACTGCACATCATCACAGACCTCTACAACAGTACCATACAAAGGTGCTCTATTAATTTCTCCCAAACATATTGCAGGAATTTTCACATAGTAAAACCTCCTAATTAAAGTCTGCATTGTTGCGAGGTGTACAGCTTACATCCTGAAATTATGAAATGTGCTTTGCCACACCATCTTTGACAAACAAGGTACTGAGTATCCCTCTAAAATTGTATGCTTTCTAACCTTGGACAGATCCAGTTCATGTAAAAAGTACGTATTTTCTGTTTTAAATGTCTCACCTTAGAAAGATATGTAGAACTTTTCTTAGTATATCAATGGATTTCTGGTAAATACAGCAAACACTACTACAGTTCCATTTGTGTACTTGGCCTGACTACGCCTTCCCTGTACCTCTTCTGCAATAACTTGTTCTATATTTTCAGTCACCATCACCTTTTTCGGAATAGGAGTGGCAGTCTTCATTTCATAACATTATCCTCTTTCATCAATAGCATAAATTAATGTGCTATACTGAAGATAGTTATCTTCATTAAAGAAAGGCTTTGTAGTAGAAGTATGTATCCAGTTTCCACTAAAAACTGTACTAAAGTTAGTTCTATTGACAAATATTTTCTTCTGGTTTTGTCTCCCTATGTACAAAACTATTTTGTCAAGACTCATCATTCTATTTATAATCTCTTCAAAGCAAAGGTCTTAGCAACTACTCCCTCAACTTGATCTTTCTGTCTCAGTGCCTCTTCTATACTTTTTCATATTTCTCAGTAGATTTACAATCATTTCACCACGAAACATCATGGCTCTGATTTCCTTAAACTGCTTCTCTCTCCTGGTTAAGTTTGTCCATCTTTGTTAAATTAATTAATTTCTATATATTTTTCAGAAAGTCTTTGTCCTCTAGCCAGCAGCTGTTTTTTCCTTTACCACTTTTTTTTCCTCATATGACCTCTGTAGCTACTGCTGCCTCTCGACCTGTCCCGCCACTAGCGCAAATAGTTTTTGGTGGATACTTACTCTCAGCTGATTTATTCTAAACGGGGAATACCCGTTTATACTCAACTTGAGCTGACCCAGATGTGTTAATCATTGGAAATGTCCTAAGTCCATGTGTCTAACCGGTTTAAGCCATGATCTATGATCTAGTCTCTACTCAGGGGGTCATCCAGCCAATTCCAGAACAACCCAGAATCAGGCCTACCCCATGAAATAGTAACCCTCTGGTCTATGGCTCGATCATATTTAACAGACTTCCACCAATCATTCCAGCTAAGGGGAGTTTCCTGTCGCCACAACAGGCAGATCTCCCTCCTTGCCAACAGTATCAAATAGAACACCAATTTACATTGGGACCCAGAATGAGGTCGTATCCCAGCCAGCATGTCCACCACACCAAAAAAAAAAGAAGAATTGGGCTTACCTCTATTTCTAGACCCAGAACCCTGGAGAGGGTCTAACCGACATCCAGCCAAAATTTGTATAACCTTTACCACTTTATGTGTTTTTTTCCCCTTTTGTGCATCATTTCAACAGAGATACTGTAGTTGCTTCTGTTGCTTTTTCCCCCGAAATTTGAAGGCATTCTAACTGTTCAAACACATAATACAAAAATAGTTTTATGTTATGTTGCAGTTTTAAATCTATCGATACAGAGAGTAACAGGGGTATTGCTGGACAGCATGGATAGTGCACAGGGGATTGTAGCAGTGCATGTTCTAGTGCCTGGGTCATTGCATGAATACATGGGTACTGACTGGATGATTAGACTACTGCAAGAAGATTGCATAGTAAATTTATAACTGCTTGGGCATTGGCAGAGTGATTAGATAAGTACAAACTTTAGAATTAGTGTCCGTAAAAGAGAAGAATACTGTTATTACATATAATATTACAGTTTTAAGAACACAACATCATTTTGCAATACATACCATAATTAGTTTGCTTTTTTTGCTGTTTTCAGATTCCATTGAATGTCACCATACACAGTGATTTCAATGTTAATCATCATGTGATAGTGGGCAAAAAACATGCAATCAAAAAGATTGTAAAAAAAACAACAAATCTGAGTTCAAAATATTCACAACAAACTCAACTATCTGTTTACATTTTTGAAAATAAGCACTATAATTTACATTGCATATAATACAAGCATCAAATATTTGAACTGCTTCTTTCAAAAACAATTTTCTAAATACAATACCAAAGAACAGAAACCATACTTGAAACAGTAATTCTTGATATCTTCCCTATAGGCTTTGCATTGAAAATATCCAAAATAAACTTCTTTAATTCATATCGATATCTTCCCAATAGGCCAAATGATGTTTCTGAAATCGTTTGTATTGTAAATATATAAAATAAACTCATTAATTCATTTCGACATCTTTCCAATAGGCCGAATGATGTTCTTGGAACTTTGGCATCAAAAATATTAGATATGAATTGGGTAATTCAGAGGGCAACCGACATTTGAATTCTAAAAGGGCATCATTACAATGTGTCCACCCTTTATTGCACTTTAAATACACAATATTGTGCCCAGATGTTGTAGAAGGTCCATCGTGGAAAATAATTGCTACTTCTTTGTAAGTTCTTCCTGAAATTGACAGTTGACTTGCAACAAAATCTTTAATTTTAGTTTCTAATTTTCTTCCAATTACTCTACAACGTTGAAGCATTAAAGGGACATATTTTCCAGATCTTTCCATAAATAATGTTGATAACATTTCAGATTTGCAGTGAGTACATTCCATATTTTGATCAGCTGATTTTACTAATTTGTTAAAAGAAACTCTTTTGCAATCTGTTATTGTCAAATGTTGAATTTTTCAGTGTCTATTTCAGTGGTAGAGGAAAATGAACAATCTTCACTTTTATGATCCCTTCTGTAACGAAGTCCAAACAGATGTTCAATTTGTATTTCCCCATCTTCCAATACTGCAAGCATAAACATAAGAAATTCTTCAGCATCTTGCTGCACATTAAGTAAAAATTGTGAAGAACCAGAGCATATATCAAGAAGATGCTGAATGCCAGAAGCACTATGGATTTTAGTTTTATCGGTTGTCAAGTTTTCGGAAATAGAATGCAACAAAGAACAAAACCTTTTTTCTTGATTCTCCATAATTTGTTGTTGAAGAATTTCTAGAAAAGATATGACGTTCACAACTACATCAGCATAGCAGTTTATACCTAAACTATGTTCTAACTGATATCTTATTCAGTGCTCCTTTTCTTTTGTTTAGAACCTCAAATTTCTCATGATTTTTTTTCTATTTCTGGCGTCACTACAGAGTTTCTTATATGTTCATTTTGGACATACTACACACTTTTCATATACAGAATATTCACCTAAGTTAGGAGCATATAGTCTTCTTGAACGATTATACCTTCTTACACAATTTGCATCTGCACTAATCAATTTCTCATCAAAATCAATCAAATACATTCCAGATTAAGTTCTGACTTGGGACAATGAAACGTATGCCATGCCCTCTTTAAACACGGTACATCCAATATTCACTAAAGCACTGTCTACACTTAAACCTTGAGATTTATGAATGGTCACTGCATATGCAAAAGAAAGAGCAAAATGTTTTCTACGAACGTACAAGTCTTTTACAAAGCAAAAAACACACAGCACATCATCCAATCTGTTTTACATCTTCAATCGCATAAAATTTAATCTTCAAAAATTATGTTTCATCTCTATTTGGATAATTAACAAAATCAACAACTATTCCCATTGCTCCATTTACTAAACCTTTTTCCACATCCACATTACGCTGTAAAATTACCAAACATATACATTCTTTTCTAAACCAGCAGTCTTAGATATAGATTTTTCCAAAGAATCCAATTTTTACTTTTATTTTTCAGACAAAATAATAGTAATTCCTTTGTGTTCTATTTTATCAATGGCTTCCATTTTAATTATTTTTTGATTTTCAAACTTCAAAAGTACTTGATTGAATGTAGGATACTCTTGCAGTATTGGCATTAGGCAAAATATAGATTTCTTTTCTCCAATTTGTTTGTATAATATTTCCGGACCAACATTTTCACATGTTTACCTCCAAATAGCACATCACAATCTGTTTTTAAAATCTGCGGTATTCTTAAATTCAAGCATTAAGTTTGAGACCATGAGCACCTCCTCAATTATCAGAAGTTTAATTTTCTTTAGGACTCTTGAAACTTCATAATAAGCTTTTCCAGATAGCTTGTTATATTCCACCTTGTGTTCATGTTCAACAGGTAGCATCAGTAAACAATGTAATGTAATCCCTTTAATGTTGTGTGCTGCTAACTCAGTTGGAGCAGTTACAACACAAGATAAATCTGATTCAGTGGTTTTCTGTAGATAACTGTTCAAAACTGTTTTAACCCTTTCGCTGCTGATGACGAGCTCAGCTCGTCATCACCCACGGGTGTCGTGTGCTGATGACGAGCTGAGCTCGTCATAAGTGAAGCAAAAGAGCAATTTCCAGCATACGGGAAAAATCATGGCAGCAGCCATGTGGTTAAGAAACTTTTTCTCTACCAGCTTGGCCAGTGATATACATTCGAGTAGGTTTAAATGATGCACAGTTGTATTCTTTTTGTTCATGAAGTAATCCATGGTCTATCTGTTGTGTAACTTGTTGATATATTTCTTTCTGTTCAATATTTAGTAGGTCTTCCAAGTTTCCCAACTCCATAATATCCTGTTGAACTTTATGCATTGCCATTTCTAGTTTGCTCATGGCGTTTGCTGCTTCATTTTCAAGAACTAGTTCTCCTAGTGGATCTTGACTCTATAGTGAATTTAGTTTGAAGGTGCTGTCCCATCGAGAGATTGGATCCTATGAATGTTCGGATCATTTGGCCTCTGCAAGTTTATATTCAAAGTCAAGAGGAATCATTTGAATCATTTGAGTTAGTCTAGGTCTTGCTGCAATACGAAACCAAGTATAGAAATCTGTACAAGAAATTGAATCTTTAGCATTAAATGATCTAGAAAGCACAGGTATTGTTAAAACAAACATGTTGGACACATACTATCCTAAAAGAATTCCACATCATGAAAACATATGTCTCTATGAAGTACTGCAATATTATAGCTTTAAGAGAAATATTACAGAAAATATAAATGAAGAGAAATATGCAGTGATTGGGTCTGATGGATGTTTGGTAAAAAGTAGTAAAGGAAATCTTATTAATCACAGGAAACTGAGTTGCGATACTCCAGATAAAAGGGAATTTTACTATTTAGCACTTTTTCAACTCTTCAAGCCTTGGCGTACTGAAATGGTATTTCAGTGCTATAAAGATTCTTTAATACATGTAAATATAGCATTGAATGCACAGTTTTTCCAAATTATCCACAAATGTTGAATGAAGAGATTCAACAAGAAGCTACTATTGCAGCTGAAATTGCTAGAGACAGTTCTCAAGACAGTCAACGTTCTGCTCCACTGAGTTGTTCCTAATATGACTACTGTTGAGAAACACAGGATTCTGACAATTAGTTTGCAGAAAGACTTAGTACCAAAGGTAACAGTTTGTGAGACCTGGGGAAAAGTATTTGTGGGAGTCTATGCAAAGTGCTTTGGCGCACCGTCTATGACTGTCCTGCCCTCCGTGATCAAGCGTGTTCAGGATCAACACAGTCCAGAGGTGGCTGTAGAATTGGGAATGAGGCTTGTAGGAGTGTTTGAGGGAGTTTCCGATCACATCCTTGCTAATGATAAGGGAGATGCAGTAAGCTTTCAGGTGTCTAATGCTTTGCGCAATGTCCCCGATACCGATAAACCCTGGCAGTTACCGAAAATCATTGCAGAGGATTAGAAGACCATTGGCCACAATTGTTTGGGTGTTAAAGCTTTTGCTAAGGTAACAACTCAATCCCAAACTCAGACGGCTAAGTCTAATAAAGACAACAGTCCAATTTTTCTTAAACAAAATTGGAAATCTAAGAAACAGGGGAAGCAGCAAAAGAAACAAGGGTCACGTCCTGCATCGCCGATACCTGTGTCTACTGATGGGGACTTATGATTTGCGCAACTGCACAAGTATTATTTCACCTGATTGATTTCAGGTTCCTGATCAATGTTCTCCTCGTTCTTTGCAGGAAACTTCGGTCTGGCACACCAGTGGAGGAAACTGCGGCAGAGGTCGGAGTGCCCCACAAAATCGTGAGCAGTCCGCCAGACCGAGGTAAAGGCAAGCAGGACGACTTTCAGCATCAACGCCCTCAGTTTCAGAAAAGGAGGGTTGTTGCTTTGACTACGAGGTATGCCATGGATAGTGAGAACAAAGCTTCGGAACCTCGACAGCGCAGCGGAGGTTACCGTAGTGCAGCAAGCACTGCGTCCGTATCTGAAGGCAACAGCAACTGACACGTTCATTACTGTTGAGACAGCTGACACTAGAGTGAATCCCCCTGATAGACTATATGACATAGTCCTTTTAATTGAAGGTGACATAAAATGTACAATAAATGGGATTTTGTGGGAAAATCTGACCTTTACATATGACATTTTGTTAGCGGAGGCAGGCTGGCCCCCACCTTTTGTTTTTGACGCTACGAGAGGGGAGGAGGTAATCCTCCACAGTTTCGTTCACACAGTGCCGAAGGAGCAGGCGCAGAATTTTGCAGAAGAGTGGGCTAAGGTGCTTGCACCGACTTTGTACTGTACTCAATGAGGATAGGACGAACTTTCGCCTAGGCATGAGATTCCATTGTGGTCAATGCCACAGCCTCAACCCCAATATTCCATGCGGCGTGAAGTGAAAGCTCCTGTTGCAGAAATGCTAGAACAATTAGAATTTCAAGGTGTGATTGAAACATGTGTGTCACCCATGAATAATCCACTTTTTACTGTGACCAAACCTAATGGGTCGTACCGCCTGGTATTGGATTACCCCCATTTGAACTCCCATTGTCGGACCTGCACGGTACAGAATACTCACAGTTCTGCCCTGGTGGTTAGACTACTGAGAAAAAGTTTTAAGACCACACTTGACATATCCAATGGCTTTTTTAGCCATAATCTGTCCTCTGTTAGTAGTCAATAGACATCCTTTACTTCTGGCAGCAAACAGAAACAGTTTAAAAGATTAGCCATGGGCTACAAGAACAGCCCAGGCGTCTTTGCCACTCGGATTGTCTCTCTTTTAGAGAGACCCGACCCTGATGCATGCTCGTATGTTGATGATATTTATCTCACAGATGACGAAATATGGCTGCATCTGTGTCGCTTTGACCACATTATTGTTATGTTTGGGTACTTTGGTTACAAATTTAACTTTGCAAAATCACATATTGCAGAGTACACAGTGTTGTTCCTGGGCTATGAGCTCAACAATAAAGGTCGAGGTTTAGCAACATACTTCCTAGAGAAATGGGCACAGTTGTGTGCTCCAACAACTCTGAAAAAAACACAATCTTTACTGGGTTTCTTGAACTTTGGTCGTACTTACATTCCCGATTATGCCCAGCATATCAAGCCGCTGTATGCCTTGATACAACCTACTTTTAATAAATCTTCCTAGATGCTCGAACATTCAGCTATACTGCAGTCTTTACAGTCTGATCTTCTTGAATCTAAATACCTTCTGACTCGTGACAACCACACAAACATGGTAATAAGAATCGTGCCAGGTGCAGTGGGTTTCACGTACTTGACGTTTAATGAAGGAGACACACTCCCTATTGCTTACAAGTCACACTTGTACACTTCAGCTGAAATACGACTTTCTACTGTCGAAAAAGTTTTGACTGCAGTGCAGATGGCGATTCTGAAAGAGAGAGCTCTGTCGCAGGGGAATCGAATGTTGGTTGTAACACCGTATCCTGCCCTGGAGGCAGTGACGAAAGCCAGTGTACCTAATTCAAAAGCTTTTCATCCTTGTTCGATACATTGGGCTACTTCACTGACGTCTCCGGATGTCACGTTTATTTTTGACAATAATGAAAAGAAAATACTTTTCTGTGTTATTCAAATTCTTGGTGAGCACTTGGCCAACACACAGGTACTATCTATTCATGCTAAGTAGTGACACAGATAATTATTGTTACAAGACGCTGAAATTACTTATTACTCTCAAAGTTTATTTTTTATAAAAATTATATTGATTAAAATTCCTTAGTACCCATTTGGCAAAACAAATTACATTCATATACTCAGGTCAGTATTCTTCATTTCATATACCATTTCATTAAAATGTGAAAATCTTCATATATTGCAACAATGTTTTCACATAAATCACAATTAAATAAATACATTTTGTTAGCAAAGAGACCAATTTCCTCGGGATGGAAGAAGAATCCCTCCACCTCCAGGACACAGAAGCAAGAATGCGGTATGAAACACACTCTTGTCTACTGTCCTCTAAAAGTATGAGGGAATAACCCAAGGAGTGTCCACCACTCTCCTCATACGAGGGGGTGAGCTTGCAGTAGGAAGAGTCTCAGGTGGTGGTCCAGGCTAGGAAACAAAACCAGGCCACACTTTGTAATACACACTCTAACTAGACAATGCAGTAACTGGTTAAAACATTGACATGTGTGGTTGCACCAGGTATTCTTACCCCAAATGAAGGTCGGGATCTCCTTATCGATGAGTTCAGGGAAGAGGGACTCGGAAGACCCAATGGACAGGCCAGAACAGTTAGAACTCACGAAGGACTCACACACAAAACACTCAAAAGAAAACAATAGAGGGAATGAGGTGCACCACCCAGCTGTGTAGGGGTCAGAACAGCGGAGCAGTAACACTCTCAGGAGGAGAGACACCAGGCCCTCAGAGGATCCCAGGGCGGAGCGCTCGCTCTCAAAAGGTAGCAAACACAACGGGATACAAATAAAGGATGCTAGTGTCACAGAACTGGAAGGTATAGAATAGTTTCGAGCAGAACGCCCGCAAAATGCGTGAGGAATGGTAGGGAAAGGAGTGGAGCAAGGGGATATGATTTTCTCTATAGGAAAGGGTCCTACGAATCTGGGTTGGAATTTTTTTGAGCCTTCCATCCTAAGGTTTCTAGTGGACAACCACACCTTCTCCCCTACAGTGTACATGGCCTCTGTCCTTCTGTGTTTATCAGCTTGTTTTTTCATGGCTTCTTTGGCTTTGCCTAGTTCTGTCTTTGCTGATTTCCACACTTCCTGAATGTGTGCATGGTGCTCCTTTAGTGCGGGTACAGATATCTCTGTCTGCTGTAACACAATAGGAATCATTCTAGGATGTCGCGCATGCATGAAGAAAAAAGGGGATACGTCTGTAGCAGAGTGACTAGAATTGTTGTAAGCAAATTCTGCCAAAGGAAGAGCTTGAACCCAAGTAGAGGGGATGGATGTTAATAGACACCGTAGGAACTGCTCTAGGGTCTGATTGGTTCTTTCTGTTTACCCATCGGTTTGGGGGTGATATGCGGTGGAAAGTCTGTGATCAATACCCAGAACGGAACACAACCCCCACCAAAATTTAGAGACAAACTGGGGACCTCTATCGGAGATTATGACTGTGGGTAATCCATGCAATTTTACAATATTGTCCAAGAAGACAGATGCTAGTTCTTTAGAGGAAGGCACTTTTTTCAGAGGAATAAAATGACTCATCTTGGACAACAAATCCACTACCACATAAATAGTGGTGTAAATTTTACAGGAGGGCAGATCCGTCATAGAATCCATGCTTATGGTGTGCCAGGGTGATGGAGGAATGGCTAGTTGTCTTAGTAGCCCTGTAGGCGCACAATGTGATGCCTTTTGACGTGCAGAGGTGGCGCAAGATTGTACATAAGCTAACACATCTTTAGACATGGATTCACACCTAAACCATCGGTGGCACAACTCATTTGTTTTACGACTACCAGGATGTCCTGCGAAGGTGCTACTATGACACCACTCTATGATCTTTTGTTGAAGGGCGGGAGTAGGGACATACAGTTTGTCTTCATGATAATACAACCCTTTCTGATGGTATGTAAGGGATTGTGCAACCAGTCTTCTGTTGGCATGGTAAGGTGATGTTCCTTGATATCGTCAAGGAGTGTGGAGTCTTTTTGTCCCACCCCAAGTATCTTGTTCGCAGGAATAATAGGAAGGGGTTGTTCCTTGTCAGTGCTTTTGTCATGTCCCAAACGCGACAAAGCATCAGCCTTTCCCTGCTGTGCTCCCGGTCGATAGGTGATAAGAAAATCGTATTCACTAAAGAATAACAGCCACCTCATTTGCCTGGGCGTGAGTGCTCTTGCGGATTTAAAGAACTGCAAGTTTTTGTGGTCTGAATAGATGGTGACTACATGAGGGGATCCTAACAAATGATGTCTCCACTCCTGAAAGGATAGCTTGATGGCCAGCAGTTCTCTTTCTCCTATAGTATAATTTCTCTCAGCAGGTAATAAGGTTTTTGAGAAATATGCTATAGGATGCATTTGTCCTGTTTCGGAGTCTCTCTGTGAAAGGATTCCACCTACAGCATATTGGGAGGCATCCGCCTCAACAAAAAATGGTTGTGTGTTGTCTGCGTGGTGAAGAATGGGCGCAGTGATGAACTTGTCTTTTAAGTCACAGAAAGCTCGTTCTGCTTCGGCCGACCTATAAAAGGCACCCCTTTTTTCAATAGTTTGGTCATTGGGGAAACAGACTCAGAAAAGCGATCGATAAATCGCCGATAAAAATTTGCGAAGCCTAAAAAAGACTGTATTTCTTTGATGGAGGAAGGACTTGTCCACTTGACCAATGCTTCCACCTTCTTGGGATCCATCTGAATGCCCTCAGGTTTGATTAAGAAGCCAAGGAAGTCTACCTCTGTAGTGTGAAACACACTTTTATCCAATTTGGCGAACAAGTGATTTTCCTGCAATTTGCTCAAGATTTTCCGGACATGCTCCACATGATCAGTTTCATTCTGTGAGAATATAAGAATGTCGTCAATGTAAACGATGACAAAGATATCAATATATTCCCGTAAAATGTCATTTATGAAATATTGAAACACAGCAGCCGTGTTACAGAGACCAAACGACATGACACAATATTCATAAAGACCGAATTTGGTGCAAAAGGCTGTTATCCATTCATCACCCTGCTTGACGCGGATCAAATGGTAAGCACCTCTGAGATCGATTTTGGTGAAGATTTTGGCTCCTTTAATTTGGTCAAGGAGAACTGGAATAAGAGGAAGTATTTATTTTTTATGGTGATCTAATTCAATGCTCTGTAATCCAGGCACACCCGGAGCCCACCTTCCTTCTTATCTATAAAAAACAGAGGGGATGAAACAGGTGAAGTAGATGGCCTGATAAAACCCTTGTTTTTTATGTCATCCAGATAATCCTTCAGATTCTCAGTTTCTGAGGCCGTGAGAGCGTAAATACGACTGCAGGGCAGGTCTGCGCCGGGTAATAAATCGATGCGACAATCATAGCTCCTGTGCGGAAGCAGCTTAGTGGCTTCTTGTTCACAAAAAACGCTCCTATAATCCAGATACTGGTCAGGTACTCTTAGGTCAGTCCCTGTTTGAACAGCACAATATAATGGGTATTCTGGTTCAATGGCTTCTTGATAACAGTGAGCTTTGCAATATGGGGATTTCAAGGTGACAGTCCTTTTTTCCCAGTCTATTGAGGGGTTGTATACCTGTAACCATGGAACCCCCAAGATAGCACCAAAATTTGGGGCATCTAATAAATCGAAGACCATACTCTCTGATTGCCCATTGTTAAAGACTATGACCATAGGCGATGTTTGATAACTTATTAACCCCGAGGATAACTCAGACCCATCAACAGCCCAGATGGATTCAGGTTGGTGTTTAGCAACAAAAGACAGACCCAGTTGTTTAGCGAGTTTGATGTCAAAGAAGTTTCCAGTAGCTCCGGAGTCTAAAAGAATAGACATGTTGTACTGTTTTTGATTCATGTAAGTGAGGGTGATGGGTAATGTAAAGTGTTTTTGACTCGGTGTGTTAGTAGTTTATTGGTAGAGATCTGCTGGTGTTTGTCGCTTGAGGAATTGATCCCTCTGTTCCTCAAGCATTCTAGTTTTCCGAACTAGAAAGGCTATTGGCTGCTAGTCTGGGTGTCTTGGGACGTACGGGGCAATCTTTTGCATAATGGCCCCCTTTTCCACAATACAGGCATAAGTTCATCTTTCTTCTCTTATCCTTTTCTTCTGTGGATAAAGGTCCTCTTATTCCTCCTATTTGCATGGGTTCGGGAGTGTCTTTTAATGGTGGTTTCTCGAGTCTGGGTAATACATATCTGGGGATACTACTACGATTCTTTTCCCCTTTCCTCTCGTGCAGTCGATGATCAAGCTTAACCACTAAATCAATAAATGAAGCACAGTCTTCTGGTGGGTTAACTATTTGTGAGAGCAAGTCTTTTAACTCATCACATAACCCACGGTAAAACAAGGAGGCTCTCTTACCTTCTGGCCAATGTGTTTCAGAGACCAGCCGATTAAAATTAGTAATATAGGAAAGGAGGTCTTTGGATCCCTGTTTAAGGTTCAGTAGCGCGGTATCGCTGGCTTGCATATAAGTATGTTTAGTGAAGAGGCTTCTCATCTTTTCTTGGAACAAGGAGAGATCGTATAACAATGGATCATTATTCTATACCATTGGAACAGCCCATTCCGCTGCATTCCCCGCAAGGTAGGAAATGATGAAAGCTACTTTGGCGGAACCATCTGGGAATGCGGCTGCTTTACATAAGAATTGTAGCTGGCATTGGTTCATAAACACATTATATTTGGTGCTATCTCCTGTGAATCTTTCGGGCATGGTTAGAGGAACCGGGCTGGTAGTATCCACTGTGACTTGGACAGGAGATAGGGTGGAATCACCGCTAGCCCCTTTTTCAGGTTCTGTGGACCCCAGAGTGAATCTGGCGGGTTGTATGTAGCTCTTACGGGATTTAGGGATGGTTCCTGTGTCTCTATCAGCTGTTCCTAACTGATGAACCTCTGCCTGAAGTCTTTGATTTTCCACCCCAATCTAGCCACCTCTGACTGAAGGGCCACTAAAGCAGCAGTGAAATCCTCCATGGTATGGGCTTGGAGGTTAAGGTCGGGAGCACCTAATGAAGGGTCGGGATTGATCTTCGCTCGGGGGAATGATATTTCGTGGGCTTGGCTTTCTGTTAGCAAAGAGACCAATTTCCACGGGAACGAAGAAGAATCCCTCCACCTCCAGGACACAGAAGCAAGAATGCGGTATGAAACACACTCCTGTCTACTATCCCCTAAAAGTATGAGGGAATAACCCAAGGAGTGTCCACCACTCTCCTCATACGAGGGGGTCAGCTTGCAGTAGGAAGAGTCTCAGGTGGTGGTCCAGGCTAGGAAACAAAACCAGGTCACACTTTGTAATACACAATCTAACTAGACAATGCAGTAACTGGTTAAAACATTGACATGTGTGGTTGCACCAGGTATTCTTACCCCAAATGAAGGTCGGGATCTCCTTATCGATGAGTTCAGGGAAGAGGGACTCGGAAGACCCAAAGGACAGGCCAGAACAGTTAGAACTCACAAAGGACTCACACACCAAACACTCAAAAGAAAACAATAGAGGGAATGAGGTGCACCACCCGGCTGTATAGGGGTCAGAACAGCGGAGCAGTAACACTCTCAGGAGGAGAGACACCCGGCCCTCAGAGGATCCCAGGGCGGAGCGCTCTCTCTCAAAAGTTAGTAATCACAACGGGATACAAATAAAGGATGCTAGTGTCACAGAACTGGAAGGTATAGAATAGTTTTGAGCAGAACGCCCGCAAAATGCGTGAGGAATGGTAGGGAAAGGAGTCGAGCAAGACGCCCGCCAAATGCATGGGAAAAGGTAGGGAAACAAACCAGGTACTCTCGAGCGATAACGAAGAAATGCCGAAGACCGGCAAGAACTATCTCACAGCGTTCAAGGAAGGTGAGATACTGCGGAAAAAGGTAGGAGAACAGCAGCAGAAAGGTAAATCTTCACAAACGCCCAGCGGGAATTACAGCATGCCACGGAGGACGCCGACAGGAACCAGGAAGAGGAGATGGGGGCGTGGTACTGGAACAGTAAGCCAAGCAATGGATACGTTCTGACGCGTCTCCTTAAGCGCGTTAGGGAGCGTCAACAAATTGCAAGTAACCGATAATGGTTAGGGTTACGGGCGAAATACCGGAATCTTAGCAATCCCACATGTCACTGTTCCTAAAACCTAACACATTTATTACAATCAAACAGAATAAAAACAGGTAAAGTCCTTTTGTCGACGCGTTTCGGTGCTCGGTTTTAGATCAAGTAAACACCTTCCTCAGGACAGAGCTTTATTTAAAAACAGGGCTTCTTCATTCTAAAAAACAAATACATACAGTTAGTATTGTAGTTTCCTAATTGAGAGAAAAGTATCTATCTAATCGTGTCATTAGTTATTCTGTGTCCCTAATACCTTACTTCAATTGTCTGCATGTGGATATCTATCTTGGAGTTCTGGACCTTTTAGATAACTTTCTTGGTCCTCTTCGTGGAGATTATTCATACATATGTCCCACGGATCCTATAATGGTAAGGGTATGTCTTTTACTTGTATTTTCTGTGTCAGTTTTTTTAGATTAGTTCTTATTTGTTAAGTCACTTACTTTAACATAGAGGGTTTGTTATTTCATTTCTTATCACCTTTCTCATGCATTCATCTTATATTCTGCGCAGGGTTTTCTATAGCTGGGTGCTCTTTGGTGCCTGTGGGGTCAAAGGTTTGCCTTATTAGCTTACACGGGTACCCCTTTTGTGGCCCTGTAGTGGTTCTGTGTTTATATACCCACTTACATACGGTTTCGAGTTTTATTTGATGGTCACTCTGCTTAGTCTTTTCTTTCTCTTCTTATCTGCCGGCTAGGTATCGTATGCGGGGAATTTTGAATATCCTGCCTCAATTCGGACCGATCCAGCCTTAAAGTCTTCGTTTGTTTCCTACAAGTCATAAACGTTAGTTTTAGGTATAGCCTCACATTCTTTATCAGATTGAAATATTGTTGATATTAGGCCTGCAACATGGATTTAAACCCAGTATTCTATTCCCTCTCATGCCAACAGGCACCTCTATACGTATCCATACTCCCGAGTTGCTGGTTTAAGTGATACGAAAAAACGGGGTTAATAGGTAAGGAAGTTCTCTCGTAGATTTATACCCCCTTGGGTACTGGTTCGTGTATATTAAATCCAAGCCAGTGTTAAGAGCTTCATGTTTCTTTAAAAACAAGTACAGGCTCGAGTAATTCACGATTACATCCGACTAGTCCTCCACCCTTCTCTAGTGGTACGGTCTCCATGTGTTTCTAAATCCTATTGCGGAGCTCTTACCTTTACACCCGTATTGCGCCTCAACCGCCCGTCCTCTTTCTTGTTAGTGTAATGAGAGAGTTTGTGGTGTGCCCAAATATTTATAGGTACACCTGTTATCATTAATTGTTTAATTGGCGTCTATTAGCTGCATTTCTGCCTAGCCATCTCCGAACGTCCGCCATTTTAATAGTTTACACTCGAGTTACCTCTGTTGGCTCACGAGACTACGTTCTTTATACTGGAATTGCCTTTGTACAGTTGACATCCAATCAACATGCAGCTCGTGCTCCTAATTGTGTGGATTTCCATACGCGTACAGTACTTCGTCTCTAGATATCACTATGATTTTCTCAGGAACTACTGAACGGATTTACACCATTTAAGAAAAAGCACAATCTAAAAACCGAACTCTACCTCTCTGCTAAATTTGGTGTAATTCTGTGCAGTCGTTTGGGCTGTAGCCCTGGGTAAAGGTCCCTATGGAAAATTGCATGGAGAAAACACGTTTTAGGACCCCCCTTTTATCTCGGCCCCCACTGGACGTATCACCCCCAAACTTTTTGGGAAGGAGTAGAGCAGAGCAGGCCATTTTCCTGGAGAAATTTGCGAAGATTCGTCCACCAGCGCTAAAGTAATTCCAAATAGAATGTTGTGGATTTCCTATGGAAACTAGGTCCTAACTATAACTACCTACTGGCGACCGCCAGCAGGTAATATATCAAAACAATACCCTTTTAGGCATAGAGTGGCGAATAAATTATGCAAAATGCAAAAAAAGAAGCAGAGAACTCTGGGTAGTTCTCAAGTTTAGGTGGAAATCACCTCCAGTATAGAGCACTCGCAACACCAGCGACACTCTGAATTTGCTCACTTCAAATGTCTGCTTTTCTTTTTTTTTTTTTTATATATTTTTTATTTTTGGCAAACAAGTCACAAACAAAAAAGACATTATATCAAAGAATAACATAACATAGTTTAGAGTGATATCAGGGATGGCATCAATATATTAATTAAGCCAGTTTTCTTTAAATGTTACAGCTTCAGCCTAACAAAAAGACATTTATAAAGAAAAAGAAAAAGAAAAGAAAAAGCAAAAAACAAGTAAGTTCATCTCATAACACTTAACATTTATACAAAATTAACCCAAATCCTTTCCATTCTATCTACAGATTTTCGGCTCCTGTTCTTAGCAAGAGCCTTTTCCATAGTGTATATTTCATGTAATAACATAAACCACTCCGTCCTATGAGGTGGATTCGGTGAAATCCAGGCTCTGGCTACTACCAATCTAGCACAGGAAATCGCTATGTCTAACCAACTTAAATTATTTTTGCCCCTCTCATGTATAGAAAGTAAAACCATAGATAAAGTAAGTGGAAAGCTAATCACTTGTTTTTGATATAAAGTAGTTTCTATTTCTCGCCAAAACGGGTTCAGTGCCGGACAGGAATTGATCATATGAATAAGATCTGCTGCCATCAGATCGCACTTAGGGCATTTGGTACGCTCATAATTTTGTGACCATTTGGCAATTTTCTGGGGAGTATGATAAAGTTGGCTGACCGTCCTGTACAGTTGAAGCTTTAAACTCGAAGAATGGGTAGTTTTATTAAAAATTGTGAAAGCATTTGAGATATTCTGTGGTGTCACATTAATTCCTAATTCAAGCGTCCATTTTTGAGACAGTCGAGGACAATCATCCGAATTATGCTGGATTAAATGTTTGTATCCTGCGCTAATTAGTGAGTTCTCTTTAGAACTATACAAAAATTCCCAAATGTCCGAACTAGTAATTTTTCTCAAATTCATTTTCCATATAAAATAGTCCCTTACTTGCAGATATTTGAGTATCATTTCGCTTCGTAGCGAATATATTAATTGTAAAGTCGAAAACTGAAGAAAACCCTCAGGGCCATATAAGTCTCCCAATCTCTTAATCCCATAGCTGGCCCACTCTCTCCCGACTTTATCATTAAAAATACCAGGTAGCCCTGGATTGTCCCATAATGGTAAGTCTGAGTGGAAAAAAGAGGTATCACAAAATTTGATAACTAAATTAAAAATCCCTACCATGTCCCTTGCTGTCTTGAATTTGACTCGTTTGAAAAAATTCGGGTCTTGTATTCTTGTTAAAAATTGAGATGAGTTTATGCCTAGCATAAATTGATGAAAAAAAAAAGTTGTATTCTTATTTAATAAGCTCCTAAAGCGTCCTATAAAAGATGCAAAGTAATATGACTTGAAGTCCAGAAAATCCAATCCTCCCTTCGCTAGGGGTAATTTTAATATCGCCATAGACCTCCTAGGTTTTTTGTAGCCCCAGATAAAGCTACTGCATATTCCTTCTAGCTTCTTAAAAAATATATTATTAACTCGAAGGGGAATAGAACGAAAAAAATATAAAAATTTGGGCAAAATATTCATTTTTATCAGATTAATTCTTCCCAGAATATTCAATGGAATTTTGTGCCATTTTTTAAGCGTCGATGTAACCTGTTTAAGTAAAGGTTCATAGTTCAGTTTGATTATTTCATTTATTTTAGAAGATATGGTCACCCCTAAGTAAACAGCCGAATTACATAGCCCAGTGACTGATTGATTAGTTTGATAGTTCATGATGGTTTGGGTTTTATTAAAGTTTAATTTATAGCCGGAAATGTCTCCAAATTTTCCCGCTTCGTCTGTAATTCCTGATAGAGCATCTATTACATTGGTGGTAAATATAGCTAAATCATCTGCATATGCAGTAATTTTAAGAATTTTATATTCATGTTCTACCGGAGTTATCTTCTCTTGATTCTGCAGGGCATTTATAAAAGGCTCCATAAAGAGGGCAAACAGCAGGGGTGAAAGTGGACACCCCTGTCGAGTCCCCCTTGATATTGCGAAAGTTGAACATAGTACCCCCGCATAACTAATTTTAGCGTTAGGATCCCTGTATATGGCCTGTATACCTCTAAGAAAACGATCTTTGAACCCATACTGCATTAACACTTTCCACAAATAATCCCACCCCACTCGGTCGAACGCTTTTTCTGCTTTTCTATCAAAGTCTTTAAACATAGCATTAGAACAGTGCTGTCCATGCTGATATAGAAAGGGACAAAGTATGTTGCCATTTAAACAGCAAAGTCTTCAAGCATAGGATGAGCACAGTGCTATCCATGCCAATCTGTAAAATCACCAAAGCTTTTTACCACTTCAGGCAGAGTATTACAGCTTTGGATTGGTAAAATACCATCCAAGTCAACCTGAAAGGAATTAAAGCACCCCCTGACATGTGTTTTGCTATTATTAGAAATATATGTGTGTGTGTATATATATGTAAATGTATGTCTGTATTTTTGTAAATATATGGCTTTATTTATGTCAACTATTTATGTGTATTGATTCTCTGTATATGTAGAGAGACTATTTACGTATTGGCTTTGTTTATACCAGCTATCTGATCACAGTAGAGTGCAGAATATGCCAGCATTTCCATTAAGCAGGAGTAATGATTATAGAAATGTTCTGAGTGTATCATTGTTCAAATTATGAATTTGGTCCCTTATTTACCTTATATTCTTAGGAAGAATCTTGTGAATTGGTCGGACACATATATTGTAAATGTATCTTACAAAATGATACGCTAAAATGGTCCAGATTGTACTTGAGATTCAATGCCTAGTTTGCTAATATAGTATCAAATACACCACCCATAGTATATACTACTCGGCTTCATCAAGGTGTTTAATCTTGGGCAAATCATTTCCCCTTTAATGTGCCTCAGTACCCTGTTTGCAAAAATTGTGAGTAGATACTGCATGCTGCATGTACACCTCAACAATTACATTTCACAAGTAGATGAACATTGCAACATCATGTCAGAGTCAAAATGTTATACATTTGAGTTAATCTTTTGTAGGATGTGGGCTTTTCAGGGCAATAATGCCATTTGAGTTTCTGCATAGCCGCAAATTTAAATATTTAAAAATATTCATAAGCATCACTCCTGGCAGGGCAGATGTGAATGGAGCACAATCCCGCAAAGATGGGTGTTGTGGTTGAATGGGTTTCTCCACAGGGACAAAACTTTTTCCCTGAGGAGAAAAATGGAAATTTAGTTGCACTCATTCCATAGATTTTTCATAAGTAGATCAGGCCTCAAAAAATTCACTCGCTCACTCACTATGGCAAGTCAGATTTTATCAGGTCTCTCGGCCTAATCACCCATTATGGTATGTTTACAAAGAACATGTGTTCTGTTTGTCAGAAAGTGAAGGAGCAATAAAGATGCCTTTAAATCGTTTTATCTTGTCACATTTGCTCTGTGTTCAGAAGTCTGAAGTCAGTTCACAATTACTTTTCTTCTCTGACTGCAGAGTTCTATATTTTTGTAAAGTGAACTGTCTGAACTGATGTACAAAGTGTCAAATGAAAGGCTGTAGGATATCAAGTCT
Organism: Lissotriton vulgaris; assembly: GCF_964263255.1. Classification (NCBI taxonomy): domain Eukaryota; kingdom Metazoa; phylum Chordata; class Amphibia; order Caudata; family Salamandridae; genus Lissotriton; species Lissotriton vulgaris. The sequence continues at coordinate 1,509,614,066 of NC_141691.1, read as the reverse complement.
TTCCTAACACACATTTAAATAGCTAATAAGTCAATTGTACTAAGATTTCAAAATATATTTCAGTAGTTGTGAAATCCCCATTTTTGTACTTCTGTGTAATAAAAAATATTTAATTAGGACGAAAAACGAATCAGAACACTTTACTTGGTGATGTGTAAATGATAAATATGTTTTCTTAAACCCAATTTTCACAGATTATTTTTAATACACTATATAGTTTCATCAGTAAAGCTGCAAAGTAGTGGGAAGGTTTTTGTCAATTTCTTGGAAATGTTCTGTCTGTAAACGACAATGTGCTACCACATCATGCCTTAGTAATATATATTCATTAAAAGTGAGTGTTTAAACATGAATTGAGAAATGCTCCTTCCCCTGACCTGATGGCAATGCTATTAGTAAACTGAGAGGCAAGTCAAGGATCAAGTGGACTGTGTATGTGGACTTGATTCTCATTACACAGGGAGAATTTTTTTAGTCTATTTAATCAAACAAAAGAGCTTTGCTTTGTACAGCAGAAATGCTGAATTCACATATATGAAGGAGCACTCATATGTGAGAATGAAGAAAAAAGTGACTGTAAAATAAAATATTTGCCAATGATCAAACAATTTGAGACCAGTTTACGAGTCAAGTACAGTGCAGTTAGGTCGAGTAGATTATTGAAATTATTCGACTTGCAGGTCTAGTAATCTTTTTATGATTTTTCGAGGCCTGTAGATACACACATGTATGTTTGATCAAGTACAAAGAATGCACAAACGTTTGCAAGATTATACCTAGGAATTTGATTGTCCCAGATTTTCAGGCATACCTTCTGAAACTTTTTTGGATTTCCTGAAATGTATAAATTTGCACCCATAGGAGGTCCCAGACCTAAAGCTGTCTTGTCGCCACCTCTCACTACTACCAAACGAGATCACAGGATCATTTCTCAGTCTTGTTACTTAGTAAAATCAAAGGAGAGTCTGAACCTCCAACTCTTGATTTGCATCATGACACAGAGGTTTTAACTGCTCTCAACATTTGCTCCTCTAGCCTCCTTCTGCTCTACATTGCCCCTTCAGACTACCTGTTCCCTTCATCCCCTTGCCTGTATTAGGCTCACTTGTGTGGACCCAACACCTCCCCATCATCTCTCCGGGTTCTAGAGGAGACACATTGCCCGCAACTTGTTTGGAAAGTGCACCACGTAATAGTGGCAGTGAAAAATATTTGAAGCACCACAAGTATGTCCTTTTTCAGAATGTATTCCTTTAGTTGACAAGTTAGTGCCAGAGTGTAGACTTGCGATAAGCGACACAAGCACTTTGTCTTCATGGGACCCAGATGCCAGGAAAGACAGCAAGATTGGGACACCAGAGTGAACCTGAACACCCTAGAAGCAAGAGCTTGCATTGAGAAAAGGAGGCTTGTGAGCCAGGCACTCTGGAAAGAGAACACTGGAGCTTCACAGCTACCAGCGCCCAGCAACATCCACTGAGTGAGGTCTGGTGATCTCCCCAGACATACAACATAGAACTAGTCACCCAGATGTAGTCACTGAAGGAAAATAAACAGAATAAGAATAAGAGTCCAGTGCCAAACTCAAATAATATTTACAAATGTTGCAATCCAGAGATTTGTAAAAACATCTAAGACTGCTCATCACAAGGGAAGAATCTAAAAATGAGAGCAAAAACAGAGCTGGAGATTAGACAGGGTCCGAGGCTAGCAGTCAAAGCCCATCTTCAGCCAAACAATTGGTACTTGCATTGTCACAGAGCATAGAGCATGATACTCATCAAAGCAATCACAGCATGGAAGCAAGACAGGCCAGGAAACTAAGAATGTAATCTTTGGAAACAACACCAAACAACAGCCGTGCACTCAAATTGCTGGTTATCACAGATATCACCCAACATAAAACTCATTTCCTGGGTGATGGGCTGTGAGAACATAGATGAAGTTGGAGATTAGGAGCCAAGGATATGCTGTCACATTACATCAACATTTATGCATCATGGTACCATGTATCTCAAATATCACACAAAAAGACGGACTTTGGGATTCAGTCAGTCAGTAAATGACATGATGTGCAACGTGGTCCTTTAAATGACCCCAGAATATACAAGCTATCCCAAGAAATGTGGACTAAATTCATACAATTCTGTTGGAAACGGATTACTGAATCACTAAGTTGCTATGGTTCAGTGGACATGGATCACTGCACCGCATAAATTGTAATCTGTGTACCCTAGTGAGCCTACAACATGTCACTTGTGAGAGTGAAGTAATCCTGCTGTGAGAACAGCAGAACACAAAGTTGTGTTGTCAAGTTCAGAGATATTTACACAAAGGCGGTGGGGTGTTCTCACGGAGCCCACGCCATATCAATTTATCATGGAGGAGAGCGCCATGTCAATTTATTATGGGGGAGTACACAATATCAATTTATCATGGGTGAGTGCGCCATATCAATTTATCATGGGGGAGTACACCATATCAATTTATCATGGGGGAGTACACCATATTAATTTATCATGAGGGAGTGAGCTGTATCAATTTATCATGGGGGAGTGAGCCGTATCAATTTTTCATGGGGGAGTACACCATATCAATTTATCATGGGGGAGTGAGCCGTATCAATTTATCATGGGTGAGTGCGCCATATCAATTTATCATGGGGGAGTACACCATATTAATTTATCATGAGGGAGTGAGCCGTATCAATTTATCATGGGGGAGTGAGCCGTATCAATTTATCATGGGGGAGTACACTATATCAATTTGTCATGTGGGAGTACACCATATCAATTTATCATGGGTGAGTGCGCCATATCAATTTATCATGGGGGAGTACACCATATCAATTTATCATGGGGGAGTGAGCCGTATCAATTTATCATGGGGGGAGTGTGCCATATCAATTTCTCATGGGGGAGCAATTCTAGTGCGAGCAAAGGCAGAGCTAGAGACTATATCTGCTGCCATGATAAAGTGGGGATATCAACACCAAGTTCTGCTTGGGTTAGTCAAAGCTGCTTCAGGCTGAATACTTATTGAAGGGAGATAGCGTTACTGTGAGACTAAAGACTGAGCAGATGATAAAGGATTGTCTAAAACAAGACATGGTTACCTATCAACATCTACACAAAGTGCAGCCTGGGAAACTTAAGGGATGGCAATGAGCAGAGAAGGCAGGAAAGCAATCATATTGTGAGAACAAAGACAGAGCTGAAGAAGAGTCTACGGTCCATTTCCAGGTCTTAGGAACATTTATGAAGTGGGAGGATTGGGGATTTCACTGGGCACACACCATGAAACATCACCGGGGAGTAACTATGGCTTCAGATCCAAAAAAGAGGACCCCATACACAAAGCTGTCTGCATTTGTATAATTCTGCGTCCAAATTGATGGACGTAGTATCGCAAGTCTTATACGAAAAGATGGCATAGGCATCATAAGTCCATTTACAACCACATACTATTACTCCACAACAATGTAATTTTACATGCGGAGTAAATCTTATGCAAAGTTTGAGGAGAAGGCATGATTCAGCCATGATGGCTTCTCAAGTTGTGCAAAAAAAATCTGTTGATTTTGAGACTGTTCACAAACTTCTCTCAACCTACCCCACCCTAGAAATGGCCAGAGCTTCACCAAGGAAAGGCCAAATGAAAAATCCTTTGCATGGTGAGAAGAGGAGTAAATACCTGTACACACATAGGGGTAGATCTACTAGAAACTAACGCAGCACTGTGCCATAAGTCATTTTGCTGTGACGCACTGCGTTAGTTTCAAAGCACAGGGAGGCAACATATTTACAACAATACGTTGCATCTCTGTGCTTCCTCCTGCACTGGTGCAGAAACTGCTGCCATGCGCCGACGCGGGCATCCTTGCTCCATGGTGGAATTATGCCTGCGTCGTGGTGAGATTGTTTTTGTGCAGAAAGGGGCACCTTCCTGCCCAAAAACAATCAATTGAGGTGATTTCCTCTTCCAAAGTGTGCTGTAGAATGCAGCACGTATTGAAAGAGGAAAAAAACGAGGGGAAATTAAAACATTTCTCCTCGTTGCACCTCGCTATGCCACCCCAAGGTTGGTGTAGCATACTGACGTATTTCCAGATTTACGATTTCTTGTAAATCTGGAAATGCATCAGTGGACATGGGTGTTGCATTGGAACACCCACAGCAACACCCATGTCACTCCCCTAACACGCAAAGTGTTGTGTGAACAGGGGCGATATTTACAAGAACAGGTTAAGTCACGCAAGGGGACTTTACCTGTGCTTGTAAATATCACTCAGCAGGTAGCGCCACCGGTGCGTCATGCAACGTGATGCACCGGCAGCGCAAGGGACTTGTATATCTGCCCATAGTGTGCAAGGAAAGGGATTTCTCAATGGCGAACATGAAAAGGAAATGTGCCTTCCTCTTTTCAATGACAAACATAAAAAACGAATGATATTTGTATTTGCATCCTATTATGTGTATCACAAAATTTTAAGACTTAATTTCAACTAAAAAGCGTTTGAATACAGCACTGTACTTATTAAAACATGGGCTTCACCTTTCCTAGCATTAGAACAGGTCACGCGTTTTATTTAACTAAAGAATCCAGAAACATAACTACAGTAAATTAGCAAAAGGACTCCAACATAATGAAAATTGCTTTCCTCTTTTCAATGAAAACATGAAAAAACAAATGATAATCACATTGGCATCCTATTTGTGCATCACGTCATTTTAAGAGTTCATTTCAAACAAAAAGCGTTTTAATGCATCTCTGTCATTATTTTTTGTTCGGTCATGGGAACATTTCGCTTCCCAGGTACATTATATATTTGAAGCACTCTCTCTTGAAAGGAAATAAATGTTAAAGGTCACAATAACAAGTAATAGAAAAGAGACAGCTGTGCAAAAAAAAAATAATACAAGACAAGCCAGTTAATCTCCTCCACAGAGAATCTTAGCCAGAAGCCAAGACAAGATCACAGCCAGGCACATCCTACATTAACCAACATGTCTTTGCTTAGAATCTGTATGGGCCGACGGAATACTGTGGAATCAACTCACATATTCTATAGTGTCAATAGCTTGCACACTTGCAAACGCTCCAAGAAAAATATAATGATTAGAAGTATTTTTTGGGGGGGGTGAATAAATTTTTTATGTTTTTGAAAAAACATGGACTACCGACCATAGCATCTGCAACCCAACGATAGGCAGTACACTTGTATCCTCGACCCTCATTCTCAAGCCCATTGTATTCCCACCATGCTTCCCAAATCTTGGCATGCTTCTGCGGGCAGCCCTTTGCCTGGCAGATCGTTTGCTGCATCCCTAGTCCACCCCTTGCCTCCAGTCAGACAAGGTTGGGGGATATCCAACTGTGAGCAATGTATGTTTTGGCAGCCAGGGTACCCTTTTCACGTGCTTCATGAAGTCTTGTGTCTCTGTCTCTGAAGTTGAAGATTCAAGCTATCAGAGGATGGGAGGTGCTCTTGGAAGGTTGGTGGTGCTTTGGAGACTTGGCGAATTAGCACCACATCCGTTCCCATTACTCTGTTCTTTGTTTCAACTGCTTCCTTGGAAGATTGAATGGCTCTCAGGATAGCATTGTGAGTCCTTCGCTGAGCCATCACCTCCTTCCCGCTCGTCTCACCTGGAGTGGCCCTACACAGGAAGGCAGCCCGTGATCGTGTCTGCCAAGATGGGCAGTAGGAAATAAAGCACCAAAGCCTCCCTTAGGGCACCGCACAGACTTTCTGAATCTTGTCCGGCTAGGGAGTCCTTCTAAGCATCTCAAAGTGTTGGTTACACCAGAAGCCCCTTTTCACTCCTATAGGGTTTGTTGATGCATAGGTACTTAGACAAGCTGCTAGGTCACAGAGTGTAGGGGGTTAGCAAGAGACGACCTGCAGCTAGTCAGCAGCACCAACTTCAGGGGTATTACTCGTATATAACTAGCAGGATGTTGGTGATATCGGAGGAGGGAGTGGAGCTTTTCTAAAATGCAGCTGCCATTGTGGCTGCTTTGGTCACACCCCAATTTACAATAGATTTATAGTAAATGAACGCTAATATCACCTTTTTTATAACACTTTTCATAATTGCTGTGAGATTTTGTATTGGTAGATTAAGGGTAGGGTCTCATCAGATTAGTAACCTATCCCTAGAATTACAAAGGTTTTGGGCCCCATTAGGATGTCGGGCGGATCGCCTCCGCCATGCGGGCGGTGGCGATCCGCCTACATCCTTCCCTGCCCGCCACCCATTTCCCCCTGCATGTTACTATGGCGGGGGGAACGCGGCAGACGGAAAGACTGTCTGCTGCTTTTCCGCCTGGTCAAGGAGTTGACCGGGTGGAAAAGGGTTTCATATGATGGCGGTGTCTGTTAGACACCGCCATCCATATTAGGGTGTGTGGGGGGCATGCTTTTTTGTGGCTGCAACGCCTCCACGGAAAGGCATGCAGGAATGTCTTGTGGGGGCATCAAGGACTCCGGGGGCTGGGGGGTGACATGGGGGGGTACCTATGGTACCCCCCTGCACTTCACTGTAAAACGTGGCAGGCACCACGCAGTGTCTGTCACGTTGTGCATTGAAGTGCACAATGTGCATTTTTAGTATTGCGGCAGGCGGTGCCTTCAGCACCGCCTGCAGCAATGTTAAAAATGCGGGATGCGCCCGCCAGTGTGACGGGCGCATCCTAATGGCCCCACGGGACCGCTGCCCTTATGGCGGGCAGTCCCGTTTTTCATCGGGATGCCCGCCATCCTAATGGGCCCCTTTTTGTCAGGTTTCTGTTACTTTTCAATGCAGACCCAACACACAATCTTTTTGGAAATTTACAAACAAATGCAAATTGGTATTTGCATTGCTTTGTCAGAAAAGGTCATGCAAACCAGTGTGAAGCAATGCTTTGTGTTACTATGCATTAAGGGGACATCCCCTGGGTGTTGAGCAGGAAGGAGGTGCACCGAAAAGATTAATGTAAGTCCATAGTATTTTCTTCAAAATTGTTCTTTATTTTAAATCATAAAACCAGCCAATGAGTTTCGTTCTCAAACATGAAACTGTGGAACTTTATCAGGACTGTAACAAATAATGTGAATAGCCATAAGAAACATAAAATGACTGACGGACTTAGCTAATAACATTAACAAATTGCAACATAAAAAATGACACTCCCTACCAACATACTTTATTTCATTATTTAACAAAAACTTACCTTATGAAGCTCTTAAGACAAACTATAAAGACATAAAGACATAACCAATACGAAAATGTACAGACTAATATGATAGTTCTTTTCTATATAACAAACAATACCTAAACAATAAATTTGACATACAACTTTATACATACAGACAGAACGTTCTGATAATGCCAGCAGCACTATTTATAAAAAATTATTTTAATAAAGTCTCAGGCCATTAAACTGCTCATTTTAAATCTGATTAGATTTATTTCAAATGAAAACTTTGCGTTACAATAATGTAGCATTTCCATTATCCATAGAAGACCATTAATGTCCTTCAACTGTCACTCTATCGCATGATGCCAAGATTGACCAAAACATATCAATATCAAAAAATCATTGTGCTAAATACGAAAATCAATTTGTAAAAACATGAAATGTCGTCCATCATTCACCCACTGGTCGCTTCTCCAGCGCGAAGCGTGCATCGACCCCCAGCATACCTTGCTGACAAAGAACAATTGTCTATTTAAATCTGGTGGCCTAATTCGCTAAACGTTTTACATGGTCTTGTGATAATCCTGCATATGAAGTATATTTTTTATATAAAGTCTACGTATTTTTGATACAACCTTACGACTGGTGTCCGTTTGTGGTGGGTCAGTGGGTTTACTGTATGTGATCATAAATGCTTAACTAACTATTGCCCTGAAGATTAGCCTTGTCTGCTCGCGCCACACTACCCAAAGGGTGAGCAAGGGTTATTTCTAAGGAGTAGTTCTCTTACCCTGACTAGAGGAGAGGGTCCCTGTTTGTCACAAGTGCATACCTGTGCCACCCAGAGACCCCATAGTCTAATATTGGAGTCAGCGGTGGGGATTTCGAATTTGCATTTATGATTTATGTACAGTGAATCATTGATCACCACTTAGTGAGAGCAGACCTATAATGAAGCCACAGATTTATTGTCTTTTAAATCTTGTTGAGAGATCTTGTATCGTCGAATCATGCCTGGTTCACTCCCCTTAAGAGCAGCCTCTGTCATCTCTGGACTAGATGATGTCGATTGGGAAAGGCTTGAAAACTACAATGTAGAGCAGCTAAAAGGTTTCTGCCTGAAGCTCCGAGTCACCTAAACAGGGTGCAAAAGTAAAGCCCAACTCATCAAGGCACTGAGTGCCTGGAAGGAATCGAGAGAACCAGAGAATCAGCTGGTGGTGGATCCACCAGATAGCCTTGTCGAGGTGCACAGAGTCCTGTCGTCAGAGGAGCTGGCAGACAGGGCCGCAACCAGAGCGTATGAAGTAGAGATGGCAAGATTGAATGGACAGATGGAAATTGAAAAACAAATATTGGCAATGGAGGAAAAGAAACTCCAGTTGGATCATGATATGAGAATCAAAGAATTGGAGCTGAAAGCAAAAAGTTTGGACACAGCTCCTGGTGGCAGCGCGACGCGAGTGCAGGTAGAGTCCAGGGTCTACATGCCAAAAGATGTAGTGAAGGAGTACTTCAAGGGGGATGACATGGGACAGTGGTTCTGGGCATACGAGATAGCCATGTCCTTCCACCGGGTCCCTGAAAGAGATTGGGGAGCGGGGTTGTGGGGGAAGTTCTTTAGTGAGGGATGGGACACCCTGTTAGATTTGCCCTCTGAAGTATACAATTCCTACACCCACATGAAAGAGGCCTTAATGACTAGGTTTGGGTTAACTCCTGAGATGTACCGACAGAGATTCAGGAGGTGTACTAAGATTCCTGGGGGTACGTATGTGGAGTATGAGACCTTTTTCTGCAGAGCACTGGATGGTTAAGTAAAGGGTAGCAAGGTGAATGATTTTCAAGGGCTTCTTGATTTAATAGCATGGGAGCACTTGTCCAGTAATTGTTTTCCTGAGCTTCGCCAGCAGCTGTCCAACCCAAGAAAGCTTGCAGAGGAGGCGGACCGCCGGCTCAGCACCAGGGTCCACAAGGGTCCAGTGGGAGACTCAGCCAAAGGTGGGCAGGGTCCCCAGCAGAAGAGTGGGGTGACAAGGGAAAACAGAAAGGGTTCCAACGAGGCCCTCAAAGTAATACCCAAGGGAACCAGCAGAAGGGTTCTCAGCCTCCCCCACCCACGAAGCAGAACGGGGCCCGACAGGTAAACCTGTTCTAAGAGGGCCACCACCTGTTACAGGTGTGGTGACAAGGGTCAAATTGCAACTGATCCTAAGTGTCGCTTATTTGGAAAACCCGCACCCACTGGTGCTCCTTCCCGGCAACTGGCTAGTGTTAATTTTGGGGAGGAGGTAGCAGTCCAAGGGAGTGGGGATCCCGTTCGGATGACCCTAGTCTCACTCGGAGACAACAAGATGGTCCCTGAGATCTACTTACCCTCTAACACTAAAAAGTATGGGCAAGTAGTGATCATCAATGGAAAGAAGGGTGAGGCTCTTAGAGATACAGGAGCCAATGTGACTGCAGTCCGGCAGCACCTGGTTTCTCAAGAGCAGGTTGTACCCTATGCCTACTGTAGGGTTGTCAATGCTGACAACTCTGGGAGTCGTTGTCCAATGGCTCAGGTTCCTTTTGAGTAGGGGGCTCTCTGGTACTCTGCAGGTCGCTATGAGAAATGCCATGCCTGTAGACTGTTTGCTAGAGAATGATTTGGAGAACTCCCCTTGGGAAAATGTGGAGAAAACAACCCATCTACGGATGGTGGGTTTACCTGATTGGGCGTGCGTGACCACCCAGTCAATGGCAGCCAGTAGGGGTGTTGAAGAGGTCCTGGAGTCTGAAGGAGAGGCCCAGGAACCAGCCTTAGAGAGAAGGCGCAGGGGACGTGGACAGTCGGTCCCCGAAGTTCCCCCGGCCCAGGAGGAGGCAGACCCCAAGGGGGATGTCCTGGAGCCTAGAGGGGAACAGATCGCCGAACTGGGAGACCTGCCTGAGCTGACCCATTGGCAGCAAGAAGGAGGTCCCTCCAGGGAGGAGTTCTGCAAGGAGCAGAAAGAATGCCCTTCTCTCGTGGGTATGCGGCAGCAGGCTGCAGACCAAGCCAATGGTAGTCAGTCCGGAAAACAATTTGTTTACTGGGAGAACGACCTCCTGTATTCAGAGCCTAAGGTTGCTGAACCTGGGTCAGCCCGTGTGCTGGTGGTACCCCAGAAGTTCAAAGCCTTCCTACTGGGACTGGCTCACGATGTACAGTTATCAGGACATTTGGGGATGGACAAGACCTATGACAGGCTTGTCACCCACTTTTATTGGCCCCAAATGCTCAGGAGCGTGGACGCTCACTGTAGAACATGTCAGACTTGCCAGGCAAGTGGTAAGAGTGGAGAGAAGAGCAAGGCTCCCCTCCAGCCATTCCCCGTTGTCAGTACCCCATTCCAGTGAGTGGGAATTGACATTGTTTGGCCTCTGGACCCCAAGACAGCCATGGGCAACAGGTTCATCCTGGTCTCGGTGGACCATGCCACCCGGTACCCTGAAGCCATCCCTCTGAGAACAGTGATGGCCCCCGTGGTGGGACGAGCGCTGATGGGAATTTTCTCCCTAGTGGGATTGCCTCTAGAGGTGGTGTCTGACAGGGGCACCAATTTCATTTCGAAGTATATGAAATTTCTTTGGCTTGAGTGTGGTATAACCTACAAGTTCACCACCCCTTACCATCCCCAAGGAAATGGGTTGGTTGAGAGATCCAACCGAACCCTGAAAGGCATGATTATGGGTCTGAAAGAACCTATGAGGCGTAAGTGGGACATCTTTTTGCCGTGCCTTCTCTTCGCATACCGCGAGGTACCCCAGAAGTCTCTAGGGTTCAGCCCCTTTGAGCTTCTGTACGGTCACCCCATGAGAGGACCTCTGAGTCTGGTAAAGGAAGGCTGGGAGCAATCCCCCTGGAAACCTCCCCAGAATGTAAAGAGTTACATGCTGGCCTTCAGAAACCAGACCAGGGGATTCAGGCAACTTGCTGAGGCAAATCTGGAAGCCAGCCAGGAAGAGATGAAGCGGTGGTACCACCGGAATGCCACTCTGGTAGAGCTTCAGCCTGGACAAAAGGTGTGGGTCTTGGCCCCAGTGGAACCTTGTGCACTTCAGTATAAGTGGACAGGTCCATTTGAGGTTGTGGAGCGCAAGAGTCCTGTCACCTACTTGGTGGACTTGCAGACTCCCAGTAACCCTTTGAGGGTCCTACATGTTAACCGCCTTAAGCCCCACTTGGAGAGGTCAGAAGTGGGCATGCTCTAGGCAACTGATGATGGGATGGAGGAGGAGACCGCGCCTCTTCCTGACCTCTTGGTAGCCTCAGAGCGAGATGGGTCAGTGGATGGAGTTAACCTCTCACCCACACTGAAACCTGAACAACAGGATGACTGCCGCCAGTTGCTAGGGTAGTTTCCAGATCTGTTCTCCCTGGTGCCTGGTATCACAGATTGGTGCATCCATGATGTGGATACAGGAGACAGCTTACCGATTAAGCATAAGACTTACCGAGTAACTGACAGTGTCAGGGCCTGCATCAAAGAGGAGGTCTCAAAGATGCTTGCTCTTGGGGTTGTTGAGTCCTCCAGCAGTCCTTGGGCCAGCCCAGTTGTCTTGTTCCCTAAGGTTGCAGCGCCGGGAGCCATGCCCAAACTCCGGTTCTGTGGGGACTACCGAGGACTCAATTCAGTAACCAAGACTGACGCGCACCCCATCCCCAGAGCTGATGAGCTCATCGATCGGTTAGGAGCTGCTCAGTTCCTCAGCACGTTTGATTTGACGTCTGGGCACTGGCAGATCGCCTTGACCGATGGGGACAAAGAGAGGTCAGCATTCTCCACACCAGATGGGCATTTCCAGTTCCGGGTTATGCCATTTGGGATGAGGAATGCCCCTGCCACCTTCCAGAGATTGGTCAACCAGGTGTTGGCTGGGATGGCCGAGTTCAGCGCCGCCTACCTGGATGACATTGCAGTGTTCAGTGGTACCTGGAATGAACACTTGCGACAGCTTTGGGAAGTGTTGACGGCACTGCGCAAGGCAGGCATCATGATGAAGGAAAGCAAGTGTCAGATCGGGCAGGGTTGAGTGGTGTACTTGGGACACCAAGTAGGGAGCAGAAAGGTGGCACCCCTACAACCCAGGATCGATACCATCCTGGCATGGGAACCCCCAAGCCCCAAATGGTGGTGAGGGCCTTCCTAGGACTCACTGGGTACTACAGGAGGTTTGTCAAGGGGTATGGCAGCATCGTTGCCCCCTTGACAGAGCTGACTTCGAAGAAGCAGCCCCAGAAAATGATCTGGACTGACACCTGTCAGGAAGCATTTGACACCCTGAAGACTGCCATGTGCACGGCGCCCGTGCTCCTGGGTCCTGATTTCTCCAAAGAGTTCTTAGTGCAAACTGATGCTTCGGAGCATGGTATAGGGGCTGTTCTCTCACAGATGACTGAGGAGGGCTGGGACCAACCCGTAGCCTTCATCAGTCGGAGGTTACTTCCACAGGAACAAAAGTGGAGTGCAATCGAGCGAGAAGCATTTGCAGTGGTCTGGGCCTTGAAGAAGCTAAGACCCTACTTGTTTGGGTCTCACTTTCGTGTTCGGACCGACCACAGGCCCCTCAGATGGTTGATGCAAATGAGGGGTGAGAATCCGAAGCTGTTGTGGTGGTCCATTTCCCTACAGGGTATGGACTTCACGGTGAAACACCGCCCTGGCATATATCACGCCAACGCTGACGGTCTGTCCAGGTTTTTCCGCCTTAGTGAGGAGGAACTCCCTGGGGTAGGGTAGTTCTCCCCACATTTCAGCTGGAGGGGACACGTGTTAGACCTGGCACCTTGGCGTGAGTCTCCCTTCCACTTTTTGCTGATGTGCCACAGATGTTTTGCTGGTGTTCGCTGCTCAGGGCACTGCGCCACGGCCAATCCATGCCGCAGTGCAAGTGCTCCCAATGTAAAGTGTACACGTGTAATTGATCTCCATGATTGGCTTATTGGATTTACTGTCAGTCCCCAGTAAAGTGCATCATGAGTGCCAGGGCGTGTAAATGCCGATACAGCTCGTGGGCCGGCAGTGCGGGTTGCGCCACCCACAGAAGCCGCCTTGTAAAATGTGTTTAAGGTCTGCCATTGCAGAACCTGTGTGCAGTGTGGTACTGTTATGCTGGCGGGGTAAGTGCCCACACTTGCCAGCCTCTAACCCTTCCCTTTACTTCATATCAGTCACCCCTCTGGTAGGCCCACAGGCAGGGTACATTGTAAGCATAAGGTAGGACAAGCCCTGATGTGCGTGGCATGTCCTAATAGTGAATTACAGCCATTCTCGCTTTTCACTATTGCAAGGCTACCTGTTCTAGTAGGCCAGAAAGGGCTGCTGGATTATCACACCCTATTATCCCAGTAGACTCAGGGAACATGGTAGGAAGTCAAGTTTAGTATGCCTGAACTCAGAATAATAAAATACTTCTTTTAGTAAAGTTTATTTTAATATCCTGTGTATGCAAATTTCTACTTTTAGAAAGCTAGCATTTACTTGCCTAACCATCTCAGCCCGCCTCTGCTCATATGTGTATTTGCTGACTGGGTTGTGTGAGTGACAGGGCTGGGGGAAGACAGGTGGTGAATAGAAAGATTACACCAGGATGGGTGGGGGACGTGCCCCATGACTCTGAATAGGCCTGTGCTCTGCCACCTCAATGCCAACTCCGCCCCCTGGGGAGCAGCTGACGACTCTGCCCTACACCTTGTAAGAAGAGAGGGAAGATCGTCAACAGAGTACTCTGGAATGTACTTGTCGTCACAATGCTGGCTCCACCTCCTGCGGAGCGTCTGCGGGGCCTGCCCTGCTCACTGAAAGGAGAACCCAGACTTCGAAAAACAAAGTACTCAAGAGCTGAGATGGACTATGCAAAGGCCCCCCTGGCCAGGAAAGACAAAAGAAACGGTGTATAAAAAGAGGAGCTCCGCTCCTACCAAATCAGATCCTGTTTTGACCACGACGAACCTCTGCCTGACTAGAAGGACTGTAATGTAGTTCCTATTTTCCCGATAGGCTCTGCGCATTGGAATAACATAAACTGCAGTGTAGACATAGGACTGAGGTCATCTAGGTCTCTACTGACTATGTTAAACTTAATTTAGGTTTGCGCCAGCTAGCTCAGAGGTCACTGGAAACTTTCTTGAATGAAGAGGGATGGATAACCTTCCCTGGCTCAGACAAGAAGGGATTCAGTTTCCGACAACCGCATAAACATGACAACTGTGCTCCCCTAGAATAAGAGTATATCTTTAGAGTCATGTGAAAACAATAGACAGATATTTCACTCAGTCAGCAGTGCATACTTAGTTTCACCAGAGTGCAGAAAAATAGAGAGACAGGCGTTTTCAATAAAAAGGTGTTATTTATTGAGCAGTCTTCTTTCTCATACAAGAGAAGTGAATTGCCACAATTGCAATACTTAAAGTAAAGTAAAGTGCGTACAGTAAAATTAGTATTATGAAATAATACTGTAAAAGCATCGATACGGTTTCTTAGCCATATGATACTTTAAAATGGATAAAATATATACATACACAAATACATTGACTAAAATACTCAACTGGTGCTTCTAACTAAGCCTACCACGGTGTACCTGACCTAAGCCTAATACGTGGGAAGGGACAAGTAAGTAGCGATGTTAAGTTAAGTTGGTTAAGATAGTTTTGCCAAGAATCTGCATCAAGAATTCTCCTAAGGGTTTAGTCAGCTCCGTACCTTGGTAATAAAATGTGGGAGGTCTGGTATCTCTTTCCTCAGGACTCGATATTCCAGCAACCCGCAAGGGTAGGCTGGAAACACCGGAGCTGGATTTTCTCGGCTGGAGAAAAAGACAGCGTCTCTCTCAGTGCGTCAAACAGGAGGGGCGGCTTCCGCGGGCACTCACATCAGCTGGGCTCTCGGGCAAGTAGATGGCCGCTCTGCTCCAAACCACTGTGTGTTTGCTTAAGGCAACTGTTGGTATTTTATAGCTGAAAGGTGCCGGGTTTGACGTAGGGTTGGACATAAGACGTCACCAAGAACTAACAGTTCTTGCAGGACTTCAGGAGTTCTTGTTCAAATCAAAACAAAAGCAGGGGGGGTTTTCCCGGGCTGCTGGAGGCTTGGTTTGTTTAAAGAACGCGTTGTGCTTTCTAGGAGTCGATGGGAGTAGCCGTGCTGTGCTTTGGATTGCATGGGCTATTACTGAATATGAATCTGATTCCTATGCCTTTGTCAGGACATTATTGATTATAACCTCACAAGGGCATAAATCGGGAATATCGAATTAGGGTCCTAGATAAGAACAGGACAGAACCAAGAGAAGCTGAAGGAAGGAAACCTGCAGTGGTTCCCTGCTAAGAACGGAGAGAAAAGACCAGAGAGGACTTTGAAGACTTGTGCCTGAAACAATCTCCAAGGGCTTGATCTCGAGCTTGCCCCCTGAACTGAACCCCAGGACCAGTGGGTTCAATTCTGCCTGTGCCCGTCTGCTGTTGGGCCCCTAAGTTCTTTTCCCTCGCCGGAGTTGTGACTCGGGTGCCTTCGCCCTCCTACGGTCATGGTAAGGCCTGGTAGCCCCGCTGCAGAGAGCCCCACTCAAGCTTGAGTCGCTCTCCCCATCAGTGCTGGCTGCCCGCTCTCCTGACACCTCACCTGCTAGGGAGCGCATTGTGCACCTCTCATCTTCTCCTGCTGGAATCTGCACGGAGCGCATCTGATAGCCCCGGACGGTCCGGATGTCGAAACGTACCCGACTGTCTCACTTTGCCCTTCTGCATACCAAGGCCAGTGCCGCACCTCAAGAAGGCCTTCCGTACATTGGTACCGGAGGCCCGGTGCTGCACCTGTCTACATGAGAACGAGACTACCCACACAGATCCACAGGTACGACCCAGCATTCTAAGAAGAAGTACGTCCCACAGGCCTGAACGGCCCCTCGCCCCCTGAGTTGCTCCAGACCCCGGATGGCCGCAACCCTCCACCGTCCAGTTCACCCGCCTCGCACCTCGAGGAGGCTTCGAGCCGGATAAGTCCCCGGAGAACCACTGGCCTCGTCCCGGGTCCGCCCTCACCTGAGGCCGTGCCTGAAACACCTCGGACATCCGCAACAAGGTACACTTGAACTCGATCCCGAGTTCACATCGGATCCAGGGTCCGCAACGTTTGTTTTCCCTGTCGTCCATCATTCACCCACTGGTCGCTTCTCCAGCGCAAAGCGCGCATCGACCCCCAGCGTACCTTGCTGACAAATAACACTTAAGAACAATTGCCTATTTAAATCTGGTGGCCTAATTCGCTAAACGTTATACATGGTCTTTTTTTTATTTATTTTTTATTTTACAAATAATAACAATGACAGCACATGAAAGAAAGGTAGAAAAGAAAGAAAAAAGAAAAAAAATCAGACAACATCCATATCTCATGCGCTCCATTAGATCACTCTATAGAGTTCACAGCTGTGTCCACGGCTATTGCGGCAACGTAGAGGCAAAATAAATGTATGCATTTAGGCTCAATAGTCCGATGCCGTCCCTGCAGTATCCCATGCAGATGCACAGCACAATAGAATAAGAAGTAGCAACTTACAAGGAAACGAATTCCCCCAATAGACATGACTACAAATGCATACATAAGAAAATAAATTATACATAAAGAAAAAACAAATTCGATCACAGTACAGTTGTGTTTCCGAAGATCAATCACTTTGCGCTCAGTTTAACCATGTGCTCTTACATCATACTGTCCTTTCCTGTTGTCCGGCCCCCCAGCCGCAAACCCTCCACAGTACTGTTCCCTCCCCGCTCCGACTCAGTCAGACCCCTGCTCAGAGTGTGTTAGCAGATACAATCGTAGATGTATCTAGGTCTAGAAGGCAGGGGCATCTCCTCCGCGTATACGTTTAGGCTATCTCGACAATACACCAAATCAGCTAGCCAGGCTTTTAGGATGGGTCGCCTACCTCTACCCCATGTAATCGCTACCCTCCTTGCAGCCATGAGCGACGCCAACCGTACAAATTTACCGGTTGTACCTCCAATATGCGGCAGGCAACAGAGCAAACACACCAAAGGTGTACACTGAAGGTCCACCTCAACCATCTCACGCAATCCACTCACCACTTCACTCCAGAAGGCAGCCACCGGTCTGCAGTTCCACGCCAAGTGGAGAAAGTCCGCCTCATCCTGTCCACATTTGTCACACTCCGTCATGTCACGCAGGCCATAGGCATGTAGCCGCACCGGGGTGTAGTATACTTGGTAAATATATATTTGAAATGTATGATTTTAAGGTTACCATTCATGCAGAGTGTCCCAGTCAAACCACATATATGCTTCCAGTTATCTTCAGATATGTCAGCCCCCAGACAAGCATTCCATTTAACCAAGCTTTTGTCCACATCCAAAACTGTTTCATCCTTGATGAGTGTGTAGATCATAGAAACCAGTTTCTTGTTATTACGTGCATTTAGAACAGACTGCAAGGATGCTAGTACCGGAGGCTCATCAGGGCAAGTGGTATAATGTTCCCGGGCTGCCCCCAACAACCGATGAATCGCAAAGCGAAATAGGAGTGACTGGTTCTCGATGTGACTCAAGTCGTCTTGGTCTAGAAACGTGCCGTTTGGATACACATCTCGCATTCGAGTAATGCCCACCGCATTCAACAACCTCAGGGATGGGGCTTCATGGGTAACCGACAGACGCACATGATATTCCAGGCGCAGATCTGTGGGAATTCGAGATCAGGGCACATAGTTCTTTCCATCAGCGGGATCACGATCGACTTCTCCCAATTTATCTATAGGCCCGATATGCGGCCAAACCGCACACACTCCCGCAGCAGTTGTACCAAGTACCGAGACGGTTCCCTTACGAACAACACCATATTGTCGGCGTACATTGAGATAGAAACCGGGTGATTATCAAAGTTCAACGCAGTCTCCCTATGTCGTTGTCGAATCACACAGGCCAATGGTTCCAAAATAATCGCGAACAACATGGGTGAAAGGGGACATCCCTGCCGGGTCCCCCGTTTGATATATAGCAAGTCCGAAGTCGACCTCCCAACCCTCACTCTCGCCGATGGCGCCGTGTATAGCACCGTTATCCATTGAAGGAATAATGGGGGAAATCCCAAGTGGCGCAATACTCTGTGCATGAATTGCCATTCAACGGAATCGAACGCTTTGGCAGAGTCTAGCAGTACTGCCGCAGCCTCCAGACTCGGCTCCAATACATGAAACATGGAGAAAAGTGTGCGCAGGTTATGCGAGGTAGACCGCTCCGGTATGAAACCTGACTGATCCGGCAGAATCAGTCCATGCATCAGGGGTTGCAGTTTAGTGGCTATAATTTTGGCTAAGATTTTGGCATCGATATTGATGAGAGACAGCGGCCGATAGGAGTCACAGCGCTCCGGGAGCTTATCCTTTTTTAACAATGTGACTATTAGGGCCTCTCTCAATGTCGGGGGGAGTATCCCTGTTTCGTGTGCTTCCGCAAATACTTCCAGCAGACGTGGTGCGAGGAGATCAGCATATTTCTTGTAAAACTCAACCGGCAGTCCATCCGGACCCGGTGCTTTACCATTAGCTAGCGACGCTATGGCCAATTTGACATCTCGCTCATCTATTGGGTTGCATAAATATTGACGCTGCGCGTCCGTCAGCCAAGCGCATGCGATGTCATCCAAGTATTCATCAAATTCCTCGGTGGTAAGCGTACTCTGCGTTTCATACAAATCCGCATAAAATTTATGGAATTGTTCCATTATATCTTCAGGAGTGTAATACTCGGTTCCCGCGTCATTCACTATCCTGTCCATCCGCTGTTGCTCTAGTCACGTTTTTATCTTGAACGCAAGCGTCCTTCCTGGCCTGCCTGCCTCTCCACATCTGCGGGCCCCATGTCTGCGATAAATGTATTTAATCACTGGCTCCGCCTGTGTGTCGTATTCTACCATCAGTTCTCGCAGTTTAGCTAGTGTAGATAGCGCAGGTCGGGCAGTATAATCTTGTTCAAGCTCCTGCATTTCAGACTCAAGGTGCTGCAGCTGTGTTCTGATATCCCTAAGTATGCCAGCTGCCGTACCAATACATGTCCCTCTGATGGTGACCTTAAAGGACTCCCACAGCATCGCCACCTGATCAACTGTGCCCTCATTGAAGATGAAGTATTGCTCTATAGCATCGTGTATGGTTTTGTTATAGATGGGGTCTAGGAGTGCCTCTGCACGCAGTCGCCACGGGAAAGGATGTCGCACTCCGTTTGGGTTTCTCAAGAGTAAGCATACTGGGTTGTGGTCTGATAGCGTGCGGGCAAGGGGATCCACTTCCACTACCCATTCCGTAAGGTCATCGCTAACCAGCCAGTAGTCAAGTCTCGACCAACTCCCATGCACAGGCGTCGCATGTGTACCTTCTTTCCTCTCTGGATTACGCACTCTCCATACATCCTGCAGACCAAACTCCTCCATGTCCCGTAACACACTCGCAGCTACGCGGGGGGTGCGGTGCGTCTCCGGGTTAGACTTATCCAACTGTGCGTCTAAATACGTATTCAGATCACCTTCCAATATGGCAGGCGCAGCAGGCCAGTCCCTCAGTTGAGCACAGATGCGAGCCACGCACAGCGGGTCATCTACTATGGGGCCATACATATTCACAATGATCACCAACGTGCCATGCAACTTCCCACACACCATCACTCATCTCCCCATATCATCCGCATACTTGTGTAGCATTTGAAAATCGACCCCTCTCCTAACCATGATTAGTACTCCTCTCGCATAAGAAGAATATGAGGCCGCACATTGAAAACCTGCCCTTCTGCAGAGTGCTCCACACGCTACGTGTGGAGCCAAGTGTGTCTCCTGCAACAGCGCAATTTGTACCCCATGTCGGTTTAAGTATACAGCCACCTGTCTTCCTTTTTTGGGGGAGTTTAGGCCACGGACATTCCAAGTTAGCATCACCATGTTTTCAGCCATTAAGTATTGTTTGTCACAAATATAGTAGGTCATGTCAGAAAGCCCTCCTGGACATCACACAAGCAGTCACAGAGCAACACCACTGTCTTGCACAGTAAATACAGTTCTACGCTTTCGTGATCGATCTGAGACATTCAAGGAAAAAAAAAGAACCAACATATACAAAGACCACATAAAACCCGCCACCCCACTCCCGCCACCCACTCCAACCTCCCAATCATTTCGAGACTAGCCCCCCTCTCCCTCTTGACAACAACCATGTGGGTATTACCCGATGGGGGAAGAAGCACAACAGCGTGTACACACACCGTAGTGCGGCCGCCGGGACTATTTCCATCATAGTACTGCTGTTTCGCTTTCAAATCGTTATCAGTATGCAATTCATCGCCCCGCCCCGTGTCCCCGAGAGAGCATCAAACAGAATAAAAGAAAAAGGTAACTTCCGCCTGCCCCAATTTGACAAACTAGTCTATTCAGGTGCGTAGCACTCCAACTTGCTAAGGGGAGAGGCCCAGGAGTTCTATCATGAGTTTTTCACACAGTTCAACAGTCACCAGTCTATCAGTTTGCATCATCTAATCCGGAGGCCGGCGTTCCTTTGGCTTGCCCTTGCAGACGTGTTTTGTGAATTTTAACGCCGATTTAGCATCTGTAAAGTAGTGTGACTGCTCCTCATAAGATGTTTTCAGTTTTGCATGATAGAGCATAGCATAAGGCACTTTCCCCTCCCGTAGTAGTCTCTTCACTGGGACAAATTCTCGGCGCGCTGCCTGAACCGTCGGAGTGCAGTCAGGAAAGAAGGACAGGGTATCGCCCTTGTACACCACCGGTTCTTTTGCCCTAGCTTCCCTCAGGATGGAGTCTCGATCTGCATAATTAAGTAGCCTCGCAATGATCGGCCTCGGGGGCGCACACGGTTTTGGTGTGGGCCCCAAGGACCTGTGAGCCCACTCCACAATCATCATACTGGACAGGGCAGTGCCAAACAGCTCACGCAGCATGCCATCGATGAAAGGCTCCATCTTGGAAATGGGTGTTGTCTCCGATAGGCCAAGAATTCTCACATTATTGCGCCTAGACCACGCTTCTAAGTCTTCGTTTTTCACACTGATCACTTCCAGGACTTTTTCCATTTGCAGTAACTGAGTGCGCGTCTCTGCCTGCGCGTCGTGTCCATCGGACACCCTGTTTTCCAGAACGTCTAGCCGCTTTTCGTGTTTGTCGACCTTTTTCTTTACTATATCAAGGCCGGTTGCAAGTGCGTCAATCTTACTATCTATAGACTTCATGCCCGCTCTTAATTCCAGGAGTATCGTGCGGGTGTCATCCTCCGTTTCATCTGGCGCGGATCCTGCCCCCCCAGCTCCGCCTTGTTCATGCTGACCCTTCCTCCGTCAGCCGCCAGGCGCACCGTGGCCGGACCAGGCTGGAACCCCCGCTGGCTCGCTCCCGGCTCTTGGGCCCGCGGCGCTGCTCCTGCCGATCAGCGTCCCTCAGCTTCACCACTCGCAGCCGAGCCTCCACACGGCCGCTCCGGTCCACGGCCTCGCCTCCCACAGTCCTGCCAACATCCGCCTCGCAGTCAGCCTCTCCCAGGCAGGCTCAGATGGCGCTCTCACTGTCCCGAGTGGGGCGCCGCCATTTTAGTCTTCGTGCACCCGCTCAGAGTTTTCGTTATTAACATTCAAAGGCGCAGCTCCTCGGCGTTATATTGCAGCTCACTCTGCTCCTTTGCCCTCCCGGGCCTCCCGGGTACGGTATCAGCTCGTTTTCATCGGGGGAAGGATGGGATTTGTCCAGTGTAGGATCCCGGAGCGTGGAGCTCCCTTACGAGGCAGCCATTCCGCTCAGCGCCGTTGCCACGCCCCCCACGTTATACATGGTCTTGTGATAATCCTGCATATGAAGTATATTTTTTACATAAAGTCTACGTATTATTGATACAACCTTACGACTGGTGTCCGTTTGTGGTGGGTCAGTGGGTTTACTGCATGTGATCATAAATGCTTAACTAACTATCGCCCTGAAGATTGGCCTTGTCTGCTCGCGCCACACTACCTAGAGGGGGAGCAAGGGTTATTTCTAAGGAGTAGTTCACTTACCCTGACTAGATGAGAGGGTCCCTGTTTGTCACAAGTGCATACCTGTGCCAACCAGAGACACCCAAGTCTAACAATGACTACCCGACTTTCCCAATTACATGTTACTGAAACTGCCCTAATTCCATTCTTCTGATTGACCAATTATGCTAATAGTCTTCCAGGTTTTTCCCCTTGTTCATGCTGTAGTTTACTATAAATTTTAAAATTATGTTTGCTTAGGTGTTCCCTAACATCCTTGAGCCATTTTAGTTTCTCATTTAATTAATTCCACTCTGCATTCCCATTAGCAATCTGGTAATCCAGCAAACGTATACATTTCTTATGTGTTTCTTTTGTGCCCGTCAATGATTTCCTGACTCCATATGTTGAACCTTTGCAACCTCCCAATAGTAGCCTTAACGCTTCCCACAACCCTACTGCCAATGTTACAGGCCCTTTATTGACCTCAGAATACCTCCATATCACAGCCCTTACTTCTTCCCTGTACGGGGCATCCTGCAGTGCCACCTCTGGGAGTTTCCAGTGAGATCTAGGGAGCACTATAGAAGGGTTCCTCTCTCACTCATTGAGGTAACCTGCAAACTCTTTCAACAGTAGTGCATGATCTGGCATGGTGCAATCCAAGAATTGAGCAAAACTTATATCAGACATGTGGTCCCTGTACACCAATGCAAAATTGATTCCAGAGAATGTGCTTTCTGGCAGAGAGTAAAACAAGTACCCCCTCAAAACCCTATGTTTGGAGCACCATACCTCAGTCATGTCGGAACGTCCAAACTGTGGATTTTATTCCAATAAGCTCTGTTTTCCAGGCCTGTGAATTTGTCCTCCTGTGGTTTGTGTTGCAGCTGCATTTCTACCAGGTGCTCCGAGTTACTGTCCACCACTGACTCCATGGTGGCCACAGTGTGTTCAACAGCAGCAGTCCGCTCCCTGAGCTTGTCCACATCCTGACTGAGGAGTGACACTGATTTTGCCACCCCATCAATCTTCTTCATTATAGCCCTATTCCACTCGAGCATCAATTGTTTCAAGTCTGCTGTGTAGGGCGGGAAGGAGTCAGCCAGCTCGCCCCCCCCCTCCGACACCCTCATATGGTTTTTTTGGTGGCCATTTTATTGGAACTGTCTTCAATGGAGCTTCTGGCGTGTGGCAGTCTCAGCTGCACAGAGCCTTTACCACACTGTGGTATATATGCTCTGCCACGCCCAGCAGGGCCCCCTCCTTACTCTGCAGCCCCTGTCACTTACAAGAGTCTCAGATTAGCAGATTAGTTGTCAGAAATGTTGCGGCCATTAACAGTGTCAGCGCGGGCCCTCGGTCCTCCTACGAAACACTCCAGGTCCCCCAGCAACACACCCAGGCAAAGCAGCTCAGTCCACAAAACAGCATAGTGCACTGCCCCCCCCTTTCCCCCGGCTCCATCTGCCTCCCAACTGGTCCCATTGGCTTGCGGAGTCACCAATGTCGCCTCTGTGTGCAGCCTTGCTCAGAACAGCAACCCGCTCAGTTCCACAAGGCCCTCCTCCCTGGCGTTCGCTCTGCGCTCCTATGACAGGTGTCACTCAGCTGACACCGATTGCCTCATGGGCACCGCTCCTCTTCAGTCTGCTTTAGTGAAGGTGAGGCTAGGGACAAGGCCGGCCACCACAACTGAGGACAGTAGGCTGCACTCAGAAGTACCATGCCCGGCCTGTTATCTGCATAGTCCTCGTCATGGTGGGGGGGGGGGGGGGAGAAAAACGCATTGTGAAACCTCCCAGCACAACTGCAATCTCCAGCTTCCTCTGCACTGGGATACATTTGCCACAGACAAGGGAGGAAGACTGTGGCGGAGACTATGCCCTTAGAGATGTGAAGGAGAGTCAGTTCAGGCAACCACTTGGGCTCCTCTACTGCATTAAGTTGTTTTTTTGTTGTTCTGGAATAACTTGTACAAGGTAGCTCTTGGATTGTTGAACATTTTAAGTCATCTACATTGACCCAGAATTCGCGTATTATTTGGATACAAGTGGTGAGTTTTTATGATGCGTAATCTATCAGCTTGTGTCACAATTATCTAATAACTGCCTAACCCACTGTTTTCATAATACATGGAGAAACGTTTTTCGGTATAAGGAAGTTCAACCATAGCCTTTCTTCCATCTCAAGTGAGTCTCTGCAGTTAAGGTATTGCATAACCAACAATTAATTCTAGGTACACAAGTTCTAACATTGTATTATATATCTAAAATGTGTAGGTCGCTCCCCACTCAATCCCGATGAAGAACTGTTCAGATGAATAGAATATACGCACTGTATTTGAAGGTCAAAACGTCAACAATGTTTTAAGTTACCTGTACTGAATCTTCACTTTCTGGGCCCACATGGTCAGATGAATCAAGCCCTACAAAAGAGAGACTGTATAATTTGATACGTTGGACAGGCTGTTGTCAAAGCATCTTTATTTGTTATTTGTCAGTTTTGTATGTGTTTAATTGTATTTACCTGCACAAAACCTTTACCCTTTTGCACATTTGGAGCACATATGTTTATATCAAATGAAATATTGTCTTTGTTATTTTCTTAAAATACATGCTATTTAGGTAGCTGTTCATACCTATGTTATTTGGATTATTTTTCATAAAAAGAAATTCATTTGTGGGGTATATATGTTAAGAAGAACTTTTCATCCTACAGAACCATTTGTTTATGTATTGGCTTAAAATGGAAGACATATGTCTTCAAACAAATAAGTAAAACATGACTCGTCACAAAAACAAACAAAAAAAGGCATGAAATGAATGTGTAAAATAAAGCAGGGATTGAACAACCGGTACTGGTGGCCCAGGCAGTGCAGCACCAGCTGTATTTGCTGCACTTGTTCGATGCAGGGTGCATCACTGTGGTGTAAGTGTGCCACCTAATCAAATCCATGAGGATAGGCTCAAGAATAAGGGATGACAGGTCATTATTTTGATTTTTACTGTTTCTCTAGACCCGTCTAAATTCTAATGCTTGCTTTGTTCTGCTAGATAAGGTCCTTTTAATATGCTGGTTTAAAAAAAGGTATTAATGTTAGTTCATTAGCAGAAGTCGTTTGTATTTGCATCTGAAAGGCATTTTGTGACGTCTTCCCCACTGGGCTATTTAACCATGATTGCCTACAGGAAAAACAAGCAGACCGCCAGGAACTACATTTTATTTTACATTTCACATTTCACTTTGGCACTACCACCTAGGATACCACCATCTTTTTTTCAACCAACAGCATGTTGCATTGTGGAGCTTGTGGGTGCGTTCCTAACAGTTTCATTATCAGCCCAAAAGCCCAGCATACACAGTACAGTTGGCTTAAATATTACATTTTGCTAGAGGTGTTATATCTGAAATGGAGCCACTTGTCAGCCATGCCTTACACTTTGAATAAGTCACCTACTCCATAAAAAAAATGCTTGTTTCATGCATAGGACCAAAATCAAACTCTGTTAACATACTTTGTCAGGGTTCATTATTTCACTCACATCATGTATTAAAACATGCATTGCAACATAGATCATGTTTTCTTAAATGCAGAGAAAAGTTTTGTACAAACTACACAACACAATAAAGGTACAAAATCGACAGACACAGTGTAATCTTCTGTAACATTATTAATAGGTTATGGATTGGTGGCAGCAGCAGAACGAACATCACACAATTCTCTTGTACATACAGGACAGGTACAGCACAGGTTGCCAACATACTCTACTCATACAGAATAAGAACAACACGGGTAGCCAGCAAACAAAAGGTGTTAAAGGAGTGTTGCATGATTTCCATGAACAGACATAAACATACACAAATTCCTGCAAGAGACCATCAAACCCCTTATAGAATTACTAAATGTTCATGTACTCGTATAGGATGATGAATACTAACCTACCTAAAGTGGTATGCTACATCAATGGATTCCATATCCTCCACTCATTAGAAAGCATCTAGAGTATTACTGTTTGCTAGTTGTACAGTGTTCTAGTTTTGGATTTTCATGTGTGGTTGAGTTCATGGCTGGCCTTTAGCATGTTCCAGCTGAGCCCAAACCCCAGTGTGTTGATTTCCAGATGGATGCAGGAGCTACTTGCAGAAGTCTCACTCCGACAAGCAGGAGGGGGAGTCAAGTGTGGTTTAGGTGATGAAATGTCACTTACATGAACATTTATGTTCTCCCTTTGTTAAACTCTCAGACCTATATTAAAATTGTATATGGGGCACGGACTGGCTCCCAGGACCTGTTGTCCCCTCTGGCCCATGTGGGGGCGTATTCGCCCTTCAATGAGACCGAACACTAGTGTGTGTTTTATGTTCTGGATATTTCTGTTTATTTTTATGTAGGGGCTGAAGGGTGGGGGGGGGGGGGGGGGGGGCTAGTGGTGGTGGCATTTCTTTGTGTTTTTCCAAAGTGCTTTTGTTTTGGCGGATCGTCCCTAAGGTGAAGATGCAAGGGGGGAGTGGAAGGGATAGTGAAGGTGTTTTGTCTCTATGGGGGAGGGAGGGGACACGTGGACAAGCTCAGGGTCCGGCAGGACACTTAGACAGGGGTGGTAGCATTTTAGGTAGCTTCACAGTGATACATGGGGATGGGAGGTGGTCGGGGTCTGGCAGGGCGCAGCGACTTAGTCCCCAGCTCTGATGCCAATTTCTATTGGTATGTGGAACATTAAGGGGCTGCATTCCCCCTAGAAGTGCCAGAAGCTATGGAAGTATGTCATAGACCACCAGCTGGATATAGTTGCCCTTCTAGAGACACACATAGTTAAGACAGAGGACTCCAGTCTCAAACACAAACAGTATCCATTCATCTATCGGTCCTCTGCCTCCACGAAACAGAAGGGGGTAGCCCTTATGATTCGATCGGCCTTACAATTTCAACCTGTGGGGGTCCAGAGTGACAAGGACTGGTGCTGGGTTATGGTTAAGGGCCGGCTGCGGGGCAGGATGTGTACCTTCATTGTGGTGTATGCTCCTAACACTGGTCAGACCGGGTTCCTCCATGCTCTCCTGGGGAAAGTTACAGACTTTGCAGAGGGGGCATTATTTCTTATGGGTGACTTTAACCTGGTGTGGCAGAAGAACCTTGACAGCACCCATCCACAACGGCCAGACGCAGACTCCTTCTCCCCGAACACAACAGAAGATTCCAGACCTGGGGCTTTCAGATACCTGGCGGACTTTGTACCCCCGGTCCCTGGACTACACATTCTTCTCCCAGGTTCATCGGTCCTACTCCCGATTAGACTACATTTCAGGGGGATCTACGTGAGGCCAAGATCTTTCTGCTATCTATTTCGGACCATGCTTTATTCTCGATCTGTCTTAACTGGGGGGTGAGGGGTCAGCCCACCCCCAGGTGGTACTTCCCGGCATCATTAGTTTGTGACAAAGCCTCTTGTGATAAGCTGAGGGGAGCCATTTCTTATTTCTTTTCTCTTAACGACCCGGAGGACACATCAATTTACAACACTTGGGACGCTTTTAAGGCATGTTTTAGAGGATAATGCATAGCCCTCATTTCTGCTCTCAATAAACAGCGTGGCAGGGAGAGGGAGCAACTAGAGGAGGAATTGTCCACTCTGTAGAAAGCCCACAAGGCAAACCCCACTAGGCAGATACAATGTAACCTGACGGCAGTTAGGGGTACACTTTGGGCACTATACAATAATAGGGAGGAATACACCTTATTGAAACTGAGACATCTATCCTATTCGCAGGGTAACAAGGTGGGTAGACACCTTGCCAGGCAGTTGAGGGACAAAAGAGAGCGGGAATATATAGGGGGGATCCAGGCCCCCTCGCGTGAAATTAGCCAAGGCGGAGCTCTTTGGGTGCATTTTACAGAAACCTGTACTCAGGAGATTCTCGGGGCCCGACCCAGCAAAATGAGTATCTGCGGGCTCTGCCTCTACCCCAGGTTTCTGCAGAATGGAAGGAAACACTCTCGGCTCCTATTCCCAGGGAGGAGGTGGCAGCTGCTATTAAGGCTTTGAAACCCCATAAGACTCCTGGGACGGACGGCTATACAGCTATATTCTATAAGACTTTCTCCTCTGACCTCAGCCCATATTTAGTGCGCTTATTTAACCGAATGGCCAACGATGGGGAGACCTCTGGAACTATGGCGGAGGCCATGATTTCGGTCATACCCAAACCGGGAAAAGACCCCAGTAGATGTGCCTCCTACAGGCCTAGTGCCCTACTGAATCTGTATGCGAAGCTATACTCCTCTATAATTGCGAAAAGGCTTAATGATCTAATGCCGGCGCTCATCCATCCAGACAAGTCTTGATTTATTAAAGGGCGACAGACCCATGATAATACTCGGCGTAAAGTACAACTTATCATGAAGGCCAATAAGATTAAAATCCCGGCGGTACTGGTGGGGCTTGATGCCGAAAAGGCATTTGATAGGGTGGATTGGGGTTTTCTATTTCAGACACTGACAGCGTTCGGCTTTTATTCTAAATGTTTATGTATGATTCGTGCTATCAATCACCCTGGTCTAGAGTTACGGTGAATGGGTGCCAATCCCCTTATTTAAACCACTCGAGGGGCACTAGGCAGGGATGCCCCCTCTCGCCTCTACTTTTTGTCTTGAGCATAAAACCCTTGGCGCTGGCGGTCAGAGCTAATTTTGATATCAGAGGTCTGCCCTTTACAGGAGAGTCACACAAAATCACCCTAGTTGCGGATGATGTTCTTCTATCCCTCTCTGAGCCAGCCCACTCCCTCCGGTCTGTGCAGGCAGAGCTGGACCGATTTGAGGTAGTGGCGGGCTTTAAAATCAATTTAGACAAGTCGTATATACTCAATCTCACTCTCCCCCAATCCGAAGTTCTTAGGCTTCAGGCACTCATGCCTCTCCCGTGGGCAGGGGCCTCTATTCAATATTTGGGGATGCACCTAACACCTACATTGGGGAAACTATACTCATGAACATAAAAGTGATAGGAGGGTCCAAGGGGATGTTTAATGACCTTACACAGCTACAGCCCCCAGAAAAGACAGTTTCAGCAAACAGAAAATAGCTGTGGGTCAAAAACAATCTGTCGACTAACTACGCATCTGACACAAGGAGAGAAAAGGTGGAAAATGTATTTGAAGATGTGACAAAAGGTCAACAGGATACTTTCCAGATGTGGAAAATACCCATCAGTCATTGTGTAGTAGGTTGCATGGCAAACCCCATTCTTGTTATAAGCTGAAACCCTTAGAGAACTGCTTTGAAGCTATGGGTCCTTGTTTAGTTTGGTTTCTCGGCCTGTGCCAACCTATTGTATTTTGGCTTTACTATGATTGCTCCCCCCTGGGTGGGAAGAGGTGCGGGACTGTCGCATGTTTCTTGCTAAACCAATAAACATATATTTGAAAAAAATTGTATATGGGTAAGCTAAAAATGTTTTTAGTGCTGTATCCCGAACACAAGATTAAAAACTGAAAGGCAGAGCAATGGACCCTACTTTTCTTTTCCATCAACACGTTGAAGTGCCCCAATATTGAACTAGGTGTATCAAGCATCTTCCTCATGAATTTAGGTATGTTGCATCAAATATTGTGACACAATCCCTACTTCATAGGGCATGTTCACCAGCCTCAGAAGGTGGGTTTTGGCCACAATATTTCTTCAAAAATATCGTGAGACACAAATATTGTGTCAACAATCATGTGATTGACCCTTCCAGGTAGGTCGCTCCCCCTCCGCACAGCACCGCCTGTGCCCGTTCTCTCCCTCGCTGCCCCCGTGTCTCTCTGCCCGGTTTTTCCTTCTGCTCCCCTCGTGTCTCTCTGCCCATTTTGCCTTCTGTTGCTTAGCTGCCCCTACATTTCTGTGACCTTTCTGCCCTTTCTTGTGAGCTTTCTGCCTCTGTGCCACTCGTTTCCCCCTGGTTTTTGTGACCTTTCTGCCCTTTCTTGGGACCTTTCTGCCTCTGTGCCACTCGTTTCCCCCGTTTTTGTGACCTTTCTACGCTTTTTTGTGACCTTTGACCCTGCTTGCAGGCAGGTCGCCCCCACGCCGCTGCTCGTCACCTGACTGCCTGGTTCCTACCTCCCTGATGCCTCCTTGTTTCCTGGGTTTTTCTCTCCCCTCTGCCCTGTGTTCCAGTTCCCCCTGCCCCCGGCCGCTCCCGATCTGGCCCTTGCCCGTGGCTGCTTCTCTGTGGCCCTCCCCCCTAAACACTAATTCGCCTCCCCTTTCCCGCCTCCCAGCTGCTCCTCCCTCCCAAGTCACCTCTAATGCAGGCCGAGAAGCGGCCGCGCTCAGCGGGCGTGCCACTGAACTGCCGAAGGAGCGCCTAAGGCAAGCCTGTTTGCGCCCGCCCACGCCTGGACCGCACCAGCGCCAGAACCCTTGGACCCTGCGAATGCCACAACAACAGAATCCACTACAACGCCAGCCCCCTCCACGCAATCAACGCCAGCCGAAACCTCACCTGCTTCTAGGCTACCCAGAAATGGACCCACCGACCCTTCTCCTGCCACACCGGCAGCTTCACCTGCGACAGAACCACCAAACCTCCAAGGACTGGACCCAACCACCTCCACTGAATACTCCTCAACACCCGCTCTGCACGCAAAAACACGCTGTCGAGCTCTGGAATCTGCTCAACACCTCCGCCCAAGACGTGGCCTTCCTGACCGAGACCTGGTGGAATGACTCCTTGGCGCCCGACATCGCCAGACGGCTACAAGATCACCAGCAGGGATCGTGCCAACGGAATTGGAGGAGGAGTAGCCATCGTCCACAAGTCCACTCTCAAGGTCACCACCCACCCAGATGACACCCTCAACACCACCGAACACCAGCACTTCCGGATCCATACTGACCCCAACACCACCCTCAGAGGAACACTCATCTACAGACCCCCTGGACCCTGGGGTCAGTTCAGCGACTCCATCGCCAACCTCGCCAGCATCCACGCACCCACGCACTCACCTCCACGGACTACATCCTCCTCGGAGACCTGAACTTCCACCTCGAGAACAACAACAACGCTACCTCCGCCACCCTGATCGACAACTTCGCCAACCTCAGCCTCAGACAACTTGTCACCGCACCCACCCACACCGCCGGCCACACGCTGGATCCAGTCTTCTCCACAGGCTCCCACGTCACCTTTGACCACACCACTGAACTCCACTGGACCGACCACGGCTGCATCCATTCCACCTTCAAGAAACAAACCACGCACCACCGCACCCAACAGCTGCCTCACCGCTGTTGGAGCAAAGTCACAGAAGACCAGCTGATCAACTTCCTCGCCAAGAACCCACCCACCAACCCCACCAACCCAGATGCCGCAGCCTGAAACCTCAGACAGTGGATCGACGACTGTGCCAACACCCTCACCCCGCTCAAGAAACCCTCCAACAGCCACGCCAACAAGAGAGCCACCTGGTTTACCCGCGAGCTCCAAACCTCTAAACGCGCATGCCGGAAACTGGAGAAGACATGGCTCTACGAGCACACACCGGACCACGCAGCCCACAAGGACGCCACCCGCAGACACCACCACCTCATCAGATTAGCCAAGAGATCCACCTTTAAAGGCCGCTTGGATAACAATGCACACGACAGCAAAGAGCTCTTCAGCATTGTGAAGGAACTCTCCAACCCCAGCGCCAACGCCAACAACATCCCGCCCTCACAAGAACTGTGCGACTCACTAGCCATATTATTCCACTGCAAGATCGCTGACATCCACGACAGCTTCAACATAAGGACCGCCCTGACTACGCTAGACTCCACCTCCCCTGTGAACACCATCAGCGCCAACCGCCTGACCTCCAGGTCCAACATCAATGACAGCGAGACACGCAAGGTCATGAACTCCATCCACTTAAGATCTCCGTCTGACCCGTGCCAACACCACATATTCAACAAAGCAGACGCAGCCATCGCACCCCAACTATGGAGGCTCATCAACATCTCCTTCAAAAAAGCGACATTCCCGGAAAGCTGGAAGCACGCCGAAATCAACGCCCTCCTCAAGAAGCCCAAAGCAGACCCCAAGGACCTCAAAAACTTTCGGCCCATCTCCCTGCTCCAGTTCCCGGCAAAGGTCATTGAGAAAATCATCAACATGCAAAGGGCCCGCCACCTGGAAGACAACAACATCTTGGACCTGTCCCAGTCCGGATTCAGATGAAACCACAGCACCGAGACAACCCTCATCGCCGCCACAGACGACATCAGGTGCCAACTAGACAACGGCAAAACATCATCGCTCACCCTCCTGGACCTGTCAGCCACCTTCAACACGGTCTGCCATCGTACTCTAAAGACACGCCTCCTAGAAGCTGGAATCCTGGAGAAGGCTCTTGACTGGACCACGTCCTTCCTCTCCAGTAGAACCCAGAGCTTCCGCGCTCCCACCCTTCCGATCCAAAGCCACCGACATCATCTGAGGCTTCCCCCAGGGATCATCCCTCAGCCTAACGCTGTTCAATGTCTACATGGCCCCCCTCGCACAAGTGGCCTGCCATCACGACCTCAACATCAACTCCTACGCTGACAAAACCCAGCTCATCCCTCACCAAGGACCCACACACCACCAAAACCAACCTCCACGAGGGGATGAAAGCCGTCGCCAACTTGATGAGGAGCAGCCGTCTGAAGCTGAACTCGGACAAGGCGGAGGTCCTCATCCTCGGACCCACCCCCCCTGCCTGGGACGACTCCTGGTGGCCGACCACACTGGGAACAGCACCAACACCCACCGACCATGCGCACAATCTAGGATTCATCCTCGACTCCTCCCTCTCACAGGATCCACAAGTGGATCCCGACCAAAAAAAGAAGTAAGGTGACACAGGCCCTCGTCAGCAGCAGACTGGACTACGGCTACTCACTCTACGCAGGAATCCCAGCTAAACACCTACGACGACTACAACGCATCCAAAACGCCTCCGTCCGACTGATCGTCAAAGTCCCCCGCCGCAGCTACATCACCCCCCACTTGAGAGACCTACACTGGCTCCCCGTCCACAAGAGGATCACCATCAAGCTCCTCATCCACACACACAAAGCACTCCACAACGCCGGACCAGCCTACCTGAACAGCAGACTCAGCTTCCAAACCCCCACCTGCCAGCTTCGCCAGCCTCGCTCTCGCCGCTGTCCCCCGCATCGAACGAATCGACCTCCAGCGGCAGATTCTTCTCCAACCTTCCCGCCAAGACCTGGAACACCCTCCCTACCCACATACGGCAGACCCAAGACCTACTCGCCTTCAGAAGACTCCTCCTCCTCTCATTGCCGTAATTGAAGAGATAAGGCAAATAAATGGTGGACACCGAAAGCGCAGCTTTCGATACTGTTAACCATGCAATAATTATGCAGAGGCTGAGGGATGTTGGGGTTTCAGGGCTGGCCCTAAGCTGGCTCCAGTCCTTCCTTACGGACAGGACATTTGCGGTCTTTGAGGAGGAGGCAATCTCTAAGCAGATTCTTTTACAGTACGGCGTCCCCAGGGATCCTCATTAAGTCCCACCATGTTTAACATCTACATGAGGCCATTGGCTCAAATGGTTCTTCCCTGGGGGGGTTGAGCTGGTCACCTACGCCGACGATACCAAGTTGGTAGTCGCCCTTTCCAGACAGGACACCTCTAGTCCCAGCCTCTCCGCCTGTCTGAGTAAAGTCCTAGAATGGATGGATACATTGTTTCTGAAACTCAATGGCTCTAAGACAGAAATAATGATTCTGGGGCATCTTGCACCCTCCAATCTAGATCCTTGGTGGGCGAGTTGTCTCGGTTCGCCCCCCTCCCCCAAGAAGCAAATTAAGAGTTTGGGGGTCTGGCTGGACCCACAACTCAACTTCTTGGCACAAGCACGCAAAGTTGCGGCAACCTGCTACTGTATAATTAGGCTACTTAGAAAGGTTCTGGTCCTCCTCCCTTTTGCAGCCAGGCGGCTGTAGGTTCAATCACTCATCCTGTCACGCCTCAATTATGCAAATGCAGTGTACCTGGGTGCTTCAGTGGGAACCATTTAAGTCCCACAAACAGTACAGAACTGTGCTGCTCGTTTGCTTACGGGGGTGCCTAAACGTAGTTCGGCCAAATCCGCCTTACATCAGCTGCACTGGCTTCCCGTGCAGCAAAGTGTTTGGTTCAAAACTATGTGCACGGTCCATAAATCCATTTCTGACTCAGGGCCTGCTTTGCTTCAATCTATGTTCCAGCCCCACCACATTCCATGGACCCTTAGAGCTAATCACAAGAAGCTGTTAACAATCCCCAGGATAAAGAGGACTAGGATGGGTGGCCGTTGCTTTTCTCTACAGGCCTCAAAGTTTTGGAACCAGCTCCCTGATGCTATTCGGTGGGAACCCAACTACCTTGCTTTCAGGAAACAGCTGAAAACCTTTTTGTTTCCCTGAGCTGGAGGAATGATTAGATACTTTATGCGCTGGGATGCCTAAGGGTAGCCATGCGCGATATAAGTGCGTAATCATTCATTCATTCATTCATTCATTCATTCATTCATTCATACATGACCTGGCTCTTCGAGCAGTAGCAGCACCCCTCTTTCCCCTCAGCGCCTTGGGACCCTCACGGGTAAGTAGTGTGCTTTACAAGTACTCTGATTGATTGATTGATTGATTGATGTCAAACTAGTGTGGGGCAGAATACAGGGGATAAGTACATAATTTTTATATATGTATATAATGGATCCCTGACAAAAAAAGGACCTACATAATATCGACCTACAGGAATATCGAGACAAAAATATCGAGGGCAAAAATAACGACATCCTATCTACAACATGGTGAGTACAAAAATATCGAAAAAAAATAATATAGATGTTAAAAATATCGATGTTAAAAATATCGTTTTTTTTTCTTTTAAAATATAAATGTAAAATAAAGTAAATAACACTAATAAATAAAATGTACATAGTTAAAAGTATCTAATAATGTTTAAAATTAATAAATAATACATATTTAATAATAATACATTAATTAAATATATACAGTAAATATATAATATATATGTACTGAACAATAAATAGTAATAATTATTTTACTAATTTATAATTTAATAAAATATATTCTAATTTACTAATACATTTACAAACATAAAACAATAACATAAATAAAATGTAAAAAATATAAATAATTAAATATTCTTTTAATATTTATAACATTAATTATTTAAAATGTTGGATAGCGTAAGGGTAATAATTACTATTCCCACTCCAGAGAGTGCAACTGTAGGGAAAGCGTTGGATAGCGTAGAAGTAGAAATTACTATTCCCACTCCAGAGAGTGCAACAGTAGGGAAAGCGTTGGATAGCGTAGGGGTAAAAATGACTATTCCCACTCCAGAGAGTGCAACAATAGGGAAAGCGTTGGATAGCGTAGGGGTAAAAATTACTATTCCCACTCCTGAGAGTGCAACAGTAGGGAAATCGTTGGATAGCGTAGGGGTAAAAATGACTATTCTCACTCCAGAGAGTGCAACAGTAGGGAAAGCGTAGGATAGCGTAGGAGTAAAAATTACTATTCCCACTCCAGAGAGTGCAACAGTAGGGAAAGCGTTGGATAGCGTAGGAGTAAAAATTACTATTCCCACTCCAGAGAGTGCAACAGTAGGGAAAGTGTTGGATAGCGTAGGGGTAACAATTACTATTCCCACTCCAGAGAGTGCAACAGTAGGGAATGTGTTGGATAGCGTAGGGGTAACAATTACTATTCCAACTCCAGAGAGTGCAACAGTAGGGAAAGCGTTGGATAGCGTAGGGGTAAAATTTACTATTCCCACTCCAGAGAGTGCAACAGTAGGGAAAGCGTTGGATAGCGTAGGGGTAAAAATTACTATTCCCACTCCAGAGAGTGCAAAAGTAGGGAAAGCGTTGGATAGCGTAGGGGTAAAAATTACAATTCCCACTCCAGAGAGTGGAACAGTAGGGAAAGCGTTGGATAGCGTAGGAGAAAAAATTACTATTCCCACTATAGAGAGTAAAACAGTAGGGAAAGTGTTGGCTAGCGTAGGGGTAACAATTACTATTCCCACTCCAGAGAGTGCAACAGTAGGGAAAGTGTTGGATAGCGTAGGGGTAACAATTACTATTCCAACTCCAGATAGTGCAACAGTAGGGAAAGCATTGGATAGCGTAGGGGTACAATTTACTATTCCTACTCCAGAGAGTGCAACAGTAGGGAAAGCCTTGGGTAGCGTAGGGGTAAAAATTACTATTCCCACACCAGAGAGTTCAACAGTAGGGAAAGCGTTGGATAGCGTAGGGTTAAAAATTACTATTCCCACTCCAGAGAGTGCAACAGTAGGGAAAGCGTTGGATAGCGTAGGGGTAAAAATTACTATTCCCACTCCAGAGAGTGCAACAGTAGGGAAAGCGTTGGATAGCGTAGGAGTAAAAAATACTATTCCCACTCCAGAAAGTGCAACAGTAGGGAAAGCGTTGGATAGCGTAGGAGTAAAAATTACTATTCCCACTCCAGAGAGTGATACAGTAGGCAAAGCGTTGAATAGCGTAGGAGTAAAAATTACTATTCCCACTCCAGAGAGTGCAACAGTAGGGAAAGCGTTGGATAGCGTAGGAGAAAAAATTACTATTCCCACTATAGAGAGTGCAACAGTAGGGAAAGTGTTGGCTAGCGTAGGGGTAACAATTACTATTCCCACTCCAGAGAGTGCAACAGTAGGGAAAGTGTTGGATAGCGTAGGGGTAACAATTACTATTCCAACTCCAGATAGTGCAACAGTAGGGAAAGCATTGGATAGCGTAGGGGTACAATTTACTATTCCCACTCCAGAGAGTGCAACAGTAGGGAAAGCGTTGGGTAGCGTAGGGGTAAAAATTACTATTCCCACACTAGAGAGTTCAACAGTAGGGAAAGTGTTGGATAGCGTAGGGTTAAAAATTACTATTCCCACTCCAGAGAGTGCAACAGTAGGGAAAGCGTTGGATAGCGTAGGGGTAAAAATTACTATTCCCACTCCAGAGAGTGCAACAGTAGGGAAAGCGTTGGATAGCGTAGGAGTAAAAAATACTATTCCCACTCCAGAAAGTGCAACAGTAGGGAAAGCGTTGGATAGCGTTGGAGTAAAAATTACTATTCCCACTCCAGAGAGTGCAACAGTAGGGAAAGTGTTGGATAGCGTAGGGGTAACAATTACTATTCCAACTCCAGAGATTGCAACAGTAGGGAAAGCGTTGGATAGCGTAGGGGTAAAAATTACTATTCCCACTCCAGAAAGTGCAACAGTAGGGAAAGCGTTGGATAGCGTAGGAGTAAAAATTACTATTCCCACTCCAGAGAGTGCAACAGTAGGGAAAGTGTTGGATAGCGTAGGGGTAACAATTACTATTCCAACTCCAGAAATTGCAACAGTAGGGTAAGCGTTGGATAGCGTAGGGGTAACAATTACTATTCCCACTCCAGAGAGTGCAACAGTAGGGAAAGCGTTGGATAGCATAGGGGTAAAAATTACTATTCCCACTCCAGAGAGTGCAACAGTAGGGAAAGCGTTGGATAGCGTAGGAGTAAAAAATACTATTCCCACTCCAGAAAGTGCAACAGTAGGGAAAGCGTTGGATAGCGTAGGAGTAAAAATTACAATTCCCACTCCAGAGAGTGCAACAGTAGGGAAAGCGGTGGATAGCGTAGGAGTAAAAATTACTATTCCCACTCCAGAGAGTGATACAGTAGGCAAAGCGTTGAATAGCGTAGGAGTAAAAATTACTATTCCCACTCCAGAGAGTGCAACAGTAGGGAAAGCGTTGGATAGCGTAGGAGAAAAAATTACTATTCCCACTATAGAGAGTGCAACAGTAGGGAAAGTGTTGGCTAGCGTAGGGGTAACAATTACTATTCCCACTCCAGAGAGTGCAACAGTAGGGAAAGTGTTGGCTAGCGTAGGGGTAACAATTACTATTCCAACTCCAGATAGTGCAACAGTAGGGAAAGCATTGGATAGCGTAGGGGTACAATTTACTATTCCCACTCCAGAGAGTGCAACAGTAGGGAAAGCGTTGGGTAGCGTAGGGGTAAAAATTACTATTCCCACACCAGAGAGTTCAACAGTAGGGAAAGCGTTGGATAGCGTAGGGTTAAAAATTACTATTCCCACTCCAGAGAGTGCAACAGTAGGGAAAGCGTTGGATAGCGTAGGGGTAAAAATTACTATTCCCACTCCAGAGAGTGCAACAGTAGGGAAAGCGTTGGATAGCGTAGGAGTAAAAAATACAATTCCCACTCCAGAAAGTGCAACAGTAGGGAAAGCGTTGGATAGCGTAGGAGTAAAAATTACTATTCCCACTCCAGAGAGTGATACAGTAGGCAAAGCGTTGAATAGCGTAGGAGTAAAAATTACTATTCCCACTCCAGAGAGTGCAACAGTAGGGAAAGCGTTGGATAGCGTAGGAGAAAAAATTACTATTCCCACTATAGAGAGTGCAACAGTAGGGAAAGTGTTGGCTAGCGTAGGGGTAACAATTACTATTCCCACTCCAGAGAGTGCAACAGTAGGGAAAGTGTTGGATAGCGTAGGGGTAACAATTACTATTCCAACTCCAGATAGTGCAACAGTAGGGAAAGCATTGGATAGCGTAGGGGTACAATTTACTATTCCCACTCCAGAGAGTGCAACAGTAGGGAAAGCGTTGGGTAGCGTAGGGGTAAAAATTACTATTCCCACACCAGAGAGTTCAACAGTAGGGAAAGCGTTGGATAGCGTAGGGTTAAAAATTACTATTCCCACTCCAGAGAGTGCAACAGTAGGGAAAGCGTTGGATAGCGTAGGGGTAAAAATTACTATTCCCACTCCAGAGAGTGCAACAGTAGGGAAAGCGTTGGATAGCGTAGGAGTAAAAAATACTATTCCCACTCCAGAAAGTGCAACAGTAGGGAAAGCGTTGGATAGCGTAGGAGTAAAAATTACTATTCCCACTCCAGAGAGTGCAACAGTAGGGAAAGTGTTGGATAGCGTAGGGGTAACAATTACTATTCCAACTCCAGAGATTGCAACAGTAGGGAAAGCGTTGGATAGCGTAGGGGTAAGAATTACTATTCCTACTCCAGAAAGTGCAACAGTAGGGAAAGCGTTGGATAGCGTAGGAGTAAAAATTACTATTCCCACTCCAGAGAGTGCAACAGTAGGGAAAGTGTTGGATAGCGTAGGGGTAACAATTACTATTCCAACTCCAGAAATTGCAACAGTAGGGTAAGCGTTGGATAGCGTAGGGGTCAACATTACTATTCCCACTCCAGAGAGTGCAACAGTAGGGAAAGTGTTGGAGAAGCGTAGGGGTTAAAATACCATACTTATAAATAAAAGCTATTTTTAGAAATTAAAATTTAAACTATTAAATAAATATAAACCATACACAATACCTATACATAATTATTAAAGACATGATTATCAAATTATATGTAGCCCAAATTAAATATTAAAAAATACCAATTTATATTATTTAATGACCAATTAATAATTATGTATCAATTATATTATTAACAAAACAATTTTTACTTAATTATATTTAAATTAATTCCCACCATATTCCCCTATTAACCCACTACCCGCAACAGAACACATTTATCTATTTATGAATTAATGAAAATTATTTACCAATTAATTAAAATTAATAACCAATTCATTAAAATTAATTAGCAATTACTTCAAATTAATTTATAATTCCAACTAATTAATAAATAATTAAACATAATTAAATTACTTCCCACCCTATTCCCCTATAAACCCACAACCCGCTACAAAACATATTTATCAATTATTCAATTAATTAAATTTTATTTCCAATTAATTAAAATTAATTAGCAATTAATGAAAATTAATTTATAACTCCTACTAATTAATAATTAATTAAACATAATTAAATTACTTCCCACCCTATTCCCCTA
The DNA here is from genome assembly GCF_964263255.1 of Lissotriton vulgaris. Taxonomy (NCBI): domain Eukaryota; kingdom Metazoa; phylum Chordata; class Amphibia; order Caudata; family Salamandridae; genus Lissotriton; species Lissotriton vulgaris. The sequence continues at coordinate 1,509,573,897 of NC_141691.1, read as the reverse complement.
TAAAACCACAACCCGCTACAGAACATATTTATCAATTAATTAAAATTAATTTCCAATTAATTAAAATTAATTAGCAATTAATTTAAATAATTGTATAACTCCTACTAAATAATAATAATTAAACATAATTAAATTACTTCCCACCCTATTCCCCTATAAACCCACAAGTGAAGTAGTGTGGCTCACTGGTTAGAGGCGGCAGACCCGAGAGCAGAGGATGGCCCGGGACCAGGGTTCGAGTCCCGGCGCGGCAGGTTTCTGGACCAGGGTCAGCGGACTCGATAATTCTCTCGCCTCGGTGCCCACTCTGATCAGCGATCACACTCAGCAACTCTGGGCATTAGCTTGCCTCATCTTCACTAACGGCCCCACCAGACCGCCGGTGATGCCTGGTCTCACCCTGGAGATGCCCATTAAGGGACCATCTCTCAGGGAAGCCAGGAAGGGTTTCGCAGCGGTCGAAGCGCCTTGGGACCCTACGAGTAAGTAGTGCGCTATATAAATGCCAATACATTTACACATTTACATTTACATATTTACATTTACACAACCCGCTACAAAACATATTTATCAATTAATCAATCAATTAAAATTAATTTCCTATTAATTAAAATTAATTAGTAATTAATTACATTAATTTAAAACTCCTACTAATTAATAATTATTTAAACATAATTAAATTACTTCCCACCCTATTCCCCTATAGACCCACAACCCGCTACAGAACATATGTATCAATTAATTAAAATTAATTTCCAATTAATTAAAATTATTTTTTAACTCCTACTAATTAATAATTAATTAAACATAATTCAATTACTTCCCACCTATTCCCCTATAAACCCACTACCCGCTCCAAGACTAAAACATATAATTTGCTTATAAATAAATGTATTAATATATAAAATTAATACACATATAATATTATTTATTTTAAATACTTAAGTAACACATATCACATATATAATAAAAAACAAAAAAATCATACAAATATCGATATTAGTGTCATCGAAATTAGTGACATCGATACATATGCTATCGATATTACTAACTTCGATATTACTTACATCGATATAAATAATTTCGATATTACTTACCTTAGGGTGATATTCTGTCCAACAATATTCTTGACATCGATATTCTATACCTTCGAAATTTCTAACACGATATTTTGGTAGGTCGATATTTACAACTCGATATTTTGACTGTGTACCGTATATAATATAATTTTTTGTTTATTTTGTGTGTTTCATAAGTTTTGTTTTGTAAGTTAGTATTACGTTAATGTTAAGTCTGTGGAATTATTTACTGTTTATTTATATTTTTATTTAGTGATTTATTTGAAGATTTTATTTAATTTATTTGAAGTTATTTATTTAATGGTAATTGAGGTTGTAGGGGAATAGATGCAAAGCTTATTTTAATGTTTAATTCTAAATGTTAATAAACAATATATTTTATAATGTTAATGTATTATTAATTATGCAAGGTATTTTAAAAATATATTTTTGATAGATTATTGTTTTAAAATATATATACTTCTAAAAGATACAACTGTTATAACATTTAGTGGGTACATTAGATTATAGATTTGGTAAACTTGATCTATTTTACTTATTTGTAACTATTTGTAGATAATATAATTTAGGATTATTTTATGGTAATGTTTATTAAATTACCATGCATTTTCATTAACTATTATTTACATTTTTTGTTAGTGTTGCATTTTTAGGGTTGGGAAGTGTTTTAAATATATATAATTTTCAATGTTTTAGACTGGTACACATTTATCAGTTTTTATATATTCCTAATCAATAAGGGGCCCGATTCACAGAATGAACTTACTACTTTTGGCATTCACAGAATGCACTTACTACTTTTGGTATTCACAGAATGAACTTACTCATTTCGGTATTCACAGAAGTTAGGACTACTAACTTTAGGGCTCCTAAATGCCTTCTGTGAATACCGAAAGTCTTAAAATTAGGATTTTTCTCAATTTAGTAGTAGTAAAGTTAGGACTACTAACTTTAGGACGCCTAAATGCCTTCTGTGAATACCGAAAGTCTTAAAATTAGGATTTTTCCCAATTTAGTAGTAGTAAAGTTAGGACTCCTAACTTTAGGATGCCTAAATGCCTTCTGTGAATACCAAAAGTCTTAAAATTAGGATTTTTCTCAATTTAGAAGAAGTAAAGTTAGGACTACTAACTTTAGGACGCCTAAATGCCTTCTGTGAATACCGAAAGTCTTAAAATTAGGATTTTTCTCAATTTAGTAGTAGTAAAGTTAGGACTCCTAACTTTAGGACTCCTAAATGCCTTCTGTGAATACCGAAAGTCTTAAAATTAGGATTTTTCTCAATTTAGTAGTAGTAAAGTTAGGACTCCTAACTTTAGGACTCCTAAATGCCTTCTGTGAATACCGAAAGTCTTAAAATTAGGATTTTTCTCAATTTAGTAGTAGTAAAGTTAGGACTCCAAACTTCTGTGAATCGGGCCCAAAGTCTTTATTTTATTTAGCTTTTTTTGTAAGAGCTTTGCAATGTTTAAACATATTTACTAACTAAAACATCTGTTTAAAAATATTTCAGGTAATATTTTTATTATTTAAATATTCTTACAATTGAGAGGGACATAATACATTAAAATTATTCAATCTTCAAAAATGTCCTTACTGTTGCTTACATTGGAATGTGAATAGTAAATGTTGACCCCTCCAAAATCTAACACTTACCTACTTTTGCTTATGTTGGAGTGGGAATAGTAAATATGATCCCTCTCTAGTCCTATACTTTCTCCACTGTTGCTCAGTTTAGAGAGAAAATAGGAAATATGACCTCTTCAAACTTTAACACTTTCCCAACTGTTGCTTACTTTTGAGTGGAAATAGTAAATGTAATACCCACAAGTGTAATTTCTTTACCCGATTTGCCACCTGAACCGTATATCAATAACATACGATAAAGAGTGGGTCCTAGGGCATATTTATAGACCTGCACACTGACACAGCCCCCATTCAGAATCGTAAATCAACAATAGTTTTCTGGGTTTGCATGCTCTAGCATCTGACAAACTAAGACTAAATGGATTATAAAACTTATCAGAGGCTCTTGCTCTGGGTTTCCGGACACGCATTTCACTCAATTTAGAATCACTAGAGTCACGTTTTGGTTTGTTGATTCCATGCAACTGGCAGCTTGAATCAATAACTTTATTGTCCATTCGTGCTAGAACAAAGTGATGCATATTACTTTATTAGTTCTGAATAAATCTGAGACAAATACACTGTTCAGTGAATTCGAGACTGCTGTTGTTACTAATAGCTTTGCTATGATTACCTGTCTGCGCACAAAGAAGCCATATGTGTGTGGAGATGTATAGTGCATGGATGAGGTTTTTTGTGCGGTGATTTTATGATCCTTCTCTTTCCTCCCCATCTGCTTTTATTAGAGCAGTGCCCCAACTTAACTGAGCCGTAACCAGGTGAGGCGAAACCTATTCCTCCTACCTAATAGGTAAGAAAGTTCATGAGATATCGGTACACATGAAGCCAGTGTGTATATTTTCTAAATAACTGTGGAACTATTAGCCTGGTGTGTGTTGTGTTTTGATTTTGTGAAAATCATGACACCAACATTTTCTCTCTTTTATTCTTGATTTCTTTGGCATGACTTCTTCTGCTTCTGGACATTACCCAGAATTACGGAGGATATACCCCATGCACCTAGGGTTTCCAGGTGATATGGTTGTAAATTTCATTATTTTTTCTGTTATTGCACCTTTACAATATTCTTTTTGCAGTAGCGAGTAACTGCTCCTGAAGAAAGCAGCGGACAATTCCAGTCCTATGACTGCTGAAACATGTTGACCTCTAGTTCTTCTAACTAGCAGATATTTGTGAAACCTGCTTATTTCTCTGCTCTGTTTTTAACATTGGAAGACAGGGGGATATCATTAAATGTATTTTTCCCTCCTATCTCTCCAATTTTATACACATCATTTAGTTCACATCACTTGTTTTTCACTATTTCCTAAAACACTGCAAATCAGTTACCTTTACTTACCTGTCCAGATACACCCATACGTACCCAATATCACTGGTTTATTGATACCCACTCCAACACATAGTGGCTACAATCATACTCTCCTTGGTGTGAGGAGACCCAGATGATGACAAGGGCGATGCGGTCGATAACTGATGGGTATATTTTTATGCCCTAGAGACATCTTATTGTGCCACATTCACATAGGATAGCTTTCTTCCTCCCTCACAGTTTTAGAACTGTTGATTTCATACCTTAGACAGGATTATGTTAGACCCACAGGCACCTGATCCGCATATCCTACAGTTATGCATGAGTCAAATAGAAGTTATACAGTACATGTACATCTGGGCATAGAGCATGCTTCCAACATGAAATCAACAGGGCAAATCTTGAACACTTTACGCAGGAGGAACTAGCTCAAGGAAATGACCACGATAGTCTGCCCTCCGCTTACATATTTTTGGGTGTTTCTGAGGGCAGCCGCGTGCCTTAAAAATGAATATTTCAAGCCCTATAGAGAAATCAAGGCCATGCTTCGAGGCCCCAACTGAGGGCAAAGAGGTCACCTTCCATGCCCTGGCGATGTTGCGCTTAGCAAGGGTAAGCCTAAGAATAACAAGTGGCTTTTATACCTGTTCCCTCCGATTTTGTCAGTGATATGAAGCAGGATTAAGTGCGACAAATGTGGGATATCCCACCCCAGGGCCTAGGAAAGGCAGGTCAGCACCCAATGCCAGAATCATGACAGGGTTGTGCATTACCAGACTGGGTGGAGGAAGGTGCCCTCATCTGAATTGCAGCGGAGGCAAGAGGGAGAAGCGATCATCCCTTTGAGCCAGAGCCGATACCGGGTATAGTATGCCCTATGGAGATACTTGAATTGTATGCATCAAAGACGTGCCGCTATGGCCATGCTGCATGGGGATTCTAAAGCCTCCACCAGTCTTTCTCATCAAGGGGACCCAAGTCACTCTGCAAGCCTACCTAGTCCTGTGAAGAGTATCATGACTATGAATGACCAGGGTGCGATATAGAGCTGTGATTTTGTGGGCAATCATCTCGCCCATGAACTCCTTGGCCTCAATAGGGCTGTATCTTGTTGTGAGAGATAGGGGGAAAAGGCATGACGGAATTGAAGATATTTATAGAATTGGGAGCGGGGCATTTGGAAATCGGCCTGCAATTGTTGGAATGACTTGAGAGTCTAGCCCCTAAGGACATCCCCAATCATGGAAATTCCGATAGCATCCCAGCCCGCAAATCCAGGGAGCCTGAGCAGCTACGGCAGGAGGCTATTATGCCAGAGGGTAGTCTCCTTGGTATGTTTACCCCACCAACCGATTTTACGCAAAGTCTGCCGCCAGATCGTGAGGACAGTCTGGGCCGCGGGCGGCACCCCGTCGAGCACAGCATTGGAGTACAGTATCATGTGTTGTGATTTAGGGTCCATCAGCCATCGTTCAAGCGCATAGACAGGGTCCCGCTTGTCCCCATACCATCAGTCATTTAGGACCAATAGGTGGGTGGCCGCATGATACAGTTGGACATCTGATGTCACAAGGCCCCCATCCTTAGGTGGATTGAAAACATGTTCACAGGGCAACCCGCGCGGGGGCTCCACCCCAGAGGAAAAGACTGAGAGCTGAACTCAATTGTCGGTACCATCTGTGGGGTATAGGATAGGGTAGTTCTGAAGTTGGTAGAGCCGGTATGGCAGTGAAACTATTTTAAAAATGGCCGACCTGCCAAGCAGCGTCAGGGGCATAGACAACCACGTGCTCATCTGTTGCATAATTTGAGGCAGCAAGGGAGCAAGATTTTTAGACCAGGGATCCGGTTGGGAGGAGGTCAAGTGCACCCCAAAATATTTAAAGCCATCAGGCACAACTGTGACCCGCTGCGTCCAAGCCCCTAGCTAATCACCCTCCTCAGGGGCCATAGACAAGACTTGTGTGCATTCATATAGAGGGCCGAAGTTTGGCCGAATATTTCCATTATGCGGACTATCCGGGGCCCAGACCAGTTCGGGTGTGTAAAAAAGAAGAGGACGTCGTCAGTGTATAGCGTTATACAATCGGACACCTTGCTCGACCACTCGAAGTCATACACCTGAGCAGCAATACGCACCCAGGCCACAAGCAGCTGGATGGCTAGGATGAATAAGTAGGGGGACAGAGGGCAGCCCTGCCTGGTACCCCGCCCAAATGGCTAGGAGACATGAATCAATGAATCGCACAGATGCCATGATGTCAGTGTATAGGAGTCGGATGTACTGTACAAGTCTAGGTCCTATGTTTAAGCAGCTAACAAGTGAGAACAGATAGGTCCAACTGAGGGAATCGAACACCTTGTCTATGTCTGCCAGAAGAAGCACTGCTGGTTCATCTAACCAGTCCACGGAGGCAATCGCGTTATGCACCCGATGGATGTTGTGCCGAGTCGCCCGGTTGTGCATAATGCCCGCCTGATCGGTATGAACAAGCATAGAAATATGTGGGAGAATGTGATTGGCAATGATTTTGATGAGGATCTAGGCCTCAACATTAATGAGGGAGATTGATCTGTAAAAGGCATGGAGCTCGGGGGTCGGCGGGGCATTAAGAAAAGCAACTATCTCGGCATGACGCCAGTCATCCAGGAGGCAGCCCTTGTCGACTGCCACCTGAAGGGGCACTAGGTAGTGCAGTGATACGTGGGACAAGTATTACTGGAAAAACTCGCTTTGAAACCTGTTCCGTCCTGGTGATTTGCCAGTGCGCAAGTCCGTAACAGCAGATTGGATCTCGTCCATGGGGATCGGGGCATCCAGGTCATCCTGCATGTCATCAGTTAGAGAGCGCGGGGGCAGGCCAGCCAAAATTCAGTCAGTAGTGTCCGCAGGAAGAGTTTCCTGTGATGTATATACTTTGGCATAGTAGTCAGCAAAGCTAGTAGCAATACCCGCTGGATCAGTAAGAACCTGGCCCGTCAGGCATGGTAACGGGGCGAAGCGTGTGTTGACAAGGCAGGAGAGCGCTAGATTTATCCACCATTGATATATGTGACTACACATGGCCACCCAGTACAGCTTGGCCTCGTCTAATAGGTCGCTGGCATATAGCTGCTGGGCAATGGGAAGTTGGCGACGGGCTGCCACACCACCGGCCTCCCGACTCCTGTGCTCCAGGTGCAGAAATTGGCCTTCCGAATGGACCAGCTTCTTGTGGAGCTGCAGACCTTGTGCAGTTGGTTTCATGGCCTCCAACAGGTTCCCCGGGGAAGCTACTGTGCCAGTATTGAGGGAGAAATATCCAGTAAGGGCCATGTAAATTGTTTGATAATAAGTGTTATCCTGTAGTAACCAGGAGGAGAGGCGCCAGCGGGGAGCAGACCAAGCCGGGCCCAGTCGCACCACCAGCGAAATGGGAGAGTGATCAGACAGACCTTTGGACAAGATCTCAGCCATCTCAATTTTGTGAACATGTGAGGGAGATATGAATATGTAATTGAGGCGGGAGAAGGAGCTATGGGTGGCAGAGAATTATGTGTATTCATTTACAGTAGGGTGTAGCTTCGGCCAGGTATCAACCCACCCCATGCCCTGTTCTAGGGGATGCGGTTTGGATTCTCGCGTGCCTGTCAACGGCCCCACAGACCACCAACTGTAAACCGAGAAAACACATAATATTGTTCCAGTCGACCCCTGCAACAGCAGGCCCTGCGGAAAGTCAGCCCATAGGGAGGTCACTCGTTCTACCAGGAATGGGGATAAGGGCGGGGGTATAGACGCATAGCAACATTAGAGGCTCACCAAAGAGCGTGCCTGTTACCCCAACATACCTGCCCTGGGGATCAGACCAGGAACGGCCATAGACAAAGGGTAGCCTGCAATGACTCTGGACCCTCTGGTGAAGCCAGAATGATAGGTCTTAACAAAGCCGGAATGCGTCAGACATAGCGTCTTATTGCCCAAGAGGTGTGTTTCACGAAGCATAAGAATGTCAGCGTTATAGCGTTTAGCCTGGCGAAGCACCGTTTCGCACTTAACCTTGTCTAGTAAGCCCCGAACTTTCCAGCTGACAATATTTAAGCATCTATCCTGATTGTGAGTTGAGTCGGGTTGGGGGTGTATACATAGATCAGTAAATGTGTATCAGGATACGCACAAGCTCTAAGCAGGAAATACATCAGTGTGACATAAACAAACAACAAACAATTCCCAAACATACCAATCCTCCCGCCACCCACCCCCCTCCCCCCTTCCCAAATACCTAAAAAATGCTGAAGCATCAGTCTGGGCATGGCGAGCCTCCCTCCCCCCCAACAGGAGGTGAGAACCACTCTCATCCAATAGATCCCAACGAACCATGAAGGGTACATCTATGCAATTAAAATCTTGCCAGAATGTACAACACTATACAACCCAATGTATATTGCCACCAAGAATAATGCAGCTTTAACAGGAGTCCAAAAGCATATAATCATGTTGGGGACTGGGATTGCTGACCATCCGTTGCCCCCCTACGAGATCCACTGTGGTGTCTGCATCCAGGCCTTGAGCGCGACTCGTGTTGCTGTTTCCCAGTGGGCCCAGGCCCATCTCGATCCATGCCTGCTAAAGTAGAGTTGGAGTCCATACCAGAGAGGGTGTCAGTCTTCCGTTTAAGCGACTGGTCTGTCCACTGGAAAACTTCTTTTGGAGAGTCAAAGAAATATGTCTGTGATTTAAACGCGATGCACAGGCAGGCCGGGATTAACAGTGAATACTGGAGTTTCAGGCCATGGAAGCGGGCCTTGGTCTTGGTAAATGATTGCCGGCGTTGCTGGACTGATTTAGTGTCATCTGGAAAAATCATGATAGGTCCTGAGGCAAACGTGAATACCCCTTTGATCTGGGCCTGCTGGACGATCACATCTCAGTCTCGGTAGTTGAAAAAGGGTGTAATCAATAGGCGGGGTAAGCTCCTGGGGGTGGCTTCTGCTGCAAGACGCGATGAGCCCACTCAATGATGAAGCAGGGAGACAAGGAGTTAGGAGGGAGCCAGTCCGTAAACTATTAGGTCAAAACGTCGGCAGCGTCATTGAATTTGAAGTCCTCAGGAAACCCAACCTCAACCCTGGCTGCGAGGCCGCGTGTTAGCGACTCCAAAGATGAGGCCTTTTTCGGAAGTGTGGTAACCAAATCTTCAGTTGCGGAGATCAGCGTTTCCGCCTCCATGATACGCTGCACCGCATTACGAAGGTCCAGCCGGTGGAGCAGGACGTTGGATCCCACTGCACCGAATTTGTCTTCAAGTGCATTCCGGGACTACATAATGGCTGCCAACAGTGCTACGACCCCCAGGCCCGGAGGTGGGGCGGCAGCCTCGTTGTAGTTGTCTATGGTAGGCTGCTAAGACGTGGCTGCGGTAGGATTGTCCCTAGCCATCCTAAGCAATGCAGAGCAGGATACTCCAGCTGAAATTGACTGGGCAGGAGAATGTATCTCGGCCCCAGCCACAAGGACGCACCACTGGTAGGGCAAAAGAGGTCGTGGGAAGAGCCTAATGCCCACAAGCCGCACCAGGACCTAGTCTGCTGCCTCTGCAGGCATAGACCGCCCACCACCCCTAATGGGCAGACCCTGAAAGTAGCGCCAGGGTGTGGTCCTAATCTCCCCAATGTAGGATAGTGGGGAAAGCTTGGGGGCCAGAGCACTCACCAAGGCGACGATCCAAGAAGGCCTCACAAAAGTTGCAGGCAAACCAGTCTCCAAACGACTGCCAGGGCACAGGTCCACCAGAAATGCAGCCAGGGAGCAGATCAAGAGGCCTTTTGGGCCCCTCTACATGTAGGATAGGACGGGAGGATGGGGGAAGTCACTCCTGCAACACTCGCCGCTGCACTGGGGCCATCCACATGGCCACTCCAAAGAATCCCAGGAATCCCAGAGGGGACTCCCGATGTAATGCGGGAAATGGGGGCACCACTGCCCGCAAGGCCTGCCCTCCAACAGCGCAAACAGCCACCAAAAGGCCCGCTTGGTAGGAACAATGTGGGCAGCTGATAAACCCTTACAATAATGGCCGTCCGCAGCCTGCAGAGTTTCTCCCAAGACCCTGGTGTAGGGAGGGGGGAGAGTGGAGTCAAAGAGTAGCTCTTGCCATGTCCAGGCATCAGTCAGGGGGATCCCAACAGTCAGGCAGCCCACATGGCCCACCGCGGGAAGTGGCTGAAGACTCCTCGCAGCGGATGTGAGGCACACCGAGAACGATCCTCAGACCCAGCCGCGCTGACAAGTAAGGCGGGGCCACAGCAGCTGGAAGTCTGGAACACGCCGAGGCGATGCACTAAGAGTTCACAACAGCTCGCTAAGGTGCAGGGCATAAGTATTTGCGGTGAGATGGCAGGATAGTCCAAGGATAAATGTGTGGCTGTAGAAGCAGTGTTAGAGCGCGTCCACCATGCCGGACCGCTTGGCCACGCACCCAATTAGTATTATTTTAATTACTTGTTATAATTGTTATTCATACATTATGTTTATTTTTTTGTTTCTTATAATTTACATGATATATTATTATTATTATTAATATTGTATGTTTGTATGGTATACTTTTTGTATTATATATTTTTGTAATCTAATAATTTATGTGAAAGAGGTCAATGTACAGTGTGGATCTCAATCTATTTCAAGGTTCTTTCAGATGTGATGATCAAAGAAAAGGAAGGACAGTGAGTGAAGAAAAATAATTACCTAGGGTCACATTGTTTGGTCAAGCTTGGAAGGTAGGATTGCAATCAGGAGTCATAATTAGACATTATGCAATTCTGGTCCTGAATGGATATTGCATTCTTATCCCCTACAGCCCTGATAATAAAAATTTTATTAGTGGCCCAGAAGGCAAGTTGATTGTCATGTGTTTCCTACACAAGACCTTTATTGTTGTTAAAGACAAAGCAACATTGTGGTCTATCAAATCACATACAATAAAGAGTTAGTGTACAGTGTACATTCTGAACCAAAATATTTCAAGGTACTCCTAAATGTGATGATCACTACAAAGTAGGCAGAGGAAAGACAAGTAAATATCCATTGTCACAACGTTTGGTCAAGCTAGGAAGCTATGACTTGCAACTTGTTTTTGCCAAAGGTCCCACAAAAGCTTCTGAGTGGCAATGTTATATATTGCATTCAACCTATTATTTATTTTTTATAAGACACAGAACAGTAGCGGGAACATCTCTTTTCATAGTTATAGCTTGGGCAGAAACAGTGCAAGCTTTCCTACTACAGAGCAAAATACAGCTAAAGCAATAGCAATGGAAGCTTTTCCCATCACCGAACAGGATAAAATAGAGCAGCAGCGCAAACTCTACTTACTCACAGAATAGGAACAGCATGGCAGTAACAAAGGAAGCTTTCCTATCCCACACGAGGCAAAAAGATTCATCTTCCATTTCCACAGAACAGATCCAGCAGGACAGACAATCACAATTGTTGATCCCTCTCACAACATGGACAGTTAAGTTGTGAGTGAAATGTAGGGTACAGACAGATCTCTGGAGCCAGTACTTAACTCACTGAGAGGAATGTTTTAGGTATAGTAAGCAAATGTGCAAGTTCTGACACCATTCTTACTCAGGTGATTTTACATGTCAACACTCTGCAAGACCTGTTCTTTGTGTTGATTCATTTGTTTCTTACATATTGAGAAATTACAGAAACCTTGTAAGTCATTGTTTTTTTAAGTAACCTTGTCACATACTAAGGACTTTATTACAGCTTTGACTTCCTTTACAGAAGCCACACCATGCCATACGCTGGAGGATGGCCAAAGCTGTGGTGCACCTGCCCGCCAGATTGGGAGTTTAATCCTGGTTGGGCGGGTGGTGCTGAGGTGGTCTCATCATGGTAGTCTGTAAGGCTCATAGGAGAGCCTAACATGCATCCCACCACTGTGAGGATGTGGTCTGCACGTTCCTGCATGGTGTGGCATGAAAGGGGTGGTGAACAGGTAACTCACTATATGGTTTGAGGTACTGCAGTGGCACTGACAGTGTATTGCAGCTCCCTGCCCGCTGCCCGAATGCCGCAGGATCCTGAATCCCTAGAGGACTCAGTGGTCCTGTGGGGGTCCAACCGCCACACTCATAATTCTGCGGGCGGCCAGTGCGGAGGTGGTCTGAGTGCCACTGCCAGAATGCAGTCCAATGAACTGCCGTACTCATAAAGACCTTGAGTAACTATGCTTTAGACTGGTCCACAGGTGCCAACCTCATCGAAAACTTTGTTGGAAAGTAATGCAAGATAACAAGTTACACAACTTTGCGTTACTTTGTGGTACTATCCAACGCAAGTCACACTTTGCCTTGGATAGTAAATTCCACCTGAACACTTACAATCAGGTCTGGTGCAAAGTGTTTGAAAAACTGGGCCCGGAGTCTAAGTGCATGTATATATTTGTAGTCTGGTAAGACTGCTGCCACACTTTTGTTACTATGGGCCAATTTTGCAGCAAAACCAGCCCCCGGTAAACAAAACGGTCCCCACCGGTCCAAGACTGGCCCCCAAAATGACTGGTGCCTGCTACGTCCAGTCTGGCCCTGCACAAAACAAATAGGAAGGTATGTTTTATAGTTTGGACTGAAAAAAGTTGCCAAAGCTACCATGTGCTAGATTATCATCTAATGTTAAGAAAGACCTTGGAACTCATCTCTTTCAAAGCTACATTTTTCCAGCACTCTCTACTTTGTATATTATGGTCATTTGCATTGTAAACCTAGCCATTACCCGATGAAAATTGCTCTAGACTTATCCCAGAAAGCATAACATCACAGCTCGAGCTTCATCTAACCTGTTGTAGATAAAGTCAATGAACTGCTTTTGTAATTTATCTTGAAAGTGTCACAATCTTGGACACATTTTTTTTTCATTTTACATTTGATTACATTATTTTAAACATGAGTAAATGAACATATATTTTGTTAAAATGTTAATATGTATATTAGAAAGTTAAGATTTACTTTTGAATTTAAAATGTTTTTGATAATAAACTTTTTTTACAAATGAAACGTAATTTAATTTCTTTTAAAGGATATTTAATTTGATTTCTCTACCTGGGTATGCAGAGATCACTACCAGTGGAGCGGAGATCTCTGTACAGAAATTATAGGTGAGGTGGAAGCAGAGATCTCTGGCTAGAGGTTTGTGATTTTAATTTTGGTGTATGAAAAGTAGGACTACAAATGGAAACCTTGCATAAAGAGTAAACTAGTACTTAAAAGGGCACACTTCCAATTAGATAAGTTTGGGCTGCCATCCAACCATTTTTTAAGTGGAGTGTCCACCATGCGTGAGAAAATATGGCAATTCATTTCAATAAATAAAACACAAAGTGCAAAGTACAGATGAAAAATGGTCCAGCACGTGTGCCGCCTAACGTTTTGGCTATCTATGAGCTTTCCATGTGGGATGCACAGACTACAGTTTTGAAGGAGGGGCTAAATTGTTCCTGATCACATATAAGATCCAGCTGCCGCAAGTAAGGGTCCACCTCCTGATGTCACCAACACCCTGATTATAATGCACAGAGTGTAAACCTTTCCCTGTATCCATGAATAAAAAACTGAAGTAAATGATAAGATTCCCTGTTGAAAAGTGTGCCAAAAGAAAGAGGCACGCTGTATAGCTGTAGTACAGGAATAATCCAACAAGACAGTAATGCCTGTTGACACACCACAGTGTTCCACTTCAAAATTGGTAGTTCTAATCAAATAAAAGAAATTCAGAATAAATAAATTGACCAAACACGTGGTTCTTGTCACCACAGTGCTTTATCTGTTCTCTTGATCACAAATTACCATAAATGAACAGGGCAACACGTGGTAGCCACTACCGTGCTTCGCTTCTTCCTCAAGTTCATAAACAAAATGAAAACGGTAATGCGTGGTTAACCTACCGCCGCTATGTCAACCCTGACACGCACCACTCGCAGGCTCACTTCCTGGTACCCATCTCTCTCACAACCTCTTTACGTGGCCACTCCCCTTCCTGTATGCAACGACATCCGGTCGTGCTTGTTTAGCCTCCCTCCTATTTTGTGTTTCTGTTGTTTGTTTCCTACCTGCTTCCCCTGATCCACTCCTTTGCTTTATTTCCATGTCTCACTCACTTCCTGTTATTCCTTTTCAATGTTCCGATGATCTCTCTTTATGTTTTCCTCCACAGCTCCACCCCTGCTTCCATTCTGATGTCACCACTCCTCCAGCACCTTCGTCAATATTCTGCTTCTCTCCCTGCTGCCCTTTCATTCCTTCTCTTCCTAGACGCCTCTTCTATTTCTTCTATCACACTACCCCTCCCTTCCATCTCTATTCTTTTTCTACCCTACCTGCTCTCTCAGACGTTTAATCTCCCACACATTCTCTTCACCTCTGGCATAGCTCCCTCTTTACCTCCCCCTTCCTTTCCTCGCTTCAGCCACCTCAACCCCCGGTTAGCCTCGTGGGTTGCGGCTTGCGCGGTTCGTGCAGCGGTGCACGACGGGGGGGGTTTCCTCCCCTGCAGGAAGGCCCAAGCTAGAAGCGACGGGTCATAACTCCTGCTCCTTGAGCCATAAGCAGCCCAGGGAATGGAAGAGCAAGCGGACGCCCCCCCACCCCCGGTAGTATTAACTGCTGACGGGCACTCCTCAGCCACTGAGCACACCTGCACGTAAGCATCTTGGCGCACCCAGAAATGCATCGTCAGCACAATAGGCGCTCTAAAAAAAGACTTCTATAGAATTGGAATAATTAGGGGCCCGATGTAGGTGTCAAAATACCGGTCGGAAACGGCCGAAAATACCGATTTTTGGCCGTTTCGGACCGGTATTTTGACATTGGTATGTAGGGCATTGAAAATCCCACAGATTCAGTAATTTTACCGAATCGGTAAAATTACCGATTCTGTAAAATTACAGAATCTGTAAATTTTACCGATTCTGTAAATTTACAGATCGGTGAAATTACCGAATCTGTATTTTCCTATGTAGGTAGCACTTCTAACAGTGCTACAGGGCCTTTAGAATTCGTTATTTACCATGTGATACAATTGCATGGTAAATAACGAATTCTTGTGTACATGCACATCTGTGCATGTACACATGTGCCATGTGCCACACATACATGCCCTTAGGGCATGTATGTGTGCCACATGGCACACAAGCCAGAAACAGGGGTGTAACAGGGTGTCAAAGTGACACCCTGTCCCCCTTGGCAATTCGGTATTTTTACCGATTCGGTAAATACCGAATCAGTATTTGCTATTGAATCCTACGGGCTTCATTTTCCATAGGATTCAATAGCAAATATCGATTCGGCATTTACCGAATCGGTAAATACCGAATCTTAACGATTCGGTAAAAAATACCGAATTATTAACTACATCAGATTTACCGATTCTAAAATACCGAATCTGTAAAATTCTGTATTTTATAATCAGTAAATCTAATTTACCTACATCTAGCCCCTAGTGACTTGGGTAAGCAGCGAATTACACACAGTGTGGAAGTAAAGATGCTTACTTCATTCTATTGGCCAATCGTCAGTTTGGTGATAGGGACAGAAACAGCTTGAAGAGAAGACTTTTTCAGCACCACACAAGGGTCAGTTACACACACTGGGTCATCAACCTTAGAGTCTTACTTCTTGTTCTATTTTCAGATCATCAGGCATCCGTAAACTTTTCTTGACTAGTTCCCTTCGCTGGTATCCAATGGTCAGCTGCAGTATTGGGACCAGTTACTTTCACTGGTCCCCTATGATCAGTGGCAGTATTTGCCCAGTTTCTTTCGTTGGTCTCTCAGTGGCAGGATATTGACCAGTTCCTTTCACTGGTCTCCTATGGCCAGCTGCAGTATTTGGACCAGTTACTTTCACCGGTCTTCTGTGGTCAGAGACAGTATTTGGACCAGTTCATTCCACTGGTCTCCTTTGGCCAGCAGCAGTATTTGGACCAGTTCCTTTCATTGGTCCATTATGGTCAGAGGCAGAATTTGGACTTGATCTCTTCACTGGTCTCCTGTGGCCAGCAGCCGTATTTGGACTAGTTCCTTTTACTGTTTTCCAATAGTCAGCAGTGGACTTCTGTGAAACTACTGAGTCTTCTGTGTTCCTTCCATCAACTGTTGCATGGCTCAACACATATAAGGTCCCAAAGGCGAGATCTATTGGCTGTGCCAATGCTTGTTAGCTTTTCAAAGCAATACTTGAGCATGTGTTAGAAGGTGGGGTCCCAGCACTGTTGCTTACCCACCTCCTTAAACATTGCATGTGGCCCTCACTATTGATGATAGTAACACTAAAGAAAGGGTACAAATAATAGCCAGGTTAAGATGTGGGGTAGGGTTATTGATTTGATGGTACTATTGGCACTTAATATGTATGCCCTGATAAATGAGACCTTTAGGGACCCCTGAGAGGAATACAGTGGGTATTAGGTCTGTTGGGCGAGACCTTCAATGAGAGGTTTATGAGGTGTGGCGCTCCTGCTGTTGTTTGTCAGAATATAGTATACACAAATATTATCTGCCTGAATATTGTTAACAGAAAATTGTCCCAATGGGCCAGCATATTTTATTAGTAACATAAATGCCTTAATATTTTTGTAGACAATATTTAGGATATGGTGGGATAATTGTATCATACGATATTCTGGCAGCGATATTCCATTCCCTGTTGGAAATGTTGTAAGATGTGAATACAATTGTATGGTGTCTAAAAAGGAATGTTCATTCTGCCTGTGAGAGGGACCTGACGGGATCCTAGGTGTATGGTTCCGAGATGGATTCCTGGTCACTGCCCTCGCAAGTAAGCATCCAAAATCTGGGACAGTGAGGAGGAGTGGAGAAAAGTAATGGACTTCTAAAGGACTAGGGGCCATATTATCAAGAAAAGGCGATACACTATTGCTGCTTTTATCGGCAGAAAATTGCCGCTAAATTGGCGATAATGGGCTTGATAATATGCCCTTGTGAATTCCCATAGAAGCCCAAGTTCTGGTGTTAACCTGGGCTTCTATGGGAATTCACAAGGGCATATTATCAAGCCCATTATCTTTGCTTTAGTGGCAGTTTCCTGCCGATAAAAGCGGCGATAATGTATCGCCCTTTCTTGATAATATGGCCCTCGATGTCTTCACAGCTGGGAATACTTCAATGGGAGGCAAGGCTCGGGTGCATCCAAACACTGCTGACCTAGTGATTTATTGAAGCAGTTGTATACTCCAGTGGCAGTAGCAATACTCTAGGCATGATGGGACCCTGCTATAGCACAAATAACAGTGTGTGACCTATATAGTTCATGCAAATTCTAGGTACATAGCAGTGTTGAATCTTGGGGAGTAAGATGTCAGTATGAGAGGGGGTAAGTGTATTAAACTACTGGAGGGGATGAAATTATTGATAGGTGATATCCATGAAAGCTGACATGCCATAGATTATTTGGTGATGATGATTAAAAGCACTTTAATTTAGGAGAATGCTGCAATAAATACTGAATGATGTGAGGTTGAAAAATACAGGCAATTGTGGGTCAGGCACAGTAGAGGTTGATCAAGAAACTTCAGATCACTTCCTGATGCAAACTAGCCCTGCTAAGTAAGTGATGATGTACAATAACGTTTTATGGATCTTGCATTTTGTTCAAGGCTGGTGTGGAGGCCCACGAAGTAATGCGGATGAAGAGGATTCCCCCATGCTACCAGCTCATGTAGGGCTGCAAAACATTCTTTTGTTCAAGCTGAAGCACAATTTGGTATATGTGGGTGACCTCATCTCCCTACTTTTGACTGAGGGTTTGGGGTACTGGCTAGTATTAACTGAAGTTGACAGCTCAATATTGATTCCAGACGAGACGTATATGGTTCTGGCTGATGAAGATATTCAAACTCAACAATAATGACTATGATGAAGGCCCTGACACACTGAAGCCTGATACCCAATGCTCTTTAGGTTTTTGCCTTTTGGCTGGTCGAACCAGGTGGGACGTGTGTCCCAATTTCTGATCGGTGGAATTTCCACTGCACTTAGTAAAAATCTACAACATTTTGCTTGGAACTCCAGGCGAGAGCCTTGGAAAGGCTAGTCATGGAATTTACAGCCCCTGAGGATGTAGATGTTGATGCCCCAGCGAGTAGTCCCGAGGCACGCCCAGCATAACATACCACAGTAATCGATGGGGTTCCATCGTGGGCTATCGACGAGATGCTGCCCCTACCCGCATGGAGACGCTTATTACCACGGTGCTTTTACTGTTCCTGTTGCATGATACATTCAGGGTTCTGGCCCCTCTGTGTAACAGCGAGGGGCCCACTATGTCACGCCTGGGGAGGGAGTGCGAGAGAGGAAGGGTGGTTGTTGGGGATGACTGAATTGGGACTGGGGTTGGCGTGGGGGGGCAGTTGTGAATGGACACTTATACGGCACCCACACATGAACTGCACCGAAACTGGAGGAACGAGATGAATGCAGACGAGGCAATAGACTTATCTGCAGAAAGGTTTTGGTTAAATAGTGAATACCATGTGGAATGCTGACATATATGACTGTTATGACACCAGTACGGCATTGTAAGTTCATGTCAAACTAATGAAAATTGTTTAAAAAAAAACAATTATGCTTGGAACTCCATTGATCATAAATGCTCAGTCTTGTCCAAACTAACTGTAGAGAATTTATTTTACCTTGTGACGGGTCCATTACAAGTCTTACAACATTTGCAAGTGGCAATACAGCACCCAGTATTACCAGTACAGGGGTTACCGGTAATACAGAGCTGAGGGATTACAAGTGAATTCCTCTTAAACCTGCAATGAAATGGGGATTTGCTTGCTGAAATTAGCTACTGTGATGATTTCTACATGTAAACCCATAATCCTGACCCTTTTCCAAGGACATATTCGTACATGTTTCAGCTGGAAAGTATGTCCCCGGAGTATTAATGCAATTTCAATGCATACATTGCAGCAAAACTTGAGATAGAAAAGAATAAAATTCAGAGCTTCAAATTATAGAAATGACAAAAGTGACAATACTGATGTGGCACTTGTCCACTCTGTGAATATCAATTGCTCGTTTATACTCAATAAGCAGTCTCTCTTTCTCTAGTGGAAGAGCCTGATTCTTTTTTAAACTGTTTTCTGGGAAATCAAAAACTGTATGAAGTCAGAAATGACACACTATATCACGTGGGTGTGTGTTTGTTTATTGTACACAGAGAGAAATGTGCGCCAGCCCTTGCTACGTTTTGCTTCCACTGGTCACAAACATATCTACGCATGTCAAAGTGCAGCCATCGAGGAGGGCATTACAATTACCCTCTATCAAGTGGAAAAACAGCTAAGATTGACCATAATGCTGAATATAAAGGGCCTCATTATGAGTCAGGCAGAGCGGAGATTCCTAATGGAATTCCACTCTACCTGATTATGAGCAGCTATGTTTTTCGACACCTGTGTTTTTCCAGGTATTTGAGAACCACACTTAACTTTGTCTGCCGGTAAAAACATCTGGAAAAATAGCATGAAACTTTAACTGTAACAGCCAATTCTCATATCTATTTCTTCTGACAGAAGGGAGCACATATTGCCACCACTGCTAGAAATAATTTCACCTTACCGCCCCTACTCTGCCCATCCCCTTTCTCAGACTCCACTCCACCCACAGGCCTGGTCAGTCATTTACCACTTGCTTGGTATATGTCTGTGGTAAAACGAATTCCATGTGGTCTTATGACTGGAAAGGTCCCACTCTATAACTCCCCCCCTCCATTGGGGTTTTATTGATCATTGCTCAGTACTTATGCGAAATTACTCCACAGTAACAGAAAAATCGCTCGCGATTTTACTTTTATCCCAGTATTGTGCAACTTATATTAAGGGTCTCAGTACAGTGTTAAAAGTCCTGGATAAAGTTGAATATGATAATTTTAGCTTCTCCAATATTGTAAAAAACCTAAAAATAGGCAATTTAGATTCATATTAGTATAGTCCAGCTCAGCAAGAGTAACATGCTTAAATACATCTACAATCTAATATAATGCTGTTTTTAAAGTTGCCAAGATGTTTTTCTTACTGAATGTTGATTTACACTAAGTAAGACATTCAGTTACATGCATGGATTTGATTGAAAACCTCTGCACAATATTTACTGAAGTACGCAAATTTTTGTATAAAACATTTGCATAAATTATAATAGAATATTTTCCTGCCATCACTGTACCACTGATGCCAATATTTGTGGTTGTTTTGTGCTTAGCACACAGCTTTTAAACAATTTTTCTCAGCTTTATTATAAGGGGTGCAAATCAAGCATGTACTTTTGATGACAAAGCACCATGGATCTGATTCACAGAGGGCCTCCGCACTCGTGGAGATGGACCCACAGTCATGGGCGAGTCTCCACACTCGTAGGGGGGGGGATCTCTGCAATGAGAATTCTCATTGTGGAGTTTCCGCCCCGAGTGCGGAGACTCCCCCTATGACTCCAGGAGGACCTCCTCCACAAGTACGAAGACCCTTTGTGAATCAGGCACTGTGTCCCACGGAGTAAACGGTAAGTGAGAATGATGTTTGCTAAGTTTTACAATCTACATTAATATATCACCTTGAATAGAGCAAATACTTCAGTAGAAAGCTAAATCAACCGCAGATACTGGAAAAATGCTATTTAGGGAAACAGTTCCATTATACAGCGATTGAGATATCCAGAACTCAAGCAGTTTTGAGACGCTTTTCTAGAAGTTGTCTTTTAAGAACGCATAGAGGAAAGGATTCAGACAGTTTATGGTATAGCTGAAGCTGGTCATAAAGAAGGAGATACGAATGACCACACTGTCTGGGGAAAGTCCATAGTTAGCACCACCACAGTGCTGAGGTGGAAGGGGTGTCCAGCAAAAGACGTACACCGCCAGGGTGACAAGCACCATGAATGTCACTTTTTTTTTTGCCTCGTCCTTAGCTTTGGATTTGCTGTGCAGACGAATGTGCATCACTTTGTAGAGTATGGTTGTGTAGAGGATACCATGGCGGAAACAGGGAAGGCAAATCCCAATACAAACATGTAAATATGACTCATTTTCCACCACAATTCCTCTGGGTTTGGCAACTCAAGGCCACACTGAAGACTCCCATGTTCATCATGACAGTGAAGAAGTATATACTGGAGAATGTGTTGCACTGGTTAATAGAGATGAGTAGGACATGATCTCTCCAAAGGGCCATTGAAAAAACAGGTTGTGATGGGGGTCTCTAGTTGGCAGTGGCGTGCACCCTTGTCGAAGTAGAGCCCCTTATTCTAGGCAGGGTAAGGGAGTTACACAGCCAAGATAAGCTCTACTCTCTCCCTTCGTAGCTTGAAATAAGGGTCAAGCTTATTTTAGAGGCAATGTAAAGCATTTCTACAAATACACACAGTAACAAAGTGAAAACACTACAAAATGACACAACACCAGTTTATAACAATACTCGATATTTATCTGAATAAAACATGACCAAAACAAAACAAAAAACATACTTTAGTAAAGATATCACTTTTAGTCCCTTCACTGCGGCGGCTATTCCGCTGCAGTGCTAAGGGGGCGGGGCGGCCGCGCGACGGCTGCATGCTGGTGACGGAACCGCTCCGTCATCAGCCTCGGTTGAGCTGTGCTCATGACGGAGCAGTTCCGTCATGGCCCGCCCCGCTCAATAGAACGACCAGCGCAGGCGCGGAATTCGCGCCGCACTGGCGTTCCGAGCGGGCCATGATGGAACCGCTCCGTCATCTGCACAGCGCACCCGCAGCTGATGACGGAGCGGTTCCGTCATCAGCGTCCAAGGGGTTAAAAGTTTCAAAATAGTTCAATCCATATAAAAATGTGAATGCATCACTTATTTCACAAAGTACTTGGAATGTCTCAAAATCAAAGACGAAAACAGGCGCAGGGGAGATGAAGCACCGGAAAAGCAAAGCGATGCATCAATTCCTTCCTCCCAGGGGAGGTGATGCATCAATTTCTTTGTGCCAGGGGAGGTGATGCGTCAATTCCTTGCTGCAGTGCAGAGTAGATGATGCGTTGATTCCTCACTGTGGGGGAGGTGATTCATCAATTCCCTACTGCAAGGAGAGGTGATGCGCCCGTTTACGTACAAGCTGCCTCATTTTCTTACTCCTGGGCTACATCAATGATGAACTTGGCACACAGGTTCGATGCATTGAAAATCCAGACATCCTGGGCAAATGTGGCAGTGCCGAAACAGGAGCTGCTTCAATTTTCCAGCTGTGAAGCAGGTGATGTGTCAATTTCTTCAGCCGCACAGAAGGACCTGCACTGGAGTCTGAATGGGTGCCTCGGATGTCTGAGACACTGTGCTCAGGACTCTGAATGAGGTGATCTTTTAAGCCGCAAAGCAGGCTCTAGTCAATTCTTCAGCTGCACGGCAGCAATGCATTGGTTTTTCAACCTCACAACAAGACCGTGGCGGGAAAAATAGGCATTGAAGGTTAAAGCATGGGTTTTCTTATCAGAAGAACCACCTTCAAATGCCCAAACCTGGAACTGGCGCCACTTGGCCAGTCAGAAATCCCAGCAGAGGAGTTCTTGGGCTGCAGATGAAGTCTTTGTTGGCCCTGAGACTGAACAAGAGTCAAGCACACACAAGCCCTTGGGGAACCGTGGTAAGCAGGATACAGGAAGCAAAGCCTAGTTCTCTCACTTTCCAAGACAGAAGCAGCAAGCAGCATGCCAACCCAACACAGCAACAAGCAGAATGCAGGTCCCCTCCTGCAGCTTCTCCAGCTCTTCTTCGTGGCTGAATCTCCTCTCAGTCAAGAAGTGCTCTGAAGTAATGCACACAGCTCCCTCTGTGTGTCTGACTAGAGTGAATGCACAAATGACACAACTGTCACTCTAAACTTGATGTGGATTCCACAAAAAAAAATCACTTTAAATATTTATTTTGAAATTGTAACTTCAGGGACCCCAAACTCCAAATCTCCATCTCTTCTCAATTGGAAGTTACACATGTAAGAGGTTGCAAGGCAGCTCAAATGATAACCTATGGGAGAGATAGTCCTTGCAATAGTGAAATACTAAATTGGCAGTATTTCACTATTAGGACATGTAAGACACATCAGTGCGTGTCCTACCTTTCCCATACACTGCGCCCAGTCCATGGAGCTACCTTGAGCATACCTTAGGGGTACCTTACATAAGGAAAAAACAAAGGTTTGGACAGGTGCACTTGCCAGGTCTACATGGCAGTTTAAAACTGCACTCACAAGGCAAGGCAACTCATGTGGGTGGCACATTCAGTGCTTCCAGCCCACTAGTAGCATTTGATTTACAGGCCCTGGGCACACACAGTGCACTTTACTGGGGACTTACCAGTGAATCAAATATGCCAATCATGTATAACCAATCATAATCCCAATTTACACAGGGAGCTCTTGCCCTATAGCACTGAACAGCAGAGGTAAAGTGCCTGGAGTTCAAAAATCTGCAAAAACAAAATGCAGTACACAGTCAAAAACAGGAGGTCAGAAGTAAAAAGACAGGGAGAAACACGCCGAAGTTGCCAGGTCTAACACGTGTCACCCAAGATGAAAGTGGGGAGAACTATCAAACCTCAGGAGTGTTTTCTTCACTAAGCAGAAGAACTTAGACAGACCATCAGCATTAGCGTGTTCTATTCCAGGTCAGTGTTCCACCATAAAGTCCAATCCCTGTAGGGAATGGACCACCTCAACAGTTTTGGGTTCTTACTCCTCATCTACATTAACAATTTGAAGGGCCTGTGGACTGTCTGAACCCCGAAATGAGTCCCAAACAAGATGGGCCTTAGCTTCTTCAGCAGCCATATCACAGCAAAAGCCTCCCTATCAATTGCACTCCATTTCTGTTCCCGGGGAAGTATGCTCTTTCTGATGAAAGATGACACTGAGTAAACAGAGCC
Source organism: Lissotriton vulgaris (assembly GCF_964263255.1). NCBI lineage: Eukaryota > Metazoa > Chordata > Amphibia > Caudata > Salamandridae > Lissotriton > Lissotriton vulgaris. The sequence continues at coordinate 1,509,549,920 of NC_141691.1, read as the reverse complement.
TGCGTTTAAGAGGTGCGGGAAGGCAGGGGAAGGGAGAGTTTAGATAGTGAAATAAACATTAGAAATATACAGAATGTTCCCTTTTCTTGGTGGTCCTTTGGAAGGTGAGGACGCTGGGCCATCACCCCCTTTGCCCTTGCCTTAGAACTTCTATGAATACACGTCACAGCCCTTGTCACCTTTTGAAATGGTGAACTGCACCTATTCGCCTGTATTGATCAGGGCCCTCTTTTTTATTTCCAGGTCTACCGGGTTACTACTTCCGTGCCACAATAACTGAGGGTTACAACTTGTGTTTCTTTCCGATGAAAAAAAGATATAAAAACATCTCAAAAGTTTTAGTTATAATGTTCCCAAACCAGCTGATTTAATCACAGAAAAGGTGGAGGCTTTACTTTATTACTGAGTTGACCACAGTAAATCTTGAAGTTTAAAACAATTAGGGATAAAATGTAAGACTGTATCAATGAATTTGCACACAAGTAACGAAATAATAATTGTTACTATCCATATTAAGCACTGGAAAATGATGGACTAATGTAATGCTTAGAAGAAAGATTTTTCCCTCATGACCTAAATACTTTAGCAATTGGCAATTCTCATATTTTTATCAACAGTCCTTAAACACAAAGTAACACCATTATATTTTATCATGTTTTTAAATTGTATTTCTTTTTTTATTTAAACATTATATTTTTTACAGTATTATTTGATTTCGCAAAAATTCTTTCATTAAAGAACACCTTAACATCATTGGTGAATAAAAAAATTTATACAATACCCATACAGAGACAACAACACAGGATTAAATACACTCTCACAATTCACTCATACATACACTCTCATACTCTATGCATTCATTCTTTTATTCTGTGGCTGAGGGGTCACAAGATGTAATGTGCTCTTATTACGCAAGGTCGGCGCGTTTCGGTGGGATGGGACCACCTTCCTCAGGACCTGTAGCAGAACAAATATTCTTTCCAATAGATAATAAATTCTGTATGGGTATCAATTACCATTCGACATAATTTCTTTTAGGTACAGCAGCATCAATTCCTTGTTTCTATGCTTCGTTCAGTCAGTTTGATGTTTATCGTTTTGTAGCATCATTTTTTGTATTGTCAAGTAGTATGCTTGAGGCCACTTCTCTGTCACCGTCTTTAGGTTTCAACCCCATTTGTTTGGCGGCTTCTCTGTCACGTTTCCCAGTTGATTACTTTCTCTTTTTAGACAGCGTTCCCGACAAAGATTTCATTCCACCAGCTCATACGCTCACGTAGTGCGATGAGAGATCTCCTTTTCAAAGGAGATCTCTCATCGCACTACGTGAACGTATGAGCTGATGGAATGAAAGAGAAAGTAATCAACTGGGATACGTGACAGAGAAGCCGCCAAACAAATGGGGTTGAAACCTAAAGACCTAAAGATGGTTAATGACTACGCATGAAAAATCACCTACACATAGGAAACTGACCCACAGTAAAATCTCCTCCATAAAATACATAAAAACATATCTGTATTAACCTGCGAGTTTGAAACCCATAAACCATATTTGCAAGGATAAATAACATATGGAACCACTTTTGACTAAATGGCAGCCCGTTTTAATATGAACTACAACTCCCAGAAGTCAAAGCTACATACATAACCATGTGACTTTGACGAAGACTTCCGTGATTAATCACAGCGCATTGGAGTAGCACGCCAAACAACAGCAGCAGAAGCCAGTGTTGCAGAACTTAACTAACAGTAAGAAGGTGAGCCGATAGAAACCTAAACGCTTAAACTCGAGGTTGCGCCTCAATGAGTTTAGTTTACTTAAACTTAGTCTCGTGATTTATTTACAGCAGGACACAGTTCCCACGGTTGCCAAATCATTAACGGAGGTGCACCGCCAGTAAGAAGAGTGCCGTTTCAAGTAAGCAGTTCTGGATTTATTAAAACAGTACGTTTACACAAACTAAGCCCCACAGACAAATACAACTAGCTTATCTTTTAAATAGACGGTGTAAATTTCAAGCCACACGGCATAGCAGAATCGGGCTGCAGCACAAGTCATTTCCCAAGTAAGCGGTGAATAATACCTATTTAAGACAACAAGAAATGCCACCCGTTCAGAAAACAGGGACAATCAGTGTCTCTTTTCACAAACACAGGTCAGAAAACTTCCCTCCCTGAATTCAGAAGACATCACAGCGCTGGAACATTAAGGTACACCTATGTTCTACAAAGCGCCATGTTTAGTTTAAACAAAAAGGAGAAGGTACAAAAAGGAGTTTATTTTTTATTTTTTAACACCATTAGGTACCCAGGTTGCCCTGAGGAAGAACACGAACACTTAGGACTGGGTTTGGAAACGCGTCGGCTTTTCCAAGTGATTCATCCTTTCTTTCACCAAAGGCAAAAAATAACAGTCCCAGGCTGTTGGACATAATTTGAATAAAAAAAGCCTATGGTGAACTTCAGTCCCAAACAGCTAAAGAAATAGGCAGACAGGACTGATACAACTGTTTCTGGTGTACCTTACAAAGAGGAAATTACACTAATTTCATGTTCTTACTTTGCATAAGAAATTTGCATCTAATTCATTTGTATAAAATATTTGGCACAATATGTTTATAATGTTTTCACCAAATGTGTATAATTTTTGTTAAGGTTGTGTTCAAACCTCGCATTTCTAAAAAATGTTTCAAAAAATGGAAAATATGTGAAAATACACAGGAGCTTTCAAAATAATTTGAAGCTTTATGATTGCTGATAATTAAAAAACAGCACTTAAACTCGAGACCAGGAACCCTTGTCTTTTTCAAAACTAATACCATCGAAGGCAAGGAATTCACACACCAAGGAGTCAGATGGTTACACACAGATTTTTCTAATTGTAGGACCAAAAATGTGATCTACGCAATACTGTGTCCTTGTTTGAAAATGTACGTTGGCAAGACTAGCCAACAGATCAACCACAGGATCAGCCAGCACCGGTCCCGAATCAAGAAAAAAGTGATGTCAGCTCCCATGGTAGAGCACTTTTTGGATAAGGGTCACGATGAGCATGACTTCAAGTGGTCCGTCTTACACACAGTAAAATCTACAAATCAATGCCTTGATGTCGAACGAATTCTGCTTCAAAAGGAAGCATACCTGATTTTGAAATTTAACAGTGCACAAACCGGGCTTAACAATCTCTCAGAGATAGCGCGGCTGTAAGAATTAAAAGTTTTTTTGTGAGTGACTTTTCTGTCAGGCTTGACTTGCCAGGCTTGGCCACTGGGCCCAACTCTTCTAATCTTTGCATAAACATAACTTCCATGGAGTCCAAGGGGACCCTGATACTCCACCAGCATTGATTTATTCACACAGCTTGTAAACATGTTGGCTCTTGTTGTTACATCACAGCGCCCTTTAAATATGTAGAGAATGATATAGCCCAGTCCTTTCTGGTTTTTCCAAATTGATTTATACGCGCTTACTTTATCTCTGGCAGGAAAATACACAGATGGTCATATTTTACAAGCCATCTCACCGTTTGGCGGCACATATAAGGTTAGTGCTTGGTGAGAGCTATGCAGTCGACAAAGTCGATTTATATATTGATATGGCATTAATACAAACGCTCAGTTTACCTTAATAAATCATGCCCTGAATTTTCACATTGAATTGTCTGCCCATTGAAAACGATTGATTCTCTTGGTCCCCCTTTTTCCCTGACTACAAGTCCCACAAGCCTTCTCCTGCCTATAAAAAAAGACTGGTATGTAGACTCTTCTTATTTACATACTACTAGTGAATGCATTTTTAAAGTTGAGGCTTTCATTTGAACAAAATGGTGAAACGCTTTTTTTCTTTGCATCTTTCAGACACAAAGAATAAAAGCCCTGATGAGAGGCCAAGGACACTTGTCCTGGTCTCGAAACGCGTCGGCAGCTTTGGTGGAATCGAGCATTATCAATAAACAACATTAGGCTTGGCCAGTTCAGATATTATCAATTTTGAGTCATTCAGTTGTTCTCTATTCCCCATTTTTTGATTTTTTCATTCATGGATTCTATTTGTATGTGATATTTGTTTTCTGTTATGTATTAATTTCTTTGTAGGATGTTGGATGTTTAAATATCATTTTGACACTGTTTGTTTCTATGTGTATCAAACCATTTGTATATAAATTGAATGTATAGTCAATATTTCTGTCTAATGATGTTAAAATATATTTCTAAGATTTAAAAATAATTGGCATTGAATAAGCATGCCTGGTTGGGATGTAATAAATATTTTTCTAACCTGAAAACGTTTTTTCTTTCAAGTAAGAGTGGTTGAGGCAATTTTCATGTTGTATGCTTAATAAGGGTCTAGCCTTAACCACGTTTTCATAGACCTATCTCCTTTGGGTTCCAACTTCCGTTTCTGAGGACATGGACGTGGGTAGGACCCTTCAGAGCATTTCCTGTTTTGTGTCCCTCTGGCGATCAGTGGAGTTGTTATTTTTGAAGAAATTAACTTCAAGGCTTGAAGGTGACGTGGCCAAGGTAGGGTGCATGGTTGCGCCATTGCAAGTCCCATCTGCAGGTGACTGACACCAGCCGTGGCCAGTGCAGGTAAGAGCGGTGGAGTGTTAGGGCCGGGTTGGGGGGTGGGGGTTTCCGACGGACAATGACAAGGGAAAAATAAATCAATAATTCATTCTACCTAGTCATTGTCCATTAAAATCCCACCAGGCCCCACACCCCAACTGCACTTACCGGCAGGGGCTGCGGCTGACTGACACACCTGGAAGTGTTGGAGAGCACACCTGTTGGGATTGGCCTTGGCTTTTGACGACATACCTGCCTTCCAATTCACCTGGGATAGACAAGAGTGGGGAGTGATCTGAAAGCCACACTGGGATTTCTGTGATGAAATGGGTTGTTCTGATGTCGTCTGGCAAAACATTTGTCAACAATGTGGCTAAAGTGACAGCTTTCATTAGGTTCCCACAATAGTGTAGTCCCACGACCATGGTTGTGGCTGAGGATTGAAGACAGGGCTTTGTGAGCAGACCACAGTCCCTCAATTTCTCCCATTAGCCCAGTTGATGGGCTCCCTCTTCTATGGGATATCTGAGCTGCGTTGTTCCACGTGGTAGTTACAATTCCTAATTGATGAAGCAGTGACCTTGATTCTGGCCCATGCACTTTGTTGGCACTCCTTCTCTCTGTAATAGAGGCAGGGGATTGCAAAGAGGCTGGGGCATAGTTTAGATCTATATAGTATGAGATCGCTCAGCTTCTCAATTACCAGTACATTGCTCTATGAACCCTTACACGCAGAGGGAGTTAAAGGACCATGGTCATTTGTTCTCTTCTTAAATTCATTAAAAGGTACACCATTGCTGATGAGAAGATAAGGCTGGGCGATATGTTACCAAGTGTGCTGTGCTGTCTAATCAAGCTGTCAGGTTGTCTCATTAAGCAGCTATGAAAACCAGATATCCTATCGAATGGATGGTGGATGGACCTCATTAAATGGATGGTGGATAGACCTAATTGAATGGATGCTGGATGGACCTCATTGAATGGATGGTGGATGGACCTTATCGAATGAATGGTGGATGGACCTCATTGAATGGATGGTGGATGGACCTCAGAACATAATGTTAATCGGGGAAGGTGGGATTGAATGCTGCTTTTGTGTTTAAGTCTCAAAAAAGCTCTTCCTGTTATGAATGACATGTTGCAGTATGAAGCAGACTGCTCCACTATCTTGTCCTTGCTTGAGGAGCAGACGGACTACTTCTCAGACATTGTGCTCGACTACACTTGGGCAGCGTTTGTCATGCAGGGGGTACGGGTACCAATTCACATAGTGGTCTGAGCCACGATACGGTTTCTCTCACATATTTTGATCAGAAGCTATTTTGTATGGCTCTTTATGATCTTTTTACAAAGGTACTAAGCAGTCTTAAATGCACCAATACAACCAGGGCAAGGTTACATTTTTATAAATGAAAGGTGTATAGAAAATGAGAAGCTCAATTATCATACACAAGTCATTCTCACACAATTCAGTTATTTGGTAATGTGTTCTTTAAATGTACATTTGTGTTTTCTTGCTCCAGCAATGCTTTGATTTTGAATAATCAATGCCTTTCCTAATAGCCGTTAAATGCTCTGTAAATAGCAAGAGTTGTTAGGATCATTTAACCTAATATGCTCATTAGACAATTTATTGAATCATTATTCAATTTATCTTTTTCTTTATGAAAGGCACAGAAGGTATGATTCCTTTTTCCTCACTAACTTTTCTTGTGGGCCTTCTTCAGAGCCTTCCTGCCCTATTCTCTGATGACTGGCTTATGGGGTTGATGAAGTCCCAATTAACCGGGTGCTATGACCGATGGGGGGAGCAGGATTGGAAACAGGTTTTCTGTGATCCTTAGTTGTAGGATGATCTTTTCTCTCTTTTTCTTTCTTTCTCCTTTAATGTGCCTCCATTTTCCTTTTCTCTTCACCGTTATATCTCAGGAATTTTCAATGACTCTAGAACGAGTCTACATTTCTCTGTTTTATGATAGGTTTATTGTTACTGGTTACACCCTTCGGGCAACATGGTATGAATACTGTACGGATGTTGGAATAAAAGTTGCGGTTACTGGTCTGGATTTCATATAAAGACTATTTTCAGTAAAGTTTGTTGTATACCTGGATTACAAGTTATAAATGAATAAACAAATGTGATCACACAGAGCTATGTTCATGGCACTGAGATAATGGCAGAGGCTTGTTCATCACATATTTCTTTTAATTTCATCTTTTTGGGTTTCATATAGTGCTCTTTTGCATCACAGATCATTGTTCTTATGTATTCTTATACATTATGCACTGTTATTTTACACTTTTGTCTTCCAATGTAAGTGCACATGTCAAATCAAGATACCGTCTATCAGAATTAGTTACATAATTAATTTTTCACTAGCATGTTCATTGTTCTTCCCTTGGTTCAGTGTTACTTCTGTAGCTTTCCGAATGCAGATCTCAGAGAACCGTGAGGGTGTTACGCTTCAAGAAAGAAAGTAGGCTAGACAGCTCAACATATCAAGAGGAACTGGAACAGACTGCAGAGCTACCACATCTCCACACTGCTCAGCTCCCAATGGCCAAGAATATCACATGGCTCATGGGTGTGGCTTTTGTTGCCTACTGTCCAAAATGATTGCAAAGACATAGGTAATCCTATGAGATTTGCAGAATATCCAGACAGGCAGGGTCACATGTTATCTGGATCATGAGTTTATTCACAGTTCACAGGCATAAATAATACATTTTTAAAGGATTTTTAAAGCCTCTACTACCAGTTCTGCACCACAGAAGCCCATGCACTGGGGCCTTTAGAGTAGCAGTTTACACGAGTATATGAGATTGACAGGTGACGGCAGAGACAAGTGAGATGTGAATAGAATAGGGTGGTACACAGAAAGCAGTTTCAGTCCATCATTGGGCTTTCTGGTCTGAAGAAGCAACCATGGATTATCACAAAGGTATTGGGCCTCTTGTGTGAATGCTACAATTAAAGGGATTCCAACTTAGACAATTGTTTGATTCAGGCTCCTTCAGCACCTCAGTGGGTTTCTGCCATGCAGAGGGTCTGTGGTATCTTCAGGGAGCATAGCCGATCTGCCCACCTTACAAATCCCAACTTCATTCCCCCATGTTCCTTTACATTCATCGGGACTCTTATGCAGCCAGACCCTGCTGAACCCTCTGGTTAATTCCACTGCTTGTAATCTTTACCTGTCATCCATACTGGGGTCACAGAATGCACCAATTTGGAATTGACTCAGGTTCAAGGGCACTAGGTGCCCAATATTCTTCTCGTTCCTAGAGCGAAGAATCGCTTAAATCCACTGGTATCCTACATTCGGTCGGAGTGAAAACCGTACTCAAGAGTTTACAAATAGCATTTACCACTGAACTAGTCAGCTTTTTCAGCGGGGACTGTGAATTTGATGAAGGAGATTGCCTTCACTTCTCTGTTCTGTATGACGTATGACAATGGATGCCAGAACAGCATGCACATTGCCCCCTTGGGTCAAATGAAGGCTTAAAGCAGGTGGTGCCAAGGGGACTTCAGCACAGCAAATAACTGGAGAGTGTTATAGGCATTCTGGAAGAGTTTGTTGGCCATTACCACACACCGTACAGAGAAAAAGGTGAATGAATTATAAGGGAAATATAGGGGACAGGGGTTTTTACTACTCATGAAGGTAGCATACGCTCCTTATCACTTTGCGGGTATTCAACAAAGAAAGTCTGAGGGTTGGAAGAAGCAGCAGTCAAAAATAATAGCTACTTGAAACAACAGAGTAGCTGAAAGGTCTGAGGAGGAGGAGGCCGTAAGGGCAGCGGGAGAATCAGGACAATTGGAATACCAGAGTTATGAGGGAAGCCCCTCTGGATCTTGTGTTTCCATGAGGGCTTGGTAATATTCCAAGATGGACTCAAAAGGATGAAGAGCTTGAGAGGGGTAGGCGAACTAGGGAAGTGAGCAAACACTAAGAAGCTGAAGCCCAAGGCCTCACTAAGGTCTAATAGGAGGCAGAACCCCTAAATTAATCTAGAAATACAATGAGGAAGGGAAGAGAATGTTATAAAGATTAACAAATGTACGCATGGCATTGCACTCCTAACTACATGTATTTGCCTGGAGGGGTGAATGAAACACATTTAAGGCTGCAGATGTTGTATTAGGTTTTGCAGGAGCACAATGAAAAGGACATGCAGGCACGTCTTTTAAATAGCTTCACAAAAGATGGTTGCACCACAACATTGACACACGTCATGTGTGGTGAAAATATCAAAGTGACATGGGAATGTTTCTACAGTATTAATACTGAACAACTATTTTTTCTAAGTATATACCCTCTAAGATCATTCAATTCCTGGCAATGTTCAGGGCGAGCTGAATGCACCTTTCAGTGAGAATGCATTTTATGATTCTGGGGTATATTGCAAGTGGTGATGTAACATAGATTTGATGTACAGCTGCAGTTCAAACATTGGAGCAGAGAAGGTAATTTGTTTATGTGTTCTGGTTTGAACTGGACTACGACATTAGATTAGTCTTGTTCAAGAAGAAAATGATAAACGTAAACACATGCTCAGATGATGGAAGTGATGTCATTCTATTTCTGATTTGTTTAGATCTGAAGGCGAGGTCAATGTAAATGGATCTGAGTCAATGTGATACCTGCGGATGTCAGTCTCTAATTAGGAGTCATTAGATCTCCTTTGAAACCTGTCAGCCCTAGAGTGGTCTTCGCCTAAACATTTGCCTTACTCCACCACTTTTGCTGATCTCATTTTTGTTGGCTCCATGACTCTGTGCACTTTACCACTACTAAACAGTGCTAAAGTGCATGTGCTCTCTCCTTTAAATATGGTAACATTGGCTTACACCGAATTGACAGATTTAATTTACTTGTAATTCCCTAGCAACGTGGTACTATGTGTACCCTGGGCCTGTAAATTGCATGCTACTGGGAGGCTGAAAGCACTTATTGTGCCTCCCACTTCAGTAGCCCAGTGGCACAAATAAGGACCCACAGTCCCACCATCTGAAGGGGCACGAGCTCCAGCGGGCCCCTCAGCACAGTACCCTGTAATGAGAGCTCCTTACTGACTCCAGAAGAGGGGCCCCTCCATGTACTTTGCAGGGAGGGCCCACAAGTTTTGTTATGCCACTGCAGTAGCCTTTTAAGTATGTCTTAGGCCTGCCATTGCAGCTTGTATGTGCAGTTATAAACTGTCAATTCGACCTGGAAAAATAAACCATTTACTAGGCCTAAACTTTCCTTTTTAAAACATATGTCTCCCCTAGGATATGCCTACACAGCTCATAGGACAGGGTCCAGTGTATTTAAAAAGTTGAACATGTACTTTTAACGTTTACATGCCCTAGTAGTGAAAACTTATAAATTCGTTTTTCACTACTGCTTGTCCCATCACTCCCATAGGATAACATTGGGTTGCCTTATCACACTTAATAAATGATAACATTTATAAGTAAATGTCTCTTTTTACATGATCACCCCTAAAGTTTTGGATTGATGCTGCTGGCTTTACGACTCTGATAGTGAACTGAATTCTAAAAACCAAACCTCAGTGCCAATGCTCAAACCCATGATACAATGTATTTTGAATGGGCTTCCCCCAATTGGCAAACGCATACTTATTTATAAGTATTTATTTATTTATTTAGAAGTTTTGTATAGAGCTAGCTGTACGAGGGTATCAGAGCGCTTCACAACAAGTACAATTATGAGCATTTTTGGCAGAGACAAAATCTGCAACTTACAAATTTAAGAGCATTATAGACATAGTTACAATACAGATCTTGTGGTCGAACAAGAGGGGTGAGGCTGAGGGGTTTCATCCCCTAGTTTATGTTGATGAGGGTATACGGGACATGTAATTTTGAGTGTCCACACAGGGCTGCAGGACTGATTGTGCCACCCAGTGTGTGATGCAGTACAAAATGTCTCCCAGCCTGCCACTGCAGCCTGGTAGAGCAGTTTTAAAACTGCTTTTTTGACTTTGCCATTTAAACCAATGACAAAGCTCCCACTTCCCTCACCATTATATGTAAGTCTCCTCTATGGAAGGCCGATTGAGCCCTAAGGCAGCACAACAAACTTTCCAAATTGACGTTTTTGCTGTAGAAAGGTTAGTAGAGAGTTGCAGGCTTATTCCTCAATCCTGCTAACTTCAGAATGGGACTACTAAAATGGGTAATTCAAGGAGTTGGAAATGGTTATCTCTGAAGCATTCCAAACTTTTTGCCTTCCTCTACCTCCTTTTCTGACCTTGTTTTTGTTGGCTTTAGAATTCTGGGCACTTTACCTCTGCTAACAAGTACTAAAGTGCAAGTGCTCTATCCCTAACACATGGTAACATTGACTCTTCTCCAGTTGGCATATTTAATTTTCTAATAAGTCCTTAGTAATGTGCACTTAATGTGCCAAGGGCCTGTAAATGAAATGCTACTAGTAGGCCAGCAACTCTGCTTGTAATACCTACCTATGTAGCCCTCTAACCATGTCTCAAGCCTACCACTGCAGGTAATTTGTGAGAAGTTTACTGTCACTTCGTCTTGGCATGTAAAACTACTTGCCAATCCTCAAACTCCCCATTTATTATACATAAGTAACCCATAGGGTAGGCCCTAGATAACCCATAGAGCAGGGTGATATGTAAATAAAAGACATGACATGTACTCTTGTGTTTTTAATGTCCTGGTAGTGACAAACAGCTACATTTGTTTTTCACTGTTGTGAGGCCTACTCCTCTCATAGGCTAACAAGGGAAATTCCCTAAATATCTTTAAGCTGTCATTTCTGATCAGAACTGGGTAGCTTTTTCATGTTTAATATCTTTGGAATGGTAATAGTAAATCCTCTTCACTGGTAAAGTTGTATTTAACATAAGTGTTTTTGAAATGCCACTTTTAGAAAGTGAAACAGGTATAATGGGGTAACCCACATTCTTCCTGGGATTTTGGTGTGCAAATCAATGGCTCGAACCCTGGTAGTCAGCCTGTCATGGGATGGGTTCATTACAGGAGGATAGGAGAGTGAAGATGGGAGGGTGTGAATGCAGACAAGATTGTGTAGGTAAGTAAAAATGTATTGTTTTTGATTCATTAAAACCATTACGAAAAAGCATTCTGATAAAACATTTTGGTTGATTGACTTTTCGATCGGAACACTGTTAAAAGTCTTATATATTAAAAAATGTGTGAGCAGTTTGAAAGTGCAAAGTGTCCTTAGTTCATTTTGCTCAGAGCCTTTGGAGTCTATACGTAGGGTACAGCACAACTGGTCCTTGCTTAGATGCTACTAGAAGCAGGAACTTAACACGCTTCCCGTTTTATTGTGGGTCCTTTGGGTTAAAGCATGCAAGTACTGCTTGTCTTCGGGTACGTATGCCTTGTTCATTAAAATGAGTTTTTAAGAGGCCTATCCTTTCCTCTCTCAGCTTAATGCAGCAGCATATTATATGCTCAATGTCCTTGTTTCCATCTCCGCATAGCCGGCATAAGTTCCCATAGTTCTTTCTCAACCATGGTGGAAGATAAGGTATGGATTTGGGACCTGTGTTTTAGAAAGGCATCTTTAGATTTCCTAGTGTACCCCATTTCAAGATATGCCTGTGACCCATATGAATTGTAGCTGCACAGAGTCATCCATGCATGGCTCCTGTGCGCAAAGGCGGCTTTGTCTTCTGTGAGATAAAGTTTCTTAATAACCTTTTCTACAATGTGTTTAAAGTGCAAGTGCGTTGTTGGAATTTCCCATAGGTCGGCTAGTCCAGTGATGGCCAGTGATTCCTCCAGGTATACTTTAGCTGGCGTGGTGGATGTGCTGCACAGTTCCTGCCAGAGATTGTGGAGGTGTGATACTATAAAAGAGAGTAAGGGGAATAAGAAGAGATTTAGTGTTGGATGGACAAAAGGTGAGCAAAGGTGGGGAATGGGAGAGAGATGAGAAAAGACAGGAGCAGAGAGCAAAGGAAGGTAGAAATTGGAAGAGAGGAACAAGAGAGTGGTAAATGGAAGAAAAAAGAGGGAAAGAGGAAAAAAGAAGAATTTGAGGAGGATATGTAATAGAAGTGATTATGAAAAGGGGTGAAATTGTGGTTAAGAGTAAAGAGAGAGGAGGAAAGAAGGAATGGAAAGCAGGCAGGAGGAGTTGTGAATGAGAGGGTAGTAGAGGGAAGGAGGCAGCAGAGAGAAAAGGTTTGAATGGTGGTGAGGAGAAGAAGTAAGGTAAGAAAGAAGATAAAATATGGATAGCTTGTGAGTAAGAGAGGAGAGAACAGGTGATATGGAATCTAGCTCAAGGAGAGGAATGAGATGAAAGAGGGAACGTTTATAAAATAGTGATGAAAACTAAGGGAAGTATAATGGAAAGTTGGGAGGGAAAGAGAACATTTGAAATGTGGATATAGAGAGGGTGAGGGGAGAAAAAAGACTGGCAGATTGGACAAAGGGACATATGATGTGTAGCAGTGAAGGAGCGGAAGTGGAGAGAGAGGCAAGAAGAGAGTGGAAGGTAGGAGTGAAGGAGAAATAAAGCACGTGATATGTTAACTGTGTGCTTCTCTTCAGGAGAGGTATCTATAAGTCAATGTGCTACTTAGTATATGTGTTATGCGGGTCCCAGGGGTGCAGCATTGGTGTCTATGAGTGTCATGGGAAGAGAGACAAAAGGAGTGGCGGTGAGAGACCTGTTCCTTGGTCCTCCACTCAGGCTCATGCAAAAGGCCTGAGTGCAGAGGTTTCACAACCCACATTCTGTAGGGGTGAGTGAGCTTCGACTCCAGAGTGACAGATAAGTAGGTGCATAGGAAAGATTTATTGTATAATTTAAGTTATGAATCAATACAATATATATGACATTATCAATCGTTCATCAACCATGTCAAAATATCCAGCAATATTATTATATACGCAGCACCTAAATGGGGGTATTTACGAAAGGCCTCAAGGCGCAACTTAACCTGTGAGAGCAATTTTATTAGGCACACAATAGCTTTGTTTGAACTCCCAGTAAAACAAAACTTTTTTGACTGCCCTTATACCCCCCTGAAGAAATGGTGGTTTCAGACATTTTCTCCTCAAATTCTGTAATGAAGGGTAAAGGAATAGGATATGTTTAACTGTTTCCTCAGAGAAATTGCACGAGCGGCATTGCCTAACATAACCTGTAATAGAGGAACATGTAAGAGTTTAAAATGTAAAAAGGCTTTCATTACCCGGCATTTAGGTTGGAGACTAACTACGTTTGCCTCTTGTTTACAAGAGTTTCAAATATATACTGAAAATACTTTAACTTTGTTACGGTGAGAAGATCACTTTTATATGATATTGCCTTCATCTTCCTTTTATTGAGTAGTTTCCGAGACATCTTTGGAATTCCTGCTAAGGTGTTGAATGCTGGAAGCTGGTGATTCCCTGGTAGAAATGTTAGCTCCATGTCCTTTGCCAGCATATGTTCTCCTGGATGATTCAAAATCTTCTCTAATTAGACACGGTTTAAGGTTAAACAGTGCATTTTGACAATCACATAAATAATTAAATACATTTATGCAATTTAAGATAGTTGGCGGAGTAAGTACACATTCTAGTCTGATCATTACATGGAGGGTTCAAGACCATTGATTAAAAGATTTTCTTAAAATGGGAATAAATACAACATTATAAACCTCCACAACTAGATTTTTAAATTCAATTGCCCCATGTAAAATAATGGGATGCATTTTCATTCTTAGCGTTCTTAATGTCGGACCAAGATCAGCTTCCCCATATCAATATACAAAAATAGCCTGTTAGCTTTGGGCTGCATGCAAGAACCAAACCTTTCCCTTAACTTGGGTTAGGGAGAACAAATGATCTATTGTGCTGGACTGGTCGAGAGATGGAATTCGGGGAACGGTGATCAAACAATTGCATATAGTTATTTGTAAGCATAAATAAGTGATTGTTTGTTGAAGTCAGCTGTCGGGGAGCGAGCGTCCTAGCGGACATGAGATGATGTGGGCCGCTTTTAACATTTATGGCAGGTACGGAACGTTGCAGAAGGTCTATGTGATTTTGGAGCACGAGCTGCTCAATAGAGGAGATAAGAAATGCGAAAAATAATTGCAGCGTTTAGAAAGGATGTTGAATTGAAGGAGTGGTTGAAAGGTATGAGGAATTTATAGAGTGAGTCTAGTGGGGAGAGAGTAGCATGATATAGTGGGGTGATGTGCGCGAGTGAAAGCAAGACAGCAAGGTTATAAATGACGTAAGTTGGGTTTTATGGTGACAGGAAGGTCATGTCAGGGTGACAAAAAGAGTAAGTCGGTCGGTGAGTGTAAAGAAAAGGGAGAGAGTAGCTTGAGTAAATCGGGAAAAGGGGTTTGAGTCCCATGAAGAACGATCTGTTTAATCACTGCTTATAATACTAGATGGATATCGTCCCGTGGGTACAAAAGGGTGTCACACAAAATATACTGGGGGAACAGTTCACATGGAATGCAGGGTTCATTGGTTTAGAGCTGTAGATTACTTCCTGAGGGGGTTTTATGGGGGTAGACACACACACATAGCACTTCCTAATGCAGTTTCAGATCAAATAAATATTGACCTTCGATTAGTGATGTTACTTTATGTTTAATCATAGCTTAAAGTGATAATGGTTATTGTTTTGCTTGTTATTATGGTGACCCCATGATGAAGTGCAACTTTGGCCCGAAATGCATTGTGTTTTTGCGCAAATAAAATACTGTCTTGCATGAATTTCGAAAAGGAGGTGGTGATGAACAGAGTGTCTGAATTAAGCAGACCACTCTTACCCAGTCCAAAGATCAGGGCTTGATCCATCACCGTTATTTATCTCACTGCACCATCCCAGCTCAGAACCTGGCTATATGCAAATCAGTCTGTCCCTGGCCCAGTGCATCATGGGAACAGGGCAGACTAAACTACCAAGCCAATTCTTCACCAGAAAGGAGACAAGCCACCGGGGACCGGTTTCTGGCATTTCAGCCTTCTTCGGCCCGGCTTGCTTGAATCCTGATGGTGCAGTGAGAAAGGGACTCATGTCTGAGTATACCCTGCCACACCTATAGTGGCCAAAAACGATTCAGAAAAGGAGGTGGTGATGAACAGAGTGTCTGAATTAAGCAGACCACTCTTACCCAGTCCAAAGATCAGGGCTTGATCCATCACCGTTATTTATCTCACTGCACCATCCCACCTCAGAACCTGGCTATATGCAAATCAGTCTGTCCCTGGCCCAGTGCATCATGGGAACAGGGCAGACTAAACTACCAAGCCAATTCTTCACCAGAAAGGAGAAAAGCCACCGGAGACCGGTTTCTGGCATTTCAGCCTTCTTCGGCCCGGCTTGCTTGAATCCTGATGGTGCAGTGAGAAAGGGACTCATGTCTGAGTATACCCTGCCACACCTATAGTGGCCAAAAACGATTCAGAAAAGGAGGTGGTGATGAACAGAGTGTCTGAATTAAGCAGACCACTCTTACCCAGTCCAAAGATCAGGGCTTGATCCATCACCGTTATTTATCTCACTGCACCATCCCAGCTCAGAACCTGGCTATATGCAAATCAGTCTGTCCCTGGCTCAGTGCATCATGGGAACAGGGCAGACTAAACTACCAAGCCAATTCTTCACCAGAAAGGAGACAAGCCACCGGGGACCGGTTTCTGGCATTTCAGCCTTCTTCGGCCCGGCTTGCTTGAATCCTGATGGTGCAGTGAGAAAGGGACTCATGTCTGAGTATACCCTGCCACACCTATAGTGGCCAAAAACGATTCAGAAAAGGAGGTGGTGATGAACAGAGTGTCTGAATTAAGCAGACCACTCTTACCCAGTCCAAAGATCAGGGCTTGATCCATCACCGTTATTTATCTCACTGCACCATCCCAGCTCAGAACCTGGCTATATGCAAATCAGTCTGTCCCTGGCTCAGTGCATCATGGGAACAGGGCAGACTAAACTACCAAGCCAATTCTTCACCAGAAAGGAGACAAGCCACCGGGGACCGGTTTCTGGCATTTCAGCCTTCTTCGGTCCGGCTTGCTTGAATCCTGATGGTGCAGTGAGAAAGGGACTCATGTCTGAGTATACCCTGCCACACCTATAGTGGCAAAAAACGATTCAGAGAAGGAGGTGGTGATGAACAGAGTGTCTGAATTAAGCAGACCACTCTTACCCAGTCCAAAGATCAGGGCTTGATCCATCACCGTTATTTATCTCACTGCACCATCCCAGCTCAGAACCTGGCTATATGCAAATCAGTCTGTCCCTGGCCCAGTGCATCATGGGAACAGGGCAGACTAAACTACCAAGCCAATTCTTCACCAGAAAGGAGACAAGCCACCGGGGACCGGTTTCTGGCATTTCAGCCTTCTTCGGCCCGGCTTGCTTGAATCCTGCTGGTGCAGTGAGAGAGGGACTCATGTCTGAGTATACCTTGCCACACCTATAGTCACCAAAAACAATTCAGAAAAGGAGGTGGTGATGAACAGAGTGTCTGAATTAAGCAGACCACTCTTACCCAGTCCAAAGATCAGGGCTTGATCCATCACTGTTATTTATCTCACTGCACCATCCCAGCTCAGAACCTGGCTATATGCAAATCTGTCTGTCCCTGGCCCAGTGCATCATGGGAACAGGGCAGACTAAACTACCAAGCCAATTCTTCACCAGAAAGGAGACAAGCCACCGGGGACCGGTTTCTGGCATTTCAGCCTTCTTCGGCCCGGCTTGCTTGAATCCTGATGGTGCAGTGAGAAAGGGACTCATGTCTGAGTATACCCTGCCACACCTATAGTGGCCAAAAACGATTCAGAAAAGGAGTTGGTGATGAACAGAGTGTCTGAATTAAGCAGACCACTCTTACCCAGTCCAAAGATCAGGGCTTGATCCATTACCGTTATTTATCTCACTGCACCATCCCACCTCAGAACCTGGCTATATGCAAATCAGTCTGTCCCTGGCCCAGTGCATCATGGGAACAGGGCAGACTGAACTACCAAGCCAATTCTTCACCAGAAAGGAGAAAAGCCACCGGGGACCGGTTTCTGGCATTTCAGCCTTCTTCGGCCCGGCTTGCTTGAATCCTGATGGTGCAGTGAGAAAGGGACTCATGTCTGAGTATACCCTGCCACACCTATAGTGGCCAAAAACGATTCAGAAAAGGAGGTGGTGATGAACAGAGTGTATGAATTAAGCAGACCACTCTTACCCAGTCCAAAGATCAGGGCTTGATCCATCACCGTTATTTATCTCACTGCACCATCCCAGTTCAGAACCTGGCTATATGCAAATCAGTCTGTCCCTGGCTCAGTGCATCATGGGAACAGGGCAGACTAAACTACCAAGCCAATTCTTCACCAGAAAGGAGACAAGCCACCGGGAACCGGTTTCTGGCATTTCAGCCTTCTTCGGCCCGGCTTGCTTGAATCCTGATGGTGCAGTGAGAAAGGGACTCATGTCTGAGTATACCCTGCCACACCTATAGTGGCCAAAAACGATTCAGAAAAGGAGGTGGTGATGAACAGAGTGTCTGAATTAAGCAGACCACTCTTACCCAGTCCAAAGATCTGGGCTTGATCCATCACCGTTATTTATCTCACTGCACCATCCCAGCTCAGAACCTAGCTATATGCAAATCAGTCTGTCCCTGGCCCAGTGCATCATGGGAACAGGGCAGACTAAACTACCAAGCCAATTCTTCACCAGAAAGGAGACAAGCCACCGGGGACCGGTTTTTGGCATTTCAGCCTTCTTCGGTCCGGCTTGCTTGAATCCTGATGGTGCAGTGAGAAAGGGACTCATGTCTGAGTATACCCTGCCACACCTATAGTGGCCAAAAACGATTCAGAGAAGGAGGTGGTGATGAACAGAGTGTCTGAATTAAGCAGACCACTCTTACCCAGTCCAAAGATCAGGGCTTGATCCATCACCGTTATTTATCTCACTGCACCATCCCAGCTCAGAACCTGGCTATATGCAAATCAGTCTGTCCCTGGCCCAGTGCATCATGGCAACAGGGCAGACTAAACTACCAATCCAATTCTTCACCAGAAAGGAGACAAGCCACCGGGGACCGGTTTCTGGCATTTCAGCCTTCTTCGGCGCGGCTTGCTTGAATCCTGCTGGTGCAGTGAGAAAGGGACTCATGTCTGAGTATACCCTGCCACACCTATAGTGGCCAAAAACAATACAGAAAAGGAGGTGGTGATGAACAGAGTGTCTGAATTAAGCAGACCACTCTTACCCAGTCCAAAGATCAGGGCTTGATCCATCACTGTTATTTATCTCACTGCACCATCCCAGCTCAGAACCTGGCTATATGCAAATCTGTCTGTCCCTGGCCCAGTGCATCATGGGAACAGGGCAGACTAAACTACCAAGCCAATTCTTCACCAGAAAGGAGACAAGCCACCGGGGACCGGTTTCTGGCATTTCAGCCTTCTTCGGCCCGGCTTGCTTGAATCCTGATGGTGCAGTGAGAAAGGGACTCATGTCTGAGTATACCCTGCCACACCTATAGTGGCCAAAAACGATTCAGAAAAGGAGGTGGTGATGAACAGAGTGTCTGAATTAAGCAGACCACTCTTACCCAGTCCAAAGATCAGGGCTTGATCCATCACCGTTATTTATCTCACTGCACCATCCCAGCTCAGAACCTGGCTATATGCAAATCAGTCTGTCCCTGGCCCAGTGCACCATGGGAACAGGGCAGACTAAACTACCAAGCCAATTCTTCACCATTTGCATGAATTTGCGTCATTCGTGTTTTTGAAAGAGGTTCGGATGGCCCACCTTGAAAACAGAAAATTGGCATTCCATTCCACGTGTGGATGTATTGAACATTGAAAAAATTGAAACAAGTGATGGAAAAGTTTGGATTAACAGGATTACATGGATAAAGGTGGAATATTTACATGACCGACACAAAGGCGCAATTCAGCTGTTCGTATGGTTGAGCGAGTCGTCGCCCCAGTTCTGAGAATGTACTTTCTAAAAGCAGCATTTTCAAACACACAATTTAAAAAGCTCCTTCACTAAAAGATGTATTTTTAAATCCTGAGCTCAGGGAGCCAAAATTCTAACTCTCTATCTTTTCCAGGTTGAAAGTTAGACTCGTAAGATGTTACAAGGCACCTCCAAGCATAACTTCTTTGAGAGATAGCCTTTCAAAAGTGGAAAACGAAATTGACAGTATTTCACTATCAAGACATGTAAAACACACCAGTACATTTCCCCAACACCCCGCCCTGCCCATGGGGCTGCCTGGGCCTACCTTAGGGGTGCCTTGCATGTAGTGGTAAACTGCGGAGGGACAACCAGCCAGCAAAAACAAACCCAGGATACCATAGGACAATGGAGGTCAGAGAGCAAAAAGACAGGGGAAAACATGGCAAAGATGCCAGGTCTAACACTCAGGAATTGTGGGATAAAAAGGAGAATGGAAAGAGAGAATGTAGAGGAGGGTTAGGAAGAAACCAATTGTAAATATATTTGCAACATCCAAAAGAACATTTTATCATTTTTTAAACAGCAACAGCCATTTAAAAAAGATATATTGCTCTTCTTTTCGTGAAATGACCCAATTAGCTCTATGGGCAGATTCAGCAGACAGTCATAGATATTAACCATAATTGTTTTCATGTGTTCTAAAAAATATTGAACTTTTGTTTCAGGTTTCCACTGTTTTTCAATGACTGACATTACGGCTGTATTTGCATATTGCACTTTATTAATGTTACAGCACATCTAAATTATATTGTTTTTTGTACTTGCATGTGGTATATAAAGGAATAGAAAAAAATACAAACAAACACACAGATCTATACTAATATAATAAAGAGAGAGCCCAAACCTTTGAGGCGGGTAATCTCAGGAACTACAGCACCAATCACAACACCCAATACAGCGTTGGAAAGGGCAGTTGCAGCAGAAGGACATAGGGTATGCAGACACCCACCATATACATTTAAAAGGTAAAAGAAACATGCCAGAAAAGTAGTCCCTTGTGGGCGTGTCTGCGTTGTGCTGTGGGTGTGTGCTTGGGGCGTGACAAGCACTGGGGGCGTGTGGTACGGTCCGCCTTCATGCCATGTCTCATATTGTGTGCTAATCCCACCCTGCTCCCTTTAAATACCCCTGCACCCCATAATCATAACCCACCCTTACTCCTTAAAATACCCCAACACCCTTAAACACTAACCCATCTTAACCCTATAAATATACCCTGTACCCCAAAACCCAAACCTATCCCTAAACCCTGAAAATACCCCTGTACCCCAAAACCCAAACCTAGCCCTGAACCCTATAAATACCCTGTACCTCAAAACCCAAACCTACCCCTGAACCCTAAAAATATCCCTGTACCCCAAAACCCAAACCTAGCCCTGAACCCTAAAAATACCACTGTACCCCCAAAACCCAAACCTACTCTTAAACCCTAAAATACCCCTGTACCCCAAAACCCAAACCTAGCCCTGAACCCTTAAAACATCCCTGTACCCCAAAACTCAAACCTACCCTTGAACCCTAAAAATACCCCAGTACCCCAAAACCCAAACCTACCCCTGAACCCTATAAATACCCTGTACCTCAAATCCCAAACCTACCCCTGAACCCTAAAAATACCCCTGTACCCCAAAACCCAAGCCTAGCCCTGAACCCTTAAAATATCCCTGTACCCCAAAACTAGCCCTGAACCCTAAAAATACCCCTGTACCCCAAAACCGAAACTTAGCCCTGAACCTTAAAAATAACCCTGTACCCCGAAACCCAAACCTACCCATTGAACCCTAAAATACCCCTGTACCCCAAAACCCATACCTATCCCTATCCCTAAACCCTAAAACTACCCCTGTACCCCATAACCGAAAAATATATCTGAACCCTTAAAATACCCAAACACCCCAACACATATACCTCAGTACTCCAAAACATATACCCCTATACCCATACTTACCTTATCCAAACATTTTTAAAAAACATGCTTTTACTATTCATGCATTTACAATAACTGTGGGCGTAGTAGGCGTAGTGGGGCTACGCGAAGCTACGTGAAGTGGGCGAGAAACTACGCCCACCTACGCACTTCGCGTAGCCCCACTACGCGCCACCCGCCTCCCTCCCGCCCTCCCTAAATACTTAAATTATCTTTTAAAAATTAATAAAAACCACTTACCTTTTACGCTGCGTCCCCCGGGGCTCCCTCTAGTAATCGCGCTGCCGTCTTGGATACTAATACGCATGCGCGCCCGCCCACGCATGCGCATTTCTCGCGAGAAATGCATATGCGCGGGCGGCCGCACCTGCGCATTAGTATCCGAGACAGCGGCGCGATAAGAAGAGGGAGCCCCGGGGACGCAGCGGACATGGTAAGTGGTTTTTATTCATTTTTAAAAGGTAATTTAAGTATTTAGGGAGGGCGGGAGGGAGGCGGGTGGCGGGCAACTTAGCTACGCCCAAGTAGTGGGCATAGTGTTGCCTGCTTCGCCTCCTTTGCAAAGGGCGAAGTAGGCAACACTACGCAGACTCCGTGGGCGTAGCAAAGTACTTAGCCCAGGGTTAATTTACAACAAATTTAGTGGTAAAAGCATATAAAATGTAACGCCATGCGTTATAATGGCATTGTGGAGTCATGGTACTTTCGTAATGAAAGTATGCGGAGTGATAGTATGCGGAAAGAAAGTTGCAGAATAATAGGTGTTTACCCTCCCCGGTAAGTACATTGGTGGCATGGTGGCCTACATCTCCAGCAACATACTCATATTTTTTCACCATCCATTTGAAAAATGCACAGGTCTCTCTCAATGATGGCCAGCACCAACATACACTTTTAGACCCACCTCCCGCCGCAAGTTCTAGAATTGCGAACTTTAGAGCTGGGGAGCTATGTTCGAATCTCTGCATCAGCTCAACATCCTGTGATTCCAGGCAAATTGCTTTGTCTCCCCGTGCCTACCACAAATGAATGTGTTCTTCTGTAATGTAAATTGTGCTCATGCCATGTTGTCGAGTTCGCACTTTATAATATTGCAAGGAAAAATAAAGTAGGAAAACTCGAGTTCACACACTACTGAACGCGCACTCTTAAGTGCATCAGCAGTGCACTGTGAATCGGAGCATTTCACAGGCCTGTCACAGATAAGAAATGCTATCAAAACGAAATCCTACAAAACAATATGCTACTGGCCAGCAGCAATTCATACCCCGACAACGTCGGGACGGGCTGCTAGTAATTATATAACTAACACATTTACCTTCTAATAGGTGCCTATATTAATCACATTGTATTCACTAGGGGAATGCCATACCTAGAAATGTGATCAGACCTGCAGGAGAGAATGAACAAAACATACATATCTGAAAAAGTATTCAATGGAAAAGTGCAACTACCCAGTGGCAGAAATGTAGATTGGATTTCCAGTTATTTCTTTTTGAATTGAGATCATGGTTTTGACAATAAGGAAAAAAAAGAAAAAGCTGGGCACAGGCATCTTGCTTTCATCATAGAAAACAGATGCCCCATGTAATTCAATAATGGTGTATGTAGATTTGTAGGTGAAGTATCAAGTCACCTGTATGATATATTGAAAACTAAGGAGAAGGGGAGATCCCTGTGGTGAACTTTCTCTTGAAAGTATTGATTCTTATGGAAAAGAAAAAACAAAATTAGACGTGTTGAAAAATTCTGGGAAATAATTCTCAGTGACTTTGTGTTGCCATAATTCGTTGTTAAAATATTAAATTTTTTCAAAAGAGAAACATTAGTACAACCAACGTAGTTATCACCTGTTTCATGAAGCCCGAATTGAGAAAGGTTAAAATATAATAAAACCTTCAATCTCAAAACATTTTTTTTTAAATCAGATGATCTGAGTCTAAGCTTTGAAGTTGAATAATACTTGTACAAAATAAATAAATTGATTAACAATAAGAGAAATTGAATCAATCAATCATGTGTTTGTTAAGCGTTACTACTCACCCATTAGGGTCTCAAGGCAATGGGGAGAAGGGGAGTGCAGGTTGTAGTTCAGTCAAGAAGGTCTATCGAAGAGCCAAGTTTCAAGGTATCTCGTGAAGATAGGGAGAGATGTTGTCTGTCTGAAGTGAGAGTATAAATATCAAATATGAAAGGGGTGGAGCTAGCCGGCTACCGAGATGGCTGCCTGAGTCCGGAGCTCCTCCGTCCCAGTAAGCAATCCTTCAGATATCCTGCGGAGGTGCGCCGCTATTTTCTTGAACTGTGACACCGGAGCGAGTGCTGTGGCTGGGGGGAAGATTTCCTGACATTTGGCTCAATTTTGCTGCCCGACGAGCCGTGATCGGAGGGTGCAGGTCGGAGGGAGAGGTGGGCCTGTGAAGCCGCGGCATAAAGTTTGGAGATCCCGCGATGCAGACGTGAACTCTGCTTCCGCAGCCACTGGTGACGCTGCGCTGAAATTGGAAGCTATGGAGCCTTGGAGGGACGGTGAGCTGGGGCGGACTGATCGAGGGGGGGGGGCATAGAGCGGTTGCAACGGGTGCTCTGACCATCGGATCTCTCCCCCCTCCCCCCCACCTGAGCTGTGAACATTGCCATGGCCTGTCCCGCTGCTACTGGTGCTACTGGGAGTGCTGACCGAGGAGGAGCCCGGCCAAAGACTGGTGTCCCAGGCCGGTTAGGGGCCCCCTCTGGTTTCCAGGTCTACTGTGTGGAGCCATCTCCAAGCGGGGGGCGCTCTGGAGATCGCGCCCGCCTGAACAGTTGTTCCTCTTCCCCCTCCGAAGGCTGTTTGGACTTTTGAGCTAAGGGGTAGTGAACGCCATCTTTACTCCCCATCGGCATCGTTCGGGGTGATTGCAGGGCCTAGGCGAGGAGCAAGCGGCGGCTAGCTTTTGCCAGGCGTGAAGGAGACCACATGGGATCGAGGCCTGATTGATCTGCTCACAGCGGCTACCCCTTTGATATTCGAGCCGACACCACACATCTTGGAGCCGATATAGGCGGAGATAAGCCCTGTCCCTTGACTGTTCGCTGTTAAGAGTTGGGCCCCTGCGCTGGTTGCCTGGGATACCGGATAAACATATACTCTGCTGTAGCTTTAAGACTTTGCTGGGCGTACTACTGGAGCAGAGCCGCTCGCTTCCCCTTGCTGTGTGTTTGCGGTCTCAGGAGTTTCTTTACTCTGTCTCCCCACACTTGGAGTACTACCCCCTTGTGAACCGGTGCTGGGCCTGGTGGTGTGCCCCGCTGAGAGTACACTTGCAGTGGGACTCGGGTGTAGCGGTCTACTTTGCAGTACTCAGTGCTCGAGGCCTTGGCCCTGTGATAGGGGGGAGCACTGACTGTTGATATGGGGCGCTCAGATAGAACACAATCTAAGCTCTCCTTTGGCCCCAGAGGACCCAAGACGGTGGAGGACGCGGGAGGTGGCGGACCGGCGGACCGGGACGTCACAGACGAGACACAGCAGCAGGACTTGCTTGGTATACTCCTTGCCATGGAAAAAAACCTACAGGGAGGGATGACTACCCTGGGCACGAAAATAGATGCACTTACATATCGCATGGACTGTATGGCTGAATGGCTTGATAAACATGCGGAGCGGATAGATATGTCGGCGCGCCGACTTACTGAGGTAGAGGAAGCTCAGACTTCACTTGATTCGGAGAACAAGCAAATTGGCAGAGCTGTGCAATCCCCCCTAGACAAAACCGAGGATTTGGAGGCTCTTTCACGTCGATGCAACCTGCGCATCACGGGCCTTCCGGAAACTACGTATGCTGGCAACATGGAGCTGTTCGTTGAGGGGCTACTGAAGAAACTGCTTGGTGACACTGCGTTTTCACCCATGTTTGTGGTGGAGAGAGCACAACGTTCGTTGGGCCCACGGCCTAAACTAGGAGCTCCCCCGCCCATTATTGCCAAGCTGTTAAATTACCGGGACCGCGACGTGGCTTTGAAACTCGCCAGAGACAAGCAACCGTTGCAGTATGAGGGCTCCGTGCTGTCCTTATACCCAGACTTTACGGCTAGGGTGCAGGAGGAAAGCAGTTTGCTCCTATGAAGTGCCAACTACGAGAACTGGGAGCTGATTATGCAATGCTATACCCAGCAAAGCTACGCATCTACAGACAAGGGAGGTTCATGATTTTCACTGACCCCAAAGCATTGCAAAAGGCTCTAAGAGACTGGCAGAAGGAGAAACGATCGCCAAGGAATGAAGACGACGCTTTGGCGGGAAGGTCCTTGGAGGAACAGGATTGAATGAAGTACTAGGTATAAGTTGTTCGACCCCTGACACATGCTGTTTGGCCGTTTGGGTGGAGACGGGGGGTTGGGAAGAATGTTCATTACTATTCTTTGCAGGTATGCTATTTGTTGGGGGCTCTGCTTTTGGCCTAGCAGCAAAGGCTGGAGGTGACGACGAGTACTCTTCAGGTATCCTTTTCCAAATTATCACAAACCAATTGCTTTTCTGAACCCTGAAAGTGAGAGGTGACATTCTGCTCACATGTTTTATTAGGTTTGTCTCTCTTTTCCTTATTGATAATTCTGCTTGAGCGATCTGGCTCATTATGAGAAACACGTTCTACTAGCACTGGGAGTGCTCTGTTTCCGAGCGTTTTCGCAGTCTGAGACATTCTATTATGATGATTATGATTCTTTGCAACTTCTAATGGTGTAGTATAGACACCCTTTTTTCTTTGGTTTCTGGGACGGGGAGTGACGGTGGGCATTGAACATTGTATAGTTTTTGAGTGGATTACGCATTGTATTTGCAGGCTACATCTGGCCCCGTGTGATAATCACTGAATGTCTATGTGTGCTCAGGGTGGAGGGGGGATAGGTTGTGCTGCCTGGGGTATTGGTTTTTGATTGTTCTAGTATCTGGGCATCGGTGGAGGGCTGGGAGGTGTCTGGTGGGGCGGAGGTATGTATGCAGCCTAGTTGGGTTCGGGCAGGATTGGGCGGGGGTTTGGGAAGGGGTTGTTATTGGAATTGTTTTTATTCAATGTTTTGGACAGGCTCTATTGCTTAAGGCAGAACAGCGTGATGTGCGAACAGGCAGGACTGTGACGGCTGTGCTCATTACGTACAAAATTAACATGTTGGGGGTGACCCTCACACGTTCACTATGGCGGATGCAATGACAGTAGGGGACGAATCTCCTGACACTTTATGGTTCCTGACCTGGAATGTAAGGGGCTAAATGACCACCGTAAAGTGCGGAAAATCCTGCAATATTTAGCCAGACATAGGATAGACATTGCGATCCTGCAAGAAACACACCTCCCACTGGACAGCCCCGTTCTTAGATATAGAGGGCTCGGGGGCAACGTACATGCGGCAGGTTTTACTACTCATGCTAGGGGGGATCCTTACTTGGTTCACCGGAAGTCCTCCCTAAGATGAACACCGTTAGTCACGGACAGTGCTGGGAGATACGCGATCACTGGCTGCTACGGCAAAGGCATAGACATGTGCGTTGTGAACACATATGGACCCAACTTTGACCTTCCTGACTTTTATATTGGCCTAGCTGCAAAGACTACCATGCATTCTGACGGGCTGATCTGCTGGGGTGGGGTCTTCAATCTGACACAACACCCTGGGTTAGACAGATCGGATGGCCTGACACGTCCCCCTTCAGCCTCTGCGCGGACTCTGTCTACACAGCTCATAAATCTGGACTTAACCGACGTCTGGCCCCACAGACATCTGGCGCTGGGTGGGTTTACTCACTACTCGGCCCCCCATAATATACATACAAGGATAGACTATTGGTTTGTGTCGACTCATCTTCTCCCTAGTGTGCGATCCTGTGTAGTTTTGCAGCGCACCAATTCAGATCATTCGCCGATCTTGATGACTTGCAACATGTCCGCACGACGGATCCCGCCATACTCCTTGCTAGATCCCCTCTTTAAGGATGAATTGTTGACGGCGATGGAAGTCTTCTTTGAAACAAATGTAGGGTCGGTCGATTCATTTCAATCTGTCTGGTAGGCGTTTAAACTATATGCTAGGGGAGTCACCATCTCCAAGCATGCAGGGGTGCTGAAGTCAATTAGGGGCAGACTCGGTATACTAGAAAATAAACTTAAGGATTTGGAGTCCCTGAGGATGCAGACTGGAGACAAGTCTATAAATCAGGATATAGCGAGGGTCCTTCGAGAGTATAATGAGGAGCCTGACTCGGAGGTCAAGCATCTGGGGAAGTATGCCACAGCCCGGAGCTATTGCGAAGGGGAACGCCCGGGCTCTGTTCTTGCTCGCCTGGCTAAGCACAGCAGGGATAGGACCTCTATCCCGGTGCTTAGATCGGAGGCCACAGATGTACCACTTCTGAATGAGCTAGTTGCGGAACGCTTTCGTGACTATTATGCGAAATTGTACGTGTTCAGAGGCCCTGCTCCGGAGGAGCATATCATTGATTATCTATCCCATGTCGAGCTTCCATGGCTCTCTAACCTACATTGCAAATTCCTTGCTCGCCCATTTGATAGGGACGAGGTTGTTCTGGCTCTTACAGCAATGAAAAGTGGGAGTGCGCCGGGCAGTGATGGCCTTACGGTGGCCTTCTATAAGGCTTTTTCCGACCTCCTGATACCACACCTGCTTACTTTGTTTGATGCCATGGCCAATTCGGTTACAATGCCCCCTTCTATGAGAGAGGCTATTATCATCGCAATTCTTAAACCAGGCAAGGACCCTGGTGACTGCACCTTGTAACGCCCGCTCTCCCTCATGAATGTTGACACAAAAAAGTTTCGCTAAGCTCCTTTCCAATCGCCTTCAGCCTTTGGTCACTTCTTTGGTGGCTCCTCGAGCAGTCGGGTTTTGTTCCCTCTCCCAACCTCACGTACAACATCAGAACGGTCTTTGCCGCGTTTCAGCACACGCACCCGGAGGTATCAGCTGTGGCTGTCTTTTTAGATATGGAGAAAGCATTTGACTCGGTTGAATGGTCGTTCCTGCATCAGGTCCTGAGCAGGATGGGAGCGGGCAATTATTTTTACAACTCTTGGCAGTATTGTATGCTTCGCCGACGGCGCGCATTCGTATTGGACCTCTGGTCACGGAGCCCATCGTGATAGGAAGAGGGACAAGACAGGGATGCCCCCTCTCCCTGATACTCTAAGCTTTAGCGACCAAGCCTCTTGCATGTGCCCTGCGAGAGTACCACAGTCACCGAGGAATCCGTTTCCCTACATACAACTTAATTGTATCTACCTACGCAGACGATACGCGACTCTAGTCAGGGACCCTGCGACGCACCTCCCTTCGGTCCTATGGGAGGTGGTCCTGTTCAGCTCTCTCTCGGGCATACATGTTAACTGGATTAAATCTATCATGTTCCCTTTGACTCTCACCACGGAGAGGTTTGAGCCGGAATTTCCACTGCAGTGGACTACGGACGCGGTTAGATACCTCGGGATACGCCTACATACAGACTCTGAAGTCGTTCTTAAGGAAAACTATGGCTGTGCTATATCTAAACTGGAAGATGACATAGAGAAATGGATCTCACTTCCGTTATTGCTACTAGGGCGCATCTCCCTAATGAAAATGGTGATCCTTCCGCGATTCCTCTTTTTATTAAGTAATGTACTCATGGTCTTATCTTCCCATTTCTTTCGTAGGCTACAATCCTTACTGGTACACCTTGCATGGGCGGGAAACCAGCCCAGAGTCGCCTGGAACATTTTAACACACCCGTACGTGGCAGGAGGCCTGAGCGCACCAGATATGGAGCTTTATTACTGCGCTGCGCAAAGTGCTCATGCCTATTCTTGGATACACGGTCCCCAAGACGCTCCTTATGTTTGCATTGAGCGGATAGTTGCAGACCTGACTCCTTTGCCAGTGCTTTTGGCGTGTCCTCTGGATCGCCGTACGGGGATTCTCGATTCTTTGTATTTGGTGACGCACGCCTGGCATTACATGATGGAGATTCAGGGGTGCACCTTACTGTTTGCCCCGAAGGCGGCGATTGAATGGTGTTACTGGCTAGCTCCGTGTAGGGAGAAGGGAGTACTATTGGCTTTACATCAGCTACAAATACACACTATGTGGTGAATGCTAAGTCACCGGTAAAATGAATATCTAATCTTTATAGAATAGCCCCATCCGAAAGGACTATGGAGTACACGAAGCCGAGACTGGCTTGGCAAAACGACTTGCGAATAGAACTAGGTGAGGAAATGTGGCAATACTGCTGCACTAGCACTAGGAAAATTTCATTAAATGGACTCCATAGGCTCATACATTTTAAGTTCTTGAACAGGACTTATTACACCCCAGAGAGACTTTACAGGTATCCGCTGCGCGAATCCTCCGAATGCGAACGGTGTAGGGCCCCTCTACTGGACTTTCTACATGCAGCCTGGGATTGCCCTGTAGTCTTCTCCTTCTGGTGGGAGGTTTACGGGGAGATCAACAGAGTGATGCATCTATCTTTGATCCCAGACCCACTACTGGCCATTTTGGGCTACTCTAAACCCTTGCGCCCTGCGCATAGACAATTTGCTGATATGGCGTTTTTAATTGCTAAATGGTGCATTGCACAGGCTTGGATGAGAGGCCCTCCCCCCACTCTCAAATTATGGAAGAGGGAATTGATATATTGCTGCACACAATCTGAACTGTACAGTGACTTGATGCCCCCGTAGAATAGGCCTAAGAATTTCTGTCCCCTAATCCTTGACAGCACACTGACAGTGGACGCAATGAATGGGGATAACGAAGGTGGTGGGGACGTCAATGACAGAGGTGAGTCGGATGGGGGACCTCCACCAGACAAGGCGCTTGCGCAATCACTCGAAGACACCCTCTGTGAAGGTAACGGCACAACTGTTGGGACGGAGTATGTGTAATGCTGTGTTGCATCCTGCGGTTATGCTTTCGACCCTGAACGTCTGTGGTCCGGGGGACTGGGAGCTGCAGGCTGATTTGTCCTATTTTGACACACGTTTCTGCTTGTTAGAAGTATACATTGCTGCTGACAGTCTTGCAATGCTAACATTTTACTCTTGCTGCCGAATGTAATTACTACTATGCTCACGATGTATCATGCTTTGCTGTTTGTCCTTTTTTGAAATTTCAATAAACAAATTAAATATATATATATATATTACCTACTGGCGAGTCGCCAGTAGGTATATATAGTTAGGATTTTTTCCCTATGGGATTTTTGAAAATTCTATGTCTAATAACTTTGGCGTTTGTGGACGGAATCGGCTGAAATTTTTAGGAAAATGGCACATTTTGTTTCTGAGCAGCCCCTGAAAATTTGGGGGTGTTTCCTCAAGGGGGGGGCGAGAAAAAAGGGGGGTCCCAAAACGCGTTTTCCCCATGCTAATTTCCATAGGGCGGTTGGCCTCACTTTTAGCTCGAACGGCTGAATGGATTTGCACAAAACTTGGCAAAATTGTAGGGACTGTTAGCCCGATGTGCCTTTGCTAGGTCTCAATATATGTGCTCCAGTGGATTTTGAGAAATTAACGTTCAAAACAAGATATATATCTGTAACAGCGCTCCGGGCTGCTCTCCGGTCCGCTTACTTTTCGCTAAACGGAACTTTGCGATGCGAAGCTGATTGGCTCTCCGGTGTCTGTCAACATTCTAAACAGTCCGGAGCGGCCGCCATCTTATCTCTCGGTAGGATCGAGAGAGAAGAAGAGGTGAAAAACGAAGGGGGAATTTAATGAAAGGGGGCAAGGTATACCCCTCTTGACCCCCTAGGAATGTTGTTGGGGTTATTAAAGGGTCCCGTGGGGAAAATAAAAAAATATATATTTTTCACGGTAGAAGCGCTTCCCGGGCCGCGAACTGGGCCGCAAACTGGTAGCGAAACGGGAATTCGCCATTTTGTGCTTCGTTTTAATTAAATTACTACGTATAAGGGGGTGCGGGAGACGTATCCTAATCCCTTATGTTTTCTGAGGGTGGCTGAGGAGGCTCATATATGTTGATATATGTCTTCCAGCGGCTGTGCGTGCGCCATCTTGTCTCTCGGTAGGATCGAGAGAGAAGAAGAGGTGAAAAACGAAGGGGGAATTTAATGAAAGGGGGCAAGGTATTCCCCTCTTGACCCCCTAGGAATGATGTTGGGGTTATTAAAGGGTCCCGTGGGGAAAAAAAATTGATTTTTCACGGTAGAAGCGCTTCCCGGGCCGCAAACTGGTAGCGAAACGGGAATTCGCCATTTTGTGTTTCGTTTTAATTAAATTACTAGGTATAAGGGGGTGCGGGAGACGTATCCTGATCCCTTATGTTTTCTGAGGGTGGCTGAGGAGGCTCATATATGTTGATACATGTCTTCCAGCGGCTGTGCGTGAGCTTTTTTTTTTTTTTGCTGCGTGACGTCTGTTAACGTTCGATTCGATGGAAATCAGGAAGTGTTGACCGCCAATTTGTCAGTGCGATAAAATATTTTGTTATAAATGAATCCTTATTGATAAACATTGTCTGCGCCATCTTGCCTTTTTTCCAATGCCACAATTTTGTCGTGCACGGCAGCCATTTTAGATGCCAGGCCGGTCCCAGGCTATCACCTAGCCCTGCGGATGTAGTTTATGGTCCCAGCTGTAGAGAATCCAGACATGCCAACCCTTCCGATTCAGGCGTGAGACTACTGATTTCAGTGCTAGTCTCCCGCCTCCCGATTTCTGCAAGCAAAAACCCTGGGGCATATTACCAACAACTAGCGATAATTTTTGTCTCTAACTTGTTTAGAGACAAAAATTATCGCCGCACATCGGCGATTTGTATCGCAGATAAACCTTGCTATTAGCAAGGTTTATCGCAAATGCGATAAAAAACGGCCGCAATGCATGAATATCGCTGAAAAGTCAGCGATATTCATGCATTATCGAGCAAATGCTCTTAGCCATGTTATCCACCTCCCATTGGATAACATGGCTAAGAACTGCTCAGGGCAGGTGTTAGCTTTTGGAGATATTCGCGCTTAGCGCGAATATCTCCAAAAGTTGGTAATAGGAGATAGCGATGTTAGGGACTGTTTCCAGTCGCTAACATCTTGGCACGCCCACTTTGCATGTCATTAGTGATAAATATCACTGACATGCAAAGCGGGGCCCAAGATGGTCGCTATCTCCTTTTAGCTGTCACTAACTGGTGTTAGCGACAGCCTGGTAATAGGGAAATAATTTTATCTCCGCTTTCTTGGCTTTTAAAGCCAAAAAAGCGGAGATAAACCCCTTTGATAATATGCCCCACGATTCCTCGGGGTTTCAGCTGACAGGGCTTGGTATTGTGTTACGTGCTAATTCTTCCAGGAAACATCAGAGGGTCGATGCAGGGGCTCTAGAAGGGGTGATAAACCATTTAAGCCTCATGAACAAGCGCATGGTCTTTTAAAGATCTGTGAAGTACTCGGGGCGGCGGTGTGTGTGTGCCCTCTTTCAGGAGCGGGCGGGGGGGGGGGCACTGCCAGCAACTTGCCAGGCCAGGCAGTGTTCAACACTTGCATCACCCTTTCTCTGCCTGCTATTGCGCTCCATGCTTCGGAAAGGTAAGAAAAAGAACGTGCATTTGAGTTTGAAATGTCCGATCCTGTAGCAGTACACTTGCAAAGCCCACACATGACAATAACCCGATTCAAGGCCCCATTCACCCGATTTTTTAAAAATATATAGCACTCCAACAAAGTAGGATTATAAAACTTTATTAACTTTTAAATATAACGAACGCAACAAAAACTGTAAATACATTTAAACATTCTTTGACAAAAAAAAAGCAACAATGGTCAGAAGCTGTCTTTTGTGCGAATAGTCCCAAGGCAGCACAACGTGCTGAGTTCTGGACGGCACCCAGGTGATGTCACCTGGGTGCCGCACTGGTTTTTGGTTTCCTACAATGCAGCTCAGAAAAACAGCGTGGGGCGTCCCGGGTGGTGCGGGGGGAGGCCTCGTCAGTAGTGGTCTGTTGTACGAATAGTCCCAAGGCAGCAGATCGCGCTGAGATGTGGATGGCACCCAGGTGATGTCCAGTAAACTGCCGCACTGGTTTTGGTATCCTACAATGCTGCTCCGAAAATTGGCGTGGGGCGGCCCGGGGGGGGCGTGGGGGAGGCGGCGTGAACGGGCCTCCCCAGGTGGCGGCCATCCAGCTGAGTTGCGCCCGCTCTTGCCGCTACAGCGTCTCGCTCACCATGTAGTTGACTTCCGCCCACTCTTGCAGTGCAGCGATAGGCGGCTGCCACAGGACTCTTAAAATGGCGGACGGCTCTTCGGTTTTGGGCCTGGTCCACTAAAATGGCCCTGGGACACCTTGGAACTCGGACGCTTGCCTGCTAGGGCTTGGGCTCCATTCTCGAAAGCGTCCCCTCAGCCGTGAAGATTCTACAAAAGTCTTGGGGCCCTCGACTCCTGCAGGCTTCCGGTGGGGAGCGGCTGCCATGATTGCTCGTGGAATGACCACGACGGAGCCACGAGATGGTGGTGCTCTCATGCTGACGCCAGCTTCAGTCTGAATCATCCAGAAACAAGGTGGGGCTTTCATCGTTTGGGAAAAAAAAATGTTCTAAACCAATGAAAAGTGTTATTTTTAGGTCATATGACCAAGCCTTCCATCTTTAGGAAACCAAAAGTAAAATGAACCAATGAAAAGTTTTATAAACAAGTCACATGACCTGTTATGCGGTATAGGGCTACAAAAAGCGTAGAAAATCCGTTGGCACGTGAGGCGGCGTCAGTAGCGGACCGATGTGCGAATAGGCCGAAGGCAGCACAACGCGCCGAGATCTGGATGGCACCGAGTTAGTGTCCAGCAAGTTGCTGCACTGGTGTGGCTATCCTACAATGCTGCGCCGAAAGTCGGCGTGGGGCGCCCCGTTGGCCTGTGAGGTCGCGTCAGTCAGTGGGGGCTGTGCGTCTCCCCCAAGATGGAGGCTCCTCGGCTGCAGTGGGGCGCCCCTTAGCGTTTCACTCGCCGTCCAACTGAGTTGCGTCCGCACTTGCGGCTACAGTAGGCCGAAGGCAGCACAACGCGCCGAGATCCGGATGGCACCGAGGTGGTGTCCAGCAAGTTGCCGCACTGGTGTGGCCATCCTACAATGCTGCGCCGAAAGACGGCGTGTCCAGCTGAGTTGCGGTCACTCTTGCGGTACAGTGACTCGAACGCGCCGAGATCCGGATGGCACCGAGGTGGTGTCCAGCAAGTTGCCGCACTGGTGTGGCCATCCTACAATGCTGCGCCGAAAGTCGGCGTGGGGCGCCCCGTTGGCTTATGAGGTGATGTCAGTAGTGGACCGATGTGTGAATAGGTCGGAACCAGCACAAGGCGCCAAGATCCGAATAGCAAGTCCTGGATGTTGAGTGCCATAGTTGAGAGTTCTGAGCAGTGCTTGTAAGACTGTCTGAAGCTTATTTGCACCTGCTGCAGCTTCACTATTGCCCTGGTGTGGCCAAAGATCGCACATGACATAGGCGGCCGGCTCCTGAGGTCCGGCGGAACTTTTTTCCTTTTCCTTTTTGCTTCTTTTCCCACAATCCTTTTCACCTGAAGACACGACCAGGTCCCTGAATGTGTGCAGGGGGACGTTATTGATTGAATCAAAATGGCGGCTTCACACAAAGCTGACTCAAGCGTTGCTGTTGATGCTATACAGACAAAAATTGGTTTTCAGTTTGTACATTCTTCAGGATTTTTTTTTCCATCCAAGGCTGATTGAGAGTTTGTAGAAAAATGGCTTCAGATTTTCCACATACTACTCTTCAACATTCTTCCTAAATGTAACAATGTGAGACTCACTAGGAGAACGGCTGTTTATCTTTCCTTTCAAAATGCTGCCAACAATATTTTCTGAATGGAAGACACCATCTTGTAGCATAAAGGGCCGAAATGGGTTCTGGTCTGGCCGATGGTTGGTGGAGACATTTTAACTATATCTTGCACCTGCCCGGCTTCGCCCAAAATGGCGCCGGTATAAATGGGACTCGTAACTCCTTGTTGTGTACTGGTTGAACAACCTTGATATCACGAGATATGAATGCAGTTTTGATGCTCATGGCGGGCGGGGACGAGAATTGATTCAATATTTTGACATCCCTATTGATATTAAGTTCTGATGTGTTATTGATTACTGTAGTATTGAAAGTTCGAATTAACGTCACCCATGGTACTTGCCTGCAAATGTATATCTAGGTGATTTTTTTGTAAGTGGCCCTGTCGTAATTTAATTACAAAATATACGTCCACCGATTCCGCAACTGTTAGACACCTTAGTTCTTGCAACCTAATGGCCCGCTCGTTACGTTCCTCTATAATGTAAATGTCTCCTCATCATATACGATTTCAGTTTGCTCCGTGGCCGGCCCACGTGGTTATAGGCCCGTATTTGTATACTGACATTTTCACAATAAAGGTTTTTAAAACAAAACATGGTAGTAGTATTTACATTGGTAAAGTTTTTACTTTTAGTCACTGTTTTCGAATCAGTAAAAGGCAAGTGAAATAAAGAAGTCCAATTACATGACAGATAAAAGGTATAATACGTAGGAACGCAGTAAAGATAAATGGTCAAGGGCAGTTGTGTTTTCCACTCCTGCAACATAAAGTGATCGATAAGAATCTGATAATCAGGCGTATCGGCGACTAAGACAGCAGGCCGAGTCTCTTTTACTCAACGGCCCCGTCATGGAACGAAGAAACGCCCTTTTTCTCGAAAAAGGAATATATTTTACTTGCAGGACAGTTGTAAATTTTCCGGGAAAGTACATTAGCCTGGAATATTATAACATATATGTTTAAAAAAAAAAAGTTCGAAATCAATAAAAAGCGTATTTTTTAGGTCATATGACCAAGCTTTTCATTATTAAAATAACAAAAGTAAAATGAACCAATAAAAAGTTTTATTAACAAGTCACATGACCTGTTATGCTTACGTTACACGCTGCGCGCCGCGCCCCGGATCACTTCTGGGTGCGCTAACGCGGCGTGTCATATAACGCATTACGCGACAACGTAGGTCAAGAATATAGTCAAAATGTCTCCACCAACCAGCGTTCGGAACACAACCCTTTCAGCAGTCCAAAAAGTTCTGTTAAATGACAACAGAGGGGACAGGCAACAAGAACCATCAGTCAAAGAGGGGAGGGCAAGTTCTTCTCTACCGGGTCATGTTGGGGCGCTACCGGAACTGATCGAATTGGTAGTTTACAGTGTTTCTGGATGTTTCAGACTAAAGCTGGCGTCAGCATGAGAGCACTACCATCTCGTAGGTCCGTCGTGGCCATTCCACGAGCAAACATGGCAGCCGCTCCCCACCAGAAGCCTGCGGGAGTCGGGGGCCCCCAAGACTTTTGTAGAATCTTCACGGCTGAGGGGACGCTTTCGAGAATGGGACCCAAGCCCTATCAGGGAAGCGTCTGAGTTCCAAGGTGTCCCAGGGCCATTTTAGTGGACCACGCCCAAATCTGAAGAGCCGGCCGCCATTTTGAGAGTCCTGTGGCAGTCGCTTATCGTTGCATCGCAAGAGCGGGAGCAACTCAACTACATGGTGAGCGAGACGCTGTAGTCGCAAGAGCGGGCGGTAAACAGCTGAATGGCGGAAGAGGCACAGTGTAGCAAAAGCGGGCGGAATGGCAACTAAAACGGTAAAGGGGCGCCCCACTACAGCGTGTCTTCAGGTCAAACGGATTGTGGGACAAGGTCCAGAATAGAAGAGTCATCAAAAGGCAAAAAGTTCCGCCGGACCCCGGGAGCCGGCCGCCTATGTCGGGGGCGATCTCAGGCTACACCAGTGTTGTAAGACTTGGGGAGGGGGTCGGAGCCAAGCGTCTTCTCCGAGTCCGTGCCATCACATCGCCCCTCGGGGGCCTCCGTCAAGCGGTTTAGGGAGGTACCATATCACATTGTTTTCAAA
The DNA here is from genome assembly GCF_964263255.1 of Lissotriton vulgaris. Taxonomy (NCBI): domain Eukaryota; kingdom Metazoa; phylum Chordata; class Amphibia; order Caudata; family Salamandridae; genus Lissotriton; species Lissotriton vulgaris. The sequence goes on along the minus strand of NC_141691.1, from coordinate 1,509,512,480 downwards.
TGCAGTCAGGTCCACAAACGACCCTCACTTACTTTGAGAATTGTGAAGCTGCAGTAGGTGGAAATAAGCTTCAGACAGTGTTACAAGCGCTGCTCAGAACTCTGAACTATGGCACCCAACATCCAGAACTTATGCCATTTGAGAATGGCAGTGACATCGAAGCAACTCAGGGACCAAAACCATTAACGTACTTTCATGTATGAAAATCTTACTTGGGGAGGGGGCAGGAGCGAACCGCCCCCTCCCAGTCCGCGCCACCACACCGTATGTTGAAAATCTGAAGCCATCGTTCTACAAACTCAACCAACCTTGGATGGAAAAATCTAGAAAAATGTACAAACTGAAAACCAGTTTTGGTCTGCATAGCATCAGTAGCAACGCTTGCTATCAGAGTGCATGAGTTTCATGCTTGATCGATTGAGCTAGCCGGATCGGGCAATAAAAAGTATAAAATAGTTATGTAAATAGTTATTTAATAAAATTTTTTACCCTGTTTCTTTGCTGGTGTGTTGTATATATTTTTAATATTTGCATAGGGTTTGTCGTTATTTTGGGCGGGGTGGGTGACGGAGTCGAGCTGTCTTGCAGCCCTCATGGTATGGAGCTCAGTTCATCTCACTATTTTCGTATTTCTCATGAAGGGTTGTTCCTAATATTTCTATTTTAGCGAGGTCAAAAAGAGATCCAATTAGTGGCCTACTGATTTTGCTCGATTAATTTGATTTTTTTACACGATTTTTCACGATTTTTCACTATCTGCAAAGACTAAACAGAGTATTGCGACTTTGTGCTTGTTTGTAAATAGAGAATGAACCAAAGAGAATCAATTGTAAAACAGTAAATGCTTGGATAACAATCAATCAAATGGAGAGACAAGCAGGCACGACGGATTACAACGGGGGTAAAGGCCTGCGTTAACTACTCTTCACTATCTGCAAAGAGAGAGTACTACTAAGAGAAAAGAGGGGAGAGGGGGGGGGGGGGCAGCGTTCAAAGCACATCAGCGTGCATAAACACGAAAAAGTTTTTACCTATCACGTACTTGACATTTGACAGCTTTTGATATTTGCTATTAAAAAACCATTGAAATTCACAGAAAAAACCATAGGTTTTAGGCCATATATAGTTAGGAATTTGCATTTACAAAACCTTGAAAATTCACTGAAAAAACCATTGGTTATAGACCATATATAGTTAGGGATTAGCCTTTTAAAAACCTTATTTTACTCGCATAAAACCATTGAAATTCCATATATAGTTAGATGCGCTAACTATATATCGCTCACCCGCAATCCACTGCTGATGATGTCACATATTACATCATTCATGACATGGTTAGTGACATCACTGATGACATCACTGATGACATCTCAAATGACATCACTGATAAAATCACTGATAACATCTCATTTGACATGACTGATCACATCACTGATGATATCATTCATGTGATAATACCATGAACCTCTTCAGACTCTAATATAACCTTAGATACAATCAGTGTAAACAGACAGTCACAGACTGTCACTCATCCATGGAGTTACTCACACACCTAGTCAGTTATGCAAAAAATCAATCACACCTCCATTTTCTCAACTATGCAGTTATACACACCTTACTTATTCAAACATATACTAACACATATTTACTCTCTTATACAATCCCTGATACATGTTCACAATGATCCATACAGCCACTCACACATTCACTGGCTCTTATGCACAGTTATTTATATATGTCAACTCTCACATGTACTGTGTTTTACATATGTACTTACTTTGACATGTAGCACTGAGATATCCATTCACTCACTAATACACTCATGCACAGTCAACCGCCCATACAGCTGTTTCCACATGCACTTTTGAACCCATACATATAGTGAATCAACTACTCACACATCTATGTACAGAGTCACACACCTCCCAGCCACCCATACACACACACTCAGTTTCCCATACAAATACTTGGACAACCAATGAATAACCCATACAGTTACTCATATAGCTACTGATCAACATATGCAGCAGTTTGTAGAACAACAGATATAATGATGCACAAATTAAGACAGTTTAGTCACTAACCCATGCACTCAGTGAGACACATTTAATCACTCACTCATACAGTCAGTCATGCACCTACTAAATCCTTCATCCAGACACTTATACATCCACTCATTCTTCAATATGTAAGACATATTTTAACTTTACAGAAACATACAGTCACTGGATGTTGTCATCAGTGATGTCATCAGTGATGTCATTTGAGATGTCATCAGTGATGTCATCAGTGATGTCACTAACCATGTCATGAATGATGTAATATGTGACATCATCAGCTGTGGATTGCGGGTGCGCGATATATAGTTAGCGCATCTAACTATATATGGAATTTCAATGGTTTTATGCGAGTAAAATAAGGTTTTTAAAAGGCTAATCCCTAACTATATATGGTCTATAACCAATAGTTTTTTCAGTGAATTTTCAAGGTTTTGTAAATGCAAATTCCTAACTATATATGGCCTAAAACCTATGTTTTTTTCTGTGAATATATATATATATATATATATATATATATATATATATATTGTACATTTATTTTGTATTTCATTAGAAAGCAGAGTATTTCTTCGCTTTCTATCACATGTGATGACCTGTATTGCACTTTAAAAGGGGTGGTCATCCCCCGTGACGTTTGTCATGTGATCAAGGCTATCTCTAGCCGAAACGCGTCATGGCGGATTGGTGCTGGGCTGAAGATTAAATAAATTCATTTGCACCACGTTTGGGTCTTGCCTGTTCCTGACTAGCGGTGTGGCTGACTGCGCTGCGCTGCGTTGTACTGGAACTACACGTACCTCATTTCGACATTCGGGATTGCTTCCCCCGATTTGGCGAGACCCTCCACAAGTTTGGGCAAGTTTGCGGCAAGGAGCAGCGTTTCTGTTGAAACTAAATTCGAATCTCTGGAAGGAGACGCCGCCACGCCCCAGGAGAAGCGGAATTGTTTGGCTGCTTGCAGCGGAAAGACCGGAAGTTCTTCGTGAATACCGGACCAGCGGTGGCTGGTCAGGGATCCGAGAGTCTACGGACGAGTACCAGCGAGCGGAGCCAAAACTAACTGCAGAATTCCTGTGTGGAGGATACAAGAGCGACTCCGAGGAGCATTGTCGGGTAGGAGTTCGCCTTGTTGTGCACTGTGACTAATTTTGCCCATTACATCGCACCATGTCCGCGGACACGTTGAGGGGGCGTGTTGAGGCGTCCAGGGGAATGTTCACGGACCCCCCGGCTGGGGGGCCCGCACCAGTCAATACCACAATCCATGTGCCAGCTAAATCTGATGGTGTGAGAGAGTTGTTTAAAAAGCTTGAAAAGGCGAGTAAAAGTGAACAGTCAAAATGGTGGGAACACACCTCCTTAACAGGGTATTTGGAGGTGGGTCGGGTACCGCGTGGATTGCGCATTCTACTCGCCCCGTCCTACGAAAAACCAGACCCCCAAATGATGACTGACTGGGCACAATGTAATTTAGACAACTCAAAACGCCTCATGAGCATACTTATCCAATATGCGGAAAGTGATCGTTTGAAATTATTGGATGAGATTACAGAACTGAATGCAGAAATTGATAAACTTCCTCTCTCTCCGGAAATTACTAAGTACAGAGATGAAATGAATGCACGTTTAAAACGTGAGGAAGATATCATAAAGAAAAGGAAGGCGTACAAATTTCAACGCGATAGGCTCGATTATGAAAATGGACAGATATTTACGTTTGCGAAAAAGTATGACTCCATCAAAAAACGACGTAATATCACTGAGAATATCGCGCACAACACACAAAGCACATCAACTGCCACAGGACAGACAGAGGTGTCCTCGATCTCGGGGGACAGTTCGCAGCCAGAAAGCGAGTCTGATAATGATACACTAAGACAACTGCGGTCGGGGTTTCGCAAATACACCCCGGGGGAAGAAATGGAAGTGGTACAGCAAGACCGCAAGTCAACTTTGCGATCGGGTTCAGCGGCTGCCAGCGCTGGCGCGCCAACAGGAAGCGAGCCGAAAGGCGCAAGTGCCACAAACGCCGCATCAACAAGAGGAAAGCCCAGGAAACCACGATCCAGGTGGAACAAGAATCGGGCACCCCAAGCACAGCAGTAAAATAGACCAATATCTCCCAAACCAGTTCACAATCGATAATTAACCTATCGAATACTGTGTTAACATCTAAAGAAACTTCAATTCTATCTTTGGGTCTGTCTTACAGCCCCAGGGGCAATTTCGACTATGCTGCAACGAGAATCGACATGTTTAAATATACTCGCAAATTGAAGTTGCGAAAACATTTTGCTACACGCTCCTTGGATGCCCAAGGTAACCACGCAAGCACACAAGGGTCGGTCTCGGACCTCACAGGAAATCAGGGATCTGATGAGTCTGTTGTTCGAGGTGCAGCTTTAACACAGGAACTATATGAAATTCTAGAAGAGGAAAGACCATCCCCTATGGAGACTCAAACTGCATTAGGTGGCGAACCACTTCCCAAGATATGTCAGACCCCCTTCAGACCCAAATCGAAGTACTGTCCCCTAATGATCAAGGACAATATTGACATTTTTCATGAGCGAGTGAACTCCCAACTGAAGGAGCTGCAAATTAAAACATCACACTCCACTAAGCGGTACAACTATAAAGATGGCGAATACCATAAGCTGGTCAAGAAATTAAAGGCAAACAAACAGTTAGTTATAAGGCAATCGGACAAAGGGGGCAACGTTGTCTTGTGGCCGAGGAAAATGTATCTAGAGGAAGCTCACAATCAATTGAATGACAAAGACTGCTACAAGCGGATAACTGTGCAAGATGTAAATGTAGCAAAGAATGACATCTATTTGAAACTATCTGCCTGGCGCAGTAAAGGACTTTTGACCATGGAGGAGTACAAGTACTTAAAAAATGAACACCCTGTAACTCGGGTAATATATTTTATTCCAAAGGTTCACAAAAATCAAGAACAACCGCCTGGCAGACCTATAATTTCTGCGTGTAACAGTCTTTTAGAAAATGTGAGTAGATACATCGACTTCTTTCTCCAAGAGCATGTAAGAAGTTTGCCCTCGTTTGTCTTGGACACAACTGATCTGTTGAAAAAACTCATCGATTTCAGATGGAAATCCACCTATTTGCTGGTGTCTATGGACGTCACCTCTCTTTACACCAGCATTTTCCACCTAGATGGACTAAGAGCCATTAAACACTTCCTAGGGAAGAGGGATGAATGTTTTAATGAACACTCTAAAATGGTGGTAGAGATGACATCGATGTGTTTAAATAACAATATGTTTTTGTTTGCTAAACAGCTATTTTTACAGACCAGAGGAGTAGCTATGGGGGCCTGCTTCTCTCCGAGTTACGCATGTTTGCACATGGGGTTCTGGGAGGAGCAGGTCCTGATGGTAGAACATTCTGACATTATGGATACAAAGGTGAAACTCTGGTCTTGTTATATTGATGATTTATTTTTCGTTTGGGAGGGGACTGAAACAGAGGTGAGAGAATTTATTGAGAAACTCAATACCAATAATCTCAATATCCAACTAACTAGTACTATCAGTTCCCAATCTGTGGTGTTTCTTGACGTTGAGATCTATGTTCAGGGAGGCACTCTCCAAACGAAGTTGTACCGGAAGCCCACGGCTGGTAATACGCTGCTGCATGCAGACAGCCATCATCCTGCCCACTTAATTCGCAGCATCCCATATGGGGAGATGCTGCGGGTGAGACGTATTTGCAGCAGTGAACACCAGTGCCGTGTAGCGCAATTGCAGTGCAGGGAGCGATTTCTACAGCGTGGCTACAAACCAGCTATCTTGGATGCTGCCATGACTAGGGCTAACAGGGCAAACAGGATGGAACTCCTTGGTTTAGGAGGTGAAAACCACCAAATTGTTCCTGTGAGAGAATGTGACAATGATACCAGATTGATCATTGGTTATAGCAACCAGCACAGGGTAATTGAAAAGATAATCAGAAGTAATTGGTCTCTGATTTCAACGGATCCTGTGTTGGGTACCATCTTGCCACAACATCCTAGCATCACGTATAGAAAAGCTAAGTCAATGAAAGATAGCCTGGTATCAAGTAGCCCTGAAGTTGTAACTAGCTCTTGGTTAGACGACAGCAAGGGGTTTATACGATGTTCTAGCTGCAAAGCGTGCAAGCATGGTGTGAGTAAAACTGAGGTAGTTACATCTTTATCTCCCACACCCATCAAGATCCAACAAAAACTTAACTGCAAAACAGAATTCGCAGTTTATGTTTTAGAATGCCCATGCGGGCTCCGGTATGTAGGCAGTACTCGACCACAGGTCCATAAGCGTATATTACAACATCTTCGTGCAATTGCACATGCTGATCCTACATACCCAGTAGCCAGGCATTTTGAAATAGAGCACGGCAAAGATGCATCATTATTGCGTTATTATGTTATAGATTGCATCCCCCCTCTAAGGAGAGGTGGTGACAGGGAGGCCCAATTGAGGAAGCTGGAGACCCGCTACATTATCTCCCTTGACACCAAGACGCCTCAGGGTCTCAATATGGGAGAGGATTGCTACACACATCTATAACCTGTAGATACCCATTCTACTGTTGCACTTTAGTCTAACCTGTCTCAACTCCATATGTCCTGTAACTTTAATCTAGTATGGAATTTGTGGTATGACTATTAATTAACATGAACCCTGGACCCTCACACTGTTTGACCAATGTTTTTAACCTATCATTCACAAAATTAATGAATTAACATTACTTTTTGCACAATTCACTTTACAGTAGCACTTTATTTGGTCATCAAGTCATGTGATGTGTTTCTAATAACTGTGTTGCACAATTGATTATCGGGCGTTTAATATTTTATTTTGTAGTAGCCCACATGGGCAATATTTCTACATGCATTATCCGATCATATGATATTTTGGTACAAAAATGAAATTTTGGTTTGTACTAGAGATATAAGTGTACTTGTTAATTAATAATGGTGATAATGAATTCTCCCGACAAGTACACAATTAGCGTGGCAACAGTTTTAAATTGTAATATGAACAGTTAAAACTATTTATAGGCTTTTAAATGTTTTTAAACTTTTTGTATTATCAATAAGTTTATTTATTTATTTATTCATTAGCCATGCCATGAATTCATACTTATGTAAATCTAATGATTGTTGATATGTGCCTCTGTGTGACTCTTGCATTTATGCAGTTATTGTACATTTATTTTGTATTTCATTAGAAAGCAGAGTATTTCTTCGCTTTCTATCACATGTGATGACCTGTATTGCACTTTAAAAGGGGTGGTCATCCCCCGTGACGTTTGTCATGTGATCAAGGCTATCTCTAGCCGAAACGCGTCATGGCGGATTGGTGCTGGGCTGAAGATTAAATAAATTCATTTGCACCACGTTTGGGTCTTGCCTGTTCCTGACTAGCGGTGTGGCTGACTGCGCTGCGCTGCATTGTACTGGAACTACACGTACCTCATATATATATATATATATATATATATATATATATCAAATATGAAATTTACAAAGTGTTAAGATGATTATAGTTCTTACAACAGTGGCAAACAATCGGTAAAGATACACAAGGAAAACAACACCTTAGTTATGAAGCTGTAAATCTAAATGACTAAATCCCACTCAAAACATTCCTAGTAGCCTCTAAGGTGATTTTGATTTCCAAGTTTCTTTTGTTATAGATGATAACTGGGACTATCTATCCAGATTGTCAGTTAATGATTGCCAAGTTCTGAATCATTTAATAGCAAACTTTAATGTCCTAATGTTATACATATTGGGTCTCAGTTATGGGGGATTGGCGTAGGGCAACAACGCAAGTCTTCTTGCTGTGCTGCCCTTCGCCAATGTGAAAGGGCAGGAAGGCACCCTTGCACCATTGTGCAATTGTGTCTGCGTTGCATGCAAGATTGTTTTTGTGCAGGAAGGGTCCTTCCTGCAACAAAAAACTAAGGAGAGGTGTTTTTCTCTTTCTATGTGTGTTGCATTTTGCAGCACACATGTAAGGAGGAAAAAAACGAAGAGAAATAAAAATATTTCTCCTCATTATGTCTGCTCCGGGGAGGCATAAGGTTTTGGCGCTGCCCCAGATTATTGTGATTAAGTAAATCCATGGGTTTTGCGCGGGCAAACCCACTGCAACAACCATGAAATGCCTCCCTGGCACAAAGTATGGCAAGGCAGTGAATTGCACTGCATTGCCTTACTCAATATCAATGAGGAAATGCAAAGCCACACATAGATATGGTAGAGAGGTTAGCACCACCAGAGCGTCAGAAAAAGTGACACTCTGGTGGTGCAAGCCTATCATAAATAAGCCTCATCGATCTATGATTGGTGTGCATTGCATTCCACAAGGCTTGAAATATTTAAATAAAGAAAAGTGATGTTGAAGTTGTTTTTGTGGACCATGAACTGGAGTGAACTTTGGACCAAATCTTATCCCGCAATTTATCACCTAAATTGTTTTCCCATTTTGATTTAATGTTAGATTTCCCCTCCTTGTGGAGGCAGGTAAAATCAAATGTTTATTAGAAGAAACGCAGCTTTCTAAACCTCAGAATTATTTTACCACTTAGTTTGGTAAATGTGTCCTTATTATAGGGTGCACTATATTTTTGGAGATTTCGTGCAAGTTTATTTATAGAATGTCATTATGCCTTCTGCATTACTTGGCTAGCAAATATATATATATATATATATATATATATATATATATATATATATATATATATATATATATATATATATATATATATATATATATATATATATATATATATATATATATATATATATACATATAGCCACAAATCTTGAGAAAGGAATAATCACAACATCCTGAAAGAATAGATGTACATAATTAATACCACACTGTGCATTTCATCTGAAACAAAACCCTGTTTTGATAATTAGCATGTTATTGTATCACAGAAAACTGAAAAATAAAGCTTTTCTTCGTATCTTAGCATCTAATAATACATTTCTTAGTAAGAGTTGGTACAAAGCATTAGGGCCAAACACTTCCAGGGAGGTTGAGTCATCAAAGAGACATCCTTGTAGGAAAGGTAGGCAGAAATATCTCATTGAAACAAAAAGCAGATTTTCCCCCTAGATTCAAAAGGCTGCTGTTGTACCTGTCAGCCTTAGTTTAGTGTTTCCCCACATGTGCTGCCTACTTTCCTCCACTTTTGGTGCTAAAATAAATTTTGTTGACCAGGGGACTCTGTGCACTTTATCTCTGCTAACCAACATGTGCTGGAGCTTACTCCCCTAAACAGTCTTACACCTGATTGGCATATTTAATTCACCTGCAAAACCGTTGTAGAGTGGTATACCATATATCCAGCGCCTGTATATTAAATGCTACCAGTGGGCCTGCACTTCTTCTGCCACCCACTTAAGTATCACTTTAAAACATGCCCCAGGCCTACCATTTCATCCTTATTGCAGTTTTAACCTGTCAATTTGGCTTGTAAATAAAACCCCCTTGCCAACCCTTTAGCTCCCTTTTATTGCTATATTTCACCCCTAAGGTAGGCTCTAGGTAGTCCATAGGGCATGGTGCATTGTAATTAGAACGCCGTACATTCACTTTTACGTTTTGCATGTCCTGGTAGTGAAATTTGTTTTTTACTACTGTGAGGCCTACCCCCCTCATAGTATAACATTGGAGATTCCTTATTACATTTAATAAGCTGTAATGTTAAATTGGAAGCAGGTGTCTATTTCATGTTTAGTATCTATGCCATTTTAACAATAAATCTTCATTAATAGTTAAGTCGTATACAAAAAGTAATGGATTGAATGCTTGAATTAATCTCAACCAATGGTAAATATTCTGGTCGAATTCCAGTCCATTTTTATTTTGTACACTATACCTCTTAGGTTTGGACTCAGATACATGTAAATCAGTCTTGACCCAGCTCCAATGGGAACAGTCCAGCCTAAACTGCCGAGCCAGGTGCTCCTTGAACTCATACACAAGCAACCCAGGACTGGTTTTGCCCGTGTTATGGGTTTATTAGCAAGGTATAGCTTGGTTTCAGTGACACAATATGCGCAGGAACAATGTCTAAACATAATCATACCACGTAGAGCAACATCATATGAATGTATACAAAAAGTGATGGATGTAATTATTGAACTAATGCAGCCACTGGTAATTACTTGGCTACCTTCCAGTCCATCTTTATTTTGCACACCATGGCACCTCAGTTTGGACCCAGCTATATGAAACTCAGTCTTGACCCTGTTTCAATGGGAACAGTACATCCCAAACTGCCAAGCCAGGTCCTCCCTGAACTGGTACACAAGCAACCTGGAGCCAGTTTTGCCTTTGTTATCTTGTTTCCAGTGACACAGGGTGCACAGGATCCACATCTGGGTATACCCGTCCAACTTAGGGTGACATCATACTAAAGTATACAAAAAGTGATGAACAACTGAACACTTGAATTAATCCCAGTCACTGATAATTACATAGAGCAGCATCCCAGTCCATCATTATTTTACATAACAATGCCATCTTAGTTTGGACCCAGCTCTCTGCAAATCAGCCTTGACCCTGCTACAATAAGAACAGTCCAGCCCGACCTGCCAAACCAGGTTATCCCTATATCAGGACACAACCTGTTTCATCCGTTTTATGGGCTCTTGAGCTGGGAATAGCTTGGCTTTAGTGACAAAGTGTACACGGGACCCATGTCTGGGTATATTCTTCCAAATCAGGGTGATATCATTCTAAAGCATACAAAAAGCTATGGATGGAATGCTTAAATTACTCTCAGCCACTGGTAATTACTCGGAACACATCCCAGTCTATCATTGTTTGGCACACAGGGCCACCTCAGTTTGGACCCAGCTATATGCAAATCAGTCTTGACCTGCTCCAATGGGAATGGTCCAGCGCCAACTGCCAAACCTGAACAGGAACACCAGTGACCTTGTTAAGGGCTCATCAGCTGGGCATATCTTTTTACAGTCACACAGTGTGCACAGGTACCACGTCTGGGCAGACCCTTCCAACTTAGGGGGATGTCATTCTAAAGTTTACAAAAAGAGGTGGATGGAATGCATGAATAAATCTCAGTCACTTAAAATTACTCAGATTAGCATCCTAGTCTATTGTTATTTTGCACACCATGCCAGTATACAAAAAGAGTTGGCTGGAATACATGAATAAATCTCAGTCACTGATAATTACTCATATTTGCATCCTAGTCTGTTGTTATTTTGCACACCATGCCACCTCATTTTGGACCCAGCTCTCTGCAAATCAGACGGCTTTGCTACTATGGAGACAGTCCAGTCACTACTATCAAACCAGGACCTCCTTGATCCTGAATAGAAGCGACACCGGGCTGATTTTGCACTTGGTATGGGCTTATCAGGAGGGTATATCTTGGTTCCAATAATGAAGTGCACACAGGGCCCAGGTCTGGGTATAGCTGTCCAACTTAGGGTACAATCATACCAAAGCAATCAAAAAGTGATAAATGAAATGCTTGAAATATTCTCAGCAACTGCTAAATTCTCCAGCAGCATCTCAGTCTATTTTCATTTGGCACACCATCCTACCTCAGTTTGGACCCAGCTAAATGGAACTCTGTCTTGACCCTGCTGCAGTGATAACAGTCCAGCCCAAACTGCCAAGTCAGGCCCTCCCTGAACCAGAAAGCAAGAAACCAGGACCGGTTTCAACCTTGTTATGGGCTCATCAACTGGGTATATTTGCTTCCAGTGATGTAGTGTGCAGAGTACCTATGTCTGGGCATACCATCCACTAAGGGCCACATTTTATGAAAGTATACAAAAAGGGATAAATGGAATGCTTTCATTAATCTCAGCCACTTATAATCACTCAGAGATGCATCCCAGTCCGATGTTATATTGCACACTATGCCACCTCAGTTTGGACCCAACGCTCCGCAAATCAGTCTTGAACCTGCTACAATGGGGGCAGTCCAGCCTGAGATGCCGAACCAGGTCCTCCCTGAACTGGAATACAAGCAACCCAGGAAGTATTTTGCCCTTGTTATAGGTTCATCAGCCTGGGATAGCTTGGCACAGTGACACAGTGTGCATAAAAACCACGTCTGGAGAGGCCCATCCTGCTCAGTGCAACATTATACTAAAGTAAACAAAGAGTGATGGATGTAATGCTTGAATTAATCTCAGCAACTGGTTATTACTTGTGGCCACATCACAAACTATTGTTATTTAGCACACCATGACACCTCAGTGTGGACCCAGCGCACTGCAAATCAGTTTTTACCCTACTTCAAATGGAGCAGTACTGACCAAACTGCCAAGTCAGGTGCTCCCTGAACCGGAACACAAGCAACCCAGGACCTGTTTCTACCTTTTATGTTCTTATACCCGAGAGATAACTTAGTTCCAGTTTCACAGTGTTCACGGGACCCACGTCTGGGCATATCAATTCCACTTTGGGTAACGTCATATAAAAGTTTACAAAAAGTGATACATTTAATGCTTGAATTAATCTCAACCATTGGTAATTACCCGGCCCACATTCCAGTCTATTGTTATTTTGCACACCATGCCAGTTCAGTTTGGACCCAGCTATATGCAAACAGTCTTGACCCTGCATCAATGGGAACAGTCCAACCTGAATTGCCAAGCCAGAAACTCCCTGAACCAGAACGCAAGCAACCCAGGACCGCATTCTCCCTTGTTATGTACTCATCAGCCTAGTATAGCCTGGTTCCAGTGACAATGTATGCACCGGACCCACTTCTGGGCATACCTGTCTTGCTTAGTGTGACATTATACTAAAGTACACAAAAAGTGATGGATAAAATGTTAGAATAAATCTCTGCCACTGGTATTTAATGGGGATGCATCCCAGTCCATCATTATTTTGCACACCGTGCCACCTCAGTTTATACCCACCTCTCTGAAAATCAGTCTTAGCCCCGCTACAATGGGAACCGTTCAGCCCAAACTGCCAAACCAGGTCTTTGTTGAACTGGAACACAAGCAACCCTGGACTGGATTTGCCCTTCTTATGGATTCATGAGCCAGGTATAGCTTGGTTCTAGTGACTCAGTGTGCACGGGTCCTCCGTCCAGGCATATCCATCCTATTTAGGCTGACATCATACTAAAATATACAAAAAGTGATGGCTGGTATACAGGGATTTATCTCAGCCACTGGTAATTACTCGCTGTGTACCCGCCCATCATTATTTTACACACCTTGCCACCTCAGTTTGTACCTAGCTGTAAGCAAATCTGTCTTGATCCTGCTCTAATGGGAACAGTCCAAAACCAAACTGACAATCCAGGTTCTCCCTGAACCGGAACACATGCAACCCAAGACAGGTTTTGCCCTTTTTAAGGGCTCATTAGAGGGGTAAAGATTGGGACAAGTGACTCAAAGTGCATGTGACCCACATCTGGGAATACCCATCCTAGTTAGGGTAACATCATACTAAGGTGCACACAAGGTGATGGATGGAATGCTTGAATTATTCTCAAAAGGGGGTGGTGATGGACGGAGCATCTGAATCAATCAAACACTCACACCCAGTCAAAAGATCTGGGTTTAATCCATCACCGTTCTTTAGCCCACTCTGCCACCCCAGTTCAGACATGGCTATATGCAAATCAGTCTGACCATGTGCCTCATGGGAACAGTCCAGCCGAACTACCAAGCCATGTCTTCCCTGGACCGGAAACAAGCTTCCGAGGACCGGTTTCTGGCATTCCAGCCGTCTTCAGCCCGGCTTGCTTGAATCGAGTGGCAAAGTGAGCAGGGGAATTATTCTCAGGCACCGGCAATTACTCAGGCTACACCCCAGTCCATAAAAATTTTGTACACCATGGGCCATATTATCAAACATGGCGATAACATTATTGCTGCTTTAGCGGCAGGAAACTGCTACTAAAGCGGCGATAAGGGGCTTGATAATATGCCCTTGAGAATTCCCATAGAAGCCCAGCTTCTAGTGTGAATGACATCAAACCTGGGCTTCTATGGGAATTCTCAAGGGAATATTATCAAGCCCCTTTTCCCCACTTTAGCGTAGGTTTCCTGCCGCTAAAGTGGCGATAATGTTATTGTCATTCTTGATAATATGGCCCTTATGCCACCTCTGCATGGACACAGCTATACGCAAATCAGTCTTGACTTTACTCCAATGGGAACAGTCCAGCCCGAACTGCCAAGCCAAGGCCTGTCTTATTGACTATAGGTGCATCTGCTGGGTATAGCTTGGTTCAAGTGACACATTGTGCACAGGACCTTTGTCTGGGCAGACCTGTCCCGCTTAGTGTGATATCATATGAAAGTAAACAAAAAGTGATGGATTGAACGCTTGAATTAGTCTCATCCTCTGGTAAATACATAGTGCTGCATCCCAGTTTATTTCACACCATTCCACCTCAGTTTGGACCCAGATCTCTGCAAATCATTCTTGACCCTGCTCCGATTGGAACAGTCCAGCCCAAACTGCCAAGCCAGGTCTTCCCTGAAGCGGAACACAAGCAACCATGGATTGGTTTTGAATTTGTCATGGGGGCATCTGCTGGGTATATCTTTGTTCCAGTGACACAGTGGGAACAGGGCCCACTTCTGGGCAGATCCATCCCGCTTAGTGAGACATCATACTAAAGTAAACAAAAAAAGTGATGGATTGACCGCTTGAATTAATCTCAGCCACTGATACATACTTGGGCCTGCATCCCAGTCTATTTCAAGGACTGGATTTGACCTTGTTATGAGTTCATCACCCTAGAATACCTTGGTTCCTGTGACACCGTGTCCACAGGACCCATATCTGGGCATATCCATTCCACTTTGGGCGACATCCATGTGAAAGTACACAAAATGTGATAGATTGAATGCTTGAAATAATCTCCACCACTGGTAATTACTCTGAAACACATTCCATTCCATCATTATTTTGCACACCATGGCAGCTCAGTTTGGACCCGGCTATATGCAAATCAGTCTTGACCCTGCTCCATTGGGAACAGCTCTGCCCGAACTGCCAAGCCCAATCCTCTCTGAACCAGAACACAGGTGACCCAGGACCAGTTTTGTCCTTGTTATGGGCTCATCAGCTGGGTATAGCTTGGTTCTAGTTACACTATGCATGACACACACTTTTGGGCATACCAATCAAACTCTTAGTGAAATCATACTATAATATACAAAAAGTGATTGATGGAATGCTTGAATTTATGACAGCCACTGGTCCATTGTTGTTTTGCAGGGCTTGTATGAACCTGAACACAGGCAACCCAGGATTGGTTGTGCCCTTGTTATAGGCTTGTCAGCCTGGTATAGCTTGGTTCCAGTAACACAATGTACACAGGACCCACATCTGGGCATCCCCATCCTGCATAGTGCGACATCATATTAAAGTAAACAATAAGTGATGGAATGAATGCTTGAATTAATCTCTACCACATCCCAGTCCATTATTATTTTGCACATCTTGCCACCTCAGTTTGCACTTTGCTGTATGCAAATCCTTCTAGCTTCTGCTCCGATGGGAACTGTCCAAACCGAACTGACAAGCCTGGTCGTCCCTGAACTAAAACACATGCAACCCAGGAATGGTTTTGCCCTTGTCATGGGTTTATTAGCTGGGTATAGCTTGGTGCCAGTGACATAGTCTGCAATGGACCCACAACTGGGCATACCCACCCCACTTGGGTGACATTGTACCAAAGTATACAAAAGTGATGGATGGAATGCTTGAATTAATCACAGCCACTGGTAAATACTTCAGGCCGTGCCCAAAGCCCAGCACATTATTATTTTCCTCTTCATGCCACCCCAGTTTGTACCCAGCTATATGAAAATCATTTGCGACCCTGCTGGAAGGTGGGCAGCAGTGTATAAAGATGTGAGCTTCAGTTCACTCCTGGACCTGCCGCTGTGACCTGTTGTTCACTCTGTAAGACAGCCTTCTTGCATCTGAAAGGACTGATTTGCTGCCTAGAGCATGCCTTGAACTCTCAGAGGCCAGTGCTTCTGTTGAGCCTTACACCTTCACCTGAACCTGTCACTACCAAATTGACTTCAAGGTCTAGTTTGATGGCCTCATGTTCAGTGCCACAGGGACACAATCGGTTTCCAGCATCTTGAACTTGCAGTGAGTGAGTCCAGAACCCCTAAGAGGTGTCTCCCCAGTAGACCTGGACTTATGATTGGGCTACTAAAGATGCCCAAATCCCCAAACCGAGGAATTGGAAACTTTTGGCCAAAAAACTGCTCTATGAACCTGAGGAGACTGTGGCCAACCTGCTTGCCTATTCGTCCAAGGTGCAACGCTGGTTGGATTCATGTTGCAGCATCTCTTGCTAAGTTCTTTTCCACAGCAGCAAATCCTTTTCTGTGGTCATGCGCTAAAAGGGGTATCCAGCCTCTTAGAACTGTCTTCAACTACAGCCCTTTGCCTCATCCTGCTGGATATTTTTGAATTCCATTTCAGAGACTAAGCCTGAATGTGAAACTATTCACCACTGCTTCGACTCAAGGCTTTCTGATGATCATGCTCCCTCCTCAGACACTTTCTGCAGCCTTGGCCCGCTGAACTTTACCTTCTCAGAACCTTTTTCGCAGAAATACTTTTAAGTCTGAAGGTAAGTGCTGACCAAGCCCGTCTACTTCCTGGATCCAAACCACTCTCCATCGCTGTCAGCCATATTTTCTGACTTTGACCCTACCTTGCATGACTAGATGCCCGTGGTTGGCGCATTGGTCTTTTAAGCGCCTGTTTTTACTGAAAACTTTTAGAATTCATAACTTCAGTTCTACTGATGGGATTTTTGTCATTTAGATGTCAAATAATGTATTAAAATGTACTCTAGTTTTCTAAATTGGTGTGGGATTTTTCTTTTTTTGTGTTTTCACTTTATTACAGTTTGTGTGCTGCATAAATACTTTATACATTGCCTCCAAGTTAAGCCCTACTTCTTTTTGTGCCAAGCTACCAAGGCTTAAGCACAGGTTAATTTTGCGACGTTTTGTGGTTTATCCTGCAAGGGATTGTGGTTGTTGCTTGACCAGTGCTTAAGATCTTTCATATAAGGATTTAAACTTCATATGTTAACGTTGTTAACACTTGTCGGTACACATGACAGAGACCAGAAAGAATGTTAAACTTTTGAGCATAGGTTTTCACCTGCTATGCACCCCCCTTTTTTAACTTTTAACTTCAAACTTTGTAACACCAGGACATGGGTGATTGAGTTGCTGTGTGTTGTCTGCACCCTGCAACCAGTTTGGTGGTGTTCATTGCATGGCTTAGCCCTGAAGTAGTTGTGGGGAGCTCCCTATATGATGAAATACATGTTGGCTAGGCAAAAGAAGAAAAGAAACTAAAGATAACAAAGAATAATCATTGTGCTTTCATTTTTTGCATAAACTATGATATGATTTAGTGTGTGTTTCGGTATTATGTAAGTTTTGAAATGCTATTTTGACCCTGCAAAAAAAAACTTTAGCCAAGCCTAAATCTTTTATTTTAATCCCTATAATCACTCCTAAGTTAGGCTTTTAATGCTCATAGGGCAGGCACATGGTATTTAAAAAGTAGGCCATGTATATTGAATGATTTCCATGTCCGGGCAGTGAAAACCCTCCAAAGTCATTGTTTACTGTGGCAAGTGTAGCCTTCCCAGAAGAAAAACATGTACATTATAAACATTTAGTTACAGTTCAATTTAGGATTCAGTTTGGGGGCAGATAGAACAATGATCAAAGGACTCATTTGAATCGTAATGTAAACCCCAAGTGACTGAACAGCTTTGATTTCATATTACTATTTTAGAAATGGTGCTGTTAGAAAGTTGTCATTTCTCTGCCAAACTCAAGCCTTTCTGCCAGTGTCCATTGTCACCTGAAAGTTAATGGCCCTTCCTTATGTATTGCTCCCAGACAGGGGACAAAACGTCTTAGGTATGGGGAGAGGTTTATCTTCCTTGAGAAGGGATGGCATATGAAGGAGGTTGTGCAAGTCCCTTCTTGAGCATCAACGAGTGCCTACCTTATCAATAGAAGATATAGCTCACACCTAGGCCTGCCCCTTTTGTTTGCCTAGTCAGCTTGACTCCAATCTCAGTGGGGGGGGGGGGGTAGAGGAAGAACTGGTTTAGAGCGACCATAAGGGAGGGATTGCCTATTATTATCAAGAGTAAACCTCTGAGTAGGCACAGAGATTACTGACCAGGGAAAGAAAGGTTATGCCAGGGTGGATTTAGTTAGAAAAGGACACTGTGGGATAGTTTACAGGAAAGCATAAAGAGAAAGCTGCAAAGGTGGGTAGAGGCAACCCTTTAGGACATTTTACTTAATTTGTTAGAGACTGGCCCAGAGTTTCCCATACCAATAGGCTGGCACTGGGCATAAATGTGGCATCCCCTGTACCCTACTCAGAACATTCCTGGACCTGTGAAGAATCAGAAGAATAACTGTCCCTCTGTCTGAACCCTGAAAGAAGATTAGACCTGCTTGCAAAGAACTCAGGAGCCAAGATGCGACTTCAAGGGTCAGTTGGATAACCTCCTGTTTGAGCTACAGGGATACAACAAGCTTCCAGAGGTATTTTCCTGTAATTTCCCAGAGGACCAGTTTCCAACTAGACCTGCCCTGAACCCTTCTTCTGACCTTTATTGGATTGAGTCCAAGACCCAAAAAGTAGCCTCCCAAATGCTAACCCTAGTCTGGTGTTAAAGTATACTCCGTCTGTCAAAACTGCAAAAGGAGTGACTTAGAAACTTTTTATCAAATTTTCCTCAAAAGAATTGACAGGAGACCAGAACTGCTGTCAAGCTTACTTGTTTGACCCACAGGAAAAGATCTGACTGCCAGAAAAATGTCTGAGTCCAAATGTAGAGGGCGTCAGCAGGACCGATGACAAGCAGCAACCCATTAATGTTGAGGCCTTCCCAGGCTCATACTTTGGACTTAACCCATTTGGAAGTTCCCCACCTTTGTCGATGACTTTGCTTGGACCCCACTCTTCAGCCTAACATTTGACCTTGCCCCAGTCTAGCACAACTAAATTTGGCGCTTAACACTTTTTAATGCTTTTTTGAATCTTAAACATAAAAAAGTCATAATTCTGATTCAACTAATTGGAGTTTTGTTGTTCTGGTGTCATTTTATTTATTAAATATTCAATTTTTCTGAATTGATTTGTAATTTTTCTTGTGTTGTGCTTTCCCTTTATTACTGTTTGATTTCTGCATAAATACTTTACACATTGCATCTAAGATGGCATGGCAGCTTTTCACCAAGCTACAAAAAGGTTAAAAATGGGTTTACTCCGGGCTTTTGTTGTCCACCCTGACAGGGATTGAGATTATTGTTGAGGTGGGTTCTCACTCTTTTTCAACAAATACCCCAGTCTGCTACAGGTGCAGCAGACGTCATTTTGTCCTTGTCACCAAATGTGGAGATGAGATTATGGAAACAAACTTCCATACAAGAAAGCTGGTAAAAAACAGGAGCTTTATAAGCAGCGCCTCAACCTTCTGGAGCCCTGTCACAATTCACAGCCTTTGAAAGACAACAATTCTGAACCCCCACATCAAATACTTCAGGCAACAGGAAGGTCGAGCCTCTAAGAAGCTCCTGGGCATGGGACCACTTTTTAGTGTAAATTCCTGCAGTAGCTGACCTCCGGTGCTCAACTACAGCACCTAATGACTCACCTACCTCTTTGCAATCTACTGAATAGCCTGGGGCAATGTACAGTGCCAGTTTTTCACATTCCCTAGACTGTTCTATCTTCCATCTCAACCGTGAATCAAGCAGTGCTTGGGGAATTATCATGAAGAGAATCAAAATAATTGTAAGTGGGTCTCATCTGCTTTTCCCGTTTCACCACCCCAACAGCCTGGGAGTCGCCGGTGCTGCCTGCAGCCTCCTACCTGACTGAGGCACTGGGCGACCAGCTTTGTGTAAAGATCCTGTCATCTTGGTAGATTGGGATGAAAGAGTATGGCCGTCTTTCTCCTTACACAGGTTTCATGCCCGTCATCCTCACACATTGCTGACACTTTCCTGCTCACATAAAAAACATGCAGCTCCTGCCACTCTATTACCTTATTCCGCGAATCCAAGCCCTGGATCGACAGGCTCCCGGAGATAAGAGCCCTCCACTTCAGGGCAGTGAAGACCGCTCGCTGTCTTCCACTGAGCCCGCAGCAACACAGTGGTCTCCTTCCAATTTCAGAATCACTGAAGTTGCTGAACGTCCGCCGACCCGCAGCATCGAAGAAACCCTCGCAGGGTCCAAATCATTGAGTTCATCCGCACGCTGCTCCGGCAAGTTTGAACAGTTTTTATAAGTCTGACACTTAACAAAAGTATCGTGACTCACTGCTCGCTAATGTTTCTGGCAAATCTTTATTTCTGACAAACTGACTACTTTGCCTCTCATTTTTAGTCTTGCACACACGCAATTTACACTTTTAAAGCACACTATATAACCTATTGAATAAAGTAGACTATATTTGTATTTGCATCATTTGGCACAACTACACTTTAAGTTTAACCATCTGCGGCTTAATCTTCTGATTATAGAGATTTTGAGGTCACAATCTCGTTGTTCATACCTATTAAGCAGTCATGAACATACCTTGTAACTGGATAAGGACAATTTGGTCCTCCCTGCCTCTTATTGCAGCAGCGTCTCACTACCAAAAGGGTAAACATCTTGAAGCGGCCTTTTCTACATCTAATGCCCTCAGATACATCCTGCTTTCCAGCATGGACGCTGCCCTTCGCAGTCCACTACTATCCCCTGGAGGAAATGACTCTTACTTAATATGTTACCCTCCTAGCCTTACTAAAAATGCCATGGGAAAATTCAAGCATAAAATCCTCAACCTCAACAAAGAAATCCTTATTACTGACCCCTACTAATGCTTAAACAAGGGTATTATACAGAATGACCTAATTTTCTTTACCAACAGACACACTTAATGAAGAAAAATTCTATCATCCTCACTCAACACCACCATCACCAAGAAAATGTCACATGGATATAAACCACTGCTACCCAATACACCTCCTCCCCAGCGACATTGTTAACACTCCCCCACAACTTCAACAATCTGACCCCTGTCCTTTGCAGCCTACTACAGACCAACATACATACCCCCCCATCATCATAATCAATACACTCTCCACCCCTCTCAAATAACTAGGACCAAAGCTTTGTCTGCGAACCCCAACAACACTGGTTCCCTTTACCGCCATGACTCGGCCAGCTCTCCACACCATAGTGCCAATCCCAACCAGGTATCACCTAGGAATGGTTACTAAACTTGTTTGACACTGATAAGTCTGAACTACAGATGATTAAGGCTGACATCCATAAATTAGCCCTCTTCAGCTCCAACCGTTATTAGAAGCTTTTCTTACATATGACTCACCTCCAGACTAACAACACTCCTTCGCCCAAAGGCCATCCCAATTCTATCCTACCTATTCCTGCCTATACCTGTATAACATGCCCATGCTGGAGTGCTACACCAATCACAACAACTCCTGTCGCCCCAATAGGCTAATCAGACAACTATTGAATCATGATATACTTTCCCGCCTTGATTCTTACACCCTTATTCTGGCCTACCACTCTAAACCTACTACTAAAATCAAGACTATTTTCACTCAGCCTCATAGAACAGGTCACCCCAACACCAGATACTTAAGTAAAGTGAACCTGAAACAAGTTCCAATCACTCATACATATATGAATATCTCAAAACATCCCTTAAATGATTTGTACCCAAATGTCTTTGGGCTGTGAAGTACGCAGCGAATTTAGCCGATCTCATACTTAGCTTTGATCTCGATATTTTTACACTCTCTAAAACCTGGCTGAACAAATCCTCATTCCCAATTCTTGATACACTAGTCCCCCCCAGTCATGACATCATCAGACTACACCACACAGGACGCTCTGGTGGACGTAAAGATATTAGCGAAGACCAGTGGGCATTCTGCAAGGGATTCGGCCACTGGAAATCCCAGTGTCCGCTTCTGTTGGAGATGAACAAGAATAGGGACCCTTAAGACGTAGCGGGTGGACCGAGAAATAGAGGACAGGGACGAGAGTCCACGAACGATACGAATAGCGACAGATCAGGCAGACCGAACACATTTGACCGTCCCCGACAGAACCAGTACCAAGAGTCTGACTGTGGCGACACCCACGACTTCGCATAGGACTGCCTAGGGCAAGGGAGGGATCCAGTCGAGCTCTATGTTGACCAGCAAGGTCCTTATGTCACCGCTAAGGTCCTGGGTACGAAGTCTCCATTTCTGGTAGACACTGGCGCGACACTTAGTGCGTTATCTAAACGACTGATTCCGAGGGCACCCTTGTCTGGCTCACTTGTAACATCGATAGGTTTCGATGGAACGTCCTCCACTAACCCTTTGTCCACACCGATCTCCTTCGACCTAGAAAATAACACCACTGACACAACGTTTTTGCTTTCTTCCAATACCCCTGACGCCATTATGGGACTAGACTTGCTAAAACATTTCCGAGCCACCATTAGATGTTCACAAGACGGAGTTCGAGTCTTTCTGTACGACAACCCGGTTCTGCTCAGACATTGTCCTTCCCGACGCATGTTCTCCATTTCTGACGCTGACTCGTCCCTACTTGACACTCTGCCTCCGTATCTGTGGGCAAAGACTGACTCGGACGTAGGACGCATGATGATTGACCCAGTGCACATAACTGTTCGACAGGACGCAATACTCCCGAAACTCCCACAATATCGGATATCGCCCGAGGGCGAGAAGGCATTGGTAAAGATTACTCAGTCCCTGATAGACGCAGGAGTGGTAGAGGAAGTAGTTAGCAATGTTTGCAACAGCCCTATCCTACCCATCATAAAGAAACAAGGAGAGGGAGATGAGAAAGCGTACCGCTTCATCATCGACCTTCGAGAGGTCAACAAGGTAGTTGTACCTCAGTACCCCGTGGTCTCTGACATCACCACTATTCTGACTTTGATTCCTTCCACTGCCACCACCTTCACTGTCATTGACCTCAAGAATGCTTTCTTCTCTATCCCCATCCACCCAGATAGCCGATACCTCTTTGGCTTCACCCTAAAAGCCCGCTCATATAGATTCTGTCGAGCACCCCAAGGCTACACTGAAAGTCCCAGCATCTACAGTCAAGCCCTCAAGAGACAACAGGACGCAGTCCAGTTACCGGATGGAGTGGTGTTGATACAGTACGTCGATGATATCCTTTTGGCGGCCGACACCACTCCACTTGCAGTCACAGCCACCATCCAACTTCTGCACTTCCTTGCGGACCATGGCCACAAGGTCTCCAAAAAGAAGCTGCAATTCTGCCAACCCCAAGTCACTTACCTAGGCAACCTTTTGTCCAAAGACGGAAGGAAACTTACTCCTGATGGAATCTAAACCATTCTAGAGACCCCTGTCCCTAAGACTCAGAAACAAGTCCGCTCCCTACTAGGCCTCACTTCCTTCTGCCGACAGTGGTTGCCGAATTTCAGCCTCATTGTAAAACCACTGCTTTCTCTGCTGGCTAAAGATGTTCCCTTCCCACTCCCTTGGACCCCTGAATGCCAATCCTCCTTCATAGTACTACAAGACGCCCTCTGCTCGGCCCCTGTCCTAGGTACCCCCGATAACACGAAGCCTTTCTCCCTCTACACTCACGAAAGGGAGGGATGTGCTTTATCTGTCCTGACCCAGTCCATTGGCCCAAAGCAACGACCATGCGCTTACTTCTCTGCCACTCTTGATCCTGTAGCTAGAGCTTTGCCTGGCTGCCTTCGAGCCATAGCTGCCGCTGCTATCTCTATCCGACAGAGTGAGGGAATCGTACTCTCAAATTCCCTCACAGTGTTAGTACCCCATGCGGTTGACACCCTCCTGAACCAGACTAAGACGCAACATCTGACGAGCGCACGACTGACTGGATACGAATTGACTCTGCTTGCACCCCACATCACCCTGAAGAGATGCACCACACTGAACCCAGAGACTTTGTTACCCCTACCAGAGAACGATCCCAATGTGTCCCCTGTACATGACTGTGTGACCCTCACAGACGAACAGACTAGGAGTAGGGTCGACCTCAGAGACACGGCTTTTCCTGACCCTGACGGAGAGCTGTGGGTGGACGGTTCTTGCATCAAACTCCCCGATGGCACTACCTCAGCTGCTTATGCAGTTACCACAGCCCGAACTGTAGTAGAGACAGCCCGCATCACACAACAATCTGCACAGGCAGCAGAACTGATTGCTCTCACACGAGCATGTATCCTGGCAGCAGGAAACACAGCAAACATTTACACCGACAGCCAGTACGCCTTCGGGGTGGTTCACCATTTTAGGCTCCTTTGGAAGGAGAGGGATTCCTGACCTCACATGGCACCCCCATCTTACACGAAGATCTAGTCTCTGCCTTAACTGAAGCAGTCCTTCTCCCCAAACAACTTGCAGTAATAAAATGCCAAGCACACAAAAAGGTGACAGACATCATTGGACAGGGGAATGCACTAGCTGACATCACTGCCCGAACCACAGCTGAGAATAGGACGACGACACGCATGTACGTGACCAGGTCACAAGCAGAGAAATGGACAGACGCTAGGGAAACTATTAGGGACATCCAAATGGCCAGCTCACAACACGAATTGACCGAGTGGGCACGGGTGGGACTGAAAGACGATGAAGGCTGCTGGCGAACAAAAGACACGAACAAATGGTTGCTACCTGACTCATACCTGATTCCCATACTGACTATGGCACACTCCCCTGCACATATAGGATCAGCCCCTATGATCGAACTTGTCTCCAGAGTTTGGCACAACAACAAAATCGCAGACTCCGCCAAACGTCTGGTCCAACAATGCTTGATATGTTTGCAACACAACCCTGGGAAAGGAACTGTAGTACCCCGGGGAGGGTTTGGGGTTCCCAATCACCCGTTTGAAGTCCTGCAGATGGACTACATCCAGCTAAACAGATGCTAAGGCCTGAAGTACGTACTAGTTGTGGTGTGCGCATTTAGCAAGTGGGTGGAAGCCTATCCAACCCATGACAACACTGCTATTGCTACTGCAAAAGTACTACTGAAAGAATTCTTCCCTCGTTACGGCCTTTGTCGGATTTTATGGAGCGACAACGGCCCCCACTTCGTAGCCAAAGTTATCCAACTCATCTTGAAGGGGTTGGGTGTAAAACAAAAGTTCCACGCAGTCTTCCACCCCCAATCTGCTGGACTAGTTGAACGACATAACGCCACCTTGAAACTGAAGTTAGCTAAAATAGTGGCTACCACAGGACTGAAATGGCCCGACGCTCTCCCACTAGCATTGCTCTCAATGCGTTCCACCCCCACCAAACACCACTTGACACCATACGAGGTCGCTTTCGGCCGGCCCATGATCGTCTGGTCTGCACCAAAACCGACATCAATTCATGACGTCCCGTACGTCCTAATGTCTGATTACTTGTACCAGTTGACTAAAACACTGTCTGTTATTCACCAACAGGTGTTGCATGCCATTCCCGATGCTTCCAGGGGTCCCGGACACAACCTGCGGTGGAAGGGAAGCGCAATTGGGTGCATGCACACCATTGCAAGAAGATCTCCTCGACTCTGACGACGACCGAAGACGTGGCCACCCAAGAGGAGCTCCTGCACAAAGATCTACCATCCTTGAACTGTTATCCTGATACAGAGACACTCGAATTGGCAAAATATCCTGACCCCACTGTACCAAGCAGAGAAGGGTATAACCTGCGACGAAAGGAGGGAGCTTCGGCTAAGCAGACCACTGACTAAGTCGTAATTCTCAGAGCGGTGGCCTAACACTAAAAAGGCTGTCAGGAGAGAAAGCCAGACGAAGTTTGTGGTTCTGACAACTACCGAGCTCTCTTGAAGATGATGGAAGGGCCCGATAAGAAAATGATGGAAGCGTCTGATAAGAAAATGATGGAAACGCCCGATAAGAAGATGATGGAAGCAACCGGACATATGAAGATTCACTACAGAAATCCAAAGACTGACAAAATCCACAGTTCAAGGACTATTGCACTTTTTATCGCCCTTCTCTTTTGCATCCTCCTCATGACCACCCTCTGGATTGTGGAAGAGAACGCACCAGCCCATGAGACATTCCTGACCACTGCACAGCCTACCACAATGAAAGAACATTATCTGATTTCTCTTTCACCCCAACTCCGAGAAAGGCGAAAGGAGTTTTGGAATAATTCCTTTGTGCAACTGCTGCACCAGCACAATCTTTCTATCAATGCCACCAACTGCTGGATCTGTGGGTTGCCACCCCACGCCACTGGACATTCTATACCCTTCATCCCTTCGCCGTTCTCAATTCACGGCTCCTGCCTTGCTTGGCTGATCCTCTTGCAAGAGAGCTATAGGGATAATACCACCTCCAGCAGAACTATGACACTCTTCTTTCATGAGGTTTGGCAGAACAAAACAAAGAAAACTGCTGCACATTTCTGCCCACAGACCTCCAACGACTCTATCCACCTGGACATCCCTGTCAAAGAACGGATTGAAATGCAGGTGTTCAATAATCCGACCAGACCCACCTTTTCTTACCTCCGGAAACGAACAGCTGCCATCCTGACTGTGGCCCTATCCGTCATCAATGTCACAGGCCTTATGTGCATCGAAGGGCTTGGGACACAACTGGTAGGCCGCAGCGCTTGCCGCATCATCAGAACTTTGGACTCCATTGATCCACCTTCTTTTGTCTCCTCTCCGAACATGTACTTTGTTTGTGGTACAAAGGCTTTCACCTGGCTCCCCAAAGGCTGGGGGGGCACCTGTTACATTGCCTTCATCCTTCCTCCGACCTATGTGGCTCCAGCGAATCATCACAGACAAAAACGAGCCAAAGACATTGAACAAGCCGACTCCACCGGAGCACAGTTCCTCGATGCAATGAAGGGACTTGTTCCACTCTGAGGCCCGATGGCAAATAGCCGTGCCATCCGACATTTGACCCAGGCAGTTGAAACAACGATGAACATTACAGCTGGCATCCTCACGAACAACATAGCCGAGCTTCAAGCGGTCCGCCTGGTGGCTCTCCAGAACCGCCTTGTTCTAGATGTGGTTCTAGCGGATCGTGGAGGAGCATGCCGCATCATTGGGTCCAGCTGCTGCACATATATACCGGACAATTCACCCTCAGTGTACAATGCCATCGAGCATCTCCACAGACTTTCCTCAGAAGTTCACCAGGAACAAGAAGAATGGTCGCTTGGTGGTTGGTTTTGGAGTACTGTGAAGAACTGGGGGTGGAGGTTACTTACGATTATCCTGATACCTGTTGTTGTGATATATGGGTTCTGCCTGGGGATCCAATTCCTGCCACCTCTGTGTTCACTATGTGCAAACTGTATCTGCCCTAAGACTCTGGACTTTGAAAAAGAACGCATGAGATCATTGTACGATGTTGAGATTGGGAACTTGCTGAAGATAGATATAGATTAGACAAGTTGGCTAGATATGTTGAAAAGGGAGGACTGTTAAAATCTAGTTTGCAGCGTCAACATTATCGGCGCCATCTTGTCCCTTTTTAGGCCCATTCGTGCGCGTAAGCGGCAGCCATTTTGAATGCCATGGCCTCTCTGCCCACTACCGATAGCCAGCGCGTCTCTCTCTCTCACCCTCCTAACCTCACAGGCATCCCCCGCGCGCTGACAGCCCCCGCTCTCACATGCTTGGGCCATAAACCCCTCTCCAGCGCAACCCTGCCTTGGAATCCCATCCTGTTCCCAGCTCGACACCTCCCTCCATGCCTTTCATGATCCCGTATCCCTTTGATAAAACCCCCTTTCCTCTGTGCCCGATTGTCCTGCTTGTTCCCAGGCCGCCACCTGGCCCTGCAGATGCTGTTTATTGCCCCCATACAGTAGGAAGCTCCCCCATCAAAGGATCCACAACTGATCAAAGCCCCCACCCCATGAGATCCGATCAACCACATGCATTCCGGGAATCGGCGGAATGCCCAGCTGCGTGACAATCATCACCTGTTGTGACCGGGGTGGGGACTTCAACTGTAAATGTGTGTGGGAACGGGCTTGAAGCGGGGATTCAGAGGATGTCCTTCCATACTTCAAAGTATTTGTAAGAATGTGCCACATGTAATAAACTGTAATAAAGATCATAAACCTGTGTATAAGAGGCCAGGCCTCAGAGATGCGGTTAGAGCACCTCGAGAAGATACCCTGTTGTCTGAGTTGACGTGTTCTGCTCCGTCGGAATAAAACTTCTGTTTCCTGCCTTCCAGTCTCCAGCGCCTGCCTCTTTGCTTGATAGATTGAGTGGAATGAGAGGCGGTTAGCTCCAGGCAATACTGAAAAAGGTTCTTGTTCGACATCGGCCCTACCTTTTTCCACAACCGCCTGGTCAGTTTCAAATCCTTCAATGAAAATGGGATTCTGAAACTACTGACCTCTTTGAAGTACTCCAATCACTTCAATAAACCCCCTTCCCACCAAACTCCTGAATGAGGCAATCCTCCTACTCCCTTTATGGACTATCATATTCAACACCTCAGTCATCCAAGGCTCTAAACTCAACTGCCTCAAAAGTGGCCAATTACCCCTGTCCTAAAAACCAACTCTAACCAGTCTGACAGCAACAACTACAACCCCATCTCCAAAATTCAAATTTGAGCTAATCCCTTAGAAAAATGTGTGCACTCACAGTTCCACAATCACATCGAGCAATTCCAACTTATCGACCAATGCCAATCTGACTTGTGATTGGTCCATATCACTGAAACGTCCATGGTCCATATTGTTGATAATGTCCTACGTGCTCTTGAACACAATGAATCCTGCCTACTAATTCTACTTGACTTGTCTGCAGCATTCAACACTTTCAATCATAATACCCTATTGAACCTACTAGAACACAGGATGGGTCTCTCTGGAACTGTCACTGTGTTAAAATGGTTCTCCTCCTTCCTTCAAAACAGATCTCATTCTTAGCACATTCTAATCAACCATGCCCTCTGCGATCAGTCGCCTGGGTCAGTAGGCGTACGTCAAGGTTCTACTTTCACTAGAATCCTAACATATAGCTATGATGATGGAACAAAAGTGATCACCAGGTTGCTTGAATTGAAGCAGTGGAATGTAAGCACTTATTGAACAGGCTTCAATATATTGGCGCCACGCTCCACTACATATATCAGAATCATGCGAAAAAACTAGTCTGCTCGGATTGCAGTAGATTTGGAATGAACTTGAGAGCATTCTTCAAAAAATACAATTTCAGACCAATACGTCTTACATTTTGGAATCTTTTATAGGTATGTATTTGGAAAATAAAAACACACACAGCTAATTGTTTCCATATTTCCAGGGTTTGAGTGCACTGTATTAGTAGTGATATGTCGGTTAACCGAAGCCTTACTCAAGGGTATTAAAAGTAGTAAATCAGAATTTGGCCGTTGCACTCAAAGTGCTCAATGAGGATTACTGTGCTTACGTTAAAAAACAAGGTTGGTGGAGGGTCTAAGGGGAAAATTATTTAAAGACCAAAGGACAGACAAACCCCTTATTCACAGTATAACAATACAAAAGGACTGTCAATGGTCTGTACAACTAATGGGGGAAAAGAAAAATGTGACGGGCTCTGTGTCTACCTATGAAGTGGGATAGAACCAAAGATGGTCCGGTTAACCGGACCATCTTTGGTTCTATCCCAGATGATGAAGCTCTACCATATGAGTGGGCTGATGGGATTCATTTCCTTTTTGTTGTACACACTTTATAGGTAGACACAGAGTCCGTCACATTTTTCTTTGCCCCCATTAGGTGTACAGACCATTGACAGTCCTTTTGTATTGGATTACTGTGCTTACTCTCATGATAGAGCTGTATGTCTTGTGGGATCTATTCTGATTGGGCAGCCCTGCTGGACCTAGCCCCTTCTCTCTCAACCACACCTTGCGCTGCCACTGTCTAACTAAGAGTGTGTATCGGAGCACGGACGCCAGAGAAATCTTTCGGTCTGGCACACATGTGGCGCTTCCAATGTCTCACCACTTTCGTGCTCATTTCCATTCCCACCCAGTTTAGTGCAGATGAATCACAGAGCTGTCTTGATTAGGGGTGGGATGAGGGTCCTGATAAACTCCACCACGCGGCAGAGAGAGTTTCTTTGCCAGACTCCATTCTCCAAGCGGAGCGCTGAGTTCACAATACTCTGTAAACTTCGCTGGCAGAGTAGAGTTCACCCCCACCCTAGTGAGGGCCCAAAATGAAACATGAACAGACTGCATTTTTCTGTCGAAAACCAACCCTTTCCTTAAAATATAGGTGGCTGTTGATTTTGGGCCTGAGCTTAGCCCATACCCTGGAAAATCATTCATTTCTGAAAATTAGACACCCAGGGGAGCCCTAGGAGTTGTGACTTGTGTGGATCTCACAAGATTTCTTTTTTTTACGTAGAAGCCCCTGAAAAACTCAAAGTTTGCCTAAAAGCAGTCATTTTTGTCATATTTTTGCTAGGTAAAAGTTTCGGAATCTATACAGGAAAGGGACCAAAATATAACATGGAGACAGCAATATTTCCTGTGAAAAAAATAACCCGATTTGGAAATAATGGTAGATGTGGTATTTAGCCCACGCTTGGAGGTCACTTAGAAAAACCTACAGAATCAAGACATTTCTGTATTCTAGGTGCCCTGGGAGTCCAAGGTAGTGTGCCTCATGTGGATCCCACAATGATTTCCTTTTGACAAACCTGAAACTTTGGCTAAAATCACTAATTCTCCTTGTTTTTTCTGTGACAGAAACTTTTGGAATCTGAAGGGATCCACAAAATTCATACCACCCAGTGTTCTCCCACTTCATGAAGGGCTGCCATTATCCCTGGTTTGATCTTTTTCTTTTGCTGGCACTAGGTCTCACCTTACAAGTGTAGTAGCATTTTTATTGGGACAAGTGGAGAGAATGCTGGTTGATCGGAAGTTTTTGGATTCTTGCAGATTCCTGAACTTTGTGTCACAGAAATGAATGGGAATACCTTTGTCCCCAAGGAGCAGAAAGAGTGATGAGGCTTAAGAGTGAGGTGAGGGCCTTATGTCAGTATGGGCCAGACCACACACCATTATTTTTTAAGTGTTCCTGGCATCCAGTGGTGTTTCTGCCCATGGGACAAAATGGGCAAACCATCTCCCTGCCCTGGAGGGCAGAAAGATCCCTCAACTGGCCACTGAGATGCAGAAAAAACTGTATTGTTCCAATTAAGGGTGGGGCTTGGCCCAATATGAGAGTTCAGTTTGGGACATGGCGGCACTCTGCCATGGTAGGCCACCACTGATGCCTTTTTTTTGGGGGGGGGGTATTCCCCTGGTGTCTTGTGAGCTTTCTGTTTGGAGGCAAAACTCTCAACCTTTCTCCCAAGGGGACAGAAAGACTGACCCCCTTCAGAGGTGGGGCATGGCCCTTTGCCATGGTGTGTGTTGGAATTGGCCCTTTCCATGGGGTTGTCCCCAAACTTTTTGTCTTTTTGACCCTGTTTTTAATGGCTATAGGATTATGGGCACTTTACCAGTGCTGATCAGTGCCAAGGTGCATATGCTCTCTGTATAAATGGTGATATGATTGGTTATCCATGAATGCCATATTTGATTTACTGGTAAGTCCCAAGTAAAGTGCACGGTGTGTGCCAGGGCTTGTAGATCAAATGCTACTAGTGGTCTTGTAGCACTGGTTGTGCCACCCCGTAAGTAGCCCTGTAAATATCTCTCAGACTTACCACTGTGGTGTCTGCATGCAAAGTTGTAAATTGTCATGTTGCACTGACAAGTGCACCCACTTTCCAGGCTCAAATCTTCCCTTTCCTTACATATAAGGCACCCCTAAAGTAGGCCCAAGGTACCCCCATGGTTAGCGTGCAGTGTATGTGAAATGTAGATAGGACATGTACTGGTGTGTGTGAGTCATGTCCTGATAGTGAAATACTGTGTGTTTCATTGCCACTGTTGAACGGCTATCTGTCCCTTAGGTTTATCATTGTGGTTGCACTGCAACATTTTTATATTTGCTACTTTCAATAGGGACAAGATAGAACAATGAAGTTTAGGATCTCTGAACTCAGAATGTATTATTGCACCTTTTGGTGAAGGTGGTTTTTAAATTTTGTGTTTGAAAATGGCACTTTTAGAAAGTGAGCATTTCCTTACTTGCAAATAAACAAAAAGAGAGAGGCCAAATAAGTCTCAGAATTGCCACTAAATTGGAGCGAGATAGATAAGGATCACACACTCACTTTGGGTGAATAGGAAGGCCCTCACACACCGACCTAGTCAGTGTCATGCTTCATCACTGGGCCCCACCAAAGAGGCCGAGTGCCTCTTTGGTGTGCTACGACGCCAGAAAGACTGCGGAGCTGGTTGTGTGAAGAGGGACGTGTTGTGAGGGTAAGTGAAATTAAAAGTGTCTAAGAGGGTATCAGAAAAAATGTTTTTAATAGGTGATCCCTAAGACACGTATAACAAGTATTATGTGTCTGAATTTAATTGCCAAGGTTTAGGAATGGTAAAATTCAGAGAAATACAATAAATTAGTCAGTCAACATGTTTCTGCCATATGGGTGGTTTAAATTTACCAAGGCATTCATCAGGACTATACCCCGGTGGTATGGACTCTCTAATCGTCCACCCTAACCTGGGGGCGTGAAAGTGAAAATTAAAAGGTGAAAAAAGTGCTTGAAAAAAACGGGAGAGCGAATAGCTCAATCCAAAAATCCTCCGAAATCAGGAGAGTATCAGCACCTGTGGAGTGAAAGTACACAAACAAACACAAACACAAACAGACAACAATTAATATATGCCATTGCGTTTGGTCGTAGTGCTCCTTATAATGTGGCATAATTCGTGTTCCCAAAGTAAACATTAGGTTTAACACCATCCACATAACCCTATGGGGATGATATCGGTAACTCTGGGAAGTGAAGTGATAAGGGTGTCTTATAAACTCAATAGATGGGAAGTAAATGGTTAAAAACACACTCTATGTACTCCTTATGAAGGGATCAATGGACCAAAGGTCTGTGACCCCCTGCAATGGTAACATCACACAGATATCTCACTTTATAATTTGGCGCTACTTGCACGATGGGTCTCGGGAGGGGGGTTGGAGCGTGCCTGGCACATCCTGAAAATAAAAGAGGTTTAGCCGTTAGATCCCCGATACATGGGTGGTACTTAGCTTCGTTTTATGGAAGATCGGCGATTCTTGTAATCCGGGTGCACTCACGCCCTCAACGCTCTCAGCCCACTTGAAACCTAGGATCAGCCTCAGAACCGGACCCCGACGATGGAGAGCGGGGCCGGTAACTGAGTATTAAAGCAGACGAGCTGCGTGTCGCGTTCTTCCGGGTGGGCGTGTCCAGCCAAACGAGGCTTGGAAAGCGCCCGCCCAGTGTTGGAGTGACGCGGCTTAGAACCGGGTAGAGGCTTGGAACGCGCCCGCCCAGTATGGGAGGGACGCGGTTTGGACCCGGGTTCGAGGCTTGGATGCCAAAATAAATGTGCAAAATCTAAACAGCGTATCAGCTGATTTTGAGATTATGGATTTCGAATTATTTAAGACAACAGAATGAAAATAAAAAAGTTAAAAACGAGCACTAGTCATATTTTGTAGATAGTGCAATGAAAAATGCACTATGGTGAATATGGTGGTGTGCATGAGCACTGATGTGTTAATCGTGAGGGAGTGAATGCAAGTCAACCTGTTGCTTTATGAGGTACAGGCAAGTACAGCAGATTCTCATTACAGGTTTATACTGAGAAATTTAAAATAGAGGGCACAGAAAAGCACCAATCCAGAAAGCATTCCTCTTGACACTGGGCGGGCGCTTTCCCATGTATCGGGGATCTAACGGCTAAACCTCTTTTATTTTCAGGATGTGCCAGGCACGCTCCAACCCCCCCCCCCCCGAGACCCATGGTGCAAGTAGCGCCAAATTTTAAAGTGAGATATCTGTGTGATATTACCATCGCAGGGGGTCACAGACCTTTGGTCCATTGATCCCTTCATAAGGAGTACAAAGAGTGTGTTTTTAACCATTTCCTTCCCATCTATTGAGTTTTTAAGACACCCTTATCACTTCACTTCCCAGAGTTACCGATATCATCCCCATAGGGTTATGTGGATGGTGTTAAACCTTATGTTTACTTTGGGAACACGAATTATGCCACATTATAAGGAGCACTACGACCAAACGCAATGGCATATATTAATTGTTGTCTGTTTGTGTTTGTATTTGTTTGTGGACTTTCACTCCACAGGTGCTGATACTCTCCTGATTTTGGAGGATTTTTGGATTGAGCTATTCGCTCTCCCATTTTTTTCAAGCACTTTTTTCACCTTTTAATTTTCACTTTCACGCCCCCAGGTTAGGGTGGACGATTAGAGAGTCCATACCGCCGGGGTATAGTCCTGATGAATGCCTTGGTAAATTTAAACCACCCATATGGCAGAAACATGTTGACTGACTAATTTATTGTATTTCTCTGAATTTTACCATTCCTAAACCTTGGCAATTAAATTCAGACACATAATACTTGTTATACGTGTCTTAGGGATCACCTATTAAAAAAAAATTTTCTGATACCCTCTTAGACACTTTTAATTTCACTTACCCTCACAACACGTCCCTCTTCACACAACCAGCTCCGCAGTCTTTTTGGCGTCGTAGCACACCAAAGAGGCACTCGGCCTCTTTGGTGGGGCCCAGTGATGAAGCATGACACTGACTAGGTCAGTGTGTGAGGGCCTTCCTATTCACCCAAAGTGAGTGTGTGATCCTTATCTATCTCGCTCCAATTTAGTGGCAATTCTGAGACTGATTTGGCCTCTCTCTTTTTGTTTATTTGCATTTAACCGGGGACTGAGAGAGCGTCCTTGATTCTCCCTACCTCTCCCATTGTTGTTTTGTATCATTTCCTTACTTGACCATTCTGTGTGCCTCATGTTGTTTATGTATCATTGTCTGGTATTTGAGTGACAGGAGCTGGGAATGTGCATTCACTATAGCGGGTTGAGGTGTGCCCTAACTTGCCTGGATGACTCTTCGTTGGGTTGAACAGATGTGGCCTGCATTTAGGGTGTTGGGAGGTGTTTTGCTTGCACCTGAATAGGCTGTGTCTCCTTTTCCACAATCCTGTATCAGCCCCCTGTGGTCATGCTGCACCTGGGAGGACAGGGCTGGTTTGGACTGGGTTCAGAGTCCATTGCTGCAAAGAGAGGGATGATAAAATGGGATATAAGTATTGCACCTAAAACCCCAGTACTTTAGATTTCTTCAAGGAACAAGAGAATCCTGCCAAGAAGAAGAGTGAAAGACTGTGTGAGGAGCACTGCCTTTTCTGAGCAAGGGGTGGGTTGGCATGTAGTTGCTGCATCTGTTGGTGGTGGCGGAAAAGGGCTAACTCTTTTTGCCCTGCTTTGGTATGCTGCTTGTGAAGATATTTCCAAGGGCCTGGGTGTGCTGTCCTCCTGTTTAAGGAAAATCAGGGACATCAACGTTTTCATTGGGCTCTTCTTTTGCTAAAAAATGATTGGGTGCTTTATTTTGCTGGAACCCCTGTGCTTTTTGGCTGGGTTCTCTCTTTGTTACTTAATTGTTCTGGCCCCAACCTGCCACCTTTGGGCCAAACCCCCAGGTGCTTTCTTCAT
The DNA here is from genome assembly GCF_964263255.1 of Lissotriton vulgaris. Taxonomy (NCBI): domain Eukaryota; kingdom Metazoa; phylum Chordata; class Amphibia; order Caudata; family Salamandridae; genus Lissotriton; species Lissotriton vulgaris. The sequence continues at coordinate 1,509,476,660 of NC_141691.1, read as the reverse complement.
TGGAAGACTACTCGTGCTTTTATTCTGACAAGACTTGCCTGGGGATTTATTTTCTGGTAACCCGTCCTACTGGTGCTTTCACACCGTTTCTTTTTACTATTTAAAACATACTGGTGCCCTTGACTCCTGCTCCTCATTCACCGCTGTTGGAAAGCCTTCCCCAGCCTTCTCTAAAGTAGCTGCGATCGATACGTCTCCCCCGCGTAGAGAGGTAAGATCTCTGAGCTCAACGAAGGAAAATTACAGCGCTGTCCTAGTAAATGTAGATGAAGCAACATAAGAAGCTGTTGCCGAGCCTCGCTGATGCTGACAGTTTGTCGTAGCAACCACAATGAAGTATTGCAATAGCCACAGCCCGAGGGAGAAGCGGCCTTCACCCTAGGCCCACCCAGCACCGGACAGAGCATCGTGGGTGAGAAGAGTCCCAAAGGGACAGAGGAAGAACCAAGGGAGTGTCCTGCTGCCTCCTCACCAGGCCGACATGGACCCTACATTCAAATTCAGGTCAGTCAGCCGAGTGGAAAAGGAACCCTCGTCAGAGGTCCCGCTCTGCCCCATTTTACCCATGCAGACGTGCCCTCTGCAGCTAAACTTTGAAAAACTCTTCCTGCAGTGTGGACTGAGGGAGGTTCCCCGCCGACATAGGAGGAGCACACCAGCATATCAACAAATACCTTGGGGGCCTTTCTTTGGGATCATTGCATATCCTGGGAGGGCAGCAACTGCATCAAGCGTTCGTGGGCAGCGGCACTTTGCTAATTTTATGTATGTGGGGGACCAAGGGAGGTCTCCTACCAATGGGAACATCTTTGTTGGATACAATATGGCATTGGTTTTCCTTGAAATTACCCGACCGCTGGTACTAAGCCCGCAGATGTTCTTGCGGCCTACTTTCCAGGCCTGATTTTCTGGCCCATTGTTCTGATTCGTGGGAGTGATCTCCAAACCTTTATCCATGTTTTTGGGCCTTGTTTATGCATGTATCTTTGGTCTTACATGGTTGGACTAACAAGTACTGTTATCAGAGACGGCACAATATGCAGTAGGATGGTTTTTTCAAGTTGTTATGGCTTGTGCCACATAAGTAAATTCTTTAGTGTACTAATTGTGTTTATGACAATTGCCTAGTGGCAAAGTGATTTATGATCCATGTGAAGTTATGACAATTGGCTAGTTGGCAAAGTGATTTATGTCATTGTGGTCTCATGTATTTTATGCATAGCACAAAGGATATTTTTATATAACCTTGTGTGCAGTCTCTTTTGACTGTGTGCCTAGCGTGTCACTGATGTAGGTGTGTTGCGCAAACACTTTACACATTGCCTTTGAGATAAGCATGTCTGCTTGTGCCAAGCTAACAAAGGTGTGAGCAGGGGTTGTCTAAAGTGTGTATCCCCCTTACCCTGACTAGACGCAAGGGTCCCTACTTGAACAAAAGTTTATACCTCTGCCATTAAGAGGCTCCCATTTCCAACAGTGGGCCACTCACAACCCTTTTTTTTTCCTTAACAAATCTCCCCGGTGTCTTAGTGAGTGTTCTGCATCCTGGAAGATTGACAGGGGCAAACACATCCAACCACAACAAGGGGGGAGGCTGAAAAAGTTAATTGGCCTGTTTTTAGGTGGTGTCATTTCCCTTGGCCAGGTTGTTATTTGAAAATATTTCCCTTGCATCTAGCAAGCCTTCTTCCCCCTGTGGTTCAGACTGGGGAAAGCCCCTTCAATCTGCCCCGGAGGGAGGATTCTAATGCCACCTTTTGGGGCGAAGACACAAGGGGGTTTGGCTCTAGGGCGGCTGGGTAGGGCCAGAATAATTAAGTAACAAAGAGAGAACCCAACTGTCATTTTTCTATTGCAGAAATGAATTTAAAAGAATAGGATCATTTGCTTATTCGAATATTCGTGAGCATTTATTAGCTTCCTTTTAAAAGCTTTGTGGGGTTTTATTCGTTCTATTTGTGAAGCTCATCTATCCATCAGACACACCACTTTCACGCTCATTCACATGTACTAAACACACAATTCTGCCAAGACAATATATACACACAACTCAAATGAAAATAAATTCAATATATACATAGAACATAAATGGAAATTCATTCAGGTTAAATACAGTCACTATTGAATACAATAACCTAGTATTTAATTATACCATACTACTTTTGTGTTTCTATTAGAAAGGTTGTTGGCTACTGGGTACACATTGCTAGACTACAAGAGCAATCAATTTTGACTTGCTCCCTGCTAAGAATACATTTTTAGTGATTATGTTGACCCAGCAACAACGGATGCTGACACGTTTTGAGCCCCAACTTAGTTTTGGGCTTCTCTTCAGGGCCTTGGGACTAGATGTAGTCTGCAAGCTTACTGATATTCACTGCTCTTATGGGTTTATGAATCCTTATTTTTCCTGAAATATTCAGCCTGCTCCTGGCGCATGTCCCTACCATCGGCCAGGCAGAGGTTAGTCCATGCTAGATCAGGGCAGGTCCCTGGCAGAAAACACAAGGCAGCACCCGCAGGTAGTCCGAACCCACCTTCCAATTGCAATAGCCCATAAACAAAAATTAAAACCAACTAGAAAAAACGATTGGAGAGTTTGGTGCAAGGGGCAGAGAGATTGCAACCATCTTTTTAGGGCTGATGGCTTGGCCTAATGCATGGCGGGCCACCTCCACCCCTTTGTTTTTTTCCAATTTTTCCCTGCTGTACAGTTGGCTTTCTACCTCCCAAGGGGGGCATATTTTGGATCAATACCCCAAGCGAGGCAAAAAGACTGAAAATATTAGGAGGGTGGGGGCGGTACAGGGCCGCACCTCCTACAAACATTCCCTGGGTGCCTAGTGGAAGTGTCAGGCATACACCTCCCACTTTGATTGCCTGTAACATTGTAGGGTAAATGTAGTATCGCTGGAACGCTGAATTTCTCACCTTCCTGTGGGTATGGAGAACATGGCAGTTTTCTGCCACCTCCATGCTCCCAAGGAAACTAGAATGTTTTTCCTGTGTGCTAGCGCAGTAAATGACGTAATCACAACTGAAGTGATTGCATAATTTGTTGGACCACCACTCTCCCCGGATCTGGAGAGCAGAGTCTCCTGCTCCCATCCAGGGGGGACTATGATAGAAGGGGAACTTGAGGAGCACAGACGCGATGGCGGATCTGGTGCTAGTTGCGTGCACTATGGACGTGGAGGTAACGTCCATAGCACCCACCCACAAGCAGCATTAGAGATAAGGGAAATTGAAAAGGGGAGGGATGTTGCACATAGTACATGGAAACAGCAATATTTGCACCTTCCTTAGTATTGCCTTTGCTTGTTGAAGTAATTCAATAAGCATTGACAAAGTCCAAAGTATGGTGGTCCATGGCTGGAAATGGATGGTCGAGTACTGCCAAGGAAAAAGATGAATGAACACAGGGTAAGGGAGTTATATTGGAGGGATGCTGAATTGCAGGGGCATTCCCAATTAATAAAATAAATACAGATGAATTGGAAAAAACAATGTATAATGCTACCGCGTGTGGACTACTTTTTAAATGGCTAACATCTACATAATGCTGTAGGCTGATACCAGGCTGATGGGCAACTTTGTCAGCCAATGCCTAAAGCCAGCTCAACCAAAGTAGCCAATAGCTTAAAGGGGCTGTCAAGAAGCCCTTTTCTTTATGTGAGTATGTATGGGTGTGGGTGCGTGCATGCGTGTGGGTGTGTGCATTTGTGTGTGGTTTATGGTGTGTGTTGTGTGTTGTGTAATGACCTGTTCTCTCCAGAGATGAGTTAAGGCTGTCTCCGTGCGAGACCTACAAAGCATAACATGTGCTATATCTGCTAGTGGTGCACAGGTGTGAAGAGCAACACCCCCCCCCCTCTCTTATCGTCCTGCCCCTTGAAAAGTCCCTATTTGCAGTCACCTCACTAGGGGAGAATCAATCGCTGCCGGACATGAGTGAAGAGAAACGTTTCCTCTGCATGTCTCCCCCTAAGCACGCTCTAAATGTAGTCATCGCTAGGGCATAGATTCAGGCTCTGCTGCGTGTGGACACCAAAATATCGATGGGGCACAGTATCAATGCCAGAATATCGAAAATAAAACATTGACAGGTAAATTTAGATTTTCTATACGTACCTCCACATAAATGTACCTACATGGTGCATATAGAGTCAATGTACCTAGATGTGGAGTTAGAAATAGTAAATCCATACTTCCCCTGCATGCACTTACCTTTTGATATTTTGCCCCACGATATTCTGTCATCGATCTGCTACACAACGACATTTTTGGGCGCCAATTTCCAATAGCGCAATCCTGTGGTGCACAAGAATGAAGAGTGCTCCCTCCCTCAATGATTCTGTGGACGGCCACCCCTGAGGCACAGACTCAGCCCTCAGTGCCCGTGTCACCTTGGGTATGCATTGATTGCTGTCGTTGGCACTGCGCTTCTCTTCATTATCGACAGGCGCCAATTTGATAACGTATACAGAGAAACAAGTAACGTACATGTTGACATTTGTTGACATTTATTGAATCATCTGAGACATTCGCTGCAGATTGCATCGCCATTTCCGATGTGCGTGCCGTGTTCAGCTCGTGACCATTACAGGGACATCGATGCAAGAATACATGTAGCCACGAAGTTGCCATTAAAACCACTCCCAACAAACGCAGGTGCAAAAATTATCTTTGCAATAATGTCTATACATGATTGTAAGAGTCCTTAAGCAGCTTTTAAAGATTTACGTGTTTCTCAGTTAGTATTTTGCATACTAATGTCAAATGTTTCTCTTTTCCAGACTCTTAACAATTGCAAGCAATAACTTCGAACAAATGTAGATTGAAACAACGAATGGCAAGCAGGTACAATACTCTGACGGCTCGTTATTGAGTAACAATGCAAATCGTGTGATTTTGGCCAGCGTTTTGCTTTACTTACAAGAGTAAAATCTTATGTATAAAAGATGATTTCATTTCCATTAAACAAGGCACTTAAAATAATGTATTTATTTGATCCATAGTTCCCCAAGGAGGCAAATAGTAATTTTTGCTTCCATAAATCCGCAATTAACAAAATATGATCACTTTTTTTTAACCCTTGCAGTACAATTCAAAACCACAAACTTATTGTTTTCATCTGTACCATGGAGACTTTTTACTTAATTTACAACAACAGCGAAAAAGGTGCTATGTAAGTGTGTAATCAATCATAACGAGGAAAGCCCCTTAATCCCATAAAAATAAAATTAGTTGTGAAGCAGTCTCATTGCTTACAATAATTGCACATCTTCTGTACACTCGAAAGAGAGCTTAGCTCAGAGTGTGATGGTCTGGACTAAACGACTCAGAAACAGAGTAAAGTCATTCTAAATTCTGAAAATGACACAGACCCGAGAAAGAACTTCTTTTTCTCAAGAGGATGTCCTGCACTCTAGTAATTTTCGCAAGCTTTTCCTGAAGTTGTCATCTAAGAAAGCATAGAGGAAAGGATTGAGACAGCTGTTGGCATAGCTCAAGCTGGTGATGAAGAAGGAGATCCCGATGACCACGGGCGTCTGTGGAATGTCCGTGGTGAGTGCCACCACCGTGCTGAGGTGGAAGGGCGTCCAGCAGAAGAGGCACACCGCCAGGATGACCAGCACCATGAAGGTCACTTTCTTCTTCGCCTTGTCCAAGGCTTTGGCGTTGCTGTGCAGGCGGATGTGCCTCAGTTTGTAGAGCATGGTCGTGTAGAGGATACAAATGGTGGACACAGGGATGGCAAACCCCATCACCAGCGTGTAAATACGACTCATTTGCCACCACAACTCCTCTGGGTTTGGAAACACAAAGACACACCTCAGACTCCCGTGTTCATCGTGAATCTTGGCAAAAATGGTGAAAGGCAATATGATGATGGTGACAAAAGTCCAAACAGCCAGACTCACAATTCTGGCAGCCCTGTAGGTGCGGTAGGAGACCTTTTTGGATTTGACCGTAGCCACAACCACCAGGTAGCGGTCGATGCTCATGACAGTCAGGAAATATATGCTGGAGAAGGTGTTGTACTGGTCAATGGAGATGATGAGTTTGCACATGAACTCCCCGAAGGGCCACTGCAGCAGCAGGTAGTCAGCAATGTTGATGGGGAGCACGAGCGTGAAGAGCTCGTCCGCAATGGCCAGGTTGAGGATGAACATGTTGGTGACAGTTTTCATCTTGGGGGCTTTGAGGATCACGTAGATGACTGCAGTGTTGCCCGTGAGCCCCACGGCACAGATCACCGAGTAGATGACAGGCACCGCCAGGTAGAAGTGAGGGATCTGCTGCGGGCTGGAGACGTTGGTGCCACAGGGGGTGTATTCGTCAATGCACGACGAGTTGTGTCCACTGTGGAAAGATGAGCTGTCCATCTGAAAAGGTTAAAAAAACAATTATTGTCAATTTATGCTTCAGGGTACAATCACAATGTTTAAAAAAATGATGGCACTTGAATTGAATTTGAGTCCCACGCTCATACAAAGGTTAATGCTATTAGTATTGGTTTCAACATTTTTTTTTAATAATGCACTATAAATTGTCTACGTTGTAAAATGAAAAAGCACGCGCGTAAAGGGCACAGTTCATCACTGCCGTACAAGTAGTTGTGCTGTCAACGGTGCGCTGTTGCCCTTCTAGGACACGTTATTTTCTAATCATGCACCTTTGCATCTGTGAGTCTCCGTCCCTGTGACCTTTAGGAGTTAGTCTCCCTCTCACCTTAAACGAGAACTTGCGGTGCAAGGATCTCCGCTGGGAATATTCCTCCAGTCAGACGTTCCCGGTGGCTGCATGGGGCACTCGGAAGAAATGAGCGGCGAGTCGGCAGGGAGCTCTGAACTGAAATGGTGAAAATGCTGGCCAGCTCCCTGCCTCCTTCCGTGCATGACTGAGCGCGGATGCACTGCCCCTTCCCTCCTCCTCCAGCACCGTGGAGCCACGCACTTCTACCCGCCCCGCCCTCGTAGCCGGGTCTCCTTCCGCGATGCACCCCTCCCGTCTGATAACGGGAGGACGCGTTCCTTCACGCGCTGCAAGGAGGGAGGGTCTCGAACATTATAATCCGGAATGTTTTATTTCATGTGGTGGGAAACGTCGCACTATAGAAGCTCGATACATGTTTAAGAAACTGCAGAACTAAGTTTACGCGATGTCATGTCGGGAAATCGCATGTCACAGTTGGGGATATTAGGGGATGTAGCCTAGCGACCAGAGCTGCCGACTTTGGCGCTAGGGAACCAGGTTCGAGTTTCCGCGTTGGTTCAACATCCTGGGAAAATATGGCCAAATCACTTAATCTCCCCGTGCCTACCAAAAATGAATGTATCATTGTGTAACGTTGCTGGTGCTCATGTAAAGCGCTCCAATCAATACCTTCGGGTTGAGTTCGGGCTGTATTCATCTGCAAAAGAATAATATGTATAAAAGTCACTAAACTGAAAAAACGCAAACATTTTTAATGGCATAATTGTCTGCCACAGCTCAGCCATGTCTTTGCTGTCCTGTGTGCGTACCCAGAGCTTTTAAGTGGAATGAAAATACTGGCGGGTCTCTCAAAGAGGTGTGGCCAATATAATTAAGGATGTGGCTTAAAACACAAGCTTTAAATCTGTCCCCAGCATAGTGTGCCCCATGACTGGTATTTTGCAGCTTCTGGTAGTACATCTAGACATATAAAACAACAAGTAATATTACACTTACAACAAGCCAAGACTACTGGCTTTGTCAATGGCTGTTAGTTGCATAAGGTAAATAAGCAACAACCATGGCTTAGTCGTATACAATATTCAAAATACCTGAGTCCTGAAATGATGAGACTGTGAAAGAACTATATCGAGTCTCTTTAAGCTTACATCAAAAGCAGTGAAGCAAGGTACTGATGCAGAGTTAAGATTTATTCTGCCCCCCCGCCCCCACCAGGGTGAGGGCAAACATGAAGAGCCCTATAGGTAATGGGCTCAGCACTTGGGGGCATATTTACAATAACTGGCGCATCCCTGCAAATCGTCAGGGATGCGCCAGTTATTGTGCGTCACAGCTCTGCCATCATGGATGCGCCGCATTTACAATGCGGCGCACCATAGTGCAAAAACGGCACAGATGCCTGACGCATCTGTGCCGTAAAAGTGACGCATTGCTGGAGTTGCGTCGCAAGCGCGACGCAGCTCCAGCAATGCTCTGAGCGCCCTATCTAGTTAATGCTGCGTCAATCCTTACGCCTGCTTCAGGCAGGCGCAGGGTTTTGACGCAGCATGGGCCTAAAAGTGACTAGGTGAAATCTTGTAGATTTCACTCAGCCACTTTTAGGAGGTGTTCCTGTGCCGGAACGCCCCCTCCCCCCCTGCACAGGAACGCCTACATGTGGCGCAGGGCATTACAACGTGACGCATCTCCCAGATGGATCACATTGTAAGTACCCCTGCACCATGGAGCAGGATTTGCGCCGCCGCTACGTCACAAAAGTGACGCAACGGCAGCGTAAATGAGGTGCAAGGGGCTTGTAAATCTGCCCCATGCTTTTTAGAACTGCTGGCGCTGAGCACCTGCAGGACCCGGCCCACTTAAAGCACTCTGTGTACCTGTCCTTGGTGTCCATTGAAATCTGTTGGCATCACGCACAAAGTCCTGCTCCATGTGTGCTCATCCGCAGTTACGTCCAACAACACGGTAATGCCATCGTCCGTGGCACTGCAGCTAAGCTTCTGGCTCAATGACCCTCTCTTTCACCCGAGTCCAGTGTGCTCGGAAAACACTATTTTACCTTTCAGTGTCCACTGGCTTCTGCTCGCGAGACTTCGCAATCACACGCTCGCGTTTTCCAGTTTTCATTCAAACTTATAAAAAACCCTTCGTTCAAGTTCCTGCGCGCGTGCTTCCGCCTCTCTGCTCAGTAATGTGACTGACAAGGGCCATTTGCAGAACACTCGGCAATGACTGCGAAATCCATCGGATATTCGAGGCAGTGAATGTATTCGTGAATCGTGCTGACTTGTTGGATGTGACCGCTTTGCGGCGCTAGATGAACTGTAGTTGCATGTTCCTACCACCTCTTAACGTGCATTCGTCTTAAAGTGCCAAGAGAAGATTTATGATTTGTAAAGAGCGCTGTCTTTAGGAGATAGCAAACCATTGTAGGCAAATCGTTGAGGTGGGACAGGGCTGCTCCCAAGGAGGTTGTAGGGCTCTTGTGACGCTTATGAGCTTATCTGAAGGGGAAGAAGAATGACGAGGGAGACCCACCAGCATGCTGCTGTTGTTCAAGGGATTTTTATCAATGTTATTACTGTGTGGAAAGAATATATTTTTATTTTTTTATTTTTTTATTGATATTTAAGTTGCAAGTTTATACAGATTATAACATAATTCCTTCTTAAAAAGAAATTAAAATGCATATTATACAGCATATACAAAAGAATATGTAGTATACCAATACAGAAAACAATAGAAAATACATAAATACGCGATGTACAAAATTCATTATATCATTACTTCATCAATCCATTTCTGAATTGGTGACCAGATTTTTAACCCAAGTTGTTTCCTTTTTTTCCCCTTAGTAGCATATATTGCTGATTCAAGTTTATATCTAGCTAAAAGGCGTCCCCTCCATGTGGAAAAAGATGGTGATTCTGAACTAATCCAGTCCTGAGATATACATGCGCGAAATTCAGCCATCATGATAAATAATAAGTTGGTTTGTTCAATGTCTTTTGAATCTTTGGAGACACCAAATAATATAAGTTCAGGTGACATATCAATATTTTTACAAAGAATGTATTCAATAAATTTCTGAACATCACAATTTAATCCATCAAGTTTTGCACACGAATAAAACATATGTAATGTATCGGCCCCTCTTAAATCACACCGATTGCACTTGATTCCAGTAATACTCCCCCATTTCAGAACTTTTGCCGGTGTATAATATAGGTCACACAAAATCATATAATGTTGGGTTCGATTACGCCCAGAAAATAAAATAGTGGTAGCCATTTTTATTGATTCTTCCAAAAATACATCCTTTGTACCTAATTTTTCTTCCCATTTAACCCTCAGATTGTTAAAGTCATCCACAAGATAAGTCATTAAAGTATTATAATAAAACCCAATTCTTCTTTTATTATTTAAACTATCTATAAGTAAAGTTGGGGTTAAATCCTGTCTTTCTATATTGGAGGGTGAATGTAGAAAGCTATGAATCTGTAAAAATTTGAAATGATCATTAGAAGGAATTTTAAAGTTATTTTGTAGTTCAGCAAAAGAAAGTAATGTTTCAGAGTTATTAATATACAAATCAGATAGAAAGGCAATCCCCTTATCATTCCAATTTTTCATCACCTGGTCTCTAAATATAGTGGGAAAACATTGACTTGAGTTTAGTGGGGTGTATCTGGTAATTTTTCTAATTCCCACCGCTTTTTTAATAATTCGCCAGGCTTTATATGCTGCAGCCAATATCTTAAATTTTGTTTTTTTATAATAGCTTGGCTCTATAAATTTTAACAGATGATAATTCGCATCAGTACCTACTACCATTTCATAGATATTTGGATATTGTGCCCAATTAGTGGGGATTTTTTTACCTACAATTAAGGGAAACATATATTGAAGTGCGGCTGCTAAATAATAAAACAGAAAATGTGGTGCGGCCCATCCCCCCCTATCTTTCGGTATAATCAGCTTCTTATATGCTCTTCTAATACCTTTATAGCCCCATAAGAATCTTGTTGCGGTTCTTTCAATTTCTTGGAAAAAACTTAAAGGAAATTCCAGAGGAATTGTTCTAAATAAGTAAAGGAATTTCGGCAAAATAAGCATCTTTAAAACGTTGTTTCTACCATGAAGAGATAAATGTAAGTGGTTTATTCTTTCCAGAGTTGTAATAACCTTTTTAAGAATCGGGGTGTAATTAATACTAGGTATTTTTGAAGTAGGTGTAGTTAATCTGATACCTAGGTAAACCGCTTCGGTAACTATATTTATAATAGGAGGTGGGTTTGATCCTATAAACAAAATTTGCGTTTTAGACAAATTTAATTTATACCCAGAGAAAGATCCAAATATACCCGCTAGTTCTTCAATCCTCTGAAACGTTCTTTCAGTGTCTTTAGTGACCACTACCAGATCATCAGCGTAAGCCAGGGCTCTATATGTCGTACCTCCTAACTGTAGTGGAACTATGCTTTCATCCCTGTTTAGCTGATTGAGAAAAATATCTATATATATAGCAAAAAGAAGGGGAGAAGATGGGCATCCTTGTCGTGTTCCTCTTTGGATAGGAAATAATGCGGATTTATTAAGGCCTATGTTTATTGCTGAAACTGGGTTTTTATATAATGCCTTGAATGCGTTTAATATTCCTGAACCAAAACCTTTCATAGATAACACATCCCAAAGATAGGGCCATGCTACTCTATCAAATGCTTTTTCAGCATCTAGCATAGTGATTCCTATTGGTATGTTAGAAGCTTCTGCCCAATCCATCATTGCTATAATTCTGCGTATATGGTCCGCCGTATCTCTATTGGGAATAAAACCATGTTGCCACCGAGAAACAATTGTTGAAATAATTCTTGATAGTCTTGTGGCAAGTATTTTTGAATAAACTTTACTGTCAGTATTAATCAACGATATTGGCCTGTAGGAGGCTGGGTTAGATGGATCTTTATCTTTTTTTAGAAACGTCATAATTATTGATTCAGCCCAAGATGCTGGAGGTAAGCCTTTCTGTGCCTCTAGGAACACAGCCAACATATCATTTTTAATATGTTTTCTAAAGGACCTATAAAACTCTAACGGAATAAGATCCGGACCGGTTGCTTTGCCCATTGCTAATGAATTTAAGGCGTTTTCGATTTCTTCCCATGTGATAGCGGCATCTAAGACTGATTTTTGATCCTGAGAAAGGGATGGGAAAAGATTTCCCATGGCAAAATTCAGGCACATATCAGATGAGTAATTATTGTCCTCTTGTGTATATAGTTTAAGATAAAACTTACGAAAAACTTCCAGGATTTCCTCTTGTTTATTATACAATTGCCCTGTTTCATCCTGAATTGTATTGATGGTATTATATACTTCTTTTTGTCTGATTCTTTTTGCCAAGATTTTTCCTGTATTTTCCCCTATCTCATATATCTGGGTTCTATAACTTGCCATCAGTTTTGCTGATTTTTCTGCAAAGAACTCATAACCGATAGATTTACCAATTTGCCAACCTTGATTCTATGTCCAAGATTGGTCGTTGATGTATTATTGCTGTAGGTAATTCCTTCTCCCAAAATAGTATTTTTTGAAAAACCTTCTCATTCTTTTCACGCATAATTTTCTGTTTTTTAATTGTATATGAAAGAGTCTCTCCCCTTATCCCTGATTTGAACGTATCCCAGACAATCTGAGTTGACGCGGTACCTCTATTAATGTCAAAAAATTCTTTCATCCACAAAGCCAATGTATTTATATATTCAGGATCATGTAATAGTTTGCGATCAAAAGTCCAGGATCTCGGTTGGATAATTGTTTCATCAGTTTTAATTTCAATCAATAGTGGATTATGATCAGATATTATGCGTGGAAATAACTCAAAGTTTGTATCGTGAATAAATGATTTTTTAAGAAAAAAATAATCCAATCGAACGGATTTTTTATGGGGGTGGGAGAAGAATGTATACATAGGAAATATAGATTTTTTTTCATACGCTACATCAACTAAACCATGATCTAATACCATTGACCGTAATGACATAAATGATTTTTTTTTACCTCCCTGATAACAAGATATATCAGATATCTCTCTACTCACATCTAAATGAATATTAAAGTCGCCACAAAGTATTAATGATGAAGACCAGTTAGAAAGTTCAAGATTTAAACTATCTAGAATACCTGGATCATCCACATTTGGAGCATATACAGCACAAATGGTCCATAATACATTATTTATTTTAAACTCTGCTATTGCCCATCTACCATATTTATCCGCTTTATGTCGAGTTAGTATACCTAAGCCCTTCCTGAATAGAATAGCAACGCCTTTTGTTGTAGAGCCTTGAGATGTACATACCGCTAACTGCATACCTAGATCTTTATATAAATGTCTGTCATTCCAAGTTATATGTGATTCCTGAATGCATAATATATCATTTTTCATAGATTGTACAATTTGTGCCGCTATTCCCCTCTTCTTTTTATTATTTAAACCACATATGTTCCAAGAACACACTCGTAACTTTCCCATTTGTGACAATATTTATACCAATGTTTGTCTAACACATAGGGCATCACCTTAAACAGAAAATATGAATGTATCACCTTATAAAATTTCAATTTCTTCTCCCTGACAAGCCACCTATCCAAACATAGCAGTATAACTACAAATACCAAAATAATAATATGGAAAGAATATAAAAGGCATAATTTGCATATGTTTAAAAGGGTCAGTGAGATGTGGAGAGAAAAAATAGTAAAATACCTGGCCACTAGGAAACCAAACTTTTTTTTACAAACAGGCACATGTGACACTTATTATATGTATGTAACTTTGTAAACAATGACTGCAGATTCTATGCAGAAGGAGATTTTGATGTTTGTCATGGTTTAGTAATCTAGGGTAGTGAAACACTTCACTCCACAATTACCTGATGGACAGGTACGAAAGGGTTTTACTGCTGCAGCCAGGGCGTCATGCATTCCCCGGGATGGTGTTGTACGCTGCACAGGTGTCATCCTGTCTGCAGCTCTGAGACATAAATGTCCATATTGCAGTACACCAGATGGTAGCCATGAGCTAACATGTACATGTCATTCTCAATTACCATTGACAGGATATTCATGGCCAATGTGCAGGATGTTTACCTCATGGACTTTACATGTGGGCCCCTGCTCGCATGCAGCAATTTCCAGCTGTTGACCCCACACAGCACTGGCATCAATGAGATACACATCAACAGACAAACTTGTATGAGAAGGTTACTGATATATTTCAAGGAAGGGGATAAATGATCAGGACTCCTCTGCATTACATTGATTACACCTTCACCCATAAGACTAACCTGTTTCATGAGTATAATATCTGTTGACAAGTCAAAAGGATTGTACATCACCAGGCTGACCAGTATCACATTTGAGCAACAGTTCAAATATTGCATTGCAGAGTTCATGTGTGAGATGTGCAATAGTCAGATACAGAATGTGGCTCATTTGTGCTTCCCTACCCGTGAAGTCACATAGCTCATTTTGGAATGAGTGGTCACACATTTGTTATGTCCATCCTTTGAGTGGCCTCTGTTTGCATACTCCATTTCCAACATCATGGTAGTACTTAGCTGACAATGGATGGTGTCTTGTACAGCAGACATCCTAACCTCATATGTCAAGCACTCACTTTTATATGTGAATACAGTAGAAGAGGAGGCAAGCAGAATGAAACATTTGACTAGGATCCCATATCGTGGATAAGTTGAGAAGCTTTGATTGTTGCCGCCTACACTGGATTTGCGTTGTGCTGTTCAGCCAAATGATTTAAAAAATCAGCCCATACACCCATGTAAAAAAAAACTGTCTTCATTGCGAGCCTCATCTACACCAATGTCAATATGATTTTACCATTGATATTTTGCAAGTGTTTTCATATCATTGAATTGCAATCCAGTAGTGTTTAGGACACTTCATATGACACAATGAACTATTGTATGTCCATTCTGCACTCACTTGTCTTAAATTTTGTGTCATCCTTTCAGTGGCCACCATTGTCTGATCTGGTACATTGTTAAATGCCATATGTGAGCATAATATGATGCAGGACAACAGTGTTGTACAACACATACAACATACAGTGGAGATTAAAGGCACATTTCATGAGCATTCAGGTACATTATTCTTCTGTGTACTTACCTGGGTCCCACACCTGCCCAGTGTGTGGTTCCTCACCAAATGTCACATCTAACCTTGTAGCAGAAGTCAATGTGGGCGTTGGAATCTGGGAGGACATCAATGGACCTACACTGATAAGTGTGTTTGCAATTTTACATTTCTGCTGCCACGTGATGCACTCAATTTCAGGCACAAAGGATAAGCACAAGCAGTTGTGGGCAATAACGTTGCAGAAGTTTGTAGCACTATATATCATGAGTGATCCCACGTTTAACTCATAATGGCCCCACTGCCTAGAAGCAACATATATCAAATTGACATGACTGCAAATCCTGAAGTAAGGTCCACTATCGTGTTTTGTTAATGGCCAAAAAACATGGCATCCAATGATAACATATACGACCAGCTGGGTATACTGGACAATTTTATGTATAGAAAAAACTTTCTAATTTGGACAGTGGATGCATTCTCAATACTCCTGACAATTGTATCTCACTTCTTTTTCATCATTGTCATATTTGTTAACATTGGATTTCTTGATTTTATCTACAAAATTAATTACAATATAGTGTGGACTCCTTTTGACTTGTGGCACTCCATTCCAGGATTGAGTTCACAGTTCTGGGAATGTTGGTGGAATACATGGAATGTTCACGAATCACAGAGATGAAAAGGATCAAAAAGACTAGAGCATGTGGATGCACCTTCTCATACCTTGCAACTATGCACTGGAACAATTTCCACAGGACCTACCTCTTACTGAAGACAATATGGCTTTCAGAAAGAAACTCAAAACCCACTTACACCCCAAGACTGATGTCAGACACTTTAATAGCTCTTCCACCCAGTTGTATGATGTTACAACGCATACTTTTACAACGCATGCCTTTACAACACATTTTTTACATCGCAACATCCTTTACAATGCATTCCATTACATCGCATGACACTACATTGCATTTTAAGAAACTACCTTTACATCGCATTTCATTACATCGCATACTACCTTTACAACACATACCATTACAGCGCATACCATTACATTGCATTTATGGTAAGTATTGGATAGTATAGGGATAACAATTACTATTCAACCTCCAGGGGGTGCAACAGTAGGGTAAGTGTTGGATAGTGTATGGGTAAAAATTACTATTCTAACTCCAGGGGGTGCAACAGTAGAGTAAGTGTTGGATGGTGTAGGGGTAAAATTTACTATTCTAACTCCATGGGGTGCAACAGTAGGGTAAGTGTTGGATAGTGTAAGGGTACTATGCGTTGTAATGGTATGCGTTGTAATGGTAAGCGTTGTAATGACTGCCTTGTAAGGACATACGTTGTAATGGTATGTGTTGTAGTGTCATGCGATGTAATGGTTGCGTTGTAATGGCAAGCAATGTAACGGATGTTGCGATATATTGACCGCATTGTAATGGCAGAGCGATGTTAAAATTGTGTTGTAAAGGTTGTTTCCCCTTCCACCCTCACCACGAGACTCCGTAACCTTAGCGCCGTGATATCCCCGAGGGATGAATGTCGCGCTTTATAAATAAATAAATGAATAAAATAAATAAATGATAAGCCTAAATATAATATATTTTGTCTTTTGCTATTCATAAATGTCATTTGCTAAAGGTAAATGTCCTTTCACAATTCCAATAGTTGTAAAGCTAGTTTTTCCTCCTGCGATTCGGGCCCTATATGTCCCTCTGTTGTCTGCTGACAATGTATGCATTTTGACCATCTCCTCCTGACCAGTTTGACTTACCAGTTGGTGAGGGTGGTATGACTTGCCTTGGATGATGTTGTTTCCTCCTATAATGTGCAGGGACCTCTGCTATTGTGCTTGTCTGTACTCTGGCTGAATGTGTCAACAGGTGAGAATAGAGAAAGTTCACCAAATCAAAAATGTACATATGGAGCTTGTCAGACATTTCCTCATATCTTCTGCATGCTAACAGTATTGTGAAGTACTGCCACGGCTGGTGCAGGTAGGAGCAGTGGGGCGTCAGGGATGTAATGGCGTGGCAGGGTAGGAAATAGTCCGGGTCCAGGACGGCAGAGTCAGCACAAGCAGCAGAGGAGGCGCCGAGCTAAAGTGAAGGGCCACGCTCCTATTGACTCCCTGGCATCCGAGGAAGCGCGTAGCAAAACGCGTGAAGGCACAATATTGACCTTAAGAAATTAAAGGACTAATACGTTCCTTTACCCACCAAACACATGGTCCTGAAGAAAGCCCACTGACCTTGAGAGGCGAATAGGGCTGAAACATGTCGACCTTTTAAATCACGAAAATGGATAGCGTCAGAATCCTAATAATTCTCGCAACGCCTATCTGAAATATTTTCAACATTAACTCGAATCCAGATAAATAAATATAGTGAACTGGCTGTCCGAGTTATTTTTAGAGTCACCACTATCACCTTTTTCACTGGACACTACTGCTTTTACCTTGGGTTTCTTCCTCCGGGTGGAGGCTGCATACCTACTAACCCTGTGATTATGCAGACACGAGAGTAATTATAGCGGAGAACCAAGATATACCGCTACCAGACAACATCAACTCACGTGTATGAGGGTTTTTACCAAGGGCCATCCCACTTACCTGTAAATCCAGGTTAGCAGGACAAGTGATCCTTCCTCCCCCCAATTGATTTGAGAGTATATATTTCAAGGAAACTGGATAGATCATATATCTTTTCCTTCTCCCTCGCCTATGATAAGGAGAGGGTAGGAAATAGCCAACGGAATATGGGAATTAAATGTTTTAAAAAAAAAAGGACTCTCTCACCTGCTTTGTGATTTTCGCAGGCACAAGGTGAGTTACTTTTTGGCTAATTTGTATATCTTTCCCCTATTCCGTTGTCAGTTGATTTTCCTCTGCACCGCAAACCCTGCCCCATTACGTTCTTGACTGACTCAGATGCATCTGGATAAGTGGAAGGGGCACTTTGTCAATTACTGCTTACCAGTGTTAGGTATATACGGCGGGAGTACGGGGCCCATGTTTTAAATAGTGGGAAAGGGATTTGCCATTTCTAATACAAAGGATTCTGAGACTTGTGGTGCAACAAACAGAGGGAAACACATGAGCCTCTGACCGACTATATTTTTATATAAACTTTGACAACTTCCTTACTCAGAATGGCAGTGCAACATAGACAATCTTTTCATTTACTTATTCTTGTCATCCCATTTACCTGATACCACGTTGCAGACATCACTCACAGGCAGCCCATGGAGCATGTGGGGGTGGATTGTGGTGAGGATATCCACCTCTAGTTGGGTGAGACAGAGGTGGGTCCAGAGTGTGAGGCAGGGAGAATCCTGTTCAACTTGATACTTCTCCTTCACCCTCTTCTTTTCATCCTGCCACTTCTTCTTGATGTCCTGGACTGTGCGCCTCTCCTCCCCCAATGCTTTGACAGCAGTGGCTAATTGCTGCCATAGAGCTGCCTTCTGTGTGCCACTGATGAAGTAAGGTGGAAGACCATATAGGCGTTTGTGGTGCTTCACAATGAACTCCACAATCATGGTTGTCTCCTCAGTTGTAAAGTTCTTCTTCTTCCTCCATTGGTACACTTTCCTCTTGAGATGAACAGTGAATGACACCAGGAACTCTCTGTGGCCAAACCTGTTCCTTGAATGTGTGCTGCTTTTATATGGTTTGTGAATTCACTTCAGCTGGTGCATGGTGGGGGAGTGTAGGCACTTGAACTGATCATTAGGCCCAAATGCAGGTATTCCGGCCCGGATTCGGAAATTCTGGACCAAAATCGGAAATTCATGCCCGGAAGTGAAAACCCAGCACAAATGTATTATTCCCACTACTGGTGCGGAAATTCCGTCCCGGGTGCAGAAATTCCGGCCTGAATGCATACGTAAAGTTAGTAGCCGTAAGTGCATTCTGTGAATACCAAAAGTAGTAAATTTAGGATTTTGTCGGAGATTAGTTCTGTGAATCAGCTCCCTTATTCCCTCTTTCCGCTTAATCTGACTATAAGTAGTATAAGGATGTAAGTAGCTATCTCTCTTTTTCCTAGAGTGTTGATATCAATGCAAAATATGTCTAAATGAGTGACAATGATCTCTGTTACCCATTCTAGTTTCCTTGTAAAACTATAGCTGGGTGACAGTTTTAAGTACTATGTATTAGTTAAACGAGACCATAGACCATATGTTTTATGATAATAATTTCAGAATTGCTGCCATTTTCTGCACGATTTATATAAATGTAAATATATTATAGCAAAATTTGTATTTATGGAAAGATTCAACAATAATATTGATATTAGTTCTCATACGTAGCTAGTTTAATAATATTGTTTTGTGATGAACTAGTTTCGGCCAACTACAACATTAAAGACCACTCCTAGATGGGCGACACAGTCCGGGAATACCTCCAAAATGGCAGCCAAATAACTCCAAAGCTGTGTTCACACAATGCTGTATAGTGGTCCACTTTCAGTTGACCTGCCGGCTTCCTGGTATAACAATGATGAGGAGTTCTGTTGTCAATACTTGGGAGTGAGGATAGAGATGTACGGCCGGTGGAGCCGTGATATGGTGAGTTCAAATCAATAGTATGTAGTTAAGATTTTTTTGCTAGCCTTAGTTTCTTCACCAGCTTTATGTCTGCTTAACAGCATTTAGAGAAATATGTTAGTGTTGGTTTCTAAATAGCTAATTCTAAATAGTTCATTTGAAATTTGAGTCTTGTTTCCAGCACATGATAAAGTTTTACCCCTTATGATGTGCTATGCGTACATATATGGGTGATCGGGTTTAAAATAAAAAATTGTTACAATTCACCTTAGTATCTTTTGGTTTACTAGCTAAAATTAACGGATTGTAGTTGATCATTTGACAAAAAGGGATCTTAAACAGCATTCATTTTGCTGCAGTCGTATTAATATATTCTCAGACAAATCTCTACTTCTAGACTGTGCAGCTATTGTTCAACCTGGTCAACTAGAATCGAGCCATATAGCAATACATATTAGCAAGGTTGCAGTTGGGCAATATCAGTTAGATTGCTAGACAAGAAGCCGCTTCAGCGGACAATCAAGTATATTGAATAACTTGAGTTTCTTGTATGGTTAAAACCTTATCTTTATTAATTTCAAGGAGGACCCATTTTAAGGAATACTGTGGGAACTCCATCAGAAGCAACACCATAATAAATATGTTGTCTTTGTGACTCCATCAAAGGTGAGCTCTTGTTTTTTGAGAGGAGCGGATTTGAAAGGACAACAGTATGTCCTTTCGGTTAGGGCAAATATTTAAAATGTGTGCCTCTGCTTGCAGATATTCTCTACACTCTTCCTCGATTCGGATTAACTGTATATCAATTAATGAATCAACAATGTTAAAGTTTGTGTTGTGTAAATTCTCTAGATGACCATATAGATGTCCCCAGGATCCCTGTGATCCTGGGGACAAGTAGAATCCCTTCATCCCCCATCCCCCTGAACCCCAACTCAACTTATCACTATCCAAACTTGCCCCCCCACAATCAACCTGATACCCCTTACATGCATGCTAATCAACTGCAGCTCAGCTGTTCGGCATGCGACTGAAATTGCTGAAACCATCCATAGCGAAGCTTTTGACATTGCCTTCCTCACAGAAACTTGGCTCAATGACCACTCTACTTCTATCCTCGACCTACTTCCCACCCCCAGGTTACTCCATACTCAGGAAAGATAGACACGATAAAGTTGGAGGTGGCCTAGCCATCATCTACAAAAATAAACTCAAAATCTTGCGTGTTAAAAACATGGACCCCATCACTTTTGAATACCTCGGAGCTGAACTTAAAATACAGGGTGCTCCCCTTATTCGCCTGCATAACATTTACCATCCTCCAGGTGAATCCCTTCCCTTTGCTGGGGAACTTTCTGACCTCCTCTCCCAATCTTCACTCTCCATCTCAAAAAACCTCTTGCTTGGTGACTTCAATCTCCACTAGAATGACAGCAAAGACCCTGCAGTTTACCTCCTCTCGAATCTCCTGGCCATCAATGACCTCAAACAAATCTGTCACTCTTCAACCCACTCCAAAGGGGCCACTCTCGATGCCATCATCACTAACGATGATTTGGCCTTCTTTACCAGCATCATCCCTATCGACTGGTCCGTCCATCACCTCATCCTCCTCATGATCGACACCATGACCCCCCCATCCACGCTGAAAGCTCCAAACTCAAGAAACTGACCAGAAACTTTCACTTTATCCCCCCCCGGTGAACTCGAACTGAAAAACAAAACTCAACTCCAGCTAGCTCCCCTCCCAAATTGCTAATGCCCTCACTGAACATTATAATAATTCAGTTACTGAGGTCCTAGACAAATTGCCCCCCCAAACTTAAAACTCAAAGAAACATTCCTTCCAAATTCTGGTTCAACTCTGATCTCAACAACGAAAAGCGCTCTCTTCAACAATCTGAAAGAACATGGAGGTAACATCCTTCCCCCTCTCATTTAGCCCTCCTCCGTTCTGCTAGATCCAATTACAGAAACACAACCTCAAAGAAAAATCCGCCTTTTTTCGCACACAGCTTGATAGGGCCAAAAATAGACCTAGAGAACTTTTCAGCATCGTCACAAACCAAACATTCTCTGCCCCCCCCCAAAAAGCTGACTGCCTCTAAGGAGAAATGTGAAGATATTGCTAAGTTCCTCACCAAAATTGACCAATCCTTCATCTTAAATCCTCTCTCTCCTTACCCTCCACCTTCTTACAACTTTGCCCCAGTTTCTCAGCACCATCCAAATCCTCCCTCTGTCCCTGCCCATCTCCCGTCCGTTCCCTTTCCACCGGAACCCAACCCTTCTCTCCACCAGCAACTTAAAAACAATGCCTCCTGGCTGAATTTTATCCCTGTCACTGACCATGAAATTTATAACATCATCGCTAAGCTGAAACCATCCTCCCACACCAAAGACCCCTAACCTTGTCCAAGACCTTTAATATATAATTGCCCCTTTTTGGACCACCAATATTAACTCCTCCCTGGCCACGGGGTATGTTCCCCGCCTCCCTCCGACTGGGTCAAATCACACCCATTCCCAAAAATCCCAAGGCAGATGCCACGACCCAAACAATCTCCGCCCCATCTCCAACCTCCTTCTTCTCTCCAAAGCACTTGAAAAATGCACCCTGTTCCAACTAGATAATTACATCAACACTTTTGACCTCTTGGACTCATTGCAATCTGGATTCAGAAAAGGATGCAGCACCGAATCTGCCATGCTCAACATAGTTGATGATATACATCATTCACTTGACAAAGGCGAGTCATGCCTTCTCATTCTCCTGGATCTATCCACTGCCTTTGATACTGTCAACCAGACTGCCTTACTAAAAAAACCCTTAAAGTCAGTTTTGGATTCAATATCCTTGTTCTCAACTGGTTCTCCTCTTTTCTCCAACACAGAACCCAACAAATCAAAATTGAGAACTGCCTCTACAACCCTACTCCGATCTCTCTTGGTGTCCCCCAAGATTCCATTCTCTCTCCTGCTCTCTTTAACCTCTTCATGGAACCCTTCACCCTCATCCTCAAACGTGCAGGAATCAATTACCACCTCTATGCCGACGACGCACAACTTTACTATACAATCAAATCCCACTCTGATATCCTCCACCTAAATGACACTCTGACCAAGATCCAATCTTGGTGCCACCACAACCATCTCAAACTTAACCCTAAAAAAAACTAAATCATTCTCTTCTCGCCTAAAAATAACCCACTCCCCATACATGACTGGATCTCTGATCTTAATGGAACAGACTCCCTCTGGGGCTCCGGCTGGAGAAGTCAGAGCTGGCATTCAGCAAAGAGCTGAAAACATACCTGTTTCCTAAAGACTAGGGCTGGGCTTTGATATGGCCGGGTGGGCAGAATTAGCTGCTGAGTGGCTTTACTTGGCCGTCCTACAGCACGGGGACACACTAGAACAGTGTAACCAGGCGCTTTATAAACTTAATTATTATTTATTATTATTAATGCTCTCAACTGATCTCTCACCATTTCTAATTCAGTTAAGTCTCTTGGCATCACCATTGATAATAGCCTTGCCCTCAACCCACACATAAAATCATAAGCAAAAGGAGCTCACGTCACTCTCCGTCATCTCAAGAAAATAAAACCCTTCATCCCAGCTGATGACTTTAAAACCATTGTCCAATCACTGGTCTTGTTGAGAATTGACTATGATAACGCTATCGTCACCGGTACTCCAAATATTCACCTTTCTCCACTCAAATTGGGGCTCAACCTAGCTGCTAGACTCATCTCTGACTACAAACGCTTCAACCACATTTCCTCCGCCTTGAGAACCCTCGGCTACCCATCGAAGGCAGATCCTCCTATAAGATTGCTTGTATCATGCAAAAAGCCCTTCACCAAAATACACCAAGCTACCGCTCTGGCAAACTCCACAAAGCAGGCTGCGCCCGACCGACGAGGAACACCAACACCCTCATTCTTATCCCCCCCTGTTAAAGAACAAATGCACACAAGTTCGCTCCTTCTCTGGAAAAGCTGCCACCATCTGGAATTCCCTTTCTAAAGACCTACGCTGCAACTCCTCCTACTCCAATTTCAAAAAAGAACTCAAAACATACCTCCTCAACAAATACTGGGGTCCATAATTTTCCTACCTCTAACTCTGTTCTCTTGCTCTGCACCCCCAACAGGGTGTCCTCTATTTCCCCTCCAAGTCTATCCCCCACCCTCTCCTTCCAAACCCCCTCCCACTCGCTACTCTTTTCCCACCTAACCCTCCTTCCTGTTCTCTGTATTCACATACGACCTCTAACCGCACGCACAACTGCCCACTGATTTTCTAACCCCCTATTTTCCTACTCTCCCTGTCTCCCTCTCATCCCTTCTCTCTCACCCTCTCTCACCTACACTAAACATAGTTTGAACTTCTCAAGTTAACTAATTTGATTTCTCTTGTAAATAACTTACTTATTTTTCAGCTTTTTTGGCTATATAGACTCTTTTGAAATGTTTATTATTAAGTGTTCTTGTGTACTGTATCTCCTCACATTCCTGTAAAGCGCTCTGATACCTCTGGGTCTAGCCAGCGCTATAGAAAACCTTTAAAATAAAATAAATAAATACATAAATAGGTGGGTGATTTACAAATACCTTTTAGATCCTGCTAAAGTATGTAAGTATCTTGGCAACAATGTAATAGCTCTTTATATTCCGGTAGATTTCCATGATCAGTGGACCAGAGGAGAAGAACGTAGTTTTCTTCCGTCTGTGTTTTTTGCCATTTTGAGCAAGAGACAACTTCTTATGGGTCTCAATATATTAATCTTATTTGATAAGGTATTTTTTATTTCAGTTACTCTATTTGTAGGTTTTCAATGGGTAAAAAAGTTGATTGATAAGTGATAAGTAAACGGATCATGTGATATCTGCACCAAAAAAATTCTGATGAACTTTGTCTAAAGATTCTTTGT
The DNA here is from genome assembly GCF_964263255.1 of Lissotriton vulgaris. Taxonomy (NCBI): domain Eukaryota; kingdom Metazoa; phylum Chordata; class Amphibia; order Caudata; family Salamandridae; genus Lissotriton; species Lissotriton vulgaris. Next base: position 1,509,452,293 of record NC_141691.1, on the reverse strand, counting down.
AAAAATTAACTTTTATGAATATGGGTTATGAGGGATTCTGTATACCTGCAATTGTAGGTGGATTGTTTGAAAAGCCAAAATAACTGTGAAGTTAAAAATAAAATACAGTTAATGTTGCTGTTTCAAGGATTGTGTTGCACATACAAAATGCCTGTAAGTACTCATGGTTTTGCAATTAAATGTTTCTTATTGTCATTTAGATAAAATGAAATAATTTCTGTCCTCAAGAAGGCAAGGAAACTTTTTGCCGAAAACCATCGTCGACAATTTCTCTGTTTTTAATGAAATTTTTTTTATCTGTATTTTTTATTTGTTGTTCGAAGTGAATATTAAAAATGCTACCAATTTGTTAAGAAAATCACTGTTTTGAAATATACTGGTGACTATAAGAATTTTCACTTTATAAAACTGCACTTGTAGGATTTCGAGACCATCTGGCTTTTGTTTGTGTTTTTATAAGGGGTTTGAATAAATAATTGAAACTTGAATACATTATTGATCATTGAGTAATTATTGTTACATGTCGCAGCAACTTGTAATTTCCTCTAAAAGGTTTTGTCATTTCTCTCTTTAGTGACAATATTAGTAGTTTTTGGCCTGTGATACCACAAGTACTTATACCACATGATCCAAACCTTGGTTGGGGTTTAGAATCTACTTGCATATCCATTTTGTTTATGTTTGATCTCTTTGAAAAGGGATTTTTTTCCTTGTGTTTCAAGGACCCGTCCCTTTTCCTAGCATCAGGGTAACTCCCTTATATTTTTCGAGTATGTAGGATCAGCCCTCAGGGAAGGTGTTACCACTGTTGCCATTTAAATGGGTGTTCTAGATTGGTGCAGGTTAATGACTCACCATAGCATTGATTTTGTCTTATAGCTGGTTTTGGTTGTGGTGCCAGAAGAGTCTATTTTGGTTTTTGGGTTGAGAGCACAGCGGTAGATGCTGTCTAATGATTTACTAGCGCTATGACCTGTGCAGCCGTGAATGCTTCCGTGCTTATGTAGCACGTGTGCTCTTGATCATCACTATAATTAATAATATTGAACTTAGGTAACACCGCAAGTTTAAAAAAATCAGTGTACAAAGAGTAGCTGAAATCAGTTTGAGGGATTTTGTCCCAATACATGTTGTAGTCTTTCCATCCAATATAGATTCTAGTGTACTTGTTCAGAAGTCGCAATATAATGTGTGAACCGTGTATTGCAAATCAATGTACACCCACAATATGTAGAGGCAGGTGAAACATGAATAAGAAAAGGATCTGATCAAATGAAATGGAAGATACATAAAGGCAAAAATATAGCTATGTAATCAAATGAGATATTATTTTTCCCAAAGTAAATACGGATATGAGCGAAATAGTTATACAGTGTGATGATAACTTGTTAGAAATAAAAGCCTTTTTTTCTGAAATCAGCGTAATTTAGGAATACTGACAAGTGTGAGGAATGGCTGGCGTTGAATTTTGTGCAATGTGTTTTTTTAGGATATGTATCATTCTTACCAAAAGGTTTGGAACCTAGTTGTTTTCTGTAATAATCAGATGGGCTTTGGTTCTCAAATAGGAAATGTGATGCAGGCGACTTTTTTTCATCTCACTGAGTATGGAAGTGCCCTCTGACATATTCACTCTTAACAGCACAAAGTGGTAATAGGAGCGTTCATCAAAGCCAAATTGGATTAATCACATGCCTTTTATCTCAGGCTTCTATCAAGAAGTCCTTCCACAGATTATCAATAAAGCAGCCGCCTGTTTAGTTCTGTTCCTTGACAAAATTACCTCAATCTCCCAAGGACTGAGAAAGCTGCATTTTTCTGCCCTGTAGAAGATTCGTTTTAAAGGAGCCATTTCTGACTTTTAGGTGTCCCTGTGGACAGCCCTTTTCAACAAGAGGTGCTGAGGCGATTCCAGAGAAATTTCAATTCGATGGAATAATATCTTTACAGTGCTGTTTCTGCAGCTGTGATCATCAACACTCCCTGCTTATCTTGAAAAGTCTATGGTCTTTGACTCCTCAAACCACAAATAACTATTGTTCATTCGCCACAGCCCCTTGTGGTTGCTTGTCCCAGGGGTGGCTCTAGGCTCATGGCGGCCTTAGGCCGGGAGCATAGGTAGGGGTCCCTGGAAGAGGGGGTTCGGGCGGTGTCCCGAAGATGGGGGGGTGGAGGGGTCAGAGGCTGCCAATCCCTGCCAGGGGCCGCCATGCAAATATGTATCCATCCTCAGAGGATTATTATATTAAGGGTATATATTGGCGTGGCGGCCCCTGGGTTTGGCGGCCCGATGCAGGTGCACAGTTTGCACATGCCTAAGGCCGCCCCATGTTGTCTTTTTTCATTGTATTTGTGCTTCTGTTTAGTTTTTTTCTGTTTCCCTATATGAGAAAGCCAAGATATAATTCTGTGTGTTGTGTACAAGGTAGGAATACACTAAAAATAATCGCAAATGGAGAGAGAGAGGTACGTAGTGGACCTAGCCTCCCATACTCAATGAGTTTAATCAAAAAAGATTCTCTAGGTTAGAAAGTCACTCCAGATATTCCCTGAGGGAAAAGACTTAGTTTTCTTAAAATAACCCTCACCCACCAAAAGGCCTCTTGGTGGCATGCCTCATCATCAGGTTTTCCCTCCTCGCTGCAGGATGGGGTTATGCTGCGACCGACGGAGACGTGGGAGCCCTTTTAAGGAGTCAGAACTATATAATAAAAATTGATAGGGAGTGAAAAGGGCCAGTGAGATGTGGAGAGAAAAAAATGGTAAAAATACCTGGCCATTAGGAACCTAAACTTTATTGAATCTAGTGGCTGATATAATTAGAAAGGGGTTTATTGGGAGGTGCACAATGTAATGTATGTGTATGACTTTTTCATCAGGACCAAATAGAGTTGATCCCTTCTAATCACTCCTTACAACAGGTAAGTGTATTCACTCTATGCCGATATACTGATTATTTAAATTCATTCATACAATACCCAATAGGTATGTTACTTCAATGACCACCTAATATGGTTGTCTTGCTAAATTCATAATATTCATGAGAGATAACAATGCCCAATGAGCTCTGCACAGGAGGGGAGGGACACCTCCCGTTACACTTACTTCAAAGCTCCTCCCTCTCTCAACATTCGCTGCCTGCCCGTGACTCTATTTGGTCCAGATGAAAAAGCCATAGGGTCAGGCTTTGAAACATGTAGACCGGGAGGTTACGCTTACATTTTTAATCATTTATCCCCCTTCCTTGAAATATCAGTAACCTTCTCATACAAGTTTGTCCATTGATGTGTCATCGCATTGTTGTCAGTGCTGTGTGGGGGCAACAGATGGCAATTGCTGCATGTGAACAGGGGCCCACATGTAAAGTCCATGTGGTAAACATGCTGCATATTGGCCATGAATATCCTGTCAATGGTAATTAAGAATGACATGTACGTGTTAGCTCATGGCTACCATCTGGTGTACTGCAATATGGACATTAATGTCTCATCACAGCTGCTGACATGATGACACCAGTGCAGCATACAACACCATCCCAGGAAATGCATGACTTTCTCTCGTACCAGTACAGCAGGTAATTGTGGTCTGCAGTGTTTCCCTATCCTAGATTACTAAACCATGACAAACATCAAAATCCCCTTCTGCATAGAATCTGCAGTCATTGTTTACAAAGTGCCATACATATTATAAGTGTCACATGTGACTGTTTGTAAATTAAAAATGCAGATCATTGAGAATGGTGTCACTTCCCTCTACAGCTGCTGGATCTGGGACCGCTTCATCAACTACACCTAGGAGGAGCCAGGCTCAGCAGCTGACATCAGGGGGAATCGCAAAGGGAAAGAAAACTGTGGCTGGAGCTGGTGAGTTTGCTTGTGTAATGTACATCTCCGTATAACACCTCAGTGCTATGGTGTGAGCTGTCATTTGTAGGAGTACCCAAACCAGGTCACATGTACGTCATCTGTTGGTGCAAAGTACAGTTAATCTGACCCCTGTGTTGCACCTCATCTAATGCTAGGTCAATTACTAATATGGTGCTAAATCTGTGTTCCAAGGGATAATGACGATGAGGAGGATAGACCTTCCACCAGTGTTGGGCGACTGGCAATCAGAGGGGAAAATCCACTGCTCCTCCAGGCAGTCATGTTGACTGCAAGTACTGCACAAGAGGAGGAGGAAGTACCTAAGGATGAAGTATTGGAAGATGATGGTGACTATATGTCCATTCTCTCCGGGGATGACGATTCTGATGACATGGACAGAAATCTTACCACATTGCCTAAATCTTGCAAGTCACCACACCCTCCGTCCAGCAAAGTGCCTTAGCCTACTTCAAAATACAAGATTGCCTGTCCCCAGCTTAGTGCTAACCAGCCACAGCTCACATGCTTCCCAACACAGACATCACTCCCTCACAGCCCTCACATCTAGGACAGATATGGTGGTTCCCCTACACACTCCTCCCTATACAGTTTATCCCAGGCATCCTCTCCACCATCTGGGGGAAGTACCAACCCTGTTGTGGTGCCGGTATCCCCCTGGCACTCTTCCCCTGTCCACAGGCTTCCACCTGCCACCCCCGCTGTTGGACCTGATGGTCTCATCCTTGTCTGACTCCTGCAGAGGGGTCCTACACCTGGCTGTGGTGGCCATTGGGAGCAGGACTTCTTCCAACAGCATTCAGATGTGAGGCAGGAAATTCGTGACATAGGGGCTACCCTGTCAGACATATCTGAGTCCCTGCAGGACATGCTATAATTCCCTCAGGTGGTGAACAGACTGACCCATGTTTTGGATAGGATGGATAGAACGTGGCAAGGCATGTCCAAGAATATCAGAGACATGATATCAATCCATAGGGAAGAGAGTGCAAGACACCATGCCTTGGCTTTGAAGATGATGGAGGGCATGTTGAAAATGATCCAAAGTCTCCCTTCATGACCAACGCAGGGAGGGAAGCCATCACATCTGCCTGCACCTCATCACACCCATACACCTGTACCACCAACTGCACAGGACCACAGCAAGGGTACACCCTCACAACTGTGCCCTGAACAGGCACTCCCACCAAGTTCACACAAACAACAAACCCCTGAACAGGCGCTCCTACCACGTGCTCAACCACTACCACCCCCTAAACAGGCAATCCCACCATGTGCACAACCACCACCACGCCCTGAACAGGTACTCCCACTACGTGCACAACCACCACCACCCCCTAAACAGGCAATCCCACCACGTGCACAACCACCACCACCCCTTGATCAGGCACTCCCACAATGTGCACAACCACCACCACCACCTGAACAGGCACTCCTGCACAACCAGCCCTTGTCCATGGGAAAACACCAACTGTACATATACCATCTGCGCCTGCACATGAATTTCACCCTGTACAGGCATATGCACAACACCCACCTACACGCAGGCGACAAGCCAGATATGATCCCTCACAGCGATTATCACCTCCGAAATTGTGAAGTCGCAAGCACGATCACCATTGACAACATCCCAAAAATATTTGACCACTGTGAATATGTGTAAATAAAAAATAATTATCTTCTCAAGTCAAGATTATGTTGCATATCATGTCCTGATGGGCACATGTATACCAATTTTGGTGGCCTAGAGATGTGAGGATGTGTGTGTGTGTGTGTGTGACACATTTACAAGTGTAACCCCATCATTGCAAAAAGCCATGATGTGCAGAGCAGATGACTCACAAAATACATGTCCATATTTTGTACAAGACATTCACAATGAAGTCAAACAAGTTAAAGAAAGTTGGATTCAAAAATATATTTTAAGTAAATAGAAGTGTGTGTTTTGAAAAACAACAACAGTCGGTTTGGAAGGGAGAAAGGAAAACAAATAATGATCTTAATACAGAAGGAGAAGGGAACTTGGATTGGGGGTGGCAACAAAAATATAACACATCAGGGAGAATCAAAGGGGACCAGTCTATTTACAAGGGGAAAAGTAAGTAATTGTCCACGGAGAAAATTATGTTGAACAGGTCAAGTGTCCTTCTGGTCATCCTCTAATACCACAATGTCCAGTTCCTCCGAGTCCGATGTGGGCACATGGCTGGCCGGTGCAGGAACAGGCACCACACGGCTTCGGGACACACAAGGGTTACGGGGGACACAGTGTGGGACAACAGACAGGGTTAGACATTGACGGTGATGTGGGAAGGAGGTTGGGAGACAAAAGACATGGTTGCAGCCAGGGAATTGACACTGGCAGTGAGGGTGGCCAGAGCTCCAACAATTTCCTCTCGCATCATGCGTATTTCTAGACACATATGCAGCATGATGCGAGAGGACATGTCTGGCTGACCCTCACGTACCCACATCAATTCCTTTGGGACAGCCACAGACCGAACAACACAGGCGTGGGTGGAACATGAGGGGTGTGGTGCCTCAGATTCTGAGCCAATGTTGGGCTTGACCTGGCAGCTACGATGAGGGGGACAGGTTGCGGGGGATGCAGCTGAAAGCCCTGATGAAATGGGGGCCTCTAGAGGTAGGGAGGGGGTGATGGCAGGCCCAGGTTGGGTAGTGGCCTGCCTCGGGGGCACCTCGACAGAACTTACAGGTGAATGGTCCGGGGGAGAGTCGCTCTCCTCACCCCTGGCCAGAGGAATCAAGTTCTCCCCCCACTTCAATCCCCATTCCTCCTGATGTTGGGGGTCCCGCCTCATCGTCCTCTTCCTCAGTACTGGAAAGAGCTCGTAGCCACCGTCACACCAAAGATCTCCTGCTCCAAACCTGGTCCTGCTGTTGTTCCATTTGACCAGCTGTGCCCACTGAAATGTAAGGAACATCATAATGTAGTGTTTGTACACGTCAGTACAAGTCACATACCTAGATGAGTCAAGGTCAGACTTTGTTTTTCTCTGGTCACACTATGCAGCTGTCAGTGTTTATGAGTTTACATGTATGTTCACTGTCATCTCCTGATTTGAGTCTGACATGGACATCTGACAAGATTATTTGTGGCTTATAAAACTGTATTAGCCAACCCTCAACTTTGGCATTCTTGTGACATGTGGATCCTGTCACTGCTACATGGGCAGGTTCCTAAACCCAGTGTACTAAAGGAGATCATAGAGAGTCCAGGTGGTATTAAAAAGGGCCAGGGACATGGAATCTCAGCACTTTTACGTCTGGCCAAATGTTATCTGCTGTGTAGCATTGTATGGGACAAGAAAAATGCTGATTGTGAGTCACACATCCTCATAGGGTTTGGCTATAGGATAGGCTATTTGGATTGCTACATTGTGTGATTGTAGCCTTTTGATCTTCCCTCACAAAAGCTGATAATTCAGTGCCACATATTGGCTTCGATGACTGATAAGGTTGTTCTCTGCACCAGTGAACAGTAGTGGGTCGTTGTTACAGCTACCTGTACATGAAAAATGGCATACAAGCCACTGAGGGTAAGACGTGTGTCACTGGACACACTTGGCAAAATTGGATACACTTAAGAGTGAGGCAAGGACCCCAAAGTCTGTCTTGACTCAATGGCACATGATGATCTGTCTCAATCAGAACCCAAACTCAAGAAATGCAATGCAAGTCACAGCATCCAATAACCATTGGCTTCTCATACACACACTGGACAGTGGCTGTACCATTCCTCATCCAATGCACACATCAGTTATAATTCCCTTTGTTCATTGTTAGTGGTGCTGGCAGTGCAAATTTCAGTACAAATGCACGTGTGTGTCTCAATTCCCCAGTTGACATTAGGAAACAACAACTCCAGAATGCACTCTACCCTGTCCATATGCCACAGTGAGCCTTTTGCTTCACGATGACTGCAACATAGACACAGAATAGGTGAATGGAAGTATGGGGTACACAATGGTACAGCTCTGTCTTCACTCACATCATACTTAAGACACATATCGCATATAATGCACTTACCAGGTTTCCGCTGCTCATGCTCCTCCAGCTGAGCATGGAGGGTTGGCCAAGCTGCATATAGGACCCTCCTGTACAGTGGGGAGAGGCGAGGATGATGCACATGGTGCTGGGAAAACTGGCCCACTAGCTCCTCAGCCTTGTGCTGGGCCCAGCGGTTTAGGTCCTCCCAGTGCTTGCGGAATGCCTTTGCATTCCTGTTGTGAACACCCACTGCACTGCAGCACTCACCAATGTTGGGCCATAGCCTGGCCAAGCTGCAATGCTCAGCTGGTACTCTGGCCCCCCATATAGCTGAGGAAATGTGGACAGCACCCCCTTAGCCAAGATGTCTAATTCCCTTTCAGTGAAAGGGGGTGCTCTCTCCTCCTAACCCTCAGCCATTTTGGGGGAAATAAGTTTGAAAAGAGTAGCAGGATGGCAGAAGATCTGATCTGTGAGAGAGGATAACTCAGAATGAACACAAAATGGCTGAAAACAATTTCCTGTGTACAGGAAATGGTTTACAGGAGTATTGTGTTCCAGTTCATTATTTGAGATTACGGCCCTTAAACCTAATTTCCGGATCCGGAGCATCGGGACTGCATGCAAGTCCCACGCTCCGGAACCGGAAACTGCGTTTTCTGGCCGTAACCTCGTAAATTCAACCGGAATTCATTATTTCATAAAAGGAAATGATATACAGGAAGTGGGAGACAGGAAATACATCACAGGAAGTAGTTGACAGCCATGTTGTATTCATTCTGATCTATCCACAATCACAAATCATATCCACTGCTGTTCTGTAGTGGAAAAACCTGAAATGACAGTGCAAGAGAGAATCATAGACATGAATCAAAAGGAGGAACAGACCATTTAATGACATTTTGGTTCGGACAAGTGGTGGGCTGACACAACATCAATCAATCAATCACGTCATTTGTATAGCGCACTACTCACCCGGTAGGGATCATGGTGCTGGGGGAGGGTAAAGTTACTGCTCGAACAGCCAGGTCTTGAGCTGCTTCCTGAAGGCTGAATGGTCTTGGGTTCGCCGAAGGTGGGTGGGGAGGGAGTTCCACGTCTTGGCTGCCAGGTAGGAGAAGAATCTTCCTCCGGCGGTGGCTCTGCGGATGCGTGGTATGGTGGCGAGTGCGTGGATGGTCGATCGTAGCTGGCGGGTGGGCGTGTAGAAGGTCATGCGGTCATTGAGGTACTTGGGGCCCAGGTCGTGGAGAGCCTTGTGTGCGTGGGTGAGGAGTCTGAACGTGATTCTCTTGCTGACGGGGAGCCAGTGCAGATCTCTAAGGTGTCCGGTGATGTGGCTGTGTCGGGGGATGTCGAGGATGAGTCGTGCGGATGCGTTCTGGATGCGTTGGAGTCTTTTTTGAAGTTTCGCTGTGGTTCCGGCATAGAGGGTGTTCCCGTAGTCCAGTCGGCTGGTGACGAGTGCCTGGGTGACGGTCTTCCTGGTTTCGGTTGGGATCCATCTGAAGATCTTGCGGAGCATGCGCAGGGTGTTGAAGCACGAGGATGAGACGGCGTTGACTTGTCTGGTCATTGACAGGGAGGAGTGCAGGATGAAGCCCAGGTTGCGTGCGTGGTCCGTCGGTTTGGGAGCGGTGCCCAGGGCCTGGGGCCAGCAGGAGTCATCCCAGGCGAAGGGTGATGATCCCCGGATGAGGACTTCCGTCTTGTCCGAGTTCAGTTTAAGGCGGCTCTAGCTCATCCAGTCGGCGACGTCTTTCATCCCTTCGTGTAGGTTGGCTCTGGCGGGGTCGCTGGTGAGGGAGAGGATGAGCTGGGTGTCATCGGCGTAGGAGATGATGTTGAGGTTGTGCTGGCGTGCGATGGCTGCGAGGGGGCTTATGTAGACGTTGAAGAGGGTTGGGCTGAGTGAAGATCCTTGTGGTAGGCCGCAGATGACTTCGGTGGCCTCGGATCTGAACGGAGGGAGGCGGACTCTCTGGGTTCTTCCGGTGAGGAATGAGATGATCCACTCCAGCGCTTTTTCTCAAATTCCGATGTTGCTGAGGCACTTCACTAGAGTTCGGTGGCAGTCGGTGTCGAATGCCGCAGAGAGGTCCAGGAGGATGAGGGCCGCTGTTTCCCCGTTGTCGATCAGGGTTCTGATGTCGTCGGTGGCTGCGATCAGGGTGGTCTCGGTGCTGTGGTTGGGCCGAAACCCGGACTGTGAGGGGTCGAGGGATCTGTTCGTCTCGAGGAAGGCGGCCAGCTGTTTGTTGACGGTCTTCTCGATGACTTTGGCCGGAAAAGGAAGGAGCGAGGTGGGACTGTAGTTCTTGAGGTCGGTGGGGTCCGCCGTTGGTTTCTTCAGGAGGGCGGTCAGCTCGGCGTGCTTCCAGCTCTCCGGGAAGGTGGCGGTGTGGAAGGAGGAGTTGATGGTGTCTCGGAGATGGGGTGCAATGGTGGCGTCGGCTTTGTTGAAGACGTGGTGTGGGCACGGGTCGGTTGGTGATCCGGAGTGGATGGAGTTCATCGTGTGGGTGGTGTCTTCGGTGCTGATCGGGGACCAGTTGCAGAGGGTGGTGGATGCAGGCATTGGTTCTGTGGTAGGGTGCGTGGTCTGTGTGTCGAAGCTGTTGTGTATGTCGGCGATCTTGCGGTGGAAGAACGAGGCGAGTGAGTTGCAGAGGTCTTGAGAGGGAGTGATATCGTTGTTTCCGGCGCTGGGGTTAGAGAACTCTTTGACTATGCTGAAGAGTTCCTTGCTGTCGCGGGTGTTGTTGTCCAGTCGTTCTTTGAGTGCCGTCCCAGTCTAGTTTTCTCCTACTTTGCATTATGGGTCATGTAGTCCATATTACAGAAATTTGGGGGGAAGCAGTACTGTGTATCACTGACACATTGTGTCAGATTCACCCATAACAGCCTCACTCATGTTGTGGGCCCATCATCTGTGGAGGAGTCAAATCTGTTGAGGGCAAAGGCTCTGAGAATGCAATGGTTATGCCCTTTTGTGATTAAATAACCCATCCCCATAGGAGGTCTCTCAGAACATGCACAGTTTTTCCTCTGCATCAATAGATTCCTTATGGATATCCACTACACCAGTGTGGTTCGCATAGGGCATGCTGTGGGGCAGTGGGGCGGGGGAGGGGCAGGGTTGGGGTAGTAAACTTGGACATATGACGGAACGGAGGAACGTAATATTTACTTTCCTCCGTTCCGTCGTATGTCCGAGTTTACTACCCCCATACCCTGCCCCTCCCCAGTCCCACAGCATGCCCTATGCAAGCTATCACTGCACTACACTACACCCCATCTCCGAGACACCATCAACTCCTCCTTCCACACCGCCACCTTCCCGGAGAGCTGGAAGCACGCCGAGCTGACCGCCCTCCTGAAGAAACCAACGGCAGACCCCACCGACCTCAAGAACTAACGTCCCATCTCGCTCCTTCCTTTTCCGGCCAAAGTCATTGTGAAGACCGTCAACAAACAGCTTGCCGCCTTCCTCGAGACGAAAGGATCCCTCGACCCCTCACAGTCAACGGGGAAACAGCGGCCCTCATCCTCCTGGACCTCTCTGCGGCGTTCAACACTGTCTGCCACCGCACCCTAGTGAAGCGCCTCAGCAACATCGGAATCCGAGAGAAAGCGCTGGAGTGGATCATCTCATTCCTCACCAGAAGAACCCAGAGAGTCTGCTTCCCTCCGTTCAGATCTGAGGCCACCGAAGTCATCTGCCGCGCACCACAAAGAGCTTCACTCAGTCCAACCCCCTTCAACGTCTACATAAGCCCCCTCGCAGCCATTGCACGCCAACACAACCTCAACATCATCTCCTACGTCGACGACACCCAGCTCATCCTCTCCCTCACCAACGACCCCACCACCGCCAGAGCCAACCTACACGAAGGGATGAAAGACGTCGCCGACTGGATGAGGAACAGCCGCCTTAAACTGATCTCAGACAAGACTGAAGTCCTCATCCTGGGATCACCACCCTCCGCCTGGGACGACTCCTGGTGGCCCCTTGCCTTGGGCACCGCTCCCAAACCAACGGACCATGGACGCAACCTGGGCTTCATCCTCGACTCCTCCCTGTCAATGACCAGACAAGTCAACGCCGTCTCATCCTCGTGCTTCAACACCCTGCGCATGCTCCGCAAGATCTTCAGATGGATCCCCACTGAAACCAGGAAGACCGTCACCCAGGCACTCGTCACCAGCCGACTGGACTACGGGAACACCCTCCACGCCGGAACCACAGCCAAACTTCAAAAAAGACTCCAACGCACCCAGAATGCCGCCGCATGACTCATCCTGGACATCCCCCGACACAGCCACATCACCGGACACCTGAGAGACCTGCACTGGCTCCCCATCAGCAACAGAATCAAGTTCAGACTCCTCATCCACGCACACAAGGCTCTCCACGACCTGGGCCCCAAGTACCTCAACGACCGCATGACCTTCTACACGCCCAACCGCCAGCTACGATCGACCAGCCACGCACTCGCCACCGTACCTCGCATCCGCAGAGCCACTGCAGGAGGAAGATCCTTCTCCTACCTGGCAGCCTAGACTTGGAACTCCCTCCCCACCCACCTTCGGCGAAACCAAGACCATCTCTCCTTCAGGAAGCAGCTCAAGACCTTGCTGTTCGAGCAGTAACATCCCCCTCTCCCAGCGCCTTGAGACCCTCCTGGGTGAGTAGCGCGCTTTACAAATGCTGTGATTGATTGATTGATTACACTGGTTGCTGACATGGGCATATGACCTGAAGCACAGTCAATCTTTTGACTACTGTCAACTGCTGTAGTTTACATGCAGTTAGTGTGGCTTGCAAAGTAGTCTCAGGAGTGAATCATTGACAACAGACTACAAACCACATTTTGTCCATGACACAACAGGTTGCTCATTTGAAAAAAGTGGCAACCAGCTGATCACTGACTTGCATACCCTAACATGTGCAATGGCCCACTTTCCCAGATTCAGAGCTAGCCGAGGTACAAGAGGTATGTGTAAGCCATGTGTTAAAGCTATGTTCTGAAAAACACAACAGGGTAATATGATCTTGCATATGACTTCTGGTAAATACAGAAGCACACCCCCTGTATGGTCAAGACATCTGAATCACGACTTCAAAAGACCAAAAGTTCGCTCTATAATGGCTTGAGTATGTATGTGTGCCCTATTGTACCTATGCTGAGGTACAGTGTTTGCACATCTGTAAGGGGTGAGGAGTTGTGGGGAGAGTGCATACCCAGCGTCGTCTGAGGAGGGAAGAAAGATCAACTGGGTACATTTCCCTCTTTGATTAGCACAGGAGATGATCTATACTTTGGTACATGCAGTGTCTGTTGAGACTGTGTATGTTGCATCATGATTCTTGTTGTACAATAGTTGTTATTGTAAGGTGGCATTCAGACATTTCATTTGCACATATCCCTCATTTTTAGTGCCTGGTACTTACCCAGTAGGCACATGTTGCCAAATTCTTCCACAGCAATCAGACGGGCAAAAGGTGACATGCAGAATGGATACTGCCTGGGAACACTGCATGCACATCGATGAATCTCCCACTGACATCACAGACAGCTTGCACATTGATGGAATGCCGTTGGTGTTTGTTGCAGAAGATGTGTGCAATACACCGGGGTGGCTGGAGGGCCACATAGGTACAATCAATTGCATCCAGCACACATGGGAAGAGAGAAATGAGGTAGAAATCTCTAGCTGCCCTTTGTCTCATCGCCAGTGTATGGGCATTTGTGTATGGTGGTTGGCTCTTGCAGTGATGCATCTCAGTACCTGATGCAAGCGCCGCGACTGGCTTGCTTGGGAAATGCCCACATGGTCACTGGAGACCCTCTGGAATGACCCAGTGACAAAGAAATGGAGAGCAGAAAGGAACTTGAGATAGGTTGGAATGGCATGAGATCTGCAGGTCACAGAGTCAAGTTACTGCTTCCACTCACATACCATCTCCAAGATGGCTTCTGGAAGGGAAATGGTATCTGGCCCTGACATCTTGGCTGGACATCCCAAATAAGTTGATCCTTTATCTAAATCCTCTCTAATCTCCTCCTCCTCCTCCTTCCCCTCCTCCTCATGTCTTCTTGCACCATGGCATGTGGCAGAGCAACAAACACATACAGCAACATGTTGAAAGGATTTGTGTGTGTCTGCTCTGCATTCATACACGCTGCAAGGCTGGGATTGTCTACAGTATGTCAGCTGATGCATGGTGGGGGATGGTAGGCACTTGGACAGGTGTTTACCCTTGAGGAAAATGATTGAGGGCCAGAATTTGGGTATTCCCGCCCGGAAACGGATATTCTGGCCTAAAATTGGAAATGGTAAATTCCGACCTGGATGCGGAAATCCCGTCCATATACGGAATTCCCGCTACGGGTGCGGATGCAGAGTTAGCAGTCTTAAGTGCATTCTCTGAAAACCAAAAATAGTAAGTTTAGGATTTTGTCTCAGATTAGTCCTGTGAAACAACCCCTTGGAGAGCAATTTGGGCACTTGTTAGCCACCAGAACAAGAATGAAAATTGATGGGGAAGAGATCCTAGACGTTAAAAACCAAAAGGGCGAACCAGTCTCTGTAGTAAGGGAAATACAGGAGGTATATCAGAGATACTATAAAAAGCTACAAAGAGAGGAGGGACAAAAGGTGGAAAGGTTTATAAAAATGTATTCAGAGTTGCTCCGTATTGAGCAATTTTCACAGGCAGACGGGGAATCACTTGAGATTACATTTACAGGGGAAGAAATACAAAGAGCTCTAAAAGTAATTCCTCTTCGGGAAGGCTGTGGGCCCGATCAAATCCTGTTAGAGTTCTATAAAGTTCTCTTTCCTGTTCTGGGGCTGACCTTATTTACATAATGTGCCAAGTGCAGAAAGGAGAAGCCCCCCGGATTTGTGTATGGGAGCCAGCATGGTTCGTTTTCCAGAGAAAGGGAAACCGTCTAACAAGACGGGATCTTTTAGACCCATTAGTCTCATGATTAGTCACAAAAAGATCTTTTCTAAAATATTGGCCAATCGGCTTAGTGGTATGATAGGGAAGGTGATATCCCATTGACAGAATTGTAGTGTAGTTCCTATTTTCCCAATAGGCGCGGCGCATTGGAATAACATAAACAGCAGTGTAGACGTGGGACTGAGGTCATCTAGGTCTCTACTGACCATGTTAAACTTAATTTAGGTTTGCGCCAACTAGCTCAGAGGTCACTGGAAACTTTCTCGAATGAAGAGGGATGGATAACCTTCCCAGGCTCAGACAAGAAGGGATTCAGTTTCCGACAACCGCATAAACATGACAACATTGCTCCCTCAGAATAAGAGAATATCTCTAGAGTTGTGTGAAAACAATAGACAAATATTTCACTCAGTCAACAGTGCATACTTAGTTTCACTAGAATGCAGAGAAATGGAGAGACGGGCGTTTTCAATAAAAAGGTGTTATTTATTGAGCAGTCTTCCTTCTCATGCAAGAGAAATGAATTGCCACAATTGCAATACTTAAAGTAAAGTAAAGTGCGTACAGTAAAAGTAGTATTATGAAATGATACTGTAAAAGCATTGATACGGTTTCTTAGCCATATGATACTTTTAAATGGATAAAATATATACATACATATATACATTGGCTAAAAGGCTAAACTGGTGCTTCTAACTAAGCCTACCCTGGTGTACCTGACCTAAGCCTAATACGTGGGAAGGGACAAGGAAGTAGCAGTGTTAAGTTAAGTTGGTTTAAGATAATTTTGCCAAGAATCTGCATCAAGAAATCTCCTACGGGTTTAGTCAGCTCCGTACCTTGGTAATAGAATGTGGGAGGTCTGGTATCTCTTTCCTCAGGACTCGATATCCCAGCAACCCGCAAGGGTAGGCTGGAAACACCGGAGCTGGATTTTCTCGGCTGGAGAAAAAGACAGCGTCTCTCTCAGTGTGTCAAACAGGAGGGGTGGCTTCCGTGGGCACTCGCATCAGCTGGGCTCTCGGGCAAGTAGATGGCCGCTCTGCTCCAAACCACCGTGTGTTTGCTTAAGGCAACTGTTGGTATTTTATACCTGAAAGGTGCCTGGTTTGACGTAAGGTTGGACATAATACGTCACCAAGAATTAACAGTTCTTGCAGGACTTCAGGAGTTCTTGTTCAAATCCAAACAAAAGCAGGGGGGATTTTCCCGGGCTGGTGGAGGCTTGCTTTGTTTAAAGAACGCGGTGTGCTTTCTAGAAGTAGATGGGAGTAGCCATGCTGTGCTTTGGATTGCATGGGCTATTACTGAATATGAATCTGATTCTTATGCCGTTGTCAGGACATTATTGATTATAACCTCACAAGGGCATAAATCGGGATTATGGAATTAGGGTCCTAGATAAGAACACGACACCCACTCCACGAATTGATGTCCATCAGTACTAAAACTAAGCAATATTAAACATTCAAAGGTGCATGTGTTTTTTCCGACCCACCCGAAATTACATATTTCGCATTTGAAATGGTATACAGTAAATACACGGAAATGAGTATTTGTACTGTACGCTTTTCAAGCAGTGTTATCATTCAGAGAAATGCATATATATATATCAGCTGAACGAATTGCAAAAATTACATATGAAATGGCTCTAAATACAGAAAAGAAGGTCGAGACCATTTCATCACATATTTATACAAATTTCTGTTATATGTGCTAGAGGCTGAGGTAAAGTATTGTCTCTAGTATCCTAAAATAGAAGCTCTGTTCTCTAAGAATAGTTTTACTTTAAGCAGAGTAACAGTTGCCAAAAAAAATTTATATTTTGGAAATATGGGCAAACGTAATTTCGCTTTCAGGTGGAAAGTTTCAAAAATTTTCTGCAGCTTTGTTTATCAAAACTGAAGGCCGAATTCAGAGTTCAGGGAACGCTGTGTGCTCATTATTTTTCTTAAGAGTTATTCTCGTTGGATGGAGAGAACATTTTTTCAGACATACTCTCAAAAAATAGGTCTACCATATCAGGTGAAAGTTCGACCAAGTTCGAAAATACTGCAACAGTGCAATTTTCTGTGTGAATGCTATCATCGATGGTTGGATCAGCAATGCTCACAGAAGGCTGTACCTGTTCGGTGCTGCTTTCCTCTCTTACCTCACCGCCACATACTCTTAGTGGTGAAGTCTCAACGAATGCCCATTATCAGAATCGGTAGCCGCTGGGGACAACACGATGCATGAGTCGTTACAGAACCTAGCAAAGTATCGATATCCATTGGTACTGCTGATTGTAGTGTAAGACAGATGTCCAACACGCATTCTTCTCCGCATAGCAGACATCGAAGCACGGGTATGATGCAATCTTTCCAGATCGGTTTGAATGAAAGAAACCAAGTTGTACTTAGATCTCTTAGCTGGGCCAATCCAAGTACCCTAGTGATACGGTCTCGGCATCGTATTGCTAGGATCGTTTCTTCCATCATTGCTAGAGTTTTGCCTATGGATTGGCTTGCCATATCGGTGCAGAAGAAGCAAAAATAAAATTCCTGCTACGAGTCCCAAGATCAAGGGTAGGCCGCCAAAGACAGAATGGACAAAATTCAGAAAGAAGCCCAGAACTGTTTCAAATGGTGTTAACAGTCCCGAAAAATTTGTCTTAAATAAATGTGCGATGCCACTGGTATTGGACATATTTAAGATTTGGCTTAACACTTCTATGAAATGTACGGGGCAATTTGTTGATAAAAGGGTATGTATCTCTGCTATTGTCCTTGCAACTTGCAGTTCATACGTTTCTTTTGATGACGTTAGAGGCACAGTTGTTTGTGAAAGAATAGACTTCATTCTGCTTAAAGTATCAATTTGAATAGAAGAGACATTCAACTGAGGCCATAATGCAGCCCCCATATCTGGATTGCTGTGTGGATACAATACTTGCATTCAGCAAATGGCCCTGGAAGTTACAGTTGTCAGATAGGCTTTTCCTGGCAGCATGCCACAACAGCTGTGGTCACTTATTAAAATGTAACTACCATTCGAAACTGGTCTAAAGAATGGCTCTATCTGTTTTGCAGGCGTGCCATGGAGGTGACAAGAAAGGTTATTTAAAGACCCTTCACAGGCTCCATGCAAATTAATTCCTTGACACAGAAGTGTACACCTTAGTGATTTTCTACAATTTTTACCACTAAGAAATACCTCCCTGTTTCCTTCACTGTAACATCTGTGTGTATAAGGTAAATCCCAGGTTGATTTGATGTATTCCTTACCCAACCTTTCATACTGGCCTGCTGGTATATACTCTTGACAGTAATTAAACTGGAAAGTTGTTATCGGAATTGTAATCGTTCCATGTATTATCCATCAATGATAGGTCTTTCTGACATTGTCAATGGTAATCTCTCGAGTTTTTCAATGCTCAGGATTGTATAATTTGCTCCTTTTTGTGCCAAACTGATGTGTTTATCAGTAAGGTTAAAGTTACCGAATAATGACGTTGTGTTGATTAAACGCCATGGTACGTAGCCTGAATGCAGATTTTGAAACGTCCATCCAAGCTGTACAATAGAACGTAACTGAGACTGACCATGTTGTAGCATTAGTAAGTCCTGCTCTATTATATCAAAGGCAGATGATACAATACTGTCCAGTGAATATATTCTGGAAGACAGAGTCGTTAACCCACTGTCCACAACAGAAAGTGATTTTTCTAAATTAATACGATCAATTTCTCGTATTTTCTCAGCAGTTTCAATTTGCATTACTTTCCATGCTTCGTTGTATGCAGCATATATACCGGCCGCTATGAAACGTTTTTGATGCTGTTTGCGTGGTCCCATTATGAAATCACGCAAGTCAGCACCATCTTTAAGTAAAATAAAGTGTTGCTTAATTTCCGCCAGTGTGGATTTCTGTAGCCTCTCAAGGCATAGTTTCCCTACACTGTGTGTTGTAACTATCCCTGGATGTTGTCTCTGGGAATACCTAGGGTCTGGTCTGGTCATTTTGAACCCCTTTGTTTTGTTCAGGAATCTATCTTGACAGTTATTCATGTCTGTTGGCCAGATCAGCCACTTTTTCTAATCAGTATATGTTCTGTTTTGGTTTAAAATATTTGAAACGTCTATCTCCACATCAGTAGTGCTATCACTATCAGGCATGGGTTTTGGAATAGACGGTGTGTTCATGTCTTTTATCTTAGCAAGGCCAAGACAAGTAGTTTGTTGAATTGTGTCATTCAAGAAAATAATTTGTTCTGGGATCATGCAGGCCCTAGAAAGTGATTCTATGCCTTGTACTTGCCAATCTTTGGAACCCCAGAATGTTTTTGTTTCAATGGTGTTTTCCAAATATCGAAGCCTAATGCAGACATTTTGTCATACATTTTTTCTGAATACATCAATTTAGTATTTGTCAACATTGTTTTCATTCCTGTTCTATTTGACATTTTAAAATAAAACGTTCTTGGGTCACTGTTGTTAAGTCCTGAGAAGTATTGGAATTTATCAGAAAACTTTTTTGAACTGCCTTTTGGGGGAGTAGGACAGTGTTCCCACTGCTTAAAAGATAAAACATTTCTAGGCTGAGCACTTTTATGCAAATAGTGATCACCATAATGGTTGTAGCAGTAAAGCTCCTCATAATTGGACGAACCCTGCAAGTAATCTTGTTCAGTAAATTTTGCTGAAATTACTAAATCTGACATCATATTATTAATGTTTTGAAAGCCCCAGTCATCAGAGAAGGTACTAGGTGTTACAAAGTCACTTAATGAAATCTTGAGCTGGTGTGGATACTTTAAAAGCTCGACCGTGCCCAAAATTTCATAATCAGTACTGTCCCATGCTACCCCACCGGGTATTGGAATGGCTGTGATGTTTACTGATGACAGTTCTCTTTTCTCGATGTGAGAAGATGTGTGTGGCTTTAGGACCAAGTTGATGTTCTGACTTGCTTTGTCCATTGTACTATATTTTCCTTCAATGAATCTTCCCAAACATATAACCACAATGAGCCAAAGCAGGAGGAAAAGTACACCTAACACAATCCAAAATTCTATCCATGGTGAAATTAGGTAAGTCTTTTTCAGTTGTTGGAAAAGTTCAATTACTTTGTTTTTAAAACTCTTTGTTGGAGGCGTTTCTTCATATTCGCTTGGGTCTTCAGAGAAATTGTCGAAGTTGATGAAGTAGCCTGATGCAGTTCTGTCAATTGTAGGAATTGCTTCTGAATTTTCATTTGCGTTTGCATTTTTCTTTGTTTCATTAGAATAGTCTGAAGCTACACCATTGTAGATTGGTGTTTCTTGACAAACTGTTATTATTTGGGTTTCAAGAGGCACAAGTTCCATGGCATTTTTGCATAGTCCTTTTTTATTCATCGCAGATTTTTCAATTTTTATAAGTCTCTCAGCATGAGCCTCTTGGATTGTAGCAAACTTTGGTATTCTGCTATTTCTTGGGAGTCCACTGGGCCTACTACTTATTATTGGCCACATGATTGTGGTTTTACCAGGTCGATAAATACAACTTGGTTCTCCTTTTTACCAGCAAGGGGCAGTAGTACTACTGATCTTGTTCCGTTGATTGCTGAGACAGGTACTGCTTTTCTGTAAGAAGGCCCAAATTCCTTCTTTACCGCAATCTTTTCTCTGACCAGATCCCCAGTTTTTGGAATCCAGACAGGTCTTGCTGGGACAGGTGGTTTTTCTTCAGTGGATGTCGACTGTTGTTTCAACTTTATGTTACTCAGGTTTTTTCTTTTTTCATTTAGATCCTGTAAAACAGCCAAGCGATCTTTGATATCAAAGCTTTTTTCTTCTACCACTGAAGTATGACTATCTAAGTCCTGAATAAGCATTCTAGTTCCGAACAATAGTTTGTATGGAGTGAGACCTTGTAGAGAGGTTCTTGGCAGATTATTAAGACTACGTTGGACACTTGTGAAATGTTTGACCCACCCATCACCTGAACCTAATACACTCGCCGTTATAGATTACTTTATGTCCCGGTTTTTTCTTTTCACAACAGCATTTCCCTCAGGATGGAAGGGACTAGAATACCGCAATGCGATGCCCATACTGTTCATGGCCTCTTTCTAAGCTCGAGAGCTAAACGCGGGACCCTGATCAGAATGTAGCATGCCAATTGCGCCTTTTTTACCGATAAAGACTCGCAAATCTTTTATAACAGTTCTGGCGTCAGCCGAGTGTGGTGGTCTACATTTTAAGTGGATTCTGTCTTAATTATTATGGGGGCACATTTCTCCTACTGGATTTCTGCGTTAAAGATAGCCTGAATCTTTCAAGTAATGGTATCTGGGCTACAGGCTGGACCGGTTCACAACTGCGATCTCTGTTGTAGTTCTCGCAGTTTTTTGCAAAATAGTAGATATCTACGCTCATTCCCGGCCACCAATATTCTGATTGTAGGTCCATCAAAGATTTCAGGATTTCTTGGTGCCTCAGACCCAACCCCATATGTGCTTCTTGTAGTAAGAAGATTCTCCTGTTCGTGTTTGGAATTGCCCTATCCCCCACTCCAGGGATTCGAGCAAACGGAACAGAGTTTGCGTCAATTATGTATGTAATACTGAGTGGATAGTTGAGAGGTAATGCTGAATAATCGCCTTTCAATGAGGCTTTTACCGCTAGCATGGCTTCCCCATCTATGTGTTTTTCTGAACGCTTTTCAGTGGCTATGGCAGCCAGGCTAGCCGTTTCCGCTATGGCTGTGTTAGCCAATGAATTCCCTGCAACGTGAACGCCCTCACGTCGATGACTCAATGCGAATATCACGTGAGTCTTTCGTAGTTCTTTCTGTAAAAGAACTACCTGTTCCCAAAGCCTTTTATGCTTTATTGTGGCACCCGTGTCATCTTTGTAACCGTTTTTGATCCATGTCTGCATGTCATTGTTATAGGATTTGACGCAGAAATACGAATCGCACACTATTAGTGTGGGGAATTCGAGATCAGCATTTTCAAGCGCCATCTTTAAGGTTCTTATTTCAGCTCGCTGAGCTGAACATTTCCTGAGTGATTCAGTTTTGGTAATCATTGGTTTGAATTTACCAGAGCGCCAGCGACCTTTAACAATCGCGCACGCTGCATCATAGGATTTATTTTTTACATCATAGTGTTGTGCAAATCTGTCCATATAGATTATGCAGGTATATTTTTCTAGAGGCAGAATTTCAGCTGGCAGAGGATATTTGCGTTCATATACTAGAGCAGCTTGTTTTTTCAGTTTTGCGTCAAAATAGTATTTACCATCTTCTGTAGCCAAAGAAGTTTCCCATTCTATCCATTGTGGATCTAATACTCCTTTAACCAGGTTACGTGGACTTGTTAACGCCTCAAGGGCTGATTCTGCTGAAAAAACAGTTATTCTTTTGCCTTGGGCTAGGGCTCTTTCTTTAGCTACAGCAGTTCTAACCACAGTTAGAATTTTCTCTGTGGATCTGAATTTCATTTCAGCTTCAGTGTACAAATGTGATTTGTAAGCTATAGGTACCGTTTCTCCCTCATTAGAGGTCAGGTATGTGAATCTGCATCTTCCTGGGATGACTCGGATTACAAGATTGCGTGTGTTCTCACATGTTTGCAATTTTGTTTTAGTTAACATGTCTGTTTGTAGTGATCTCAAAATTTCCTGGGGCAATTTCAGGATCTGTGCCGTTTTTGCCCCATGGTGCGCCGCATTGTAAATGCGGCGCACCATGGGTGGCGGAGCTGCGGCGCACAATACCTGGTGCATCACTGGGGATGCGCCAGTTATTGTAAATCTGCCCCATAGTTCTTCTTAGATTGACCGGAATGAGTATTGCATCCGGTTCGGTTTCATGAAGACTTGTGTCTTCCTCTAAGAGTCGAGCTGCTAGTCTTACTCGCTCCCTTTCTTCATCACTTTCTGTCATTTTACTGACTGAAAGTTTTCGGTTGCAAATCGAGTTTCAAGGAAACAAAGATTAGGTGCACAATATTTTGGAACACTGTATCCTTCAACATTGATCAAAACCAGAAACTAATACATAGGATTCTCATCCTACTAAGTTCCGGCGGATATGAACCTTTCACCCACTCCAGACGTCTATTGGAGTTTTTACGGGGAAAGGGTTCTGTGTGAAAAAGCACGATTGAGTTACTCTATTGTCGTGCATTAGAATCGCCTTACCAAACATTTGGCGCCATAGAGTGAAGTTCCTATTTTCCCAATAGGCTCTGCGCATTGGAATAGCATAAACAGCAGTGTAGACGTAGGACTGAGGTCATCTAGGTCTCTACTGACCATGTTAAACTTAATTTAGGTTTGCGCCAGCTAGCTCAGAGGTCACTGGAAACTTTCTCGAATGAAGAGGGATGGATAACTTTCCCAGGCTCAGACAAGAAGGGATTCAGTTTCCGACACCCGCAGACATACATACATATATACTTTGGCTAAAAGGCTCAACTGGTGCTTCTAACTTAGTCTACCCCGGTGTTCCTGACCTAAGCCTAATACGTGGGAAGGGACAAGGAAGTAGCAGTGTTAAGTTAAGCTGGTTTAAGATAATTTTGCCAAGAATCTGCATCAAGAATTCTCCTAAGGGTTTAGTCAGCTCCGTACCTTGGTAATAGAATGTGGGAGGTCTGGTATCTCTTACCTCAGGACTCGATATCCCAGCAACCCGCATGGGTAGGCTGGAAACACCGGCGCTGGATTTTCTCGGCTGGAGAAAAAGACAGCGTCTCTCTCAGTGCGTCAAACAGGAGGGGCGGCTTCCGTGGGCACTCGCATCAGCTGGGCTCTCGGGCAAGTAGATGGCCGCTCTGCTCCAAACCACTGTGCATTTGAGCCTTTCTTGAGAAGGTGGGGATTGGAAAGGTGTTTATTGAGACCAATACAGACATTACATAGAGCCCCCAGTCTCTATATATGTCTAATAGGTGGACAAACTGACTCTATCCTTATCACGTGGGGGACAAGACAGGGGTGTCCTTGTTCTTCCCTTTTATTTGCATTTTATATAGATCCCATAATACGAAAAATTGAGACTAATATAGGAATCCAGCGTATCAGGTTCCAAGGCTTTGATACTAAAATTCTGGGGTACGCGCACGATCTGGCTATAATGACACCCAATACGCATGAAGCCTTCAGAGAGATAGAGATCAAGGCCAAAGGCTTCGGGTGGTCTCTGGCTATTTTCCTAATTGGGAGAAGATTCAATAGTCATCAATGGTAAGATCTGCTTGCTGGACCCATGGGTGAGGGAATTTACAGTTTATTTAGGGGTCACTATAACCTCCAAACTGGGTAAAATTGTGGAAAAATATCTTGCCCCTGTGATCCAAAATGCGAAGAGAGATTTAAACAGGTTCAAAATATGCACCTCTCGATTGTTGGATGCTGTAACATTATTAAAATAAAATTCCTCCCAAATATCTTGTATCTCTGCAGAACGATACCCCTAGTGTTCGAAAATCACTGGTTTAAGGAGATGAAAAAAATGGTCAAAAGGTTTATATGGGCACCTGGAAAGACCAGAAGGGCCCTCAGGTTCATGTCCCTCCCCAGGGAAAGGCAGAGGGAGGGCTGTCCCAGACTTAAAAATGTTTTATTGAGTTACAGTGATCCAATACATCCGGGGATTACTTGTAATAAAGGTCATGGACCAGTGGAGAAGTGATGCTCCCCCAGATGTATATGAATTGCTGCTAGAGAGAGAGGCCCCCAATTGGCTGCTGAGATACAGTGAATCTAGCTAGTATAAAGAAGTTGCATTTAAGACCCTAGGGGTAGCAGTTTCTGTTTGGAATACTGTTAGGAAGAAACTAGGGTTAGGTAGGATTAACTTTTACACTTCTCTTTTTGGTAACTCATCATTCCCAGAGATATTCCATGACGGGGTTATGTAACGATGGGATGCACTAGGATTAGGGATGATGGGGAGCTTGCTCGATTCAAATGTCATAATACCATTTGAGAAGGTCCAGTTGTTCTTCATTATTGAGTGTAAAGAATTTTTTTAATACCTTCAGTTCAAAGCTATATCGCAAAAAAGAAATGGAGGAAAAAACTTTTTCTAAAGAACCTATCATGAAGGCAATCAGGAGATCCAGATGGCTGTACTATTACCCAGATTTATGGAGGGATTAGGCGACTGATGGCTAATGACTTAGAAAAACATTGCAACAAGTGTCAGCAAAAGCTAAGTATTGAAGGGGCTGAGTTTCTGGATTCACTCATTCTGGGCTACTCTGTACTAAGATCGGTTGGGCTGCAGGCGCAGCATTATAAAACGATCTCGTCATTATACCATACACCAGCTAAGATCGCCCATAGGGTTGGCACAGAAGGGGCTCTCTGTCACTGATGCCATAGTGCAGATGCAGATAATAATTACATGTTTTCTTCTTGCCCGGTTTCAAAGCCTCTGAAGATAGAAGAATTTTAACACAATCTTTGAGGATACACACAATACCTACAACTGATCTTAGGTTATTAGGTGTTACGAAGGAAGGAGTGTCACTGGTGCAACAGAAATATGTCTTCTTGGCAATGGCAGTAGTAAGAATATGTGTCTCATCGGCCTGGTTGGACCCTGGCCTCTCTACGCTCCAAAAGTGGCTTTCACGACTTTCAGCTATTTACAATCTTGAAAAGGGTATGTAAAAGAATAAAGGATGACGGGCTATCAAACTAGTGACTCATATCTGGGCCCCCATCAATAATTGGAAAAATGATATGAAGGCGAGGCAAGCCGCCACTTTAACGATCTAGGGCCTCAGGGGCATTGAAATGCTGCCTAATAATGGTATCTTACTTCATGCATTGACATTTTTGTAATATGTTTTTATTCCCTTTCTTATCCTATTTATGATTGAAAGGTTTCCTCGTATATTTATTTATGGATGTATTTATATAAATGTACTTTACTGATGGTGGCATAAAATAAAAGAAAAAAAAAGTCGAACTTGCTGTTTTAGGCTTTTTTCATCACTGTCTTTTGAGATAGTCCATGTGAAACACTAATGAATTAAAGACAGTACAGACTCATTTGTGTCTTTTCTAAATTTTGGTGCATCTTTAATCCACATCAACATATGAATATGAGAAGCATCTCCTGCTTGGTGCTCTTTATGCCAAAAGAAATCAGGAACTTCTCCACGAGGGATATTTTTGTTGTTGCAGATAAAGCCAAGCATGACTTGAAACCTGTGTTTACAATACCTACAAACATTTGCAGGATCTGAAGAGCAAAGTTCTCCAGGTGTCTTTAAAATTGATGTCCTTAACCTCTTCAATGCTAATGACAAGGGTAACTCGTCATGCACTGCCCATTCATTTCAATGGAAATCTCATTATATGGCACTAATTCCCTTAGCGTCCAAGTGGTTAATATTAAAATTTGCTTCTGTCAAAAAGTCATGTAAGTCATCTAATGCATACTCAACTGAGGGTCACAAACCTAGTTAGTGCACCAAAATTTCATAATATAAATTTTAGTTCACCATGACAACGACACCAATATTCATTGGTGCCACATTGGCATGCCATACATTTTATCAAATTGTATTTCTACTTCTCATTTTTTCCATCAATTTTGTTGACAAAGTCTCTTGCGGACATATTTTGTACATTAACTCCTGTCGAGAATATGGTTAACAGGGTTTGATAGTTCAGACACATCACTTTCAAATAACAGATGGAATATATATGGAATACTTTGATGAAATCTAGGGTCATCTGAATATAATCTGGTTGATCTATGCTCAGCTGCTGGTATTTGTAGTAGGCCTGGGTGGTAAACTCCACTCCATGGGTTCTTTTATGGATGTGAGCACACTTTCCTCACTAAACCTACTTCACCCTATGCAGGCCTATGAACAAGTTCAACATCATAAGTCACAGGATTACGTCTTCCTGCATCTGCTTTCTTCACTGGTTGTCCTCCAACTGCCCATCCAAACGCCACATTCCAACAGAACTAGATACAATTTTAGAACTAAAATTCAGGCACTGGTAAACTTGGCCATGCAGTGTAGGCAGAGTTTTTGCCAAACTCTGCCCTCCAAGTTGAGCGCTGAGTGGCAACACTCAGTGAGATCCACTTGGGGAGTGCTGTTTCCCACCCAGGCCCAGTACAAATACAAATGAGAAGTTGAAATATAATTTGATAATATTGATGGCAAGGTTGGAAAATTATACAAATTCATTGGAATAGAGATATACTGATGATTTAGGTCAATAGTCTTAACACATTGGTCTGCTCAACTGTTCCTAACATGAGGTTTCTGCCTTTCACAGCATAAACCACAATTGCAGAGTGATTTTCACCAACCACCACTCACTGATGGAACATGCAGTGTACCATCCAACATTCCCATGAATCTATGTACAATGCCTCACAACCAATAGCAACTGAGAAGAGCTCCACCTAACAATTCTAGGTTGGGAGTGAGGATGCACTCTTAAAGTCTCACCACCAATCAGAGCAACCCTCTCTGAGCTAGTCCAGCACACCAACCTCAGTGCTGCAGAGCTACCCCCTGTAAGGTGAAGGGACAGGCCCACTCTGAAGGCAGCACTTCTCATGCTGTTCACCATTCCCAGTGTTGCCCCCTGGAAAGTGAAAGGGTCAGAGCCTGAGCCTTTCTCTGTATGTAGAGAGCACTATCCGCACTACATACCATCCCCAGCCCTGCACACATGGGCAGAGCAACCCCAGGAAGTTGAAAGGGTCGGAGGCTGGCTCTGGACAATGTTGCCTGCACTACACACCATCCTCAGCACTGCCATGGGACTGCCATACAAAGAGTTGAAGCAAGCGGAGCCCATGACCAGGGACTGGAAGCTGGAGAGCAAGGCTGAGAGCAAGATGACAGCGGGAGACAACAGCAAGGCGAGAGAGCCCCTGGGGAGGAGAGTGGGCAAGAGGCTGCTTGGCATCCTGGCACATAAGTATTGTGACTAGAGTTATTGATTGTTAGGAGAATGTATTCATTTAAGCATTTTAATTTGTCTTTGCTTCTACTGATGTAACAAGGGTGGTAACACTTCATGTTGGGCACAACTCTGTGGAATCATGCAGTTTTTGGGACACCCAATGGAATTCCCCATAGCAGAACTCCATGAGTTCCACCCACCCCTAATTTGAACTGGGCAGTCATCATACCACCTACCTACTCCAGTTGGAAATAGTTGTGGAAAACAGCGAGCTTCTAAAACTTTCTTCCTGACACTCATTGGAGCGCCTTTGGCTTTTATAATCTGGTACAGTTTAATAGCATCTCCTATAATCTCTTTTGAATGTAGTGGATGGATACTGTGGTTCTCATAGATGTCTTCAGATTTAGTTCTATCAAATTTTTTAAACTGTGGACTTGAAAGTAACATTTCTTCCTCTATGCATCTTCCATCTTTGAGAACATATACATCTTTGTAATGCACAATATTCTGTTTCAGATAGAATGTAGCATTTTTTACCTTATTCACATCCACTAGTTCTTGCCTTATTTTTAGTTTTTTGTGGGCACACCATTCACTAGAATAATAAGCAGTTCATATATTTCTCTCTCCACTCACAGTTTCAACATTATGTTTAAAATCTAAAGGTAAGTTAACAACTCTACCTTTAACATCTTTCTTTAGTTCAGTCAGTGGTAGTTTCCCTGTCTTTGGTTCCATACAAACTACTGCTTGAAATGGGTGCATATATTGTAATAATATATTTCATAAACATTTAGATGTCGAATAGCCGCTCGAATTTCAACCAACTCCAGCCTGTTATGTATTACTCTCACAGGCCTTTTATTGTTCTCTAATTTGTGATTGCAATACTTACACATGAGCAGCTGTGTTGACAAATCAAACTGTTTCTCCAAAAATAAATACACAGCAAATTCTAGCCACTTGTCTCTGCTTTCCTGCTCACTTTTTGAGAGCACTTCAACAATTTGTGTTTGGCCTTTGTAGTGAGCACGCTGACAACATATACAAACATAGGTTGGATTCTCTGAAGAAACTGCATTAAACATTACTATTTCTCGTACAAAGTTATCAGTGCTATAAAGTATTAACATTTGTGTTCTCTTCCTCTACACCGGGACATAGTAATTCATCATTTTCCCAGACTCTACTTCAGAACCAAAGAAATTGAATTGTATATCATTTCAAAAATGTTCTACCTGTGATACTGTACTATAGTGCTCCTTTTGTTTCTCACGCAATGCTTGACTTTTTACAAAGTAAAGTTTTCAAACAAAATTTCACATTTTTGAATGATGAACAGACAACATTGGGAAATGATGAAAGGTGCTTCTGCATACTGTTTTGGATAGACAGGCCAGTGAATGTCCTTGTAAATTGGTATAATCCGTACTTTGCACAGATCTTATCCTTGCAACATTTCAATTTTCCACTTCAGACTTTTACCTGGAGAATGATGCAGACATTTTCATAATATATCTATTGGTTCCTGGCAAACGCTACAAGTCCCGCTACACTCCCATTTTTACACAAGGACATGTCTATGCCTTCCTTGTATCTCTTCTTTAAAAAGGAAGAGTACACCAACACCCAGGGGCTTGGTCCTCACTAGAATGTAGACCAGAAGCAGAGTGCTACTTGCTCTTTTTCCTTCTGCGTTCCCTAGGGGACCAGGCATGAGGTGTTGATACTTTCAGCCCTGTAGGGCTAATTTGAACTTTCTTGGGCGCATTTTGCTCTTGGTGGAGAGCCCTAGCCCTCTTGCTTCTAAATTGACATTTTCATTGGGGAGCCTGTCTTTACTGTTCCCTTGCCAGACCTGTCCTATGTCAAAAGTCAAAGAGCTTTCTCTTGGTTGAAGGGCATCTTCCACAGCCAGCATGCTGAACACCCTCCCAGCTACTTTCTGCAAGACCCTTAGCCTAAGCATAAGGGGGAACAATGCCACTGACCCTGGAGAGAACTATCAAAGTTGTGGGTACAGCTAGAGTTAAAGTTCTTCAGTCTATCCTTGTAATGGTCTCTGATTGTTTTTCATTCCAGCTAGGCATAATTTATCATCTTTCTCCCAGATCAAAGGGCAGATTTATCATTATTTTGTGCAGCGGAGCAAGCCAACTCGCTGTGCTGCCTGATTGGGTAATGGTAGGAATGTGCCATATTTAACATGATACAGCTCAATCCTGTCCTATCCTTGCACTGGCGCACAATGTGCTGCCTCGTGTCAATGCAAGCACTCTTGTACCATGATGCAAGGGTGCCTGAGTTGCAGGCAGGATTGTTTTTGTGCTGGAAGGGGCACCTTCCTGCACAAAAACAATCTTCAGAGGCATTTTTCTCTTCCTAAGTGTGCTGCAAAAATAAATCATACTTAACCACATGGCTGCTGCGGGGATTTTTGCCCTGTGCTGCAGATCCTTTAATACCATTATTCATGACGAGCTCAGCTCGTCATCAGCACACGACACCCGTGGGTGATGACGAGCTGAGCTCGTCATCAGCAGCAAAAGGGTTAAAAAGAGGAAACAATGAGGAGATTTAAAGATATTCTTCCTTGTTGTGCCTCCTCTGGGAAGGCATGGCATTTTGACACAGTCCCAGGTTTACCAGCATTGGTAAATCTGAGAATGTGCCAAAATCCATGGGTCAATGAGTGGGAACAACCATGCTCCTCTCATGCAACACCTTCCTGGGGCAGAGTAATGCATTGCAGTGATTTGTTCTACTTTACGTTACTCAAGATTTATCAAGCCAAGCAGGGCCATGCAAGGTGCCTTGCATGGCTTAATAAAACTTACATAGTAGTTCTGTTACCCTTGCATGCCCCAGCGTGGTGCATAGAGTACCTTCCTGCACAAAAACAATCCTTAGAGGCATTTTTCTCTTTCTAAAAGTACTGCAAAATGCAGCAAACTTAAAAAGAGGAAACAACAAGAAGATTCAAAGATATTTCTCCTTGCTGTGCCTCCTCTGAGGATGCATTGCATTTTGAAACATTCCCAGGTTTACCAGCATTGGTAAATTTAGGAATGTGCCATATTCCATGGGTGGATGAGTAGGAACAACCACACTCCATCCATGCAACGCCTACCTGGGGCAGAGTAACGCCATACAGCAATTTCCGCTGCTTTGCCTTACTCTAGATCTATGAAACCATGCAGGCCCACACAATGTGGCCTTGCATGGCTTGATAAATATGACATAGTAGTTCTGCTACCTTTGCACCCCGTTGCATGGCACTGGGGCAACCCAACTCAGTGATGAATATGCCCACAGTATCTTGTCAAAAGTCTCTCATTCTGCAGGGATTTTTAAGTGGAGGGTGAAAACTTCTAGAAGTCAGACACTCCAGGCCAATCCTAGAGTGCCACTAAATCAGTAAGGCTGGGCAGAACTCGTGGAGTTTCACTTCTTGGAATTCCAAGGAGTTACATACAAACCCCATGAAATTCCACGGAGTTCCGCCAATGGACAAAAAATATGCATGTCAAGCTGCTCATATTGCAATTTAGTGGCAGGAGGAAGGGCAGCGCTGAAAAATCAGTGCAAACCACACCATGCAGTTTACAAGAACGCATTGCCATTCAACTTGATTTTGATGCCACTCAAGCAGAATATCTGCTTGAACTGCAGCAAAACTATTAGAGAAACAGACCTCTTACCTTGACCACCCATGTTAGAAAATCACACTAGAGGACGCCAAATTGTCCTCACCAGTTTGCATTTCTGGCACCTTGTGGGGAAAAAAATCGATCACTCCTCGATTGGTGGAATTTAGCCAGAATAATGTGATGTCACTAAATTCTGCCAAATTTGTGGCGGAATGAAACATTCTGCTCCCCCTTAATATCACTACACCACTGCACAGCATTCTGCACATTATTCAGGGACATTAAAACATGGGAACTTCAAGTGATCTATAAAATGACAATCTTCTGGAGCTTAAACTCCATCAGCAATGGACACAGCTTTCTGATCCATGTTCACCAAAACGTAAAAGGGGTGCCCTTCCTATGTTTGGCTCCAGAGGCCTGGACTTCATCCTTTGTTTCTGTGGACTTGCACTTTCCCTGGCCAGGTGCAGTGTGAGGAGTTAATTAGTACATGTAGATTTTCTTAATACTCCTGCCTTTCTCAGGACTGGGTCAAGCACTGCTAGTGGCTCTATTGGGTGGAAAGAAGGGATGGGCAATATTTTCTGCTCCGCTGGCAGAGTTTGCCTAGTTTTGCCCACTCTGCCTTAAGCTTGAATCACAGAGCTCCATAAAAGCCTCCGCCAACCACCATGTGGTGGAGATTTATTTTGCCTGTGAGTTGCCAATGGGAAGTTGGCGAGTGCGAGCAAGAATTGAAGTCACCTAGTGTGATGTTCAGGCACTAGGCTGGCACCTAGCGCAATTTTCTCAACAAGGGAAGTCACTTGTTGTCACAACCATTCGCCATGAGAAAGCTGCTGTTCAAGTAGAAAATCTACTTGAGTGCAGCAAAGAAGCATATCCCTCTGCAGCACTACGGGGTGCCTTTTCCACCCATTTTTTAATGCACAACCAGCTTCTGCCTCAAAAAGATCAACACAAGCAGCAAAACGTGCCGAATCCATCTGCTTGTGGAACTCTGTGGCATCTTACAGACTGTTCATGTTACTCTAGGGAGTTCTGCAGAGTGAAACTCCCTGTGTTCTGCCCACCCCCTAGTAGTAAATCATTTTATCCTCCTACTGAGCAGCAGAGTGATTAACGTTGCCCATGGGGGGGAGGTTAAATGCCTGGAATATGGTTACAAACTGAACCAGGGAGATATGAAAAGTACCATTAAGATTGTATATATGATTATAATTTCAGTGGATTACACTCATGATGCATGCGTACCCTTATATCTCGGTGGACCTGGGGCATACAGATATAAAAAACCTGCTTTTTCAGTATGCCGGTTAGGTACTAATTTGTCTTGTGGTGCAACGGTATAAGGGATGCCATATTCTGTTACCTTTCCACAAAACATGAACATATCACTGTAAGCTGGTTCCACTGCAAATCAGTGCAATATCATTCATCTTTACTAGATATAGAGCTCTTGTTTTCCTTTGGTGTTTTTTCTAACTCTAGCCTATATTGGCTGTATGTTTATGATTTATTAAGCATATGACTGTGAAAGGAGCTGCTCCCACAGTGGCTTCCTTAAAAATATTGCAGGTTTTCTGAACAGGCACAAGATTTGAAAATATTGCTTTGCAATTTAAACAAAACAAAGTTCCAAATCTGGATTTATTTTTCACTAAACAAGAAACAAATGGTCTCCGACACACAGAAATTTCTCTCATTGTATGACTGGCCCGTTCTCTCATGATTCTCAAGAAAACCCATTCTATGATCGAATAAAAACAATTAGCAAGAAAATAAGGTGCAAAAGAAAAAGTTTCTATTGATACGATTTGAGAGTGTGTAGGCCAGGAATGTAGTGGCTGAGGCAAAATTTGCAGGATGTCGTTAGGCCCTAACAAATGTCAGAAAAACCCTTTCAGGTTGAAATTAGCATAGTCATAAGGAAAACATATTGCCAAGAAATGCTATGTTATAAAAATCCACCTATCAATAGCTGCCATTTGGTTTTTAGCATCCTACAAATTGGTTTATTTTCCCTCCCTAATTCCTCTCACTTTAGGGTTCTGTCCTGCTATTGCAGTTGGGTGTTATTGTTAAAACCTGTGTTTGCTTCCCAGCAGGCTATGTCCACTTCTCTTGTGTGTCAAAGTATTTCCTTTTCGCACCAATGCTTGTCAATGCCATATATTGGAGAACCCTGTAAGACATCATCGATTAGAACAGTGTTATGCATCTCACCTTCAGGATCCATATATCGTACTGTATATAGCTGTTGTGTCACAGTCACTGCCTTCACTTGGTACTCCATCTAACTTGTTTTCTCTGCTATGGAAACCTGCCTCACTGGGAAAGGATGGTTGCTTTGAGAATTCACATATATCCAAAGACCACTCATCTGCCTGTGGGATCTGTAGCCTCTTTTCCCCCATGGGTATAGTTCCAGGAACTTTTATCTTGTGCTTTTGACTTTTACTCTTGTGGATGTTTGAAAAGTGCATCCAAGCCCCCTTGCTACTCCTTTGATTAAGGACACTTTCTACATTTGCCCTGCTGGTGTTGACCATAGCTTGCATGTGGATATAGGTAGGGAAAGTCAGTGACAGTCGCCCCATCCTCAATAATGCAGGATAACCACCACTATGATCTATCTAGTCCTCTAGTAGATGGGCCCTGGGTCAGCTGAGGCTCCATTGATAACAAATCTTCAACCACCCACCTCTGGCCAGGAAAAAGAAGGTTCTCTCATTCTAAATAAGGCAGTAAGTGGTCATTGCCAATATGCTCGTGCTATATACGTACACACATCTATACAGCCATAATTATTTGCAAACACTACACAAATCATAAACAATATATGTTAATGGCTCTGGGTAAGCACTAAGTCAGCAACATCAGAGTGTCACATCCATTAAGAGTGAATTGAGAGTGTTGAAAATTAAATATTATCCATACCACAAACATAGGGTGGGTGTAAAGCTGATGTTTGAGTGTAAGCTGGCAATTCCTATGCTTACACAGTCCTTCAGGACTTCTCAATTAAAAGTCAGACATCTCTGTTCTATTCTACATGCCTTAAATTAAGCACATCAGCTCATGTCAGAGTTTTACTGTTCAGAGAGAAGCTCAGAAATAAACACACTAAGTCTGTCCCTCTCCTGTTTTACTTATATCTGGAACCCTTTTTTGTAATACTTGTGCATCCATTGTGCCATAGCTTTCATGATTTGAGAACATTACTTAACATCCTCAGAGATGACTTTGGCATGTCCTTGCATGACATAAAATATCTGATATACCATGGAATGACAATCATATAATGGTAACTGTGAAAGTGGACCGTCTTTTGTACCCCCATTCAACATCAACAAGGCATTCATTCATGTGAGCAGTTCCTTAGATCACAATCTCTGAGTTCCATGGGAAATTCTGGAATGCTCCTAGAAATGCAAAACATCTGCTTTCATCACAATATATTAATGTTTAGTAGCACCAATTACTTGCATAAACAAGGTACAGCCATGGGCATATCATTTGCCCCCACATATTCAAACATAATAATAGTATGGTGGGAAGCAGAGATAGTGTGAACAGAGGAAAATCAAACCATATTGGAGCATGTAAAGTTGTGGACTTGTATTATTGACCATTTATTTATCATTTGGGAGGCTAGCAGAGAGAGATTGGTGCTATACATTGCCTTCCTAAATAATAATGAATGTAACTTGAAATGTAATCACACTATAAATGCAGATAGGATAGACTTTCTGGCCATTTACATTTTTACCAGGAACAAAAGGATTTGTAGCAAGATTCATTAAAAGGACACAGTCAGTGATAGCACATTGCATGCAAATAGTGGGCACTCAGATGCTTTGTAATAGGGTGCGCCATTTGGAGGATTGTTTCAGCCCAGGCAAAATTGTTCAGAGATAGATGATTCTGAGATGCAGGCTGCGGAGATGATAGGCTGCTTTGAACAGAGGGTTTATCCATCTGATTTTCTAGAGGAAGCCGTACAAAGGTCTTGGACTCACACAAGAGATGAATTGCCGTTGGTAGAAATAAGGCATCAAAGGATGACATGGAGATAGGATTTATCATGTATTTTCATACTTCACATGCTGAACAGATAATAATTATCAAAAATACTGGGAAATTCTAATTAATGGATGAGCATCTATGAGGAGTCATTATGTACTATCCCTAGATTATTTCAGAAAGGCTGCCTCCCATGGGAATTTATTGACAAGAAGCCACATGCCTCTCACTAAACTTATAGAATCAAGCTGGCCTAGTAAAGAAAAACCTGGCTTGTGGAAATATTCAAAGTGTAAAACCTGTGAGCATGGAACGCACAGATCCTTCTTGTGAATTGTATAGTAATCAAAACTTGAAAACAAAGGGGGTTATCCCAGGTGAAACAGACAATGTTGTTTATGTCTTACAGTGTGCTTGTGAAATTAACTATATAGGAAACCCAACCAATAAAGTTAAACTTAGGATTTTTCAACATATACCTGCAATAAAAAAATAAAGACTTTGCACACCCCATCACCCCATAGCCAAGCATTTTTGGGAGAAATATGATGAAAATACAAAGGAGTAAAAATACTATGGAGTGCAACATAGTAGAAAAAATCAGAGAGGAGGTAATAGTGAACTTATTTTGAGGAGAGATGAATCCAAACATATTTTATTTATGGGGTGAGGCTCCTCTAAGACATCATTTGCCTGCAAAATTACATGCTCATCCGTTCAAGCCTATAAGGGTTATTTGGTTTTCAAGTCACAGGTATATCGATAAAGATTTTTTAGATATGATGGAAAACATTTTAACTGTTATTTTTAGGGATTGTGAAATTTTGACCAACCGAGCTTCGTTTTGAAGACACCTTTGTAAAGTACAGCACCTTTGAGAGTTATTCTTATATTGATGGGTCTGAAATGTTTATACAGTTCTTAAAATATTGTCATGCATTTGCTGAAGTTATGTGAATATACTTGGGTACAAAGTACAATATGAATTTTGATATCTTTAGATTAGGGACTATAAGATAGTGAATCAAGCACTTTAGTAATGGCACTAAAAAGTGGTAAGGATACACTTTAAAGATTACAACACAGGCACTTTAGCATTGGTATATTTAGAACTAGTTAGATTGTCTGCATTTGCACTTATATCGGTGGTTAGGATATCCCCTATGTGAAAATGGTAAGTGTTGCTCTATACAGCAGAATGCCATTTATGGAGTTGACTTGTTAATTCAGCATAGTGCTTTTGAAATATCCATTGTAGAATATAGTGTCTTTGGAAGTTACCTAATGATTGATTGTTCTCAGATATTTATATAATTCTCAGAATCTTGTTATTTACATGCTGACTCTACCTGAACAGACTGTAGTAAAATGTAGAATACACATTTTTATATCTATAGATTAGGTATTTTAAGATCATAAGCTAAGCACTTATAACTAGCATGTTAATAGTAGTAAGATGGCATTTTAAACTTCATAACACAAGCACTATAGCAGAGGCACCATTGTGAGTGGTTAGAAGATTATTTGCATTTGAACTTTTATTAATGGTCAAAAGATTTTCTATATGGAGATAGAAAGCAATGTCTATCATATCAAAGGAATGTTAGATATCATATGAATATACCAATATATAAACGTTTCTTTTTGAGCTAAAACATTAGTATAATTAATGCTAATTTTTATTAGTTTTTAATTTTAATAACACTGTTAAATGATAAATTGAATACATGTTTAACATTACATTTATTCATAATTGAATAATAAAAAAATTATTTTAGAAGGTAGTGCCTTGTATCTTTTTCTCTATGTAGTCCTGGGTGAGAATTATTTGAATAAATCGCTGTATATGTTTACTTTATTTTTTATTACAATAAGCTTTTTAAATTTCCCACTAGTTTCTTTTAGGAGTACCAACGCACTACCAGAAAAAAACTCCACAAACAAGTGGAAGGTTACTTATAGAAATACAAATTCTAATAGTAACTTTGCACATATAAATTCAGTTGTAAGCAACTAAATAAATAAATAAATGAAACCACTTAACTTGCTCTCGCTGCATTGCAGACTCAGCGATGCGGTGTGTGCAAGTTAAGTGGTTTTCTTTTTTTTAACTTTATTTTCCCTATTCTGTTGTATCACTAGTCCCCATGTCCGCACCACCTCGATTATATGCATGGGTCACAACTGCTAGGTATAGGATTAGATCTACATGTGAGCAGAACTACACATACAAAGTTACATTTGTAAATCAGGCTCTAAATGTCCGAAATTCACGATTTGTTGACTGATTTAAGAGTTTTTCTCCACCGTAGGAGAAAGAAAATGTAAAGAGTTGCCCCAAACTGATAGAGATTAGGTGTGCAGAAATTTTTGATACACAAGCTTAGGTGTGACTGGATCCAGATAACTGGTATTCACATGATGCGCTGTTCCCTGACTTTGTATCCTTTATGATTAACCATTATCTTTGCAGCTCTTGAACTCATATCCAATATAGAATGATTCAAATAACAAAATAACTTTTCTTTCAAATAAAATGAAAAAAATGTCCCTCTATCACCTATCAAAAAACTAAAAGAGAGCAAGAAGTTCAACGTTGCATACCTTCTCTTGTTTCTCCTTGCCACTACCTCAGCGATTGTAAGGGAAAGGCCCACCAAGTAACACTTAAGCAACAAATGGTGAAACGGGTTGTATTTAATGTTAAAAGTATCCCAAAAGTCCTGATTTTCATGAAAATGTCCACTAGCATACACATTTTACAAATTTTTACTTCTGAGAAATACACGATGGCCATAAAAAAAAGCTTTGCAACTTGACACCTTCCACACAGAGATGCAACTGGGAGAGAGATAATTTCTGTTTCTGTTTTAATGACCGCTTTCAGTATATAAACTGAAACAGACATAAGAATCTAAGTTTCATATACAAATACAACCCAGGGGTTAAATTAGAGGGATGTGCCTGCCATGCCAAATGCTTAGTACCATGCCCCATTTAAAGGTGAGGGGGATGTTAAGTTTCTGCTTGTTGCGGGGCGTAGCTAGCACTCGAGAAAGATAGCAGCGCCCAATGAAGATGGCGGCATTCAAGTAGCTCTTTCGGGATGGTGCAGGAATTGACAGCACCAACAAGCACCGACAACTCTCGTAAAGCTTGCCGACTGCTGAAAATCGGGTTGCAAGCTTGCGAGACAATAAAGATGATGCAGCAGTACTTTTTGCGAACCTCAGTGCCCCTCTTACCTCCAAGTCCACTCTCCTCATCACGACCACTCTTTGCGAGGTGTTGTATGCCATTTTGACAAGGTAAGCAGTTGAGTGCGGGCGGTCTGAAGACTGAACTGCATTCTGGCGGGACTGCCAGAGAGGATGTGGCAGTGAGTTTTCTTCTTCAGAGGTATTGCTCTGCTTGATTTTGTCTCCTCTTTCCGTGTTGCGGGCGATCCTTTCAGCGCGTTGACCGCCACTTTGCAGAGCGACGATATGGGGCAGTTCTAATGAAACTCTTTCCCCTCAAGAAAGATTTGAAAACGCTACAAGGAATTTCATGGAACATTTCACACTTTTCAGCCCTGGATAACTAAAGAGCAATGATTTCAGTTTCAGACATTTTCTGAGGTGAAGAGCCCATTTATCAGATGGAGTTTGGGGCACATCACTCTAAATTTTCAAAGAAATGTTGCACAATTTATTTAAAAATACTTCATTAAGTACTTTGGTTTAAGCATTTATATAATTGTATGCCTTTCCATGCTTAAAAGAGAATGTCACTGATTCCTCTACCCACTAAAATTTACATTGTGTTGCTTCAAGTAGTCTTTTATTTCAGATTAATATAACGGGATTTGTGCGCTGTAAATATTCTGACCTGTGCATTACCTCATCATATGGGTAGATTAAAAAAACTAAAATCTTTGCTAATGCCTTCTGTTCACAAACGTATAATTCGATCAACTTTCCTCACCCATTTTGCCTCAATGGATGACCTAGCCTTCTACATCTAGAAAAGTATTTATCAAACGCCATAAAAAAGAACCTCCTTCACCTCTAAAACAGATTTCAACTGTATTTATGGATCTTCTTTTGGAAGAGATACGTCCATTTCTGGAGGATACCACGATGCAAGATAGAATTACTACAGCTGAACAAAATATTAAATCTCTAGGGTCAACCTTCATTAAAGTTAACGCTCTTCACTCTCAGGTTGTATCTCTTCAGAAACAGGTTGAGAACTGAAGGAACAATCTTTGTTTGTATGGTTGCCAGAGCGCTCTGATCACATCACTTTTTACAGATCATTCCTTCCAAGAGTTTTACACTTACCAGAGGGCAC
This sequence comes from Lissotriton vulgaris, assembly GCF_964263255.1. Classification (NCBI taxonomy): domain Eukaryota; kingdom Metazoa; phylum Chordata; class Amphibia; order Caudata; family Salamandridae; genus Lissotriton; species Lissotriton vulgaris. The sequence goes on along the minus strand of NC_141691.1, from coordinate 1,509,412,483 downwards.
TCTTCTCACATTCCACGCACCCATAGATAGATTAGGCTTTCCACACACCGCTGCTTCCAACATGAGTTGTAATGTACTTTTTGGAGTATACTGATCTTCTTAAAGTCTTGGCGGCAGTCAGATCCATCAAACAAGTTTTGTGGTCAGGCAATCCTCTATTTTTTTCACAGGATTACGCAAAATATACAGCTCACAGGCGCAGGGAGTTTCTTGCTATAAGACCCGTTCTTCGGTTCTATTGGTATAGGCTTCGGCCTTTTTCACCCTTGTCTATTCAAAGTGACTTACAACAACAAGACAACCCCAATGAAGACCCTATTAGACTGTAAAATGTTCTTAATTCTTGCACAACATTTACTATGGACATCTCTATAGCGCATGCTAAGTAGATTATATAACTTTCTTCTTTAGTCGTTTGAGATATTTGTTATCTCTACATCTGAGAATATGGAATTAGCTTATACTTAGCAAAAGTTATTAAGTGACAATGTTCTTGTTCTTTCCTTACAGGTCTCATCTTCTTGTCTCGTTATATGGCCTTCCCCTTTTTCATGTTGTTTGTGCTTTGGTCCACCCGCATTCCCTTATTGAGTCTGGACGTGTCATCTAGTCCATGTGGCCTCATCTGCCCATCCCTTTTTTGGGGGAATTTTTGTCGGTATGTTCTATGTTCTTCTATTAAGTCTAGTATCAATTTCTTTCTTGGATGACTCTAACTTGTTTTTTTCTAGTCAATTTTTGTTTCTTCTATACTATCTTTCATACTGTTTTTGTACCTTGTCTTACTTCTCTTCTATCTTTCAGCTTTTTGAATCTCGATCTTATTATGTTTATACTCGTATTTTGGTCTAAGGATGGTTTCCTTTACATCATTGCTGGTTTATTTTGTTATCACTTTAATGCGAATATTTTATGTCTTTAAAAAGTGTTACATGGAATGTCAGAGGTTTAAACTCCCCCATCAAAAGACAACAAGTTCTATCATACTTATCTAAATTAGATGTTTATGTAGCCTTGTAGCAAAAGTCACACCTTACAAAATCTGAATCACTAAAGCTAAAAAGAAATTGGGTAGGTGAAGTTTTCTTCTCATCTGGAGATGGCAAGAGAAATCGTGTTATAACATTATTGTATGAGACATTAAATCTTAAGCTTATATCTCTAGAGTCACATGATGAGGGCAGATGGTTGTTCACCAATTTATTGATAGGGAGGACTCCAGTCTCTTTGTTCAATGTGTATGCCCCTACTAATGGTGATGCTTCTTTCTGGTCCATAATTTACCATTTCCTCGATAATCATCCAGCAGAAAACCTTATATTTGCGGGCGAATGCAACCAGGCAATTAATCCCTTTTTAGACCCAAAGTCCAAGGTTTTTTTAACTTCAAATTAACCGCATAAAGATTTTTTAGAAACCATAAAGCAAAGCAAACTAAAAGACGCATGGAGATTATACAATGGCTCCTCGCAAGAATACTCTACTTTTTTTCTCCCCATCAGACCCAATCCAGAACTAACCATATTTTTATTTCGCATAATGTCTCTCAATCTTTGCGTGCAGCGGAAATAGGCCCTATTCTTGTTTTAGATCACACCCCTGTTTGGATTCAGTTGGACATACCATCCCAACATGGACTTCGGAAAAGATGGCATTTCAACTATATCCTACTTTTAGATCCTAAACTTAACTCCTCTTTTGTCACATTTTTTCATGAATACTTTTGTTTTAATCAATCTCCCAATATGCCCTTTCAAATAATTTGGGATGCTTTTAAAGCTCCTGCTCGAGGTGTTATCATCAGATATATCTCTAGCAAAAAGAAACATTCCTTAACACTCAATGCTGAACTCCTATCTAAAATAAAGAGACTGGAGCATTCCTTTTATACTTCTAAATCCAAGGAGTGTCTGTCAGAACTTATCAAAATTAAGATTCAGTTTAATAAGGACTACACAGAGAATGCATCTCTTTATCTATTGAAAACCAATGCAAAAGTTTATGGTGGCCAAAACAAATCAGGTAAATTGTTAGCTAATTATCTCAAGATTAAGCAGAGCAAATTTCACATTGAATCCATTATTGAGGCAAGTCATATATCAAGAAAAAAAGACTCCGAAATCTTACAAGAGTTTCTGCAGTTCTACAAAGCACTTTACACACCAGAGAATACACCCTTTGATACAGACATATCCTGTTATCTCTCTACTATACCGAAATCTGTAGACCCCTTGATGAACCTATAAGAACCTGATAGAACACAAGTAGAATTGCTCAGTGCACAGAATATTCTTCGTAAAGATAAAGCTCAATGTCCAGATGGATTAACAGTTGAATTTTCTTCACACTTTTCTCAAATATTCCTCCTGCACTTATACACCCTCATATCCTCCTCTCTTAACTCACATAAATCACGAGGTTCCTTTTTGGAAGCTTTAATCTGTCTATTTACAAAAGTGGGAAAAGATAAATGTTATTGCTAATATTACAAACCCATTTCCCTAGTCAATGTAGACTACAAAATATTTTCCAAAGCCTTAGAACTACGCCTTGAATTACATCTCCCTCAGCTACTTGGCAAGGAACAATCAGGTTTTGTCAGAGGACGTTATATAACTAATAACACCTGCTGGTCAATAGACAACTTTCCACATTTTTGGAAGTTAATGGTTTGCTGGATGCCTCACAGACAGGGTTTCGGGCAAATAACAGCACAGAAACTACACTCTTAGCGGTGACAGACAGTATTAGGACCAAGGTAGATCAAGGTAGTACAGTTGCTCTGATACTCCTTGATTTATCTGCGGCTTTTGATACCGTACCCCACCATCAATTATTGAATACTCTGGCAGAGAAAGGAATTCAAGATAAAGCACTTGGATGGTTAACATCATTCCTAGCGGATCGAACCCAATCAGTTCGCCTGGGTGACTATACATCTCCTCCGCGACCTATAAAATACGGAGTTCCTCAGGGGGCGTCGTTGAGCCCAACGCTGTTCAACGTGTTCGTCTCCTCATTGGCAACCATCGGCAAAAAATGGGGTGTCGAAATGTGTTCCTATGCGGATGACACCCAGCTGATGGTCACCATTGATGAAAATGATGATTCTAAAACTAGACTGACAAATTGCCTGACCGAACTGGCAACATGGATGCAGGACCATTGTCTTAGACTTAATGCTGACAAATCCGAAATTCTATTGTTTGGCAGATGCACACAGGTCTGGGACAACAGTTGGTGGCCGAGCGATTTGGGCTTGCCTCCTAACCCGACTACAAAAGCTAAAAACTTAGGAATAACACTGGATAAGGACTTATCCATGAAATCCCATGTCTCCATAGTTTGCGGCAGAGGCTTTGGCCTTTTGAAGATGCTCAGACGATTATTTCCCTGGGTTCCGACAGATTGCAGGAGAACACTAGTCCAATCACTATTGCTGAGTCGGTTGGACTATGGTAATTCACTGTTTGTGGGAATGGCAGACTACCTATTTTCCAAATTGCAGTTGGTTCAGAATGCCGCTGCCAAAGCCATCTGTAATAAAAGAAAATATGACTCAGCCAAAAAATGTATGCGTGAGCTCCACTGGCTCCCAATGCGACAACGAGCCATTTTTAAACTGTTGTGTATTTCACACAAAGTACTCCACGATACAGGCCCCATCATCCTACATGATACGATCAGATTTCATAAACCCTCTAGAAACCTACGATCCATGACGTCCGGAAGAGCATCTATCACCCGAGCTCGGACTGCCAGGATGGGAGAGAGGGCTTTCTCTCACATTGCCGCAACAAAATGGAACGAGTTACCCCACAAACTCAGAACAACTGACTGTTTCCTTTCTTTTAGGAAACAACTAAAAACATTCCTTTTCCCCAGCCCAGATCAATAATTTCCAAAGTGTTGCCGTTAAATCACTTGTAATTCTTCTTAGCGCCGTGATGTCCTTTTAGGATGAATGTTAGCGCTTTACAAATAAAATAAATACAAATACAAATGCTTGTTTTTCGATATCTTATCGCAATCATCACATCTTCCAGACCCTCTTGCGACGATTACCTTAGATGCGGAGAAGGCCTTTGTAAGAGTGTATTGGCATTTTATTTTTCACACACTTAAGTGGTTTGGATTTGGCCCAAAAACATTTCTTTAATTTCCTTACTACCTAAAGCCGATATTTTTGGTAAAGTCCTTACTTCCTCATACTTTACATTACAGAGAGTATTAGGTCAAGGTTGCCCTTTATACCCCTCTCTTTTTAACTTAGCACTAGAACCTTATCTATCCAAAATACGACAGAATCATTCCATCACTAGATTTACATCTAGCACTCAACACATCAAACTCGCAGCTTATGCAGATGATATACTTTTATTTGTATCTCACCCACAATCTGCTCTCCCAGCATTTTTGAGGGAGGTTGACACCTATAACAAGGTATCTGGTTATAAACTAAATAATGGAAAATTTGAAATTTTACCTTTGACCAAATACTTTTTTTAAGAGGAATTATCTATTTCTAATTTTACATGGAGCACTCAACATATCAAATACCTCGGCCTATTGTTCATGCCCTCTATCAAGACATCAATTTATCTGAATCTTGATAAATGCTTAGATAAATTATCTACACTCACGTCAAAATGGCACCCCCCATATCTTTCCTGGTGGGGTCACCTAGACACCATTAAATTGATGTTCACCCCTATTATACTATACACTATATCCAACATTCCAGTAACTACCAGCTAAGTTATTTCATAAGATTAATTCCATCCTTATATCTTTCTTATGGAACAAAAAAAATCTAGAATGTCATTATCAAAATTGTCACGTTCAAAGCAAGAAGGAGGTGCAAATTTCCCGGATTTCCCTAAATATCATAAAGCATTCCAATTAAGACAATTATCTCAATGGGTTTCTGATTCCTCATCAGAATCACCATTTTGGGTTGACCTGGAGAAGTCATTCCTCTCACCTTTCTCATTTCAGGAATATATATCTTTCACAGGCAAACCACAAAAATGGTCCACACCAGTTATTAAGCACTACAGCAAGTTGTTAAATTATACCCTTCACTCTATTCCAAGCAGTTTTGATACCTTTCTCACCTCCACCATTTGGCATAACAAATATATAATAATAAAAAATAAACCCATTTATTGGAAAATTTGGAGAAATAAACGACTTCCTTGGCTACATCAACTATTTGAACAAGACACATTTCTCACAAGTAAGTTCTCTTTTTCAACTACCACTTTTCTTTCAACAAAAATTGTCAGTTCTTCGATCGGCAATACCTGAGGCACAAGTTCAGTTTCAAGCTCTAATTCCTTCTTCCTCTCTGAACAATGGTACGTTGTCCAATTTTCCCTGTATAAATCCTAAAGCGTCTAGTATATATTCCCATTTGACACTTTCTTCCACTGATAGGGACAAAACAAGGATAGAACTCTCTTGGGAAGCAGATTTAGACACAAGTTGGCCCATTACCTTATGGAATAGAATCTGGACAAAAATTAGGAAATCATCTAGGGTAGCAAACACTACAAAAACTCTCTTCTTTATTTATAATAGGCTTTTTATGACACCTATGACCTTACACAAAATATATTCAGAAACTCCTGATACTTGTTGGTCGTGCTCCCTCGAACATGCTGATCTAAAACATTTACTAGTTACATGTCCGTTTGTACTTACATTTTGGAAACAAGTATGGTCTCAGATCAATACTATCTTTCAATACACAGCCCCCTTTTCATACACAAATATCTTTTTTGGCAGCCTTTCTGTAGATTGGCCTAGGAGTCAAACGCAGGTTATAGACTAGTTTGTGGCAGTGGCTTTTCAACAGATAACAATGAACTGGAAAGATATGTCTACATTTTCTTATTTGGTCTGGTGGTATGCTGCCTGTCAAAATCACAGATTGGACACAACATTTGTATACCCTCTATCTCTTGCAGAGAAACTATTACAACTGTGGTCTCCTGTTACGCAGTTTTTGTAAAGAAGTACAAAAATATATTTTGCTCCTACCCCGATACAAGAAGTTGCTCAACCTCCCTGACTTCCTTATTATTGATAATACAATGTTTAGTATATTATTCTTGATATTTTATATACTTGTTTACTCATAATATATTGAGTCTTTTTTCTTTCTTCTCCTTCTTCTTCTTACTTATGGCTTATATGAAGCTTATATTCTTTTTTTTGGTTTAAATATTCTTCCTTCCTTCTAGACAAAACTTGTAATATAAATACAGACATTTTTCCTCAAATATTTAATGGTACGAAGTATTGTTGTTTGAGGACTTTCTTTCAGTTAACTTATTTTGAACAAAAAAAAAGAGTTTCTTCGTGTTGAGCTTCACCTGACTCCACAAGAAGACACCCTTTACTGAGTGTCCAGCACTCTAATGGCCCACTCTGTATGCATCAGTGACACTTTGTATGTGCTGCTTTGGAGTTTGTTGCTGAAAAGCAAAAGAGAATGCCTAATAGTCAGAATAATCATGTTAGCATTCGACATAAATGAAATTGCAGGCACCCAAACCTATGAATCGGGTAAATGTGTGTGTGTGTGTGTGTGTGTCATGCATTCCAAGCACAATTTGTCCCATCTGTGCACAGAACCAGGGCAGAAGAGCAGTTCAAATTTCTATCTATACTACTATTATAAAGAGAGAACACAAACCTTTTGGCAAGGTAAACACGGGAACCACAGCGCCAATCCACACACCCAATACATTGTTGTAATCCTCAGGGTGTGCAGATGGACATAGGCTATAGAAAAAAAAAAAACGTAAATTTAAAAATATAACTTACAAAAATAGTAGTGCCCTGAAAGTAGTGCCGGCCACGATGTAGCGCTAGCCGCAACATACGTGATGACAAGGAGGAGCGGCGGTGAAGTGAGGAGCTCGGGGAGGAGCGGCGGCTCAGGTAAGGCTCTGGGACACGGGACGGGAGGTTGGCCCGGAACAACTGCGGTAAGGCTCAGGGTCTGGGGGCAGCATTTCAGGCTTGCGTGCACTCCCGCCTCGGACCCCGCCCGCCACGACATTGTCCGGGACACAGACAATGTCATGGCGGGCAGGGGCTGGGGCGGGAGTGCACGCAAACCTGAAATGCTGCCCCCAGCCCCCTTCTGCCCTAGGCAACGCTGGGGTGGGCTGCTAGTATATACATATATAAGTTCCTCATTGTTAAGTTGTCTGTTTATTTGAAAGCATATTGTTATATGTTATCAAAGATGATTTTTTTCCAGGTTTATTTTCTTTTGACATGTTTATTCCCAATGTGTGTTGAGCGTAATAATAATGCAAAATAAGTTATTATAATAAAAATAGCTCAGTCACAGTTCTTACTATCTACATTCCTTCCTGGCTTTCTGCTTGCTCACACATGCAATGAAAAACAAGACTTTTGTTATTTTCTTTAAGCTTGAAAATCAATTGATGTGCATGGACCAGTACTACAAAATGTCAACATGACTGCACGTGCCATATTGTATCCTAAAGAAAATTGCAATAATGGTCAGTGAGGGATCCATCCTGAGGATTTCAGGAATGACAAATATACACATGGAAATGGGATTGTGTGTTGGGGATATTCAACTAGCAAGACACAACTGGAAAATAATCGACACTAGAATTAACATGGGGGAATATTATCAAAGGGGTTTATCTCCGTTTTTTTGGCTTTAAAAGCCAAGAAAGCGGAGATAAAATTATCTCCCCATTACCTAGTTGTCGCTAACACCAGTTAGCGACAGCTAGTAGGAGATAGCGGCCATCTTGGGCCCCACTTCGCATGTCAGTGATATTTATCACTAATGACATGCAAAGTGGGTGTGCCAAGATGTTAGCAACTAGAAACAGTCGCTAACATCGCTATCTCCTATTACCAACTTTTGGAGATATTCGCGCTAAGCACGAATATCTCCAAAAGCTAACACCTGCCCTGAGCAGTTCTTAGCCATGTTATCCAATGGGAGGTGGATAACATGGCTAAAATCATTAGCTCGGTAATGCATGAATATCGCGGACTTTTCAGCTATATTCATGCATTACGGCCGTTTTTTATCGCATTTGCGATAAACCTTGGTAATACCAAGGTTTATCTGCGATAAAAATCGCCGCAGCTCAGCGGTAAATTTTTGTCTCTAACCAAGCAACAGCGATAATTATCGCTATTGCTTGGTAATATGCCCCATGATTTTTTAAATAAGCTGCCTCAGAAGCGATGCAGTTTACAAATGTTTAGATCTTTTTTCAAATGTATTTTGAAGCAAACATCTCAGAACCCTAAAATAGAAGTAAAGATTTACATTTTACTTTAGCTGTATGGGACATGTTAGCGGAAGGGGTGCACAGCTGCAGATTCGAGAGTGCTGTGCTCATAGACTTTGGCCTTATTCTGAATGTCTTTGTAATTCTAATAGTTCCAGTAAAAGTAACTGCAAGTCTGATGCTTTTTATGCAGACATTTCGGCAGAAGTATCCAGGTGAACTGCTGTGGAGGCAATACACCCTGAATATCGACCTCTGGATATCAATGGGACGAATATCAAGGACAAAATATAAAAAAACAAATACAAACAGTGTAGTTTAGTCTAGGGGCCACATGTGAAACAGTTTTTAGCAGTCACAAATGGCCAATTGGGCCGTTTGCGACCACTAAATTGGTCTGTGGAATGTGCAAACCCGGTTTTGCATGTCAGTAAGCTATTACTGATTTTCAAAATAGGGTTTGCGACTAACTAATAGGAAGGGGCATGCCAAGAGCATCCCTTCCTAACAGCGACTTGCCATAACATGTACAAATGTTTTGCGATTGAAATACAGTCACAAAACAATCACATTTTACCGCCAATGGACTGTTGGTGGTAGACCAGTTGCAAACGTGAAAGGGTACCCAAAGTTGCCCTTCCCCTTTGTGAATGTGGGCGCAAATATTTTTTAAGAGCAGTCAAAAGTCCCACGGCCACTGCCTGCTCTTAAAAAATGAAACTGAAATATTTCATTTTTCTTTTTGAAACAAATACTGTTCTCCTTCGAGGAAAATGGGTTGCATTTAAAACAACTGCTTCATTAAAAAAGCAGTTACAGACATGGTTTTCTACTGACCCCAGCAGGCTACCTGTGAGTGCAGTCCACTCCCAAGGGGTCGCAAATTGCGACCTGACTCAAGAATATTAATTAAACAGGTCCCTTGCAATCCATTTGGGAACCACAAACAGTGTCTCAGACACTCTTGAACATTCCATTTTGCTAAAAGCCAAAAAAATCAGAATTTGCGACTCGCAAAATTGAATGGTCGTACATCTGGTCCTCACTTACTTTTCAATATTTTGTCCCTTGATAGTCTGTCTTCAATACTCTTGTATGATGAAATGTTTACATTCTGGGGGTCGATACTCAGTAGTGCCTTTGGAGCAACGAGGAAGCAATGAGAAGAACTGGGCTTAGAAATACAGATTCTCTGGTGATTTCTCACTTTCAAGTGGCTCTCAGAAGAAAGCTCATAATCCAAAGGATTGTGTCCCTTCCTTCCACATTGTTCAATATCCCAGGTAACTGTAACTCTGGGAAAAGGGGACTATCCAGAGGAATAATGGGGGTCTTGTAATGAGTCCCAGTGTGCATATGATAATTTATAATAGAAACAATGTTATGAAAAAATTGCAACTGATCATTTTAGTATTGAGCACAGAATAAAATTGCCATTACATATCATGACCAACTGGATGTGTGTGCAAATTCTTTCAGTACTGCAAATCTTCTCTTCTCAGCCCGTTCATTGAAGCTAATCGCAAGTCAGGTCTCTAAAATAGTTAAAAAATCAAGTTAGTGAAAAAACTATTGTAAATCAAGATATGTGGTTAAATTGTCTCTCACTGCAGAACTTTTTGTTCCTAATTCCCCAATTGCCCTTCCAAGGGAGGTACAAAGATTGTAGTTCACCTCCTTAGGGGAAGTTATTGGCTATGATTTGAGGGAGGTGGCGCGCACCCCTTTCGAAGCCATGCCCGTTGAGTAATGGTGATCTCTGCTCAGGGATCAACCACCTGAGGCAATCGCCGATTAGAGATCCACTAGGGAGAGGTATTCTTCGAAAGGGGAGGCCTGTGTGAATGGTGCTCAGTGGGATGAGCTTGTTGCCAAGCATAAATACAGTGAAAAGGACTAAAGCCGCTCCTTTTAGCTTCATTTTCCACAGGGATGATGTCAGCTCATCATGTTGCAAAAATCCACCATAGAACTGCTGGGGAATTTGTTTTGCAGCAGCCCAGAGTGTGGACTACAAAAGGAATCCCTCTGGTGTAAGCCCCAGAGAGATTACCTGCCCATAGAGGGGGGCATGACGTCCAGGTTCTCCACACTACATCGGTAGTGAGGGGGATGTGAATGTCGCATCTACCGCACTACAGGGATTAAATGACATGCAATGCTCCTTACATGTTTTACTTAGTGCTACATAAAGTTTTCCTTAAGTAGCACACAATGCTCCTTGGGTGTTCAGAACAAAACTTGGTATGAACTTTTTTTTTCTTAATTTTGTAAACATTGTTAAAACAAATTTTCTTTCCAAATGGTTCTGCAGTGAAAGGCGATAGGCCCACCCACAGAAGTGGAATACTGTTTTCATTGGGAAAAGTACGGGACAGTGCTTAATTTGTAAAATAATAAGTGTCAGTGCTAAAGATTTCTCAGAAGCCTGCGGTCAGTGCTATCAAAGGTCGATGTGGTGAATACTATGCCTGCATTGGATTTGATTACACCTCATGCCTCTCATTCAGCACCAGAACCACCGCTCCTTTACCTCACTCTTTCCCAGTCTTTTTTTTCTTTTTTCTCCCATTATCACTGTCTTTCAGTTTTTCTCTTTTTCGACTTTTAATGAACTGATTGTCAATATATGAGGCACTTTTCAGCAGAAGCACATTACACTCAGTGGGAACAGATACTTCAAAAGCATAACTATGTTACATTTACTAGGATACAGCCGCAATATATTCAATAGCACCGTACACACACACATGCACACACGCATGAACGCACACACATGCACGCACACACACACACCCTGCATGATGAACCCCCTCCCCGTGACAACCACTTTACTTTTAAAGGTACAGCACAGCAGTACTTACTACATGCAACGAAGAGTCTATCTCTTCCCAGCAAAACAGCTACTCTTCATTCTTGTACATTTGGGGGGCCGTACATAAGCACCTGGTGTGTGTTTCTCTCATCATCTGTTTTTAACTCACACCAGTGTATCAATTGTGAGGATGGCTCAGTCGCACTTCTTTCCTTGATTTTCGTTCCTATTCTGTGTTAGTGCTGTGGAATGGTCCATGCAGCGCTACCCCTGGTCTGTTAGGTCTTGCACCTGAAGGAGCTGGAAGGCGCTCGCAATTTAGGCAGTTAAAGGAGTGACGGTGGCTTTGGAGCATGGCTGAGGTTAAGTTAAACTAAAGGCCCTGCAATGGCCCCTGCCGTATTACAGCCTTCTCCATGCCAGGCAGTGGCATTTTACTTGCACACGGTACCCGGCGCCCGAGGCATGATTGCTCAGGCCTGCCCTGAGCAATCATTCCTCCGGGCACGGTGCACCTGGCCATGTGAAAGTAAAATGACACTTCCCGGCCCAGGCCAGGGCAGGAGAAGGTTGGATGAAGGGCAGGGGCCAGTTCAGGGTCTTTAACTTAACCCAGCCGGAGGTTATGTGGAGCTGAGCTAGAGCCGAAGCCACCACGCCAGTGACTGTCATGTCGCACCACCCACAAGCCTCCACAGCCAAGGAAACCAGACACATACGGGGCCTAACTATGGAACAAAAGGCCATGAACCTGTTAAAGAATACATACATTTAAAATAACCATGGAATCATATTTTGTTCTAAACCAAGATGCTCCCCTTCAATGTAAAACAAAGGTTACGGATGTGGACGGTAATTTAGAAGTATGCAAGCTCCTTGGCCATTTTTTTTCACTGATCAATCCATTATAAACGAGAGACGCTTACTAAAAGCTTTCCAAACTGAAAAAGAAAAGTTCCTAAAAGGGCACGGAGGTAAATATTTTAGCCATGCAATTACTTCCGGTTTTTCAGTACCCCCACCAAATTACGGCCAATCGCAGAGGGATGAGTATGGGCTGGTAGCTGTGCCAAGGGGCGGAACCGTATCAAGCCTGTTTACTAATTAACGCCCATTTTCAGAGGGAGGGCGGTGTGTGGGGGTCGAGGTTGGCACAAAAGGTAGGTCTGGTGACGCGGACTGGCTCTGCTCGGGGCACCATAGACTTGGCCCTAAAAACGAGCAGAGTTGGTAGTGGCTTATGGCAGCTACTTACATTTACTGGTAGTGGTGGGTGGCCGGGCACTGGCCGGCCTGCCTTCCTGAATGCCTTTATTAGATAGGCGGCATAGGCCTGCTGCTGCTGCCTGCACTCAACGTCAGGTCTGGGCTAACCACCTCAACCGCTAGCCACTCGTGGCGCGGTGCGTGCGGGCGTGCAGGGAGTGGCATCTTGAAAAAATACGACGCACGCTGCCTGCCACACAGCTTCCGCTGCAGACCCCAATCCAACCCCCTGCCAAATCAGTGTCCCACCCACCTGCAAGAGCGGCTGCCTAAACAAAAGCAAGTTCAAAATGTGCATCAAGACCGTCATGACTGAATCACTGTGTGGATCTGATTATATTGGATATAATGAGTTGGACTGTCTGGCCAGTGTGTGATGCGCCGAGTCACTGAGGTAAATTCATTTTTAAAAACTGTCTAATCTACAGCTACGCCACATTCACATTGCCATATGACGTGCTGTCATTAGCAGACAGGTGGGTGTTCTGTAGACCCGGCCCTGAAAAATAAGTGCTGGTGCTAAGCACCGGCAAGCACCAGCACAAATTAAGCACTGGTACAGGAACATTAGGTTGTAGGACTTTTTTAAATTCCTACATATTCTAGAATTTTCATTCACTGAAGTATGCATGAAATCGGTGGTTTTAGCCATAGTTTGATATTGCAGGGCATTCTGCTTCAGGAAACTGATCCATGCAAGCCAAACTACCCTGCACTTCCCCACATTGTGGGTCTAGTATTCAGAAATGTCTTAGGTTGGTTTGTTTCCTGGGTCCTGTTTGACCACAGGTCCAAGTAATCCAGCTACTCACAGCCACCATAGAGCTTGAAATTTCATGAAAAAATCTAGATGTTTTACAGTTGCATTTTGAGGTATTTCCTGCCATGGGTGACAGACCCACCCACACAAGTGAGGTACCATTTTTATTGGAAGAAGCATGGGAATTCTGGATGGTAAGACTTACGTTGATCCCACAGATTTGGGAACTTTCCCTGGCAGAAACATGAGGAAATGTTGATTTTGGCCAAAGTTTAAATTTGCAGAGCCTTTTAGGGGAAAACATTTGGCAGTGTACAAGCAAGGCATACCAACTTGGACTCCACTCGTTATTAGTGTTCAGAAATTTCTGGGGTTGGTATGTTTCCCTGGGTGACACCAGAGTCAGGGATTAAATACCTCATCTACATACATCCTGAGAATGATTGAAATGCCAAGAAAACTTTAGATGTTTAAACATAGCATTTTGGAGTCTTTCTTATTGCAGGTGAAACACCCACCCACATCATTGGGCACCATTTACATTGGGAGAAGTGATGCAATGCCTAGTGATAGAACATTTCTTGATAGCCATGGATTCCATAGCATTTCCTCTCAGAAATGTTAGACAATGTTATGTTTTTTGCCAAAGGTTGATATTTGCAGAATATGTTGTGTGAGAAAATGTATTGGGGTCCATGCAAGCACACTGCCCTGCACTCCGCAAGCTGTCTAGTTTTCAGAAATGTCTTTGGTCTGCAGGTGTGCCTAGGCCAAATAATGCAGCTATCTACATTCCCTGAGTGACTGAAATTCCAAGTAAGAATCTTGATGTGTCAATCTTGCATTTTGTGAGCTTTCCTTGCTCAAGGAATAGGCTCACCCAGACAAGTTGGGTTTGGTACTGTGGGAATACAGAATAGCAGAACATTTAATAATATTGTTTGAAATTCTCTACATTTTCTGCTGCCAAATGTAAGCCAGCATGCAAGAAAGAACACATTTTTCAAAACACTCTCTCAATCACATGATGTTATGGGTATCCTCAATTTCGGAGTCTTAAAAATCACCACTATTCCTGAACTTAGATTATTAAGAAGAGTTAATAAAAGTCCATACGTTTCGTCATACCGATTTTTCATTCATAGGATCTTACTATAAAAATGGATGCATTGTTGGTGTGCAATGAAAACCTGATTCATGGCTCTGTCTAGTGTGTGTTTCTAGACACCAAAGGACATTGTACATCGCTATGACCAGAAGAGTTAGATGGATATAATAATATATTACATTTGTAGATCAGAATTATGAGCAATCTACACCAGTGATCACTTGCTGAATTCTGAAATGTGTCTACTTTTCAGAAGTGTTCAGCTTTTTACATTCACCTTTTTAACACACCTCTTCTCACAAGAAATGAACTAGGTAGGAATGGCAAAAATAGAAAATATTGACTACTATGTAGAAAAGTGTAAAAACTGTGGTAAAAAAATATCTTTTTACAACTGTTTTTTTAAAAGTTGGGAAGGGGCGATCCTAATATAGTAAACCTTTCAATAATGCCATTTTATTAGGAAAAAAAGAAAGCACACACATTCATTTGCAGCATTTTTTCTTGTTTTTCCAAACCCCCCACCCCCACCAAAATAAATAAATATATATATATATTATGACTATTTTCTTGGTTCCCTACAAGGGAATTGCGATTCTCATATTTCCATGACTAGAGAATCTGGATTTCATTAAAGAAACGGAGGCTGACATTATGCATTATTTCTTTAATGCAGTCCAAGCAGCCGCTTACATCACAAAATTAAAAGGTTCCAGAATCGCACAATAGAAATGATAGAGCGCGCAGGTCCATCAGAAACACATGAATGGCATGAACCATCGACAATCTGCCTCTTTTAAATGTGGAGGAAAATAAGTTAATGAAAATTGAAACATCAAAATGATCTTCTGATGAGCAGGATGAAGCAGAAGGTATAACGAAGGTAAAACCAAAGGCCAGACGACACGCAGTTAAGGAGCGTTACCTGAAAAGAGAAATAAATAAATAAATATCTCTTGAATATAAAAAATAGTGTAAAGGTAATCAAGATAAAAGATCAAGAGATGAAACAAGTACTTTTAATAATAAGTACAGTAATAAACTGTAACAAAAACTGCATTAAATCATTGTAAGACCAACAAGGGGTGGGATGGGAAGGATAATGTCAGCCTCCGTGTCTTTAATGAAATCCAGATTCTCTAGTCATGGTAATATGAGAATCGCAATTTCATTACAAGAACGGAGGCTGCATCATGCATGTTGGTAGCTTTGTAAAACAACATCAGACATATGTTCAATAGGCTTGCAATAATGACATGCAAAGGTGCTAGCATTTGACCAGTAAGCAGCTTTGAGAATGCCGCCCAACTTACCTCTATACCAGAGAGGTTTACTGGCCATAGCACCTCTAAGGGAGTGAGCTTGAAATTTCTTTAAGTCAATACCTTCTAAACTTATAACAATCTTAACCCATCTAGCAACAGAGGACAAGGCTATGCCTTTGTGTGGTTTAACAAAGGATATAAGTAATTGGTTAACATCCTGATGACAAAGAGCAAACATTCTGCGATCATACTCTCTCATGCAGTCCACAACGCAAAGTTTTGGACATAAATCAAAATGTAGGTAAAAATTTGAATCTTCTATAAATCTCAAATTCGACTCTGAACATGGTATAAGATCTATTCGTAATCTCAAGGGCTTTGACATCAGAGATCCTTCTGCATGAGATTAGGCATAGTAGGGTAGCCACCTTAATGGAAAGGTTTTTTCTATTGAGGAGAGTATTAGCAGGCCAGTTATTGAAAAGCTCAAGGATTAGTTTGACATCCCAAAGGCTTTCATATTTAAGTTTAGGAGGTCTTCTTAAACGAATGCTTTTCATCCCTGTACAGACAATTACATTTTTACCTACCGTTTTACCATTGACAAGGACATGACCAGCAGAAATAGCCGATCTATAGCAATTGATAGTTCTTTAACTGAGGCCTTTATCAAATTGTTCAACAAGGAAGTTATCTATGTCAATAATGGGTGCTTCCAGGAATCCAGGTTCCTTTCCGAGCACCAACGTACCCAGATTCTCCATATGTTGTTATAGCTATAGTGAGTGCCTGGGACCCAAGACTCTCAGGAGAGTTGCAGCCGTCGCTGAAAATCATGAGATTTAATTGGATCTCCTGACATTCTCCAGGCAAGAAGGGTTAAACTCCCATTCTGTAATAAGGGCTGAACTCCTCCGTCCACATCTGCAGGAGGATTTTCTAAGGTAGGAATTAAGAAGGGGGGGTTCCAAGCTAGATCTAGAGTGGTCGGGAACCATGCTTGGGATGGTCAAAAGGGAGTTATTAGGACAAGGAAGCACTGATCCTGTCTCACTATCTGAAGAACTCTCTGAATCATGGCAAAGGGAGGGAATGCATACACATTGGCTTCATTCCAAGATTGTAGTAAGGCGTTGACTGCTACAGCACCCGGGTCGGGCATCCAGCTGAAGTTTTTCTCCAGTTGAAAGGTTAATCTGCTTGTGAACCAAGTTTATCTCTAGAGGGCCCCAGATCTTGTTTAGGGTACTGAACAGGGAAACATTCCGTTTCCAATTGCTGTGAACCAACAGGAATCTTGAGTTCCAGTCTGCAGAGATGGTCGATTTCTCCGGAAGGTATTCTGCTTTGAGAGTGATCTTCTGTTCCAGACAGAACATTCAACGTTTCTTTTCTATATTTGAGAGAGTGTTTGAAGCTCATGAGGGCGTAAAGCCAAGCTGTTAGATCTAAATAATTTATGTGGTGAGATGATTCCTTTTGTGACCAGATACCACCAGTGTTCTTATTGAGAAGGCAAGCTCCCCAGCCATGAAGGCTTGCTTCTGATTTTAAAATAAACTCTCCTGTTGAACCAAAGATTTCTTTTTCGTTCCATGCGTCTAGGTTGTAGAGCCACCAGGCTAGCTCCGATTTGGCTTCTTGATCCAGACAGAACCGATATCCGTACCAGAGGCCAGATCTTAGGGCTCTCTCCTCTTCTCTTTGGAGGGCCTGATAGTTGAGGTGACCGGGATAGATGGCATGGATGGAGGAGGAGAGGAGACCCAGAAGTGTGGCTAGCTCTCTCAGAGATAAGTCTTGCTGTTTCAGGACGTGTCCTATTTCCTTCCTGATTTTAGTAATCTTTATGGAAGGTAGTATAAGGAGACATTTCAATGTATCTACTGTGAAACCTAGGCACTCCAGAGATCTGGAAGGGGTCAAAATTGATTTTTCTTTATTTATGATGAATCCTAAACATTTTTAGGAGATCCATCACAGTCTTCAGGTCTTTGGCTAGTTGTGGAGGATCTTGAGACATTATAAGAATGTTGTCTAAGTAAATAATTAATCAAATGCCCCTTATTCTCAGAGATGAGGCAACAGCTCTCATGACCTTGGTGAAGCACCAAGGGGCAGAGGAGAGTCCGAAGGGGAGAGCCTAAAATTGGTAAAGGTGATTTTTCCAGACACATTGAAGAAAGGGTTGATGGGATTGGGCCATAGGAATGGTGAAGTAAGCATCCTTTAGGTCCAGTTTGACTAGCCACTCTCCTTCTAGAAGTAAATCCCTCAAGATGGGAAGCCCTCCATCGTGAAGTGTCTGTAAGCTAAATATTTGTTTAGTTCTCTTAAGTTTATGACAGGTCTCCAACCTTTGTCTTTCTTTTTTACAAGAAAGAGTGTGCTTATAAATCTTAAAATGTCTAATGGGACCTCTATTATGGCTCCTTTCTGAAGCATAGAGGAGATCTCCTCCTCTATTATTTTGTGTTGCTCTGGAGAGAGAGGCATGTCTCTCTGGAAAGAAGTCTGTAATGGTATGTAAGTAAAATCTATCATAAACCCGTTGAAATTGTTTAAGACCCAAGGATCTTGAGTGATCAATCTCCATTTGTGAAGGAAGTATTTGAGTCTGCCACCAACTTTTTGGGGCAAAGAAAGAGAAGGGAGAGGGGAGAGAGTACTCACTTGCAGGGTTGTTTGAGATAAAGG
The DNA here is from genome assembly GCF_964263255.1 of Lissotriton vulgaris. NCBI lineage: Eukaryota > Metazoa > Chordata > Amphibia > Caudata > Salamandridae > Lissotriton > Lissotriton vulgaris. The sequence goes on along the minus strand of NC_141691.1, from coordinate 1,509,394,272 downwards.
TTCCATGGGATCTAAATCCTGTGATGCATTGGCCTCTAATTCTCTGGGTGTAGAATTGAGGCATGTTGTATTGCTGATACCCTCAGTGATCTTTTAGAGGGTATGATATGACTTAAAGTCTCAAACATGCAGGACCTCAATTCCTTATGTCGGATTTTTTGCAGGACTTTGTTGTCTATGTTATGAGTTGGGACAGAAGCCTCGTCTGAGCCTTAGTCAGACATGGTATACAGGAAATGTTAACTTGTAATAAGTGGTAAAGCCCTTTAATGACAGATAATTAGGGAGGATTTCCCTTAATAATGGTGACAATGTTTATAGATGAAAGAATGTCAAGAGAATAATTCCTCTTATTATAATTAATTTTGTTATAGAATGTTGAAAAGACCAGTTAAATGATGATTTCCTGCTAAAACCCTTTTTGTTTATGAATAGGGTTGTAAAACAATAACTACTTGCGGTGATACGAAGAGAAGCAGCTGATCGCGTTAGCGCTGGGTAACTGACACTCTTATGATTAACTGCTGTTGCTAAAATGAAATCCAAAATAATAATAAAAAATCAATCAATCAATCAATCAGGAGTTTGTTAAAGCGCAACTACTCACCCGTAAGGGTCTCAAGGCGCTAGGGGTGGGGTGCAGGTTCCATTCCATCAAGGAGGGGGTCTGTCAAAGAGCCAGGTTTTGAGGTTTCTTGCGAAGATGGGGAGCGATGTTGTCTGTCTGAGGTGGAGCGGAAGGTTGTTCCATGCTTTGGCAGCGAGGAAGGAGAAGGAGCGGTCTCCCGATCCGGTCTTTCTGTTGCAGGGGACCTCGGCGTAGGAGAGCTGGGCTGAACGTAGGGTCCTTTGGGGTGCGTGGAATTTGAACCGGCTGTTCAGGTATGCTGGTCCGGTGCCGTGGAGGGCCTTGTGTGCGTGGGTGAGCATCTTAAAGATGATTCTCGCCTCGACGGGGAGCCAGTGGAGTGTGCGCAGGTGCTGGGAGATGTGGCAGTGTTTTGGCAGGTTGAGGACCAGTCTTGCGGCAGCGTTCTGGATGTTCTATAGCTTGAGGATGAGGTTTTTGTTTATCCCGGCGTAGAGTGCGTTGCCGTAGCCGAGTCTGCTGGTGACCAGGACGTGAGTGACTGTCTTTCGGTGTTCGAGGGGGATCCATTTGAAGGTCTTACGAAGGAGGCGGAGGGTGTAGAAGCAGGAAGATGAGACAGAGTTGATCTGGCGGTCCATTTTGAGCTTGGAGTCCAGGATGATTCCCAGGTGGCGTGCGTGGTCTGTGGGGGTTGGCGGGTTTCCGAGGGCGGTGGGCCACCAGGTGTCGCTACTTCTGTTTTGATGGTGTTTAGTTGTAGGCAGCTGTTTTTCATCCATTTGGCGACAGCTTCCATGCCTTCTCGAAAGTTGCGTCTGGCGGTGTTGGACTCGTTGGATAGGGAGAGGATGAGCTGGGTTTCGTCTGCGTATGACACGATGTTGAGTCTGTAGGTTTTGACGATGGGGGCAAGTGGAGCCATGTAGACGTTGAAGAGCGTTGGGCTGAGGGAGGAGCCCTGGGGGACTCCACAGGTGGTAGGTGTGGGGTCTGAGAGAAAAGGGGGGAGTCTGACCCGTTGCGTCCTGCCGGAGAGGAAGGAGCAGATCCAGTCGAGGGCCTTGTCCTGGATTCCTGCGTCGTAGAGTCTGCGTATTAGGGTGCAGTGGGAGACTGTGTCGAACGCCGCTGATAGGTCTAGGAGGATGAGGGCTACTGTTTCTCCTTTGTCAAGTAGGGTGTGGATGTCGTCTGTTGAGGTGTGGATTTCCGTACTGTGGCTTTTTCTGAAGCCGGATTGGGAGGAGTCGAGGATGTTGTGTTCTTCAATGAATGTGGTGAGTTGGCTGTTGATGGCTTTCTCGATGACTTTCGCTGGGAACGGGAGCAGGGAGATGGGTCTGTAGTTTTTGAGGTCGGTGGGGTCCGCTGAGGGTTTCTTCAGGAGGGGGTTGACCTCGGCATGTTTCCAGTCGTCGGGGAACGAGGCGATCGCCAGGGAGTGGTTGATGGTGTGGCACAGCATGGCTGCCATGGTGTCAGCGGCTCTGTTGAAGATGTGGTGGGGGCAGGGGTCCGTGGGGGCCCCTGAGTGGATTGACTTCATTGTCTTCAGTGTGTCTCTGGTGGTGAGGGCTGTCCAGCCATCAATCACTGGTTTCCGGGTGTCGGGGTGAGGGTTCAGTGTGTTGGTTGTCTTCGTCGAAGTTGTCGTAGATGCTCTTGATTTTGTGGTGGAAAAAGGTGCTGAGTTTGTCGCAGAGGTCTTGTGAGGGAGGGATGTTGGTAGACTCGCTGGTGGGTTGGGTGAACTCCTTGATGATGCTGAAGAGTTCCTTGCTGTTGTGTGCCTGGGTGGAGATTCTGTCTTCAATCGCTTTTTTCCTCATTTCTCTGATGAGTTGATGGTGAGCGTTGGTGGCGGCTCTGAAGTTGTTGTGGGCTTCTGTGGATTTGGTGTTTCTCCAGGCCTTTTTGGAGGCGGCGGCATGTGCGCCTGGACTCTCGAAGTTCGGTGGTAAACCATCTGGCTTTCTTGGCACGGGTATTGTTGTTTTCCTTGAGGGGGGCTATGGTGTTGGTGCTGTCCGAGATCCATTTATGCAGGGTTCGGGCTGCGGTGTTGGGGTCGTCGTTTTCCGCGATGGTTGGGGTGGAGTTGTTGAGTAAAGAGATGAGCTGGTCGTCGGTGATTTTGGTCCAGTTTCTTTGTGGAAGCAGGTGCTGGTGTCTGTGGATGGTGGGTGTTCTGAAGGTGAAGTGGACGCAACGATGGTTGGTGCATGGGTGTTCGGTGGTGTGGCTGAAGGTGATGTAGTTTCCTGTAGTGAAGAGGGGGTCGAGGGTGTGTCCTGCTGAGTGCGTGGGCTCGGTCACGATCTGGCAGAGTCCAATGTTGTGGAGGTTGTCCAGGATGAATGTGGTGTTGGGCCCAGTTGATTGTCGAGGTGGAGGTTGAGGTCTCCCAGCAGGGTGTAGTTGGTGGATGCGATGGCCTGCGGGGAGATAATGTCCGTGATGGAGTTGGCGAAGGGTCAGCGGGGTCCAGGGGGTCGGTAGATGAGGGTTCCTCGGAGGGCGGCAGTGGGGCTGGCCAGTATCTTGAAGTGAAGGTGTTCCATCAGTTCTGTGGACTCGTCAGGGAGTGTGCTCAGGCGGAGGCTGGATTTGTGGACGATGGCGATTCCTCCTCCTGGGTGGGTGGGGCAGTCCTTCCTGTAGATCTTGTATCCTTGGGGGATGGCGATGGCGATGTCCGGTCCTGAGGTGGCGTTGGTCCAGGTTTCGGTGAAGAATGCTACGTCCGGGGTGGTGCTGTCGAGGAGGTCCCAGATTTCTGTGGCGTGTTTGTTGAGGGATCGGACGTTGAGGAGGATGCATTGCAGGGTCTTCGGTTCGGTTGTGTTCTTGTGGGTGGGTTGTGCTGGATCCGTGTTCTTGGCGTGCTGCAGGTGTGCCAGCAGCGGTGACAGCTGAAGGGTCCATGGGTGTCGGCTGGTGATGCTAACTTGCAGTTGTTATTGCAGCCTAGGATGAGTGCGTGGAGTGCTGCTGGGTCGTAGCGTTGGCGGGGCGGGGTCCAGGGTTCCTGGTGCTGGTCGCGGACGGGTCGCGGACGTGCGCAGACGTGCTTGCCTTTGACGCGCCTTCGGTGCACCAGCGGTGCGCTATTAAGTAGGGGTCGGGGAGGGCTGGACAGCTGGGAGGCGGGAGCGGGGAGAGGAGCTGGACGGGGCCGGTCGCGCTGGGGGGAGGGGCCGCGGGGGCAGCAGCGTCGGGGAAAGGTAAAGCGGGAAAGAAGGGATAAAGAAAAAAGGGAAAATAAGCAGAAATAAGGCACAAAAGAGCAGAGATGCAGAAAAGGGCAGAAAGGTGAAGGATGGAAAGGGTAGGAAAACGAGTGAAGGAGCAGAGGGAGAGGAAGGGAAAATGGGCAGAAATAAGGCACAAAAGAGCAGAGATGCAGAAAGGTGCAGAAGGGTGAAAGATAGAAAGGGTAGAAAAGTGAGTGAAGGAGCAGAGTGAGAGAAAGGAGACAGAGGTCCACTGGACCACCAGGGATGAGGCGCAGGGAAACCTGCGGGTGGAGGAGGGCCTCGATCACTAACACTCAAGAGTGCAGGGGCAGGGGCACCTCACTTAATGGTGGAGGTGCGAGGGTGGGAGAGCAATTTCACTGACAATGAGCCAGTGGTGCAGTGGTGCAGCAGTGCAGAGCCGCTTTGGAGTGCGCAGCCTGCATCAGTGGAAAGAGGTGACAAACAGGAGTTAAACTAAGACATATGGCTGAGATACCCGCCACCCCCTCTCAACACAATCCCCAAGGATGGGAAACCGGAAACAGTTCTGAAGTTTTTGGAAGACGGGAGGGAGTGACCCTCCCGGCCGTATTTATTAAAATATGAAACAAAATTAAAACATTAAATCAACAGTTTCATATTATGTACAATTTCATTACCACATTGCGATGTTTGGCTAACCTTAACATATCCTCTAATACAAAGGTTCTCCTAGCCGAACTAACATCCTACCAAACATTTACTTAACTTTTGAAATTGTACATCCTAACGTTTAAGGGCCAACGGCAAGGTCGTAACCGGTGTCAAGATCCCTAACCCAGACATATCCCCCTCACTTGTGAGGGGCGGCACGGAGGCATACCTCAAGTGCAACTACCAATTTCCCTTGACTTGACGGGGGCCCCAATAAAACTCGACGCCACTTAAAGGTCGTACGAGGACTCGTGTGAGGTATCTAGAAGGTAGCGTAGACCCCCCCCAAACCCCACACAACTTACCACATCTGCCGTCGCAGACGTCCTGGCCCCGGGAAATTCCCCAGGAGGGGGCTGTAACCCCTCCTACCCATGAAGGGGCCTTGACCGCCTTCCCTTTCCTTTCGGCGACCCATCCTTAGAAGGGACCGCCTCCCCGTTGAGGGGCCAATGGCCACCTCCCCCGAGCGCCCCCATCCGTAATGGGTGACGCCCACTCATAGGGATCTTCCAATTAGTGCTCACCGATCATGACCTTACCGCCCGACCAAAATAAATAGGACAATGATAACTAAATAACTAAAGACTAAATATAACAGACAGTAGCAACAACAACTTTATTCAAAGCATGCTTACTGATGAACACTAAAGCAGAATTACTTTATTTGCAAAACATAACACAAATCGATTATTCTTTATTGCATACTCAAAATCTTCACGATAATGCCACAACCTGTAAACGAAAATCAGAATTATCCATCAAACTTTATTTAAAACCACTCGCTGTCTTCAGGGGCTGGTGGGTGGGTCAAAATTGGCTCTTCGTTCCGTCTCGAGCTCACGTGCAGCGAGGAGGTGCAGCTTCAGAGCACAGGAACAAGAGGATGCTTTCCGGTCTTGTTCCTCCTTTTATCCGTCTTCAGGGCGGGCGTAAACCCGCCCCTGCCTGCCCCAAGGGCGTGGCCAGCCGCGTCAGTGTCTAGGCCAACCCACTCTAGGGCGGGAAAAGGTGCGCCCCGGCTACGCCGCTTCGGGCATACCAGCCGAGACTCGCCTCCCGCCCAAGATGGCTTCCCGGGGGGATCGTGGTACTCTGCCATACGTTCGGGGGGACCGATTGGTCGCCCCTTTCCATTATGTAAGCTCATTATGGCATGAGGAAGTAGAACAAAGATGAAATTGAAGAATAATCGTTTACACAAAAAACAAAATATTACGGTTGGGTTAAACATCTAAAATTCTTTAAATATATTTAAATATTCGAAATAGTACATAGGCTGAAAGAAAAGGCAGGTTAATCTGGTCAGTCACACAAGGATGGGACTAGGAAAGGGGGTGCAGGGAGATTTCCGTAAATTGGAGATCTGTATAGAGGCAGTAGGAAGGGCGGTGGGGTTAAGCCACACACAAGGGAACTTCAAAATAGAGATAAAAATAAATAATGGCAATGAAGGAAAATGAACATATCTGCTTGGAGCCACATTTAAAAGAGGCAGATTGTTGATGGCTCATACCTTTAATGCGTTTGAATTGTGCTATTGTGCTATTCTAGAACCTTTTAATATTGTAATATAAGCTGCTGCTTGGACTTCATTAATAGAATAATGCATGATGTAACCTCCGTTCTTGTAATGAAATCCAAAAACTTCTAGGATTTTCAACAAGTGGGTAAAATTATTCAAATTTGGTCTGGATATATTTTGTGAAAAAAAATATATTAATGCCTAAAACAAACTAGCAAGTATTTGCAAACAAATGGCATAGCATTGGGAGATGGAGTCTCCATATTTAAGGGGTAAAGAAACATTGTTCATGAAACTTTTTATGTACTAAAACCAGAGAGCTCAAAACCTCAATTCACTAAAACAATTTTAAGTGTTACAGATAGCAATAGCTGGTTTGGTGCACTGCAAATACATTTTGTAGTAATTTCCACTGCGCATGTGTGATTTCCAATGCGCAAGAAAACATGACAGGTGCCTATAGATTAATTTGGGGAAATATCAACCCACATAATATAAGATACACACTGATAGCTGGTTGCCCAACTTTTGGTAGATGGTTGGGAATTTGTGGTATGTGCAATTTGTGGGCTGAATGTTGACGATCCTGAGATGTTGAATGGGCTCTGCTTGCAACTGTTGGATTGGTCCGAGAAATGTTAGTAATGGGAAATTTTATTTTGTGTCATGGATTATGTAATAGACACAACTAGTCGCTCAGCTTCCCATCGAATAGTAAAGAAAAGGGCCTTTATTTGATGAACATCCCGGTTTCACATGATTACGAATGCCTGGAGAGTATTGTATGCTAGGGGTGGGCGGTGTTTGCGTAGTCGTGCAACGCAAAGCTCCGCAAAATGGTACAAAATCTCTGCGATCATGCAAATGTTCTGCAAATACGCGGAATTGCTTGTTCCACCCATTTGCAATGCTTTTTTCCTGTTCCTCAACGCTGTTTGCGTACTCGGGGAGAAATATCTTGCAAACACGCATTTTGTAAACACGAACAAGCAAAAAGTTCAGCGAAACTGCAGATTGCGGAATTTTTGGCAATTCCGTGTTGTCCGCGGAACGCAAAATTACCCAAATTCTGCAAATTCTGCAAGCAGAACGGAATTTACCGCCCAGGCCTAATTGTATCCTACAATGCCCGGGTATTTGTACTACTTATCCCCACACAAGCACTAGTCTTGGCTCTACCTTCTATTTGTCAGATATGGAAACCTTTGGGATATCGATAGGGACATATGCCCTAAAGTGTTATCAAACCACAGCCCTATTATTTTAGGTATTAGGCGGTCAGTGGTAGGTGGCGATGGCATCAGTTTTAATTCCCAAGATATACCCTTAGCAACTTAAGGATCGGAAGTTGGTGGAAAGTTCTCTTGCTGTATTTCTGGAGGACAACTTGGGGAAGGCATCACTTCTGGTTCAATGGGACAACTTAAAGCAGAAATCAGGGGTGTTACAGCACAGTTTATTTATGTGTAAGGGTGAGCGCAAAATCCGTTCCGCTCGCGGTTTTCGCGGCTTTTCGGTAAATCCGCGATCCGCGAACTCCGACAAATTTACTGAAAATGCGTGAAATCCGCTATCGGCGGATTTGGGGGGCAAGAGTTCAAGCATGTTGAACTTGTAACTATTTTAGGATGGCGCTGGCAGCTTGCCGGCGCCATCCTAAAATAGTTACAGCCCAAAAATGTGAGTTTTGTCGAGGTTGGGCAGGTGTGCGTTCTCCCCATATCTATCGTCAAAAATTAGCTATGATGCTTGATGGAGGCCTTTGCATTATTGACTTTCACGAGCTCAATCCCTGTGCAGTTTCTGTGACCACGAGCTTCTCTGATCCGTGCCTGTCCTTTTAAGCACACAAGAGGCATGTGAACTCGCATATACGGCTCGCCCGTTTGGCCCTGCCCCTCACACTAGCGATGTGCACCGTTTTCCATCCCCTTACCTACTATGAAGGACAGCTCACTCGAGGGACCCCGGTGCTCTTCGGTGTGATGGCAAAGTTAATCAGCCCCCCCAAAAATGTGAGTTTTGTCGAGGCTGGGCAGTTGTGCGTCCTCCCCATATCTATTGTCAATAAATAGCTATGATGCTTGATGGAGGCCTTTGCATTATTGACTTTCACGAGCTCAATCCCTGTGCAGTTCCTGTGACCACGAGCTTCTCTGATTCGTGCCTGTCCTTTTATGCACACAAGAGGCATGTGAACTCTCATATACGGCTCGCCCGTTTGGCCCTGCCCCTCACACTAGCGATGTGCACCGTTTTCCATCCCCTTACCCACTATGAAGGACAGCTCACTCGAGGGACCCCAGTGCTCTTCGGTGTGATGGCAAAGTTAGTCAGCCCCCCCAAAAATGTGAGTTTTGTCTAGGCTGGGCAGGTGTGCGTTCTCCACATATCTATTGTCGATAAATAGCTATGATGCTTGATGGAGGCCTTTGCATTATTGACTTTCACAAGCTCAATCCCTGTGAAGTTCCTGTGACCACAAGCTTCTCTGATCCGTGCCTGTCCTTTTATACACACAAGAGGCATGTGTGAACTCGCATATAAGCCTCGCCCGTTTGGCCCTGCCCCTCACACTAGCGATGTGCACCGTTTTCCCGCCCGGCCTTTACCCACACAATCCACAAAATCCGCGAATCCGCAAATTCGCGGATTTTGTAGATCGTAAATTCTCAAATTCTCAAATTCTCAAATTGCAAATTCGCTAAATTCGCCCATAATTATTTATGTGCACAATTGGAATACTTGAAATGTTGGTAATAAATTGGCCCAGGAAATATTACAATTAAAAGTGTCCCATGATGTCATGATTAGGACAGGACATACTGAGAAGCGCACTTTGCATATGCAGCTTATTAATAAGTGATCAAACTGAGGGAGAAAAATTGCATTGACTTACGTCAAAAATAAGACCCTTCAGTATGAGTACAGGGATTAGGTTGCCAAGTAGTGGCCCATCAGATTTTTTGCATGAAGACCAGGAGCTTGATTCCGTGTATTAAAAGTAATGATGGTGTAGTTTAAACCCCTGCTGTAAGCTATCATTGAGCGGTTTCTATATTTTATCAAGAACTACGAACCCACTATACAGGGTAGATGCAACAACCTATGTAGTAGACAGTCGGCAGTAGATTGCCAGTGACAGGTGAATCACAGTCAGTTTTGTTAAATATGGATAGAAATGCTGTGAAGCTTGAGGCTGTTATCACTGCCCTTCCCTCGGGCAAGGAAGCAGGTGACAATTCAATTCCTTTAGAATTCTATAAAGTATTCAAGGACATTATAATCCTACCATTTCTAAGGGTAATGTAGAATATAGATGAACTATGTAAAGTTCCAGATACTTGAAATATGACCAAAATAAATATTTTCGCAAAAAAGTGCAAATCACCAGAGGAAATGGGTTCATACAGACCCATCTCCCTAATCAATGCTGATGCTAACATTTTCTCTAAAGTCTTGGCTACGTGGCTTGCCCCAATATTACCAAATTCAGGGGCTTATTTATGAGCCCTTGCATCACTTTTGCCCCGCCGTTGCGTCACTTTTTGTGACGCACCAGCAGGGTAAAAAAATGCTCCATGTTGCGACATATTTACAAAGTGACGCATCTAGGTAGATGCATCACTTTGTAAACCCCTGCGCCACATTATACCTGCACCAGGTATCTTATGCCTGCCTCATTGCAGGCGTAAGACTGATGCAGGCACATTTCACATGGGACTTGCCCATGTGTAATAAGCCATTGTTGAAGTTGCGTCAATTTTGTGACACACTCCAGAAATGCGTCATTTTTGCGCCTGCAGATACGTCTGAAATATTGACGTATCTGTAACTCCTTCTGACATGATGAATTATATTGTAAATATGATGTATCATTGGTGTTGCAAGTTGGGAGCAATGAAAAGTGACGTATTGCTGTTTTCTTGCAGCGATGCGCCACTTTTCATAAACGAGGCCCTTAGTATTCAAGCAACAACACAGCTTTATTCCAGGCAGGGACACTACAAGTAAGATGAACACTGCAATAGCTGCATTTGACATGGCAGATAGGAGGGGGACAAAATTGTCTATGATTTTATTGGATGCCGAGAAGGTCTTGTACAAATACCCCTCTGCTAAATTAAAATATGTGGACATATCCTCATTACTTTTTAAGATAGAGAGAGGGACACAGCAGAACTGCCTGCTCTCCCATATGTTATTTGCACTGTATTTATAACCTTATTTGACGGCATTACAGGAACTATTGGATCAATACTCTGGTATCTGTTGAATGTGAACTCAAGATAAGAGCATGTGCGGATGATGTCGCAATATATTCAGATGATCCAGGAAAGGGTATGAAATGCATAGTGGAGGAGGCAAAAAAAAATTGGGTTAGTCTCTGGCTATAAATTGAACATAGCCAAAATTCATTTATTGCTGAATTAATAGTCAAATATACCAATTCCAAGGGTGGTAAATACAGCTACTTATTTGGGATTTCATCTAAATTCTAAGATAAGATCTTTAAATTAAATTAAGAGCCTCTTTAAAGGTCTGTAATTCAAAAGTTGAGGTTTTGGAATAAGCTTCCAATAAGCATTATAGGTCGTTGTAATGGAATAAAAATGAATATCCTCCCAAAATTCTTATATATTTTCTGGGTGATACCACTAAGGGTGCTGAACATGTTTTTTAGGAAGAGAGAGGGAGGTTTAAGCAGTTTTATTTAGAGGTTTATGCGGGTGATGCATTCTATAAATGTAGTGAAACGTTCCTACAGACATGAGGTTGCAGTTTCAAGATTTCAAGTTACATGTTTGAGCAGCTTTTGCCAGTCGCTTGCACACTCTGCTTGCTCCAGAAGAACCAGATTTATCTGTATTAAGCTATTATCTGGCATTGGGTGCTGAGAGCTGAATTTTTCTATAGCATAAAGGACCATATATTATTACAAATGGGTAAGGTTCAAGTTTGTCACTGTGTGATATTGTAACTGTTTGGCAAGAGATCTATGTCAAGTACTCCGTATAACTAATACATGGGGACACCCCACTTTGGAATATTCTTTCATTTCCTGAAGTGTTTCATGAAGCATGGCACAGATTAGGTTTATGTACATTGGGGCAATCATTGGATCTGAATGGCGTATATAATTTCACTGATTTACAAAATGAGTTTGATTTTCCTAGTCATAATTTCTTTCAATATTTAGAGTTGTGGGCTTATTTTTGCACGGATGGCAAGGCAATAACTGAATTAGAGACTTCAAACATATTGCCTAATATTTTTAAAGCTAAACAGAATTCATTGATAAGTATTGTCAAGGGTTAATTAAGGATTGTGTGAGCGGAGGAAGGGTTACAGTCTGCGCTTGGCATCTAAACAGGAGCAGAGTGCTTTCACAGGAGGTATTACCATTAGAAATATACATGGCTTTAGAAACAGTGGAGAGCACTGTTAACTCTGTGAAGTTAAACCTCCAGCAATTTAAGACTGTTAGGATGTTATATTATACACCTGATCAATATATGCAGTGGAGTGCTAACTAAAATCTTGGAAAAACCGGATACTCCAAGTGTTGATACCAATCAGCAGATATCATGCATGTGTTTTATTCATGTCTCTCCTTAAAGGTATACTGGGAAGACGAGAGTTGGATAGTCTCTGCAGTCTTAAGATATGAGATACAGTTAACCTCCATGGGAGTAATGTTAGTATATAGAATGGAGTTTGATGTTTGGCTGAGGAGACTTTTGTACTTACTTACCAGGCTCTGCGTAACTAGGTCTTGGGTCTCGGATATTCCTCCATGGGTTACTAAATGGTTAGCAGTGATTCAGCAAATACACAATTCATAACTGGTTTTAGCCCAAGTAAGGGGGGTTTGATCATGTTGGGGGTTTGATAGGCTATAGGCACAGTTCAATTTGGAGTTACAGACCAATGCTTCTTACCATGTCACATGGAATTACAAATAATCATGTGATTACTTCTGCTCACATAATTAAGAGCAATTTGGGGTAAAATCATACCACAAGAGCACATTTAGCGTGCATGAGCGGCCCTCCTTGTGTTCTGCTGCCTTCCGTGCTGTTTCTTAGTACAAAATGCATCTTCGTGTCCATTTTGAATGTGAGGATGCATTTTGTGCTAAGGAAATGGTGCTAGATGCTGGTAGTAAGTTGGGCAAAAATCTCACCGCACAGCACAATTACAACCGCTATTCATATTCTGTTGCATTTAGTGATATTTCAGAGCACAAAATGGTGCCCACATCCATTTTGGACACAAGGGGACATTTTTTGCATTAAGAAAAAGCGCTAAGCACAGAGTTACTGCTCACATAATTAAAGCATATTGCCACTCAAAAGTTTAGGTAATTCAGCTTAATTACACAGCACTGAATTATGCAAGTAACGCCCACCTCTACTCAAGATTTAGAGCAGTAAGAAGACCCGTGATGGTCAATCTGTTTCCAGGTTTCGATACTGAATCATCTATTTGAACTAATTCAATAACAGCATCATTGAAAATTTTGAGCTCTGTATCAACTGTGCATGCCTTAATCTCTGACTTCCCTGGAATGCTTTTGAGGGTATTGTGATACAAATTCACCTGGCATCAGGATGCAGCTATCACAATGCTGACTGCCCTTCAGCATCATATCACCTTCCTTAGGTAGAAAATGAAACAACAGAATAAACATAGTCAAAAAAATAGTGAATGGAAAAGGAAGAGAAACACTGAAAAGGCTAATGGGTCAAAATAGGCACAGAAGACAGACTATAAAACTCTGAAGGATGAACTCTCATTGTGCACAAAAGAAGAAAACCTGGAAGACGGCAAAAAGCAGGTCACCAGTGAGCTGGAAGCCTGTACAGAGGAGCAAACCAGCAGTAACTGCCTACCAACTCCTGAGTCCAATGCACAGCCATGGAAGGAAAGGGCAATCCTACATTTTACATACAAGGCGAAGAGGAAGAAGGAGATGGGGGGGCCATTTCTTGACATCCTATTCCAGGAGAGGGTCATGGCTGCCACAATGCTAGGAGCGAAATAGGGAATCTATATCAAGGCAGAAACAACCATAACTCGTATGGCATCCCTGATCGCAATGGATTTTGGTTGTGGAGGCTCTGTCCCAATTAGTATCTAGAGACAACCCCTGTGCCTGTGTGTGATGCTTTAGAAAGTTTTCTTGACCAGGAACATTCACATCAATCCTGTTACCAGACTGATTGTGTGAAAAAATATATTACATTTATTTGCATAATCGGTGCTGTGAATGTCCCTGGTCACAAGACCTGGCCAAAGCATCACACACAGGCACTAGGGTTGTCTCTAGATAGGTACTCTGACAGCACCCTCCGTTCACAGAAATCTGTTGAGATTAGGGATGTTCTACAAGTGGATGGTGGCGTGTGATTTGTCTGTCAAGGTTACTGTTGGTATGATGGCCATGGCTACCAAGGTGTGCTTGGCATCGTAAATAAGGAAAAGAGGAGTGTAAGAATTGCCAGAATGTGGCATATAAGTTAAACAAGGGATAAGGAACCACTTAAAGGGGAAGAGGAAAAGAAAACCATTACAGCAGGCTAAAAGTGCCAGAATGGAAAACTGGAGGTGGTGGCGATCACAGTACAAACGGAGCTATACAGAGAGTGTTCTGGACAATAACATGGAAACCCTTGTGGATAATATACCCTTCGCTGACTAAAAACCGTCAGCTATATGGCAAAAGGCTTATAAAATCTGAAAGGGGATCGAAATGGCAACTTATCAACTAGAACTTTTGAGGAAGACAAAGACCCACATTATCCACATTGACCATCTAAAAAGTGTGAGGGTCCGCTTCCTCAAAACTCTAAATAGCCTCATAAAAAACTGTCTCTATAGCTTCAACTCCTACAGAGGTCGATCACCTGGATCTGCAGTACACATTAAAACCTTTCCAAATTAGCTTCTTCAAAGAACTATGGAAAACCTATTTGATTAAGCACTCTATCTATACTAACCTGGGCAGCATTGTCAAACAAACATGTTACTGAATTCCATTGCCATTGATAAGCAAGTGGAAAATATGTTAGGCTAATGGGTTATTGAGTCGTTCATCAGAAGCTGGAGCTCCCGTATTATGTTAGCTCCAAAATCCAATGAAGCCATTTGAGCCTGCATGAATTTTTGAAAAATGAATCAACTTTAAACATTTAATACTTTTCCTTTGCCTCTCAAATAACTAGCAGAGTAGCTAAACAAAGCAAAATGCACTACCACCCTAGATTTAACCAAGGGATTCTGGAAAATCCCATTAAACCATTTGGACAAAGATAAAAACACTTTCTCCATCCTCTAATGGGTTATACCAGTTTACTGTTCCTCCCTCTGGGAAGCCCTGCAACCTTTCACAGGCTGATGAGTCTGTTGTTTAACAAACATTAACCAGAATGTCTATATAACAGAATAATCTACAGTACGTCATGTAAGTTATACTCAACACATTTAAATGCTGTTCTAGCCTTATAAAATGTAGGTACACACACCTGCCCTGATAAGAGTAAACTAGCCAAGCAAGAGATAACATCACTAGAAGAAAATGTGGCAGCTTTACAAATGATCTCTTTTCTTCAAGATTTTTTCAACTTTGTGGAATATTTTTCAAGATTTCTCGCTCAATGTTCCCAGTTAGCAGCTCCTCTTATCAACTTGTTAAAGAAAGAAGTATAACCTGTGAACTTGAAGGGGTTTTAAACAACTGCAGGATATTATCTCTCAGGTTGTGCTTTTTATAGACCACATACTTTTGACCTGGCTTGCAAAAAACAACGGCAAAAATGCCAGTGATGGTTCTTATGACTACAACTCAACCAGTTCAAAGTAAAACATCCAAAAGGGAAAGATCAGATAGATGTAGATTTCTCTCAAGATTCCATTATGCTGTTCCCAGATAAAAGACTGTTAGTAGGGAGGTATGTTGCATAAACTTGACGGGCATCAGGATGCAGGTACCACCATTCCGCATCATCCCAACTTCTGTATGGAGAAAGGAATGCAGAGGATTAAAAATTGAAGGCATTCTGTCAAAAGAAAATTAAAAGAAAGGGTTAAAAATCCAATTGGGAGGAACAGACACAGAGGACAGACTTTAAACCCTTGATGGATAAACTCTTTTCGCTCACACAGAGGGGAAACCTAGAAAACAACAACAAGGGTGGCGCCAGGGAGATAGAAGCTGTCACAGAGAAGCACAAAGAAGTAATTGAATGGAGAGGCAGCTCAAAGTATAAAAAGAACTAAAATGAAAGTGTTCTGAAGAATAACAGAGAAATGTCCATGGATAAAAATGGGCAGGAAACAGCAATGAGATGGGAAAGTATAGCCCTAAATGAAAGAAAGGGTAAATAGAAAGGCATGTCAAATAAAAGCTACTTAGCAAGAGATAAAAGGGAGAAAAGAAAAGGCAAACATACTCCTATATTGTTTTTTTATTTATTTATGCAACTTTATACAGCATTTTTTTTATCCTACATACACCTTAGCATTTTTCCCTTGAAGCCAAGGTGGAATACCTGCAAGGAAGAAGCACTGACCATCAATAAAATACTTATAAGGAAAAACAGAGAGATCCCTGCATTATTCATGTTTCTCCAACAGAGACTGTGTAATCAGAACAAAGACACTGGAACAGTTTGTCTTACTATTTAGTTTGAACTGAGTAGCTCAAAGTCAGGTAATATTTACCCCCAATCCAACAAGCCAAATCCCCACCCTCAGCAGAGATCCAAACAAGTTTTTCTCTTGATGAATCAATGCCAGTTGCCTTTTCTTTATCAGCGTTTAGCCTTTCTGGCTAATAAATCCCATATTGCATTTGATTTGTCTTAGCTTGGCAGCAAAGGTGCCACATTGTTGATTCCTTTGAAGGAGTGAGATGATTCAATGTTATATAATTATATAATCTTACCACCTTTAAAGAGGAGGTGAAGAAACAATTTTGAAATATTTTAGTACAGTCATTATATGTAGAATTACTGAATATTAGGCAGAAAAATCATGGCCTTCTGGCTTAGTTTAGGAGTTTGTACCTAAACCTTCATGTAGCTCATCCACCTCTTATCTCAGGTGGATGACCTACATGAAGGTTGTTTCGGATATTACAGCTTTACTAATCAAGATGGATCATGCTTATCTGGTAGGAGAAGCAACAAAATGAATAATTGAGACTCTAAAGTGATAACAGTAAAAGAAAGATAGTCCAAAATGACGAGCTTCTGTACTTCCTATTGAGCCTTTGCCGATTGGTGGAGCACAAGGACCAATGAGCAAAGAGAAGGAGAAATAAAGAAAAGGAAACTTCTGTATATGCTGCGGGAAAGGGGGTATTTTGTTAAAGAATGCTCCACAAAACCAATGGCTGTTGTTTGAGTCACTAAGGTAATAGCGCACATGCAAGACTCTGTTGAAAACTATATGCTCAAGCTATGACTAGGGATTACACTTTCTGGACTACCCTATGATTTTGCTCCCCACAATTGTTCAAATTTTTCTCATGTGAATTAATGTCATTATACTATGCATATAACTGTTTCAGTTCTCAGATGTCTAGTATCTTTCTACGTATCCTACTTGATTCCAATACAACTTGTATTTTGAAATATATGTTGTCATTGGCTTGGAAAACAAAATGTAAACGGGTATGAGACATTGAATGTAAGAAATTATCAACTGGTGCTATCATAGTCTAATCATGGATCACACTAAAAGCCTTATCATCACAGTTTTAGGGGGCATTCTGAGTTAATTACTTTGACTTCTTTGTGTATTTGGTTGACAGGTTATGGTCATGAGAAATGATCCTAGGAACCTTGCACCCCTATCCATATAATAAAGCTGTTGAAACAAATCTACAGTTCCCACCCAAAATCATACCTTTGGGCCGGCTCATTGGTGGGGTGCACTATCACAATCCTAAGCAGGGTTCAATCTGTTTAGGCAGCTTCTCACTTGGTTGGCCAACTTTCCCCAGTAGCATAGTTCCAAGCAATGCTTTGAGACCTTGGCAAAGAAAGTGTAACACCCTATGTCTTATTATATTTCAGGTACAAATGGCTGAACTACTTTTCACCTTTAAAGATGTAGTAATGGGTAACAATGCAGGTGCGGGGTTTGCCACTTAGTAGAGAAGCGCTTTTTTATTATTTTTAGGTCGAGGACCTAAAGGCTGTGCCTGCGCAGTCTTTGGTCGGAGAATTAATTTTTTTTAGACGGGGCTTGAACCTGCCTCTCTCCCCTCCATCTCTCCTCCATTGGCTGGCTTCCTAAACGGAGGCCAGCCATTGGAGGAGAGGGGCATCACTCCAATCAAGCCCCATCTCTTTTGGATTCGGGGCGTGTTTTTGTCTTTCTTTCCATCTGTGAGGTCATCCGTCACTCAGAACGCCAAAACACGCCCCCGAATCCGAAAATGTTCAGAGGTTTGCGGCCGCCATTTTGTTTTTGTGAGCGCGAGCTTGGGGCGTCTGTTGTTCCCACTGCTTGTTTTATATATTAACTGGCTTCAATTGCTAAACCTACTTGAATACCATTGCCTGAATCGGTCTACTGTGCCACATCTGAACTTTATTGCTGTATGCTCCTTGTTCATACTAGTTTTCGATCTAGTTCTTTTCATTCTCCTTTTGCCGTCTGCTTGTCTCTTGAGTATCCCACTGATCTACACTCGTTTTGGTGTATTTTTTATTTCACTCTTGTTCTCATATCGCAGACAAGTTTATTAGCCACTGCATGTGTTTTCACAATAACCTGCTTTTCTCTTATTAGTTTTCCTCAATGCAGTGGCGTAAACGAAGGTCCCGCGGGGTTCTCCAGGGGGCATCTTCCGGCATTCTCAGATCCCAGTGCTGAGATCTTCGGACTGGGTTCGTAGCGAGCAGCCCCCAGTTTCGTTACTCCACTGCCTTAAGGGCTACAAATTGTCTCCTGCGGTATATCGCCCTGACACCGTTTTGGGCTCGTTTGCGCTTTTTAAAAACGTAGTACATTAAACAAATCTATAGGCGCGGGGTGAACACACCTTAGGAAAGATTGAGGGTTTTCTTCGTGGCATTTTTCACTTTGAGTGGATTCTATTTTATGTGGGGCTTTTGGCAAAGCCCGCCCCGGGTCCATTTTTGGGGGGATTCAAGACCTCGAGTGCTGGCCAGCGAACTTCCCTAGAAGGTTTATGGATTGCCCTCTGTGATTTAACATCTTGACTGGCGAATTTCCACTGCTTCGGAAACATGTACCCTGCTGACTGCGAATTCCACAGCTGTGGGGACATCCTCTTGGACCCCGCTTGTGCCTTCCATCCAAAGATGGTACCTCTTGCGAGGACCCTAGGTCTCTTGCTGTAAAGCCTAATAATCTGGGTGTTATAAATAATCATTGTTCACATTGCACATGTTAGTTAAGTGGGCCGGGCTCGTTTTAAGGTTTGTGAATGAGAAGTGCTGCTTACTTTCCTAGGTAAAAAAAAGTGTTTAACCGTCCGACAGGCACTGACTACATTTGTAGCAGGGGTGATATCCAGGCGTGCTCGGTGCGTGCCGATGAGGTAGTGCTCATGTTTATGCTATGCTTTTGCACTCATGTAATTCCTGTAACTACGCTTCAGTAACTGATGTAACTCAAAAAACAATGTTCTGAATCAATGTTTCTTCCTTATGTAAAGCGCTCTGATACCTCCGGGTCTAGCCAGCGCTATATACCCAATAAATAAATGGTGGCCTGCTGTTGGTGACAGACTTGGAATATGCGACATGACTTTCGTGCGTGCCTTCCCAGCCATCAAATCTCAAGCTTCAGCCAGAGTTTACGGGTTGCAAAGAGTTTTGTATAACTGAAATCAAGCAGCCAGGATTAGCGCATTGAAGTAATCCCTGCCCTCGAGACAGCCCCACCCCCTCGCCGCCAGAGGGGATATGTCTGGGTGCTTACCAAGGCCTCTTGTGGTGCTCTGGGATGGCTAGTGCTAGGAGGCATGTTAGTATAGGTATGCCTGAAAGGAACGAATCTCAGCCATGTTGCGTTTCTCGCCACCTAACTTGACTCCTATAGGACCTATTAACGAATGTTATTTGTCGGGACAGACTGACCGCTTACTGGGTGAATGACTGAGTTGGGTTGTATCATCACTAGTTACAGGACTATGAAATTACATGAACTAATATTGCAAGTGCAGTGCTGAAATATATATATTTTCTGAAACATACATTCGTGCAAGGAAGCTGGATTGAAAGACAATGCCCCTTTGATCAGGCCCACAGAATTTATTTCTTCAACAAAATGCAGTGAGCTTTTCTAGGATATATCTGGGGCTCTACTGCAGGCACGATGTTCTCTGGTTGGACCAAAGACCTGTTTCCTCAAACATGAGCAATTTAGTATTATAATCGGACTGAGCTCGTAGCTTTGTCAGGAGTACGGAGTCTGGTGGTACTCCACTCCATTAAACACACATGCATCCGGAGTCTAGTTAACATCCATTTTGCACAACTGTTAATTTGTGTGGTGCTGCCTAACCCCTACTTAATGATGTTAGAACCCAGATATCAGCAAACAGTTTATTGAAGGGTTACTAGTCAGATGCAAGTTGGCTGATTTCTGATGAGAATACTTTGAATTTTGTAGAGGACTTCTGCAGAACGAGGTTTCATTATTAATTTGAGTTGGCGCTGCACTCGCCTCAGTCATTTGTTCATCTTCTGAACTCGTCTCATCTAGCAGACTGGTTGGATTATTACACGGCCAACCAGCCCTACCACCCCGGGCCCAGCAACAATGGCGGCGGCCCCTACATGGCTCAGGACGACGAGTGGGATCGAGACATGCTGCTGGACCCCGCATGGGAGTGGCAGCAGCGCAAGGTGAGAGGGTGGGACCTACTGGGCAAGGGGGGTAAATGTGTATTTTGAGGCGATTTCCTTGTGCACAGTAGGAACCTTACCAAGCCGTGTAGGTTGGAGGTGGGAGGCTATAAGTACCAGAGACAGAGATTAGAGGAAGGGAGACCTGAGGGGAATCACTGTGAAATGAATATGGGTTGGTCTCATAATAGAGGTGAGGTGGGGTGAATGGCCCTCGGCCCTATTAAGTATGGCCTCTCTTACTTAAAAGTAATCATTGTCTTCTATGATCAGCGAGCCTCAAATCTGCACGATTTCCTCGCTTTACAGCTTAAGTTTCAAGTAGACGCCACTAAACTTTGACATGCTACGAAAGAGGATGATGTGACGCTAGAAGGGAGCAGACATGTCACCAGGAAAGGGGTATGGTGTAGGAAGTGGCAGCGACACCGGATGATGAGTGGTTGAGAAGTCCTTTAGTTACATGGAGAGGAAGTTAGGGTGCTTGGCTGCATGATGTGGTGATGGAAATTTGGGTGGGAGTTGGTGGAGAATAGGGGATGGTTGGCGACGAGTACAGGGATAGGAAAGGTTTGGCAAGAGGGACAGCGTGAGTGGTGCAAGCTTCTGTTACATGGAGCACGTGTACAGCACGGACTGTAGAAGTGTAAGCTTCACTCACTTGCAAGAGCACAGTGTGGAATGGTGAGAGCATAGCATGAGATGTGGGGACTTCACACACAAACGTGTAACTTGAAGTGTAGTAGTGCACGCTTCTATCACCTGCAAGAGGCAGACGTCGGTTCAGCAAGCACATGAGCTGTAACAGTGCAAGCTTCCATCACTTGCATGAGCACAGCATAGGGCGAGCACATCATAGGCTGTGGAGAGCACAGCATAGGTTGAGGCAAGCACAACATAGTATGTGGAGACTTCTCTCACACGTACAGCATGAAGTGCAGCAGTGCTTCCACAGCACCATCCTTCTACAGCACCACCACGCCATCCTTCTACAGCACCACCGCGCCATCCTTCTACAGGACCACCGCGCCATCCTTCTACAGCACCACCGCGCCATCCTTCTACAGCACCACTGCGCCATCCTTCTACAGCAACACTCCCCCATGCTTCCAGAGCACCCGTCCCCCATAATTCCACAGCAACACCACTCCATGCTTCCATAGCACCACCACTCTATCCTTCCACAGCACCATCCTTCCACAGCACCACCTCTCCATCCTTCCACAGCACCACCACTCCATCCTTCCACAGCCCCACCACTCCATCCTTCCACAGTCCCACCACTCCATCTTTCCACAGCACCACCTCTCCATCCTTCCACAGCACCATCTCTCCATCCTTCCACAGCACCACCGCGCCATCCTTCCACAGCACCACCGCACCATCCTTTCACAGCACCACCGTTCCATCCTTCCACAGAACCATCGTGCCATCCTTCCACAGCACCACCACGCCATCCTACCACAGTCTGTGTGTGTGCGTGGCTCTGTGTGTGTGCGTGGCTCTGTCTGTGTGTGTGCGTGCCTCTGTCTGTGTGTGTGCGGGGCTCTGTCTGTGTGGGTAGGGCTCTGTGTGTGTCGGTAGGGCTCTGTGTGTGAGTAGGGCTCTGTGTGTGTGTGGGTGGCTCTGTGTGTGTGTGTGGGTGACTGTGTGTGTGTGGCTTTCTGTGTGTGTGGCTCTGTGCCCGCGAATAATCTCTACTGCTCTCTAATGCTCACCTATTGCCATTGTAAATGACAATACCATTTATTTATGTTTTTAAAAAAAGAAAAAAAATGTCATGAGCAATGCCAATAGCTCTACCTTTAATAATTCCGAGACCATTGCATTGTAAATGCTTGTTTAGTATTGCACGTGCTGAGATCACGAGAGAACAGCGGCAATTTTGGGTGTGTTTGCATACTTAAACTGTACCCACCCTGGGACACACACTTGTTCTACAGAGCATTTGAAAGATTTAGAGCCCCCATTTGCCTCTTGCTAAATTGTTTTTCCTCTTGTTTCTAAGTTCAAGGTGCAGACTTACCAAAAGCATTGTTTACAAATTCTATCTGAAACATGAGTCTTCTTTTCTTCGCCCGGTCTTTATAGCAGGTCAGAAAGTGAGGTTCCTGAACAAAAAAAATCATATGGTCTGTTGGTAAAGCAGGATACATGGCAACATGGTCTTTCACAATAGAACTGTTAGGAACCAAGTGAAACTTTGCTTTACACAACATTTATATTTAAAAGAAAGACACAAAAAAAGGTTGATACTAACTGTAAGGAATTGAAGTATTGTTTGAGGGTTGGACAGAGTGCCCCTCTAATAATAATAACAATCCATGTCAGGATGAATTACATACGACACTAAAGAAGCCTGTGCTTAAACGTATAGCAGCTTGGCACACAAACAGTCAAGACTAACTTAGAAGAAATGTTTAAAGTATTGATGCAGCACTTAAACAGTAATAAAGTGAAAGACTGGCACAAAGATAATCCCAAAACAGGTAAAGAAAAATAGAGGACATTTTAATAAATACAAAGACACTAAAAAAACAAAAATCCAATAAGAAGAAATGCAGATCTGATTTTTTAAGGATTTAGTTGAAAATAGTGCCAAAAATCACAATGCGCTAACAACGGTTACCTTGCAGAGATACACCGTGTCAAAGTCAAAAGTTCAGGCTGACTGCGAAGGATCGCGGGTCAGATAAAGTAACCAGGTTCATCCTGGTGGAAAGTTTATCTTCTGACTTACAATTTTTTCTGGAGTAAAAGTGGTCATTGACAGGGCAAGCTTCAAGTAAGATCCAGAGTACGGAAGGACTGCAGGTTGCTCCCTTTGTGGTCGTCTATGAAGACTGTTAGCGTCAATCGGATGCTGCTTGGTGTCGAGTCCAGTGAAGCTGTTGATCGAAGCTCATTGGTGTCGGGTTTTGTTGAGGCCATCAATTGGGTGCTGCTTGACATTAAATCTGGTGGAATTGTTCACAAAGGTTGTAGGTGTTAATGGTCAGCGTTGAATCTGATGAGGCTTTCAGTTAGGTAGATAAGAATACACTATGACCGCACTGTGGGTCCATGTCTCTGGGGGTAGTAGTTGGGGGTCAGGATTCACTCCAACAGAGGCCAGCAGAGGGGACAATGTCAGCTCCAGTTGGATATGGTCAGCTGAGCAGTTACAGGGAGAGAGGCCACTGGAAGCTTCTTGTGACGCTATAACTCAAACAGAATGTAAGCCAATTGACCCTTAAAATTACTTCTAGGGTCCTGGGTTCAAGATAAGCAAACCCAGTCTTCCTTCAGCATCTTTCATACAGCAGGGCAGTCTTTCCTATGATCTACATAGTCCAGGGGTAATCTGAATAGAGGCCCAAGGAGTCAACTCTTTTGCCCAGTGCCAACCTGTGGATGGACAGCAAGCCATTATCTACTTTCCTAAACCAGTTCTGGTCAGTGTAATTATACCCATTGGGTTTGGTGTCATCCTGACTACTAGGTCATAGGGGAGGCAAGCCTGGGTGTATTATTTATCAGTCCATTACCCTATAGGTACCTTTGAATTCAGTAAGGGGTTGTGTACAGCTTCCAGGCTATAATCCGATGGACAGGAAGGGCTGACCTAAATCCCCCCCCCCCCCAAGACAATACTGTTCAGGAAAGGAACACTCCTCCCCTCACCCGGGCATTTTGTCCACTCTCTGGTAGCAATAAGCCCACACTCCAGGAAGGATATCAAGGGTCAGAAGACAATAGATACTGCTAGGCAAAGCCTTTCAGGTATAGGCAGGAGAATGACAACTTTCTGAAAGTGCCATTTTCAAAATAGTAATATAAAATTAAACATTACTATTATGATCGATTTTAAATTACTAGTAAAATAAGTTCTTGAAGTATTTCTTTAGCTGCTCAAAAACGGAATGTAACCCTTATTAAATGCAACAGAGTAAACCAGTGATAGTCTATGAAAGAGCCATCCTTACAAAAGTAAAACATTTCTTTGGGGGGGGGGGAGGTTCAGTATCAGGACAAGTAAAACATAAAATGTAGCTGTCCTACTTGTTAAATATCATGCATGCTGCACTATGAGTATTTAGAACTTACCTTAGGTGTGCCTTCTAAGTATTTAAAAGGAAAGGTGTAGGCCTTGCAAAAAGTAAATGTTGCCATGTCCAAATGGTAGTTTAAATCAACATACCCACCATATGGCAGAGAATGGTCCAGAGAAATGGTCCAGAGGCTGTGTCTCCCCCACTGACACTGTTGAGTGCAGTTGGGGGCTGCTGCTGGCATCATGCTCCCCCCAAGGCTCACAGACCACGTAGGGAGTGAGGACGCCCAAAAATGGACAATTCGGAGAGACTGAGCCCATGGGCCTCCTCGGGCACTAGATGAACTTTGTGGAATCCACTTCAGCCGCTTAGCAGCATGAATCTGACCTGCCAGGATCCTGTAGGCAGGGCACTGGATGTGTTGGGCTCCCTTTGACCTGGGGATGCCTGATGAGACAGGAGTGAGGGGTATTAGATCTTCCATCCTCTGCATGGTTTCCCCTGTCTTTTTGCACCTACATCCTGTATTTTTAACTGCATGCTGGACTTAGTTTTTGCTGGTTTTTGAACTTAGGGGACTTTACCACTGCTGTTCCCTGTGTAAATTGTGATCATGATTGGTTATCTATGATTGGCACATTTGATTTACTAGTAAGTCCCCAGTAAATGCTACTAGTAGGCCTGCAGCACTGATTGTGCCACCCACGTGAGCAGCCTAGCAAACATGAATCAGGCCTGTCATGGCAAGTGATCTGCAAGTGCAGTTTTGAAATGCCATGTCGACCCGGTAAGTGCACTTGCCAGGCCCAAACCTTACCTTTTTTCTTCATGTAAGGCACCCCTAAGGTATTCCAAAGCTAGACCCATGGACAGGGTGCAGTGTAAGTGAAGGGTAAGACATGTGCTGCAAGGTTTTACATGTCCTGATAGTGAAATACTGCCAATTTAGTTATCCCCAATTGTAAGGACTATCCCGCCCATAGGTTATCATTGTAGCTACGTGTACACCTTACAAGTGTAACTTTCATTTGGGCAAAGATAGAGATTTGATGTTTGGGTTCCCTGAAGTCAGGATTTTAAAGACACATCTTTCTGTGCAGGTGGTTTTTAAAGTATGTGTTTGAAAATGCCACTTTTAGATTGTGTCTATTAAGAAAATAGGGAAACCCAATCATCCCCAAGGAATTGGGTAAAGTCAAGTATATATACAAATAATTCCTTGCAGGCGCAACTCTCACAAGAGGGTGGATCTGGAGTAGCCACATCAGACGATCTGCTGCACAAGCTGCGGATAGTGGGATCATGGCCTCTTCTTCCCTTCATGTGACGTGCATAGCAAGCGGGTGCTGCAAGCCTTTCTGGAAGGAATGGCCACAAATCTAGTGAGATATGAGACCCATCTAGCCCACACAGAATCACCCACAGAGACCAACCAGCACTGCACGCTCTCCCCCCGCAGAAAAAGTGACTGAGCAGAAAAAATGGTCCATTTACTGTGGCATTGCACTGCTGTCGACACCAAGATACAGTTCGGCAGGTTTGGGTAATGTCCCGAGCCGAACTGCAGCACAGAGGACTACATGATCAAAACAGGTGCTGAATTTCTAAAACCCATTGGAAGGTTTAACAAGCCACAATAAATGGAAGTGACACTTTTTTGATAAGATAACGGACCCCGCTATGGGGATTGGACAAACACTATAATTACCAGCATGCTCCATGCTTGGAAACACATGTAAAGGAGAAAATGGTTCAGTTTCTTGTCAGTCTACCCCTATGAAGAAGGAGCACGTTTGGTCCGAAACGCGTCAGGGAAAGGGAAAATATTATTGGAAATGTCAGCGCCGGTTTCAATAAAAGGTTTGCGAAACCTTCCCCTGTGGAGTGGCGTCTTTGGAGCTCTGGGCACCTTTGGTGAACATATATATATATATATGTATATGTATATTACCTCCTCGTGGTCGCCAGTAGGTAGTTATAGTTAGGATTGTTTTCTATAGGGAATCTGCAACATTCTATTGGGATTTAACTTTGGCGTCGATTGAGGGATCTGCCTGTAATTTTCCTAAAATTTGCCTCGCTGCGCTCCGCTCCTTCCCTGAAAGTTTGGGGGGTTTCGTCAAGCGGGGGCCGAGATAACACATGTTCTCCCCATGTTAATTTCCATAGGGCGGTTGGACTCACTTTTAGCCCGAACGGCTGAATAGATTTCCACCAAACTTGGCAAAATTGTAGGGACTGGTAGCCCGATTTGCCTTTGCTATGTCTCAAGATATGTGCTCCAGTGGATTCTGAGTAATTTAGGTTAAAAAAAAATATATATCTATAAATGCGCCCGGTACACGCACCGGGGGGCGCTCCAGCGCACTACGCGAGTTCGCGAGCGGAAAGCTGATTGGCTCTCGGGTGTCTGTCAACATTCCAAACAGTCCGGAGCGGCCGCCATCTTGTGTCTCGGTAGGATCGAGACACAAGAGGTGGCAAAAACAAAGGGGGAAATTACCAAAAGGGGGTAGGGTAGACCCCCCTGACCCCCTAGGTTTGATGTGGGGGCCATAAAAGGGCCCCGCGGGGCAAAACATTTTTTTTTTCAATTTGCGCGGGGGGAGCGCCCGGTACGCGCACCGCGGAGCGTACCAGGGAGCGTAACATGGGGAAAAAAGAGTGACAGAGTTTTTTAAAAATGTAGCATTTTTTATAAATCAGAGGTAGTTCTAAAAAGAACTGTTTTTTTAATTCTTTTTGTTGTTTTATATTTTTTTATTGTTTTTTGGATTTTATTTTACTTTTTTGGGCTTTTATGAACAATTTTATATTTTTTTTGTAATTTTTATGGGGACAAACAAAAAACAGGGAATTGTAAACGGCTCAACTGGAGCAAAAAAAAACAGGAAAAAATTAAGGTTTCTTTTTACAGTTGTGGTTGTCTCCAGCAAGGTTGATGAGTTTAATACTTTGCTCTCCATAGCAAAGTGTAGTCCTGCAAAATTTGCAAACTATTTTAAAATCTCCAAACTGGGTTTGGATGTTTGGGACCATCTCCCTTGTCTCTGGACCCAATGGAGTGGGTTGTTTACTTTGGGAGGTGCTGGGAGAAGATTGGGGAGGGTTTCTGGTCAGTTCTCTGACCTCTACCGCAGCATAGTTGTTTGGGTGCCGGCGTTGCATGTGGCGAATCATGGTGTTGTGGCTAAAAGAATACTTTTTGGTAGTGTTCCCCCTGGAAAGTACAGTGCCACAGATCAGACAAGTATCCTTTGGCACATTAACTTTCTTGAGGCCCCTTGGGATTTTAAAAAACTCCCAGACAATGTGCTCCTTTGGCTTATAGGGGGTAGTATCTTCAGGCAGGAACGCCTGTCCTCCTCCTCCTCCTCCTCCTCTTCTTCTTCATCTCCACCACTGTGGTGTTGTGGTGGTCCTTGTGGTGGTGGTGGTTGAGATGCTCCTGCTGCTGCTACTGTAGCCATTTCTCAGTACAAATAGGTTCAAATAGGTCTGCAAACAGGTCTTCCTCACTCAAAGTACAAAGTGAGAATGAGGAAAAAAGGTGGGGGCTTTCATCATTTGGAAAACAAAACTGTCCCGAACCAATGAAAAGTGTTATTTTCAGGTCACATGACCAGGGCTTTCATCATTTGGAAAACAAAACTGTCCTGAACCAATGAAAAGTGTTATTTTTAGGTCACATGACCCGACGCGCTTACGCTACGCACCCCGGGGCGCTTACGTAGCGCGATCGTATGCGTTCGGGTGCTTCGGGGTGCGCTTACGCCGTGCGTATCACGCGGACGCGGCTACGCGATACGTCATGATGATGTTTTCGTTCGCGGCAATAGCGCTAACGGGACGCTCACCGGTACGCGCACCGTGGCGCGCCACAAGACTGCGCTTTCCGGTGCGCACACGGTACGCGCACCGGGAGCGCTCCAGGGGAAAAAATATATATATGTATACATATAAAAAATAGTATTACATAAATATACAATATAGGATTTATTATAAAAAATATTATATTTGCTAGCAATAGAAATTTGCTATTAAAAAACTTTGAAATTCACTGAAAAAACATAGGTTTGAGGCTCTATATATAGTTAGGAATTAGCATTTAAAAAACCTATGAAATTCACTGAAAAAACCATAGGTTTCACACCAGTTATAGTTAGTAATTAGCATTTAAAAACCTATTAAATTCACTGAAAAAAACCATAGGTTTCACACCAGTTATAGTTAGCTGGAAATTTTACAGACATAAAACCATTGAAATTCCCACGTTATAGTTAGTTGGACTCACTCTAACTTGCGCGCCTGCAATGCACTGCTGATGACGTCACATATTACATCACTGATGACACCATCCTTGTGACAGAGTGGCAGACCTCCTTTCAGTGTAATGTAACCCTTGAAACACATATTCAAAAATAGAAACTAACATTTTCAAAAAAATGGAGCTACCCAAACCAGTTACAACAACCAATTCAGTAATTCCACCATCTATATACACATCCACTCATTCACCAACAGTTCTATATAGTCACTCATACATATACTCGCTCATCATATGTAGTGATACACCTATACATCCTGTTACACACCGACAGTCATCCAAAAGTTACTCACACACATACTCACACATGCAAATAAACTATTGAACATCCATTTATTTGCATATACAGCTATACACACACTACCACCTTACTTCTAAGGAAACTTACACATACTTACTTTCTTAAACAATCACTTATAGAAACACATACTTATTTAAACAGGAACTCTTACAATCTCTCACTCTCACATATACTCGTTTATATACATCAATACTCACATATACTAGATTAAAACATATGTAGTTACTGATAAAGACACTAGTGAGACAGTCATTCACTCACTAACACACACATATACACACTCATCCACCCATACAGTCCTGCACATATGCTGTCTTCAAAACACATATAAACAGTGAGTCAGTCATTGATGCATCTATGTGCTAATACCTCCACAAAACCATACAGACACTCATACTGATACTAAAAAATTCTAATAACCTATATACACACACATGTAGCTACTCACCAACCCATGCAGCCACTTATACACAAAGTGAAACACTGATACATATATTTAAATATTTAAACATTACTCGCTAATATATGTATTCACTAAGATACACTTAATAAGTCAGTTAACCAATCCATTTTTTTTTTTAAAACATCCATTTAGACACTTATTTAAACATTTATTCTTTCATCGACCTTTACAAATACATATATAAAACATATTTATTTTTCAGAAAGACACACATTCACTGGATAGTGTCATCAGTGATGTCATGAGTGATGTCACTGACCATGTCATGAGTGATGTAATATGTAACATCATCAGCAGTGCATTGCAGGCGCGCAAGTTATAGTGAGTCCAACTAACTATAACGTGGGAATTTCAATGGTTTTATGTCAGTAAAATGTCCAGCTAACTATAACTGGTGTCAAACCTATGGTTTTTTCAGTGAATTTATTAGGTTTTTTAAATGCTAATTCCTAACTATAACTGGTGTGAAACCTATGTTTTTTTCAGTGAATATATATATATATATATATATATATATATATATATATATATATATATATATATATATTCACTGAAAAAAACATAGGTTATAGACCATATATAGTTAGGAATTCGCATTTACAAAACCTTATTTTACTCACACAAAACCATTGAAATTCCATATATAGTTAGTTGCACTAACTATATATCGCGCACCCGCAAGCCACTGCTGATGATGTCACATATTACATCATTCATGACATGGTCAGTGACATCACTGATGAAATCACTGATGACATCTCAAATGACATCACTGATGACATCTCAAATGACATCACTGATGACATCACTGATGACATCTCATTTGACATTACTGATCACATCACTGATGATATCATTCATGTGATAATACGATGAACCTCTTCAGACTCTAAAATAACCTTAGATACAATCAGTGTAAACAGACACTCACAGACTGTCACTCATCCATGGAGTTACTCACACACCTAGTCAGTCATGCAAAGAATCAATCACACCTCCATTTCCTCAACTATACAGTTATACAAACTTTACTTATTCAAACATATACTAACACATATTTACTCTCTTATACAATCCCTGATACAAGTTCACAATGATCCATACAGCCACTCACACATTCACTGGCTCTTATGCACAGTTATTTATATATGTCAACTCTCACATGTACTGTGTTTTACATATGTACTTACTTTGACATGTAGCACTGAGATATCCATTCACTCACCAATACACTCATGCACACAGTCAACCGCCCATACAGCTGTTTCCACATGCACTTTTGAAACCATACATCTAGTGAATCAACTGCTCACACATCTATGCACAGAGTCATACACCTCCCAGCCACCCACACACACACTCAGTCTCCCATACAAATACTTGGGCAACCAATCAATAACCCGTATAGTTACTCATATAGCTACTTATCAATACATGCAACAGTTTACAGAACAACAGACATAATGATGCACAAATTAAGACAGTTTAGTCACTAACCCATGCACTAAGTGAGACACATTTAATCACTCACTCATACAGTCAGTCATGCACCTACTAAATCCTTCATCCAGACACTTATACATCCACTCATTCTTCAAGATGTAAGACATATTTTAACTTTACAGAAACATACAGTCACTGGATGTTGTCATCAGTGATGTCATCAGTGATGTCATTTGAGATGTCATCAGTGATGTCATCAGTGATGTCACTGACCATGTCATGAATTATGTAATATGTGACATCATCAGCAGTGGATTGCGGGTGCGCGATATATAGTTAGTGCAACTAACTATATATGGAATTTCAATGGTTTTGTGTGAGTAAAATAAGGTTTTGTAAATGCGAATTCCTAACTATATATGGTCATTAACCTATGGTTTTTTCAGTGAATTTTCAAGGTTTTGTAAATGCTAATTCCTAACTATATATGGTCTATAACCTATGGTTTTTTCAGTGAATTTTCAAGGTTTTGTAAATGCTAATTCCTAACTATATATGGTCTATAGCCTATGGTTTTTTCAGTGAATATATATATATACATACATATATAAACATATATCATCTGTATATCTATATAAATACAAACATAAATGCATGCATACATATACTTATATGCATACAGATGCATGTTATTTACATGAAAGTTGAAAAAACACTAATAAAAGCAAAGCTAAAAAGCCACCTTATTACAAACAGAATGGCTTTAACTTAAACGAGGGCGAGATCTATTGCATTTTCAATGCTTGTTTACTTTGGTTCCATCAAGAAGGCATTCAGATGTGTCACACATTTGCCATAAATTCTGAATGTTAGCACTCTAGTTGCACATTAGATCACTGTAGTAAAGCTACTGCTCACCAGGGACGTCTGCTGCTGGTATTCAAAGTGCATGTTTCAGTCTGCATGTCAGAATTTTTTTAATGAAATAGAAGAGGATTTGAGAAGTCACTCAAAATGATCCCTCATTTTTCTTTCTGAAGCACTAATCATACTTTCTATGGCAAAATTAACCCCCTCATGTTGTTCCTTTTTAAATTGAGTGTTTTCAGACTTACCACTTCATTCCAATCAAGATGGCTTCTGGTGTGCCATACTTTTGTCATAAGTAAGACTGTTAGCGCTCTAGTTGTTCTTTAGAACACTCTGGGACATTCTGTCATTGGGCTATACTTGGGGTACATCTGGGTGATATTTGGGCTACATTTAGGCTCTTTTGTCTCTGGTGGCCATCTTGGGAGACTGTATGTCAGAATTTTTTAATGAAATTGAAGAGGGTTTGAGAAGTCACTCAAAATGTGCCCTAATTTTTCTTTCTGCAGCACTAATCATAATTCATATGGCAAAATATACCCCCTCATTTTGTTCCTTTTTAAATTAAATGTTTTAAGAGTTACCACTTTATTCCAATCAAGATGGCTTCAGGTGTGCCATACCTTTGTAATAAAAAGGACTGTTAGCGCTCTAGTTGTTCTTTAGAACACTCTGGGACATTCTGTCATTGGGCTATACTTGGGGTACATCTGGGTGATATTTGGGCTACATTTGGGCTCTTTTGTCTCTGGTGGCCATTTTGGGAGACTGCATGTCAGAATTTTTTAATGAAATAGAAGAGGATTTGAAAAGTCACTCAAAATGTGCCCTAATTTTTCTTTCTGCAGCACTAATAATACCTTCTATTGCATAATATTCCCCCTCATTTTGTTCCTTTTTAAATTAAATGTTTTAAGAGTTACCACTTTATTCCCATCACGATGGCTCCAGGTGTGCTATACCTTTGTAATAAGTAGGACTGTTAGCGCTCTAGTTGTTCTTTAGAACACTCTGGGACATTCTGTCATTGGGCTATACTTGGGCTACATCTGGGTGATATTTGGGCTACATTTGGGCTCTTTTGTCTCTGGTGGCCATTTTGGGAGACTGCATGTCAGAATGTTTTAATGAAATAGAAAAGGATTTGAGAAGTCACTCAAAATGTGCCCTCATTTTTCATTCTGCAGCACTAATCATACTTTCTATGGCAAAATATACCCCCTCATGTTGTTTCTTTTTAAATTAAATGTTTTAAGAGTTACCACTTTATTCCAATCAAGATGGCTTCAGGTGTGCCATACCTTTGTAATAAGTAGGACTGTTAGCGCTCTAGTTGTTCTTTAGAACACTCTGGGACATTCTGTCATTGGGCTATACTTGGGCTACATCTGGGTGATATTTGGGCTACATTTGGGCTCTTTTGTCTCTGGTGGCCATTTTGGGAGACTGCATGTCAGAATGTTTTAATGAAATAGAAAAGGATTTGAGAAGTCACTCAAAATGTGCCCTAATTTTTCATTCTGCAGCACTAATCATACTTTCTATGGCAAAATATACCCCCTCATGTTGTTTCTTTTTAAATTAAATGTTTTAAGAGTTACCACTTTATTCCAATCAAGATGTCTTCAGGTGTGCCATACCTTTGTAATAAGTAGGACTGTTAGCGCTCTAGTTGTTCTTTAGAACACTCTAGGAGGCTGCAGTAGAACACAAAGGAATCAACTGACAGTCTCTGTCCTTGTTGGATGTACATGTTTTACTGAGAATGTCAGACTTCATTTTCACATGACTGAGAAAGATAATGTGAATTTACAGAAAATATGCTTTCAGTTTAGCTTATAGATCCCCTTCCAAACCACTGTGGGAAAATCATGAGATATTAGTTTTCTTTCAAACAATATTCATGATATCACAGCAGAAGGTTTTTTCACATGGTAAAATTACCTTAGAACCCACCACGATTCCTAAAACGAGTATGGTACCATCAACAAATGATTTATAATGTAACTAAAGTCCTAAAACCCTCTATTAACTACAATGCTTTTTAATGAGGTGCTATCATGTATATTGGTCCCAAGATGGCTGCCAACACTTCTTGGATGAAGTGCTGACAGCCAATCAGATCAGATGTCTGGTTAGGCTCCGCCCAGATATATATCTTTTTTTGAACCTAAATTACTCAAAATCCACTGGAGCACATATATTGAGACCTAGCAAAGGCACATCGGGCTAACAGTCCCTACAATTTTGCCAAGTTTCGTGCAAATCCATTCAGCCGTTCGAGCTAAAAGTGAGGCCAACCGCCCTATGGAAATTAACATGGGAAAAACGCGTTTTGGGACCCCCCTTTTTTCTCGGCCCCCCCTTGATGAAACCCCCCCAAATTGTCAGGGGCTGTTCAGAAACAAAATGTTCCATTTTTTTTCTGAAAATTTCAGCCAATTCCGTCCACAAACGCCAAAGTTATTAGACATAGAATTTTCAAAAATCCCATAGAGAAAAAATCCTAACTATATATACCTACTGGCGACCGCCAGTAGGTAATATATATATATATACATATATACATATATATATATAAATATACATATATATATATATATATATATATATATATATATATATATATATATATATATGTATATATATATATATATATATATATATATATATATTACCTACTGGCGATAGCCAGTAGGTATATATAGTTAGGATTTTTTCTCTATGGAACTTTTGAAAATTCTATGCCTAATAACTTTGGCGTTTGTGGACGGAATTGGCTGAAATTTTCAGGAAAATGGCACATTTTGTTTCTGAGCAGCTCCCGGAAATTTGGGGGGGGGTTCGTCAAGGGGGGGCTGAGAAAAAAGGGGGGTCCCAAAACACGTTTTTCCCATGTTAATTTCCATAGGGCGGTTGGCCTCACTTTTAGCCCGAACGGCTGAATGGATTTCCACGAAACTTGGCAAAATTGTAGGGACTGTTAGCCCGATGTGCCTTTGCTAGGTCTCAATATATGTGCTTCAGTGGATTTTGAGAAATTAACGTTTAAAACAAGATATATATCTGTAACAGCGCTCCGGGCAGCGCTCCGGTTCGCAAACTTTTCGCGTATCGGAACTTTGCGAAGCGAAGCTGATTGGCTCTCCGGTGTCTGTCAACATTCTAAACAGTCCGGAGCGGCCGCCATCTTGTCTCTCGGTAGGATCGAGAGACAAGAGGAGGCCAAAACAAAGGGGGAAATGAAGGAAAGGGGGCAAGGTAGACCCCTTCTGACCCCCTAGGATTGATGAGGGGGATATTATAGAGCCACGCTGGGCCCAAAAAAAAAAAAAAAAATTCCGATTTTTTCGCCGCAGAGACGCGTCTTGGTACGCGAACCAGGCAGCTAACCGGGCAGCTAACCGGGAAGCTAACCGGCAGTGTAACCCAAAAAAAAAAAAAAATCCGATTTTTTCGCCGTAGAGACGCGTCTTTGTACACGAACCGGGCAGCTAACCGGGCAGCTAACCGGGAAGCTAACCGGCAGTGTAACGGGAGTCTGAGGAGTAGCTGATTGGCTGTCAATATTGTAAACAGTCCGGAGCGGCCGCCATCTTGTCTCTCGGTAGGATCGAGAGACAAGAGGAGGCCAAAACAAAGGGGGAAATGAAGGAAAGAGGGCAAGGTAGACTCCTTCTGACCCCCTAGGATTGATGAGGGGGATATTATAAAGCCACGCGGGGCCAAAAAAAAACCAAAAAAAAAATCCGATTTTTTCGCCGTAGAGACGCGTCTTGGTACGCGAACTGGGCAGCTAACCGGGCAGCTAACCGGGAAGCTAACCGGCAGTGTAACGGGAGTCTGAGGAGAAGCTGATTGGCTGTTATCATTGTAAACAGTCTGGAGCGGCCGCCATCTTGTCTCTCTGTGGGATCGAGAGACAAGAGGTGGAAAAAAAAAGGTGTAAATGAATGAAAGGGGTAAGGCAGACCCCTCCTGAACCCCTAGGATTGATGAGGGGGCTATTAAAGTTCCCTGGGGGGTGAAAAAAAAAAAATTTGCAATTTTTCGCGGTAAAGGTGCTTCCTGGTACGTTAACCAGGCAGCTAACCGGCAGCGTAACGGGAGTCCGACATATTGTGTTTTTTGAACGTTTGTGATATGTGCACGTGTGGATTTTGTCTAATTAAGGTTAAAAAAATATATATATATCTTTAAGCGTGTTCTGGCGCGCTTACGTTTTGGGTTTGGTTTGCGCTGCAGAGACGATACGTCACGGTTATGCGATGCATCATGAGGCGTCTCACGGGCTACGTGATACGTCACTTAATAAAGAATATATTTTACAGCTATAGATATTAGCTTTTAAAAAACCAATGAAATTCACAGAAAAAACCATAGGTTATAGACCATATATAGTTAGGAATTTGCATTTACAAAACCTTGAAAATTCACTGAAAAAACCATAGGTTATAGACCATATATAGTTAGGGATTAGCATTTAAAAAACCTTATTTTATTTGCACAAAACCATTGAAATTCCATATATAGTTAGTTGCACTAACTATATATCGCGGACCCGCAATCCACTGCTAATGATGTCACATATTACATCATTCATGACATGGTCAGTGACATCACTGATGACATCACTGATGACATCTCAAATTACATCACTGATGACATCACTGATGACAACACCCAGTGACTGTATGTTTCTGTAAAGTTAAAATATGTCTTACATATTGAAGAATGAGTGGATGTATAAGTGTCTGGATGAAGGATTTAGTAGGTGCATGACTGACTGTATGAGAGAATGATTAAATGTGTCTCACTGAGTGCATGGGTTAGTGATTAAAGTGTCTTAATTTGGCAATCATTATTTATGTTCTTCTGTAAACTGCTGCATGTTTAAATCAGTAGCTATATCAGTAACTATATGGGTTATTGAATGGTTGCCCAAGTATTTGTATGGGAGACTGAGTATGTGTGTGGGTGGCTGGGAGGTGTATAACTCTGTGCATAGATGTGTGAGCAGTTGATTCCCTAGGTGTATGGGTTCAAAAGTGCATGTAGAAACAGCTGTATGGACAGTTGACTGTGTGCATGAGTATATTGGTGAGTGAATAGATATCTCAGTTCTACATGTCAAAGTAAGTACATATGTAAAACACACTCCATGTGAGAGTTGACATATATAAATAACTGAACATAAGAGCCAGTGAATGTGAGAGTGGCTGTATGAATCATTGTGAACTTGTATCAAGGATTGTATACGAGAGTAAATATGTGTTAGTATATGTTTGAATAAGTAAGGTGTGTATAACTGTATAGTTAAGGAAATGGAGATGTGATTGATTCTTTGCATGACTGACTAGGTGTGTGAGTAACTCCATGGATGTGTGACAGTCTGTGAATGCCTGTTTACACTGAGTGTATCTAAGGTTATATTAGAATCTGAAGATGTATTATCACATAAATGATATCATCAGTGATGTAATCAGTAATGTCAAATGAGATGTCAGTGATGTCATCAGTGATGTCATTTGAGATGTCATCAGTGATGTCATCAGTGATGTCATTTGAGATGTCATCAGTGATGTCATCAGTGATGTCACTGACCATGTCATGAATGATGTAATATGTGACATCATTAGCAGTGGATTGCGGGTCCGCGATATATAGTTAGTGCAACTAACTATATATGGAATTTCAATGGTTTTGTGCAAATAAAATAAGGTTTTTTAAATGCTAATCCCTAACTATATATGGTCTATAACCTATGGTTTTTTCAGTGAATTTTCAAGGTTTTGTAAATGCAAATTCCTAACTATATATGGTCTATAACCTATGGTTTTTTCTGTGAATATATATATATATGTATGTATATATATACCTACATACATACATATATATATATATATATATATATATATATATATATATATATATATATATATAGATATATATTACCTACTGGCGGTCGCCAGTAGGTAGTTATACTTAGGACCTAGTTTCCATAGGAAATCACAGACATTCTATTGGGAATAACTTTGGCGCCGGTTGATGACTCTTCTTGAATTTCTCAAAGAAGATGGCCCGCTCTTCTCCGCTCCTTCCCTGAAAGTTTTGGGGGGATTTGTCAAGTGGGGTCCGAGAAAAAAGGGCTGTCCCAAAATGTGTTTTCCCCATGTTATTTTCTATAGGACGATTAGACACGGCTACAGCCCGAACTGCTGAACGGATTTACAAGAAATTTTGCAAAATGGTAGAGTCTGATTTGCAGATCACGCTTTTGCTTAAATGGTGTAAATCCCTTAAGCAGTTCCTGGGAAAATCAAAAGAAAAAATATATATATATCTATAAGCGCGCATCGGGTGTGCGCGAGCGAAATTTTGATTTGCTGTTAGACGTTTGTCAACATTCCAATCGGTGGAAACCAGGAAGTGTTGGCCGCAATTTTGTCACTCTGAGGCAGAAGAGAGCCAAAAACAAAAGTGGAGAACGTGAAAAGGGGGCAGGGTAGAGACTCCCTGACCCGCTAGGCCTTCTCAGGGGGTCCCTGAAGGACCCCGAAGGTGCCAAAAAAATATATATATTTTTTTTAATTGCGGGGTTTGCGCATGGTTTACGCACCCCCGAAGCAAAAGAGAGTCAAAAACAAAAGTGGGGAATGTGAAAAGGGGGCAGGGTATAAACTCCCTGACCCTCTATGCCTTCTCAGGGGCTCCCTGATGGACCTGAAGGGCAAAACATTTTTTTTTTAAATCTCGATGTGAGCGCACGATACACACACCCATACACGCACGGTGCACAAACGTCGGCAAAAAAAAGAATAAAAATACAGTTAAATCACAAGTTTGAGTGTTTAGATGTTGGTTGGCTCTAAAAAGAGCCGTTGTGTTCATTGACTGTTTTTTGTACCTACAAGTAAGTACTGATGCAGAGTCTAAAGTTCAAGAGGAAGACTCTGTTCGCTTCATCTGTGAAATGTACACCGTCTCCTCTATAAATGCCTTGCATGTTGTAACGCAAGTTGTTGTGGTATATAGAACCCATACCATAGTCTCTGAGGAAAGCAGAAACAGACTTATTTACATGTTTCCTTGCTTTCTCAATCTGTGGACAATATTGGTTAGACCAGTTCCATTTTTGCCTTTGTCATATATTAGAATATACAAAGGCAGTTTGTGGAAAAAGTGACATCGATTGCCCAAAGTTGTCCTTTAAAAGCATTTCCAGACCTAGCCCAGTCAAAGTGCCTAGGTCATTGCCACCACAGTGCACAATTATGAGGTCAGGGTGTGGGAGATGCAAAAAGGATTTTACCAATGGCATCAATTGGTGACATCTCAATCCTCTCTGGCCAATCCACATAATAGCCACATTTGGTAAATCAAGGTTGAGAAAGCATCTATTTGCTGCATACCTTTCAGTCCAGAAAAAAAAGCTGTGTCCTACAATCCACATCCTAAGCATTTTAAAGGTAGATCTGGTTGTATTCAGATGGGCTCTGGAAATGAATTGGCAGTTTGAAAAGTAGGAGTTTAGAAAAAATGTAGACGAGATTCAGTGCACTTGAAAAAAAAGTAATGATTGGTGGTTTCTGTGGTTTCTGAAAATTCCACATTGAAAACTAGGGTGCATGGTACTGTTTTTAAAAGAAGAAATGCTAATGGCTGAGAAAAAGTCATTGAAAGGAACATAGCACAGGATAAGCTGGTATATTGAGAAGTCAAACACCCTTGCTGGTTTGGTTTGCAACATTTTGTGATGGGCTTTTCACCTGTGTGTTCAGTTAGGTGTTCTATGGAGTGTTACCATGGTAACAGGCAGAGAGAGCAGTGGGGGAAGGTTGAACATTATGTGATTTTGAAAGTGTAGAAATGTATAACCAATTAAAATGTTAGTTTGGTTTTGAATTCGTGTGGAAAGAAATTTCATTGCTTATCTACATGAATATGTGTGGAAAATGAGAGGGAAGCAATGCCATTCTATGGTTGCAGTGACTGGTGCACAATTCAGAGATTCTGCTTAAGAAAATCTGGTGTGTGATTGACACTGTTCTAAATCTACGAAAGCATTTTCAACGGTGAGTTGTAAATTTGTAACGGGATCAATGTTGTGCACTTTAAGTTAATAAAAAAATGTGTTCTAATGTAGAAGCAGGAGTTTATTTGTATAGAGTTTGATTCTGAATGTGTCTGCTTTGGGAAAAACATTGTGATAGGAGTATTTGTTATGTTAATGTGTTTGAGGAGATATTTCTTTGCAATACAGTGCTGTTGTTAAAAATGTAGAGTGTGTACATGAAGTGATCTAACCACTTACACACTTGTATATCAGGGTTAGAATTCTCAGATAGTCCCCTTGCAGTCTACTAAGCATTCTAGGTTTGCTGCACAAATGTCAGAGAAAATCTTTTCGTAGCATGTGCTTAGTTGATGTGTTTAAAAATATGGGAATACATGTACTCATGGAGTGAGTCAGGCTTTAGGACATTTAGTGCTATAAAGTCCTATGCAGCATGTGTGTCAGGCCTCTTATTTCCCAAATAGTCTCCATGTTGTGTAATAAAGATCCTGGGTGGGCTGTAGAAATTGCATAGCTACTCTCTCTGTAGCATGTAGTAATCATTTCAGTGGATTTTAATTTCCACATTCTCAGTCCCACCTTGACCCCCTACACTGCCTGAACACCACTACACTGTCCTAAAGCCTGAAACACCATCCCTAGCAAAACCTGCTAAACTCTTTCAACACTACTGCACTGTTCTAAACCCTGAAATAGCACTCCCAGCAAGACTCTGAATTGCAAGGGATACTGTCATTTGTCTAAGATCACAGTGTGAGTCAGTATTCATTTCAGAAAATTGTGGCAGAATAATTTGCTTAGTTGATGTGTTTACAAATGTGGGAATACATGTACTTATGAAGTGAGTCAGGCTTTAGGACATGTAGTGCTAGAAAGTCCTATGCAGCATGTGTGTCAGGCCTCTTAATTCCCAAATAGTCTCCATGCTGTATAATAAAGATCCTGGGTATGCTGTAGAAATGCCATAGCAACTCTCTCTCTAGCATGTACTAATCAATTCAGTGAATATTTCATTTCTACATTCTCAGTCCCACCTTGACCCCCTACACTGAACACTACTGCACTGCTCTAAACCCAGAAACAGCACTCCCAGCAAGACTCTCTTTCACTGTAGTAATCATTTTACTGAATTGCAAGGGATACTATGATGTGTCTAAGATCACAGTGTGAGTCAGTATTCATTTCAGAACATTGTGGCAGAATAATTTGCTTAGTTGATGTGTTTAAAAATTTGGGAATACATGTACTCATGAAGTGAGTCAGGCTTTAGGACATATAGTGCGAGAAAGTTCTATGCAGCATGTGTGTCAGGCCTCTTAATTCCCAAGAAGTCTTTATGCTGTGTAATAAAGATCCTGGCTGTGCTGTAGTAATGCCATAGCAACTCTCTCTGTAGCATGTAGTAATCATTTCAGTGAATTTTCATTTCTATATTCTCAGTCCCACCTTGACCCCCTACACTGCCTGAACACCACTGCACTAC
Organism: Lissotriton vulgaris; assembly: GCF_964263255.1. Lineage (NCBI taxonomy): Eukaryota > Metazoa > Chordata > Amphibia > Caudata > Salamandridae > Lissotriton > Lissotriton vulgaris. Next base: position 1,509,353,333 of record NC_141691.1, on the reverse strand, counting down.
CCTAAACCCTGAAACATCACTCCCAGCAAGACTCTCTTTCACTGGAGTAATCATTTTACTGAATTGCAAGGGATACTGTCATGTGTCTAAGATCACAGTGTGAGTCAGTATTCATTTCGGAAAAATGTGGCAGAATAATTTGCTTAGTTGATGTGTTAAAACATATGGGAATACATGTACTCATGAAGTGAGTTAGGCTTTAGGACATGCAGTGCTTTATAGTCCTAGCCCTTGCATGATACCATATACTGCCCAAACACAACTGCATTGCTCTAAACTCAGACATATCAGTCCCACCTTGATCTCCTACACTGCCTGAACACCACTGCACTGACCTAAAGCCTTATTGTGTGCTTTATACTTGTCGTTTTCTCCCTGGTGATATTATATTTGATGCCTCTTTTCACATTGTCCATTTTTCCCTGTCAAACATATTCTGTTGCCCAAACAGGGGGTCCTTGTTATTTACGCCAACTAAAGCCTGAAACACCATCCCTAGCAAAACCTGCTAAATTCTTTCAACACTACTGCATTGCTCTAAACACTGAAACAACACTCCCAGCAAGACCCCCTTCGACTGTAGTAAATATGTTACTGAATTGCAAGGGATACTGTCATGTGTCTAAGATCACAGTATGAGTCAGTATTTATTTCAGAAAAATGTGGCAGAATAATTTTCCTAGTTGATGTGTTTAAAATATGGGAATACATGTACTCATGAAGTGAGTTAAGCTTTAGGGCATGCAGTGCTTTATAGTCCTAGTCCTTGCATGATACCATACACGGCCTAAACACAACTGCATTGCTCTAAACTCAGAAATATCAGTCCCATCTTGACCCCCTACACTGCCTGAACACCACTGCACTGTCCTAAAGTGTGAAACACCATCCATAGCAAAACCTGCTAAACTCTTTCAACACTACCACACTGCTCTAAACCCAGAATCACCACCCTCAGCGAATGCTCATATAATGTGCAAACACCACTGCTCTGCCCTAAACCCTGAAACAGCACTCCCTGCATGATCTCCTACACTGCCCGTACACTTCTGCTGTGCCTTAAACTTACTTATGGAGTGAACCACAATTTACAACATATAGTGCTTCTAATTGCTATGTAGTATGCTAGTAGTGGTCTATAATTGTAAAAAAAAATAAAAACATGTTTTTTTTTCTCCACATGCAGATCTTACTTATCTACAGAAAGAAAAACCATTATGTCTTCGAAGAGTGAGAAAAGAAAAAGATATAAACAGGCTTAATTTTCCAAGAAAAAAAAGTACACGATCTAAACAACAATGTGTAAAAAAAAAGAAGAAAGCTCCTGGTAAGACAACAAAGGATTTTATAAGGAAAATAACACAAACTAAAAAAAGTGTGGAGAATCAGGAAAAAAATATATATATCTGTACCTACAAAGAAAAACCAGAGAAAAAAGAAAAATGATGGAAAACTATGTGGTAAAGATATTGTGTATAGTAATAGACGAAAAAATCAGTTTGTTGAAATTCGGAAGCGAATGTTTTAAATTTATTAAAAAATATAATGAATTGAAAACGAAAAACAGCTTTTTATAAGAAAAAGAAACATACTGAAACAATTGTTGAGAAGGCTTTTGAATTTAAAAAAAGTTTTTCATTTTAGTAATCAATAGGATTCGAACACTAGATAAGCCAATCAATGGAATGAAGGCCAAAAGTAAGTGGAAAAGACTAATTAATAGAACTAATTTTTGTAATGTTTTTTCTGGAGAATGGAAACATAGTTCAAGTTGTGAGTCGTTTTTTAATGAAGAGAGTTACCTTCAGAGTAATGATTTGTTGCATGCAGTTGACACCAGTGGTCGAGCTTATGAGGTTAAGAATGGTTGTCCGATTGAAAAAGAGAAAATTGTTCTTAGAAATGCAGAAGAGGTGTTAGCTGTTGAAGTTTTAGGGAGATGTCCTAAGGCTCCAGTGTACACTTGGAATTGTAGTACTGTTTGTAGTGTACGACAGGATTCAATCGTTTTTTTTCGCAATTTCTTAAGTAAGTATATTAAGAAAAGTGTTAAACAAAAGATTAAGATGTTGCAAGAATTATACCCTTGCAGAGTGAGAGAAAAAACGTGTTTGCAAGGTCATTATCTGGCTTGTCGTTCTAAAAAAGTATGTCAGAGTGTTTTTCACCATTTCAGGATCTTAGCAGTACATCATAGTGAAATGAGGAAATTAGTGAGAAGGTTGTATTATGCAAAAAGTCCAGCACTAATGTTAAAAAAGTTAAATAGTGCTCTTTTGCATGGATCTGTCTTAGATGTAATCAACATTTGTGAAGAAATTGAGGTTAGTTACTTTGGTCCTGTAGAAGACAGTGCAGAAACAGATACATTAATAGAAGGAAATGTGGAAGAAAATGTACTGAATTTTAGTACAGAAAATTTCGAGCAAGAAATAACAAGGTTTAAGGTCATTTCGGGTGAAAGGCCAAACTTTTCTTGTATTTGTTGTAGACGAATTCATTATAAAATTCAGACCAGGTTAGTTGATCTATATTTAAAAAGTGAGAAGGAGAATAATAATCAGTGGAAGGAATTTGCAACTTATTTGTTGGTAGAGAATTGTTTTGATTTGGGTTCTGATCAATGTATTTGTAAATATTGTTATAATAAATTAAATGAAAACAAAATGCCTGCTAGAGCTGTACATAATAATCTTGAGTTGGTAAATATTCCTTCTGAACTGATGGATTTAAATACTGATGAGTCTATTCTTAGTCAATGTGTGCATCCATTTCAGGCTATTGTTCGTATGGAGCCTAAGACAGGGTAAATGCTTCCTTCACATTTACAGAGAGGATTAAAAGGAAGAGTTGTATATTTGCCTCTAGAATGAAAGAAAAATATTGAAACAATTGGTGTAGAAATTGTGGAAGAGGAGCCTCTAGTAATTCTAGTTAATGGCATTCCTACGAAGAGTAAGAAAATCTGGCAAGACTTAATGGATGTTAGGAAAGTGAAAAAGGCAACGTTGTATTTGGTAAAAAATATTCAATGCTATAAAAATTTATATGTACGAGAAGAGGAAACAACTGTAGAAGAGGACAGTGAATTGTCAACTGGACAAATTGAAAAAGTGGATGTGTCCAGAACTGAAGAAATTTATGAACATTATAGATGGCATCCACTTCACTCTAAAGAATTGATGGGGAATACTATTGAGTTATTCAAAATGAAAGAAGCAAAAGGAAGTCCCATTAGTGTATGGGACGAAAGCTTGGAAGCTCGTTGTTTCCCTCAGTTATTTCCAACAGGCAAAGGTGGACGATATGATGAATGACCTGTGCAGATTCCTGCATCTGAATACCAGACATCAAGATTATATGCAGAAGATCCAAGGTTTCGCCAATGTATTCCATATTTGTTTCATCTTCTGTGTCTTGTCTGGACTTTCGTATGCAGTTAACCGTATACTAAAAAGTGGAGTACATCAGCTAACTATTTCGGCAAAGGACTTTATGGATAAAGTCCAACAGAAAGATACTGTTTTGGAATCTCAGTTAATTAATCTTATGGCATGTCAGCGTGGTACTAATTAGTATTGGTACTGTCGTCATGGGGAATTGAAATGTACGCTAAGAAACTTAGGAACTCCTACATGGTTCCTTACTCTAAGCTGTGCAGAGTATGCTTTGGAAGATTTACTTCAATTTCTTCGAGAGGCAAATGCAAACATAGAAAATATGGAATACAAGACACCTGGAGAACTGTGCTCTTTGGATCCAGTTAATGCATGTAGGTATTTCAATCATAGAATTAAAGCTATGATGTCGTTTATCAGAAACAAAAAAAATCCTCCTCTTGGAGAGGTTCTGGATTTCTTTTGGAGAAAGGAGTATCAAGCAAGAGGTGTTCCTCACATACATATGCTGCTATGGATCAAAGATGCCCCCAAATTTGGTACAGATTCAGATGACACAGTGATGAGTTGTATTGAACAATATTCTACATGTGCTGTACCAAATAGTACAGAACAAAAGAATTTAAGAAATCAAGTCTTACGGTTTCAAACCCATCGTTGTGGAAAATACTGTTGTCGAAAGTACAAATCTAAGGATAAGTTCTACACAAAATGTCCAAAATGTCGATTTGGATTTCCACGTCCAGTAATATCAAAAGGAAGAGTGAACAATTTTATGTCATCTTTGCGACATACTGTCACAAGAAAATCACCGAAAAATACCTACAACTTAAGAAGAAATGAAGAGTCAAAATACATAAATGACTATAACCCAGTCATTTTGTCCATGTGGAATGCTAACATGGGTATTCAATATGTTGCAGACAACTCCATTGCTGTGGCTCGATATGTAACGTCTTACATTACTAAATCTAAAAAGACGGAACTAAAGGAAATGTGGGAAGAAATTTCTCATGAAAAGAGCCTAAGTAAGAAATTGTACAGCTACAGTTTGAAGATGTTGTCTCATCAAGAAATCGGAGCATATGAATGTTCAGATCGCTTATCATCTGCAAGTCTATACTCCAAATATAGAACAATCATTTGGGTGAGTTTAGGTCTTGCAAGAACACGAAACCGAGTTTTGAAATCTGTACAAGAAATTGAGTATTTAGCAGAGAGAGAACCAGACAGTACAGATAATTTGAAGACAAATATGTTGGATACATACTTTCCAAATAGAAGTAATCATCTTGAGAACGTTTGTCTCTATGAAGTACTGCAAAGCTATACTTTTAAGAGGAATATTACAGAAGATATCAATAAAGGAGTATATGCTGTGATTGGATCTGAAGGATGTTTAGTGAAACAAAGAAAAGGACATTTGATTAATCACCGAAAACTGAGTTGCGAAACTCCTGAGAAAAGGGAGTTTTACTATTTAGCTCTTTTGCAACTCTTTAAGCCATGGCGTAAAGAACTGGAACACCTTGGAGATTTTGACAGTAATGAAGATTCATTCAACGCAACTAAAAATACTATAGAATGTCCTGTTTTTACTAATTATCTGAAAATGTTGAACGACGAAATAGAGCAAGAAGCTACAATTGCAGCAGAGGTTGCTAGAGACAGTTCTCAAGACAGTCAAAGTTCTGCTTCGTTGAGTCAGGATCCACTAGGAGAACCAATTATGCAAAATGAAGCAGCAACTGCCATGGATGAGGTGGAAAGAGCGATGCAACAAGCTCAAGAGGATGTAATAAACTTAGAAGAATTGGAAAAATAACTAAATAATGAGCAAAAACAAATATATGATCAAGTGACAGAACAGATTGAGCATGGTTTATATCATGAGAAAAAAGAGTGCTCATGTACGTCATTTAAACCTGTCCAACTGTACGTGAGTGGAGTAGCAGGAACTGGGAAAATTTTTCTAATTAAAGCAACCTATCTACAGAAAAGAACTGAGTTGTCACTCTCTTGTGTTGTTACTGCTCCAATTGAGTTGGCAGCACATAACATTAAAGGGATTACTTTACATCGTTAGTTGATGCTGCCAGTAGAGCATGAAAATAAATTAGAATACCACAAGCTATCTGGAGAAGCTTGTTGTGAAGTTCTCATTATTGATGAGGTAAGCATGGTATCAAATTTAATGCTTGCCTTTGTGCATTTAAGAATGCAACAAATCCTTAAAACAGAGTATGATGTGATATTTGGAGGCAAACATGTCATAGTTTTTGGAGATCTACTACAACTAACTCCTGTGAAAGGACAGCCAGTATTTAAAACAGTAACACATGAAGACACAAGAAAGTGCCTAGGAAGCATTGGCAATGTCAATATTTGGTCATATTTCGAATATACAGAACTCATTACAAATATGCAACAGGCAAAGGATGCTGAATATAAAAGTATTCTTGAAGATATAAGAATTGGAAAAGTAAGTGAACATGGCAAAGAAGCTTTACAGGCACGATTACTTTCAAATTTGTTTCCAACGAATATATTGTTCCAGAGAATATATATATATAAAAATTGCAGAAAAGAAATCAGTGATATGCTTGATGCCAACTCTGCAAAAATGTTCAACATTCAATGAAAAAATGTTAAAGTTAGAAAATCAAGAAATTATAAAACTGGAAGCCTTTTGATAGAATAGAGCATGTAGGAGCTACTATTATTTTATCAGAAAAGTTGAAGTCAAAATTGGATTCTTCAGAGAAATCAATATCTAAAACTGCTGGTTTAGAAAAGAATCTATATGCATGTATAAATTGTCGGATAATTTTACGATGTAATTTACATGTGAAGGAGGTTTAGTAAATGGAGCAATGGGTAATGTTGTTGATTTTGTTGATTATTCAAATAGAGATGGCACTGAATTTTTGAAAATCAAATTTGATGAAATTGAAGAAGTACAACAATTGAGTCGTTGTTCAGCTCGATTTTTGCTTGTAAAAGGTTTATATGTCCGCCGAAAACGGTTTCCTATCTGTTTGGCATATGCAGTGACTATTCATAAATCTTAAGGTTTAAGTATAGATTGTGCTTTGGTGAATATTGGAAGTACTGTGTTTAAAGAGGGTATGGCATATGTTGCTTTATCTCGAGTCAGAACTTTATCTGGATTATACCTGATTGATTTTGATGACACAAAGATTAGTGCTGATGTAAATTGTGTAAAAGAGTATATTAGGTTAAGAAGAGAACATGCTTCCAATTTACAGTGATACCAACATGGCGGCTTCGGCCGGAGACGCTTGAGGATTCTGTGTTCAGCGACGCGGTTCGGCAAGGCATTGATAGCTATTTCGGAGTGAATGAGGGCACGGCCACGAGTAGGTCCACTGAATGGGATGCAATGAAGGTGGTGGTGAGAGGGGTGTGTTTGGGTAGGTTCTCGAATGCTCGCACGTCTGTGTTGAACGACCTAATGAAAGCGGAAGAAGCTTTGAGGGACTTGGAGCGCCGCAGGCCGGCTAGGCCAGATTTACAGGCCCGGTTATTGGAAGCGAAGGAAGTGGTTGCCACCGAGACGGAACGTTTAAGGTGTTATGACTACAGGCAGTATATCATCAGGGCACATGCAGAGAGGGACAAGGTGGGTACCCTCTTGGCCAGACTAGCTAACCCGGAACTTAGGGGCTGCCCGATCCTCAGCATTAATAATGCGCAGGGTGAAATGGTGTACTCCCAGGCAGCGGTATTGGAATGTTTTAGGGGGTATTATGAGGAATTATACCAGAGTCAGCTGGGAGTGGGGGTTCAGGACATTGTGGAATACCTGGAGGAGAGGCAGCTTCCGGTCCTGGACGAGGAGGACGCGAAGGAGCTGGGTAGCCCGATCACGCTCACGGAAATACGGGTGGCCATCAAACATATGGCCCGCAACAAGACGCCCGGGGTGGACGGACTGCCGATTGAATTTTATCAACAGTATGTGGACAGCTTGGCTCCCAGACTGCTGGTGGTGTATACGGAAGCTTTCGAGGCGGGGGCATTGCCTGGGTCCATGCGGGAGGCCTTGATTGTTCCGCTCCTAAAGCCTGGCCGGGATGCCGCGGATGTGAGGTCTTATCGCCCGCTATCCATGCTGACGGTAGATTATAAGATCCTGAGCAGCATCCTAGCCACCAGGCTGGCCCCACATATGACGGGCCTGGTACACAAGGACCAGGCCGGGTTTATACCCACGAGGAGCACGGCACTGAATATCCGCCGCCTGGTGGGAATAATGGATGCCATCTTAGATGGGGAGGGAGCTCCGGCGGTCCTATCCGTGGACATCGAGAAGGCCTTTGATAGTTTGGAATGGTCTTTCCTGGATGGAGTGTTAGAGAGGTTTGGCATGGGCGAGGGGTTCCGCAGGTGGACGAGGGTCTTATATACCTCGGCAACGGCGAGAGTGCGTTTGGGCGGCCTGGTGTCTGCGGCGTACCCGGTGGGCAGGGGCACACGACAGGGATGTTCTCTCTCCCCCCTGTTGTTTGCTCTGGCGATGGAACCCTTGGCGGTCCATGCGAGGTCAGGCGACAGGTACGCGGGGATAGTCAGCGGCGGGCAGTGGCATTATGTATCGCTATATGCGGATGACTTGCTCCTGTACATAGCCGACGCCTCGGGGGCATTGGTCGGAGCGATGGATCTGTTGTCTGAGTTCGGCCGGCTGTCGGGCCTTAAGGTCAATTGGGCGAAGACTTGTGTGTTCCCGCTGCGAGCGGGATCGCCAGTCCCTGGCAGCGATTTGGGTGTGGTATGGGAGCCCTCTTGCATCACCTATCTGGGTGTTCGCATCTACCACGCGACTGCGGACCTATTGGAGGGCAACATTGGTCGCTGTGTCCGGGCACTGCGGGGCAGCTTGTCTTTCTGGTCGACCCTCCCGCTGACGGTTCTGGGTAGGATTGCACTGTTGAAAATGGTGGCGCTCCCCCGCTTCCTCTATTATTTCCGAACGCTGCCTGTCTGGATTCCCCAGGGGGTCTTTAGAGACCTGCGGTCAATGATTATTGGCTTCCTATGGGGGCATGGCCGCCGTAGAGTGGCCCTGAGCACGCTACTTCGCCCCAAGCTAGAAGGGGGCATGGCTGTGCCCGACTTTGAGCTGTATTATCTTGCGGCGCAGTTGCAGGTACTTACACAGAACGTGGCTAGGGTGTTTCGGGGTCCAGAGGAGGACCGGGATCGGGGGATACAACGCCACGTGCTGTCCTACATCATCATGCAACAGAGGCTCGAGTTACGGGCCCTCACCATGGAAGAGCGGACGCTCCGGCTGTGCTGGCAGAGAAGCCTTCGGAGAGCGAGGGCATCGCGGCCTTATGCACCGGAGATCCCGATCGGAATGCTGACGGCTTTGCCGCACGGGGGAGATTGGTCCCCGTTGCTGGATTGGGAAGAGGCGGGACTGCAGGTAGTGGGCGACTTATACATAGACGGGGCTTTGGCGCCGTTCGAAGCGCTCCGGGACCAGTTCGGGCTGCCCGATGGGGGTTTCCTCCTACACGCGGCAGTGGTGGCTGCCATACAGAAGCACTGGAAAGGGGGGCTCATGGAACCCACAACGACTATGGCGTGCCAATATGTGGTGATGGCGGCAGGTACGTTCAAAGCTGTGACGTGCCTCCATAATAGGATGCTGAATGAGGGACTGGAACCACTCCAAGGGCTCAAGGCTAAATGGGAGGTGAGCGTAGGCCGACCCATACCGGATACGGCATGGGGCCACATCCTGCGGCGCACGTGGAAGGGCACGAGAAATGCGCGCTTTCAGCAGGTACATTTCTATGTGCTTGATAGGGCTTATTTAACTCCTGAGAAATTACAGCGGTACTTTCAGGTGCCGGATGCTCGATGCCCACGGTGTTCGTCTCTGGGAGCGGACATGGACCATTTGTTTTGGGGGTGCTCACACCTGGGGACCTATTGGGCGGAGGTAGGGGAACTCCTGAATGAAGTGACTGATAGGGAGGTGCGATTCGATATGGCGGCGTGCCTGCTGCTCTGGTTCCCGCATACTAAACACACCAAGGTGACAAGCAAATTCATAGACCTGGGTCTGATATTGGCGCAGAGGGAAATATCGTGGCATTGGAAGTCCAGGGGAGGACCCTCACTGCGTAGATAGAAGAATGAACTGCTGCAGTGGTCTGACTGCGAGAGTGTGCTCCGGATGAAGCAGGCTGTCAAGATGGGGAATGAGAAGGCATTGGATGCGGTGCGTGCATGGGAGTTAGTGGTACAAGCTTTGCGTGATTCTTTGGTAGAGGATGAGGATGGTGAGTACTAAGCCGATGGACACCGCGGGGCGAACACAGAAGTATTGCACCACGCACTGTAGTGGATCCATCCAATTCGACAGGACGAGGCACACACCTTAGCAGTTGCCAGGGGGGGGGGGCTTTGGGGGGTCTGGTTAACGGGAGTTTGGGGTGGGCCGGAAGCCATTAGATGGTAGCTCGTTAGGGCACCTTGGATCTACTAGGATGGTGGGTACTGTGTGGAGTGTGGAATGGCTGGGGAGAGCGGCCAGGCGTGACAAACACATAGCGCCTAGGGCAGGACCCGACAAGGGCGGTACCACTGATTATCACTGGGATGGCTGACGGGAATGATGTTGTGGGTGGGGGGGTAAAAGCAGATACGCAAAACGACATTTCAACCATGGTCCCTATGGGACGTGCACCGTGATGTTTTCCTATTGAATGAAGTAATATGCCGCCCGGCCTCTGGGATGCGGGCTAAATGGCTGTGTACGATTGGGATTTCTTATTGGACAGGGGGATATCACGAGTGAACTGGCTGATTAATTGTATCCTGTGGTTTATAATTCTGCAATAAAAATATATTTAAAAAAAAAAAATGCTTCCAATTTACCTCAATATCCTATATTTGAAAAGCGTGTGGTAGGTCAAAAAAGAGGATATGAGAAAAATTGTAGCGAGGTTGTAGAGAAAAGAAAAAAACTGGATGAACCAGTGATAGTAAGCAAAAAGAAAAAGGATACTGTTGAAGAGATTGTTGGTTTTCAGTTTGAAAATAGTTCTGGTGTCAACTGCTATGCTAATGTAGTGGTTAGTGTTGTTTTTTTTCTTTAAACTTTACAACTACAAATTTATGAAAATCAGGACAAAAGATTTTGTTGTTTGTTGAATTCTGTGTTTGAGAAATGTAGTAGTGATGAAACTAAAATAGAAAGTGTTTCTGATATTCAAAATGTTTTAGACATATATTCTGGTTTAAATATCTTTTCACAGAATATTCAGCAAGATTGTCAGGAATTTCTAATGTATATGCTTGTTGTATTGCAAGATAAAGGTATAGATATTGAAAATCTTTTTGGCCTTTCTTATAAATGGCAACATGATTGTGGCAATTGTTCGTTTTCAAGTACTACTAAAATAGACACTGAAAGATTTATGTATTTGACTTTTACCAGACTGCAAATCAGTGTCTTTTAATAATCTAGTTAGAGAAGCAGATCAAAACATGGTCTGTACCCAATGTAACTCACAAATGTTATCAACATTATTTATACAAAGATATGGACAGTATGTAATTTTAATGCTGCAACGATGCAGAGCTGATGAAAGAAAACTGACAACTTTAATTAAAAAAATTGTGGCTTCTCAACTATCAATATCAGGAAGAGCTTTTGTAACTGTAGCAATTATTTTCCATGATGGTCCTTCTACAACATCAGGACATTACACAGCTTATACAAAATGTACAAAAGGCTGGACTCATTGTAATGATACTCAATTGATTTTCAAACAACGTTTGCCTTATGAATTACCAAATTCTTACCTAGTGTTTTTACAACCAAAATTTTAGGTCAAATAATTGGCCTGGGAAAATTACTGCTGTTAAGAAAGTGTAGTCTGGTGTTGAAAAGTACTTTGTGAGTGAGGGTGATCAAGTTCAAACAATTCTTGTAGTTGACGTAGAGGTAGTGTAAGTGTATCAGATAGTGGGTGATGTGGCTATCACAGAAGATGTTGATCATCAGTGAGGCAGAGGTGTTTTAGATTTGTTGTAGTTGTTGGATGTGTTGGTGACATTTTTTATTCCCTTGTAGAGGTTTCTTTTAATGGTATACAGCTCCTTGCTAAGATAAAGGATGAGCAGAGTATCATCGGCATACCAGATGATGTTGAGATTCAGATAGCTTGCTAGTTGTTTAAGGTTCTATGTACATGATAAATAGCATCGTGTGGAAGTATAAGCATTGTTAGATGGTACAAAAGATGTTGGTGCTTTTTATTGAGAAGGTTGGGAAAAAGAAGCTTAAGAGTACTATTAAGTAACTTTCAAATTCAGGATTTTACAAATACTATATTGCCATGCGGAAAAGTATATGAAACAAAAAATGACTATTTCAGGTAAATGTTGTTAGCATATGTTTGTACATAACTTTATTTAGAGTGTATGAAAAAGAAGTAATAATGTTTTGTTACTTTGTGATTGTTGGACATGTCCTATATTTACGTAAGAAATGGCTGTTCGAAAAAAACATTTAAGATATGTTTTTTTTCTAATTTTTACATTATTAATGAAAATGTTGAATGTTTTTTTAAAGACAATCTTATTGATTGTCTTTTTTTTGCCTGCTGTTATATGAGGAGTACTATTGCACTCACTGTTTTCAGTGAAATTCAATATATTCTGAGAACAGCAAAATAAGATACAAAACATATGGCACAAATTATTTTGTATTGTGAAATATATATTATAACACAATTTTTTCTTCTCTTCCACAAATACTATATTTATAAAAAATAAATTATTAACTTGTCATTACTTATAATGTAAGTATGTTAAACAAAAACACTTTTTCATCACTCTCTTACTTCTCTTTCCCTCTTTCCCTATCTTCACTGTCTCCCTTACTCCCCTTCCTATACTCATCTTACTCCCCTTCTCTCACTCTCCTTACTCTCCTTCATTCACCTTTACACTCCTTCTCTCACCATCAGCACCCTTCCCTCTACCTGTCTCCCTCTGTCTCACTCACTCTAACTGCCTCACTTCTTCTCAGTTCCTTGCTCTGCCTCTCTCTCACTCTTTCCCTCTCTCTCCCTTACCCTTAATCTCCTTTCCTCTCTCTTTCTAACACTCCTCCACTCTCCCTCAGTCACTTTCCTTCTCACTTAATGTTCTTCCTTCTCCCTAATTCCCCTTTCCTCACCCTCATACCCCTTCCCTACCTGTCACTGCCCTTCACTCACTGTCACTCCCCTTCCCCCACTACACTTCTTCCTGTGTGTATCTCACACCCCTTCCCTTTCCCATCTCCCTTTCCCTCACTCCACCTCACTCTCCTTCCCTCATTGAAATCCTGACTCCCCTTCCCTCACTTCCCTTCCCTAACTCCCTCCATCCCCTCACTCTACTTCTCTCTCCCTCACTCCCCATCTCTCACTTTCCCTTACCCCCTTTTCTCATCCTCATACCCCTTCCCTCACTGCCACTCCACTTCTCTTACCTTCACTTCCCTTATCCTGCTCTACTTCCCACTCTCCGTCTCTTACTCCCCTTCCCTGTCTCCGTCCCCTGCTCCCCTTTTCTCACCCTCCCTCCCTCACTTTCCTTTCCTTACTGCCCTTCCCTTACTTTTTCACTCACCTTACCTCACTCCCCTACCCTCAGTCCCCTTCTTTCAGTCACTTTTTGACTCCCCTTTCCTCACTCACCATACTCCCCTTTCCTCACTCATTCCCTCAGTCCCTTCCTCCCCTTCACTCAGTCATTTCAGTCATTCATTTATACGCTACACATTCATTCAAAAAAAGTATGACACAGTATATAAGAAATATAGCTCTTCTTCGAGAAGTGAAGTTACTTCTTACAAGAACTGTTTTTTTGTTTACATTTTTTTTTGTTTTTTGGACAATTTTATATATTTTTTGGATTTTTTGTAACAAAAAAATAAACAGGTAACCAAAAACTGCTCAACAGAAACAGGAACAAAAATAATGAAAGAAAAAAATTAATTGCGGGGGCACGTGTGCTGCCTCTTCTTTAGCACAATCAAGTCTATGCTCTGCTCTCCGTAACACAAGATTTTGTTGCAAAAGTTGCAACGTATGTGCAAGTCTGCAAAATCTGGCCGGATGTCTAGAGCACTTGTAGACGGAGATGCGCCCGAAGAAGATGTACTGGGGACAGCAGCTGCAGGATTGTCTCTAATATGCTGAGTTGATGCCCCAGCATAGTTGTTAGGATGAACATTTTTTAAATGACGCACCATAGTATGAATACTAAAGGAATAATGTTTATTGGGATCACCTCTCAATAGAAAGGAGCCATAGATTTTGCAAGTAACCTTTGGGGCATTTACCTTTTTTTGCCCTTCTGGGTATGTAAAAAATTTCAAAACAAAAGACTCTTTTTTTTCTTCACCTTCGGTTGTTCACCTTTGGTTGTTCAGGTAAATACTCCACATCAGAGTCTGAGGATTCATGTGGCTGCTGCTGTTCTGACATTTTCAAATCTTGAAGAAAACACTGAAGATGCTTCTCCCAAGAGAGTGAAACAGATTGTGAGGGAAGTGGGTGGGGTTTTTGAAGATTTGGAAAAGAAACTACTATAAACCAATCAAAAGTGTTGTTTTCAAGTCACATGACTTTACGTGTGCGCAAGGTGCGCACACGTTGCTTGATCAGGGCACGCAAGAGTCACAAATGAAGGACTTTTTACAATTTTTGTAAATGCTTTTAAGGCTAATATACGGTTCTGAAAAGTCAAAAATACAATTTTTACAGTTTTGTCTTGGGTTATTATGTACATTACATTAACAGAAATGACTTTTTGGAACGAAATTTGTTTCGCGGGGTGCGTGCAGCGTGTGCGCATGCATGCGAAAACAGTGCGGGCACCTTTAAAACACATTAAAAAAATGGCCAGAATTATTAAAAACAAATCAAAAAATAAGCCAATAAAAATACGTAAATCAAAATTAAAATGTAAGTATTGTAAAAAATATAGAACATTTGTATAATAGCAAATAAATAAAATAATTGAAGTCCCACCCCATTGACAATTGGGGCCCACATCGCTCGTACATAGCCACGGTCACAGCTGACCTACAGTCCCAGCTTGAACACAAAATAGTACCGGAAGGAGTGGGCTGAGACACAGTGTTTTATTGCCTTTGAAATCAACATGTACTGGATCTGGGATTTCTTTTTCTATTGTCCTCATGTGCCTGAAGGATATTGTTTGCAGTGCTTGCGTACACAACAGCTTTATGGGTCCTGATGACTCCCCCTTCCCGTTTTCTTTTCTTTTTTTTTGTATTGTTCTAGAATTCTGCAATTTCCTATGTTTTGAATCTTAATCGCAATTTGTCTTAAATGGTATAGTTTGTTATTTTTACAGCCACCCGAACACATTAAGATGGTTTAGTTTGTTTCATGTGTGTAGATATTCCTCTCCTGGCATTATGCTTCCATGACAATGTGTAACTTGTTGATGCATAAGAACAACAAGAACAAGACCTCAGGCAGGTACAGGACAAGGATGTTCCCCTTGTTCCTGATCAATAGGCATTTAGCAACAAAGTATTTGTTGATGCAGCAATTATTTTTTTTATTTTTTCATTGTTATTTTGGAAAATGATAAATAAAGATTTAAAAAATATATATTTATAATAATTGATACATTTTAAAATTAGCATTTAAAAAACTTTAGAAATTCACTTTAAAAACCATAGGTTTCAGCCACGTTATAGTTAGGAATTAGCATTTAAAAAATATTGCAAATTCACTGGAAAAACCATAGGTTTCACACACGTTATAGTTAGAAATTAGCATTTAAAAAACCTTTGAAATTCACTGAAAAAAACATAGGTTTCACACCAGTTATAGTTAGCTGGTCATTTTATTCATACAAAACCTTTGAAATTCCTCCATTATAGTTAGTTCAGCTAACTATAACTCGCACGCCCACAATGTACTGCTGATGGCGTCACATATTACATCACTCATGACATGGTCAGTGACATCACTCATGACATCACTGATGACATCTAAAATGACATCACTGATGACCTCATCCAGTGGATGTGTGTCTTTCTGAAAAATAAATATTTCTAATAGATGTATATCTAAAGGTCGATGGAAGAATAAATGGGTAAGTAAGTGTCTAAATGGATGAATTTTATGTAAAATTGATTGCATAACTGACTGACTAATTGTATCTTTGTGAATACATGGGTTATTGAGTAATGTTTAAATATGTAAATACCTGTATTAGTCTCACACATTTTTTGAATAAGTGACTGCATGGGTTGGTGAGTAGCTCCATGAGTGTCTATAAAGGTTATTAGTTTTTTTTTGAGTATCAGTATGAGTGTATGAGTGTTTATATGGTTTGGTGGGGGATATTACTTAGCACATAGATGCATTAATGAGTGACTCACTGTTTATATGTGTTTTGACTATAACTGGTGTGAAACCTATGGTTCTTTCAGTGAATTTCAAAGGTTTTTTAAATGCTAATTCCTAACTGTAACGTGTGTGAAACCTATGGTTTTTTCAGTGAATATATATATATATTACCTACTGGCGGTCGCCAGTAGGTATATATAGTTAGGATTTTTTCTCTATGGGATTTTTGAAAATTCTATGTCTAATAACTTTGGCGTTTGTGGACGGAATTGGCTGAAATTTTCAGGAAAATAGAACATTTTGTTTCTGAGCAGCCCCTGACAATTTGGGGGGGTTTCATCAAGGGGGGGCTGAGAAAAAAGGGGGGTCCCAAAACGCGTTTTTCCCATGTTCATTTCCATAGGGCGGTTGGCCTCACTTTTAGCTCGAACGGCTGAATGGATTTGCACGAAACTTGGCAAAATTGTAGGGACTGTTAGCCCGATGTGCCTTTGCTAGGTCTCAATATATGTGCTCCAGTGGATTTTGAATAATTTAGGTTCAAAAAAAGATATATATCTGGGCGGAGCCTAACCACACATCTGATCTGATTGGCTGTCAGCACTTCATCCAAGAAGTGTTGGCAGCCATCTTGGGACCAATATACATGATAGCACCTCATTAAAAAGTATTGTAGTTAATAGAGGGTTTTAGGACTTTAGTTACATTATAAATCATTTGTTGATGGTACCATACTCGTTTTAGGAATTGTGGTGGGTTCTAAGGTGATTTTACCATGTGAAAAAACCTTCTGCTGTGATATCATGAATATTGTTTGAAAGAAAACTAATATCTCATGATTTTCCCACAGTGGTTTGGAAGGGGATCTATAAGCTAAACTGAAAGCATATTTTCTGTAAATTCACATTATCTTTCTCAGTCATGTGAAAATGAAGTCTGACATTCTCAGTAAAACATGTTCATCCAACAAGGACAGAGACTGTCAGTTGATTCCTTTGTGTTCTACTGCAGCCTCCTAGAGTGTTCTAAAGAACAACTAGAGCGCTAACAGTCCTACTTATTACAAAGGTATGGCACACCTGAAGCCATCTTGATTGGAATAAAGTGGTAACTCTTAAAACATTTAATTTAAAAAGAAACAACATGAGGGGGTATATTTTGCCATAGAAAGTATGATTAGTGCTGCAGAATGAAAAATTAGGGCACACTTTGAGTGACTTCTGAAATCCTTTTCTATTTCATTAAAACATTCTGACATGCAGTCTCCCAAAATGGCCACCAGAGACAAAAGAGCCCAAATGTAGCCCAAATATCACCCAGATGTAGCCCAATGACAGAATGTCCCTGAGTGTTCTAAAGAACAACTAGAGCGCTAACAGTCCTACTTATTACAAAGGTATGGCACACCTGAAGCCATCTTGATTGGAATAAAGTGGTAACTCTTAAAACATTTAATTTAAAAAGAAACAACATGAGGGGGTATATTTTGCCATAGAAAGTATGATTAGTGCTGCAGAATGAAAAATTAGGGCACATTTTGAGTGACTTCTCAAATCCTTTTCTATTTCATTAAAACATTCTGACATGCAGTCTCCCAAAATGGCCACCAGAGACAAAAGAGCCCAAATGTAGCCCAAATATCACCCAGATGTAGCCCAAGTAAAGCCCAATGACAGAATGTCCCAGAGTGTTCTAAAGAACAACTAGAGCGCTAACAGTCCTACTTATTACAAAGGTATGGCACACCTGAATCCATCTTGATTGGAATAAAGTGGTAACTCTTAAAACATTTAATTTAAAAAGAAACAACATTAGGGGTTATATTTTGCCATAGAAAGTATGATTAGTGCTGCAGAATGAAAAATTAGGGCACATTTTGAGTGACTTCTCAAATCCTTTTCTATTTCATTAAAACATTTTGACATGCAGTCTCCCAAAATGGCCACCAGAGACAAAATAGCCCAAATGTAGCCCAAATATCACCCAGATGTAGCCCAAGTATAACCCAATGACAGAATGTCCCAGAGTGTTCTAAAGAACAACTAGAGCGCTAACAGTCCCACTTATTACAAAGGTATAGCACACCTGGAGCCATCGTGATGGGAATAAAGTGGTAACTCTTAAAACATTTAATTTAAAAAGGAACAAAATGAGGGGGTATATTATGCAATAGAAGGTATTATTAGTGCTGCAGAAAGAAAAATTAGGGCACATTTTGAGTGACTTTTCAAATCCTCTTCTATTTCATTAAAAAATTCTGACATGCAGTCTCCCAAAATGGCCACCAGAGACAAAAGAGCCCAAATGTAGCCCAAATATCACCCAGATGTAGCCCAAGTATAGCCCAATGACAGAATGTCCCAGAGTGTTCTAAAGAACAACTAGAGCGCTAACAGTCCTACTTATTACAAAGGTATGGCACACCTGAAGCCATCTTGATTGGAATAAAGTGGTAACTCTTAAAACATTTAATTTAAAAAGGAACAAAATGAGGGGGTATATTTTGCCATATGAATTATGATTAGTGCTGCAGAAAGAAAAAGTAGGGCACATTTTGAGTGACTTCTCAAACCCCCTTCAATTTCATTAAAAAATTCTGACATACAGTCTCCCAAGATGGCCACCAGAGACAAAAGAGCCTAAATGTAGCCCAAATATCACCCAGATGTACCCCAAGTATAGCCCAATGACAGAATGTCCCAGAGTGTTCTAAAGAACAACTAGAGCGCTAACAGTCTTACTTATGACAAAAGTATGGCACACCAGAAGCCATCTTGATTGGAATGAAGTGGTAAGTCTGAAAACACTCAATTTAAAAAGGAACAACATGAGGGGGTTAATTTTGCCATAGAAAGTATGATTAGTGCTTCAGAAAAAAAAATTAGGGATCATTTTGAGTGACTTCTCAAATCCTCTTCTATTTCATTAAAAAAATTCTGACATGCAGACTGAAACATGCACTTTGAATACCAGCAGCAGGCGTCCCTGGTGAGCAGTAGCTTTACTACAGTGATCTAATGTGCAACTAGAGTGCTAACATTCAGAATTTATGGCAAATGTGTGACACATCTGAATGCCTTCTTGATGGAACCAAAGTAAACAAGCATTGAAAATGCAATAGATCTCGCCCTCGTTTAAGTTAAAGCCATTCTGTTTGTAATGAGGTGGCTTTTTAGCTTTGCTTTTATTAGTGTTTTTTCAACTTTCATGTAAATAACATGCATCTGTATGCATATAAGTATATGTATGCATGCATTTATGTTTGTATTTATATAGATATACAGATGATATATGTTTATATATGTATGTATATATATATATTCACTGAAACAACCATAGGCTATAGACCATATATAGTTAGGAATTAGCATTTACAAAACCTTGAAAATTCACTGAAAAAACCATAGGTTATAGACCATATATAGTTAGGAATTAGCATTTACAAAACCTTGAAAATTCACTGAAAAAACCATAGGTTATAGACCATTTATAGTTAGGAATTCGCATTTACAAAACCTTATTTTACTCACACAAAACCATTGAAATTCCATATATAGTTAGTTGCACTAACTATATATCGCGCACCCGCAATCCACTGCTGATGATGTCACATATTACATCATTCATGACATGGTCAGTGACATCACTGATGACATCACTGATGACATCTCAAATGACATCACTGATGACATCACTGATGACAACATCCAGTGACTGTATGTTTCTGTAAAGTTAAAATATGTCTTACATATTGAAGAATGAGTGGATGTATAAGTGTCTGGATGAAGGATTTAGTAGGCGCATGACTGACTGTATGAGTGAGTGATTAAATGTGTCTCACTGAGTGCATGGGTTAGTGACTAAACTGTCTTAATTTGTGCATCATTATGTCTGTTGTTCTGTAAACTGTTGCATGTGTTGATAAGTAGCTATATGAGTAACTATATGGGTTATTGATTGGTTGCCCAAGTATTTGTATGGGAGACTGAGTGTGTGTGTGGGTGGCTGGGAGGTGTATGACTCTGTGCATAGATGTGTGAGCAGTTGATTCACTAGATGTATGGTTTCAAAAGTGCATGTGGAAACAGCTGTATGGGCGGTTGACTGTGTGCATGAGTGTATTGGTGAGTGAATGGATATCTCAGTGCTACATGTCAAAGTAAGTACATATGTAAAACACAGTACATGTGAGATTTGACATATATAAATAACTGTGCATAAGAGCCAGTGAATGTGTGAGTGGCTGTATGGATCATTGTGAACTTGTATCAGGGATTGTATAAGAGAGTAAATATGTGTTAGTATATGTTTGAATAAGTAAAGTTTGTATAACTGTATAGTTGAGGAAATGGAGGTGTGATTGATTCTTTGCATGACTGACTAGGTGTGTGAGTAACTCCATGGATGAGTGACAGTCTGTGAGTGTCTGTTTACACTGATTGTATCTAAGGTTATATTAGAGTCTGAAGAGGTTCATCGTATTATCACATGAATTATATCATCAGTGATGTGATCAGTAATGTCAAATGAGATGTCATCAGTGATGTCATCAGTGATGTCATTTGAGATGTCATCAGTGATGTCATTTGAGATGTCATCAGTGATGTCATCAGTGATGTCACTGACCATGTCATGAATGATGTAATATGTGACATCATCAGCAGTGGATTGCGGGTGCGCGATATATAGTTAGTGCAACTAACTATATATGGAATTTCAATGGTTTTGTGTGAGTAAAATAAGGTTTTGTAAATGCGAATTCCTAACTATATATGGTCTATAACCTATGGTTTTTTCAGTGAATATATATATATATATAGATAGATAGACATAGATAGATATAGTTAGGTATAGTTAGGACCTATTTTCTGTAGGAACTCTGCAACATTTTATTTGGAATAACTTTGGCGCCGGTTGACGAATCTTCGCGAAATTATCAAAACTAATTATCAGCTCCGGTTTGCTCCTATCCTAAAAGTCTCGGGGTGATTCGTCAAGCGGGGGCCGAGAAAAAAGGGGGTTCCCAAAACGTGTTTTCCCCATGCAATTTTCTATAGGGACCTTTTGACGCAGCTACAGCCGGAACTGCTGAACGGAAGTACACCAAATTTGGAAAAGAGGTAGTCCTCAGTTCAGACGCATGCCTTTTGCTTAAATTGTGTAAATCCATTCAGTTGTTCCTGAGACAATGACATTTAAAGTAATTATATATTTATGGCCGCGCAGGATCCGCGTGTCCTAAGCGCACCCTGCCGTGCATGAGCTGTATTTTAATTGGCTGTCAACACTCCAAATCAGGAAGTGTTGGCAGCCATCTTGTTCCTCAGTAGAACCGAGGCAAAATAAATCAGCCAAAGAAACACGCAAAACACGCAATGGTGGCAGGGTAGACACACCCTGACCCCTTAGACCTGCTCAGGGTGTCCCACAAGGACCCCAAAGGACAAAAACATTATTTTTTTTTATCGCGGGATGCACGCATGATCTGCGCATCCCGCAGCTGAAAAAATTACTGAGCGTGCGCTTCGTTTATAATTAGCGCCTGGGGGGGCCAAGTCCCGGGGGAATTATATTATAGTTATGGGGGGCCCAGAGGGTCCCCCAGCCCCAGGGACCACCACCCCCTGGGGCTTTTGTGAAATATGTGTGGAAGTTTTCAGCCCCCCAGCCCAGGGGACCGCCACCCCCAAGGCTTTAGAAAAAATGGGTGGGGGGCTCAAAGCCCCCTGAAGCCCTAGGGACCGCCTCCTCCTGGAGTTTAAAATGTACTGTGTAGCGGGGCACATGGCCTCCCGCTGCCCCGAGGACTGCCACCCAAGAAGCTTTTTCCTTCATAAAATGACCCTGTGTGGGGAGGTCTCACCCACCCACACACCCCGGGGATCGCCACCTCCCCTGGGGTTCTCATATTCATAATAAGGGTGACAGGCCACCCAGCCCTGGGGACCACCACCCCGGTGCTTTAGAAATGGTGGGAGGGGGGCCGTGCGGCCCCCTCCTGGACCCCTCGAGTGCCCAGGGGGCCACCACCCCCAGGGCCGGCTCCTGCAGTGTCATGGTGTTCCCACCCCAGGACACTGTATTTTGCTATGGCAGGGCAGGAGCCTCGCGGCTCCCACCCTGCCATACCAAACTGCTTTGGTATTTGGAAGAGAAAGCAGGAAACCTGCTCTCTCTTCCAAATGCCAAAGACGCTTGCTTTTCCACATGGGGAGCTGCATCTTCGCAGCTCCCCATGTGGAAAAGCAATGCCGGGTCCTGCAGGAGGCGGGGAGCCGGCAGGACTGTGGAGGGATTGGGGTCCCCCTTACGGTCCCCAAAGGAGAGGGGCAGCCCTGGGGATGGGCTCCCAGGGGCTAGAAGTGGCCCAGGATGGGGGTGCCACGCTGCGCCCCTCATCAAATATGAAAAAAAAAAAATAATTTTAAAGGCCGGCCCTGGGGGATGGGGTCCCGGGACCATAAATGGCCTAAGGAAGGGGGGCAAAGCATTGGAAAAAAAGACCAGGCCCCGGGGGATGGGATCCCAGGAGTCAATTATGGCCTTGGGAGGGGGGCCATGCGGACCCCTTCAAAATTACATATATATTTTTTTAAAAGGTGTCAGGCCATGGGGTCCCCAGGGCAAAATATTAGGAAAAGAAGGGGGGCCACACAGACCCCCTTCTTTAAAAAAAAAGACTGCCATTGTGCCAGAATCCAGGGCCCCTACCACCATTACTCTGCAAACGCACCCCCTGGCATGTTTGCAGAGGGGGAACGAATTCCCCTTGAATACTGGGGGTCCCTGGGGGCCAACTAGCCCAAGAGGAACCTCTAGTTTACGCTAAGAGTCTGCGTTGCAGAGAGATGTTCTGAGGCCGCACCCCTTTTTACACCTCTCTGCAATGCAGCTCTGTGGCGATTACTGGAGGTAGCTGGTGGGCTACTTGCACCCCAGTGACCCTCAGTATTCAAGGGGAGTTAATCCCCCAACTTAAAAGGCACAACGGGGCACGTTTGCACAGTGGTGAAAGGAGGGGGTGGGCCTGAGTTCACATGTGTGCAAACACACCCTGTGGTGCCGTTTAAGTAGGGGAATTAATTCCTTGTCAATCGTGAGGGTCCCTGGGGGCCAACTAGCCCACCGGGTACATTCACTAAGCGCCAATGAGCTGCATTCAGAGTGTTGTAAAAAGGGATGTGGCCTCAGAGCACCTCCCTGCAACGCAGTCCCCTGGCGCATACTGGAGGTATCTGGTGGCCTAGTTGGCCCCCAGGGACCCACAGGATTGAGGAGGAATTAATTCCCTAACTTAAAATGCGCCACAGGGTGTGTTTGCAGACATGTCACTTCAGGCCACGCCCCCTTCTTTCACCACTGTGCAAACGCACCCCATGGCGCGTTTTAAGTTCGGGAATTAATTCTCTTTCAATACTGAGGGTCCCTGAAGGCCAAATAGCCCAACAGGTATCTCCAGTATACGCCAGGGAGCTGCGTTGCAGACAGGTGTTCAGACGCCACGCCCCTTTTTACACCTCTCTGCAACGCAGACCGGTGGCGCTTACTGGAGGTACCTAATGAGCTAATTTGACCCTAGGGACCCTTACGTTTGAAGGGGACTTAATCTCTCAACTTAGAACAGTGACAGGCTGTGTTTACACAGTGGTGAAGGGAGGTGAAGGGGCCTGACGTGATTTGTGTAAACACGCACTGTGGCGCGTGTTAAGTTGGGGAACAAATTCCACTTCAAACCTGAGGGACCATGGGATCTATTGTTTGCATAAGTGAGTAGGATGACTTCATAAGTGAATAGGGTGTGTACTGGTGTAATGTCGATATAGGTGTATAAGTATATTTGATAGTGTTCTATTGATCATTGACAGCATGTATGAGTGAATCTATAGGTAAGTGATTAGATGTGTGTATAGATCTAGGAATCACTGAGTGGGTTTTTAGAAACTTGTATTGGTGTGTCAATGGATTCAAATATGGTACTCTGTATTTTACAGTGACTGATGAACGGTTACACTAGTGTATGATGAGGTGTATCTGATTGTCACAAGGATGATGTCAACAGTGATGTCATTTGAGATGTCATCAGTGATATCACTGACCATGTCATGAATGATGTAATATGTGACATCATCAGCAGTGGATTGCAGGCGCGCAAGATATAGTTAGTACAACTAACTATATCAGAGGAATTTGAATGGTTTTGTATGAGTGAAATGTCCAGCTAACTATAACACCCCTAAAACCTATGTTTTTTTTCAGTGAATTTCTAAGGTTTTTTAAATGCTAATTACTAACTATATCAGACCTGGAACCTATGGTTTTTTCAGTAAATTTCAAAGGTTTTTCAAATGCTAATTCCTAACTATATCAGGCCTGAAACCTATGTTTTTTTCAGTGAATATATATATAAATAGACATATATATACACAATATGTGCACAGGACTTCACCAATTATATATTCATTAGATAGATAGATAGATAGATAGATAGATAGATAGATAGATAGATAGATAGATAGATAGATAGATAGATAGATAGATAGATAGATAGATAGATAGATAGATAGATAGATAGATAGATAGATAGATAGATAGATAGATAGAATGAATGACGTGTGTTGGAGAATAGCCTATACTGGATGCATTTCCAAAGATTCAAATGTACACAAAAATGAGACAGATGCCTATGAAATAGTTTAGAGAAATGTTGACACATACTATAAGGTAAAACTAAGGGGAGAAGCAAACTCCAGGACTCAAAATGGGCTTCTAAAGAATTGAAAATAATATATACCCGTATACTGTTAAAATACAGTCATTGCACTGCAAAACAAAGACTCACGGTGCTGTAAAGCATGACATAACAATCTGGGAACACAACACAAT
This sequence comes from Lissotriton vulgaris, assembly GCF_964263255.1. NCBI lineage: Eukaryota > Metazoa > Chordata > Amphibia > Caudata > Salamandridae > Lissotriton > Lissotriton vulgaris. The sequence goes on along the minus strand of NC_141691.1, from coordinate 1,509,328,621 downwards.
GAAGGGTCCCTTACACAGCAGTATTTCACTATTTCTCTGCTTCCAACCCGCCCCCATTTACTAGCTTGATATCATTATTCATTATGTCTGGTTCAAAGAATTGTGGCGAGGGGGCAATTTCAGTGCTTTTGTAATGCGTATCAGAACTCAGGTTGGTGCTTGGTTATTTATTCTGAATTTAAGACATCCTAGGTTTCCCCCCAGACAGCCGAATTCCAACTTATCTTACTTCACTGGTCTCTTTCCACCTCCCTCTTCCCCTGCACGATTTTGGGCACCCATTTTTTGCCCTATTTCTTTACCCGGGTAATTCTTTCTTTTATTGAAAGTATTTATTTACCCTTTTGCAGTCTGATTCTCGCTCGCTCCATAATTATTCTACCCAACGAGCTTCTTTTCACCTTGCTCAGGCCCCAATCTATTCTGCCAGAACAGCTTCAGGAACATCTTCCCTTTCATTCCCCAGAACAAGAAGATCACTTCACCCATGCCACTCTTTCTTTGCTAACAGAAGACTCTGTAATGAAGTATGAAATCACCAGACAAAGATACTTCAAGATTGAGATTTATTGGTCACAGCTGTTGCAGATCCCAAGTAACTGTGTAACATAGAATGTCTCATACAGGCATTACATAATACATTCTAGATTCACATGATATGGGTAATGATGATGTAATGCAGACAGATCACCACAACATCTCCCTTCTTTACACACAAGTAAATGACTAAAACAAAAATAATAAGAAAAATAATTAACATAATAACTATGGACAATAAGATAGATTAAACTCCTAAAACCAATTTAAATAAATTGTAGTTAAAAAACATGTAGTTAAAATAAGATGTCAATCACAAAACCTTGAGGGTTTGATTATATTTCTCCTACCAGTCCTGCATGCAGATAAAGGATAGGAATTAGACTTTGGTTCGGTAACTTGGATATCAGGAGAGGAAACTGTAGGAGGAACAGTATAAAAAGATGTCTTGGATACAACATTTGAATCGTGAGAAGAAACATCATGAACATCATGTAATTGCACCTTGACTACTCTTCCCTTATTCCACCATTCGTTTCTACTAGTTCTCACTGCATTTTTTGTCACCACCTCAATCTTTACCGGAGGTTTGAATTAAGACAACCCTTTAGGAACATGATTAGGATCCTTAATACAGACCCAGTCACCTACTTTAAGTTTGTCTTCAACAGGATTTACCCTGTGAATGGCATCATAATGACTTTTCATTTTGTTTTGATATTCCTCCACTTTGGGTCTCACAACTTTGTCCATGTTTATCATATGATCATTTTTGTGTTGAAATTCTCTCAACCAAGCAGGACAAAGTCTTGAGGCAGGTGGCCGTCCTCGTAAAACCTTGAATGGGTAATACTAGAAACCACATTAGGACAGCGTCTATGGGACCACAACATTTCTTCAACAGCCTTACAAATATCAAACTTGTTCTGGATTCCCCATTGAATACATTCTACTAATGTGCAATTCATTTTTTCTACCAGGCCATCGGCCTGAGGGTGATATAAAGCCACACACCTATGCTTGATCGCTTTATTGTTAAGAAAACTTCTCATCTCTTTAGAAATAATTAAACACCATTGTCCGAGACTATCTCTTTGGGAAATCCTTCTCTTATGAATACATTTTTCAAAAATGTAATGACATTGAGGGTATTATGTTCTTCTACAGACCTTACCTCCCACCATTTGCTGTAATAATCAACCACCACTCTGGCGAATTTCAGTTTCCTTGGAAGTGTACCAAATGGACCAATGAATTCTATTGCCTACTTTGACCAAACTGTACTTGGCAGGTCAACTGCTTCAGTTTTTAAACTTTTGTCACTTGTTGCACAAACAACACAACTGCGGACACTAGCAAAAATTTCAGAGTCCATTCTGGGCCACCAATAACTATCCCTGATTTTCCTCTTAGTTATGGTTTGACCCAAATGTCCCTCATGCCCATACATAATAATTCTCTCTCTTAATGAGACTGGTGGAATGAACTTGTCTCCACGTACTAACATCCCTTTACCTTCAATAGACAATTCATCAGCTATCTTGAAATAAGGTTGTAAATTTTGCGGGAGTGTTCTTTCTTTTGGCCAACCAGACATGGCATACTCTCTTACATTTTCCAATTCAATGTCTTTCAGGGATTCAGAAAACCACTCCTTTTCACTGAAAGTAGTGTCATGACAAATGTCAACACTCGCAATCAAACAGTCTTCATCATATTCATTACCATTTTCTAGAAATTCTGCAAAACTTATGGGTGAATGTGATAAATAATCTGCCCTTATATTTCTTCCACCAGGTATAAACTCAATTGTGAAATTGTATTGCAATAATTTTGAACTCAATCGTGCAATTCTTGGGGTATGATCTTTTATAGTGATTCCACTCAAAATACTGACTAAGGGTTTATGGTCAGTCTTAAGTACAAACTTTCTCCCCCAAATGAAACATTTAAATCTCTCAACCGCCCAACAGCAAATCAAAAGTTCCTTTTCAATTACTGAAAATATTTTTTCATTTGGTCTTAATGACCTCGAAGCAAACCCAATTGTAACTTCTTTTCCTCCTTTCATGTGTGCAATGGTAGCACCAAGCCCATCATTACTTGCGTCTACAGTAATAATGCATTCCTGGGATGGATCAAAAGGTGCAAGAACCCCAGCAGAAACAATTTAATTTTTTAAATTATCAAACTCTTCTTGATGCGGGGATTATTTGCTGTGACCAAAACGTCGCCAAACTGTAATGAAGTATGTAATCACCAGACAAAGATACTTCAAGATTGAGATTTATTGGTCACAGCTGTTGCAGATCCCAAGTAACTGTGTAACATAGAATGTCTCAGACAGGCATTACATAATACATTCTAGATTCACATGACATGGGTAATGATGTAATGCAGCCAGTTCACCACAGACTCACCATGCCTCGCTTTAGTTTTCCGGCAAAAAAAGGAGATATATATATGCTCATCATTTCTAGGCTTTCTTCTTCATCCATTCTTCCTCTGAAGGTTTCCCTGCAATTGCACCCAAGTGGTATCTGCTATCTTCCACATTCAATGAAAAAAAACTAAAGAGATGCTCCTCAGAAGCTACTAAAGAGGTAATTGTTTGTGTGTAAGTAAGTAATACTAACTATCAGTAATAGGGTGACAAATTCAAAAACATACAGAAAATGAACTCAAGAGCTCAACAAAGCTTTACACAATCATTTCCCAGCATTCCGATATTTATTTAGGCGGTTGAAGACAAGCAAAAATCATACTTGAGATAGTGAATACCCTAATAGTTATATTGAATCTGTGCCATTTCAATGATTTCTTTGAAAATTAAACATGTCCAAGGATTTTTGCTGTTGTTACTTTCCACTTTCAGCAACTTGACTTTCAGGAGCATCTTAGCTAGTTATAATTTTCTGGTATCCTGAGATTGAGGGGGTGCCTTAAATAAGCATGTAGGAGGCTTCTGTGTGACTTAAGAAATCTCTAGCAATGGCTCAAGGTAGTTTGCAACCTTGCACAGCAAACATTGATATCGTCCTCCAGGACCCTTTTGTCTGCCGCAAGTAACAGCCAAAGGTACTGAATCCTGACACAGCAACCTTCTGCGTCTGATTCAAGGAACATCTAATAACAACTTAAGGTACTGGAGACTGGTACAGCAAGGTTTTCTCTCTGACTCGTAGGGCCTTTAGTATTAGCATAAGATACTTCAGACTACTACGTCAAGCCTTAGTGTGGAACTGACAGGAAATCTAAAAGTAGCTTAAGAATTGAAGCATGTCCTAGGAAAACTTGTGTCTGATTCAGGAGGCCACTGTTAATGGTGAAAAGTACTGCAGTCTTCATCATGAAAATGCTGTTTGCAGCTTTTGGAAGGAATGCAAATGTGCTCTTTAAAAATAGTGAGAAATATTGGTTTTGCCAATGCACATTATTTGTGTGGTTAATTACAAACACCCACCAATCTTCCTAAATATATGGTTTCTGTTAAAGCTGTTAATGATATATATCTAATAAGAAAATACATATATATAAAGTATTGCATATATGCTTAACAAATCCTGGTAATTAGAAATAGATGGTTAAAATTGTAAAATGATTGAAAATGATTTCAACAGTCCTTTTTACTTAAAAAACATCACACCCTTTAGTGGATTATAAAATGTAGTAGTAAAATACTTCAATGTATTAATCATTTGATTACAATAAAAATACAAGCATTTAAAAGAAGAATTGTCAATAATTTAAAATTTCAATAATTAGAACTTACTGTAAAGGTCAATACACACTTCGTAATACAGAGATTCTGTAAATTCCCACAATGGTTTCTGTTCATTGTCCATCCGTCTACCACTGTATCACAGTATTCTTTACTTCAATTTATTTATTTTCTCAAGTTAAAGTGCTAATGTGTTGATTTGGTAAAATATATGTGTCTGATTTATCATAAAAAATTCTATATGTGTGTTTCCTTGATTATAAATGCAATTTGTAATCCTTTTCCTACAATAGTTTACATATAATATTTAATCATTTACCAATATTATAAACTTTTTTGGCTCAATCTATGATTTCAAGATATACAAAAGTACTTATGTGCCAAATGTGAAACTTTGTTCACCCTTTTATTTCAATATTATGATCTTTTATCTCACTTTATTGCTTTTATCAATATATTAAGGTGCTGAAGTGCCAGGAATATATGATACACGTTTTTCTCAAGATTATCCTTTTTTAATTTTCAGTTCTCTAACGTTAAAATCTGTATTACTTCCCAGTATATGGGCCATCTACTCTGTTAATGCGTTGTATGCATAATCTAAAAACCTTATTATCATTGGAATTGCACTGTCCTCTTTGAGCCCAACACTGTATCTAATGGCCTCAGCGGTTGTTCTTATTTCAGCATTTTAAAAAAAGTAACAAAAGCATGCCCTCTGTATGGGAAACAGCTTAGAGCAGGTACATATTAAGAGTTCAAGTGATTAATCAGAATTCCCACAGAGCCGACATGTGGGTCTACCTTTAAGTGCCTGGTTCTGTTTCCCTTCAACTCCCAAATTGGTATATAAAATAGTCTAAATCTTAAAAATGTCTTTTTTATATAACCAGGTAGGTTCCATCCTAAATATTCTTGACTCTGCACAGTATATGCATTGATTACTAATTCCGTATGATTGTATTTTCCAGGTTGATAAAGGTCAACTGCTTAGTAGTGAGTGTATTAGATTTTCTCACACAGATCCAGTCATTTCCCCCATCTCCTGTATGTCAGGCAGATCGTAAGATCCTAATCCCATCAATGTACAATGCAGTTCTGTGTCTCTGTATTTGGATCTCCCTAACTCTTCAAATATTAGATGTTTCAATGAAGATGGGTCAGTCTTGGCACAATCAATAATATAATTCACACAGCGTCTGTTGTGCAATAGTTCTAAGCATTTTAGGCCAAGTTACATTGTCAGGATACAGTGTGGAGTTGCCTGTTGAACATGTAATAAGGTGCATACACATTTCATAAAACATTTCTGAAACTCAAGGATGACCTTCTTACTCATTACTAGAGATGCATATAATAAAGCATTACAAACTAAATTGATGCCATATTTAAGTGATGAGCTAATCGCTTTCCCTCCAAACAATAAATCTTGAAATCGATTTAGTAATGACAATTGATTTAGAATTTCTGCTGGCCGTGTGACTCGACCAGGATAACTTATTATCAAAAAACACTCCAAGATAATCGTATTGCTCCACTACATCGATTGATGTTTCTTCTAGTGTCCACCTTTCAGGTTTTATAGACTGTCCAAAGGTCACAATTTTCATCTTGGACATATTAGCTATCAATCCATTCACTGTATTGTAAGTGTATAAATATTTCAGTTGATGCTGGAGTCCTTTTGGGGTTAGAGACAGGATCACTAGGTCATCAGTGTATGATAGGTATGGTATTTTTATACTTCCTTATTTTGGTGCAATACCCATATCAGACTTTAGTACCATATCTATGTCAGCAATGCAGACAGAGAATAACAATGGTGCGAGAACACAACCTTGCCTAAGGCCATTTTCTAGTACATAGTTATGAAATGGATTCACACATATTTTTTCACTCACAGTTAAGTGCAAACGTGTTTCAGCGTTATTGGGGATCTCTGCGTTTGTCAGAATAAATGCTTTTTAAAACCTTTTTACTAAATTTTGAGTGCAAGCATGTTTTTACACCTTGATTGGAACTTACAGATAGCATATGAGAGTTGAGCCTATGAGAGATTATATTTTCTAACTACATTCAGGTGAATAGTCTGAATTTTATACAAGCAGTAAATATCTACATGTGACCCATACCAACCTCTGCTGAACATTTAGGGCCTTATTACGATGACATGTCTTCAGAAGATCCAGCCTGTTTAGGGCAGAACGTCTGACACTGACATTTACTGCACATGATGTTGTGCAAGGCATGGTAGTCCCAGGGATGTAACAAAAGAAAACATTGTCTCTTATCTGATGAAGAAATACTCGCCATAGCACTGGTTTACGGAAACAATCTCTTGTTCTGAATTGTTTCTGGGAATATTGCCAGCATTGCCAGTATGACATAAAGGCGGGTAAGATTATAGTTTTATCAAGGCTCACCCACCATACTGGCAGGAGAATATTCTGTGAACATTTTCCATGTAATAAAATAATTTCAGGAGGACAGAAATCAAATCACTAGAACCGGAGAGATTCAATACAAAATGTTTTAATGAAAGTAGTGCCTAAAAGCATAAAGTGCCACTTGTGGTCATCTGATCAAGCTAGGCCTGGGAAAAGCCCAAAGATCAGGCTAGCCACAATGGTATGGGTCAGATACAGGGACCAGGTTAGCCTGACTGGCAAGTCCAGCACCAGAATTCTGCTCCCCACAAAGATGATGATAAACTTTATGAATGGGTGTCATTGTTTCACAAAGACTAAGTCAAGCTTCACAGATGGTCGTTGCTGAGGTACGATGAGCTGAACAAGGTTCAAAGATGGTTGTTGCTGTAGCTTTTTGTTGGCCATCATTGCAGGGTGTCATTGCTGTAGTTCAAAGGGCAGGTCTTGCATTGTCAGTCACTGGGGACAGGTTTTTCAGTGCAAAGAGCGGTTTTACTAGAGCTTCACATTGGCATTTGTTGCAGACCATAGAGTTTTGGCCTCAACATGGCTGTTTGGGATCAGAACTGACTCCAGAAGAGGGCAGCAGCAGAGCCCAGGCAGGTCCAATTGCAACAGGTCAGCTGGGCAATTACAGGGAGACCTCGGAAGCTTGTTGTATCCCTGAAGCTCACTAAGGAGATCAGCCAACTGACCCTTGAAGTCACTCTGTTTAGCCTGGAATGAAGGTAAACAGGTTTAGTCTTCTCAGACAGCGAGGCCCATGAGTGTTCTGATGAATGTCTCTGGAGTTCTAATATTTATACATGATTCTAGCCTTTACATGGGGGAGTCCTGCCCGCTACTCATTTTAAAGCGCTACTTTTGTTGGTGGCACAATGAGTACTGCTGCCCACCATTAGCATTTAATTTACAGGCCCGGGGTACATGTATTACCATCTACTATGGACTTATAAGGAAATTAAACGTGCCAATTAGGTGTGGGGCACTTTTATAATTTTTGGAAGAGAGCGCACAGGCACTTTAGCATTGACTAGCAGCCCGCCCCAGCATTGCCTTGGGGAGAAGAGGGTTGGGGGAAGCATTCCAGGCTTGCGTGCACCTTACCTCAGCGCCTGCTCCCAGTCCCACAAACCCAGGCCCCCGCTTCAGTCCGCCTCACTTCACCGCCCCCACTACTCTCACTTAAATGTCTGCACCCTCCAGTCCGCCTCACTTCACCGCCCCCCACTACACCAAGCCAGTCTACACGCCCCGCTGCAGTCCGCTATCTTGCTCCATTCCGCCTCACTTACCGCTCCTCCCCGCATACTTCACCGCTCCTCCCTGCATTTCACATACCTCATGGCGCTGCAGTCTTGCTACGTTCTCCCCTCCTCCATGCGCTGTTGTCCTCCATTCCGCTCCAGTCTGCCTTACTTCACCGCTCTTCCCCGGGGTTCACGTACCTAATTCCCTCCAGTCTGGCTAAGTTTTCTGCTCCTCCCCGCGCTGTTGTCCGCTCCTCCTCGCGTTCCTGTCCTCCGATGATGTCAGCATGCACGTTGTTAGCACACACGGCCGGCGCTACTTCTTCAGGACTACTTTTTTTATTGTTTATTTTTTAAATAACGTTTATTTTTTTAAATTTTTATAGCCTATGTTCATCTACTGGACCCCCTCTTTCCAACGCTGTATAGGGTGTTATGATTGGTGGTGTACTTTTCGAGTTTACCTGGCTCAAAGGACACAGTTCTCTCTTTATAATAGTAGTATAGATTAGCAGCGGTAAAGTGCACAGAGTCCTAAAGCCAACAAAAACCAATTCAGCAAACAGGAGAACAAACAGTTTGGAGGAATACCATTCCAAGGACGTCAGTTTTAACACCCACCAACATGTCTGTCAACTACAATTTTGATGGGTCGATGAATGAGGAACTGGTGCGGGGGCTCTGCCAATGCAGCGTTTTAGCTGCCAGACCAACAAACGCTAAACCGCATGCTTGCTTGTCTGCAGCGATAATTTCTAATACGTTCCTAATTTTTTATATGAAAAGCATTGTCATAGCTGACAGGAATACAATTAGTTAGACAAAGGAGAGTGGAACTAAACGAATGAAGCAAAATTGAGTCATTGTGATGTCTTAGCATACTTAGTTGTGCCTGGAGTGATGCCTGGTTTCAACAAGGTCAATACAATGAGGTTCAGGAAGTCCAAGGCGATTGCTAATATAAATGGGGCGCCAGTGAAGTTAGAGTGGGTGAATCCCAGTACACCGGAAAGGCCACACCCGCCATGTTAGTGACAGCAGTTGAGAGCTACTAAGAAATGCAGGACTCATCTAAAGCCTCGCTGAAAACTGTGAGCTATGCAGCTCGATTTCAGATTACAACAGTGCACAGTTTAGTTGCCTTATTTTCTCAGGACTTAGGTGTATTTATATATTAAGAAAACATAAATACGCTTGAGGTGGTCGTATCAGCATTATACCATGTCTATTGGATTGGCATTAATCACTCGCTCTCCTGGTGCAAGGAAGGCTCAGGCGATGATGACAACAGCTGCGGTGCCAAGAAATTGCTGTATTTTCATTAAAGACCCGTCAAACACGAGAAAGCCCTGCAGTGACAACTGAACACAGCACGCTCGACTACATGCGCGCACTGCAGTGCTTTTCGCGGTTATACTCGTGCCGTTCAAGCCAAGCAATCCCAAGGGAACTTCTCCACATACTTTTCTGTTCAAGATTCATTCGATGCGCAGGGAAATGCTGTTTCTGACCCTCTTGATATGTATTCCATCCCCGTGCACGAAGTGCAAACGAACGAGGTAATACTGTTTGGAAATGTCATCCCATATGCTTCCCCCTCCATCACTCTAAAGCCGGTCAGGCATTAAGCTACTAAAGCAGGGTATTTTAAAAAGCAATGAAATGAGCAAGCAACATATTTATCTAGCTCTTGATACATTTCACAGGAAAACTGCCGAAGGTATTAAAAATATCGAAGAAGGAATTCCTGCCACCGATCTACGGCAGCACAGATGGAGAAGAAAATGCACACAGACCCCGAAGCATTAAAAATATAAATAGGGAAGGGGGAGAATGGCAATTTTGCACTCATGAAACTATACATGTTAATAAAATAAGGTGGAAGGAATTAGGACAGATAAAAAAATACAATGGCAAGAAGAGTCGAGAAAATGATACGGCCAACTTACCATAAACGAGGTTTAACTTTGATCTATAATAGGACATTCTGCCATATTAATTATTTTACATGTTTCACCACAAATCCTAATATTTATGTTCCCGGATCTACGTATCCAAGTGCAAGATCAGCTCTTTCGAGTCAACTACTTGGCTGACCACCAAAGCTATATCTTTTAATATCACTCTAAAGCAAATAACGCCAGCACAGGGCAGGCTTTGGTGCTGGTGGCACCCAGTGTGACAATGTTTGTTGGCGCCCCCAATGCCCACCTCCGCCATGAATTCCCTCACCACTACCCTTTACCCGTGCCTCTCAAGTAACCACTCTCTCTCAGATGCATTTAATTTGTTTTATAGCGCCACTCATACCAGTGTAGCATGTCAGAGCACTTTACCGCTTAAGACGTATATAAGCCAGAGGACTACAAGGTGTATGAGTCACATGTCATCTATACTGGTAGGCAGTATAGTTTGAGTGGTTGGTCTGGAGAAGCACAAACTCAGAATTTAAAATGTACCATCATGGTTGAGGATTCTCTTTAATAATCAGAAATGATTTCTATTCAAATTAATCCTTTTTTCAACATTAGGATAATGAAAGGCGGGAACAAATCAAAACGTTCTAATTGATTCCTTGCAGTTTGAATGCAGCTCTTTGATGATAGTTAATAGCTCACTTTTCTATATTAGGATTTTACCTATACACTGCAAGTAACAAAAGCATCTCTTGGGCATTAGCAGTAATCCACTGACCTAATTTCATTATATGCACTTTGAGATCAGAATGGCATACATTCTTTGCAGCAGGCATATTAACCCTCTGCATGACCTTACACTGAGTTAAAAATTCTACTAGACAAAACTCCCGTCTCTCTCCAGGGAGAACATTACTCACTAGAGTTATCTTGACATTTTTATTGTTGCCTGAAAATTACTAGAGGTAAGGAACGTGCAGCAGGTCATTTTAAAGCCATAATCAGGATAAACCCCTCAGCGATAAGCTTCAAAAAGGAAGTTAAAGCACCATTGATGAACAAATTCCTGCCCTAGAACCCCATCGCCTGACAACCACTCAAAGACTTGTCAGCCTCTCCTTTGTTTATAACTGGACTTTTTATGATTGTATTTGATTTGGATTTTCAGAGAGTTACCTCTTTATGCACTTTTCGTACTTAATTTGTTGTTAGATCCCCTAGCTTCCTCCTCTGTGACTTTTGAAATCCAGTTCGCTTATTCTCGTTCTTCTACTCTCCGGCCTGCTCTGACACATGTCTCACCCCTAGCACATGCTGCGGCTGATTATGAATATGCCTTGTTATGCCGGCCTAGAGTTTTTCTCCTCCTGTACTTTCGATCACTCTGTTATCTGATCTATATACCTCCTCTCTATCGCTCAATTTTAAAGCGCTCTGATACCCTCATGGGTCTTGTTCGAGCTATATGAATCTTTTAAAATAAATAATCTACTTGCAAACATGGCGTCCCTACCCGAAGTCAGCGCCTGGTGTGGTGGCACCGATTGCACCGCCCTAGAGCTGACCCTGCTCCAACACAAACATACACACTCATCACAGAGTAAAGCAGATTAAGAAAAAACCTATTAAAGAATCAACCAAATGAAATCTCAAGGGATTGAGTGAAACTCATAAATGTGCACTATGCCTAGCTCAGCAAACTTCAAAGTTTCTCCACAAATGCATATTAAGGTCAATTTTTGTACGAATACATTTCTTTTAACTCCACATATGTGGCAACAAGTTTTTTTAGTAATAAAACTACCTGACCTTTTACATCAGTAACTGACTGCTAGGAGATAAACCTGTGCCTTAGTAGCTTATTTAAAGCCTAGGGGCCTTATTTATGAAGGCCTTGCATCAGTTTTGCGCCGCAGGTACGTCACTTTTTGTGACGCACCAGCGGTGTAAAAAATGCGCCTTGTTGCGCCATATTTAAAAAGTGACGCATCTAGGTAGATGCGTCACTTTTTAAACCCCTGCGCCACATTATACCTGCGTCAGGTATAATGTATGCAGAGGGGGCGTTCCCCCGCAAAAAGCCTCGTAATAGTGACGCAGTGAAATCTATGAGATTTCACTGCGTCACTTTTAGGACGCTGTTGCGTCAAAATCTTGCGCCTGCCTCACAGCAGGCGTAAGACTGACGCAAGTCCTTTCACATGGGGCTTTCCCCATGTGAAAGGACGCATTGCTGGAGTTGCGTCACTTTTGTGACACACTCCAGCAATGCGTCACTTTTGCGCTTACAGATACGTCAGAAATACTGACGTATCTGTAACTCTTTGCGACGTGATGCGTCATACATTAAATATGACGCATCAGGAATGTCGCAAGGAGTGCGCAGTGAAAAGTGACGCATCGCTGTTTTCACGCAGCGATGCATCACTTTTCATAAATGAGGCCCTAGGAGTGGCGGGGGTGGCATTTGAATGTGATGAGGCATAAAAGTTAGGTATGGATTTTACGTACTGAGCCAAATGAGCCTAAAGGATAAAAGTGTGGACTGGAGGGGAGGGGATCCTCCTCCTTAGAAAAAAATAGGAAAACGATGGGCAAATGGTATATTTTAAAGCAAATGAACTTCGTGAGAAAGCAAGGTTTATAAAGCAGTGGGAATGTATGGTCTTGAAATATTATCATATTAAAAACTGCCAATAATCTCACTGCATTAATATGTTCAACAGTTACTTTGATCTGCAAATTGTACAATGCGACAGCCTCATGCCTTTTAAAGTGTCTTCTTGTCCAGTGTTTTGCACTGCATGTGGCATCAACTTTTTTTTTATTTCAATGTATTTTATTGAAGATTATATAGATATATACAGTACAGTACAAATGTGCAGACCTAAAACAAACGATAGAGGTAGATCGGATCTGCATCCTACGTTGTGCAAAATAAAATAAGAAGAAAGGTGCAGGCCAAGAGAGCATCAGTGCCATGTAGGTTGTCTGTTTGCAGCAAATCATGTTATCCTTAGGTGATGATCATGTGAATTTTTTCATGAGAATCGCCTTTACTTCCTTTTTGAACAATGCAGTGGATGTGATAAGTCTGGTTTCTGGGGGTAGTGCATTCCAGATCCTAGGAGCCATCCCTAAGAAGGAGTGTTTATAAGTTTTAGTCTTATTAAATCTGTGTGGCTTCAGTACCAGGCTTTCAGCACTTCTTGTGGATCTTTTACCCCCAGAGATAAACAGTTTATGAGCGAGATAGCTGGGTGTTTTATGGTGAATGGCTTTGTGAGTCATGCAGGCTATTTTTAGGTGAATTCTTGCTTCCCATGGTAGCCAATCCAAGGCTTTCAAGTCTGGGGAGATGTAGGACCTTTTTTTTGAGCCTGCGATGAGTCTAGCTGCAGCGTTGATGGTGGCTCTTAGTGGTGCTGTTGTAGCTTTGGGGAGGCCGCAAAGAGAGACACTTCCGTACTCTATCTTGGGGATAACTAGAGCTTGAACTGCCGTCTTGAAGTCGTTTTTTGGTAGGGAGGGTTTAAGCTTCCTTAGGGTATTAATCTGGAGATTTGCTCCTTTTGTTGTGTTGCCGATATGTTTATGCATGTTGAGGTTGCAATTAAGGGTTATACCCAGAGATTGTGCTGAGTCAACGATAGTTGGTTGAACGTTGAATGCCGTGAGGTGTATGAACCAATCCTGGAGGAGGGGTATTTTGGAGGGTGGAGCTATAAGTAGGAATTCAGTTTTGAGTGTGTTAAGCTTGAGTTGGTTCTCCGCTAGCCATGATTGGGTGTTCAGCAGCGTCTTGTTGAGTAGTTTAATATCTTCAGGAGTATTAATCTTCAGGTAGAGTTGTGTATTGGACGTTGGATGATTGCAGCAAGGCAGTGAGAGGTTCCATAAACAGACTGAATAGAGACGGGGATAGTGCGGACCCTTGTGGGACTCCAAGAGTTACTGGTACAGTGAAGTAGTGTGGCTCACTGGTTAGAGGCGGCAGACCCGAGAGCAGAGGACGGCCCGGGACCAGGATTCGATTCCCGGCGCGGCAGGTTTCCGTACCAAGGTCAGCGGACTCGATAATTCTCTCGCCTCGGTGCCCACTCTGATCAGCGATCACACTCGGCAACTCTGGGCATTAGCTTGCCTCATCTTCACTAACGGCCCCACCAGACCGCCGGGGATGCCTGGTCTCACCCTGGAGATACCCATTAAGGGACCATCTCTCAGGGAAGCCAGGAAGGGTTTCGCAGCGGTCGAAGCGCCTTGGGACCCTACGGGTAAGTAGTGCGCTATATAAATGCCTATACATTTACATTTACAGGTTTGGACATGGAGTTATTGACCTTGAATTTTTGGGATCGGTTTTGAAGGAAAGAGGTAAACCAATTGAGCACTGAGCCTGATAGGCCCATTCTGAGATTCAGCAGGTCAATCAGGTTCTCGTGTTTGACCGTATCGAAGGCCGAGGAGAGGTCTAATAAGATGAATAGGCATGATCCATTTTGGTCAAGTATTTGTAACGCGTCATCGATCATGTGAGACATGGCTGATTCGGAGCTATGCCCTGCTCTAAAGCCAGATTGGTGACTGTCAAGGAGGTCGAAGTGGTCAATGTGTTTTGTCAGTTGTTGGAGAACGCATTTTTCCAAGAGTTTGGCTAGGGTAGGGCTGTTAGAAATAGGGCGACAGTTGTTAAGTTCCATCGGGTCAGCTATGTTTTTTTTTAGGATGGGTGTCACTTGACCCATTTTGAGTACGTCGGTGATGCAGCCTTGATGCAGGGAGCTGTTGATGATCCTAGTCCAGAGTGGAAGGATCAGAGGTGTTAGATCTTTAACTGCGTTAGCAGGGAGAGGATTGGAGGTATGATTGGCAGGCTTGAGGTTGCTAAGAATCTTGCCTACTGCTTCTTCAGTGTAGTTGTCGAAGGAGGACCAGGCTGCCTCGTATTTTAGTTTACGTTTTGGAGATATATGTTGAGTTGGAGTTGGAAGAGACTGAGGGATTGAGGTGTGATGGCAAGACTGTAAGATTGTAAGGTCTTAAGTTGAACATGTAAAATACATTTCTGTGATTCCCATTGCGTGCCACCCAATCACTATTTTGGTTTCTCTCTGGGATGTTATTGTATTTATATATATAACTCATCACCTGACATGCACATTAAACCTGCCAGTATTATTGGCTTTATCAATTGTCGTTAGCTGTTTACGATTAGTGAGCAACAACAATGAATTGTTACAAATAATTAACATTGGAAATGTTTCAGTTCTGAAATTGTGAGACCGCGAATTATATATTATTGAGGCCTGTGGTAGGAGGTATAATTATTGGAACTCAAGAGCCATTCAATAGAACACTCCTGTGCCTGGGGCATTACAGAAGAAGTATTGCCCTGCTGCCAGGCGACTGCCTTGCTGCTTGAAAAATACTGGCTGTCTGAACAGGAAGACTAGACTTGCTTACCTTATCCCAGGATAACCTGAGTGACCTCCGTTTTGATCTACAGGGACACAGCAAGTTCCAAAGGCCTCCCTGCAACTGCCCAGCTGACCAGCTGCAACTGGACAAGTGGACCAGCAAGTGGACCTGCTTGAGCCCTGCTGGTCACTGGTAGAGTGAGTCTCTGATCCCCAAGTGGTGCTTACCCAGGCCCTGGACCCTTGACTGGCATCAGAGTGTACTCCTCTTCAACAAAAGCTGAAAATCCTGATATTTGGGCTCCTTGCAACCACACGTGGTCCCATTTGCAACTAAAACTATGCTGCCCACGACACAAGCCAGTGTAAATCTCCAGTAAGACCTGACCTTCATGCTACAGCGACCGCCAGCAAAGACGAGAAAAATGAGAGCTCTATTCTCTGCTACAGCAATGACAGCCTGCTTTTATTGCCAAAGCAAAGCTACAGCAACACCAATATACAATACCTGACTGGCTCTTCACGCTACAGCTTTGACAGCCCTCGATGATCAACCTGTGGTTTGCCCTACAACAATGACCATTGGTGATGCTCTAACTGCTCCTCCCCGCCTCCTCAACCACAAATGGAACTTTTTGCACCCAACCCAAAAGGCAATTCTTCCGTGGAACAGCCCGGTCCATGTCTCCAACCTCCACTCCAATGCAATATTCCTGAATTTGTGACTTTCCTCCATCTCACATGGCCATATGACCACAAGTGGTGCCAAAAAAGGATTTCAGGCACTCCACAAAGTCGTAGTATAAATCCAATCAAGTAAGTTTTTCTTTACCTGAAACTTGGCACAATAGTTTAATCCACAAACAAGTTCTATATTATCCAATTTTCACACAGAATAATCACAGCAAATTTCACAGCATCCATAGCCAACACGTGTTTCGTTTGCATCAAAGATATAGTGGCAGACTTCCTCAGGGCTTTAATATTAAAATATATATATATTAGAACAGGCTCCAAGATATTTGAAATGTTAATACCTTCATCAAAATTCACCACTTAAGCCACCTCCTATGGAAATCAGAAACATGCAGCAAATCCAAATATGTTTGGCAAGATGTCTGTAACCGCAAGTGGTGATTTGTGCTTCTAGGTGCTATTCTCAATTAAAACGTGAATACAATTAAAATAAATTAACAAGCTACCAGAGGGTTAAACACAGGTTAATTTTGTAACTTTTTGTGGTTCACCCTGACAAGTACTATAGTTGTTGCCTGAGTGGGGCTTCGAATCCCTCAACCAATAACCCAATTTGTTATACTAATCTTGCCTGTTATGGTCTAATAAGTTGTTCCCTAATAAATATGAAAGACAATCAAATGATATATCAAAGACATCGCTTTCACTCTGGTCAGCACGAAGTCCAGAACTGTAAAGGACACCCATATTCTAATAGCACCTCGGGGGACCCTACAACCATTATCAAGGAGTAGAACTGCCTTTGGCAAGGTGGTGTGATGTCTATTATTTTTTTAATGTTATTGCAATCATAGACCACAACATTTGAAAAATGAAAAATGAAAATATGCTGTCACCTAACCATGGAAGTTTTATACTTGCAATGACAACATTAAATAAAAAAAAAATCACCTGTTCAGTAATGTTACATGTGATCCTTTAAATGACAAAATATTCATTTGCACCATGCATTGTATTGTCATTATTCTCAATTCACAGGAAACAACATTGGTACAATTTCAATTAAACTCTTCCGTTTATAGCATACATTTTTAAAGGAGTGTAAGCACAATAAACAGCTGGTACTTAAAGATCAAGTACAAATCACTGAAATAAAAAATGCACCCTTTGAAGCAGCTCTCCAACGTAAAAGAATGGAATAACTTTTTGGCGAATGTGAACAATGTGCACAGGTTTTGTACCCTCCCTCAAAGGAAATAGACCCAATGTGTAAACTGGCTGACTAATTGCCCATGCTGGATGCTGTGGTGGGCCTTAGCAAAATCTGAATGGCAGTCAATCCCCTCTGAGTTTGTAAAATATGTAAAATAATCTGGTAAATAATTATCTGGCGAGACAGCTAAAGCTGTCACAAAGGCAGACCAAAAACATGTACAATACAAATGCTCATAAAGTAATATATTTTCTTGACCACATGAGTAATACAGCTATGATGGCAGTTGAGTTATTGGAATTTCTATTAGAATCTCATGGAGAAAATTCAGAGTTTTTCTATCAAGTAGAAATGGAGTAGATTCTTTGCTGAGCCTGCCCTCAAGACTAACTCTCCATCTTTAGGGCATTTTTCACTGAACTGGTCTGTGCTATTTCACACGTCTAACAGGATTAAGACTGATTGTTGGAAAACGAGGCAGTATCTGTGAGGCCTGCACAAATAACACGTCACATTTGTCCTTCACTGGGAACCAAACAGACTACTGTAGCGCCTGATTCTCAGAGGGTAGCTTTGCAGAGCAGTCTAAGGCTTTCTCAAGGGAGCCGGTGTGGTCTGGTAATTGCCATTACAGGTGCGCAGAAATAACACGCAATAATTGATTGCCCAGTTTGTACTTTGCTTTATAAAAGTAAGATTACATTTATTAAACACACACACTACTTGATACTATGCACCAATTTACAAATAAACATAAGCTATTGGAATTACTTTGTGGCATTGCATAACATCTCCACCCTTCCCATGGGGGTGGGGAGGTGGGGTCAAGTACCACACATCATCTTGCCCCCTAATGCAGTGGGTTGACACAACCGGGAGCGAGGGCCTTGCCAACTGGCACCATCCTAGTGGTGACCCTCCCCATCATCTCAACAAATATTATAAATAGGTACACCTGTCCTGAGCATCTCATACTGACCATGCAGTATGCACCTCTACATCTTGTGGCTAACAGTATGGGTTGATCCTTCCCTAATGCAGTAGCAAGAATACATGTCTGGGCATCACTTTATATGAGGTACTTATCATAGATGATAACAATTATAATGCATTGCAATTAAAGCCTCTATAAGGCATCACAGTTCAATCACAATATTAACATTTGGGCTTGATTAGCCAGTAATCTTGCCAAGGGAAACTTTTTTACTTTACTGTTGATAAGTACCCTATTCCCCTGGTGCAGGGGGTCTCTCTCTGTTAAATTCAGCACTTTCTTTTGCCCTCTTGATCTCCAGGAGGGTGAATGCAGCAGGGAGCGGTGTTCACTGGCTCCCTGTGCCAGCCTTTTGCCTGGCTCTCTTCCTGGGCCTGTCTTCTCCTTGTGCAGAGGCCCAGGCTTCTGGTCACTTGTCCTGCTCTCTCCTGTTGGTGCAAGTCAGGGTCCTGGGCCAGTCTGGAAGTTCTTCCTTCCTGCTCCCCATGGTGCCATGCCCCAGCACCAGTCTTCCTCAGCAGACTACACCCCAGAGAGAGCTCCTCTTCCTGTGAAAACTTATTGAAAAGAATTTGGAAGGGGCTGGCAGGAAGTCTCTGTTTGCCCTATCAAACAGCGACACATCACTTCTCTGCCACTGCTCCCTCCTTCCTGCCCAGGCCTCTGGGTTAGTTCAAAATGGCGTCGTCCAGGGGTCTCCTGCCACATGGTCTCAGAGATCCCCTTCACCCCTCGCTGCCTTCTCTCCAGAGCAGATTGGTGCCTGGCACCTCAGTGTCAGCTGCTGATGGATGAAACTGTAGCTCCACCCATCTTCTATTCTTGGAGGGAAGGGCTTCACCATTGGAATGCTTGTTGTGCAGGGCTGGACCTCTGATGCTCCAGCTTGGGGAGGAATGTTCTCAATTCAGCCTGGCAGGGTCAGCCCCAGCCAGGGCCTGGGAAATTTAATTTAATTTGTAATGCGTCAGCTACCCAAATAGGGTTTCCCGGCACCAAGGGACAGCCTAGAAGAGGAAACAGAGAGACAAACCAAGTTTACCGCATGAAAAGCCATGTCTTAAGGTTATTCCGGAAGCTGATGTATGGAGAAGCATTTTTCTGGGAGGTAGGTAGCGAATTCCACATCTTAGAATCTAGATGGAAAAAAGACCGACCACCCATTCTCACTAGTTTGAATCGTGGGATCACACAGTCACCATGGGTGGAGGAATGGAGAGTACGTGTTACGTTCCACTGAAGAGCGCCTCCTCTGCTGCATATGACTGGTGCAACATGCCGTTGAATTCGGGAAAATTACAGATCCCAGACTTCCTAGCGGCAAGGAGCCGATGGGAGGTTTCATATGGGAGCCATTTCCTGCCTTATGTGTCGGATATTCCAGTTCGTTTACAAATGGCAGCAGAGTTGGTCTGACCCTGCTCTGGGGATCCTTGTTCTTGGATTTGAGAGTTTCTGGTTTTGCACTTGTGAGTGATTTCTGGAGCGGCTATTCGGCCGATTTCCTGTTATTGTTGTGTCCTCCGTTGGAGAGTCCTGTATGACTCATGCGGAGGACAGTTGTTTATTTGAAAAAAGGGTTTCGATCCGATCCTGCATTGCCCTCCGTTGGATGAACCAGGACCGGCTCGTGCGGAGGACGACCTTTGGGTATTTCGAAAAAAGCTTTTGTTTGCATAATTTGCCCTCCGTTGGGGAGCCTGCTTCTAAGGCTCGTGCGGAGGACGAAAATGCTTCAAACCACAATACTTAATGACCAGGCTTGGTAATTGTTTCTTCCTGCCCGAAGTTGGCGTCTTGCAGCCCTAGCAGTGGAAACTTCGTTTCTGGCACTTCAAATACAATCGCACATTCCAGTCCCTTGAATCTCTGGGCGACTCGGTGATTCTGTCAGAAGGTACTGTACAGTGTTCTTTATTTACGGGGTGAAGTAAACCCATTCTGGATTAAGTTTGTTGTGAATTAGACTATCGGCGGACTACGCCTTGATCACCCCTACTGAGCTGTATAGTTAGTACAGGGTGGTTAGAAGTACAGTGGTCCTTAGTCTTCCAGGCTTTTGATGTTGGTGAAGAGTCGCTATCTTCTACAGTACATAGTCGTTATTTTCCTTTCCAGGTATAGTGAATGTGGGGTGTAGAGCAGTAGTCATGTTACATGGTTGTTTTGTGGTTTTTCTAGAGAAAGGTCTGGTTAAACAATCTTTATTGTTTGTCGTTTCAGGTCTCCCTCCCCGCAGTTCCCTCCCTTCCCCGCGGGCTTCTTTTGCCCTCGTCTGATCCTTCCTTAACCCTTGGCTATCACAGCATTCGGGGTTTGGATAGATCAGGAGGTGGCCTTCATTTTACATCACGCTGATCCCAAAGAATAGTAGGATAACAGAATATCCGACCCACGATTACACATCCTCCTGATCAGCGGATGGAAAAATGGCCACTCTTGATGATGTGTTAGAGGCCCTAGTGTTAGTCCAGTCTGAGTTAATTTCCTCTAGACAGGAAACCGCGGATCTACGCACCCGCGTGGATACCATCCAGAGAAACCCTTTTAATGCAGGGGCCTCTAGTACTTCTCCACTGAGTCCTGTGGTGGTGGTAATACCTGTTACCATTCTCTTAGCTAACCCTGAACGTTTTAAGGGGGATGCTGGCTCAGTACAGGTGTTTCTCATGCAGGTAATGCTGCATTTTTCTTGTAAACCTAGGTCCTTTCCTACAAATCAGGCCAAGGTGGCTTTCCTTATCTCTTATTTGGCAGGTGACGCAGCCCAATGGGTGGTTCCACTGATACATAGGGATGACCCTATCATACATGACTGGGAAGCGTTTAAGGAGGAATTTGTCAAGGTATTCGACCGGAGGGCGGATTCCTATACAGCAGATAGGGAGTTGTTGTTGTTACGGAAGGGAAATCAGGATATCCTGACCTATCTGAACTCATTCAGAAGATTGGTTACTGAAACAAAGTGGCCTGAAGCTAAACAAGCCTCTGTATTCCATCAAGGCTTACATGAGGATATGAAGGATATTATAGCACAAATAGACCCTCAACCAGCCACCTGTGAGGATTTGATTAGCTTGGTGCTACGTTTGGATCACAGATTAAGGGAACGTAAAGGTGATCCTAAACTTAAAGGAAGAACGATCCCGTCGTATGGGTCTTCGAAAACCTTAGACAAGGACCCAGCCGCTACCTCTGAACCCATGGACATAGGGGAGGTTAGGGCTGCCTTAACCACGTCTGAGAAAGAGTTACGACGAAAGCATGGGCTCTGTTTATATTGTGGAAAAAAGGGGCATTTCGTGAGGGAATGCCCGGTTAAACCTAAAATGTCCAGATTCCGCAGTACCAAGGGGGTTTCTGAAACCTTCGGAAAAATAGTGGAATCTGAGGTGAACGGAGGGGTTCCTCGGAGTCTGAAACATATCCCTTCTTTGCTAAAGAATATGGTGGGGGTTCAGCACCTGTTTATTGAAATCTTGTTACTAGTGCAGGCTAGTTGGATACCGCTGCATGGTATGGTAGACTCAGGGGCCACGGGCCTGTTCATGGATGAGATGGAGGCAAGGAGAGCTGGGATCAGGCTGTTCCCTAGAGAGAAATGTGAGGAGATATACGCCATGGATGGGAGAAAGTTAGACCTAGGCCCGGTGGGGTATCACATAGGAGAGATGGACATGAAGTTTGGTTGTCATTCAGAAAGGGCCCAATTCAGCATAATCAAGGCTCCACAATACGGGGTTATATTAGGTATTCCTTGGTTGAAACGTCACAATCCTGAAATAGACTGGGTCTCTGGCACCATTACGTTAAACTCCTCCTATTGCTGGGATCATTGTTATGAGGTTCAGGAGAGGCCTTCTTCGGCGTTAGCTTGTGGTGAGTTTGTAGCCACGGCAGCTGAAAAGGAGGTACAACTGCCAAACGCATACAGGGAATACCAAGGGGTTTTTGATGAAAAGCAGGCAGACATACTCCCACCACATAGGCAGTATGATTGCCAGATTGATCTTGTCCCTGGTGCTGTGGTTCCCTGTGGACGCTTGTATGCATTGACTGAACCCGAAAACGTACATCTGAGGGCTTACCTGGACAATCTCTTGAAGCTTGGATTCATTCGTCCATCTATGTCCCCGGCGGCCTCCCCTCTTTTCTTCATTTTGAAGGCAAATGGGGAATTGAGGGTGTGTGTTGACTTCAGGGCCTTAAATGCCATAACAACGAAGAACAGATATCCCCTTCCCTTGATCAGTGTGTTGCTAGAACAGGTTAAGACAGCCACCATTTACACCAAGTTGGATTTGAAAGGCGCTTATCATTTGGTGAGATTGAGAAAAGGGGACGAATGGAAGACCGCCTTTAAGACCAGGTATGGGCTTTTCGAGTATTTCGTTATGCCGCTTGGGCTCTGCAACGCCCCAGCGGCATTCCAATACTTCTTGAACGATGTGTTGCGACAGATCTTGGATCATTACGTCATCGTCTACATAGACGACATTCTCATTTATTCTGATTCAGAAGAAGCGCACGTACATCATGTTAAGAAGGTGTTGAGTATATTGCAGGAGCACAGCTTATACTGCAAGTTGAGCAAATGCGACTTTCATGTTTCTGAAGTGGAATTCTTGGGGGTGATGCTCAGCCCTCATGGTCAGGAAATGGCGGAATGGAAAATCAAGGCAGTGAAAGAGTGGCCTGTGCCGCAAAATGTGAAGGACGTGCAATGCTTCATTGGCTTCGCTAACTTTTACAGGCGATTCATTGACCATTTCTCTCATGTGGTCGCTCCCATCACAAGACTACTGAGAAAAGCTCAACCGTTTGTATGGAATTCTGAAGCCAATGAAGCTTTTGAAGCCTTGAAGGAGGCTTTTGTGTCAGCCCCAGTACTTGCTCATCCAAACCCTGACAAGCCCTTTATTGTGGTGGTTGATGCCTCCAATGTTGCAGTGGGAGCGGTACTGTCACAGAGACATGAACAGACAGGGCAATTACATCCCATTGCATACATGTCCAGGAAGCTTAACGGGGCTGAGAGCAATTATTGTATTGCCGGAAAGGAGCTTCTGGCGATCAAGGTTGCATTTACCGAATGGAGGCATTTCTTGATGGGTGCTAAACACCTGGTTACGGTCTACACTGACCACCGAAACCTCCAGTTCATGATGGCCGCTCGACATCTCACACCGAGACAGCTTCGGTGGATGTTTTTCTTTTCCGAATGCCGCTCGCCATCACCTACAGACCCGGGGCGGATAATAGGAAGGCCGACGCTTTGACACGCAGTCCTCCACCAGAACACCTGAGGCTGTGGAGGAAACCGCCATCATAGATCCTGTGCAGCAGGTGTGTGTTATACAGCCTGATGCCTTCTTGGAGGGGATTTGAAAGGGGATTAACACCTTCTACTGGAAGACTTGGCTGCGAAGCCATAAGTAATGGAGGGTGTTGGACGGTTATCCGGTGCATAAGGGGCGGCTTCTAATCCCTACAGTATCCCTTCGGAAGCAAGTGTACCGGTGGTGTCATTGTTCCCCTAGTGCTGGTCATATGGGAGTGGAAAAAACGGTGGATCACATCAATCGAAGATGTTGGTGGCCATCGTTGAGAGCCGACGTCGCCGCACTTGGTGTCCTTGTTCCATAGGAGGTTCCATAGGAGGTTCCCGCTGCGTCCTGGGCCTTTGCGGCGCTCTTCGTGAGGAGGGGGATGTACTGTTACGTTCCACTGAAGAGCCCCTCCTCTTCTGCATATGACTGGTGCAACATGCTGTTGAATTTGGGAAAACTACAGATCCCAGACTTCCTAGCGGCAAGGAGCCGATGGAAGGTTTCATATGGGAGCCATTTCCTGCCTTCTGTGTCGGATATTCCACTTCGTTTACAAACGGCAGCAGAGTTTGTCTGACCCTGCTCTGGGGATCCTTGTTCTTGGATTTGAGAGTTTCTGGTTTTGCACTTGTGAGTGGCTATTCAGCCGATTTCCTGTTTCTGTTGTGTCCTCCGTTGGCGAGTCCTATGTGACTCATGCGGAGGACGGTTGATTATTTGCACAAGGGTTTTGATCCGCTCCTGCATTGCCCTCTGTTGGATGAGCCAGGACAGGATCGTGCGGAGGACGACCTTTGGGTATTTCGAAAAAAAGCTTTTGTTTGCATCATTTGCCCTCTGTTGGGGAGCCTGATTCTAAGGCTCGTGCGGAGGACGAAAACGCTTCAAACCACGATACTTCATTACCAGGCTTGGTAATTGTTTCTTCCTGCCCGGAGTTGGCGTCTTGTGGCCCTAGCAGTGGAAACTTTGTTTCTGGCACTTCAAATACAATCGCACATTCCAGTTCCTTGAATCTCTGGGCGACTCTGTGATTCTGTCAGAAGGTACTGTACAGTGTTCTTTATTTACGGGGGGAAGTAAACCCATTCTGGATTAAGTTTGTTGTGAATTAGACTATCGTCGGACTACGCCTTGATCACCCCTACTGAGCTGTATAGTTAGTACAGGGTGGTGGGAAGTACAGTGGTCCTTAGTCTTCCAGGCGTTTGATAATGGTGAAGAGTCGCTATCTTCTACAGTACAGCGTCGTTATTTTCCTTTCCAGATATAGTGAATGTAGGGTGTAGAGCAGTAGTCATGTTACATGGTTGTTTTGTGGTTTTTCTAGAGAAAGGACCGGTTAAATTAAACAATCTTTATTGTTTGTCGTTTCAGGTCTCCCTCCCCGCAGTTCCCTCCCTTCCCCACAGGCTTCTTTTGCCCTCGTCTGATCCTTCCTTAACCCTTGGCTATCACAGCATTCGGGGTTTGGATAGATCAGGAGGTGGCCTTCATTTTACATCACGCTGATCCCGAGGAATAGTAGGATAACAGAATATCCGACCCAGGATTACACATCCTCCTGATCAGCGGATGGAAAAATGGCCACTCTTGATGATGTGTTAGAGGCCCTAGTGTTAGTCCAGTCTGAGTTAATTTCCTCTAGACAGTTAACCGCGGATCTACGCACCCGCGTGGATACCATCCAGAGAAACCCTTTCAATGCAGGGGCCTCTAGTACTTCTCCACTGAGTCCTGTGGTGGTGGAAATACCTGTTACGATTCCCTTAGCTAACCCTGAACGCTTTAAGGGGGACGCTGGCTCAGTACAGGTGTTTCTCACGCAGGTAATGCTGCATTTTTCTTGTAAACCTAGGTCCTTTCCTACAAATCAGGCCAAGGTGGCTTTCCTTATCTCTTATTTGGCAGGTGACGCAGCCCAATGGGCGGTTCCACTGATACATAGGGATGGCCCTATCATACATGACTGGGAAGCGTTTAAGGAGGAATTTGTCAAGGTATTCGACCGGAGGGCGGATTCCTATACAGCAGATAGGGAGTTGTTGTTGTTACGGCAGGGAAATCAGGATATCCTGACATATCTAAACTCATTCAGAAGATTGGTTACTGAAACAAAGTGGCCTGAAGCTAAACAAGCCTCTGTATTCCATAAAGGCTTACATGAGGATATGAGGATATTATAGCACAAATAGACCCTCAACCAGCCACTTTGAGGATTTGATTAGCTTGGTGCTACGTTTGGATCACAGATTAAGGGAACGTAAAGGTGATCCTAAACTTAAAGGAAGAACGATCCCGTTGTATGGGTCTTCGAAAACCTTAGACAAGGACCCAGCCGCTACCTCTGAACCCATGGACATAGGGGCGGTTAGGGCTGCCTTAACCACGTCTGAGAAAGAGTTACGACGAAAGCATGGGCTCTGTTTATATTGCGGAAAAAAGGGGCACTTCGTGAGGAAATACCCGGCTAAACCAAAAATGTCCAGATTCCGCAGTACCAAGGGGGCTTCAGCAGCTATGGAGAAACCTTCGGAAAACTAGTGGAATCTGAGTGTGGAAAAAGGTACGGGCTGATGACCTATTTCAGAGTTGCCCAGCGTTAACCGCCTCTATACCCACTCAAGTTACCAAACAAAGAGGCAGGCGCTGGAGACTGGAAGGCAGGAAACAGAAGTTTATTCCGACGGAGCAGAACACATCAAATCAGACAACAGGGTATCTTCTCGAGGTGCTCTAACCGCATCTCTGTGGCCTGGCCTCTTATACACAAGTTTATTGTTTTATTGCATAAAACACATCTCTGTCAACACTTTGATGTACGGAAAGACATCCTCGGAATCCCCGCTTCAGGCCCGTTCCCACACACATTTGCAGTTGAAGTCCCCACCGCTATCACAACAGGTGATGATTATCGCGCAGCTGGACATTCCGCCGATTCACGGAATGTATGGGATTGATCGGGTCTCATAGGGTGGGGGCTTTGATCAACTCGTGGATCCTTTGATGGGGGATGCTTCCTACTGTACAGGGGTTGCAATAAACAGCATCCGCAGGGCCAGGTGGCGGCCTGGGAAGGAGTAAGACAAACGGGCACAGAGGAAAGGGGGTTTTATCAAAGGACCCGGGATCATGAAAGGAACGAAGGGAGGTGTCGCGCTGGGAACAGGATGGGGTTCCGAGGCAGAGCTGCGCTGAAGAGGGGTTTATGACCCAAGGCATGTGAGAGCGGGGGCTGTCAGCGTGCGGGGGATGCTTGCGAGGTCAAGAGAGAGAGAGAGACGCGCTGGCTATTCGTGATGGGCAGAGAGGCCATGGTACTCAAAATGGCTGCCGCTTGCGCGCATGAATGGGCTCGAAAAGGGGGCAAGATGGCGCCGATAATGTTGACGTTGCAGCCTAACTTTTAACAGTCCTCCCTTTTCAACATTTCTAGCCAGCTTGTCTACTCTATGTCGATCCTCATCAAATTCCTAACCTCGGCATCATATAATGCTCCCATGCGTTCATTTCCAAGGTCCACAGTCTTAGGGCAAATACAACTCATACATAATGAACACAGAGGCGGCAGGCATTGAATTCCCAAGCATAGTCCACATATCACAACTACGGGAATCAGGATAATAGAAAACAGTCTCCAGCCCCAGTTCTTAACAGTACTCCAGAACCATCCACCAAGCGACCATTCTTCCTGCTCCTGGTGGACTTCTGAGGAGAGTCTGTGGAGATGTTCGATGGCCTTGTACACTGAAGGTGAGTTGTCCGGTATATATGTACAGCAGCTGTACCCAATAATGCGGCATGCTCCACCACGGTCCGCAAGAACCACATCTAGAACAAGGCGGTTCTGGAGAGCCACCAGGCGGACCGCTTGAAGCTTGGCGGTGTTGTTAGCAAGGATACCAGCTGTGATGTTCATTGTTGTCTCGACTGCTTGAGTCAGATGTCGGATGGCACGGCTGTTTGCCATCGGACCCCAGAGTGGAACAAGTCCCTTCATAGCATCGAGGAACTGTGCTCCTGTTGAGTCGGCTTGTTCAATGTCCTTGGCTCGCTTTTGTCTATGGTGATTTGCTGGGGCCACATAGGTTGGAGGAAGGACGAAGGAGATGAAACAAGTGCCCCCCCAGCCTTTGGGGAGCCAGGTGTAAGCTTTTGTGCCGCAAACAAAGTACATGTTTGGAGAGGATACAAAGGAAGGTGGGTCAGTAGAGTCCAAAGTCCTGGTGATGCGGCAAGCACTGCGGCCTACCAGCTGTGACCCGAGCCCTTCTATGCACATATGGCCTGTGACGTTGATGACAGATAGAGCCACAGTCAAAGTGGCAGCTGTTCGCTTCCGTAGGTAGGAGAAAGTGGGTCTGGTCGGATTGTTGAACACCTGCATTTCAACTCGTTCTTTAGCAGGGATGTCCATGTGGATAGAATCGTTGGAGGTCTGCGGGCAGAAGTGTGTCTTTGTTTTGTTTCGCCAGACCTCATGGAAGAAATGTGTCATGGTTTTGCTGGAGGTGGCATTGTCCTTATAGCTCTCCTGCAGGAGAATCAGCCAAGCAAGGCAGGAGCCGTGAATTGAAAAGGGTGAAGGGATAAAAGGTATCGAATGTCCAGTGGCGTGGGGTAGCAACCCACAGATCCAGCAGTTGGTGGCATTGGTGGCGAGATTGTGCTGGTGCAGTAGCTGTACAAAGGAGTTGTTCCAGAACTCCTTTCGCCTTTCTCTGAGTTGAGGAGAGAGCGAGATCAGATAATGTTCCTTCATGGTAGTAGGTTGGGCAGTGGTTAGCAATATCTGATGAGCAGGTGTGCTTTCCTCCAGGATCCAAAAGCAAGTCATGAGGAGGAGGCAAAAGAGGAAGACAATGAAGAATGCGATTGTCTTTGATTTGTGCATATTGTCAGTCTTTGGGTTTCTGTAGTGGGTATTTCCAGTTGCTTCCATCATCTTCTTATTTGGCGCTTCCATCATCTTCTTATCTGGCACTTCCATCACCTTCAAGGTGCTCGGTAGTGGGCAGAACCACAGACTTCGTTTAGCTTCTCTCCGGGTAACCCTTGGTGGTGTTTAGGTCACCGTTCTGAGATTTTAACTTAGTCCGTGGTCTACTTAGCCGAAGCTCCCTCCTTTCGACGCAGGAAATACCCTTCTCTGGATGGCACAGTGGGATCAGAGAATTTTGCGAGTTCAAGTGCCTCGGTATCGGGATAGCAGTCTAGAGATGGTCGATCCTTGTTCAGGAGCTCTTCCTGGTTGTCGATGCTTTCTGTTGTGGCCAGGGTCGAGGAGACCTTCTTGCAGTGGTGCGCGTGCAGCCAGTGCTGTTTCCCCTCCACTCGAAGAGCTGTCTGGGTGATGATCAGTACTTGCCAGGGGCCCATCCACCGGGGTTCCAAACTCTTCGCTCGTTGAAAATTCTGGACTAAGACATAGTCCCCCGGTTGGATGTCGTGGCCCGGACCCCTGGAAGCATCGGGGATGGCCTGCTGCACCTGCTGATGAATGACAGAGTTTCAGTCAATTTATACAGATAATCAGACATTAGGACGTCCGGGACGTCATGAATGGAAGTTGGTTTCGGTGCAGACCAGACGCTCATGGGTCGACCGAAAACAACCTCATAAGGTGTCAAGTGATGTTTGGTGGGGGTGGAACGCATCGATAGCAATGCCAGTGGGAGGGCGTCTGGCCATTTCAGACCCGTGGTAGCCACTATCTTGGCCAGCTTAAGCTTTAGTGTGGCATTGTGTCGCTCAACAAGTCCAGCAGACTGGGGGTGGAAGACTGCGTGGAACTTCTGCTTGATACCCAGCCCCTTTAAGATGAGCTGGATGACTTCGGCTACGAAGTGGGGGCCATTGTCGCTCCATAAAATTCGACAAAGGCCGTAGCGAGGGAAAAATTCCTTTAACAGTACTTTTGCAGTGGCCATAGCAGTGTTGTCACGGGTTGGGTATGCTTCCACCCATTTGCTAAATGCGCATACCACAACAAGTACATATTTCAGGCCTTGGCATCTGTCTAGCTGGATGTAGTCCATCTGCAGGACTTCAAACGGGTGATTGGGGACCCCAAACCCTCCCCGGGGTACTACAGTTCCTTTCCCGGGGTTATGCTGCAGGCATATCAAGCATTGTTGGACCAGACGTTTGGCGGAGTCTGTTATTTTGTCGTTGTGCCAAACTCTGGAGACAAGTTCAATCATAGGGGCTGATCCTATGTGAGCAGGGGAGTCTGCCATAGTCAGTATGGGAATCAGGTAGGAGTCAGGTAGCAACCACTTGTTTGTGTCTTTGGTCCGCCAGCAGCCTTCATCGTCTTTCAATCCCACCCGCGCCCATTCAGTCAATTCGTGTTGCGTGCTAGCCATTTGAATGTCTCTAATAGTGTCCCTAGCGTCAGTCCATTTCTCTGCTTGTGACCTGGTCACGTACATATGTGTTGTCGTCCTATTTTCAGCTGTCGTTCGAGCAGTGAGGTCGGCTAGTGCATTTCCCTGTCCAATAATATCTGTCACTTTCTTGTGTGCCTGGCATTTGATGACCGCAAGTCTTTTGGGGAGAAGGACAGCTTCGATCAAGGCGGAGACTAGATCTCCATGTAGGATGGGAGTGCCGTGTGAGGTCAAGAATCCCCTTTCCTTCCAAAGGAGCCCAAAATGGTGAACCACCCCGAAGGCATACTGGCTGTCGGTATATATGTTCGCTGTGGTTCCTGCTGCTAGGATGCATGCTCGTGTCAGGGCAATCAGTTCCGCTGCCTGTGCAGATCGCTGGGTGATGCGGGCTGTCTCGACTACAGTTCGGTCTGTGGTGACTGCATAGGCAGCAGAAGTGGTGCCATCGGGGAGTTTGATGCAAGAGCCGTCCACCCACAGCTCTCCGTCAGGGTCAGGAAAAGCCGTGTCTCTGAGGTCAACTCTACTTCTAGTCTGTTCGTCCGTGAGGGTCACACAGTCGTGTACAGGGGGCACATTGGGATCGTCCTCTGGCAGGGGTAACAGAGTCGCTGGGTTCAGTGTGGTGCATCTTTTCAGGGTGATGTGGGGTGCGAGCAGAGTCAGTTCGTATCCAGTCAGTCGTGCACTCGTCAGGTGTTGCGTCTTGGTTTGGTTCAGGAGGGTGTCGACTGCATGGGGTACTAATACCGTGAGGGAATTCGAGAGCACGATCCCCTCACTCTGTCGGATAGAGATAGCAGCGGCAGCTACAGCTCGAAGGCAGGCAGGTAAGGCTCTGGCTACGGGGTCAAGAGTGGCAGAGAAGTAAGCGCACGGTCGTTGTTTTGGGCCAATGGACTGGGTCAGGACAGATAAAGCACACCCCTCCCTTTCATGAGTGTAGAGGGAGAAGGGCTTGGTATAATCGGGGGTACCTAGGACAGGGGCTGAACAGAGGGCATCACGCAGCTCTATGAAAGAGGATTGGCATTCGGGGGTCCAAGGGAGTGGGAAGGGGACATCTTTGGCTAGCAGAGAAAGCAGCGGTTTTACAATGAGGCTGAAGTTGGGTAACCACTGTCGGCAGAAAGAGGTGAGACCTAGTAGGGAGCGGACCTGTTTCTGAGTCTTGGGGACAGGGGTTTCAAGAATGGTTTGGATCCGGTCGGGATTGAGTTTCCTTCCGTCTTTGGACAAAAGGTGGCCTAAGTAAGTGACCTGGGGTTGGCAGAATTGCAACTTCTTCTTGGAGACCTTGTGGCCATTTTCCGCAAGGAAGTGCAGGAGTTGAATGGTGGCTGTGACTGCTAATGGAGTGGTGTTGGCTGCCAAAAGGATGTCATCGACGTATTGGATCAATACCACTCCATCGGGTAACTGGACCTGATCCAGTTGCCTCTTGAGGGCCTGGCTGTAGATGCTAGGGCTTTCTGTGTAGCCCTGGGGTGCTCGGCAGAACCTATATGAGCGGGCTTTTAGGGTGAAGCCGAAGAGATATCGGCTGTCTGGGTGGATGGGGATAGAGAAAAATGCGTTTTTGAGGTCGATAACAGTGAAGTGGTGGCAGTAGAAGGAATCAAAGTCAGGATAGTGGTGATGTCTGAGACTACGGGGTACTGGGGCACAACCACTTTGTTGATCTCTCGAAGGTCAATGATGAAGCGGTATGCTTTCTCATCTCCCTCTATTTGTTTCTTGATGATGGGTAAGATAGGGCTGTTACAAACGTTGCTAACTACTTCCTCTACCACTCCTGCGTCTGTCAGAGACTGAATAATTTTTACCAATGCCTTCTCGCCCTCGGGCGATATCCGACATTGTGGAAGTTTTGGGAGTATTGCGTCCGGTCGAACAGTGATATGCACTGGGTCAATCATCATGCGTCCTACGTCCGAATCTGTCTTGGCCCACAGATACGGAGGCAGAGTGTCAAGCAGGGACATGTAAGCGTCATTGATAGAAAACATGCGTCGGGAAGGGCAATGTCTGAGCAGAATGGGGTTGTCATACAGGAAAACTCGAACTCCGTCTTGGGAACATCTAATAGTCGCACGGAAGTGCTTCAGCAAGTCAAGTCCCATATTAGCGTCAGGGGTATTGGTAGAAAGCAAAAACGTTGTGTCAGTGAGGTTGTTCTCTAAGTCGAAGGAAATTGGAGTGGACAAAGGGTTAGTGGAGGGCGTTCCATCGAAACCTATCGATGTCACAAGTGAGCCAGACAAGGGTGCCCTTGGAATCAGTCGTTTAGATAACGCACTACGTGTTGCGCCAGTGTCTACCAGAAATGGAGACTTGGTACCCAGGACCTTAGGGGTGACATAAGGACCTTGCTGGTCAACATAGAGCTCGACTGGATCCCTCCCTTGCCCTTGGCAGTCCTACGCGAAGTCGTGGGCATCATCACAGTCAGACTGCTGGTACTGATTTTGTCTGGGTCGGTCGAATGTATTCGGTCTGTTTGGTCTATCGTTAGTCGTGTTATTTGTGGGCCCTTGTTGCTGTCCTCTATTTCTCGGCCCACCTGCTACGTCCTTGGGGTCCCTATTTCTGTTCATCTCTAACAGGACCGGGCACTGGGATTTCCAATGGCCGAATCCTTTACAGAAAGCACACTGGTCCTCGTTAATGTCTGTACGTCCAATGCGGGATGTCGGGTTGCGGTCTTTAGGAGGCACGTTCCTAGGGGCATTTGTCTGGTAGTTTCCTTTGTATTGCTCTCGTCCTATAGTCACCCCTTGCAGTTGTGCAATCATCACCCTCTCTTTTAAGTCCTTCTTCTTTTTCTCTGTTGCTCTATCGTTTTAATTTTTCTGGTGTTCGTAATATTGGGCCATCTGAAGGATAGCCGCAGGTTTGGAGGCTGCCCAACTACTCTCGCTGGCCTGTAGTTTCTGGGAGACTTCCGGTGACAAACCCTTAACATAATTCTGGACAAACAAGTGGTGTCCGGTTGCAGTGGTCAGATCCTGGCCGCTGTAATCGGAGAACACCGTTTCAAACCAGGAGAAGTAGTCCGATACATCTTCCTGGGGTTTCTGTCGACAAGCCGTTACTATCAACCAGTCCACTTTCTTTTCTGGAATCAGGGTTTTCAATTTCTGTACAATCTTGTCTGGGAGGTCTAAAATGGATTTCAAGGGCTTCCGTCCAGGTTCTCGTTGTTTATCTATGCCATCGAGTTGTGACCAGGTATGTCCGAACAGCTCAAGGTGGTCGACTTTCCGGATTTGCTTCCACACATCAGCTGGTAGGCATAACCCGAAAAACAAGTCGATGTCAGCCAGGGTCATGATCGTTGAACCTAGGGCTGTACCTAATTCGGTATAGAAAGCAGTGGGGTTTTTACGTAAATCGGGCAGAGATTTCCGAAACGTCAGAATATCTTGCCGATCCCATGGCTGGTAGACCCAGTTGTACACAACCCTCCCTTTTGCATCCTGGTGGTTGACGTCATCGTGTGTTCCTAGGCCTTGTGGGGGAACCCAGTAAGGGGCAGCCTCTCTTATTGGCATCATGGTGCTAGCTCGCTCAGTTTGGGGTTCGGTCGCTACAGGTGTCGTGGGTTTAGCTTCCGATTCCTGTTCAGTGAGGTGGCGGAGAACCTCAAGCGTACGCGTAAGGAGGTCCGTCACATCACACTCGCCCTCATCCCTGATATCGACCTTCCTATACAGAGTCGTTAGGCTCTCGGGACCTTTGTCTCGATATCGGTCCTCGTACGCATTCAAGATATGATAACACAGCCGTACGGCAAAATGTCGTCTGTGGCTCCCTGCATATGAGTTGAACATATCTGTGATGTACTCTTCACTTTCCTTTCTTTCTACCAATGTCCTCACTATCTTGTCAATCCCTGCTCGCTCATCCTTGCTTAATCTGTTTGTTCTTGCGGAATTAGCCTTCGGGGTCTCAGGGTCATCTAACGTTGCCGCTTGGGCTGTATCTAATACAAGGGGTTCGGCCGGCACAGAGGCCATGGGGGCCGAAGCTCTGGTATTACTCTCATCTGTGCTTGGGGGTGGTGGGTGCTGTGCTAAGGGTTGGGAAGGGGCATATGGAGGGGGCATGTAGATGATCGGAGGACCTAACAAAAGATCATCGCTGGCTCGCTGTTTCAGTGGTAGTTCAGGATAAAGCGTAGAGGGCGTTCTGACCGGACACTGGCTTGATGTTTCT
This sequence comes from Lissotriton vulgaris, assembly GCF_964263255.1. Lineage (NCBI taxonomy): Eukaryota > Metazoa > Chordata > Amphibia > Caudata > Salamandridae > Lissotriton > Lissotriton vulgaris. The sequence continues at coordinate 1,509,294,502 of NC_141691.1, read as the reverse complement.
ACCTCTAGTTTCTGTTTGGCTTCCTCTTTTTCCTTAATCTCTTCTTCTAGTTTCTTAGCAGCTAGGTGGGCTGCCTTTCGCAGCTCTTTTCCCAACCTACTCTCATTTCTCTTTTTACGCTGTTCGGTTTCTTTGCGCCACATGCCGAGACTATCAAGCATAGTGGGCGTTGTCTTGTGTTTCCCAAGGGCTGTTTCTAGCGCGCTTATTTTATCCTCATCGAAGGATCCTATCAGTGGCCACTGACTTTCTCGATCCTTTTTCGTATATTTATGCCACAGCTTGCTATAAGCTATAGCGATCAATCCATGCTTCGTGAACATGTCCTTATTAGGGGTGCCTTCCGGTGGAGCCGGATGGTTCATCTCCAATAAGCGGTCCGGGCTAAACAGGCTACCAATCAGTGGGGAGAAGACAGGCATGACGGATTACAATGGGGACAAAAGTCTGCACTACCTATCTTATCACTGCGTGCAAAGACTAGACAGAATATTTCTATTCTTCGTTGTTTGCAGGCGGTGAATACCTGAAAAGAACCAATATCGAACAGTCAATGTTCGGTCAATCAAACAATCAATGGGGAGAATAAGTAGGCACGACGGGTTACAACGGGGACAAAGGTCTGCGTTACCTACCCTTTCACTACCTGCAAAGAGAGAACCTGTTCTTCCCTGTTTGCAGACAGAGAATCTCCAGAAAACAATCCGCGAACAGTAGTTCGGGCCAAACAATCAATCAGTGGGGGAGGAAGATAGGCACGACGGATTACAACGGGGACAAAAGTCTGCGTTACCTATCCTTCACTGCTTGCAAAGGGAGAGCCTGTTGTTTCTCCGTTTGTAGACAGCGAATCTCCAAACAAATCAACAAAAGAGTAATACTAGTATTTTCCAAACAATCAAACAATCATTTCGCAATTCGTCGTGTTTACACGACCTTACCCGGACCGCATGGACAGTTTCTTGTCTTCCGAATCCAGCGCCCGATCGTCCTCTATTCTTCGTGATCCTCGCGGCACTCCTGATGGTTCCCAGTCAGGACCGTAGATCACTCGAGAGAGGTCTGTTCGGAACCAGTGAAGTTCGGATGATCGGCTGTCAGACGAGGGTCTATCGGACAGGAGCTCTCCCGATTGTTGCAGTCGTTCACTCTGTCGTCGGGACCTCTCCCACTGGATCCACGAGTCGCTGATGGGCCCCACGTTTGGGACGCCAATTGTGGAAAAAGGTACGGGCTGATGACCTTTTTCAGAGTTGCCCGGCGTTAACCGCCTCTATACCCACTCAAGTTACCAAACAAAGAGGCAGGCGCTGGAGACTGGAAGGCAGGAAACAGAAGTTTATTCCGACGGAGCAGAACACATCAAATCAGACAACAGGGTATCTTCTCGAGGTGCTCTAACCGCATCTCTGTGGCCTGGCCTCTTATACACAAGTTTATTGTTTTATTGCATAAAACACATCTCTGTCAACACTTTGATGTACGGAAAGACATCCTCGGAATCCCCGCTTCAGGCCCGTTCCCACACACATTTGCAGTTGAAGTCCCCACCCCGGTCACAACAGGTGATGATTATCGCGCAGCTGGACATTTCGCCGATTCACGGAATGTATGGGATTGATCGGGTCTCATAGGGTGGGGGCTTTGATCAACTCGTGGATCCTTTGATGGGGGATGCTTCCTACTGTACAGGGGGGCAATAAACAGCATCCGCAGGGCCAGGTGGCGGCCTGGGAACGAGTAAGACAAACGGGCACAGAGGAAAGGGGGTTTTATCAAAGGACCCGGGATCATGAAAGGAACGAAGGGAGGTGTTGCGCTGGGAACAGGATGGGGTTCCGAGGCAGAGCTGGGATGTAACATGTTACAACGCATACCGTTACAACTACCTACCATTACAACGCGACCATTACAACGCATACCATTACAACGCATAGCGCTTTGGGGTGCTGGATAGTGGTAAGTATAATTTACTATTCTAACTCCAGTCCCCGTGGACCCTAGGGAAGGTGTTGGATAGTAAATTATACTTATTCCCTATCCTATAGCGCCCCCCAGCGCAATGCGTTGTAATGGTATGCGTTGTAAAAGTCGCGTTGTAATGGTAGTGCGGAGTAACGAATAGGTTGTAACAGGTGCATACCAAAGGGGGTTTTATCAAAGGACCCGGGATCATGAAAGGAACGAAGGGAGGTGTTGCGCTGGGAACAGGATGGGGTTCCGAGGCAGAGCTGCGCTGAAGAGGGGTTTATGACCCAAGGCATGTGAGAGCGGGGGCTGTCAGCGTGCGGGGGATGCTTGCGAGGTCAAGAGAGAGAGAGAGACGCGCTGGCTATTCGTGATGGGCAGAGAGGCCATGGTAATCAAAATGGCTGCCGCTTGTGCGCATGAATGGGCTCGAAAAGGGGGCAAGATGGCGCCGATAATGTTGACGTTGCAGCCTAACTTGTAACATGAGGTGAACGGAGGGGTTCCTCGGAGTCTGAAACATATCCCTTCTTTGCTAAAGAATATGGTGGGGGTTCAGCACCTGTTTATTTAAATCTTGTTACTAGTGCAGGCTAGTTGGATACCGCTGCATGCTATGGTAGACTCAGGGGCCACAGGCCTGTTCATGGATGAGATGGAGGCAAGGAGAGCTGGGATCAGGTTGTTCCCTAGAGAGAAATGTGAGGAGATATACGCCGTGGATGGGAGAAAGTTAGACCTAGGCCCGGTGGGGTATCACACAGGAGAGATGGACATGAAGTTTGGTTGTCATTCAGAAAGGGCCCAATTCAGCATAATCTAGGCTCCACAATACGGGGTTATATTAGGTATTCCTTGGTTGAAACGTCAAAATCCTGAAAAAGACTGGGTCTCTGGCACCATTACGTTAAACTCCTCCTATTGCTGGGAACATTGTTATGAGGTTCAGGAGAGGCCTTCTTCAGCGTTAGCTTGTGGTGAGTTTGTAGCCACGGCAGCTGAAAAGGAGGTACAACTGCCAGACGCATACAGGGAATATCAAGGGGTTTTTGATGAAAAGCAGGCAGACATACTCCCACCACATAGGCAGTATGATTGCCAGATTGATCTTGTCCCTGGTGCTGTGGTTCCCTGTGGACGCTTGTATGAATTGACTGAACCCGAAAACGTACATCTGAGGGCTTACTGGACAATTTCTTGAAGCTTGGATTCATTCGTCCATCTATGTCCCCGGCGGCCTCCCCTCTTTTCTTCATTCCGAAGGCAAATGGGGAATTGAGGGCGTGTGTTGAATTCAGGGCCTTAAATGCCATAACAACGAAGAACAGATATCCCCTTCCCTTGATCAGTGTGTTGCTAGAACAGGTTAAGACAGCCACCATTTACACCAAGTCGGATTTGAAAGGTGCTTATCATTTGGTGAGAATGAGAAAAGGGGACGAATGGAAGACCGCCTTTAAGACCAGGTATGGGCTTTTCGAGTATTTGGTTATGCCATTAGGGCTCTGCAACGCCCTAGCGGCATTCCAATACTTCTTGAACGATGTGTTGCGAGAGATCTTGGGTCATTACGTCATTGTCTACATAGACGACATTCTCATTTATTCTGAGTCAGAAGAAGCGCACGTATATCATGTTAAGAAGGTGTTGAGTATTTTGCAGGAGCACAGCTTATACTGCAAGTTGAGCAAATGCGACTTTCATGTCTCTGAAGTGGAATTCTTGGTGGTGATGCTCAGCCCTTATGGTCAGGAAATGGCGGAACGGAAAATCAAGGCAGTGAAAGAGTGGCCTGTGCCGCAAAATGTGAAGGACGTGCAATGCTTCATTGGCTTCGCTAACTTTTACAGGCGATTCATTGACCATTTCTCTCATGTGGTCGCTCCCATCACAAGACTGCTGAGAAAAGCTCAACCGTTTGTATGGAATTCTGAAGCCAATGAAGCTTTTGAAGCCTTAAAGGAGGCTTTTGTGTCAGCCCCAGTACTTGCTCATCCAAACCGTGACAAGCCTTTTATTGTGGAAGCTGATGCCTCCAATGTTGCAGCGGGAGCGGTACTGTCACAGAGACATGAACAGACAGGGCAATTACATCCCGTTGCATACATGTCCAGGAATCTTAACGGGGCTGAGAGTAAATATTGTATTGCCGAAAAGGAGCTTCTGGCGATCAAGGTTGCATTTACCGAATGGAGGCATTTCTTGATGGGTGCTAGACACCTGGTTACGGTCTACACTGACCACCGAAACCTCCAGTTTATGATGGCCGCTTGACATCTCACACCGAGACAGCTTCGGTGGATGCTTTTCTTTTCCGAATACCACTTTGCCATCACCTACAGACCCGGGGCGGATAATAGGAAGGCCAACGCTTTGACACGCCAGTCCTCCATTAGAACACCTGAGGCTGTGGAGGAAACCGCCATCATAGATCCTGTGAAGCAGCCTGATGCCTTCTTGGAGGGGATTCGAAAGGAGATTAACACCTTCTACTGGAAGACTTGGCTGCAAAGCCATAAGGAATGGAGGGTGTTGGACGGTTATCCGGTGCATAAGGGGCAGCTTCTAATCCCTACAGTATCCCTTCGAAAGCAAGTGTACCGGTGGTGTCATTGTTCCCCTTTTGCTGGTCATATGGGAGTGGGAAAAATGGTGGATCACATCAATCGAAGATGTTGGTGGCCATCGTTGAGAGCCGATGTCGCCGAATGGGTGTCTCAGTGTGTGGTCTGTGCGATGGTCAAGGCGGATCATAGGCGTCCGGCCGGGTTGTTGCAGCCTTTACCCACTCCTTCCGTTCCATGGGAGCGTATATCAATGAATTTCGTGGTAGGCCTACCGCGTGACCAGGGATGTACAGCGATTCTGGTGGTGATTGACTACCTAACTAAGATGGGACATTTTGTTGCCTGCCCACAGGTTCCCACGGCTGGGCAGTTGGCTCGTCTATTGATGGTGCACATTGTTCGTTTACATGGGCTGCCAGCTGTCATTGTTTACGATAGGGGATCCCAGTTCACCGCGCAGTTCTAGAAATCGTGGTGTTTATCTCTGCATATCAAGACGGCCTTGTCCACCAGTTTCCACCCTCAGACAGATGGGCAAACGGAGCGTCTGAACCAGACCCTGAAGCAGTTTTTGAGATGCTATGTGGATCTTAGTAAGAACAATTGGGTGGACTATTTGTGGCTAGCAGAGGTGGCGTATAATAATGCTACTCATAGTGCTACACAGGTGTCTCCCTTTTATTGTACATACGGGCGCCATCCACGGTTCCTTCCCTTTCTTCATCCTGTCATGGAGGATAAGGTGCCACAGGCTGCAAGGAGGGTTTCGCACATCAAGGACACGCTGGTGAAGGCTCAGGGCTCTCTCCAGGCGTCAAAGGTGGCATACAAGCACATTGCCGACAAACATCGGCGTTCTGGACCTTTGTACCAGGCTGGGGATAAGGTGTGGTTATCTACCAGGAACATTCGGTTTCGTAAACATAGCGTGTTTCACCCGCGCTACATAGGTCCGTACACTATTGAGCGTTGCATCAATCCTGTGGCTGTGAAATTAAAGCTCCCTAGACACCTGAAAATCCATCCTGTTTTCCATGTGTCCTTGCTGAAGCCTTCCCTGTCCTCTGGGCTGCGGCTCCCGCCGCCGCAGTTGGTGCGGGGCGGGCTGGAATATGAGGTGGAGGGCATCCTGGATTCAAAGTGGCAGGGGCGGGGACTTCGTTACCTGGTTTCATGGAAGGGGTATGGCCCGGAGGAGAATTCATGGGAGCCCGCGTCGGGTGTCCATGCGCCCCGCTTGGTGTCCTTGTTCCATAGGAGGTTCCCGCTGCGTCCTGGGCCTTTGCGGCGCTCTTCGTGAGGAGGGGGATGTACTGTTACGTTCCACTGAAGAGCACCTCCTCTGCTGCATATGACTGGTGCAACATGCTGTTGAATTCGGGAAAACTACAGATCCCAGACTTCCTAGCGGCAAGGAGCCGATGGGAGGTTTCATATGGGAGCCATTTCCTGCCTTCTGTGTCGGATATTCCAGTTCGTTTACAAACGGCAGCGGAGTTGGTCTGACCCTGGTCTGGGGATCCTTGTTCTTGGATTTGAGAGTTTCTGGTTTTGCACTTGTGAGTGATTTCTGGAGCGGCTATTCGGCCGATTTCCTGTTTCTGTTGTGTCCACCGTTGGCGAGTCCTGTATGACTCATGCGGAGGACGGTTGTTTATTTGCACAAGGGTTTGATCCGATCCTGCATTGCCCTCCGTTGGATGAGCCAGGACCGGCTCGTGCGGAGGACGAAAACGCTTCAAACCACAATACTTCATTACCAGGCTTGGTAATTGTTTCTTCCTGCCTGGAGTTGGCGTCTTGCGACCCTAGCAGTGGAAACTTTGTTTCTGGCACTTCAAATACAATCGCACATTCCAGTCCCTTGAATCTCTGGGCGACTCAGTGATTCTGACAGAAGGTACTGTACAGTGTTCTTTATTTACGGAGTGAAGTAAACCCATTCTGGATTAAGTTTTTTGTGAATTAGACTATCGTCGGACTACGCCTTGATCACCCCTACTGAGCTGTATAGTTAGTCTAGGGTGGTGGGATGTACAGTGGTCCTTAGTCTTCCAGGCTTTTGATGTTGGTGAAGAGTCGCTATCTTCTACAGTACAGCGTCGTTATTTTCCTTTCCAGGTATAGTGAATGTGGGCTGTAGAGCAGTAGTCATGTTACAAGGTTGTTTTGTGGTTTTTCTAGAGAAAGGACTGGTTAAACAATCTTTATTGCTTGTCGTTTCAGGTCTCCCTCCCCGCAGTTCCCTCCCTTCCCCGCGGGCTTCTTTTGCCCTCGTCTGAACCTTCCTTAACCCTTGGCTATCACAGCATTCGGGGTTTGGATAGATCAGGAGGTGGCCTTCATTTTATATCACGCTGATCCCGAGGAATAGTAGGATAACAGTACGTGCTGGGACATAAGGGTGAACAAGTTCTTGAAGATATAATGGCGCAGTACCTTGTTTTATTTTAAAAATGTAGCAGAGAGCTTTGAACTTAATTCTACTAGTGATCTTGAGTCAGTGAAGGTTGAGGAGAGATTGAGAGATGTGAGCACTTCTGGATACATGCCAAAGGATGCAGGCTGCAGCGTTCTGCACAACCTGGGGCTTTCTTAACACCTCCTGGTATGCAACCAGATAAAGAACATTAGCATAGTCCAGGTGAGACGTGATCAGGGCCTGGACCACAGTTCTTTGGGAAGTGACGGGAAGCATCCATATGATCTTACAAAGCCATTTCAGGATGGCAAAACATGTCGCAGGCACTCTCACCACCTGTGGTCACATGGAGAGGTTTTCATCAATTATAAAGCCCAGGTTGCGAACCGGCGAGACAGGCAGAGGAAAAGGGCCCATTTCCTGAGGCCAATGTTTGGGGCCCCATAGGTCCCTTTGTTTCCCTAATATTAAGACCTCTGTCTTGTCCCCATTTAACTTCAAGAGGTTATCCTGCAACTGTAGCCTTATTACCGGAGATCTCTAAATTAAATTGAACTGCAAAATGTTCAGACCATTCTAGAGGAAGAGAGGGAACACGACAATCAAAAGGAAGATCATATAAAACCGGGTCGAGTAGGTGGCCTGCCACATGGGTAAGACCAGCATTACATAAAGATAGATTCAAAGCCTTGAGATCAGACAGAAAAGCACTGTGAGCATTACATTGAGGGTCTTCTAGGTGTAGGTTGAGGCTGCCAAGAAAAGTACAATTGGCAGTTTTTAATAAAAGGGGAGCAATTGTATCAGAAAAGAAAGATGCACACCGGCCGGGGTTCCCAGGAGGACGATAAATCAAGAGACCTGACAAAGTCAGCAGCGACGTAACCGCAAGTTTGAGTAGTGCGGCTTCACATTCCAAAAAAGGCATGGCTTCAAATTTACAGGAGTAGGAGGCTTCAAATATCACTGCAATGCCACCACCATTCCCTACGTCTCTATCCTTCCTGACAATAGGATAGCCAGGTGGAAGAGCGGCTGTGATATCGGGGCCAGAGCTGGCATGCAACCAGGTCTCTGTTAGGAAAAAGGCATCGGGTTGCTCAGAACTTAGACAATCAAAGATGTTATCCTTATGTCTAGGGAGGGAACAACAGTTAATGTTCCAGAAAAGAAGGCAATTCGCAGCAGTATGGAAGGTTGGTGACGATGTAATTATGGGGCTAGACCGATCCAAAAGACCATCCTTACGAACAGTCTTGCTGCAGCTCGTAGTACCCAGTGCAAAACCACAGTGGGAGCATTCAAAGCCATTCATTGGAAGAGTGCAGGTGGAACATTTAAAGGAGCGAGTATGTCTCAGTTGCTTTAAGTGGGCAGCAGTATAACTCAAGGTATTGTCATTACTCACAAAACTTTGCGTAGAGTATCCGGCCGCTGGGCACATCAGGGCACATCAGGGCGCAGACGGGCGCAGACGGGCGCAGCCGGGCTTGCCTCTGGCACTCCTCTGACGCACCAACGGCGCGCCCACTGCGCACTTGCATTTGCCTTGATTAAATAGGGAATGCTAACGCACGACTAGAGCGCTAACCTCCTGAAGATTCAGCCTCTGTGTCACTGAAAAAAGTGAGGAAGGACAACTAAGCGCAAAGAACAAACAGTGCAGGTAATGGCATAAAAAGCAATAAAAAACAAAACCACAGGTTAAAAACAGATTAGAAGTGAATGGCAGGATGTAAAGGGATAAAATAAAATCCCCTGTTTCAATCTTAGAGTGTGAGTATGAGGGTAAGTAAAAAGCGTCCTGCAGAAATTTTAAAACAGTGCAGCAGCAGTGCAACAGTTAGTAAAGACAGCAGTCTCTAGTCAGGGCTGGGTGCATGTATTTGCCTTGATTAAATAGAGAATGCTAGCGCACGACTAGAGCGCTAAACTCCTGAAGATTCAACCTTGGTATCACTGAAGAAAGTGAGGAAGGACAACCGAGCTCCGAGCGCAAAGAACAAACAGTGCAGGTAATGGCATAAAAGGCAATAAAAAACAAAAACCACAGGTTAAAAACAGTTTAGAAGTGAATGGCAGGATGTAAAGGAATAAAAGAAAATCTCATGTGCGAGTATGAGGGCAAGTAAAAAGCATCCTGCAGAAATCTTAAAACAGTACAGCAGCTTTGCAACAGTTAGTAAAAACAGCAGTCTCTAATCGGGTTATGAGCTGACTCAGAGAAATATGACATTTATGGATGAACCAAAAGCAGCAAAAATATGACTTTGCACTCTGCAGAATACTTCTGCTCACATAAGTTAGAGTGGACTTTAGTGTGTGTCTCGATTTTGTAGGCCCTAGGTAAGCTAAACTATCCCATGTGCTCCCCTTCCTCATAGGAGAGTAATGGAGTGAAAACAGTATAGCACACTAATTTTCCCTCAAATGTTTTCTTCCCATTGTAGAAAACCTATTCCTTGTCACCATCCAGTTCTGCATAAGTCCTGCCACACCATTCAATTTGTAACTGCTCCTGGGCAGCACACGCCAGGAATTTCCCCAGCGCTACCCTTACAACTGTGCACATGCATGTACACACATGTGGGCATGAAACCAGCCTGGTACCCCTTGCTCCAGCTGCAGCACAGTAGCCTACTAGTACCAGCGGGACACCGGTAAATACACATGCAGTCCCTTTCATCATGAGTTCACTGTGGTTGAGCCCCAACTTATGAGGCTTTCCCACAGTAAAAGCTCAACAAATAGGTGTTCAAAAAGAGCAAAACTCCAAGCAACTATGATGGTCAGAACCACCTTCTAACACGGATACTCTGTCTTGCATGAATATTGTTTCCTTCAAACTCAAGTTTTTGTTTATTCATTCATCTTAAATACTATCTTAATTAATAAGTGGAGCTTTCTAGCAATCCACACAGCTCTGCCTTGGACTATTCCCTCCAGTTACTGGTGCCACCTTCTCAAGGCTTGGGGCTTCATTGTTCGGTAGGGGCAGAATGGGAGGTTGGGTCTAATGGAAGTCGCGAAGTGCATCTGCTTGTGATCTACATTCTAATGAGAACTACAGCTTGAGGTCTCATGAAATAGATATAAACGTCCAATATGATGGTTCAAATAGGAGAATCCAGAAAACTTTGCCAAAGGGGTGAGGTTCCGTGACAATTTGAACCCGTGTTTTCAATATTGTCGGAAATACATAATATTGGTGTCAGCGAACCGCAAATGATCCATTTAGCATATCCTGGTGTTTTCGCTATGCTACGAGCAAGAGTACTCCTGTTACAAACACATTTCTGATCTACCCATGGCATCCATCTTAGATCATGGCAGCCATTTTGTGTTTCTTGCCCTCACATACGCAATAACCTCTGATCACTTCATTTCAATTAAGGACACGTAGGCTTAGCCGGCGATTCACCTCTTTAGTGACACGTGCACCTTGAAACAGAACACGCTGTAGCTGCATGACTCGACAAAGGCTGCCTCCTCTGCCCGAGGCCAGCCCTGCTATACTGGTTCTCGTGGTCGTTGGCCTGATCATGATTAGGCGGCCGAAGCTGGTAGCCTTGCCCATTTACAACCCACAAACATCCCTTATCCTGCTTTTCTATCTTCTGCACCTGGCTCTGCTCCTTTCCTTCTGGGCCTTTATTAGGGGGAGGTAACGAAATTTACGATGAGGCGGTCCGGGTCTTGAATGAAAACTTGACATGAGATTATGATGGAAAAGTGGGAACCCCTCGTTCGTAATGTTTTGACATCAGATATTGTCGACGGTTCCTGTGTAAACGCCAAATATTTATTGTTTAGGACACAAAGGTTTGGGAATGTACTAACATGTGAAGAATTTGCCTGAAGCCTAATTTTTAGTATATAAGGAGCAACCCTCTTTGTACAAATCGAACAGGCTCCTAGATACTGCCCATGCGTAGTTTCTGTGACTTCTGTGTCCCTGCAGTAATAAACCTTTGATCTTTGACGCCACCATCGAGAAGCCCGTGTTTCTGTTTATTTGTGCACCAAGGCAGGTGGAACTCCGGGGTCTTCGGGTGTTGTTCCCTGACACCTCTGGACGGAACCAAAAAGTCCAGAACTCCAGGGGCAATGGCTTGCCATGGAAATCTATTCTATGAAACCTGAAATGCATGTCCTGTTCAATTTTATCCCAACAATAGGAATGTCTATGGCTGCCTATTGAGGGATATATTTGGAGTAGAGCAGTAATGCGGCATCTCCAAATTGGCAGAGGTTTTGTGCACTGCCTGATCAGTTCCCTGTCTCATTTGGAAAAAAACAGAATTCAGTCTTCTTGACAGGGGATCTGCATCTATCTCTCCAGCCATGAAAACTTTATCAGCAGCCACAATACCTCCAGAAATTATATCAAAGTTACCACCAAACTAAGGGACCTATTTATGAACTCGCCATGCAGGATGCTGCAGCAAGTCACTTTGCTGTGCTGCATTGCATGACAAGGAACAGACAAGAATACATTGTATTTAACACTTTGATCAAAAAGGGGAAGGATCACTTGTCCTGCATAACGACGGGTATGCCGGAACGGTTCTGACAAGTCCCAATAAAAAACCCTCATGCACATGTTGGTGAGTTTTGCGATGTTACGCGGTATATCTTGGTTCTCCGCTGTCCCTCACACGTGTCTGCATAATCATAGGGTTTAGTTGTTTATGCAACCTCCATCCAGGAGGTGTTACCCTCAGTTAAAAACAGTAGTGATCAGTGATAGTGACTGTGAGGTGATAAAGTGAAAAAATGATAAAAAATGTCTCTCTCATCCAGAAAAATATCCTTTATTCGTTCTGATTTTCGGAGGCAAAGTTATTAAAATGTTGTCGGTGAGTAAGAGTGATTATGACTCTTTCACACTATAGTTGTGGTATAGGTCGGCAGGTTTCAGCCCTTAAATTGCCAGAAGATCGTGGGGTCTTTCATCAGGACCACGGTGCAAAGTGTGTAGAGACCTCTCACGTCTCTACAGGTGAAAATAATTGATTCTAAAGGAAAAAGTCGTTATGCTTTTCCTAATAAGGAATATACTTTGTACCTGTAAAGAAAAAGGACATACTAGACAAAGGGAAGGGTATGGGAAAACATTGAAAGACCAGTCTACTGGTTTAAATTACCAGGAACATATATAACGCACAATGGCATTGCAACTAAAAAATGGCAATACTTCAAACTGACTACCCTCATCCTAGAGCAGGGTCAACTCTCTCATTGTTAGCGTAGCAACATTATGGGTCATAATTAGGAGGATTGGAACTGGATGGTAAGTAAAGCTATTTGTTAAGTGTTCCAGGTCAGTATCCAATCTATAATTCATGTGGCTAATCGATTTCCTCTCAAGAGTGTGGAAAATCAATCTATTCAGGGATGGCAAAGTTGAGCATTTTTCTAATGTCACGTAATTAATTTGTTTTTCTTAGTGGGTAATGGTCTGTAGGAAATTTATGTGTATAGCTATTGCGCATCTCATACATCTGTGTCACTCGTCAAGGTGCCTTCATTAATGAATATATTGCCCCAGAGGTATCTGGAAACGTGGCGTGTATAGAGAAAGTTTCCCTTGCATTCATCGTACTCATTAAACTCACTCATTCTCAAACGTACCTTCGTTAATGGCTATATTATGCCGCTTCAGGATCCAGGTGGGTCAGGGAGGCACACTACAACAATGAATAAGGATTCAGTTGGAGGTAAAAGAAAATTCAGATACATTACGGTTTTGCCGTGTGCTTCGTATTCTCGCTACCTCTGCCACTCCGTCATTGACTTGTGCTGACACTGCCAAAGCTGGTCCCGGAAACAGGTTGTTGTTCTGGGACTGCGTATTTGTTGTCCTGAACGGAATAAAGAAGGAAAAAAGACTACCGGGGTCCCATTTTAGTCTGTTTATTTCGATTATAATTTATTTACAAAAATAATTTATAAGAGTGTAGTTGTTATTGCGTTCGATCTTGGCCCATTGGTCCTAACGGATTTGCCAAGTTAAGGCTGGTGGTCTAGGTTGACTTATGCACAAAATTATTGGAAATCAGCATGTTGGTGGAAATTGGCTTAGTTCTTATTGCCAGTCTTATTCTTCCAAGTGTTCTGAGTAGTCGTTCTTTTTTGACACGCCAGTTACGCTCTTGTCGCCAGTTTGAAAAAAACACGGATTAGTAGTAGACAGTCCATGTAGGAAAGCATTGAGGTTTATAACCTTGTGGGGTATATAATGCGGATCACTTGACGGATCTCCTAGATCAGTGGTTAGTTTCTCGATTCAGCTGTATGGTATAAAAAAAAATTCTCTAAGCATTTGTAGAGTCATGGTGGTTAACATGGTTCTGGTGTATATCCCTGTTACTTTCAGATATTGTTCTCCAGTATTTTGCTTCTTGCTGCTTATAACCAAGTGTGTTACCATTATCTGTAGATGTTACCCCATGGTATGGTATCGTTTAATCCATTCTGGTCGGTACCAAGTCTGTGTACCCAGCGTTGCTCTTTTTCAAAGAGAATTCTTTCTGCATTGTGGTCTTTCCTTGGTTGAGTTTCTAAGACTATCCATTTCAGATCGTTGACAGTATGCCCTGCTTCCAAATAGTGGTTTGGCATCTTTGTTGTCACTTTCTTGCACTTAACGTTACTTCTATGTTCACACAAACGTTGTTTGATCTTTCTGCATGTCATTCCTATGTAGCTTTTGTTACATGGGCATGTGATCATATAGATCACATGGCTCGTATTGCAGTTTGTGTGCTACAGGAGTCTCCATTTGAAATCAGGAGTAGTTGTATTTCTTTTGTAGCTTTTGTCAGGGGGCAGACTGAACAGGACCCACATGGGTAATGGCCAGTTACAGGGCTCATGTCCCATGGAGAATTTGCAATTACCAATGTTTTCTTGGGGGGGGGGTCTAGTGTGGACCAAAATATCTTTAAGGTTGCGAGTTCTTGTATTTGCAAACCTTGGTTTGGGCCATTGGATGTTGGTTGAAGTCAAGATCCTCCAATTTTTATTTATGATCTTTTTCAGTTTGTTGCTTGCAGGGCTATATGTTGTTACACAGGTCATGACATCAGGTCTGGTTCCCTTTGTGCAGTTTCAAGGAGACTATCCCTATGTTGATTGCGAGCTCTTTTTTTGCATTTATTGATGATTCTTTTAGGGTAGTATCTTTCTTCAAGTTTTCCACTCAGATCGTTGGCTTGTTCTCTGTATTCTGTTAGTTTGCTACAATTTCTTCGTAGCCTCAGAAATTGGCTATAAGAAAGATTCTCCCTAATGGTCTGGGGTGAAAGCTCTGAAAAGAAAGTAGGCTGTTTTTTTACGTGGGTTTGGAGTAAGTTTTCGTCTGTAAAGTCTGGCCTTCTGCATAGATGGTGATGTCTAGGAAATCAATGTGTTTTTTGTTGGCTGTATAGGTGAAATTAAGCCATTCATCACGGGTATTGACCCAGGTATGAAAGATGATGAGACTTTCCAGATCTCCTTTCCAGATGAGAATGACATCATCGATATAGCAACGCCAAAATAGTATTTGTTCTTGATAGGGATTAATAGGGTTTTTGATATGTACCTCTTCAAAATTACTTACGTATAGCCCGGCTACGCTGGGCGCAAATGTACTTCCCATGGAAGTTCCATGGCATTGCTAAAACATGGTGTAGTTGTATTGGAAATAGTTTTGGGTAAGAGCCAACCTGCAACACTCTAGAACAAAATATCTGGGTGTTTTATGGACCCAATCCATATTGTATATTATGTTTTCAAGAGTCTCCAGTGTCTTTTGTTGGGGCAGACTGGTGTAGAGACTCTCTACATCGAGTCCTACTAGAATCATGTGTTCCTCTGAATAGTTGAAGTTCTTTAGGAGGTTGAGAAGGTCCCTGGTGTCCTTCAAATAGGTTTGGGTTTTTTGAACTATAGGTTTGAGATATTGGTCCGCAAATTGTGATAATGGTTCAGGAACTGAACCAATACCCGACACAATTGGCCTCCCTGGAGGTGGTAAGCAAGGTTTATGTGTTTTGGGTAAGGAGTAAAAGTAGGGTATCCGTGGGTTAGTAGTCTCCAGAAATTCTGCCTCTTTTTTAGAGATCCAGTTATTCGTTTCGGCTTCAGTTATAATCAATGTTATAGTCCTCTGTAATCTTGTTGTCGGGTCCACATTTATTTCCTTGTAGAATTTTCGATCTGAGAGTAGATCTAAGCATTGTTGATCATAGCCTTCTTTAGAGAGGAGAAATACTCCCCCCTTTGTCTGCTTGTTTTATGATGATGTTCTCATCGTTTTTCAAATCGTTCAAAGCCTGTAATTCAGCTCGAGACAAGTTCTGAAAAGGTTTATTGGTATTGTCTTTTAGACCATCTATTTCCTTCATAATGGCTTGCTCAAACGTAACTATCTCAATTGGTACCTGCGTGTTGAGAGGGCAGAATGTGGACTTTTTTCGTAGATTGGTATCTCCATCAGGTGGCTGGGGGGTTTGATTGTTAAAGAAGGCTTTAAGCTTAAGCTTCCTACAGAATTCAGCGATCTCACATTTCATTCTGAAGGTGTCGAGACTCGGTGTGGGGACATAACCAAGACCCTTGTTAAGTACCTCTTCCTGATCTTTCATCAATATATTGTCTGTAAGGTTCACAACGAGGGAGTTGTGCTCGTTTCTGCTTTTCCTCTGGTCACGCTCCTGGTTTGGACCTGGCGTGCTTGATCCTGCCAGGTTACACCTTTTTGTTTTGGCCCTCGATTGTTCTGGCCTCTCCCTAAAAAGGCGATCCTTGTTGGTAGTTGCATCTCATAGGTTGTTGCATTTGGTGGCTCATCTGGGGAGGACCTTGGTAGTATGGATCTACCCAACCTTGAAAATGTGGGTTACATGGAGGAAACAGGATCATTGGTGGGTTCATGGAATATTGAGGTGTTCGCCAATAGTTGCGACCTCGTCGGTTGCCTCTCCTGTTGCAGTTCCTACCTCTATGGTTGTTAGTGAAATCGTCTCCACTCCAGTCAGAGCCATCTGTTGAAGACCCGCTATTGGAGCTGTTGTTGGGCACATTGTCATTGGGATTATAATCCTTATGGCTGTAAGGGTGTGTCCGTTCTAGAGACATTTTTTTAAGTTCTTTTCCTAATTTTTGTAATTTCTGCTGGGCCAGGAATTCTTGGGATTGGCTCATCTCTTTGTTTATTTCTTCCAATCATTGTTTGTAGATGGTTACATAGACCATGTTGTTCAGTTTGGTCTCTATGATTTGGATCTTTATGGTTAGTTCTTCAGTGATCTTAGTGGCTATCTTTATAATTAGTACTAGGTAGTCCCTTGTGCACTTCCACGATATTGCTGACCAATCCTTGCGGAATGCTAGATCTTTTAAGAAGATACGTGGTGCATTAGTCACCCAAAGGCCTTTGGGCGCTGCATTGACTCTAAGATATTCTGTCATGATTATACCATGTACAGCTGTCCTTACTTGCTCTTTTTTGAGCTCAGAAAGTTCATCCCATTCATCGTTGTTCGCCAAGGTCTGAGAGAGGTCCTTGTCTAGAAGTAGTGGCTGTCGAGCCAGTATCTCATCAATGTCTGCTGTTGAGTAGTTCAATCCAAGGTTGTCTGCCATGCTGGATTCCCTACTATGTTTAGAGGGGATTGCAAGACGCAACCAATTTTTCCCACAGCTGCACGCTGCTGAAGTCAAAGATCAATATGGAGGGAAGGAAGGAATATGTGATTCGACCAATTTCCTATAGTTATATACTGTGATCAAAAAGGGGAAGGATCACTTGTCCTGCATAATGTCGGATATGCCGGAACGGTTCTGACTAGTCCCAATAAAAAACCCTCATGCACGTGTTGGTGAGTTTTGCGTTGTTAAGCAGTATATCTTGGTTCTCCTCTGTCCCTCACACGTGTCTGCATAATCATAGGCTTTAGTTGTTTATGCAACCTCCATCCAGGAGGTGATACCCTCAGTTAAAAACAGTAGTGATCAGTGATAGTGACTGTGACGTGATAAAGTGAAAAAATGATAAAAAAATGTCTCTCTCATCCAGAAAAATATCTTTTATTCGTTCTGATTTTCGGAGGCAAAGTTATTAAAATGTTGTCAGTGAGCAAGAATGATTATGACTCTTTCACACTATAGTTGCAGTATAGGTCGACTTGTTTCAGCCCTTAAATTGCCAGAAGATCGTGGGGGCTTTCATCAGGACCATGGTGTAAAGTGTGTAGAGAACTCTCACGTCTCTACAGGTGAAAAGAATTGATTCTAAAGGAACAAGTCGTTATGCTGCTCCTAATAAGGTATATATATTGTACCTGTAAAGAAAAAGGACATACTAGACAAAGGGAAGGGTATGGGAAAACATTAAAAGGCTGTCTACTGGTTTAAATGACCAGGAACATATATAACGCACAATGGCGTCGCAACTAAAAAATGGCAATACTTCGAACTGACTACCCTCATCCTAGAGCAGGGTCAACTCTCTCATTGTTAGCGTAGCAACATTATGGGTCATAATTAGGAGGAATGGAACTGAATGGTAAGTAAAGCTATTTGTTAAGTGTTCCAGGTCAGCATCCAATCTATTATTCATGTGGCTAATCGATTTCCTCTCAAGAGTGTGGAAAATCAATCTATTCAGGGATGGTAAAGTTGAGCGTTTTTCTTATGTCACGTAATTAATTTGTTTTACTTAGTGGGTAGTGGTCTGTAGGAAATTTATGTGTATAGCTATTGCGCATCTCATACATCTGTGTCACTCGTCAAGGTGCCTTCATTAATGATTATATTGCCCCAGAGGTATCTGGAAACGGGGCGTGTATAGAGAAAGTTTCCCTTGCATTCATCGTACTCATTAAACTCACTCATTCTCAAACGTACCTTCGTTAATGGCTATATTATGCCGCTTCAGGATCCAGGTGGGTCAGGGAGGCACACTACAACAATGAATGTCAGCACAAGTCAATGACGGAGTGGCAGAGGTAGCGCGAATACGAAGCACACGGCGAAACCGTAATGTATCTGAATTTTCTTTTACCTCCAACTGAATCCCTATTCATTGTTGTAGTGAGCCTCCCTGACCCACCTGGACCCTGAAGCGGCATAATATAGCCATTAACGAAGGTAGCCTGACCAGAGGAAAAGCAGGAACGAGCACAACTCCCTCGTTATGAACCTTACAGACAAAATATTGATGAAAGATCCGGAAGAGGTACTTAACAAGGGTCTTGGTTATGTCCCCACACCGAGTCTCGACATCTTCAGAATGAAATGTGAGATCGCTGAATTCTGTAGGAAGCTTAAGCTTAAAGCCTTCTTTAACAATCAAACCCCCCCAGCCACCTGATGGTGATACCAATCTACAAAAAAAGTCCACATTCTGCCTTCTCAACAAGCAGGTACCAATTGAGATAGTTACGTTCGAGCAAGCCATTATGAAGGAAATAGATGGTCTAAAAGACAATACCAATAAACCTTTTCAGAACTCGTCTCGAGCTGAATTACAGGCTTTGAACGATTTGAAAAACGATGAAACCATCATTATATAACAAGCAGGCAAAGGGGGGGGAGTAGTTCTCCTCTCTAAAGAAGGCTATGATCAACCATGCTTAGATCTACTCTCAGATCGAAAATTCTACAAGGAAATAAATGTGGACCCAACACCAAGATTACAGAGGACTATAACATTGATGATAACTGAAGCCGAAACGAAGGACTGGATCTCTAAAAAAGAGGCAGAATTTCTGGAGACTACTAACCCACGGATACCCTACTTTTACTCCTTACCCAAAACACATAAACCTCGCTTACCACCTCCAGGGAGGCAAATTGTGTCGAGTATTGGTTCAGTTCTTGAACCATTATCACTATTTGCGGACCAATATCTCAAACCTATAGTTCAAAAAACCCAAACCTATTTGAAGGACACCAGGGACCTTCTCAACCACCTAAAGAACTTCAACTATTCAGAGGAACACATGATTCTAGTAGGACTCGATGTAGAGAGTCTCAACACCAGTCTTCCCCAACAAAAGACACTGGAGACTCTTGAAAAAATAATCTACAATATGGATTGGGACCATAAAACACCCAGACATTTTGTTCTAGAGTGTTGCAGGTTGGCTCTTACCGAAAACTATTTCCAATACAACGACACCATGTTTCAGCAATGCCATGGAACTTCCATGGGAAGTACATTTGCGCCCAGCGTAGCCGGGCTATACGTAAGTAAATTTGAAGAGGAACATATCAAAAACCCTATTAATCCCTATCAAGAACAAATACTATTTTGGCGTCGCTATATCGATGATGTCATTCTCATCTGGAAAGGAGATCTGGAAAGTCTCATCAACTTTCACACCTGGGTCAATACCCGTGATGAATGGCTTAATTTCACCTATACAGCCAACAAAAAACAAATTGATTTCCTAGACATCACCATCTATGCAGAAGGCCAGACTTTTCAGATGAAAACTTACTCCAAACCCACGTCAAAAAACAGCCTACTTTCTTTTCAGAGCTTTCACCCCAGACCATTAAGGGAGAATCTCCCTTATAGCCAATTTCTGAGGCTACGAAGAAATTGTAGCAAACTAACAGAATACAGACAACAAGCCAACGATCTGAGTGGAAAACTTGAAGAAAGATACTACCCTAAACGAATCATCAATAAATGCTAAAAAAGAGCTCGCAATCAACATAGGGATAGTCTCCCTGAAACTGCACAAAGGGAACCAGAACCTGATGTCACAACCTGTGTTACAACATATAGCCCTGCAAGCAACAAACTGAAAAAGATTGTAAATAAAAATTGGAGGATCTCGACTTCAGCCAACATCCAATGGCCCAAACCAAGGTTTGCAAATAAAAGAACTCGCAACCTTAAAGATATTTTGGTCCACTCTAGACCCCCCCAAGAAACCATTGGCAATTACAAATTCTCCATGGGACATGAGCCCTGTAACTGGCCATTACACATGTGGGTCCTGTTCAGTCTGCCCCCTGACAAAAGCTACAAAAGAAATACAACTACAACTACTCCCTGATTTCAAATGGAGACTCCTATACCACACGAACTGCAATACGAGCCATGCGATCTATATGATCACATGCCCATGTAACAAAAGCTACATAGGAATGACATGCAGAAAGATCAAACAACGTTTGTGTGAACATAGAAGTAACGTTAAGTGCAAGACAGTGACAACAAAGATGTCAAACCACTATTTGGAAGCAGGGCATACTGTCAACGATCTGAAATGGATAGTCTTAGAAACTCTACCAAGGAAAGACCACAATGCAGAAATAATTCTCTTTGAAAAAGAGCAATGCTGGGTACACAGACTTGGCACCGACCAGAATGGATTAAATGATAACATACCATGGGGTAACATCTACAGATAATGGTAACACACTTGGTTACAAGCAGCAAGAAGCAAAATACAGGAGAACAATATCTGAAAGTAACAGGGATATACACCAGAACCATGTTAACCACTGTGACTCTACAATTGCTTAGAGAGAAAAAAATGTTATACCATACGGCTGAACCGAGAAATTAACCAATGATCTAGGAGATCCGTCAAGTGATCCGCATTATATACCCCACAAGGTTATAAACCTCAATGCTTTCCTACATGGACTGTCTACTACTAATCCAAGTTGTTTTCAAACTGGCGACAAGGGCGTAACTGACGTGTCAAAAAAGAACGACTACTCAGAACACTTGGAGGAATAAGACTGGCAATAAGAACTAAGCCAATTTCCACCAACATGCTGATTTCCAATAATTTTGTGCATAGGTCAACCTAGACCACCAGCCTTAACTTTGCAAATCCGTTAGGACCAATGGGGCAAGATAGAACGCAATAACAACTACACTCTTATAAATTATTTTTGTAAATAAATTATAATCGAAATAAACAGACTAAAACGGGAACCCCGGTAGTCTTTTTTCCTTCTTTATTCAGTTCAGGACAACAAATACGCAGTCCCGGAACAACAACCTGTTTCCGGGACCAGCTTTGGCAGTGTCAGCACAAGTCAATGACGGAGTGGCAGAGGTAGCGCGAATACGAAGCACACGGCGAAACTGTAATGTATCTGAATTTTCTTTTACCTCCAACTGAATCCCTAATCATTGTTGTAGTTTGCCTCCCTGACCCACCTGGATCCTGAAGCTGCATATTATAGCCATTAACGAAGGTACGTTTGAGAATGAGTGAGTTTAATGAGTACGATGAATGCAAGGGAAACTTTCTCTATACATGCCACGTTTCCAGATACCTCTGGGGCAATATAATCATTAATGAAGGCACTTTGACGAGTGACACAGATGTATGAGATGCGCAATAGCTGTACACATACATTTCCTACAGACCATTACCCACTAAGTAAAACAAATTAATTACGTGACATAAGAAAAAAGCTCAACTTTGCCATCCCTGAATAGATTGATTTTCCACACTCTTGAGAGGAAATCGATTAGCCACATGAATAATAGATTATATACTGACCTGGAACACTTAACAAATAGCTTTACTTACCATCCAGTTCACAATCCTCCTAATTATGACCCATAATGTTGCTTCGCTAACAATGAGAGAGTTGACCCTGCTCTAGGATGAGGGTAGTCAGTTTGAAGTATTGCCATTTTTTAGTTGCGACGCCATTGTGCGTTATATATGTTCCTGGTAATTTAAACCAGTAGACTAGTCTTTCAATGTTTTCCCATACCCTTCCCTTTGTCTAGTATGTCCTTTTTCTTTACAGGTACAATATATATACCTTATTAGGAGCAGCATAACTACTTGTTCCTTTAGAATCAATTCTTTTCACCTGTAGAGACTTGAGAGGTCTCTACATACTTTGCACCATGGTCCTGATGAAAGCCCCCACGATCTTCTTGCAATTTAAGGGCTGAAACATGTCGACCTATATCACAACTATAGTGTGAAAGAGTCATAATCACTCTTACTCACCGACAACATTTTAATACGTTTGCCTCCGAAAATCAGAACGAATAAAAGATATTTTTCTGGTTGAGAGAGACATTTTTTATCATTTTTTCACTTTATCACGTCACAGTCACTATCACTGATCACTACTGTTTTTAACTGAGGGTATCACCTCCTGGATGGAGGTGGCATAAACAACTAAACCCTATGATTATGCAGACACGTGTGAGGGACAGCGGAGAACCAAGATATACCGCTTAACATCGCAAAACTCACCAACACGTGCATGAGGGTTTTTTATTGGGACTAGTCTGATCCGTTCCGGCATACCCGACGTTATGCAGGACAAGTGATCCTTCCCCTTTTTGATCAGAGTATATAACTATAGGAAATCGGTCGGATCACGTATTCCTTCCTTCCCTCCATATTGATCCTTTACATTGTATTTAAGGCAATATGGTGCATTTCTGCCTTTTCCCCTGTGCTGGCGCTCTTTTGGCAGCCTCGCACCAATGATGCAAGTGTGCATCCATTGCTTTTGTGCAGGAGGTGGCATCTTCCTATACAAAAACAATCTTGAGAGGCATATTCCTCTTTTTATGTCTGCTGCACAATGTGGAACATATAGAAAGAAGAAGTAACAAGAAGAAAGATATTTCTCCTCGTTCCGCCTCCCCTGGGAAGGCATATCTTTTTGGTGCAGTCCTAGGTTTACTAGTTCTGGTACATCTGGGAATACATCAAACATCATGGTAATTGCTTGGGAACACTCACGCATTGCCCATGGAATGCCTTACCAAGGGCAGGGTAAGGCAAAACTGAGATTTGTGTTACTTTGCTCCAAATTTATGAAGAGTGTCAGGGCCATGCAAAGTGGCCTGGCTTGGCTTCATAAATCTCATTTAGGACTTGCAACACCTTGTGTGGTGCAAGGCAAACACAACTCTGCTAATAAATATGACCCTAAGTACCTGCCCTTGGGTGTCCATCCTTTATGAGTCTACCATGAACCAGAAATATCCTCTATGTTCTGAGGAACACGCCACCACATGGAGGTATGTTATATTATTTTCAAATATGAACTCCCAACTAGGCTTTCTGTCTTCGGGGGAAATTGTCTTCTCTAATGGCGGTGAACTTTAAATTTAGGTCAGCGTCGCTTGCAGCGGTGAACTGACACTTTCATATTATTTCACGCATACCGTTTAAAATTATAGCATTTACAATAAAACATATGACATTGCAAATCACATTGTTTGTGAGAACACAGTGCATGGCATAGTGGAGAGTTATACTTAATGTAGTGTGGCTCCCGAGTTCAATACAATGTGGATAGAGGTGACTGGATACTGCATTTAAACACAATCAGAGTAAACTGACTACAGGAAAGACCTTTTTTTCCTGTCCTAAGACAGTTGGGGGAAAGCAGAACATATATAAATATTCACCTCACTAGTATTAACCTGTCCTTAATATGTACCCTGCTAAACTATTTATGCATATAGATACCCACAACTGGAAAATCATGTTAAAGATTCTTGTCAACACTTATTATAATAAGTGTAACTCATGTAACCTGTGGCTACAGTTAAATATTCTGGGGCTGGGCATCTCAGGGAAAGTAAGGGGCATATTTATGTGAAAGTCACGCTGCGCATGACAGCAAGTCACCTTGCTGCTCTGCATCCTCAACTTCCACTCAGACAACCCCAGTGACCAGAACTCCGTCTCCCTACTGGAGAACCTCACCAACATTGGACTCAAGCAGCTAGTGAACGCAGTAACCCACACAGCCGGACAAACGCTTAACCAAGTTTTCTCAGTCAGCGTGAAATCACCTACAGCCGTACCACGAGTTCCTCTGGACTGACAACCACTGCGTACATCTCGCCTTCATTATGCCCCCTGTAAACCATCGCCCTCATTGTCCCCCGTCGCAGCTAGAACAAGGCTACCTAAGAACGTCTCATCAACCTCCTTAAGACCACTCCACCCCCACCAACACAGCAGCTTGCAACCTTCACCAATGGATTTCAAGCTGCTCTGACACTCTGGCACCCCCTTTAGGAAACCCCAGGCAAGCACTAGAAGAAAGCCAGCTGGTTCACTCTCAATCTTCACAAGTCCAGATTCACCTGCCGACGACCTGAGAAGAGATGGAGGAACAACAAAACCCTAGACACCCGTGCAACCTTCAAATCTGCGCACACCATCTTCTCGTCAAAACTATAAACAAAGCAGCCTTCTGAGACAGGATGAATGCCAACGCTTAGAACAGCAAAGAACTCTCTCTTGTCAAATAGTTCACCAAGGCAGGGAGACCACAGATGTCCCACCCTCCCAAGACCTCTGCAACAAACTCGGCACCTTCTGCCACCAGAAGAGGAGGATGTAGCCTAACAGTTAGGGCGGTGGACTTCAAATTTGGGGAACAAGGTTTGAGTCTCGACAATAACGCTCAACATCCTGTGATTCGTGGCAAATAACGTAATCTACCCATGCCTAACAAAAATGAATGTGTCCTCATGTAACGCAACTGGTGCTCATGTAAATTGCTCTGATACCTGATCTCGGGTCAAGTTTGTGCTACATAAAACTTTAAGAGAAAAAAAAATCAGGCAGATCTACAACAGGTTCAACTGCTGAGACCCCTCCACTACACCCACCACCAGTGCATGCAACCACGCCACACCTCAACAGATCATACTCAACTGGACTCAGCTCACCACAGATGACACACTCAAAACCATGAAGAGCATCAACTCAGGAGCCCCATTGGATCCTTGCCTGTACCACATCTTCCACCAAGCAGCCACCTCCACCTCCCCCCAACTTTGCTGCAACATTAACTGCTCCATTGAAACTGCAACCTACCCAGATGACTGGAAACGCGCTGAGACTAACCCCCTACTGGAAAAACCATCTGCCCACCCAACAGACCTCAAGAACTTCAGACCCATCTCCCTCCTCTCCTTCCCAGCCAAGGTCATCAAGAAGGCCATCAACGCCTAACTCTCTGAGTTCATCAAAGAGAACCACATCTTGAACACCTCCCAATCAGGCTTTCTGAAGCAACCACAGCACCGAGACCGCACTCCTCACTGCCACCAATGACTTCCTCTCCCTCCTTGACCAGGGGACCACAGACCTCATCCTACTGGACCTCTCAGCCGCCTTCAACACCAACTCTCATCGCACTCTAATCACGACACTCCATGATGCTGGCATCTGCGTCAAGGCACAGGACTCGATCTAATGCTTCCTAACCAGCCGAACACAGCGAGTCAGACTACCTCTTTTCCTTTCAGAACCTACAGAGAACAGCTGCAGAGTGCCCCAGGGCTTGTTCCTGAGCCCCACCCTCTTCAACATCTACATGGCTCACCTCACTGGCATCATCAGAAGCCACAGACTCAACATCCTTCTATGCCAATGACACCCAGCTGATCATCTCCCTCAACAACAAACCCACTACTAATGGTGGCCTGACGGAATAGAAACCCCTCCCACCCCTAGGGACCACACATGCAACCATGGCATCATACTGGACTCTGCGCTCTCGGAGAACTGCCAAATCAACACAGTATCCTCACCCTTTTTCCACATGCTCCATCTGCTTTGAAATACTTTAAGAAGGCTCCCCACAGAATCCACAAATACAATCACCCACGCACTCATCACCAGCAGACTGGACTACGGCAACACACTCTATGCTGGCATCACTCAGAAACAGCTCAGGAAACTTCAGAATGTTCAAAACGCCGCAGCCAGGCTGGTCCTCAACATCCGCAGCCACATGGCACAACACCTCCAACAGCTCCACAAGAGAATCACTTTCAAGATCCTCAAACATGCCTACAAAGCTCTCATTGACGCACAATCAGAATATCTGAACCACCGCCTTGCCTGCCACACACCAGCCAGACAACTCTGCTATGTCCAACTTGCCCTGGCCTCGGTCACATGGATACACAAGATCAGAACTAGAGGGAGATCCTTCTCCTACCTCGCCACCAAGACCTGGAACACCCTACCCCTCCACCTCAGGCAATCAGCTTAGTTGACACAGTACATGAAGGACCTAAAGACCTGGCTCTTAGACTGAACTTCCACAACCAGACAGATCAGCAGCCCCCCTTCCCCCTCAGTGACCTGAGAACCTCATGGGTCCCCGCCCCCCTGACTGCCCACTGCCCATTCGCTGCCCCTGCCTCCCAGATGCTCCTCTCTCCCACCTTTCCATATATGCCAGCCGCTGCACGGCCACACACAGCAGGCACACCTCTGGCGTGCCGAAGGTGTGCCTAAGGCAAGCCAGTCTGCGCCCGTCTGCACCTGGACCGCGCCCAGCACCAGAACCCCTGGCCCCCGCTCCTGCCAAAATGACCGCCGCCACTACGACGCCAGCACTCTGCACGCTCTCAACTCCGGACAGAGCCGCACCTGTTTCAAGGCCGCCGCGAAACGCACACACGTCCCCTTCACCTGCCGGATCTGCAGCTACACCAGCCTCAGGGACCTGCTCGACACAAGATCCAAGGACATCACCTTCCTGACAGATACCTAGTTTAACGACTCCTCCACACCCGACATCACCATAGCCATTCCAGACGGCTAAAAGATCACCCGCAGAGACCACACCAACGGAGTCGTAGGAGGAATCGCCATTGTCCACAAGAACAGCATCAGGGTCTTGACTAGCACCGATGACCGCTCAACACCACCGAACACATGCATTTCCAGATCCACACAGACCCTAACTCCACCCTCAGAGGCACCCTTGTCTACCGACCCCCTAACCCTGCCCCCAGTTCAGCGACTCCATTGCCGGCTTGATCAGCACGTACGCGTTGACCTCCACCGACTACATCCTCCTCAGAGACCTGAACTTTCACCTTGAGAACAACATCGACAACAACTCCACAACCCTGATCGACAACCTCGTCAACCTCGGACTGAAGCAACTAGTCACAATGCCCACCCACTACGCCGGCCACACGCTCGACCCCGTCTTCTCCTCTAGCCTGGACGTCTCCGTCAGCCACACCACCAAACTCCTCTGGACCAACCACCGCTACATCCACTTTGCCTTCCAGTAACCCACCACACACCACCGCACCCAACAGATCCCCGTCGCTGCTGAAGCAAAATCACTGAAGACCAACTGCACGCAAACCTCGCTCTCAGCCCACACACCAAACGCTCCAACACCGATGACGCTGCCCTCAGACGCTGGATCGAGGACTGCGCCAACACCCTCGCCCCACTGAAGAAACCCCCCACAGAGACACCAGCTAGAGGGCCAGGTGGTTCACCCCAGAACTCCTAGCCTCCAAGCAAGCCTGCCGGAAACTAGACAAGAAATGGCACAGTGAACAAACTCCGGACAGCCAAGCAGCACACAAGGACGCCATCCGCAACCACTACTGCCTCATCAGGGCAGCCAAGAGGACCTCCTTCAAAGACCACCTCAACAACAATGCACACAATAGCAAGGAGCTCTTCAACATTGTTAAGGAACTCTCCAACCCCAGCTCCAACACCAATGACATCCCACCGTTGCAAGCCCTGTGCGACTCCCTCGCCACCTTCTTCCACCGCAAGATAGCAGACATCCACAACAGCTTCAACATCCAGCAAGCCCCAACAGACAGCAACACAACAGACCCTCCGCACACCATCGACCATGACCCCCTGCTAGCCTGGGCCAGCGTGAGCATCGATGACACCATCACGCCCATGCGCACAATTCACTCCGGCTTTCCGTCAGACCCATTCCCGCGCAAGTCTTCAACAGAGAAAGTAGCTCCATCACACCCCACCTGCGCAACGTCATCAATCTCTCCCTCGAGACCGCGACCTCCCAGAGATCTGGAAACATGCTGAGATCAACGCTCTACTCAAAAAACCTAAGGCAGACCCAAGAGACCTCAATAACTTCCGCAGCACTCATCCTCCTAGACTTTTCTCCCACCTTCAACACCGTCTGCCACTGCACACTATGTGCACTCCTCCATGGCGCAGGGATCCGGGACAAGACTCTGGATTGGACCACCTCCTTCCTTTCCGGCAGAACCCAGAGTGTCCGCCCCCTCCCATTCCATTCCATAGCCTCCAAGATCATCTGCAGCGTACCCCAGGGAGCTTCCCTCAGCCCGACGCTGTTCAACATTTACATGGCCCTGCTCGCACACGTAGCCCGACAGCACGAGCTCAACATAATCTCCTACGCCGACGACACTCATCTGATCCTCTCCCTCAACAAGCACCCCATCACCGCCAAAGCCAACCTCCACGAAGGAATGAAGGCCGTCGCTGACTGGATGAAGACCCGCTGTCTGAAGCTGAACTCGGACAAGACGGAGGTCCTTATCCTCGGCTCCATTGCTTCAGCCTGGGACAACTCCTGGTGGCCGACAGCACTGGGGGCAGCCCCGACACCCACCAACCATGCATGCAACCTGGGAATCATCCTCAACTCAACGCTCTTATTGACCAAGCAAGTCAACGCTCCTCCTCCTGCTTCAACACCCTCCACATGCTCCGCAAAATCTACAGATGGATCCCGACAGATACAAGAAAACAGTCACCCAGGCCCCAACCAAGCTGATCAAAACACCTCAGCATGACTGATTCTCGACATACCACGCCACGGCCACATCACCCCCCACCTGAGAAACCTGTACTGGCTCCCTGTCAACAAGAGGATATCCTTCAAGCTCCTCACCCACGCACACAAGGCACTCCACAAGACTGGCTCAGCCTACCTCAACGGACGGCTCTCCTTCAACATACCCAGCCGCCAGCTACGCTCCGCCGACCTCTCACTCGCCGCCGTCCCGCACATCCGAAGAACAACCACCGGTGGGAGATCCTTCTCCCACCGCTCTGCCAAAGCATGGAACAGCCGCCCACTGAGCCGACAACAGACCCAAGACCTGCTGACCTTCAGGAGGATACTCAAGACCTGGCTGTTTGATCAGTAGAGCTGCCCTCCCAGTGCCTTGAGACCCTCGCGTGTATGTAGTGTGCTTTACAAATGATTGATTGATTGATTGAGAGCTTAGCGGCATAGAAGAGAGTGCATAGATTGGAATGACAGTGGCATGAAGTGCAGGAGCATAGAGTTGAGTGGTGTAGAGTGTAAAAGCATTGAGTGGAGGGGCATTTATTGGAATGGCATAGAGAGGAGTGGCATTCAGTGTAATAGCGTTGACTGTAGTGGTGTAGACCGGTATGGCGTAGAGTAGATAGAATAGCATAGGGTGGAGTAGGATAGAGAGTTGTGGTGCACAGTGGATTGGGTTACACTGGAGTCGCATACAGTGGAGTGGCGCAGAGTGTAATAGTGTAAAATGGAGTGGGCTAGAGTGGAGTGCCTTACAATATAATAGTGTAGAGTGAAGTGATGCAAAGTGGAGAGGCGTAGAGTAGAGTGGCATAAAATGGAATAGCGTAGCATTCAGTGGCATATAGTGGAGTGGTGTGGAGTGGAATAGCATATAGTGGAGTAGCATAGAGAGGAGTGGCGTACATTGAAGTGGCTTAGACTGGAGTGCTTAATCTAATTCTCGATGAGATCTGCAAAATTAAAAATAATCAGCGCACGGAACTTGCTGTTATTCACGCCAGAATACATATGCTGGAGGAGTTAACACTGGCGCTCCCCAATAGGGTTTTGGAAGCTGAGTCAAGGATCGCTGTCCTGGAAGATCAGATGAATCTGGTATCAGGAGAGACTAAAGAGGCTACAAAGAAGAGGATTACAATGGAGAATAAACTCGAGGAGTTGGAGAACCATTCTCGTAGATCTAACCTGAGGATTGTAGGGGTTTCAGAAGGAACAGAAGGCTCCGACACAGTACAATGGGTTAACTCGTTTATACAGAAAGTAGTTGTACCAGACTTTGAAGGAGACCTAACGATAACAAGAGCCCACAGAGTACCGGCTCAGCGTTTTGCGAACTCTCCATTTCCTAGAACTATCCTACTAAACTTTGCAGATTTCAGGATTAAGGAACGGATACTCTCTAAGGCATATCAGCAACGCCAGTTTCCTGTTTCCGAAACTACAAAATGCAGGATTTTTTCGGACATGACAGCAACTGCAGCTAAAAGAAGGAAAGAATTTGTAAAGTTGCTGCAGCTATTTAAAGCTAATGGTGCCCAGGCCTCGATTGCGCAGCAATCAAAGCTGAAGGTTCTCGTTAAGGGAAAATTCTTTCTATTTACTGATTTAGAAGAGGCTAAGACTCTTCTTAATGAGATATCTACAAGGGCCTAGGCTTAATGGCATGGTTGAACTGAATGTTAAATAAAACATTTTTTTTTTTTAAAAAGAGTGCGCAATAAGGGGGGAATTCTTCCCTCTTTTCGTTTACCCAAAAGGAAAAATTCAGGCGGGTGTTCCTGGGTCAAGGGTCACACCAGGGTGTAACAAGAAGACACCCAAAGAAGAAGAAGGGGTGGGATGTGGGCAGTGTGGACGGGGAGGGGTCTCCCACACTCCTGGGGGGGTTCTGGGTGGGGGGGGTGTGAAAGCCATAAAAAAATACAAGTTCAGTAGGTTTTCTATTCCTAACATTGGTTGGTACAGAAAAGGTTTAGAAATGCATAGCTTCGTTAATGGGTCATGACTTATGTAATATCCTGTCCGTTAATGCGAATGGGCTGCTAAATAAACAGAAATACGGAGCCCTTTTGAAATGGGCAATTGCCTTTAAACCCCATGTAGTCTTTCTCCAGGAGACGCACCTGAAATCGAACTCTCCAAGGTTGTTTTTACCTAGATACTTCTCCTATGGGGTTTTTCCTCAGCTGGGGTCGCCCAGAGGGGTGTCGCTATTTATTTCTCAAGGAATTTACCCTGGGAAACTTTGCAAATGCAAAGAGACTCTAAAGGTAGATGGCTTTGGGTCGCAGTAAAATTGTTGGGAAAGGTATACAACTTTGTAAATTATTATGGCCCAATTTTTGATGACACCTCGGCCCTGACTGAAATTAGTGAAATACTAAGGGGCATTGCTGGGCAAATTATAGTAGGAGGTGATTTCAATTACATCCAGGATTTAAAGAGGGATACCTCTAACAAGAATAAGAAACAAGTAAAACCAAAGACTAAAGGGGTGTTAGAGGCTTTTATGTCAGAATATCAATTGAGGGACTCCTGGCGCTCCCTAAATCCCAATCTAGAATCCTACACATGCTATTCGAATAGGTTCCATACAGCCTCTAGAATAGATTTCTTTTTATCTTCTAGATCGCTTCAAATTTCCAACGCATTGATAGGCTGCAATCCCTTTTCAGATCATGGGAGGATTGAGTTGGAACAAATACTAGAGGGTTCGACAGGGGAACGATCTAGGTGGCAGTTGGATCATACCCTTTTACAGAACATAACATGGGTTGAGGGTTTCAAAGAATGGATTAAGGATTTTTTTCTAGTAAATAAAGACTCAGCAGAGCCTTTTGCAGTATGGGGGGCATTCAAAGCAGTAGCCCGGGGACAGATTATAGCATTTTCTTGCAATAAAGCAAAGGATCGAAAAAATAAAATATCTACCCTTCAGTGTGCTGCTGAGAATGAGTACGCATTGAAACTGAATCAAAAACCTAATAACTGGGAGCAAGCTAAAACATCGCTTAGGGACTTCTTCATCCTTGAAGAGATAAATAGCTCAAAAGCCTTTCAACAAAAGCTATATGAAGACAGTCAACTCATGGGTAAGCTGCTGGCAAATTCGATCAGGAAAAAACAAGAGTCTTCCATCATTTTAAAAATCCAAGATCCATCAGGTGCAATAGATACTTGCAGTGAGGGAATTGCGAAAATATTCCTTGATCATTACGAGAGAATATATTCCACTGATATTCAAGTGGAGGAAATTTTGATCAGGGAATATTTTGATAATTTGAATATCCCTAAAATTTCCAATTTTAGATCTAATCAAATAGGCTGTGATATAAGTCATCTGGAAATCCAGAATAGTATAAAAGCCACAGCGGGAGCAAAGGCTTCAGGGATAGATGGATTCCCAATCGAATTCTATAAGGTTTTTATGAAGGAATTGGTAGATCCCTTGAAAAATGTATTTAATTATATCAGATTAGGTGGTAGGGTTCCCTCATAGTTTAAAGAGTCCACAATTATTAGTTTTGTTAAGAAAGGTAAGAATCCGGAGGACGTAAATTCCTATAGACCAATTAGTCTATTAAACTCTGACTATAAGGTTTTTATGAAAATTTGGGCTCAAAGATTCGTGTTGGCTGCCCAGGAGGTAATACGTCAAGACCAAACGAGTTTTATTGCCGGTCGTTGTATGGCTGCCAACACAGAATATTTAATACAGGCGATAGATTATTTTAATATTAATTCGCTTTCTGCATGCATTCTTATGATTGATGCAGAAAAAGCATTTGATTTAGTCAACTGGTCAACGTTATTTTTTTCCCTTGGTTATTTTGGATTCCCCGCCCCTATTATTAGCATGCTACAAAATATTTATGAGGGGGCATCAGCCCAGGTGATAATAAATGCCAAGCAAGCAGGGAAGATTAAAATAAATCGGGGCACATGGCAAGGTTGCCCCTTATCACCCCTGCTTTTTACCTTTTTTATCGAACTGTACTAAATTGGGTCTTAGGATTTCTTCAAGTCATCTGACAGAATGGGAATTGGCCCGATTTGGCGAAATAAGGCACCTTCTCACTCAAAATACGATAATGAGCTGGCAAATGGTTAGAGACAGAACGCATCCGAGGCGGCTCATCTTTTTCCAATATTTGCAATTGACATATTTTATAAGAAAAGAAGTAGGAAGTCTAGATACAACACCCAATGCATTGTTAACAGCGTTATATGGGGAGAAACATAAGGGTATTGGATTCTGGTATAAAAAGTTACTCCCTTCTGGATCATCTACTATAATAACTAAACACTTGGAGAAAATAAGTCTTACATTACAGTGTGAATTGTCAGATAAAGACTGGGAGACAATATGTTATTTAGGAAACAGAGCACTTCGAGCAGCTAACTATAAGAGAATGTCCTTTCTTTCTCGCTGGTTGGCATATTATACCCCGGAGGCCCTACAGAGAATGTTGCCTGAATGTGAGAATAAATGTTTTAGATGCAAAACCAGGGGACAGGGTGGTTGGTATCATATTTTTTTCTCATGTCCAAAGTTAGAGCCCTTCTGGAAGGGGATTTTTGCAGATTTGGAGATAGCAACTGGGAAAATTCTTCTTCCAGAAGCAGAAGTTGCTCTTTTTGGCATTGCTAAAGAAAGGAACAGGTTTAATGAATCTGAAGAAGTGTTTATTTTTATTTCCACTGCTGTGGCACGGTCTCTGATCTTGCAAAATTGGAAATCTATGGTGAATCCTTGTCATGTTAAATGGGTCAATAAAATGAGAAGAACATATAATTTTGAGAGAGCCTATGCAGGTAGAGTGGGTGCGATTGCAAGATTTGAAAGGAATTGGAAGTATTTTAACATGCTTGAACTGCTAAAAGGAAGGTGATTGTTATACTATAGTTAATTGCAAGATTGTTATACTTTAGTTAATTGCAAGATGGTGTTATTATTTGTGCTATTATACATTGGCACTTTATTGCATAAGTCACTTTATATGGGCCAAATTTATATTGTATTTTAATTAATTGTAAGATGGTATTACATTTGCAATTGAGGAAATACAGTATCCATTTGTCGTGCTATATTAAATTGCTAAGCACTTTTATCATATATATTAGTAAAAAAAAAAAATGTTTGTACGTCATTATATCTACATTTCATGAAATGTATTACTATTTGTGATATTATACATCGGCACTTTGTTGCATTAGTTACTTTATATAGGCCAAATTCTGCACGTATTAACACCAGCACTCTCATTTTGTGGTTTTTAAGCGTCAGTCTTTCCATTATTGCACTAGCACTTTATGAACGGTATACTTATAATAATCTTGATGCTGCTTATTACCAGTTGTTTACATATTAGGTAATTTAAGATGTTTTGAAACTAATATTTTGATAGGTTTAAAAATTTAGAAGCATAATATCAGGTGTTCTTCAACTTGTACTTCTATACCGATATGGCCAGCTGTGCATTATTGCAGTTATTTTTTTGTTTTTTTTCTTCTTGTATTTTCGCTGTGGCATTTTATTGTCTAGAGCTGTCTCTTGGATATTGTAAACATTTTTGCCCAATCTATGTTTAATCATGAAGAAATTAATGTACCAATGTATTTTTCTTATTATCCTACGGCTTGTAATAAAAAAATTTAAAAAAAAGGAAATAAATGAGAAATGACCAATCTGCCGAGTCAAAGGCCTCCTTAAACTCAATAAAAAGTAATGTTGTTGGGTGTTGCAGCCAGTGTGCCTGAGAAAGAGCCATCTGGATCCCAAATACAATGAAAGGTACTGTGTGCCGGCATAAAGCCAACTGGTCAGGGTGGCACAGTGTGCCTTAGTCAGTTAGCCAGATTTTAACTTCATTATTTATGAGGGAATTCAGCTGGAATGCAGCACAATTATCCGAGGGGTGACCCGGTTTGGATATCAACACAATTGTGGCCACATTGAGGTCTGGAGAGAAGGCACCAACTTTAACTGCTGCTCCATACGTTGCCAGAAGATGAAGAATTAGGAGCTCCCGAAACCTCCAGAAGTACTCAACTGATACCTTTCTGGAACCAGCATTTTACCTGAGGCCATGTTATATAAGGCCTCTACAATCTCTTTGGTTATCATTGCCTGCTCAGATTCCCAAAAAAGGGAGCTTTGCCTGGACGGTAAGAGGATATCGGTTAGTAATGGATGGGCCTATTCCCAGGAAAGCTGAGGCCGGTGGCTATAAAGGGCAGTGTAGTAGTCTGCAAACACCTGCATGATATCAGGGTGGTGGTCTGGAGGTGACCTCTTGAGTCCAAAATATGTGGCACCAATCTAGAGGCTGCTTCCCTGGTGACAGTCAGTAAATAGGTTCCCCTATTTATCGCAAAATGTGTAAATCCTCCAAGTCTAGGCCTTCCAGTGAGAGCTTTCTCACCATCACCCTGGCAGCAACCAATGGCCAGTCAAGGTCAGGAGTGTAGTCCGATCGACACTGGAGGTTAAGCGAGAGGATTTGAGTCTCCAGGGCTGTGACTTGGATGAACTTTTGTTTCTCCTGGACACGGATAAGCCCCCTGGCATGGCCATGTATCATGGGTTTGCTGCCCACCCAGAGGGTACATGCCAACCAGATGGTGCCCTGATTTTCTTCTAAATAGGTTTGTATCATGCACCTCACATGGGGCGAGCCATTTCTGTTGCTCATGTCCTATGCATTAAGGTGCTACATGAAATGAAATCCCAATTCCAGAGATCCCAAATGCACCATGAATGGGGCATGGTAGGAGATGCCCTGCGGCAAGATAAAAGCGTTAGTTTACTGAAAAATATTTGCTGCAGGCATCCGAAACAGGTCAATATGGGACTTAGTATAGTGAGCCACCGAGGAATGGGTAGAAGTATGATCCTGTCGGTACCACGTCCTCCACGTGTCGCAGAGCCCCAGAAACTTTGCTCACATGGCCACCATTCAAGAACAAGAGTGACGACCAGGTCCTGGGGTACCAGTTGAGTCCCCCTGTGGTTCAGGGACTACATTAAAGTATCCACCTACCACAATGGTAGTTTGTGGGAACCTCAGCAATAGGGAGTAAATGAAATTGCAAGCCCTCCACCCCAATGTACTGCCCCTGGGGATCAGTGTAGGTGTTAGTCATGGTAAGCAGAAAGCCTTTGTGCAGGAGGATATCCACCCTAGAAAAACCCAACGTGATAGACCCTGCAGTATCCCTACCGATAGAGGACAGGAAAATGTTCCCAAGTAAATGGGTTTCCTGGACCATGAGGGCTGCTGACTCAAATATTTTGACATAGCGAAGAGCAACAGTGCGGTTAACATGGTTCAGCATGCCATTCATGGTCCAGGACATGACCTCAAGTGGTGCCATGAGGTTCACAGAGCAAACTATGTGAAGCTCAGGCCCAGAGTGGAGTCTCGGGTCCAACACTCCAGACACGAAGCATGGGGCATAGGATTTCAGGGGTCAGAGTGTAGTCGTGGTGTGCATGGCCACGAAAACCGAAACACACTCAAAGAACAACCGCAAAAACATACCCTCCTTCCAACTTCTCCACACCCTATACTTTCCCCCTGAAGCATCTGGTGCCCTAAAACTGAATATGGAACTAAAACAGCACCAGCTAGTTAGCACCTAATTGAAGACCTTCTCATATGTAGGATTTGAAGCCGGCGAGTAAGCAAAGATCATTTTGTGTGGTCCACCCTGGACAAGGGCAGGCATCCCTGGACCTCTGACAGTCTGGCTCAGCAGAGTGGGGGCATCAAACAGTTCTGGCGTACATGATGGTGGAGACCCCATATCACCTCAGCCAGACAACCCCGGTCCGCCTCCAAATAGATGGAGTCCAAGTGGCCATGAGATCAGGTGAACACTTTATGAGGTCTAGTATGTCATCTAATTTGGGATCTAGGGAGTGGGCAAAGAGAGCTCCTCATCTTTTGTGTCCCAACAGTGCCCACCTCCCCCTCTCAGCAGAGGTCTACCTGTTCAGTGGCCCACTCCCATGCTTGCACTGGGGTCTCGAAGTGAAAGGTTTTAGAGTTGAAGACTACTTTCAGCTTCATAGGAAAGATAAGCATATAAGTGATCAGAAGGGCATGGCGATTCTGTTTCACATCATTTAAAGAGCATCTGCACTGCTGGACTGCACAAGTATCCTGTGGAAAGACCATAATATGCAGGTTCTAGTAAGAAAGATCTTGCCGGCATCCAGCATCACATAGAACAATGTCTCAGTCATGATAATTGAGGAATTGGGCAATCATCGGGTGTGCTGGTGCCCCAGGAGGTCACTGTGAGGGATCAATGCCCCTGCTCTACCATGAACCAGGACAACAAGTTCTCCTCTGGGATTCATGAGTGCAGTCAGCCTTCTAGAAAGAGCTCCACATATGGGGTCTCGACACCCTCAGGAAACCCCACAAACCAAAGATTGTTCCTGCCTCTGCTGATTTTCAGCGTATTCAACCCTGTCTTCCAGCGCACCTGCCACCGTGAGTGTTTTCACCTGGCAATTGAGAGTAGTCACCTCATCTTCCACTGATGGAACTCAGTGCTTGGTTTCAGTAACGCGGTGGACAGCATTGTGAAGATCCTTGTACAGAAGTGATACAGCATACTGATAGCAGGCTAACTAAGGTGAGGGACAGTTCTTTCACGGTGTGGGGGTTACTGCTGCCATTCCTCATAGTTTTGTAGTGTTTTTATCCTTGTAGCAAAAGCTAAACTTACGTTTTATTCTGCCATTTGACTCGCCGTGCTGCTGATTCCTTTTGACCACAGTTCCCTCCTGGGTGCGTCTCCGGTCTGCCGCGTCTTTTCGTGCCGTTTGTGTTGAGAGACATAGCCCCTCCCTAAGGGCCATACTCAATTCTGGCTGAGTGGGTTAGCGGGCTATTGGTTTTCCTTCCTTACTTAACCCACATGATTCGCCGGATGCGCATCGGGCGAGCCAAAGGCAAGCACGTCTGCGCCCGTCCGCGCTGAGTCAGTGATGAGCGCCAGTAACGCTGCCCGACTCATTACATATACAAGCCATGATTTAAAAAGATTAAATCAATCTCTACCGAATATAGATGAAAGCTGCACTCATATCCTGGGTGAAGGCTTAGACACAATTAGGCCTATGAAATGCAATAATTGTGGTTTTAAATTAAACCACAGCCCTCCCACAGAACATATGCATTTGAACATTGGGCCCCTTAGGAGCAACAATCCTAAGAACAAACAAATACCCAGAGGCACACTTTTAAATATCAGATCAGTGTACAAGCATAAATTAGACATCTCCAAGCTAATTGATGCCTAGGGCCTAGATCTGCTCTTTATCACTGAAACCTGGGCTGATCAGGCATCAGGGCCAGACTTTTGCTCGGAGTACCTCCAGGCTATTCCGTCTTCAGACATGACAGGAAGCATAAAAAGGGTGGCGGTCTTGCTGTTATATAACAAGACACTTACACAGGGGTATTTGAGGCTATTCCCTGGACAAACTGTGACCTATTATCATTTAGTTTTAAAATTGCCAACTGTATGTCTTTCAAAGGAATACTAATCTATTGTTCCCCAGGGGAAAAGAAAAATGTGTTCCATGCCTCTTTTAATACACTGCTGGAAAACTGTGCACTAGAAAATAACTTTACTATACTTGGTGATTTTAATTGTCATCTTAAAGCAGATACAGATATCAATACCATTGCACTGATTGATACTATGACACTTGCTGGACTAAATCAAAGGGTCAAAGGCCCCACTCACCAGGCCGGACATACGCTGGATGGGATTTTCTCTAAACATAAAGCACTTGGGGTTAAGTAAATTCAACCACAGTGCTGAACTGATCATAGTACCATCATATTTGAGCTTGAGAACCCAGTCAAGGTCCAACCCAGCCAACCTAACAAATCAACAGGATTATATTGAAACTGGAAACAGGTTGACAGCAACCAGCTTAACGATCAGCTTACCCAAGCATCCACAAAGGGTCCACAAGATCCTGAATTAGCCTCTGTTCATTTCAATGAATGGCTCGAAGACACGGCCAATTTATTAGCTCCCCTTAAAAAGTCCACAGGTTTTAGGAATACTCCATCCGCTCCCTGGTTCACTGACACTTAGACAAAAAAAACAAGAGTGTTGAAGACAGGAGCGTTGCTGGAGAAGCAATTATAGTGAACAAGAATTGGGGAAGTACAAACTACCAATATACTAATATAAAAAAAATTGATACTATCGGAAAAAGCTACTTACTGCTCAAAGGAAATGAAGGAGTCAGAAAACTCCTCCAAAGAACTTTTTCGAGTGGTGATCAAACTGTCAATGCGCCAATTTAGAGAAAGGAGTAACCACTCACAGGCCTTTGCAACCATCTAACCCAGCGTTTTCAAAATAAAGTCAAGCAAATTTTTACCACCTTTGATAAAGGGGTGCACTCAAATTTAGATAAACACAATACATCAAAGGTATTATGTCTTAACCACCCAATTTTTGCGGAATTTAGAGAAGTAACAGTAGCTGAGATAACGACCCTTATCTCTAAAATTACAATCCGCTTCCACCCTTGGTATTTAAAAAAGCCCCGCAGGCACTTGGGTTGAGGTGAACTTACATTTTTAACTCTATGTTTACAGAAGGTACTTTTTCTTTGATTTGGAAGAGAGCCTCAATTTTGCCTCTTTTAAAAAAAGCTAATCTTGATGCTCTGGATGCAGGAAATTACAGACCCATTGGACGTCTCCCAGTGCCAGCTAAACTGGAAGAAAAGGTTATGAATATCCAACTGACCACATATCTACTAGAGCATGACTTATTGGATGAGGTGCAGTTTGGGTTCAGATCAGAGCATAGCATCGAAACGGTACTGATTAAGGCCACCGACGAGATTAGAACAGCCATGGACACAGGGGGTGCTGACGCCCTGGTGTTGCTTGACTTGTCGGTGGCCTTCAATAGGGTTGATCATAAAACCCTGTTAAAAACCTTGAAGGCACTGGGCATCTCCGGAAAGGCCTTGACATTGTTATCCTCCTTTCTTGAGGGTAGAATACAATTGGTGGCCCTGGGGAAACTTACCTCTTCATCTTTCACACTTCCCTGCAAAGTTCCTCAGGGCTCTTCCTTCAGTCCCACTCTTTTTAACATTTATGTTCTGGGACTGGAATCCCTTATTAGATCCTTTGGGATGGCACTGACGTCATATGCAGATGATACCCAAATTGTAGTTACCATTACTAAAAACACTTCACCACCAGTAAACAGGTTTAGGGACTGTATGACAGCAGTTAGCTCTTGGATGAGCTCCCACTGTCTTAAACTCCAGGAAAATGGAGGTGATTTTATATGGTAAATTCTCTCCATCTTGGTCACAGATCTGGTGGCCTGATGATCTAGGGTCAGCACCTACCCCGGCTCCCAAGGTGAAAAACCTGGGTGTGGTTATAGATCAGAGACTAGACTTTGAAGCTCAAGTCAAAGCCATGTCATCTTCCAGCTTTTTTATCCTTAAGGCCATAAAACACATTCTTCCACTGATTCCCTTAGAAAGCAGGATTACGGTGGTTACATCTCTAATCCTTTTCGAGATTAGATTACTGTAACGGGCTATATCATGGCATACCTACTAAACAACTTCAAGGGCTCCAAATGATCCAAAATGAGGCCGCCAGACTTTTTTTGGGGATTCCCTAATTCCAGTCTGTGGGTATTGATCTCCAAAGATTGCATTGACTGCCAATAACAAAATGGATCAAGTTCAAAACCCTCTGAATTACGTAAAAGGCACTTCAAGGGGCTGGCCCTCAGTTCCTAAGATGTTCACCACACTGGTACTCCCCAAACAGATGCTTGAGATCACAAGTAGCAAAAGTGATACTTTCCCAGAGAGTTTTTAAGTCCCATAGGAGCGGCAGAAGATTTATGGTGGGAGCTACCACGCTTTGGAACTCCCTCCCGTTTAGCATCAGAAGTCTTCCCTCTCTGACACTATTCAGGAAAGCTATTAAAACTTGGCTATTCACTGATTAATCCCTTATGCCTGCTTTCCCGATTTGCTAGTGCCAAGACACCTCTGGGTAATCGTGCGCTGTATAAATTTATAACATAACACAACACACATCCAATTTTACCTCCTCTACATTGGTATCCTCCACTCGCCACGAGTCCTGGATGGTCTGGAGGATAAGAGCAAGGTCAGGCTGGACAAGGGTGCATTGTGGCATGGGGGAGGGGCAAATACCTGCCACAGGCCACCCTTGGCCACTGTTGTGAAATGGTCAATCTTTCATCAGGTGTAGAGGGGACAGGCTTGGCCTTGCTGATACTAAGTAAGCTTGTACCTTCAGCTTCACCTCTACCTATATCTACGCGAGACTCAATAACGCATAGTCCTTTTTTATTCTGTCCGCTCACCGCCAAGCTTACTTAATGCACCCTTTCAGTAACTTTCCGAGTAGACACTGACTTTTCCTGAAACTTTAGGCCCATTCATGCAGTCAAGCATTGCATGACACTAAATTATTCACACTGTAAAGCGTTGCATGACTCTATTTTATTTCTGTTATTTCTTCCATCATTGCTCATTAATGATACTACTTGGTTTTAATCTACATTGAGTGTTATTAACTTCAAACATAGAAATCACTAGCCCGTTATTCCTTTTAATTCGTGTACCTGGTTTGGTGCTCTCTTTTAATTATCTGTATTTTCTCTCCCCTCTCTCTCTCCAATTGTATCACAGTCATTACAGGCAATTGTACACAGGCATGCTTAATTTAAATGTGCTGATGATGATCCATTTATTGTTTATATGTTCGAAACGCTGGCGACACTCTAAACGTCCTTATGGATTGCTCTGAGTTGCCATTTAATGTGTAAAGGTTTTATTTTGCAATTTGCTTTTCCTGAGCCTTTTTGTTTGTCCTATTGTTTGTCCTGATATGTTTCAGTAGGATGCAGGCTTGTGTCCCACTTGGAACTTTTTGTTTATAGTGTTCTCACTGTGATTTTCTCAACACTGTGTTGTGCTCCACATTGTGCTATGCTCCACAAAATGATTTGCTGGACAATGTTGTTTTCTCCATGCAGGGATCTGCTACACAAGCCCCTATTGCCACCATACCAGTCACTTTTTAGGTCTCGCCTGAGCCAGCGTATGCGCTACCTGGCGAGACATTTAGTGTGTGGGCTTTAAAAAGCCGACTACAGCTTTTTGTCTGGAATAGAGCGTGCCGTTACACGCACAATAACGAGCAGAGGTGTAATCTGACTTTCCTCTCATAATGGTGCGCGCACATCACTCGCCAGACGTGACGCTGCAGCTGCTTTTACGAGCGGAGCAGCTGCGCACGCGCACGCACCACTCGCGTGCTTGTGTATGTTTTTGAGAAAGTCAAGTTCAACAGCAGCACCCGGTTTGGTTCCCAGTTTGTGCTGCAGCCCTTTTCTTATGCGTATGGACGAGAGCGTGTCTCTTGCTCCTTTCTGCTCCCTGATGTGCCTCACCCTACACTCGTCACAGATATACCTCATCGATGAGCGGCACCTACGACAAGCCTCACCTCAAACTCCTTGTGATGTGCCCTGTTTTGAAATCCTCACAGAAGCGATTCGCCATGAGTTGTTCACTCCGTTAGAGCTGCACCCACAATGGGTTTACTTCCACCTCACAGATGTGCCTCACCTTTAGCTCCTCACCTTCTGTTCATTACAAAAGTGCCTCATTTAGAGCTGCGCACACCATGGCCTCGCGCTGTGCTCCTCCCACAAGTGTCTCTTATTGAGCTCCACTCAGAGGAGCCTCCCCTTGAGTTCTTCACAGAAGTGCCTCACTTGAAGCACCACACACAATGACATCACATGGTGCTCCTGACAGAAGCGTGCTGTTGACCCTCTACCCCAGCACCTCACCTGACTTGTCGCCTTCCTCATACCTGCAGTGTGCAGGTTTACACATATGCATATCATATGCCAAGCTCTCTACTGGCCATGTCCTTTTCCTGGTGGGGTGGGGATGGGGTTGGAGGGGATGGGCGGAGGTCTGGGACTCTCGTTTACTAGATCTCTGGCCGTCCCCAAACATCCTTTCATCACTACGTTTCCAGCTCGTGCACCTGCTCCACGGTATTGCAGGCCCACTTGTTTCACCTGTGGCTGGTGCTGTCTAAACCCCTGAGTTAACTTACTGCGTTTGCTCCACGTGGACTTGTAATTCACCTGTTTTTGGCCCACTAAGCCTTAGACCCCTGATATACTTGATGTTCTATCTCCTGGACCAATCGGTTTATCTGCTGCTGGTGTTCCCTGGGTCTCCCCGCGCTCAATGTTTACTGGTTACCAGGGCACAAGTCGTAAAAAAAGAAGTGGGGGGGACACTGTCACCGGAAGTGACGTCACGACCAGAAGTGATGTCACGAAAGGTGCCGAGCTCCTCGTCCCAGAGAGGCCAAAGTGTGAAGTCCAGCTTTTTGGCAAGGGGGATGGCGTCCCCCCGGTAAAATAAGGGGGGGGGACGCCGTCCACCCGCGTGGTTCCCCGACTCGAGCCCTGCTGGTTACTCGTGATATACAGGCCCCCCCGTTCTCTTGTTGCTCGGCACCCCAAGCCCATCCTTTTACCTTCTCACACTCCCTGGGGCGTCTCTTGTACCATTGCTTATGCATCATGTGCCCGCTGTCTGTCTGCTGCTAACGATCCCCACTTGTTAACCATGTGTTTGCGCTCTGCGGCCGACACCCTCACCGGTGGGCTGTGCCATTGGTCACGGCTGTCTTAATTCCCACGTTACAGGCTCCCCTTCGTTAGCTGCTTCCACCCCTGTGAGAATCAGGTCCCAGAGCCCTGCCAGGTGCGTTTCAAGCAATTTGCATTTTACACTCCATGTAAACTTTTCTTCTTTACATTGGTTCTGGAAAGTGTGAAATTCGTTTTCTGTTTCATTATTTTGTAACTCTGTTAGCTTACCACTAATAGGATCGTTAATTTCAGCTTGTTTTGTGCTTGAGGACCCAAGAGGACTCCAAGCTGATCCAGAGCTAGGCTTACAGGTGCATAAGCTAAGCTCAAGAGCTCGCCCTACTCTAGACAATACATGTGGTGCAATCAAGAGACTGAACATTTTGTTTTCACCACAGTTTACACAGTTTTTCCTTAATTACGGTTTGCATGTACTTCTCCTGCTGTTTGTACCTAGTGACCATTTGTGGGGAAAGACTTGGGAAAACCATAAGTTAACTTGGAAAGCTCCAAATTTCTGAAAAGTAGACACAATTCTGAGTTCAACCTGGGGTCATTTGTGTTGCTCGCTCATAGTTCTCCCATGGGAACTAATCGATGAAATAAAAAATAGGGAAATTAATTCATGCACCTAAAACCGATCTACAAAAGTGAAATAAAAATTACAATCATCAAACTTTTCTGGTTGCACAGAAACTTAGTGATTTTTGGTTGGCCATAAACACACTATACCTAGAGCTATTAACCAAACTACAGCTTATAGTGATTGTTTACATTGTGTTTCGAACATGCATCAAATCATAAGGTAAAATGTAATGAATAAATGATGGGTGTGAAGGAAACCTATGCATTTTTGAAATATGACCAATAATCTGATTTTATAAATAGGTGTTATTAGTACCACTCTAAAGTTAGGGTGTCCATATTAATAGGTGTTTCTGAGGTCATTTTACAAAACCACCTTCTTTCTTGCATGCTAACTTGCATTTTGAAGAAAAATGTAAATAAATTTGGTAGATAACAAATGTCCTATTATTCTGCGTTCCCAGACTTCTGATAATAAATGGTGCCCCATATTTTCAAGTACGCCTATTGCATGGGAAAGGACGCTTTTTTCACAATCTGAAGCCTGTTCACTAACTTTTTGTTGGCACCCAAATATATCAGCACAATTCCATAGTCTAGCCTATTGATGTTCAAAGACTGCACAGTGATTCTTTGTGTTGAGGAAGGTAGGAGTTATATAATTTCCCTCAAAAATTTTAGTAGACCAAAGCACAATCTTATTAATTTCGTGGTCAAGAGTGAGCTCAGGACCCAGTCAGTTCACCAGTTATCATTTACTGATCGAACTATAACTTGTGCCCCCAGCATGCACTGCTTATGAACTCACATATCACATTATTCATGACATGTTCAATGATATCACTTTTGACATCTCAAATGACATCTTTGATGACAGCACTGATGAC
The DNA here is from genome assembly GCF_964263255.1 of Lissotriton vulgaris. NCBI lineage: Eukaryota > Metazoa > Chordata > Amphibia > Caudata > Salamandridae > Lissotriton > Lissotriton vulgaris. The sequence continues at coordinate 1,509,249,731 of NC_141691.1, read as the reverse complement.
ATGTTCACAAACACACCCAAACAAGCACACTTACTTTGGGGACCTCCACGACTTTCTAAAAGGGGAAAGTTGACAACAGCACTTTAGTCCATAGGCATTCTGCAGCACACTTCGAAACAGGAAAATGCCTATAAAAATAGTTTTCATACAAGAAGGTATCCCTTCTTGCATGAAAACAATCCTGCCTTTAATGCATGTATCCTTGCACCACTGTTTGATTGTGCCTGAGTTGACGATAGGCTGCACTGTGGGCACCAGCACATGTGGAGGACAGTAACCTGCCATAACTCAATAGATATGGAGCATTCCTGCCCTCTCCCTTTCATGCAGTGCAGCACAGCAAGGTATCTTGCTGCATTGCGTTGCATGGAAAAGTCACACATCTGGGCCTCAGAGTATTGCTACGAAGCACTGGTGCAGGTGTTCAGGTGGCTTCTGGTATTAGGGGGTACTAAAATAGCAAGAGTCATAACAAACATAGACAAGCATTTGCAATGCAACAAGTCTTGCTTTTATCGGAGTTTGAGCTATTGGCATTGTAAATGACAATGCCTTTTATTCATGTTTTTGTTTTTGAAACATAAAAATAAGCATTGTTATTTACAATGCCAGTAGCTTAAACTTGCTTAAATGCTAGACTTATTACATTGCAAATGCTTGTTTGATGTTGCGGTTGCAATACAGGCTTTGCCTTACTTACAAGGCAGCGTTAAGCCACTTAATGTGGCCCCCTTTCACACTATACTTAGCGTGAAAGGGGTGGGCAATGGGTGTTGCGGTGGGTGTCCCGACCCATTGATTTTGACGCTGCTACATATTTACAAGGGTGCATAATATGGGGCAGCACCAAAATTAAGACCAGGGAAAACCTGGTCTTACTTGGCGAAATGAGGGGAAATGCTTTATTTCTCCTCATTTTTGCTGTTTCTATGTGTGCTGCATTGTGCAGCACACATAGAAACAGCAAACCACCATTTATTATTTATGCACAACACAGATAGGTGACTCTTCCTGGCAAATAAACAATCATTATAAAAAATCATGAGTTACAACTTCTACGTGTGCTGCAGAATGTAGCACACATAGTAGTTACAAAACACCATTACTGATTGCTAATTTGCAAGAAGGGACACCTTCCCGCACATAAACAATCTTACCCTGTAACGCAAGTATCCTTTTACAATGCTGCAAGACTGAATGCGTTGGTGCTAGGCATATAAATGTAGCACCAGTGCAGGGTGAAATGTAGGGCTGCACCTAATTGTAAATACGGTGCAGCCCTGTGTTTCAGACATGGCAGAGCCAAGAAGGCTAACACCAAGCTCTGTCACTTCCTTCTACTTATTCCTCTTAGTATACAAATACACTGTTCACTCACTATCATCTCTTCTGATTCTACTCACAATACTTAAAACACTGAATTACATTAAGCACCTTTAATGCCTACTGCTCCATATTCCACCACAGGCACGCCAATCTACACTGCATGCAACTGAGTTCTTTCCCCTGAACATTTGCAAATATATCTTATTTTACCCACCTAAGCACAACATTGAACAGACATCAAATGACCCCAGCTTAACCTTTGCAGGTAACCCACTGCATCTCTTTGTTTTTTGAAATGCACTATTTGTTAGCAATTAAACATCCTTCATCACTTTTCTTTTCAATATGCACATCCCATCTTTTCACTTCACCACCACCACAGAGTTATGGATTCATAGGGAAAATTCCACCCCACTTACACTAGCCATGCCACCTTCACTCACACTCTACGAAGCAACTCCAAAAATTGAGAATTTTGCATTATGATTGACAGAACACTACCAGTTACTCCAAGTCTTACACCCACCAAATCTACCATACCGCATCAAACTGCATTTCACCTCTATCATTGCCACATAAAAGCAAGTATACTACCCCTCTATAGCCGGCAGGCACCATTAACTGATTGTTTAAGAACCTAACATTGATGATTTTAAAGCCTCCAGCCCTGTTCATGATGCTTACTATCAGGTTTGGACTTAGCATCTATCAGCTCAAGACCTTTTTCTCGCAACTACTCTCAGACCACTCACTATAAAACAAACACGCTACACTTACACACAACAAAAAGCAAAACTCTGGAACTTCTCCTTAAATCTGACACTGTGGAGACCCAGTGTTGGGTCATTACCCGTGTGGGACATGCACTTCGTGCCCTGAAACACAGGCAACTAAAGAAATAGACCTTGGACTGACTACGCCATGGCGACAAATGAGACATACGAACTGCAATACCACAAACTGTATCTACATGATCCTATGCCCGTGCGGCATTAGATATATCAGGATGACGACACGTCAGGTCAAGGTGCGAATAGGGGAGCATAAGAGCCGAATACGCACAGGCAAAACCAAAACCAAGATGTTGCTCCACTTTGCAGAGAAGAAACCCTTGGCAACCAGCTTAAAGTGCAAAGTGATAGATTCCAATCCCCTGTGGTCCACAAAAACCCTATTCAGGTATGAACAAAGATGGGTCTACCGCTTGAAATGCGACAAAGAAGGTTTGAATGAGGACATCCCTTGGGTAGAACTGCTATAATCACTCCATCCACCGACGACTTTGGATGCCATAATATATAATACAGGTATACTACCCTTAAACAATGTGGGTAGCCTCACTATACCAGTTAACCGCATACACAATCAATCTGACCATTTTGGCCCGGATGGCGCACAACGTGACCCACAGTAACTACACTCCACGGAATTACTTTACATTAGAGGGGTTAACCTTCATGACCGATTAAGTGCCGTATCCATCGTGGGCACCACAGGTTGCTTTTATTATGTCAGTCTTGATGTTAGAACTGATTTATTATCACCCAGATCAGTTGTAAGGGACCATCTCATTAACCGAGATAGAGCAACCTCTAACCATTTTAAGATGGCCGCCCCGCTTCACGGGTTTCTGACACCACTAACACTTCCGCCCTGACCTCGCAGGGCACCCGGAGCAACTTACACGGCTCCGTGTAAACAAGAGAATGGCATAATAGACTGGTTCAGAGAAGCTCCAGCTCCACACCGCGCAGCACCTTGCCAGGGGTAGGAGTGAATGACGCCTACGGAGGGAGACAATAGGGAGTACCGGAGCATGGAACTTTGTCCCCGCTCTGGAATCCACCGATACCTCTGCTGTTTGTCGCTTGCTCTAAGATATTGTATTCCAGATTTAACAGAGCATGCTCTAACTGGCCCGCCCCTCACTCTGCCTGTCTGATTGAGTTTATCAATGTTTATGTACCTATACATCGGGTGCAGAACGGCGACCAAAAGCTACCATGCATTGTACCCACGTAACATTGACTTGTGAGAATTCATTATATTTAAAACATTACCGGCTCTCTCCTATCTGTTTTTTAAGCACTCTCTCGCTATTTGGGCAAGTGGCTCCCGAGGGGGCTCATACCTAGGACTGCTGGGGTATGTTGATTTGGAAATAAGTATATTTTATCTGTGTCACCCACATGCTTGCCCCACGCCTGGGCACACCACTTTACTAAGGAGTATCCACATTAGATTACATGCATGCGTTTTCATGAGTAGTTAGTGGCCCACGTTGCCCATTCAGATAACGCATTGTGAGGTTGGAGGCTCTGTGGACACAATTACCATCTGCGAACAACCACAAATCACAGTGAGCTAATCTCACTTTTCTGCTATCACACGCATACTTCTGGGGAGCCAACCAGTTTCGATACTATAAACACCATACAGCGCTCCATCACTGACGCCTGTTTTGTTCATTTCCTGCATGTGCTCTTTTCCCGCACTCTAACTAGCTACAGTAGATCGTCCATTTCTGGGTGTCTATGAAGAGCTCTGGCCATCCTCAGACCGTCGCCACTATAGCTTGATAGATGGCTATTTTTCGTGTAAGACAAGCCATATGCATGATACCTGGCATATCTTTAAGCCACATATTAAACACAGATATAGGACTGAGTTTACTAAAAGTGTCAGGATTACGAATTACCATTATCCTGATGGGAATCATGTTTTAAATATGCAGTCGTCTGCTCTGTGTTGATATTTTCTTTTCTTTACAGGTTGGGCTTGGGTACAGACTTTGAACGTACCGGATAGCGCCAAGACGCTTTACACCTTGATGACAAAGGTACCGCAGGGCATTAGGCCTGGAACCTGCACCTTCAAACCCAACTTTTTGGTTTGAGTAATATGATTTGGTCCTGAAGAAGCGCAATTGGATCCATTAGGGACCACTCGATGCGCGAAACATGTTGAACCAATAATTATATTTATATATATATTTCAACTTTTTTTATTTTTACACCTACACTTTTACCCCGAGATAAACGTCTAATATCACAGACGCCCCCCCTATTATTTGGTTCATATAGGGACATTCCAGGGACTACCTCTTTTAATTGGCTAGCCAGACCCTTGAATAAATTAATTGACGGGTACTGTCTGGTCATTTTAAATTTGCACTCACTTTATATATATCTCTTACACCAGGCACTCAGACCCGCATGCACAACTGCGGCATCTCCATCAAAAGAACTCAGCTAAAGAGCCCCTTTGTGGGGCCCGTGAGGGACTGCAGCGCCACCCCCACGAGGAGCAACGCTCAATGATGACTCAGGGCGCTCGTACGGTCTTCTGAGGGCACTAGGTCACTGAGGAGAATCAATCCACCCTATATTTCCCGCCCTTCCTTTTGGTTTTCTTACAGAGCAAACGACAAAATTACTCAGAACATTCTTTCCTTTCATTTATACTATAGAGAGAACTAGATTATGGTACAGCTCCTAGAGGAACTGATGCCCTCTTTGTGTGTTTAATCATTAGTTTTGGGAGCAAGGGCACTGGACCTCAATTATTTCCTTTGTTTTTTTCTTATTTAAGCTTCCCGTCCCCCCTCTTTTGTGTATACATTTCAGTACGGCAGCACAGCCGTGGGACGCCTATTCCGGTCTTTCCTCTTTACTCTAAACCTTCGGAACCCCACACTATCTGACGTACTTTACGGAGTGGGAGGGATACCGATCTTCTATGAGCATAGGGACTCAGACACAAACGCAGGAACATGGACAACGTAGGACTCAGTTTTGATGATGAGATGGTGGCTGATATCCTTAGGGCACCGTCCCTACTATCGGCGGATGGTAACCCAGCATCAGGCAGCAAAGATGAGGATTGGAAAAAATTAGAATCCCTTAGGAAACTCCAGATAAAAACTGCACTACATGGGATAGTAATGACCGAGTATTTGAGGGTCAACATTGCACCTAACGGCCTCCTGGTCACACTTTCACCCAGGATCTTCTTAGAGGATCAGACCTTCCGTATAGAATGGTCCAAGATAGCATGGAAATGCACAAGAGATTGGCTCATTTTAATAATTAACACGGCTAAACGTTTGTCTGATGAACTCCTCATCCAGATCACACTAGCAGAGAATGGACTGAAGGCAGGGATTACAATAACATCCTTCAAATCCAAATTATCTGAGATAAACAAAGACCTGAACGAACATAAAGAATTTCTTACAAAACAGAAAATAACAAAATTACAGAAAGATGTAAAGCGGTTCAGTCAAGAGAAAATTTACCCCTACACGAAAGATGATTATATAGCCCCAAATCAAGACACCATCTCTGATGACGGAAACAGTGTACGTTCCAACCGATCGGGATCACTAGGGAGCAATTCGAGTAACTCCAGCAATGGGTCCAGAGGCTATACCTCACATATTAGGGGGGGACAAGGTTATCAATCGGGCCTAATGTTAACCCATTTCCCACAACCACCATATCAGCCACAAGGATATCAGGGCCAATGGATGGGACCACCACCACCAATGTGGAATATGCCACCGGGACCCCCTATGCAACCCTTCTTCAACCAATACCCGAACCCCCCTTTTTTCAACAGAGGGAGGGGCAGAGGAAGAGGGAGAAGAAGAGGAGGAGCGAAAACAGTACAGTGGCAAGACAAGGGTCAGACGGGACAACTGAACAAGACAAGGGGACAGAGACTCTAGTAGTTAATCTCTCTTTCCGAGCACTAACGCCAGGAGAAACCAGACTATTGGAAAAAGGACTGGGTTTTGTTCCCACTCCCAATGAAGATCCTTTCCGCCGACAACAGGAACTACATCAGTTCTTCAGGAAAGTTAGACTAAAGGCTTTTTTTGAGAACAAACCTGATTCGCATCCAACAGAGACCGGCCTGAAGAGACCTTCTACCTTTATGCCTACAGCTGCCATGACGCCCAAGGAAGTTCTGACGTTCAAACAAGGCATCCTGAAGGACGTGGCTGCACTGGAACAGAGCCACCTATACAATAATTTGTCAAATGAAGACAGGAGGATTCTGAAGACACTAACAGAGGACTCAACCATCATTATGAAGCCCGCGGACAAAGGCGGTACTACTGTAATTCAAGATATAACCGTCTACGATGCAGAATGTGTGCGACAGTTGTCCAACAGAAAATATTACCAACCTATCTCCGTGGACCCGACCGCACGTTTGACCAACCACATCAAAGGCATTGTACATGAGGCCACCATGGAAGGATGGATCTCCAAGCAAGAAGCTGCCTTTTTGACGCATACAGATCCATGTGTGCTATATTTCTACACACTACCGAAAATCCATAAAGGTGTGAACCCACCGCCAGGACGCCCAATAGTTTCGGGCAATGACTCAATTCTTGAGCCTCTGAGTAAATTCTGCGACTTCTACTTGAGGCCCATAGTGAGTGAAACCCCGACATATCTAAGGGACACCACTGAGGTACTCAATCTCATAGAAGATTTTCCACACCCCGAGACTATCGACCTCCTTATTACCATGGACGTGGAGCGTTATATACAAATATTCCGCAAGACGCCACCCTGGAGGTACTGTAGACTACCCTGCTCAACATCACGCCATGGCCATACGAAACACCTGTCTCTTTCATATGCGAGTGCGCGTCCATTGCACTCAAAGAAAACATTTTTCAGTTCAAGACCCAGTTGTATCACCAAACACAGGGTACCAGCATGGGAAGCACATTTGCCCCTAGTCTTGCCTGCCTATACATGGCTGACTTTGAGGGCAAATACATACTTGGAGAGTCGAATCCATTCAGAGACAATGTGCTCCTCTGGCGCCGGTTCATCGATGACGTCATCATCTTCTGGAAAGGAGAAGAGGACATGTGCGACTGGTTCTGCGATTGGGTCAATACCCTTGACCCCTTCTTGAAGTTCACAAGTACCAGATCACGAACAGAGATCCACTTTCTGGACCTTCTAATCTCCAATGATAACGGCAGCCTACACACGACCAACTACAGGAAACCCACTGATCGGAACAGTCTCTTAGTGTACGAGAGCCACCATCCCAAGGCACTAAGGGACAATTTACCGATAGGAAAATTCCTCCGCTTGCGTAGAAATTGTGATACACTGAGCGAATTTGAGAAACAAGCTGGGATTCTGACCACCAACCTTAAGGACCACCATTACCCTACAAAAATCGTACATCAAGCTCACAAAAGGGCAAGGAACAATCCCCGCCAGGCATTATTGGAGGTACATGCCAAACCTACAAATGACATCATTACATGTGTCACAACTTTCACACCCAGTTCCAACGCCATAACGAAAATTGTTAGGAAACATTGGGATATTTTGAAAACCGGCAAGTTCACGCCAGGACCACCACCCCGATTTGCTTTCAAACGGACACGGAACCTGAAAGATGAGTTGGTCCACACCCGCCCTAGACAATCAATGCCGAAACAATCTACACTGTAGACATTGCCCCCAGTGTTGGGTCATTACCCGTGTGGGACATGCACTTCGTGCCCTAAAACACAGGCAACTAAAGAAATAGACCTTGGACTGACTACGCCATGGTGACAAACGAGACATACGAACTGCAATACCACGAACTGTATCTACATGATCCTATGCCCGTGCGGCATGAGATATATCGGGATGACGACACGTCAGGTCAAAGTACGAATAGGGGAGCATAAAAGCCGAATACGCACAGGCAAAACCATCACCAAGATGTTGCTCCACTTTGCTGAGAAGAAACACTTGGCAACCAGCTTAAAGTGGACAGTGATAGATTCCAATCCCCTGTGGTCCACAAAAACCCTATTCAGGTATGAACAAAGATGGGTCTACCGCTTGAAATGCGACAAAGAAGGTTTGAATGAAGACATCCCTTGGGTAGAACTGCTATAATCACTCCATCCACTGACGACTTTGGACGCCACAATATATAATACAGGTGTACTACCCTTAAACAATCTGGGTGGCCATAGCCTCACTGTACCAGTTAACCTCATACACAATCAATCTGACCATTTTGGCCCGGATGGCGCACAACGTGACCCACAGTAACTACACTCCACGGCAATATTTTACATTAGAGGGGTTAACCTTCATGACCGATTAAGTGCCGTATCCATCGTGGGCACCACAGGTTGCTTTTATTATGTCAGACTTGATGTTAGAACTGATTTATTATCACCCAGATCAGTTGTAAGGGACCATCTCATTAAACGAGATAGAGCAACCTCTAACCATTCTAAGATGGCCGCCCGCTTCACGGGTTTCTGACACCACTAACACTTCCGCCCTGACCTCGCAGGGCACCCGGAGCAACTTACACGGCTCCGTGTAAACAAGAGAACGGCATAATAGACCGGTTCAGAGAAGCTCCGGCTCCACACCGCGCAGCACCTTGCCAGGGGTAGGAGTGAATGACGCCTACGGAGGGAGACAATAGTGAGTACCGGAGCATGGAACGTTGTCCCGGCTCTGGAATCCACCGATACCTCTGCTGTTTGTCGCTTGCTCTAAGATATTGTATTCCAGATTTAACGGAGCATGCTCTAACTGGCCCTCCCCTCACACTGCCTGTCTGATTGAGTTTATCAATGTTTATGTGCCTATACATCGGGCGCAGAACGGCGACCAAAAGGTACCATGCATTGTACCCCCGTAAAATTGACTTGTGAGAATTCATTATATTTAAAAGATTACCGGCTCTCTCCTATCTGTTTTTTCAGCACTCTCTCGCTATTTGGGCAAGTGGCTGCCGAGGGGGCTCATACCTAGGACTGCTGGGGTATGTTGACTTGGAAATAAGTATATTTTATCTGTGTCACCCACATGCTTGCCCCACGCCTGGGCACACCACTTTACTAAGGAGTATATACATTAGATTACATGCATGCGTTTTCATGAGTAATTAGTTGCCCACGTTGCCCATTCAGATTACGCATTGTGAGGTTGGAGGCTCTGTGGACACAATTACCGTCTGCGAACATCCACAAATCACAGTGAGCTAATCTCACTTTACTGCTATCACACGCATAATTCTGGGGAGCCAACCAGTTTCGATACTATAAACACCATACAGCGCTCGATCACTGACGCCTGTTTTGTTCATTTCCTGCAGGTGCTCTTTTCCCGCACCCTAACTAGCTACACTAGAACGTCCATTTCTGGGTGTCTATGACGAGCTCTGGCCATCCTCAGACCGTCGCCACTATAGCTTGATGGATGGCTATTTTTTGTGTAAGACAAGCCATATGCATGATACCTGGCATATCTTTGAGCCACATATTAAACTCAGATATAGGACTGAGTTTACTAAAAGTGTCAGGATTATGAATTACCATTATCCTGATGAGAATCATGTTTTAAATATGCAGTCATCTGCTCTGTGTTGATATTTTCTTTTCTTTACAGGTTGGGCTTAGGTACAGACTTTGAACGTACCGGATAGCGCCAAGATGCTTTACACCTTGATGACAAAGGTACCGCAGGCTCACGGGCATTAGGCCTGGAACCTGCGCCTTCAAACCCAACTTTTTCTTTGAGTAATATGATTTGGTCCTGAAGAAGCGCAATTGGATCCATTAGGGACTACTCGATGCGCGAAACATGTTGACCCAATAATTATATTTATATATATATTTCAACTTTTTTTATGTTTACACCTATACTTTTACCCTGAGATAAACGTCTAATATCACAGACGCCCCCCTAATATTTGGTTTATATAGGGACATTCCAGGGACCACCTCTTTTAATTGGCTAGCCAGACCCTTGAATAAATTAATTGACGGGTACTGTCTGGTCATTTTAAATTTGCACTCACTTTATATATATCTCTTACACCAGGCCCTCAGACCTGCATGCACAACTGCGGCATCTCAATCAAAATAACTCCGCTAAAGAGCCCCCTTGTGGGGCCCGTGAGGGACTGCAGCGCAACCCCCACGAGGAGCAACGCCCAATGATGACTCAGGGCGCTCGTACGGTCTTCTGAGGGCACTAGGTCACCAAGGAGAATCAATCCACCCTACATTTCCAGCTCTTCCTTTTGGTTTTCTTACAGAGCAAACGACAAAATTACTCAGAACATTCTTTCCTTTCATTTATACTATAGAGAGAACTACATTATGGTACACTCTCCTAGAGGAACTGATGCCCCCTCTGTGTGTTTAATCATTAGTTTTGGGAGCAAGGGCACTGGACCTCAATTATTTCCTTTGTTTTTTTCTTATTTAAGGTTCCCGTACCCCCTCTTTTTGTGTATACACTGTGGAGACTATGCCCTTTTCGTTCTAGCCCATTGCAAAACAAGATCTAGGCTCTTTGTCTGACTTCGTATGCCAAATTCACCATTCTAGCAAACCAAATTCTTTGAAACGTTCAACAAAACAGTTCACCAGGCTTCTGATATGCACTAATCCCTGTGCACATTCCACGTAACTACTCTTTAACTAAAGCCCTGGATCACAACCCACACATGCACAAAAAAAACAATAAGTTGGCACCTCTACACAAATGGTGTAAGCATGAGTTACAGAAAACGTCAGTACCAATAGGTTTGCCTTGGAGACACCTCCAATACCTTTATACAAAGCCAAAACTACATAATTTCAAAATGTCATGTCATCACTATGTCTGCATCCTCAACATCTCTCATATCCAATTAGTAACTTATTTTCCCCACCTCCACTTGCCATCACACACTCCACTCATGGAACTTACCATACTTCTGAATTCGCTGTCCATCCTGTACACTATTTGACACTTTCAACGGTTGAACCATTACCCCCAAAAAACACTGGTCTGTTTAATTTCACTTCTAAATGATTCCCCTTGAGTGGTATCTACCAATAGTGTTTCTAATCAGCGATGGTTTTACCTCTACTCCCCATCTATAGACCCGTATCACTCTTCCCTTTCTTCTCCAAGATATGTGAGCACCTAGGGCCAGATGTAGGAGCCAAAATACCGGTCGGTAACATCCGATAACGGCCGTTACTGACCGGTATTAAGTATTTGGCATGTAGGGGCCCTATTTTACCGATTCGGTAAATTTACCGAATCAGTATATTTACCGAATCGGTAAAATACCGAATCGGTATTTCTACCGATTCGGTAATTTTGGGATGCAGGTGGGACTCTTCTGAGTCCCACAGGCCTTACCGAATTGGTACTTTACCACTCAATCCAATTGGGTGGTAAAATACCGATTGCAGGTGTGCATGCACATGTGTGCATGCACACCTATGGCATGTGACAGACAGACATGCCCTTAGGGCATGTCTGTGTGCCACATGTCACACATGCCTGAATTCGGGGTGCTAGAGGGTGTCAAAGTGACACCCCCTGCACCCTTGCAACATTCGGTATTTACCGAATCGGTAAATACCGATTCTGTAATGCCCATTGATTCCTATGGGCTTCAATGCCCATAGGAATCAATGGGCATTACCGAATCGGTATTTACCGATTTGGTAAATACCGATTCCTACAGAATCGGTAATTCAATTACCGATTCTATCTACATCTCCCACCTTCTATTTTACCGATTCATAAATATCGAATCAGTAAAATTCGGTATTTATGAATCGGTAAAATATACTTACCTACATCTGGCCCCTAGTCTTCAACTGAGTCACTATATCTCCTTTTCCTCACCTAGCAGACATCGCCTCCCCAATTCCACAGGAGTGGCGTGCTGATTTAACCTGGTCACGGGCGGGTCGCTTTGAGATCCCCGAGAGTGTGACGCAGAGCTGGGGCAGCGCTGATTATCCCAGCTCCCACACTCGCGACAGAGCCAAGATGGCGGCCCCATTCAGACCTTGGAGGCTGGTGTGGCTTCCTGACTGCAGCGGTTCATTTTTGCGGGGGATGTGGCCCCTTAGCCCTGCCTAGGGCACTTCCATGCCAGGCACAGCGAGGAGAGAGGGCCGTCAGCACCAAAGTGTTGGCCTATTGCCATTTGGACCAGTGGCTGCCTGGTCACCAACCTGTTTGCCCCGGGCTGGGGGCTAGTGGTCATCCTACTGCACTTGGTGCAGAATACGTTTACAGAGCGTGGCACCGGATGGAGTCGAGGAGGGTGTGGTGCCTGAAGGAGAGAGGTGGCATTTTGGGGAGTGCAGGAGATGCCAAGAAGAACAACGGGGACAGGAGGTGAGCCTGCAGTTGCTCCCTACTTTCAAATCAGTGTGGCTCAATAGTGCTGATGTGCCAATTCCCCCTCCCCTTCAAGAGTAGTCCTCGCCAGATGCAGGACTAATGAAGAGTGCCACAGACTATTGACGAATGGAATGCCACCTCTTATTTCCCTCAATCTCCTGAGTCGCCAGTTATAGGAACGGTGAGGAGGCCCCCTTCCCAGCATTGGCGAGATCATACTTTGTAAATTTGCATTTTTATTTCTCCAACCATTAACGCTTCTACTGTTATTAAAACGTCATCTCGAGTGAATCTGCAACTTGTATAGATGTAACTCTAACCACTAGTATTTGTAGTTGGCTTTTGTGCTTACTAACATTCTTATGTGAAATTAGAGTTTTTCTGTTTGTATCTTTTAAGTAACTCAGGTACTCCGAAATCCTTATGTAAGGTTAATGGTCCTTTTGTAAAGCGCTCTGACACGTTCGGGTAAAGTTTGGGCTATATAAAATTGCATTAAATAAATAAATAAATAAAAATAAATATATTACTCTTCTCACTCCAAACCCCTGGTATCAGGCAAAACCTCTTCTTGAGTTTTCCCTTTGACTACTTTACCACTCTTACTCAGAATAACTGGACTCCAGTCATCCCCACTCACACCTTTTTCCTGCAGCGGCCCGACATTATCAGTTCTAGGTCTTCCGCTATTGTTTCTCATCACCACCACACTTGGTGACATAACCTCTTCCTTTCAATTCTTCTATCATCTCTGTGTTGATGACATTCAGATCTCCTCGTCTCTTTCCCTTTTCTCACCTTCACTCTTCACCTCCCCTTACACATGTCTGATTGTCTTACTAAAGATTGACACTAAATGATTTCCTCCACACAGATTTTTTGTAGAAGTTTGTGCATGAATGCACGCGAGTGAACACGTGTGATTGTTTATGCATACGTATGTGAGTGATTGTGTGTGTATTTGTGAGGTATGCAAGAGGCAGTTCGATGTGTTCGGTTGTTGGCTGCGTTGATTCCAGCTCACTGGCCATGGTTATCGCACCTGCTATAGTGATTTCAAAAACTATATTTTATAGACTTTGTATGTCATTCCCTTTATGGGGGGCTTTTTTAACATTAAATGTCAGCATTCCTGGGATGTCGCCACTACGCAGATGGACAACATACTTTTATTTAGCAAACCATGTGGAATGTTGAATCCATGTCAGTGAGTGTAGGCTTTTAAATGGCACTCAATGATTTACGTACTGGTTGAGCAATATTTCAATTTGACAGCAACATTTACTTCCCATCAGCATGCAGGAGGAAGACATTGTCCCAGGAGGGTTTAACAGGCTCCTGACCCTCAGAGCCCAACTGACAAGCGGAGACATGAATAATGCATGAGTCACTGAATAAAGCAACTGCAAACAAATATTGCTTCTCATCAGCTGACAAGTGCATCATGACAATATCAAATCAACAGCACACTCAATATCTCAAAGAAAATAAAAATGGCATCACTCAAAAATGCAATCACTGTGTGTAATCAAAATAACTATTAAAAAAGAAAATAACGACATCCTTGCGAAATCCCCCGGTCACAGCAAACACAGCACCAAGAGAGCCTGCATGAAAGAATGAACTTTCATAAGCCTGGCTAATCGAAGTAGGCCTTGCAATCAACGGCTGTCCAACAAGATACCCGAAGCTTAAAAATGTGATTACAAAAATTGATGCAATCTAGAAACAAGCAGGGGTAGATTATATTTTGAGATTAGCAATAAACTCCTTGAAAGTAGCCACTCGATACTTAAAGGGTGCCCTTGATTTACTAAATTGCACTTTTAATCTGTGCAATATCAGGCAATATAATGTATGAAATCTCACACAGTTGAAATGACGAATTTCTATCTGCGATGGCCCATTGTTAGGTCTGGTTTTTGACACTGATTTAGCTGCCTCTCCAGATTATTATTAGATTTTTTCTCCCAAAAAATCTTACATACATCGAGGGGCTATAGTCCAGACGATTACACACAATAATATTTTTGAATTGTCCTTTGCAATGTGCTTCTGCGCTAAACAGCATATAGCATGGTGAGACAGGTCAGTCCACTTCAACCACTGGCTCTACCCACTTTGATTGACTGCATGAGCATATGCACAATATGGCAGCACAAGCGGCTTTAAATCGTTCCCTCCAATTAGGCTATTTAAAACACTTAATATAAGTTTTGGTCAATGGCCATTACCAGGACATGAAGTCTTGACTTACAATTTACTAGGGGGCATATGTAGGTAATTTCCATTTTGCGATTCTCAAATAGAGATTTTTAAGGAATTGCTATTTGAGAATTGTAAAATGGAATGTAGGTAAAAAATTGCAAATTTTGGGTGAATTGCTAAAATTCCTTAATAGCGATTAGCAAATTGCGAATCGCAATTAAGGAATGAGTGTCCCATTCTTTCCTATGGGCCAAGAGGCCCATAAGAATGAACGGGAAAACATTCTCAAATTGCGATTTTCTATGAGAAAATTGCAATTTGAGAATCGCAATTCAAGGGTGCCAGGGTGTCCAAAGGACACCTGTTGCACCCCTGGAATGTGCATGTAAGTACATGTGGCGCACATACATGCCCTAAGGGCATGTCTGTGTGCCACTTGGCACTTTGAATTTATTTTAAAAATGCGTTTTGACAGGAAATCGCAAAATATCATCTACTTGGAGTAGGTGGTATTTTGCGATTCCTTAAGCCAAAATCGCAATTTTCAAGGCACCCTTACATAGCATTTAAGGAATCGCAAAAAGGCGATTCCTTAAATGCTTGAGCAAAATAATGAATCGCAATTTTAGCGATTCCTTATTTTGCTATGTGGCCCATACATACCAAAACGCCTTTTATGATTCGCAAACGGCTTCCTACATATGCCCCTAGATTTCTACAGCATGAGCCATTTTGCACGTTTACCCTAATGAAAGAAAAAAAACATCATCCTAAGCCTATTTTATTTAAAACCAGGTACTATTTTCAGAATGTGTTGCCATGTCAGCCTGAGTATGCTCATCATTTTTATTAGTGATGCTTATACCGTTGTATTCAAATTAAAAATCAAGCAGACTTTCAAGCTTTTGCATTTCGGAAATTATTTAACCCCCATTCAGACTCCATCATCAGGAACAATATGAAGTGTTTTTCTGTACTTTATATAAATATGATGGTGTGGCAATCATACTGAAATTATTAAGGGGCCGATTTATTTACTTGTCATGCAACACAGCAAGACAACTTGCTGTGCTGCGTGAGATGGAGAAAGCAGAAATGCGTCCAGGGCTGGAGTGGCTACTAAGGCGATTGGCATACTACCGAGGTGGGGGCTGATTTCGTTGATAGGGACCTGCGTGTGGTGAACAACATTCGTTTTGCTTTGTTTATTACAAAGCACATGCAGGTCTCCATCAACAAAATTAGCCCCCACTGCAGTGACATCAGCCCCCAGCTCGGCAGCACGCCAAAACGCCGCGTAGCCAGTACGGCCCTGAATGTGACATATTTACAAAGATATGCTGCATTCCTGCTGTCTCCTAGCACTGGCACACTGTGTGCTGCCTAGCACCTATGCAGGCACCCTTGCACAAGGATGCAAGCGTGCCTGCAGTATAGGCAGAATTCTTTTTGCACTGGAAGGAACTTCTTCCTGCCCAAAAACAATTCTGAGACGTAGAATCCTTGTTTCTATGTGTGCTGTAAAATGCATTATTCATGTGAAGAGTAGGTCATTCTGAGGAATATTTCTCCTCATTACGCCTCACTGGGGAAGGCAAAGTATTTTGACGCAGCCACCGGTTTACTATCTCTCGTTAATCTGGGAGTGCATCAAGATCCATGGGTGGATGCATGGGAACGCTCATGCTCAACACATGGAACTCTTACCTGATGCAAAGTAACGCAAGGTAGCGCAATGCACCACCTTGCGTTACTCAGCAGCGGCGTGTGCAGGTAAGCACGGTGGGCACAGGGCAGGGGGATGTCATCAGACGACAGAATCAGAAAAATAAATAAATAAATAAAGCCTATTCCGTCATCTGTTGACATAAACTTCACTTACCTGCATCAGCCGCTGCTGGCGTTACTTTGTATGTACTAAACCACAGACAGTCATGCAAATTGACTTTGCATGGCTTAGTAAATGCCAAATGTTATGTTGCGTTGGGGGTGCACAGAAAACTGACACAACTCCGACGTGAAACCGTAGTAAATCTACACCATAATGTCTGTTCAGACAGCCTGCCTCATTTCCCAGAAAGCTATAAGAGCAATGTATGAAGTAATCTGTTTATTCACCGGCTGTGAAGAATAACCACTCAGCAGAACTATAGAGAACTGTGGCTTGATCTTGGCTGGAAAAGTGATACTAGTTTGGGTAATTTCCAACAGAGAAGAGGGTGGAACAACTCAACCAGTTAAGTTCTGAATGGTTTTATAAATCTACCTAACAATTCCTGAGCTTGATTCCTAGTGTTGCATGTTCATGCACACCGATGAGCACTGCATTCTATTTTACACCAGCTGTTAATTCACTTGGGAAAATCACAGTGTGACCTATTGAAGGCAATAAATGTACAACTTCCATAATCCCCTGAAGATTATTCGAGAGGAATGTCTTGAATTGTTAATTTTCACATTCTTTAATCGTTTATAGCGAGATTGTTCCCGCAACCCTGCCCCCTGAGTAGGGAGAAAAGAAGGTGATACATTTTAGTGGATAGATTTTGACTTTGGACACACAAAGCAAAATGTCTAATGTGTGATTATTTATGTATGAGCAAGTTGGTGAGTGAATTTGAATTTTGAATTTGAATTTGAATGGGGATTTGTAAAGCGCGTAGCTACCCTAGGGCGTCCCAGCGCTGACTTGACCTAAAGTTCCAGAGGGGGGAGTAGAAGAAGTGACAGGTTATGGGAAGAGCCAAGTTTTTAGTTGCCTACGAAAGGCCAAAAGATTGTGTTCTCTCCGCATGGCAAGTGGCAGCGCGTTTCACAGTTTTGGGGCGTTGTAGGAGAACAAGCGCCCCCCGGATCGGGACTTTTCTATTCTCGGAACGCTGGCCAGGGAGAGGGAATCTGATCTGAGTTGTTTGTTAGAGTGATGGGGTTTGATGAAGGATCTCAGAATCGGGGGGGCCTCTGCCTTGCATTATTTTGTGTGAAATGCATAAGGTCTTAAAGGTGATCCTTTCTTTAACTGGAAGCCAGTGCAGGCTTTTGAGTGCTGGTTTAGCAGAGCATCTTGATTTGGTTCCGGTAAGGAGTCTGGCAGCAGTGTTCTGAGCGAATTGCAGTCTATAAATAACTGATGTCGGTGCCCCCAGGTACAGGACGTTGCCATAGTCCAGTCTGGAATTCACCAACCCCTGCAACAGCAGTTTCCTTGATTGGAAGGGGATCAGATGGAGGATTTTTCGCGCCATTCGAATGAGGCCAAAGCAGGTGCCCGTGGTTTTTCTGGCCTGAGTTTTGAAGTTGAGGTCTTGATCCAACCAGATGCCAAGGCATTCGACTTCAGGTTTGGGGGTAGGAGGTGTTCCCATGCATGGCGGCCAAGAAAGAGATGGAAGGAGTTTGTGTGGGTTTCCCAGGAGAAGTATCTCAGATTTTTCTCCGTTTAGTTTTAATCGAGATTCACACATCCAGTGGAAGATGCTCTCGAGACACCTTGACAGATTGTCTAGGCTTTTGCTCAGCTGGTTAATAGAGACCACCAGCTGGGTGTCATTGGCATACATGACTGTTTTTATGCCGAATGGGGCAATAATGTCCTCTAAAGGGGACATGTAGACATTAAAAAGTGTGGGGCTCAGGGAGGAGCCCTGGGGGACCCCACACTGTAGTGGCAGGGCTTTGTACACGGCTGTGCCATCCGACACTTGGAAGGTTCTTTCTTCCAGAAAGGATTTGATCCAGGACAGGGCGGAGCCAGAGACTCCTATCAAACTTAGCCGGTGGATGAGGATGGCATGATCCACCGTGTCGAAGGCGGCACTCAGGTCGAGGAGGATCACTGCCACTGATCCTCCTGCATCTATGATGGTTCTTGCCTCTTCGACCACGGCTAGCAGAGCGGTGTCAGTTCCCTGTCCAGGTCTGAACCCTGTCTGAGATTGGCGCAGGAGTTTATTGGTTTCTAGGAAATTGGAAAGTTGGTGGTTGACAATTCGTTCGGCCACTTTGCTGATAGCCGGAAGAAGAGAGATGGGTCTGAAGTTGGTTGGGTCCGTGGAATCAAAGTGTTTTTTTTAGAAGGGCCCTGACAGTGGCTTTCTTCCAGTTGGCTGGGACAGAGTCAAGTACGAACGAGGCGTTAATGAGGTGGGTTAGAGGAGGGGCAACAGTGGAGGCGACCAGTTTTAATTTGCTCATGGGAGCTGGGTCTGATGGAGCACCACTTTTTACGGTTTGTAGAGTGGACAGAAATATCTCTGTGGTAATCTTGGGAAAAGTTTGAAGACGTGGAGCCTCGGGGCAGGGGTGGGGATGGCTGGGATTTGAAAGGTATTGGGGCTGGAAGTGAAGTAAGAATTTTATCAATTTTTGATGAAAAGAACTCAGCAAGCTGAAAAACTCAAACATATTGTCAAAAAGTCAATTAGATTGAGTGTGTGTATTTGTGATATATGCACGAGACTGCTACATATTCCACTGCCACAGTTCCATAACTTTTTATGGCTGATAGTGCTCTTGTGTTCAGGCAGTGTCATCTCTTTTCATCCCAAGCATGGCTGCTTGATTTTCGTGTTACCCCTTTATTGTGCAAATGTGTTTTGGTGTTGGATGAAGTCTCATCTTCCCCACACCATGCTGGGAGACCACTTCTAAAAAGGGTACCTCAGCCTGGACAGTCCATGCACACGTTCTCCTTATATTGTTAATTGAAGCACACAAGGTTAGTTTATCATTCACATTCCTCTCAGGAACCTGCTTTGGACCAATTCTCTTAGCCAATGATTGCTGAATCACTGAGGCAGTAAAAGTATCTCACTACATGTTTTTACACTAAGACTATTTACACAGGCAATGGTAGTCTAATTGGTAGCACATCTACTCTATTAGTGCATTGAATATGTACATCCAAGTATTGGTGCCCCTCAAGGTTTCTGAAACTACACCCCACTACCTAAGGTGCCCGATCACTAGAACCCAAAAGTCCCTGTGAATATTTAAAAACAAGTGTATGAACCTCGGCACTCTAAATCATTATTAATGTAAAATACGTTTGTTTAACAAAGAAAAATTCAAAAATATTGTCAAAAAGTCAATTAGATTATTGCTGTGTCAAATTTAATATCACAAGTCACCAAGTCTTGGATCACAATTTTCCAATTTATATCATAATAGCAGAAATATTGGGGATAGACAGCTATATACAAAAATTCTCTTTCTTGAGCGTTGAACCGGCAGCCGACACGTGTTTTGTTTCTTTGAAACTTTTTCAAAGCTTCAGTCTACTATTGAATGTGCCCACAATACATGTGGGAATGTCCAGATCTCTGATGTAAGGATCATCTATTCCTGCTAAATGTCTAAAAGTTCTCTATTGTAGTCGAAGGAAAAATCACACAATGTGAATATATAGTCCAATAGCTGCTCTTTATTGGTATAGCGTCGGTAGTTCACGGGCTATATTATGCCCTTCATTCTTCGTGTCCGTATGCGTAGTAGTTGCCCCAAATTGTCCGTGCATAGATGACAAGAAAGAGAATGTTTTTATACTACATAAACCACACCTGACACTAGTTTACATGCACTGACAGCTGTCACTAAACCTCGTAGGAAATGTGTGACATCCTAGCAGGCATAAGCATATTCATCTCAAGTGTTTGGGATTCTGGTTGTTACAATTCCCATGCACCTATGTGTATGCCAGGTAATACTATGATTGTCTTTGCTCACTTCCACTGATTCCACAGAGCTCGTTGTGGGGGCCACAGTAAAAATATACAGCAATACCTTCTAGACATTACGGATCCTGAGGGGTTTCAGTAGTTTTAGAATGAAGAAATACTGTATCATTATGAACTATGCATGTCAGAATGAAGATGAAGCAGCAAATAACATGGTTTGCTCGTGTGCGTACTGCAAAACTTGTAATATTGCAGTGTTTTCTCCTGGACTTCTCAAAGTTTTACGTGGAGAAATTGTTGTGGGGAAAAGCGTGGTATTTTCACACTGTAAGAAAGCCATCCCTTTTGCCCGGATCACCCAGATTTTTAAACTGATACGGGTGGTTACTGACTCCGACTGTGCACTGGGCTCTGCTTAACAGAACCAGGGCCAGTGCTCTGATTATAAGGCATATAGTAATTAGGTTTAATTACAATTGGTACTGACAGCCTACCTGTACATCCTAAGTATATAATAGGACATGTAGGTTTAGAGGTCCAGTGGATTTGATGTACTTAGCTGGGTGTCATTTTAAAAGCCTGCTTTTAAACTTAAAGTATATGCAAATTCGACTTCTGAATCAAAGGTACTTCCAAAGTCTCAAACTATATTATTTTTGCATATAAGTCACTCCTAAAGTCTCACTTAGGTGACCCAGGAGAAGAGTGCTTGTAACTATAGACAGGGACATTATAAAAGATGTTGTATATGCCCTGCTGAGGGAAAAAACTGCCAATTTCGTTTTTCTACATTGTAGCACAATGGTTCCCTAGGCTAAAATGGAAAAACGTTATTGAAGTATAACTATTGAATGAAAAAATATACTTCAAAGTATCAAAATGATAGTTGGAATACACCCCCCAACTTGCCCCTATTAGATTTATTATAACTATCACAGAAAATACATTATAGAACTTTCTTTTCTGTAAGCCAAAATCCAGCCTTCTATCAACCGTGCTCTGATTCGTCAGCCTCTGCCTGACTGAGCCAAGCTGTTCTGATGAGATGTGAAGTGGCCTGACTAGTGACCTATGGGAGGAGACCTGTAAGCAGCAGGGCAAAAGGCAGGAAGGGGTGGAATAGCCAAACTGGTCTTCAAAGACAAAAGGACAGTTTTGTGCAGCACAGGTTGATCCTCACATCCTGCACCCCCAGCCAGCCAGACAGCAAGCACAGTAATCAGATTAGTGAAGGGGCTGGAAGAGGAGTGTAGGGGAACTCAGCCACATCAGTGGTTTTGCTTAGCCAGAGCTAACTCTCCAGAAGAGAGTTTCTCTAATTTTGAAGAATAGTGCTGTCTGGGTCAAGAATATGGCACACTTTGAAGGAAGTGGTCATACACCAGGGTGGCACCTCGTATCCCATTGGTCAGGGGTGCACCCATTCTTGTCACCCAGGAGCAGTGGATAAAAGTGGAAGAGATGCCTAGCAACTCAGATCCATGCCTGAAACTACAGGAAGAATGAGGAATGCCCTGCTGGAACCCTGTCCTGCACCCCAAAGAGTTGCACTATGAATGCCTGCACCTACTGCACACTTGGAACTACATACAGACTTGGCCTTGCTTCAGAAATTGGAAGGAGTGGACTCCCTGAAAGCAACAGATTAAAATATCTCACCCGCACCATTTCCACCAATCAGTCCCCAGACTGGAGTGCATCCAGTGGACTTTTAAGGAGTTGGTTAATTGCATTATGTGATGTGTAACACCAATATTCCAAGGACCATCCCAGAACTTGTAGACCATTGTGGACAATTTGGACTCCCAAAACATCCTTCTGGAAGAAGATCCAGAATTTTGGAGAAGATTGGACAATTTTTGATAAAAAAAGCATCATAAGGTGACCCACCTGTCATTAAGAGATAACCCACCATCACTGAGTTGCGACTCAGCCTGGATTTCAGGTTCGACCCACTGAAAGCTCTGGAGCTCCAGCCGTTGGCAAGACTTCCAGAGGGTGACTGGGGTCTCGTGCTGAGCCAAGCCGACAATGGCAATGCTGATCCAGCCTGACAAACTGCCTTGCTCGACCACAAGAGGAAAAAGCTCCATCAAGGTTTCTAAGTGCAATTGTAAAATGTGGGCTTTTAAGCAGTAGAAAGTGTTTATTCTTTAAAAACTCTTATGTCCATTAACCTACGTTGGACTTATGTCATTTTGGTGTCTAGTTTGTCATGTAGCTCCTATAAAAACTATACAGGATCTGCACGTTTAACAACATACACTGTAGGATTGGTGTCTGACTGATTCTGGACACTCCCACCGGGTATGTTGGCTATTTTGTACCAACTATCTCACAGTGCCACTATAATCTCCGATTACCAAGGCGAGAATAGTTCTTGGCAACCATAGAACATGACAACCCTGATCCCTCAGGACCGTGGAAACAATATACTACCTTTCACTCTGCCACTCGTGCTTACTTACTTTTTCTCAGGCAGATGCACAGAATAAACAGACTGGGCGTTTTCAATAAGTATTTATTGAACAGTTGTTATTCTGGTGTAGAATAGATGAGCTGCAACAACTGTTAGGAAGTATAGGATATAAATGATCAGCAGTATTATGATGGTAAACAGATGGTATAGCTCTACCATCTTACAATAGTCATGAATATATACGAGTATACAAAACACATGACAAAAGATGCGTACTCCTACGATGCTTCCTATCTAGATGTACCTAAATGTACCTAACATGTGTGTAGATGTTAAGAAAGGAAACTCTCTAGGATTTAGTCAACCCCATTGCCTGAAGTGAGAGATTGTGGGACCCCGTCCTGGTCTCGAGTTGGACACCCCGCGAGCGATGTTAGACCAGTGCTAGCTAGAGTGTCTGCAAGCAGGATCCTCAGCGTCTCTGGTCAGTGTGTCAGCTGGGATGTCTCAGTCTCCTCTAGTCTATCTTAGCAAGATGTGAAGTATATGTACCCATAGGTCTCCCCGGGGTTCCTACCTTGCTGTATTACTGTGTTGGACTAAATATGAGGTCAGGCATGAACTTTATACATAGATATTATACAGGAGATAGTCGTCCTGCTGTGCTTCCAAGAAACCTCATGCATAATATATTAGATCTTGAACTAGGGAAAACCGAATGCAGTGTTGTATCTAACCCTGGGTGTAGTTCGCGTAGTAGCGCTACGCATAGCTACGTGAAGTGCACTTCGCACTTCGCAAGCTACGCGAACTGCGTAGTGCGATAGGGAAATGCAGTTCGCAATGATCGCACAGTGACGGATGCTTGGCCGCACTGTGCAATCATTGCAAATGGCATCTTGCACAGTGTAAGCGGTCATTTTCTGCTGCTCGAGTAGATTTGTACTCAAGCAGCAGTTTTCTCAATGCGGACTGGTAGTTTCTCATCACCAGCGGTCACGAGCATACGTGACCACTCACAATGAGAAACCTGATCTCCCGGCGTTGAGAATCTCGCCGGGAGGTTTATTTTCCATGCTTGCGATCGGCAACTTGATGTTGGTGATCGCAAATAAGGAAAAAGTCATTTTGGTCGCTCGCAGTCGCCAGTTTGACGCTGAGGACCGCGAGCAAGCAAAAAATGCCAGCTACGCTACTCGTTTTTGCCCTGTGCTATGTGCAATTCCCGAAGCGCATAGTTGAGCAAACTACGCGAGCGTAGTTTAGTTTTCCACCCAGGCCAAGTCGTATCTCAGTAAAAGGTTAGTCCCTGTAAGTGTAATGTAGGGTAGAATATAGGTGAAGGTAATTAAGTTACCGGGGCCTATATTATGGTACCTATATGGAATATAACAATTTGTTCATAAAAATATAACCTATTTTCATAAATTAGAATTGTGTCTTACTTATTTAACCCCTTCGATGTTGATGACGGAGCGGTTCCGTCATCAGCATCGGTTGGGCTGTGCTGATGAAGGAACCGCTCCGTCATCAGTACAGCCCTGGCGGGGAGCGCTAGCGCTCCCCCCCCTGTGCAGCGATCGTTGTGTTTTTTGCAGGGGTGGCAGCGGAAGACTTTCCGCTGCCACCCCCTGGCCCCCCACGCTTCCTGGTGACGTCAGCGCGCACAGCGCGCGCCAACATCATCAGGAAGCGCTGGACGTGCTGGAAGCCATTTCTTTCCTGCGCGTCCAGCAGAGAGGTCTGTGTTTTGTGCTCCGGTGGGGCGGGGGGGGGGCGGTTTTCGGTGCCTTGAGGCATCGGGGGGGAGGAAACTGTGTTTCCTCTCCCCTGATGTCCCAATGCAGGGCATTCCTGGTGCACGATCGCGCACAGCGTCGTGATCGTGCACCAGGAATGCCCCACTAGACACCAGGGATTGTGTTTGGGCATACGTTTTTGTGTAGGAAGCGACCCCTTGGGCAAGGCGGCCATAATATTGGTTAGACTTTTCTGCCCCCCCTGGGGCAGATCGGCCTTTTTTTTGGCCGATCTGCACCCATGGGGGAGGGGGCAGAAAAGCCCACTAGACACCAGGGATTGTTATTTGGGCATATTTATTTTTCGAGGAAGCGACCCCTTGGGCAAGGGTCGCTTCCTTTTGAGGCACGATAATCTTCAGACTTTTCTGCCCCCCCCCTTCCCGAGGCAGATCGGCCGTTTTTTGGCCGATCTGCACCCAGGGGGGGGGGGGCAGAAAAGCCCACTAGACACCAGGGATTGATTTTTATTTATAAAGGAAGCGACCCCTTGGGCAAGTGTCGCTTCCTCAGGGGGATAAAATATTTTTCAGACTTTTCTGCCCCCCCTGGGTCGGATCGGCCGTTTTTTTGGCCGATCTGCACCCAGGGGGAGCAGAAAAGCCCACTAGTCAACAGGGATTTGTTTTCATTTGAAAAGGAAGCGACCCCTTGGGGAAGGGTCGCTTCCTAGTGGCCCTAATATTTTTTGAGACTTTTCTGCCCCCCCTGAGGGCAGATCAGCCATTTATTGGGACGCATCTGGACCCAGGGGGGGCAGAAAAGCCCACTAGACACCAGGGATTGATTTATATTTATAAAGGAAGCGTCCCCTTGGGCAAGGGTCGCTTCCTTAGGGGGATGTAATAATTTTCAGACTTTTCTGCCCCCCCTGGGGCAGATCTGCATTTTTTTTGGCTGATCTGCACCCAGGGGGGGGGGCCAGAAAAGCCCACTAGTCACCAGGGATTTGTTTGGATTTAAAAAGGAAGCGACCCCTTGGGGAAGGGTCGCTTCCTAGTGGCCCTAATTTTTTTATAGACTTTTCTGCCCCCCCTGGGGGCAGATCGGCTGGTTTTTTTTACAGTTTCTGGACCCAGGGGGGTGAATAGAAAAGCCCACTAGACCCCAGGGTTTTTTTTTATAGGGAGCGACCCCTTGGCCAAGGGTTGCTTCCTTGGGCCCATTTGTTTTCAAAGGTATGTTCTGCCGTTTCTTTATTTGGCCTCTCTGCCCTCCGTAGAGTTGCTTCCAGGGGGCCCACGTTTATAATGATTTATAATCTTCCCCCCTTGGGGACAGACACCCCATTTGTGACATAGCCTGTTGTAATGTGTGTTGTTTTTGTTTCTTCTAATGTGTATTGTTTTTTTTCTCTTTAAAGTGTTGCAGTGTGCGGTTCCGTTACTGATGGTTCTGTTGTTCTGCTGTTTCTGTAGTTGCATGTGTTTGGTAAGAGACCTCTTTTTTGTTCAATTGTAATGTAATTGGTTTTTTTTTGCAAAGTGTGTAGTAATACGAGTATGTTTGGTTTCTGTTTGTTGTGATTGTAAAACATGCTTTGCATTTGTTTTTGATGTGTCCTTCTGTAGATGTAAGTTTTTTTTTTCTTCTTTCTAGTGGCTCTTTGCTGTGTCTTTGCAGAGTAGGTGCTGGTGAGTGTAGTTGTCTCTTGTAAATATAGATATTTGTGATAAAGGCTTCCATTTTTTAACTTACTTTACACAGTGTTGGGGTTGTTGAGTTGTTTGTGCAGACTCCTTTATTTGTAAGGATAATGGCTAGCCGCCGGATTACCGCTCAGCAAGTTGTTGGAATGCTTTTTGATTCTTCCTCTGACCATGGTGCTGAGAGTGACTCTGATTCTGAGGCAGAGATGGGAGGTGAAGATTCTGGTAGTGAGTTTTCTCTGCGCATGGCATCGTCTAATGATGAAGATACCCTGAGTGCTGATGAAGCTATTTTTGGTGTGGATGAAGTGCCTGTGGTAGAGGAGGACCTTGATGTGCCGATAGTGCGGCAAGAGGCATCTGTGGTGGGTATTGATTGTCAGTACCACCAGCTTTTGCAAGAGGGGTCACCTGGGTTTTTGGCCCCGTGCTAGACGGCCATCTAGGGAAACCTACCAAACCCACACATTTCTGAAAAGTAGACACCCGGGGGCTTCCTAGGAGGTATGGCTTGCGTGGATCCTCCAACGTTCCTTTACCCAGAATCCCTTGCAAACATCAATTTTTGCTGAAAAAATCAGTTTTTTCACACTTTTTTTGTGTGGGATAGCGTTGCGTCACTGGGCTCACACAAATTTCCTCCCACCCAGCGTTCCCCCAGGTCTCCCGATAAAAATTATACCTCACTTGCGTGGGTAGGCATAGTGGCTGCAACAGGAAAAGGTCCAAATCGTAAGGTGGAGAAATTACAATAACCAATAGCAACATTACCTTCTTTTTTGGGGGGTAGGATTGAGTTTTTGGACCGGGGCTCGGCGGGGATCTTTGGAAACTACCAAACCCAAACAGTTCTGAAAACTAGACACCCGGAGGAGTCCAGGAAGGTATGGCATGCGTGGGTCCCCCAATGTTTTCCTACCCAGAAATCTCTGCAAACCATAAATTTAGGTTAAAAAAAACAGTTTTCCGTACATTTTTGCGTGGGATCTCCGTGTCGGCACAAATGTCCTACTACCCAGCGTTCCCCTTGTTCTCCCGAGTAAAATGATACCTCACTTGTGTGGGTGGGCCCAAGGCCTGTGACTAAGGCAGGGGGGCTTAATTTGTAAAACTTAAATACATACTTTTTCAAAATTCATTTTCGGACTGTTCTGCGTTGGGGCACCCACACAAGTGAGGTATCCTTTTACTCGGGAGAACAAGGTGAACGCTGGGTGGTAGGACATTTTTGCCGGCACGGAGATCCCACGCATAAAAGTTTGGAAAAGTGATATTTTTACCTAATTTTAAGGTTTGCAAGGAGTTCTGGGTAGGAAAACATTGGGGGACCTATGCATGCCATACCTCCCTGGACTCCCCCGGGTGTCTACTTTTCAGAACTGTTTGGGTTTGGTACTTTCCTAAGAATACCCCCCCCAAAAATCAAGGTTGTTTTGCAATTGGGTATTGTAAATTAACCACCGTACGATTTGAACCATTTCCTGTTGCAGCCACTATGCCTACCCACACAAGTAAGGTACCTTTTTTTGGGAGACCTGGGGGAACGCTGGGTGGGTGGAAATTTGTTGATCCACGCAGATTCCAGAACTTTCCACCACAGAAATGTGAGGAAAATGTGTTTTTTTGTCAAAATCTTAGATTTGCAAGGGATTCTGGGTAACAAAACCTGAGGGTAGGCAGAGGAGTCACCCCATCCTGAATTCCCTGGGGTGTCTAGTTTTCAAACCTGTATAGGTTTGCTAGTTTTCCCGAGGTGCTGGCAGAGCTAGGGCGCAAAACAAAAGGTAATCTTTTTGTCCAAAAAGTGCAAGATTTCACTGGGAAATTGAGGTGCGACCATGTTGCGTTTTGCGCTGTTTCATGCCGCAGCCACTATGCCTACCCACGCAAGTGAGGTACCATTTTTTCCGGGAGACCTGAGGGAACGCTGGGTGGGTGGAAATTTGTTGATCAACGCAGATTCCAGAACTTTCCACCACAGAAATGTGAGGAAAATGTGTTTATTTTGTCAAAATCTTAGCTTTGCATGGGATTCTGGGTAACAAAACCTGAGGGTAGGCAGAGGAGTCACCCCATCCTGAGTTTCCCTGGGTGTCTAGTTTTCAAACATGTATAGGTTTGCTAGGTTTCCCTAGGTGCTGGCAGAGCTAGGGCGCAAAAACAAAAGGTAGTCTTTTTGTCCAAAAAGTGCAAGATTTCACTGGGAAATTGAGGTGCGACCATGTTGCGTTTTGCGCTGTTTCATGTTGCAGCCACTATGCCTACCCACGCAAGTGAGGTACCATTTTTTTGGGAGACCTAGGGGAACTCTGGGTGGGTGGAAATTTGTTGATCCACGCAGATTCCAGAACTTTTCACCACAGAAATGTGAGGAAAATGTGTTTTTTTGTCAAAATCTTAGATTTGCAAGGGATTCTGGGTAACAAAACCTGAGGGTAGGCAGAGGAGTCACTCCATCCTGAATTCCTCTGGGTGTCTAGTTTCCAAACATGTATAGGTTTACTAGGTTTCCGAAGGTGCTGGCAGAGCTAGGGCGCAAAAACAAAAGGTAGTCTTTTTGTCCAAAAAGTGCAAGATTTCACTGGGAAATTGAGGTGCGACCATGTTGCGTTTTGCGCTGTTTCATGTCGCAGCCACTATGCCTACCCACGCAAGTGAGGTACCATTTTTTTTGGGAGACCTGGGGGAACGCTGGGTGGGTAGAAATTTGTTGATCCACACAGATTCCAGAACTTTCCACCACAGAAATGTGAGGAAAATGTGTTTTTTTTATCAAAATCTTAGCTTTGCAAGGGATTCTGGGTAACAAAACCTGAGGGTAGGCAGAGGAGTCACCCCATCCTAAATTTCCCTGCGTGTCTAGTTTTCAACAATGTATAGGTTTGCTAGGTTTCCCTAGGTGCTGGCAGAGCTAGGGCGCAAAATCAAAAGGTAGTCTTTTTGACCAAAAAGTGCAACATTTTACTGGGAAATTGAGGTGCGACCATGTTGCATTTTGCGCTGTTTCATGTCGCAGCCACTATGCCTACCCATGCAAGTGAGGTACCGTTTTTTTCGGGAGACCTGGGGGAACGCTGGGTAGGTGGAAATTTGTTGATCCAAGCAGATTCCAGAACTTTCCACCACAGATATGTCAGGAAAATGTGTTTTTTTGTCAAAATCTTAGCTTTGCAAGGGATTCTGGGTAACAAAACCTGAGGGTAGGCAGATGAGTCACCCCATCCTGAATTCTCCTGGGTGTCTACATTTCAGAAATGTATAGGTTTGCTAAGTTTCCTTAGGTGCTGGCAGAGCTAGGGCGCAAAAACAAAAGGTAGTCTTTTTGTCCAAAAAGTGCAAAATTTTACTGGGAATTTGAGGTGCGACCATGTTGTGTTTTGCCCTGTTTCATGTCGCAGCCACTATGCCTACCCACGCAAGTGAGGTACCATTTTTTTGGGGAGACCTGGGGGAACGCTGGGTGGGTAGAAATTTGTTGATCCACGCAGATTCCAGAACTTTCCACCACAGAAATGTCAGGAAAATGTTTTGTTTTTTTCAAAATCTTAGCTTTGCAAAGGATTCTGGGTAACAAAACCTGAGGGTAGGCAGAGGAGTCACCCCATCCTGAATTCCCCTGGGTGTCTAGTTTTCAAAAATGTATAGGTTTGCTAGGTTTCCCTAGGTGCTGGCAGAGTTAGGGCGCAAAAACAGAAGGTAGTCTTTTTGTCCAAAAAGTGCAAAATTTCACTGGGAAATTGAGGTGCGACCATGTTGCGTTTTGCGCTGTTTCATGTCGCAGCCACTATGCCTACCCACGCAAGTGAGGTACCATTTTCTTCGGGAGACCTGGTGAAACGCTGGGTGGGTGGAAATTTGTTGATCCACGCAGAATCCAGAACTTTCCATCACAGAAATGTGAGGAAAATGTGTTTTTTTGTCAAAATCCTAGCTTTGCAAGGTATTCTGGGTAACAAAACCTGGGGGTAGGCAGACGAGTCACCCCATCCTGAATTTCCCTGGGTGTCTAGTTTTCAAAAATGTATAGGTTTGCTAGGTTTCACTAGGTTCTGGCAGAGCTAGGGCACAAAAACAAAAGGTAGTCTCTTTATCCAAAAAGCACAAGATTTCACTTGGAAATTGAGGTGCGTCCACGTTGCGTTTTGCGCTGTTTCATGTCGCAGCCAATATGCCTAACAACGCAAGTGAGATACCATTTTTTTCCGGAGACCTGGTGGAACACTGTGTGGGTGGAAATTTGTTGATCCACGCAGATTCCAGAACTTTCCTCCACACTAATGTGAGGAAAATTTGTTTTTTTTGTCAAATTCCTAGCTTTGCAAGGGATTCTGGGTAACAAAACCTGGTGGTAGGCAGTCGAGTCACCCCATCCTAAATTCCCCTGGGTGTCTACTTTTCAAGAATATATAGGTTTGCTAGGTTTCCCAAGGTGCTGACAGAGCTAGGGCTCAAAAACAAAAGGTAGTCTCTTTGTCCAAAGAGCGCAAGATTTCACTGGGAAATTGAGGTGCAACCACGTTGCGTTTTGCGCTGTTTCGTGTCGGAGCCACTATGCCTACCCAGGCAAGTGAGGTACCATTTTTTTCGGGAGACCTGGGGGAACACTGGGTGGGAGGAAATTTGTTGATCCACGCAGATTCCAGAACTTTCCTCCACAGAAATGTGAGGAAAATGTGTTTTTTTTTGTCAAATTCTTAGCTTTGCAAGGATTCTGGGTAACAAAACCTGGTGGTAGGCAGTCGAGTCACCCCATCCTGAATTCCCCTGGGTGTCTACTTTTTTCAAAAATGTATAGGTTTGCTAGGTTTCCCTAGGTGCCGGCAGAGCTAGGGTGCAAAAACTACAGGTAGGCACTTTGCCAAAAAAGGGTCAATTTGTAACTGCAAAATTTAGGTGTCACCACGTTGCGTTTTGTGCCGTTTCCTGTCGCAGGCACAAGGCCGACCCACAGAAGTGAGGTACCATTTTTATCGGGAGACTTAGGGTAATTTAGATTTGTAAATCAACTGTTATTACCAATTGAGCTTTCGCGCATTTCTCCCTTTCAATGAAAGACATTGTGTAAAAAAAAAATATTTTTGAAAAATTACCAATAATTCTCATGCTAGTATGAGTATTCCCAATTTTGAAAATTAGCAATTATATACTGTTTCTGAACTCTATAATTTGTACCCAATACAGAAATATATAGGTGTCTTTCATACAGATTTTTCCATGTATACATTTTCCAAGACAAAGTGCTCTATACCCAGTAAATGAAAAAATACCATTGCAAGTTGCTGCTCAGTTTTTGGATCTGGGTTCGTCGGGTTCTTGGTGAAACTACAAGTCCTATATATCCCCACAACCAGGAAGATCTAACGGATGTAACGGTATATTGCTTTCCAAGAGCTGTCAAAATTAGAAAAAGTTATAGGTGAAAACGTTGACACAAAAGGCTGTTTTTTTCAACAAATTTTCAATTATTCCAATATTTAACTGTCAGTTTCTATAAAGAAACCTTCATGGATTTAGACAAATGACCCCTTTCTAAATTTAGAATTTTGTCTACTTTTCGAAAATGTACAGCTTTACAGGATCCATTATTGCTTTCAAACTCATTTCTACCATTACCTGGAAGGAGGTGGAAAGCTCTAAAAATAGCAAAAATAGGCTATGTCCCAGAAAAATGCCAAAACTGTGTAAAAAATGTCGGTTCTCTGACAAAAGACTGTCATTCCCTAAAAGCTGAGAAAATGGAGATTTCATCCCCACAAACACTTTTTTGAAAATAATTTCAGGGAAAAACCCAGAGGCTTTCATTTGCAGCCCGTTTTTCCCTTTTTTCTGAAAAAACAAAAATTTCACTATATTTTGATTAATTTCTGGGACCCCTCCAAGGGAATCCACAAACCCTGGGCGCCTTTAGAATCCACATGATGTTGGACGCAAATTTGGTGTGGATACCTTATGTGGTCAAAAAGTTACAAGGGCCTAAGCGCGCACTACCCCAAATCGCCAAAAAAGGGCTTAGCACAGTAAGGGAAAAGGCCTAGCAGCGAAGGGGTTAATGTATTGGTGTTTTTAAATTGTTAACACATCTGTCTTCTAAGTTAAGCCTGTCTGCTCGTTGCCAGCTACCAAGGGTTGAGCAGGGGAATAATTTTTTGAGACCTTGACTGAACCTTTTATTGTGTTTGTGGCCTTATTACTAGTGGTAGGTCGCTACTTATCACTACTAATAAACCACTTTCCAACACACACCATTTGTAATCCCAATCTGGGAGAAAACTTCTGTTGCCCCCTGAATCTAGAGAACTGACCACCTCAGAAACAGCGACTGCCTGTCTGAGCATTGTCTTAATTGTTGAAAGCGGAAGACGTCTCTCTTGCTCCGCCACGCCGTGAGGGAAACGGCCAGATACAACCAGGGAAAACCACATCTCACAGCTGCCCCGGGGCCACAGGCGCGTCCATGATGCCCCAGCCTGCGCCCGGAGGCACCATAAAAATGAGGTGCGCCCCCGCAGCGCGGGACGCTGAAACTGACCTGCAACACCATCCGGAAGCCGTGAGGGAAACGGCTGGATGTCTCTCTTGCTCCGCCACGCCGTGAGGGAAATGGCCAGATACAACCAGGGAAAACCACATCTCACAGCTGCTCCGGGGCCACAGGCATGTCCGTGATGCCCCAGCCTGCGCCCGGAGGCGCCATAAAAACGAGGAGCGCCCCGCAGCGTGAGATGCGCGCGGGCGAAGCCCGGGCCAAGGGCGGGCCTGTCCTTGCCCGTCACTGGCCGGAGGAGGCTGGGTTGGGCCTACTTTCTAACTTTGCACTTCTGGGACCTACAAGCAAGGTACTGTGATTGAGCTCTCCAGACTGCTTTACCCTCAGGAATTTGACTGTTAGATCATCATAGCCCAACTAAGTTTCTTCACTTGCTGTACGTTCCTGTATTTTAATTTCTACGGGCTTATTACTGTTGATCTTAAATTGTATTAGTTACCATTATATAGCTCTTTGACCTAGGGGTGGAAAGCAGGTGATTGCTCCCGATATCCATCAAGTCAAGTATGGGAAAACATACCCCCCCCACCACCTAGAGCTAGTACCAGGCAGAAAACGCACTCTCATAATCCAGTGGTAAAGCACACTGCCATAGATAAAATGCTGCAGCAGGCTATTGGTGCAGTAACTAATGAGATTTCCCGAACTGAGAGGCGTTTATCGATAACGCCAACATTACCTTCAATCTCGCCAACCTTGGAAATAGCCTCAACTTGGGAACCTCAACATCGAGATCTCTCACCTAATACTCTACCTAATTGCCAGGTAGCAGTGACGCACGTTGAAGTAGTCCTAATACCAACGCAAGGGGGAGAGGTGGGGGGAGGTTCTGAAATCAACCCTCCTAAGACCAAGAAGCCCCAAAAGAAAAGTAAAGTTAGCTCAGGTAATAAACACACATGTAAAATCTTGGCTGTTCGATCTAGGAGCTCAACTAATGTCCATATACCGGACCTAAGCAACAAGGAAGGAAGGAACATCCCAGACTGGGCCTCAGAGATTATAAAAGACCTCAAAACCTATATAGACCAGGTGATCACAAACAGTATAGACAAAGTAATGAGGAAAATTCAACCATTAATAACAATAGCAGAGTCTTGGGAAGTTAAACAATCACCCATTATACAAGTGTGTCAAAGCCTTGACCCCAAGGGTAGCTCTTGAACAATCTACTAAGGTAATGCTACCCCCGAATGACCGACCTAACCACTCTTACCCTCCCACTGATAGGCCAGGACCAGCCATTATTAAAATGGGAGCCAGTGGTCTCCCAAATGGGGAAGATCTAAATCAAGGAAAGGGCCGTGAGAAACGTCCTGTGGGCACGTCTAATCTGGAGAAGGCCCGTAGGTACCCTAATGAGAGAGTTAAGAACAAAAAAAATATACATGGTCAAACCACCCAGCCAAGTGAATCTCGCCTCCCACGAATAGACTTGCCACCAGCCTCCTCTCCCTACGTAGTGGTTCTAGCTGGAGTACCTAGTCTGCAGAAAAGCAGGGTGGAATCATACACAGAATTAAGAAATAAAGTCCTCTTCTGGTTAAATAACAACAGACCTCTCCCCCCTTAGGCCCACAGCGACATTATCTATGTGCGTAGGGTTAGTTGGATAGGACAGAGGCAGAAAGATATAGAGGGGGGTTGTATTCTGATGAATTTTAGGGATAGGGACACGGTCCAGCATATCGTGGGATGGCCGTCTTTCATGGCAAGTAATGACACGCAAAGACATCCACTCTGCTTTCTATCCACAGGGCATCTCTGAAGAGAGGATGGCCTTAGCTCAAAAAAATTGGGATACAAGTGCCCACAAAAGGTATATACAGAAAGGTGGTTGGGAGAGGGACAATACCCCTTGCTTTAACATACCTGTAAGTAACAGATACAGTCCCCTCGATCTGGTAGATTGACAAAATCCCGAATGGTAACGGTGGCTATTTGGGCGATACATACGCAAAATCATCCCATATTATCTTCTCCCAAAGGCAGGGGGATTTGTCTCCAGCTTACCCAGCAAAGGTCCTATTGGAGGACAACAGGCATTTGCCTCTACAAGTAACTGGGAGTTCTGGAGCTAATAGTGTTGGGAAAAGTGGGGTATTAAATGCTTACTCGTTGAGACAGGGAACACAGCAACTAACTAATCTGATTGTCCCACTTCTAGCTGTACGGACAGAGCCATGCGATGTAGGCCAGTTGGGCAATAACTCCCTTGGAATTCCATGTGCTCCCAACACAGAAGTGCAGGAAATGCCTAGAAAAGCTGGGGATAGTATAAAGATTCTATCCTGGAACCTGGCAGGACTTAAAAATAAATTATCCTGCCCAGATTGGGGGGGCTACATAGACAACCACAACATCTACTTTTTCCAGGAGACCTGGGCCATGGAGGAATACCATAGGGTGGGATTTGCACCGTTTAGTATTCTGGCCTCCTCCAGTCGAAGGGGCAGACCGTCGAGAGGCTTAACTGTTTGGCTGGGCACGCACATCGGGGCGAAGGCAGAGCAGATAACTTTGCAAACTAACGATATTCTATGCGTCATGTTGACATTTCCAAACAAATTTAAAATAGCCCTCATCAACTTATATTCTAGGCCTCTAAGCTATAGACAGGAATCAGTGGTTTTGGATAAACTGGGATGCTTTCTATCAACCCTAGAGCCGGGCATAATGCTGATTTTAGGGGGAGACTTCAACTGTCAGTATGAACCACTAACTGACCCAAACCAAGGCGAGCCCTCAGAAGAAGATCGCTACTGGTCTATACCTGAACCACAAGTTAGCCCTATAAAAATCTGGACACCATTGGCTATCCAATTCCATTCACTGACCCTAGCTCACTATATTAGGGCCTGTAATGGGAGAACAAAATCTGACCAACCAGGCCAGCCCACATTCAACAGGGAAGGTCAAACATCCCTGATCGACTACATCTTAGTGGAAACTAAATCCTGGGATAAGGTCCTGGATTTCCAGGTACTGAAGAGGCAGGACAGTGACCACAACGCTTTGGCACTGTCCCTGAACACAGAGAACACAGGTGCCCCTAACACACCACTCCCACTGTCTATGGGGTCTGACCCATTGTTGCTTTCAAATAACAGACAAAGAGTTAGGCGGTGTAAAATACAACATTCGCCAACTAAGCTGGCCAAAGTATATGAGCTGGCGACTCCCCTGATAGAGGAAATGGGGGAACTAGGCCAGATGGAGACCTGTCAGGGGACCCAAAATAGGGCAGGTGATATCCACGAGCAGCTAACTGCTAGGCTGACTGAGATAGTATACCCTATTACAACATCTAGAGGAACTATGCGAAATACCAACTACTGGTTTAATGCCACCTGCCGTAGAGCCAAGCAGGACTTAATAGCTGCTGTCAAGGCAAAGGATAGACTCCGAATTAAATACCTTCGGGCAAATTACAAAGGGAAAAGATTAATTGGGATACCGAGAAATGGGAAGCACTTAGGATTGCTCTGAAGGATAGAGACCTGAAATCATTTTGGGCGATAGTAAGTGCAGGACACAGAGAAGGCCTAGCAGCCCGGGAGCCCAACATAGCGCCAGAAGTCTTGGAGAGGCATTTTGGGGACCTATATGCCGGGGAGGAATTAGTGGGTGATAAAATATTAGTTTCTTGGGAAATCACCTACGAGTCTAGTTCAGAAGGGTTGTGGAATATCACCTTGATTGAAGTAGGGAATGCCATCAATAGACTACCCCTCAATAAAGCACCAGGCCTAGATAAGCTCCCTGGGGAGCTTTTCCTTACGGAACCTGGGTTTGGACCCCCTATCTATGTGCCCTATTCAATGACATTCTGAAGGGCATGGCCGCGCCGGATACCTGGTGCGGGCCGAGATTGTCCCTATCTACAAAAAAGGTTGCCCCCTTTTACCATCCAACTATAGACCCATCAGTCTTATTGACATTTCACAAAAATTGATGGGTAGGGTTCTCCTTGAACGTATACAAAGTTGGATAGAGGAGAAAGATATCCTAAGTCCTTACCAAGCCGGCTTCAGATCAAACACTTCAACTGTGGACCAGATATTCAGGCTACAACTACTGTTCTGGAAAACAGTTAAGATGGAGAGTGGCAGCCTCTATCTTATCTTTGTTGATCTGAGGTCGGCTTTCGATCTGGTCCCTAGAGGGAAACTCTGGGAGGTTTTAAACGATCTTGGGATCCCACCCTACCTCCTACAAGTCCTCATGAGCCTACATACAGGGACTTATGCGCAAGTCAGAAGCGGGAAACATGGGGAACTATCTGCGCGCTTCCCTGTTAAGAAGGGGGTACGACAGGGATGTGTCCTTGCCCCTACACTATTCTGTCTGTACATTAATGGGCTCATTGACCATCTTAACAACATCAAGGACAATGATGCCCCCAAACTGGCTCTGGGTAAGATACCTGCGCTAATGTTTGCGAACGACACCTTGTTGCTGTCCAAAACTCCAACAGCTGTCCAACGCATCCTGGACGGATTCGCCAAATTTTGTATTATGCGGGGTTTGTAGATCAATTTACTTAAGACAAAATATATGATCCTCAACCTGCCTAAATCTACTCGGCCAAATCCCACTCTTGATTACATACCCCTAGATAGGGTGAGGACATTCGATTACCTAGGCATTACGCTAACAGAAGACTTTCTTTGGAAATCACAAATGGATAAGGCAAGATTAAAACAATCACAGACAGTGGGAGGCCTAATAAAATTCCATAGTTCAACTACATATAGACCAGTGTCCCCCGCCGTAGAAATATATAAAGCTCAGGCGAGAGGGGCTGAACTGTGGGATCACACACCCACAGCTAATCTTGTAAAAATAGAGAATAATTTTGTGAGACAGATAGTGGGTCTGCCACCGAGCTCTCCTTTAGTGCCCCTTCGCATGGATTTGGGCCTGCGGCCTATTAATGAAGAAATTGCCTTGAGGCCCATTACATTTTTAGCGCAGGGTTTGGGTGACCCCAGAACTTTCCGCCTACAGGGACAAGCTGAGGGAGATCCTTACTATTCTACCAACTAAAACATCTTGTGGCTGTGCCATATAAAGGATCTCCTGGCTAGGCTAGGTAGGCTGGTTCTCTGGCAAACACCAGAGACATCATGCTTATCAACATCTAGGCAAGATTTGGTGCACCTCTATAGACAGGCAAACCTGATAGCCATTCACGGGAGTGCCACAGGGGGTTCGATGACTGCGGAGTTTCTGTTAATAAATGCTGAATACAGGAAGGAAGATTTCCTGGACCTGATCTACCCTATACAGGCCAGGAAACTCTACATGCAGTTCAGAGTGGGGAGTCTCCCACTAAATGCCCTTACCAGCAATTGGGCAACAGAGAATAAGAAGCAATGCCCTGCATGTAATTATAGAGAAGAATCTGAAATTCATGTCTTGTTTTTTTGCCCGGTATACCATCTCCCACGCAAAAGATGGATAACCCAAATATGCCGCAATCTGGGGTTTAGGTCCCACATAGAGGCTTATAGATTAATAAAACATGATACCCATCCTCCCATAGTGTTTGCAGTTTCCCGTTTCCTAAATTCGATGTGGCATCTACGCAGGGGACTTTCAAAAAAAGCGGCTACGTGAATTCTAGTGCACACTCTTTAATCAACTGACTAGGGATCTTTAAGTGTGTTGTAACTCCCTACATGTGCACTTATTTTATTATATTAGTTATATATCTGTCAGTCAATGTATTTTCAAGATTTATAGGCTAAATATTCTATATTCATAGGCTAGAGATGCATTGACCATATGTATTTTAAATGGTAACCCCAGCGAAGTCGTTGTACACGCTTGACGGACTTTTTATTAGCCCATTTTTTTAGTATTTTCCAGAAGAAGTTTTTGTATTCGTGGGGTATGATCAATTAGTACCTTCTTAAGAAATGTTGACAGTATTTTTATCTGTACATATTTTAATAAAGTTTTGAAATCAATTATTGACTATGTACCGGACAATGAGCATTTGCTAGTAATGAAATTGTACATATCGCACTGTTTTTTTATCCTGTGCTTTTATGGTCTTGTGACCGAAATAAAGTCTATTGATTGATTGATTGATAAGGTGGTTATATTCTGCCTTTTAAAGAATGGGTCTAATCCTGGTCGCTGGCAAATGTTGCCTGGCTGTGCTCACTACTCAGCCCTAGGAATTTCCTTCTTCAGTACCTGTCTTTACCAACTAGGATAGGTGTAAAGAGATGTGAATGGTTCATAAATCTGAAACTTTACAACTGCAAAAAGCTTTATGAGCTTCAGCATTCCACTTGCTTGACAGTCTCAAAAATGAGAATGTCATTATTTAAAGCCTTGTTCAGCCAAATGACTGACATCTTGCCACAGTCTTCTATCACGCTGGGGATCCTGGCTTCTGTATTGGCATCTGAAAGTGAAAAGTGACAAATCCCAGAAAATGTCTTTGAAGCTATGGTTGACACACATACTAGAGTCTTACTCCAAAGGGAAGGTGTTCTGTCCTTCTCAGCACCTGCTGAGAATTCCAGAACTCTGGGTGTGTGGGAATGAGGGTTCAGGAATGACCAGCTACACTGACAGTTGGTAAGACTGAAAGACGTTGAACAAGTAGGCTGTCTTTTCTATTGTTGATCCCCCACATGGATTTCCAACATAAATAAGTGAACATTGTTTATTTAAGTCACCAGCAACTACTTGGCTCTTTCAATAGCCGTAAGACTGGTGATGAATGGCTTCAGATTCCATGTGGTTTAAAAACAATTTGTTATTTGAAGTCTCCATGAGACTGTTGCGCATATCTGGTCAATTATTTGGACATAATATATTTCCTTAATTCATTGTAACTTTATTCGGTCTTTGCGACGATAAAAGTGCGAGTGCTTACAATGCAATATTCCAACATTAAACATAAGATAAAAATCATCACTAAAAATAAGAGCTATTTTTAAAAGATAAAATCTAATAATGATTTTAAAACATGTGCCATATTAAAAGGAAACCAAGGAATTGCAGAATTTGGTAGTTTTAGAAGCAAAACATTATATAGCATTTTTTAATTACAGGAGGTAAGCTATTGTATCGTGCATGCAAATCTTCTTATGATCCACATTTTCCAAGGAATTTAGCAACTCCATATGCCACCAGAGGCTTACAATCTGAGTTTAAGATGTGAAGTATTTCTTGGTGGCAACAAGTTCCAAATAACTTGCAAACAGGGGTTAACCACTGATGTCTTGGGGAATTATAGATTAGGCAAGCAAAAGAAATGTGGCCAATTGTTTAAATTATTGTGGGACAGCCCGAGCAATGCTGTGAGGTGGAACAATGTTGTCGCCATACAGCTGTAAAGGAATTTATAGAGAGAGAACCTAGTCTAAACTGGATATAGAGTTTCCTATCCTGCGGAACGGTGATAAGGTCCAGATAGGCTTCAAGGGTGAATTGTGGTTCAAATTCCATGAATTCTATCTCAAGACAACCCACTATTGATTGCACAGCAAAGGACTATGCTACCCAACTCCGGTATTGAGTCTTGACAAATTGTTTACTTGGCAATTCACCCACATCTCTAGTTTCCCAGGAGCTTCCCAGGCCTATCGTTATTAATAGTGATCTGACTTCGTTGAACCCCCTATTCTTTTTAATATATTTGATTTTGTTTGGTCAGGCAACAGCCGGGCAAAGGGTAAGTGTCTTGTGAAAGCTGACCTGAGGTTTGTTGATGTTTGTGAGGAGGCCATCAACCGCAGAAACTAGAGTCACAAGGGTGTCGGTGGGCAACTTAGCAGTAAAACACACACATGGTTCAGCTATATAAAAAGTAAGCGCTCTCAGACTTTGCAAAACAATATAGCAAGTTTAGATTTTGTGGTGGCTATCTTAATGCTTAAACTCACCCAAGTATAAGTGTATGCACAGTGTGAGCTCCATCAGCCTTAGAGATTGTCTTACAACGTCAACCGCCATATTTGAAGATTGGGATACTAGCATAGTCTAGCATTGGAATACTTCATAGGACGTTGATGTTTTTTTTAAAAGTTGGTGCTGCATTACAAAAACTTTATTCAGTCTATCTCTGACATCTGGAAATTGATACACACCTGCCAGTCAGTGACAGGCACACTTTGGAAGGTAATTGTTCGAAATGGGATTTCTGGTTGGCTAAGGCTTGCGCCAAAGCCAGGCAGAAACCACTACTCTAGTCAGGGCACGCCAAAGATAACCCATGCTCACCCCCTTGGTAGCTTGGCACGAGCAGTCAGGCTTATCCTGGTGGCAATGTGTAAAGCATTTGCGCACGCACACAGCTACAACATCCTAGGCACACTACAAGAGGAACTCCACACAAGGTTATATAAAAATAGCCTTTGTATTCTCATAACACATTAGAATAGTAAACACATAACATACACTGTGCCAACTGGCACGGGAAAATATTTACAGGGGATTATTTACACATGACAGGGCCACTTGGGCCACTGTCAGGATCAGCACTTAGCAGATATTGGTAAAAGTAAAATAGATCATAAACATACACCCAGTAATATTCTGCGCCAATCTCCCCAGCATAAACACATTATGCAATCTCCTCACTAGTCTAAACACATTAGACCCTACCTCCTAGGTATAACTCACATTAGGGTCGTATCTCAAACAGTGAAACATAATCTCACTAGCATAACCACATAAAATGCAAAGCAAACTCTTACTCATAAACCATATGTAGAGGTATTAAACAGAGTGCATAAAACATACTAAATGCATTACATTTCCTATCACCACATCGCATGAGCAC
Organism: Lissotriton vulgaris; assembly: GCF_964263255.1. Taxonomy (NCBI): domain Eukaryota; kingdom Metazoa; phylum Chordata; class Amphibia; order Caudata; family Salamandridae; genus Lissotriton; species Lissotriton vulgaris. The sequence continues at coordinate 1,509,208,095 of NC_141691.1, read as the reverse complement.
ATCAATCACATTAGGGACTTGCGCCCTCTACATCTACCAGTTCCCCTGGCCAACTGGCCTTCCAGGAAGGGGCTCTAATGCCATGTGTCCAGAATGTCAGGGTGCGCTGCCAATGCAGCGAAAGTAAAGGGTGCGCCATCTAGACAAACCTAAACGTTGCAGCTGCCCACTACTTGCAGGGCAGCTGAGAACCATCCCCTGAGGGCCTAAACGATGCAGCTGGCGCTAAGTGCTGCACAGCTGGAGGAAGGCCTGGCACTTCTGTGCCACCTCTATCCCTCTCAGGGACTCTCTCACAAATTGCACCTAGACAGGGCAGCTTGTATCAAATTAATTGAGGCATGGGCTCTCACTGGCCCTTGAAACAAATATGCCCCCGTTGGAGCCACCTGGCTCTTGAAAGAAGCATGTCCCATGGAGCACACTGGCTCCTTAACTAATTGTGAGCTAACTGCGGTAGAAGGCCTTGAACCCAAGCACTGTGGAGCGCAGTGGCACCTAAAATAACATGCCCACGAGGTTGGAGTGGCCCGCTGCCATCCAGGGCCGCTTTAAATGCACAAACCACCCTGTGCCTCGCTCAGGCACCAACACTTGGCCCTACGGAGTCACTTAGGCTCTGCGAATCACAGTGCCCACGTTGGAGTGGCCCGCTTCCAGGCAGGACCACTCAACACCATTGCCCCACAGTGCCGCAGTCGGCAGCAAGCAAAACACCTATGGAGTCCCACAGCCCTTCTTAACTTACCGAGTTACTCGCTGGGGACTCCTTTCCATGGGACAGCAGCACTTCTCTTTCCACGTGGTGGGGGCTGGCACTGACAAAGTGCGACAAGCCCCCACCGCCTCCAAGCTGCACTTGCTTGTGCCCGCGGGGCTCTCCCTCCGCCATGGGAGCCCTGCACTGTCGCGTTTTAATCTAGTACCCCGATCAATACTGTAACCTTATGCCACTATACGGCTATAATCCATTTATTCCCTTATAATGGCATAAACGATCAAGAGTGATATTTCAGAAACTCGTCTCTGGCCTAACACGATCAGAGCCACATTTCAGAATCTCTTCCTCTGCAGCTTCCTCTGCAGCTCATTAGAGCAAATGACACAGCAGAAGCCACTATCTAAGATTCCTAGATTACACTCCGAGTTCTTCAACAAGATAAAACTCAGCAACCTGGGAAAGCCCCGCTTGCTATGTTTTGATTAGTAATAGAACTCTAATGAGCACTGAGAGACGATCACTTCCTAGTGACATCTTTATTTACGTCTTATGTCCAAAAACTTACGTCAAACCAGGCACCTTTCAGGTATAAATATTACCAACCTTGCCTTAAGCAAACGCTGCTGTCTCAACAACATCGATGATAGCGATGGTGTGGTGAACATAGGAGCAGAACAGCTGTCCCCTGCAGAGCCCAGCAGATACAAGCTGCCCACGGACGCTGCCCCTCCTCCTCCTCATCTAGGCGCTGAGAGAGACGCTGTCTTTTCTCCTGCCAAGAAAATCCAGCTCCGGCGTTTCCAGCCTACTCTTGCGAGTAACTGGGATATAGAGTCCTGGAAGGAGATACAAGACCTCCAACATTCTATTCCAGAGGTATGGTGTTGAGAATTCTTGAAGCAAACCTTGGCAAAACCAACTTAAGTAGAACTGCTACTTACTTACTCCCTCCCAAGTATTAGGCTTAGGTCAGGTACACTGGGGTAGGCGTAGTTAGAAGCACCAGTTGAGTACGTTAGCTGAATGTATATATGAATGTATATATTTTATTCATTTTAAACCATTGTATGGCTAAGAAACCATATCAATGCTTTTACAGAATTATTTCACAATCCTCATTTTACTGTACACACTTTTTATAATAACTAGTCCTGCAATTGTGGCAATTCATTTCTCTTGCATGAGAAGAAAGACTGTTCAATAAATAATACCTTTTTATTGAAAACGCCCGTCTCTCTTTTCTCTGCACTTCGGTGAAAGTAATCTGCACAAAACTGACTGAGTAAAATAACTGTCTATTGTTTCACACGACTCTAGAGATTGACTCTTATTCTAAGGAGCAAAGTTGTCATGTTTATGCGGTTGTTGGAAAACTGAATCCCTTCTTGTCTGTACCAGGGAAGCTGATCACTTCCTATTCAGTCAAGAAAGTTTCCAGTGACCTCTGAGCTAGTTGGTAACAAATCCAATTAAGTTTAGCATAGTCAGTGGAGACCTGGAAGATCCGCACTTCTACGTCCATACTACTGTTTATGTTATTCCAATGCGCAGGGCCTATTGGGAAAATAGGAACTACACTACATGGCGCCCAACGTTTGGTAAGGCGATAAAACTAACGCAAGACGTTAGAGTAACTCAGTCATGCATTTTTCACACAGACCCCTTTCTACCGTAAATACTCCAATAGACGTCTGGAGTGGGTGAAAGGTTAAAATCCACCCGAACTTAGTAGGAAGAGATTCCTATGTAAAGCTCTGGTTTATTCAACGTTGAAGGATACAGTCTTCCAAAATATTGCGCACCTAATCTTTGTCTCCTTGGAGACCTGCTCTGCAAACCTTGCATTTATACAATGCCAGGAGAAACGGAACAGCTGCACCCGCAGTAAATGCGACTGAGCAGGGTCCCGACGGTACTATTGAACCGGGTGCAATAATCATCCCGGCACATTTATGAAAATCTATACCGTCAAAACTTATAGAAAATGGACTGACCACACAAGGTGGCACAGTCGTCTTCGTGATAGAGGCACACGAATATCGGCAGACAGAGGTATTCTATTCTTGGATAAAATTTCCAGCAGCAAATGCTGCAACACACGAGTTTCACTATTACAAAATAGGGGATCCACCGGATGAGTACGCTCCTTTCGAGGAGATTGAAATCCCATTAAAATACCAAGAGCATTTGCTCTGGTTTAAAGGCGCCCTAAAACATAATGATCATATTACCAGGCTCGGTCCACTAGGTAGACCAGGAGCAACGTGGCCGGTTCTAGCCAGCTACACACCACATCCAGACATTGATAAAATGTCAAGTGAAGAACTCTTAGTTAAAATAAGAGAATTAACAAAGGCATATAGAGAGTTAGTTAAATTATTTATTAAAAATAATTCAAACACTCCTAAAAAGAGCTGGGATGGAAATAAACAATCAACTCCCAAAGAAAAAGTTTTCCAGTCCAGAGGAAGGTCTCCTAGACGTAGGGAAAGAACTCCATCTCGAGAACACCAGTCTCCCCAGAGGGAGCCCTCTGAAAAAAGATATACCTTTAGAAATAGGGATAATTTGAAGAAGCCTGATAGATATCAAAGTATTGATACACGTCCCTCTCGATCTTTTTCGCAGAAATCGGAAAGAAGAGGACGGTCAGACCCAGGAGAACACACCAAGTCCAAAGATAAGGAACCTGCCCAAAGTAAAAAATCTCAATTGCCAAGAAAGAAGGTAGCCAGTATTAGAGTAATCGAACATGCTGAGAATACTGAGGACACAGTTGAAAAACGGGGAGTGGGCACAGACAATACAAGACAGTGCAACAGAAATCAGCATAGCTCGCAAGATCCTGATGAGTCATCTGGAGACAGTACCTGACCTCTAATGAGGGAGAAAAGGTACCAATTTCAATTGAATCTCACTTGTACACACAAGCAGAAAAAACATTCAATCCAATAGAAAATACTGTGAAAGCAGTAGAAACTGCATTAGCGAATGAACGAGAACTAACACATGGCAAAAGGATTAATGTCCTCACAGCGGAATCCGCCTTCGAGGCGCTATTCAGCCCAGTAAACCTGCCTACAGTGTCACTGGATCCGAAATGGATACAGTGTGTAAATTCTCTTGGAGCGGAAGATGTGAAATACTATTTCGCCCCGCAATTCGAAAAACTGAATGATTTGAGTTATTAAGAAGAATATCTTCTGCCAATTGAACTTCTGCCTCTCCCACAGTACGCCTGTACAATCTATACAGATAGATTTGTACAGCTTTTTAACGTAGAAAACAAATCCTACGATGCAGCCTGCACGATTGTTAAAGGTCGCTGGCTGTGCTGTAAATTCAGACCGAAAAGAACAAAAACTGAATCAGTAAGAAACTGTTCGGCTCAACGAGCTGAAATCAGATGTTTAAAGATGGCGCTTGAAAATGCAGAACGTGAATTCCCGACACTAATCATGTGCGATTCGCATTTTTGCGTCAACTCTTACAACAACAAGTTACAGAGCTGGATAAAAAATGATTACAAAGATGTCACAGGTGCCACAATAAAGCATAAAATGCTTTGGAAACAGGTAGCTCTTTTACAGAAAGAACTACAAAAGGCTCACGTGATACACACTCTGAGTCATCAACGTGATGGCGTTCACGTTGCAGGGAATTCATTGGCTAATACAGCCATAGCGGAAGCAACTAAACCGCTTCCGTAGCCACAAAAAAGCGTTCAGAAAAATACATAGATGGGGAAACCATGCTGGCAGTAAAAACGTCCGTAAAATGCGACTGTGCAGCACTACCCGTGAACTATCCACTCAATTATGCATACGTAATTGATGCAAACTCCGTTCCTTTTGCTCGAATCCCTGGAGTGGGGGATAGGGTAATTCCAAACATGAACAGGAGAATATTTTTAATAGCAGACGCACACATGGGATTGGGTCCTAGGCACAAGAAGATCAAGGAATCTCTGACTGAATTACAATCAGTATACTGGTGGCCAGGAATGAGCGTGCAACATCAAATATATGTAAAAAACTGTCCCAATTGTGACAGAGATCGCAGTAGTGAACTGGTCCAGTCTGTTGCCCGGCTACCAATTAGAAAAAGCGTAATGCTGTCTACTTGCCATCCAGCGTCCTATTAATCATTAAGACTAAACTCACTTAAAAAATGTGGCCCCAGCGCTCGGCTGATGCCAGAACGGTTATAAAAGATCTGCGAGTCTTTATCGGCACATACGCAATTGCCATGTTCCATTCTGACCAGGGTCCTGCTTTCAGCTCTCGAGCTTATAAGGAGGCCATGGCCAGCATGGGCGTTGGCTTGCGGTATTCTTGTCCGTCACACCCCGAAGGGAACAGTGTGGTAGAAAGCAATCTATAACAGCGAAGGTATTAGGTTCGGGTGATGGGTGGGTCAAACATTTAAAAAGTGTCCAGTTAAGTCTAAACAACTTGCCAAGAAATTCTCTAAAAGGTTTCAGCCCATATGAACTATTGTTCAGAAATAGAATGCACATTCAGGACTTAGATAGTCAGGTATCAGTGGTAAAAGATAAGAAAACAGACTTTGACATCAAAGACCGTTTGGCTGTTTTACAGGACTTGAATGAAACAAGAAAATCCTTAAGCAACATAAAGTTAAAGCAACAGCCAGCTACCACTGACGAGGCACCACCAGCCCCAGCAAGGCCTGTCTGGATTCCAAAGATTGGGGATCTAGTCAGAGAAAAAATAGCGGTGAAGAGGAATTTGGGCCTTCTTACAGAAAAGCAGTACCTGTCTTAGCTATCAACGGAACAAGATCAGTAGTACTACCGCCCCTTGCTGGTAAAAAGGAGAACAGAGTTGTATCAATCGACCTGGTAAAACCACAAGCATGTGGCCTATAATCAACAGTAGGCCCAGTGGACTCTCGAGAAGCAACATAATACCCAAACTTGCAACAATTCAAGAGGTTCAAACTGAAAGACTAATCACATTCGATAAGCATGCAGTGCACAGAGAGGGACTACGCAATAATGCCATGGAACTCGTGCCTCTTGAAACACAGATTGAAACAGTTCGTCAAGAAACACCAGTCTACAATGATGTGGCATCAGAATGTGCTACCGAAAGACAAATTGAAAGAACAATCCCAACAATTGACAGAACTGCCTCTGGCTACTTCATCAACTTCAATAGCTTTTCTGAGGATCAAAGCAACCCCGAAGTGATGCCAGAAACAAAGACTTTTAAAGAAAAAGCAACAGAACTCTTTCATCAACTTAAGGAAATTTACCTTATCTCTCCATGGTTAGAGTTCTGGTTTGGTCTAGGTGTATTTTTCCTCTTGCTTTGGCTCATCATGGTACTTTGTTTGGGAAAATTAATTGAAGGAAAATACAGTTCAATGGACACAGCAAGTCAGAACATCAACTTAGTCCTCAAACTACACAGATCATCCCACGTGAAGAAAAGAGAACTGTCAACAGTAAATGTCACAGCCATTCCAATACCCGGCGGGTTAGTATGGGACAAAACTGACTATGAAATATATGGTCCGGTCGAAATCCTGAAATATCCTCATCAATTCAAGGTTTCCCAAAGTGACTTTGTAAAACCTAGTACATTCTCTGATGATTGGGATTTTGAAAGTATTAATAATATGATGTCTGATTTAGTAATGTCAGCAAGATTCACAGAACATGATTATTTACAAGGTTCGTCTAGTTATGAACAGATGTTCTGCTACACACACTATGGTGATCATTACTTGCATAAATCTGCACAACCTAGAAATGTTTTTAAGTATAACCAATAGGAACATTGTGCTACTCCACCTAAAAGCAGTTCAAAAACATTCTATAAGAAATTTCAGTACTTCTCAGGGTTTAACACCAGTGATGCAGAAACGTTTTATTATAAACTGTTAGATAAAACAGGGTTGAAAACAATGCTGACAAATACTAAATTGATATATTCAGAAGCATTTTATGAAAAAATGATGACATTTGGTTTTGATTATTGGAGAAATAACATTGAAACAAAAACAATCTGGGGTACAAAAGATTGGCAGGTACAAGGCATAGAAGCACTATTTCGAGCCTGCATGATCCCAGAACAAATAATGTTTTTAAATGACACAATTCACCAAACAACCTGTCTTGGCCTAGCTAAGATTAAAGACCTTAACAAACCGTCTATTCCAAAGCCAATACCTGATAATGCAACAACAGATATTGAAATAGACGTATCTAAAATGTTACATCTAAACAGAACACATCCTGATAGGAAAAAGTGGTTAATCTGGCCTACTGACATGAATAACTGTCAAGATACATTCCTGAATAAAACACAGGGGTTAACAATGACCAGACAAGACCCTAGATACTCCCAGAGACAACATCCAGGGATAGTAACAACATACAGGGTAGGGAAGCTGTGCCTTGAATGGCTAGAATCATCCACACTGGCTGAAATTAAGCAACACTTATCTTTACTTAAAGATGGTGCTGAGTTGCGCGATTTCATTCTGGGACCTCGCAAACAGCATCAAAAACGCTTCATAGCGGCCAGCATCTATGCGGCATACAACGAGGCTTGGAAAGTCACACAAATTGAAACAGCTGAAAAAAAACGAAAAATTGATCGTATTAATTTGGAAAAATCACTTTCTGTTGTGGACAATGGGTTAATGGCTCTGTCTTCCAGAATATATTCACTGGACAGTATTGTATCATCTGCCATAGATATAATAGACAAAGACTTGCTAATGTTACAGCATGGCCAGTCACAATTGCGTTCTATTGTACAGTTAGGCTGGACGCTGCAAAATCTTCGTTCAGGCTATGTGCCTTGGCGTTTAATCAACACATCATTGTTTTCCATCTTTAACCTTACTGATAAACAAATCAGCTTGGCACAGAAAGGAGCAGACTATACAATCCTGAGCATCGAAAAACTTGAGAGATTACCTTTGACAATGTCAGAAAGTCCTGTCATTGAATGGATAATACACGGGATTATCACAATTCTGATAACAACTTTCCGATTTAAAAATTGCCTTGAATACATACCTACTGGCCAGTATGAACGATTGGGTAAAGGATACATTAAGTCAGCATGGAAATTACCATACACACACACAGGCTATAGTGACAGCAACAAAAATGTATTTCTTAGTGGTGAAAACTGTAAACATTCACTAAGCGGTATACTTTTGTGCCAGGGTATTAATTTACACGGAGCCTGTGAAGGAAATTCTAACAACCTTTCATGCCACCAACATGTCACACCTGCAACGCAGATAGAGCCTTTCTTTATGCAGCTCTCAAATGGGAGTTACATTCTAAGAACGGATCACAGCTGTTGTGACCTTTTGCCAGGGAAAGCATATCTCGTAAGCGTAACTTCCATGGTCAAATGCTGTATGCAAGCATTGTTTCCAAACGGCCCTGGAGAAACTGAGAGTCTCATATGGCCTCGTTTGAATTTCTCTTCTATACGAATTGATACTTTAAGCAGAATGAAGTCTGTGCTTTTGCAGACAACAGTGCCCATCACGTCATCAAAAGAGACGTATGATCTCCTAGTTGCAAGGACAACATCAGAGATTCATGACCTTTTATCAACAAATTGCCCCGTGCATTTCACAGAAATGCTTAGCCAACTCCCTAACATGTCTAGTGCCACAGGCATCCCAGGCATATTTAAGACGATTTTTACGGGACTGCTAACACCATTCAAAGCAATTCTAGGAATCATTCCTAATTTTGTCCATTCAGTCTTTGGCGGCATACCCCTGATTTTGGGACTTGTAGCAGGCATTTTATTTTTGACACTCCTGCTCCGATATGGCAAGCCAAAACTCAGACATGACTCCGACAAGGATGGAAGAAACGATCCTAGCAGTACGCTACCGGGACCGAATAACTAGAGTCCTTGGATTGGCCAGGCTGAGAGATCTGAACATGACCTGGTTTCTTTCATTCAGACCTATATGGCAGACCTGCATCTTACCTGTGCTTCGATGTATGCTATGCAGAGATGAGTGCGTGTTGGACATCTGTCTTGCACTTCCATCAGCAGTACCAATGGATATCGATACTTTGCTAAGTCCTATAACGGCTCACGCATTGTGTTGTCCCCAGCGGCTACTAATCCTGATGACGGCATTCGTTGAGACTCCTGTACTACGACTAGGTGGTGACAGTAGAGCGAGAAATAAAAGCAACATCACCCAGGTACGACCTTCTGTGAGCATTGCTGATCCAGACTTTGATGATAGCAATCACTCTCACACCTGCCATGTTACAGCACTATCAAACTTGGTCAAACTGTCTGAATTCGGCCTTCAGTTTTGATCAACAAAAACTACGGAAAAGCGTTGGAACTCTATTCACCCGTTCAACAAGAATTTTTTTTTTTTAGTTGAACACTTAAAAAAAATATTTACTTTTTTCTGGCACAAAAATTCTTTGCTTAAAGTAGACCTATTCATAAAGAACAGAAGCTTCTATTTTTAGGTAATTCTAGAGACATAATAACTTTACATCTGCCTCTAGCACATTTTACAGCAATGCATTTATATGTGATGAAATTATCTCGCCTTTCTTTTCTGTGTTAAAAAATATTTCATGTGTAATTTTTTTGCAAAATCGTTCACTGATTGCATATGCTATAATTTTGAATGATTTCTATGCTTAAAGACGTACAGTACATCCATGTATTTCGAATACGCCATTTCAAATGCAAATATGTATTTTGGGGTGGGTAATGTTACACATGCATCTTTTGCTATCGTTTTTAGTAATTTGATGGACATAAATTCGTGGAGTGGGTGTCGCATTCTAATCTAGGACCCCGATCAATACTGTGACCTTATGCCCCTATACGGCTATAATCCATTTATTCCCCTATAATGGCATAAACGATCAAGAGTGATATTTCAGAAACTCGTCTCTTGCCTAACCCGATCAGAGCCACATTTCAGAATCTCTTCCTCTGCAGCTTCCTCTGCAGCTCATTAGAGCAAATGACACAGCAGAAGCCACTATCTAAGATTCCTAGATTACACTCCGAGTTCTTCAACAAGATAAAACTCAGCAACCTTCTACGTCCATACTACTGTTTATGTTATTCCAATGCGCAGGGCCTATTGGGAAAATTGGAACTACACTACAGCACAGGAAGGCACCAGCTTCCTGACTCCCGGCAACTTCTCCTCACCCGGGCCATGCGGCAGCACCTCTTCTGTGGCGCAGGGCTTCACTTCACCTCCTGGAGCCCTGCGCTACCATGGGCCACCTTCTTCCCCCCTGGGCCCAACACGGCGTGGGACAGCTTCCCCCGGGCAGTGGGAAAAGGAAATGGCTCACTCCAGCCCCCACCCACAGTCAGGCAGCGCAGGCCTGGCTTACGGTTTTCAGCGAGGGCAGCGGCGGTGATTTTCTCCGGGGTAAAATAAGGGGAAGGCTCCCTCGAAGGTTCAGAATAAATGTAGAAGCAGGGTGGGCACCCGCTCTGCTTTGAAAATAAAAACACGGTAAAAGTCGCGGGGTGGCACCTGCACACTATTAAATACCGCAAGCTGCCATTATGCAGGGTTGGCACCTGCTCTCAAAACATGCCGCAAGATAAGGGAACTAGTATGTGGAGTGGGCACCCGCTCCTGGCCGACATCTCGGGGGAATCCCTACGCTGGGGATTCCCCCCAGCAGTGCCATGCAGCCCCAGGACAGTGAAGCTCCAGCACCCCAGGGAACACGAGCAGAGTGCTCCAGTGCACAGAAAGAGCTAAGTGCATTCCAAAAACAAATCCAGCTTTCACAAGGTGCTGGGGCAGCCTCCCAGTCCCAGGGCTACAAGCAGTCCAGCAAACAGGTTCCAGGGCATAGCTGGGCCCAGGGAGGCAGCCTCCTGGCAAGTCTTCCTGTGCCCCAGCAGCAGCACGCCCTGCAGGATCAGCACCCAAAAACAGAACAAACTCATGGGGTCACAGCCCCTCCTTTTATACAGCATTTCCCTTTGTTAAAAAAGGTACATGCAATAGGAGAACCAGATACAACTGGTTCAGGGGATCTTCTGAGCATTTTCTTTTGCTCAGCTCCCCTCTTCCATTCGCAGGACAGGCCAGGGACATCAGATGCACCACAGGGGGTGGAGCCAGCATTGTGGAGGGAAGGCACAGTCCTATTCAGGTCCCAGGGTGCAACTCTTCCCTCCCATCTACATGCAGATCCCCCTATTCACCACCGGGCAGACTCACCCTGGCCCCTGGAGCCAAGCACGCCAGCCAGCCCCTGTCACTCACTAGCCAGACAGGCAATTCACATCACACTGCACACAGAAATGCCAACTTCTAAAAGTGGCCCTTCTCCGCTAGCCATATTCAATCTGCACACACCCTTGCGAGCATTTATCCTCACGAGTTCCCACATACCAAACTCTCCCCTGCACTCCCCTCACATCAGGAACTACCAGGGACACACATATCCCCCATGCATTCCTATGGGAGGGCAGGCCAGTCTCACCACAGATACACAGAGAGCGCGCGCACTTTACACTGGACCACAGTGAAAAAGTGCGTAGAGGCCTAAAATCACCAACACCAGGTTACAGAAACAGTCAAGGAGAATGCAAAAAGTTTCAGGGTGAACCTGCCGAAAGAGCCAAGTCCAACGGTAATCTTATAAAAAAAGTAGGCCTGCTGTACACATGTTGCTAAATCTTTAACTTTTGAGGTCGGAAATTATTTTGTTTATTACTTGCATAATCTGTTTATGACCACTACATTCATTTGTGACATATACTTTACAAAGAAATATCATTCATTATGTATTTTTTTGGTCTGCAGTAAAGACCATTTTGAATATTACATTCCTCCTTTGTTGCTTCTAAGGGTGGGCGTGAAATCCGTTTCGTGGGCAAATTTGCGGATTTTCTGCGATTTCGCGATCCGCGAACCTCGCGAAATCGCGGTAAAATCCGCGAATCAGCGGGGACGCATTTTCAGCCAAGCAAGGGCTACAGCAGCAGGAGCAAAAGTTGAACCTAATTTATTTGTAACCTTTTACAAAAGGGTTACAAACAAATTTACTTCAACTTGGACACCTGCTGCTAATTGCTTCCAGGCGCCTCGTTGCCTACTTGCAACTATTCTCTGACCCTGCTCTGACCCTTGAAGCAGGGTCAAAGAATAGTTACAAGTAGGCAACAAGGCACCTGTCTAAGGAATTAAACCTCATCAGGAAGCACTTACAGATATAAAAAACAAGAAGAAGGGAGAGGATGGCAAATACACCCATTTTGAGTTGTCAGGAGGGGTTAAACTAAAAGAGACCTTTACAGCACAATTTTCATATGCATTTTGCTAAAAATAAAAAGCTGTATGTTCTGTAGGGGCAACTCAGGAATCTGGCCCTTCAGAGATCCGGCCTCTCTTTCTTTCTCTCGTTCTCTCTCTCCCTCTCTCTTTCCCTCTCTTTATCTATCTATCTATCTATCTATCTATCTATCTATCTATCTATCTATCTATCTATCTATCTCTCTCTCCCTCTCCCATAAACGACTGCATGGGTAACTTCGCTATGCAAGCGGCTCGCGAAGACGCAAAAAGCCCCGCGAACATGCAAAAAACCCCACAAACACGCAAAAAAACAAAAATCCGCAAATTCGCACAAATTCGCGAATTTTGCGGATCGCGAATTCGCAAATCCGCAGATTCGCGGATCGCGAATTCGCAAAATTCGCCCATGCTTAGTTGCTTCAGTGTCCTTGTGAACAGCCTATCTGCTGGAAGAAATGGTTTAGAGCTTTCAGTGCTCCTTTGAGGTCAGACTTATACCTGAAAGGGAACATTAGCTTTTGAAACACTCATTATTGCTAGAGGGTCAGAAATCTTTTGAACAATTACCAGTTTTGTTTCTTCTGGCGACACTGATGAACAATTGGATGAGTATGAGGGAGTAGTGAGAAGACTTGAAAAATATTGCCCAACCTTGTTGTCAGGAGAGACTATTTTTTTTCTCATGAACAACAGTCACAGTCGCTCAGACTATTAGTTGCCAAGTTTGAATTTTATAATCGTATAGAGCAACATCTAAGGGAGCAGCTAGGCATCAGATGTTACAATAAAAAGATTCAAGACAGACTCTTTTCCTGTAAAACCCAAGGAGCAAAACCAAATTACTAATGTGTCCCAGAATATAATGAATCCAAAAACATTCTGGATATTGTTCATGTGTTCAAAATAGGTGTTTTCGACTAAGAACATCACCTTTAAAAAATGGTTTGTTTTAGATGTGGCTCAAAGAGAGTGTGGCTTCTTACAAGTTGAATGCGGCCAAGAAAGAAAGAATTCCAAATGTGGCACGGTTTGACATTTTGCAGGGTTTTGAAGTCTTCAACTAAGGTCAACATTGTTAGCGATATATTCAAGAATTTCAGAATGTGTCTGACAACATGAATAGTCTGATCCTATTTGGTTACATAAAATTGATGTACAAATTTCAAAAGACCCTGTTGAGGATTTCTGCATGAATGTGGTAACCTTTAATGACTGATTCTGGTTCTCAAATTAATATTATTTCACATGACACCATTATTCGGCGAGCTTTAACTCAAAATCTTATACAAATGGGCATTTGTCCTGGGGGATACATTGGCTCTAAAATTGATTTGGAAGGTTTCATTGAAACCATGATTAAATACAGAGGGAGAATTGTGCATGACAATATGTACATATCTGTGGAAAGATCTGACATTCTTGGGTGGCACCATCAAAGATGTTTACGTTATATTTTGAAATTTGGATGCTCTCAACAAGTACAGTGTTTGAGTAATGTTGAAGAATCTTTTCAGGAAGGAAATGGATGAATAAATATTCTTTAGGATTCTTATGCTGAGATCTTTCAGGAGGAATTGGGGGAATGAAAAGGTTTTGAACAAGTTATTAAGGTTAAAAAGGGTATGGATTTGTAAATCATAATCTGAGGTATGTTCAGTTGACTGAATGTGATGATTTGTACAGAGTCTTGCGGAAGATGTGTAGGGATGGAGTTAAATAGACTACTGAATCATCTTTGTGACTTTCACCTATTGCGGTAGCTCAGAAAGAAATAAGGATTTGAGAATGTGCATTGATCGACAGAGCCTTAATAAAGCCATGGACATCCTTTACCTAAGATAGATGAAATGGTGACAACGTTGCCTGGGGCTAATATTTTCCCAAAGATAAATGTACAATTAGCTTGTCATCAAGTGTTTTTTGCAGAAAAATTGTAACATTGGGCGGCATTTGTTACTAAAGATGGTGTATTCCAACTCTAAAGGGCATCTTTTGGATCATTATCAGCTGCAGCTGTGTTTCAATGACTAATTAGCACATTTTACAAGGAAAGATTGGAGGGTTGATGTTTTGGCAGAACTGTTTTGATTTTTGGTAAAGATGAAAAGAAACATTTGGAAACACTTGGTAGTATTCTGGGTGTTTTAAATATAAGGGCATAAGACTCAGAAATTATATGTGTCTCTTTGGGGTAAAGTCTGGTAAATATCTAGGACATCTGATTACTGATTGGGGGATCACTCCATAACTCTGGTCATGTGCATCCTTTCTGTTGCTGTTGGTCTACATGGATTTCCAACATCAATTAATGAACATTATTTAAATCACAGGTTGACTGCTCATCTCTCACTGGCTGTAAAGTTGCAAGGAGTGTCTAGAAGTAGTTTTTTTCACTTTCATGTTGAAAGGGCAAGATGGTGGGTTGTGGATGTAGCTTGATAGTAGATAGAGAGAATCTTAAACAATGGTCTCTTATGCCTCTTTGTTTGTTGGGACATAGGGCTTCCGGCTCTTTCTGAAGGAACAGGATCATCCTGTTGAGAAAAAAAGATAGAGATTTTATGGGAATTTAGTTTTGATTTGCCCAGAGATTTGAGTAAAACAATGACTCACTACATCCATCACTCACAACACATTGTCATGCTGGAAGATAAGAAGATTGATGTCGGAGCATCCCTGTATACTTGTGAAAGGAGCGAGTTGTGTTTCTGCTTCCCTATAAATCTCTGACTCTAACAGCTACTCTCGGTGACAGGGAAGCTGGCTTCATGAAGACCCACAGGTCACAACACAATTTGGAGGAATAACAAAAAAAGATAAGTTGGACCTGGAACTTTGTCTGCAGTCCTGACTATCGGTGGTAAAATGCCTTTTTGTCCACTACAACAAAATGCTTAAAATCAAAGGAGCATTGCCAGATGATTCTGTCACATTTAGAGGAAAAGAGTAGCATATAAAGTAGTTTTTCACAGGTTCTAAAAGTTGGAATTTGGAAGTTTTTTGGACCAAATGGTGAGGGTACCCTAAGATCCCCTTGGCCAGATTTCCTAGCTAATCCTCCTTTGTGTATTGTCTGGCAAGACATGACACATCTGCAAAATCTCACAAAAACAAGATATCTGACCTGGTCCCGGTCTCCCTGAAGCTGTCGCTCGTATGCCGGGGTATCAGGCAGCAGGCCAAGTTCTCGCATACGTTTATTGCACTATTAGGATGTTCCCGTGGGTGCCCCCGTTCAGTCTCCGGTGCCCACACGGTGTAGCGTAGTTGCGCAAGGCGGGATCGGGCAATTATCGTGCCGGAGGGCTTTGTAGAAAGTCTTCCAGAGTCTCACCTTGTGAGGTACTTTGGTCGAATAGATCTCTCGGGAGGCCACCGGCTGTAGTGATGAGCGCTCCAGGTCCAGGAATCAAGCCGCGGATCTCGCGCAGTTCAGAACCCCGGCCTAACGATCTCGCTGTAGGCCGGTGTGTTACAGGACTCCCCCTCCTTCTCTCTGGGTCCGCGCATCACTGTTGGGTTGAGAGCCGGTTTGATGTAGCGGCTGTTTTGCACCTATAAGGCTCTGAAGATGTTCCCTCCATCGCACCCTGATCTCTGAGACTTTTTGCTGTGTTATTTTCCCCTCAGGCTGCCGGAGTCATATCGGATTTTACAGGCTATGTTGCAGGCCCTGACGGAGCTCAAGAGCTATGCCGCCATGGCAATCAGTGCCAAGCTACGCCCCCAAGCCTGGTAACTTTTGTACGATTTAAAATTGTCATGGTTTCCAATGTATTGTTTTTTGTATGTACGCTTTTATGCTCGCTAGACCGCAATAAAGTTCTTCATGATGATGAAAAACAAATGTGGATGTTTTTCACTACCAGTACATGCAAAATTTAAAAGGAGCTGTCTTACCTTTTCTTACACAGCACCCTGCCCTATGGGCTACTGAGGGCCTAATTTAGGGGTGATATATGAAATTAATGGGGAGTTTAAGGCTTAACAAGAGGCTTGAATGCCAAGTCGGCATGGCAGTTACACTGCACACACAGGCTCTGGAGTGGCAGGCCTGAGAAATGTTTAATGACCTACTTGTCCGGGTGGCAGAATCAGTGTGGCAGGCCCACCAGTAGCTTTTAATTTTCATGCCCTGGGCATAGGTAGTGCCCTCTACTAGGAGCTTACAGATACATTAAATATACATTTTGTGGATAAACCAAGTTTACCATGCCCTTTAGCACTGGTTAGCACTCAGTGCTCAGAGTCCTAATGCCAATAAAAAGGGGAGGTGTGGCGCCGCGCCCAGGGCGACTGACTCCGGAATCTGGGGGATCACGGTTCGATCCTCGGCACCGGTAGCAGATTAGCCCAGCACCATGTGACTCTGGGCAATAGCTTTCTTAATCTTCCCGACGGCCCCCAGCGCCTATAGACCCTTACGGGTGATTGTTCGCGCTTTACAAATGTGGATTATATATAAGCAGCCAAAGATTTTGGGGGTAGAAGACCATCCTAATGCTGACAGGTCTAACACATATCCCCCTAGCTGAAAGTGGGGAGAGCTACCCAACCTCTAGGGAGATCTCATCACTAAGGCATAAATACCTTGAACAGCCTTTAGCATTGGTGTGATCTACCCCTTGTATGTGTCCCACCCTGAAGTCCTTAGCCTATAGAAAAATGGACTCATCCCTTGTTTACATTAGCCACCTGAGGGGCTTGAGCTCTGCCTGAATCAGAAAGTGAGTCCAAAACAGGTTTGTCCTCAAGTTATTCAGTGTTCAGACCACAGCAAAGGCTTCCCTCTCAATAGCAATTTACCTTTGATCCCTGGGAAGTAACCTCCTGGAGATGAGGGTTGGTCTAGGCCCTCTTCATTAAGTTGTGAATGTACTGCCCCTATATCATGCTCTGAGTCATCTGTCTGTATAATGAATTAGTAACACAAAGAGGGTACAGAGTGCCCCAGTAAGAATAATAGGGCAGAGTGAATGTGCAACGTAAAAGAAGGAAAAAGGGGGGGATTCCCTTTTTGGAACTAAAACCCTCACACACCCAGCGAGCTAGGTGTCATGCTTCATCATATGGGTTCTGCTCCTCGTCAGACTGGCGCTGCACTGTCTGACGGGCACCCGTAAAGGGGCTCTTTATCGGAGATCTTTTGTTCCAGCCATATGGTGCACGCGTGTGAGAGGGCAAGGGAAGTGCAGTCGTGAGGTGAAGGTGAGTTTAAAAAAAGTGAGTCAATCCACAATATACTTTATTAAGGTGGTAGACTCCCTTGTTAAAAAGGGTGGGAGGGGAGATATAAACTGGGAAAAGCTCACAGTAAATTATCTACAACCCTCAGGTCAGGTCAACATGTTTCTTGCCATCATAGCAATTCTTCAGGCCCCAAGTGTTACGTACTACACAGTGTGAAAAATGAAAAAAGAAATTACAACCTCATCCAGTGGGTCAGTAAAGGGCAGGCCAAAAGGTCCTACTATGATCAAGCGACCCTAAGGGGTGTCCTAGGGTGCCTCGCAGTCTGCTCCCGTGGGACCTGCACAGAGATTAGTAAGGTACCTCAATGGCGTGCGGTCATTACCGTCTACACCTACCCCCACGAACAGCGCCGGGTCGAAGCGAAGAGCAGCTGGTGGCGTACTCCATAACAGTACGGCGAATATGAAGACCACTTTCTCCCGCCAAGTCAGTGCTGAGGTTGGGCATGGCGGATAGCATCTGACTGCGCATGAATAATGAATTCCCAGGAAAAATCAAGGGCTTTGAGCACAGGGGCTGTGCACATGGCCTGCTTTAGGGTGTCAAATGCTTTTTTGGCATTCCTCTATCCAAATCACGATTCTGGGTTGCCTTTTTGAAGTCAGCTTTGTAAAGGGAGCAACAATTGGGCTATATCCCGTGGCAAATCTCCTATAATAGTAGGTAGTGGAATAGAAAGAACTACCCTGCCAGGGTTAAACAAGTGGTCCCATCAAGGGATCCAATGGGTGAGGGGGGGGGTGACACAATTTTACGCTTCAGAGCCAACGATACATCAAACAAATTCAGAACAACTTATTATGAAAATAGAAATAATTTATTGATTAAATAACAATTCATGAATGGAATCCATAGACGAGCTTCAAAGCATATATACAAACACAGAAAAAATGTAGGACTTAATATGTGTCATGATTAAAATTCAAACAGAAAAAAGTGTTTATTCGCGTCCCACACACTCCCACAGTCATTCTCTAAACATACATACGCTTCTCAGTCTCACTCACTATAGGAATAATACAGTCATACACATGCAGTCATAGAGGGACATCGGGGCCTGCAAAAACCACATTCAATAGTTGCTAGGACTAGGGAAACAACATGGAGGCAGACAAAATGAGGTGCAGTAAATTATTGCAATCTACACTAGAAGCCATCCATGTGGATCACGCCAACGCGCGTTTCAATGCAAGGCCGGTTTGGGCTGCATCTTCATCAGGGCAGGGAAGACCAGGGAGGGGGACATACACACACTTTTCTCACTATGGAGCCTTAGCATCATATATACTTCATCCGAATCAGGCAGGATTCCTCAGTTCTCTGAGATCCAGATAGTTATGAGCTGACGTGGCTTTGGGTTAGAAAGGATCCTTATGGTACGCTGGACAGTGAAAGCATGTCTTTTCTTCTTTTTGTTTGAAAACGGCGCATCCAAATGGGGAAGATTCTGATGGGAGGTGGAGCATAGATTTCTAATTTCGAAGAGGCCGATTGATCATTCCTATCAGGGCATAAAACCCGTACTCAAAAGGCGATATTTGGAGTCTGGAATCATTACCCATCCAAGTGGGGCAAGATGGTAAGTCTTAGACTGGCCCCTGCCTTTTTGCCTCCGGTGAGACAGGACGCCGACTCTGCGGTCCGCATTGTTTTTCATCTGTCAGATCCCTACGCCTGCACTCCGAGATACCCATGCTGATACTGGAGGACCCCGTTACCTAATCCGGTAGCGGTGCGCGGATTGTGGCGGCTGCGGGGGGTCCCCTGACTGTCTAAGACTTACCATCTTACCCCACTTGCACGGGGAATGATTCCAGACATGCTTTCACTGCACAATACAATGCACTGTCACCCAAGGACTCGGGTAACCTCACTGAGCTCCTGCCACTTACTGGGACTAACTCCTCCCCCAACACTACACTCACCACCCCCAGGATTTTTCCTGTGCTGGGGGGTTTTGCTCTTTTTGGGCACTAGGTATCCTCCTTGCAGTGCCCATACCCAAAGCACTCATAGCACTTGGGAGTTTGGCCAGATTGGCAATTGTTTTGGGGGCCTTGAGGGAACTCCCCTCTCTGTCTTCTGATCGGAGCCCAGACCACCTTTTTAGGAAACCCCCCAGATACTGTCTTGAACACTTTGGTGCTGACCCATATGTCCACCTCATCAACAAGCTTCTTGTGATCAGTCAGCTTGCAATCAGCCAGGTGTAGGCCTCGCTCTGGAAAACAAGTATCAACAATGTGCTCCTTCCAAATTAAGTTGTAGAGCCCTCAATAATCATTAACCATGCTCACCCAGCCCTTTGGTGCCTTGCTAGCATAGTCTAGGAAATCATGCCATGTTTTTGATGATATCTTGTTGCTTACCCTGAATCTCTGTCTATATTTCTCAGGGGTCAGACCAAATTTACTGACTAGAATAGCTTTTATTGCAGTGTAGTGTGTCTGTTTCCCTACCTCCAGTTATGAGTGTGTCCCTTCCCACTGTAGGTATGTACCTCCACAAACTACCCCCGGACTCCTCAGGAACCTTGTCCAACCTTAGAGCCACTTCAAAGGTTGCAAGTAATTTGTATATGTCATCCCCCACCACATAACTGGGCACCAGGGGCCTCATTTATGAGGCCCCTTGCGCCATCGGAACTTCACTTTTCATGAAGTTCCGTGGCGCAGAAGCCTGCGTGGTATTTATCAGGCAGCAGTACGCCAGTTTTTGTGGCGTACTGCTGCCTGATAAATATCAGTCCCTTTAACGCAGTGTACTGCGTTAAAGGGGCGTGCAATGGGTGTTGCTGGGGGCGTTCCCAGCAACATCCATGGCCTTTTGACACTGCCCCAGATTTACGAGAAATCGTAACTCTGAAGCAGTGCCAAAAGCTTACGCCTCCCCAGGGGAGGCGTAAGGGAGGCGCAACAGGGAGAAATGTCTTTATTTCTCCTCGTATTTCCTTTTTCTATGTGTGCTGCATTCTAAAGCACACATAGAAAGAGGAAAAGCCTCTTGTAATTATTTTTGTACAGAAAGGTTTCCCTTCCTGTACAAAAATAATCTTCCCCGCAACGCAGGCACCCTTGCACCATTGTGCAAGGGTGCCTGCGCTGGCGCAGGCAGCCCATTGTGCGCCGGCGGAGGGGAAAAGGACAGGAATGCGCCGTATCTTATAGATACAGCGCATTTCTGCCCTTTTCTTTTGCCGTAGGGAAGCGCAGCAGGAAGGCCTGCTGCGCTTCCCTACGGCAAAAAGTCATAAATGAGGCCCCAGGTCTTTTGGTATGCGGACCCATACTTCACCAGTGGACACTGTAGGTACGATGCCACCATTACTGCTAGACTCCACCTGTAGTGTGCTCATGTCCATCTGTCTAAGGCTTAGCTCATGGACCCTCTTACTCTCCTCCAGAGCTAGTCTCTTCTCAGTTAGACCCTACTCCTTCTGCAGTTTAGCAAGCTCCAGTTTCAATTTTCTCACCTCCCTCCTGTCCTCCAGCTTCTCTGGGGACAGCTTCCTTGATGAGACAAGGCTCCCTGCCCTGTGTACAACCACTGCTCCTAACCGGACGCTCACTTTGCCACTGGATTCAAGCTAACCTGGCTGATGAAGGGTGTTACCCAGAAACCGGTCCCAGGATGCATGATTTCATGCATCCTAAAAATGACAGGTCTAACACTCTCCCATTACATTGCCTTGTCCTGAAATCAGCTTGTGACCCTGGCAGATTGTTCTCAACGAGCTAGATTCCTGGCAGATGGGGCCCTATTGATCTGGCATCAAATGTTGGAGGCAAACCTGTCTTGCCCCTAGTCAAGATCCATTAATTTGTATGCCTTCCAATGTTGGCTATATGTGTTTATCACAATTGTACCAAACTACAGCAGACGGAGTCCTTTCTGCAGCCCTTATGCTAGGTGTAGGTCTATATAGCCCCCTACTACTTTCTTCATGAGGAATCGGGCCTAACGTACATGGAAGATCATGATTAACTTGTCCCACTTCATTTTTGGGTTTCATTGTGAGGAAATCAGCAAGCCTCGTTTAACGGCAGTGTTATCACTGATTGCCTGGCCTACTCATTTGGACATAAGATCCCTTGGTTGAGGTATATTAAGAAAACCGCAAAAGCATTAGGCAGACCGGATCTATGTATGTCACCTCCCATGCTTGTCAAGGGTAAATGTGCTAGCTTGTGAAGCTTGCTTCTGCTACTAGGGAGAGCAGGGAATTGGATAAGTCCATTTTGAGAGACTACTATTATTAAAACCCGTGTCAGCACTGAACCCTGCTTAATCTTAGTACAAATGTATTTGAAAGGACGCTTTTAGCAAATCTTTGTTTATGTACAATCAGAAGCAGCAACCTGTGTTTCCCATTTGGGGGGCATTGCCCTTAAGTTTATCCTGATTTTCCCATGCGATGAACCCTCTCCCCTTGCGTTGGCTTATGTTATCTTATGTTTGTAAAGTTTATGAACCTTTTAAATGTAGATATTCTTTACCCATTTTCAAAATATATGTTTTTTATATTTTAAACTTGCACTTTACTTCTTTCGCATGTTATCTGATTCAACTGTTTGTGATTCTGTGGGGACTTTCTGAACAATGCAATACTCTGGTGAAAGGCAATGAATTATAGCCTTTATCTGTAACTATTCTTTTTTATTTATGACTGTTTTATTGCTTCTCTTACATGATGCACTGATGTTGGTACATTTTGCTTTTATGATTATTTGAAGATATTCGAATACTGTTTGAATTCTACACATCCTTAACCGACCTGTCATAACTCCCAGCAACACATTTGTCAAATGCTGCTCTTCCCTGAGGCAGTTTGCCCTCGCCACAGTGGTACCGAACTAAATGGGCAGTACATTTATATGGGGCTGCCCTCACATGCAATCGATCAAAGCATTCTTTTCTCCACGACATTCTTCTTTATGACAATTCTGTCGACAAATGGCCCCTTCTGATTTTAAATAGACTCCCTGTTAAGCAAATGTTCTGTTGTTTACATTCGGACTCCATTAGACATCGTCTGCAAAGAAAATTAAATGCAGCACACGGTCAACCTAGGAGAAATGAATTTCAATGTCAGATTCTGATTATTCGGCCAAATGGAAAACACGATAAGGCTCCTATTAACATCGCATAAAAAGTGACCTCCCAGTCTTGTAGGAGTATTTGCGTTTATCACTTTAATAGCCATAATCACTAAATGATAGATTCCTAGAAAACATCATCAATCATTTTATGACCTGCTGCAGTACTTCCGCGCTTCACGTGGTTAGCTCTGTGAAACTTTTGATCTGAAAGGCAGAGGATGATTTATAAGATAGCTGTGCTGGAGACATTCGAGCATGATCCTGGAGTTATTGCTCAGATTACTTCCGGGTAATCTTCATTACTGTAAATCATAGTCTTCATCGTCACTTTCATAAAGTAAGGCTTTACCTCACAGTACAGACATCAATTACTGTCCATTAAAAAAACGTCATACTTTATACCAGTAGATCTCTACCATTTGACCAGAGGCATAGCTAGGGCTTGTGGCGCCCGGGGCTATCCTTCAGGTTGCCGCTCCCCTGGGGGGTGCTGGGGGAAAAGGACGGCGAGCACCTGAAAGAGGTTCGAGAGACATGTAGTATCGCCGCTAATAGTTACCTCGATCATGCAAGTTACATGCACATACATGACACATCCAGGGCTAGACAGTCCCCATCCGCAAAATAGTGCCTCCTGGGGCAGATCACCCCCACCTAGCTACGCCTCTGAAGGAAAAGCAGCAGAAGGAAACACAAAACTTACATCAGTTCTACCTACCCTGTTTGTGACATCTCACTCATAACATCACAGCTTGTGCAGGGCCCTTGTCCCCTGTCCCCTTTTTGCACCGTCCATGACCTCAGCAATGTCTGCAGACCGGTCCACCACACTGGGTTTGACCATGGTTCCCCTGGCAACCTTCAGGATACTACAGGTGAGTTCTTTGCACCTGATCACTAGACTAACTTGAGTTCTGCAGTTGGGGCAGTAACAGGCCGGATGAGGGGATGCGGGATCAGGAGCAGGGGGGGAGGGGCTTCTGAATCTGATCCCTGGTCATTCAGTGCCAGGGCCCAGGAGCTACCTTGAAGTCACTTGACCCACTCCTAGGAAAAAGTGCCCGAACCAGATTAAAAGATTTTCCAGATACTGCACTGAAGAGGCCCTGCTTGCCTGATGGAGGACACTGATGTGTCTGGCTCCGCCTTTCACTGCTGGGTGAGGACAGGCGGGAAGCTGTCTCAGACCGCCAGATCTGACACACACGACGGGAGGGATGCCAGGGGGGGGGGGGAGCTGAAGCCCTTAAAGCACAATGAACGTTGCACGCCTGATGGGAGTAATCTCATGCCAACAGATTGTCTTGGCTGCAAGTTAACAATTACACTGCATTCTTTCTGAACCTGGAGCATGTAAAATATGCATCAGGTGAGAGTGTCACTGTCTGGAGCCTAGGCCTTAGATTTGATTTTTGTTTTAATATTAGTTTTCCAGCAACTGCACGTAGATACCGCCTGACCACCACCGTCTGCGGCTGTTGCATTGCGTGTGTGCATGCGTGTGCAAGTGTCTGTCCTGTGTGCGTGTATATGCACATCTGCTTTTGAGCCTGTGTTGGTTTGTGTCTGTGTGCGTGCATGTGCCAGTGTGCAGCCTGTTCTACATCCATGTGGGACAGGTGTTGCAGATTGCAGTCGGGGACCACTTAGCACAAGAGGAACGTGCACACCTTCACGCAACCCCCCAAAGGGGCATCTATTGCTGTCAAAGCTGAGGATACAGACACTTTGGTGTGCATCACAATAACCCAGGTCTGCACTGTGTCAAGGAACCCCCGCCCATATTCGACAAGGATTCCACTCCCAGTCTTAAAAGGACGGTCACAGGGTCAGACAAGCTACGGAGGCCAGTGCAGCTTTAGTGGTAACACAAAGAGGCTGAGGCTGTCTGTGTTCTCTCGACGTCACACATAGATGAACTGTTCTTCGCAGCTCATGAAGTCCTTTGCAATATTATCCTTGGCTTTTAATTTACAGTCAGTCCTCATTCACTCATCGTCGCTCAGTCATTCTCCTTTCACTCCTCCTAAGCACTTTATATAAGCCAATCTAAAGACCTGTTTGTATACCATCTAAATGTCCTGCTGCTCATCTTTTCCTCCCGGGTGTCTCTTTCACAGTTGTGTCTTTCTGACAAAACTAGCACTGGGACGCCCCATTGCTAAATCACATAATATAACAAATGCATTATTACCAGGGGGTGCTGCGGTGTTGCGGGCTGCATCAGATGTTCTGCCAGGTTGCCCATTGGAACAGTGTTTTTGAATCAGGGAATTACCTTCTGATAACACTGTGGCTGTTGAATTAGTGATTGGACTGTGTCAGCGTGTTGTGGTTTGCATTGCAGGAAGGACTGCGCTCAGGAATGGTGCTGTATCTGAGGAGACTGGTGCTGCGCCTTGAGAGGGGTGGGGGGCAGCAGACACAATTGTGGGGGGACATGTATTTCGATTTCGCAGTACGTGGTATGTTGCTTAACCCCTTCAATGCTCATGACGAGCTCAGCTCGTCATGAGGTAGCCTGGAGCTGTGCTCATGACGAGCTGAGCTCGTCATGACACCAGCAAAATGGCAATTTCCAGCACAGGAGGGGAATTGCCCTAGCAGCCATAGTGTTAAAGTTAATATATGGTGGCGCAGTGCCATGGCTCTGTATATGGGAAGTTCAGTGTAAGGAGTGCAGATGCCTCTATCTAAAGTTGCCCATGGAACTCTTGATTCAGGGGATGCAGCTGCTCGGGATGCCATCCAGGGGATTCGTCTGTATTCTTCGGAAGGTGGTACAGTTTGTTAGAGAAAGTGTGGTTGCTGAAGTGTTTTAAAGTGGGATTCTGAAATTATAAAACAGCATCACAAAATATAAACCGGTAACAACAGCCTGAAACCTAGGGTTGCTGAACCATCCCTTTGGCCACACCGACTTATAGCTCGTTTGATGCGGCTGCCCCAGATGGAGTAGATTGGTGGGGATAGGGAGAGAGGAGGGTGTATTATTTTAGGCCGGTAGTCAGTGCGTTAGTTTAGGGGAATGATTTTGACATGGCAGAAAGATTGCTTCCATGGCTATGGATACGTGCAACAGAAGGAGGGGGACGGGCTGCTGCTATTGTGATGACTGATGCCACACTTGCTCCTATATAACAGAATTGGAAACTTGAAAGTGACATAGCCAGAATGCAAGAGTCGGAAACCGGAAGGTTGAATACACATTCATTGAAGCCGCAGAATTCCTTGCATACATAAAGACAATTTTCTTGTGGGTGAAAAAGTCGATTGAGTGATTGTTTTATGCCTCCAAATCTCAAATTGGCATCCAGAATTCATGTCAGTATAATGACTGTTGCCATTTTTAAAGTTCTGTTCATACTACAAATAACTTCTGTTGAACAATGTATTAATTTAATTAAAATAATACACATTTCTATTGGACTTTCGCTCTGAAATGGTGCCCAAGCCACAGACACTCACCCCCCATCATCGGTCCTTTCATTTATATGTTTACTGTACCTCACCCAGTGGACGAAGTGGGGGAAAAAAAGTAGGGGAACTGTGGACGGAGAATCAGAGGGCGGGAATAACCCGAGTTCTGGGTCAGTGGGCGGAGTGGCCAGAAAGAGCTAATTATTCTTATTTTTAGTATTTGTTTGGCATTTCACTACCCAGTTACTGAATATTACATTATTTAATTCAACCCATAGATACACGTTTATTTAAGGTTATGAGTTATTGACATTAAAATACATTCACAGAGTGGGATTTATTTCCAATCACAGATTGTCCCAAATACGCTAAAAAGTGGAATCACAAGCCATTTGTCTCCGAGCCATGGAGTTTCTGACATCAGCACTTCTCCCTCTTTCCACAAGAGCAGTTCAAACATGAATGGCAAAATATCCTAATTTGCAAATGTTTTTCATACAATTATGGCTCTGCAATGTTAGCCACATAATGCATCATCTGCTGCATAATTTGACATTTTGAACTAATAAATTGTTTGTAGCTCAAACAGATCAAAAGTTAATAAAAAATGTGTTTCTGCGAAGTGGATGACCCTTTGCAAAGGTTGACTGATCAACTTTCTCACTGATGCATTTGTATGTTACACTGGTACTAATAAGGCAACATCTTTACAGAGACTGTTAGCATGAGTAAAACTTTCAAAATAATCAGTATCAGAAAATATACTGCATTACGCTGCAGCCTTTTTTTGCTGCATAATTTAGTCAACACTGCAGCATAATTTGTCCTCTGTTGCTGCATAATTCCAGTGGCCCCCAAAGCAGGCCGCATATGTTAAAAGTGCCTTTGAAGGAAGCAGCGAGACCATGAAGTTTGTAAACTTAGTTTGGTGTGCATGAAAATCCTGCATTGCAGACCCCTGGTAAGTTGCCGCTACTACTGCTGAAACAAGCCCAATGGAGTAACAAATGGGTGAGGCGGACTGGCCTCAAGGGCAAGGACGGCTTTATCGCTGGTGGATCCCTGTGCCCCCAGCAACTCCCTCCTCCACAGACTCCCTCACTACCACCCTTTAACAGTGCCCCTCAAGTCTCCATAACCACACTCTGGCTCAGATGCATTTAATTTGATTTACAGTGCCACGGATACCAGTGTAGGGTGTCAGAGCACTTTACATCACAAACATTACACAGAGACAATCAATCGTACGTATGTAAATCACTGTATAGGAAATGTTACATAAGACAAAGGACTACAAGGTATAGGAGTCACATAACAACTATACTAGTAGTCAGTATAATTTAATAGTGATTAGTTTGGAGAAACACAAACTCTGAATTTAGAATGTAATACCATGGTTGGGGGTTCTCTTTAAAAAACAGAATTGATTGCTATCCAAATGAACCCTTTTTGGAATATTAGGATAATCAAAGACTGGGAAAAAAACATAATGCTCTAATTGATACCTTGCAGTTTGCATGCAGCTCTTAGATGACAGTTAATAGCTCACTGTTCTATGTTAAGATTTTGACTTATAAGCGGTAAGTAATAAAAGGATCTCACTGACAAAAGCAGTAGCCCACTGACCAATTTACTTTATGTGCACTTTGTGATCTGCATGGTACATGTTCTTTGCAGCAGGCACATTAAACTCTCTGCACTAGCTTTCCACAAGTCAAAACGTCCACCAGGCAAAACACCATCTCCCTCTAGGAAGAACATTAATCACCAGTTATCATGACATTTTTATGTTTGCTGAAAATTGCTGGAGGCCAGGAAGGAGGTAGGAAGTGCTTCTAGAAACATAATATACTTGCAAAAATGACGCCCCCACATGAAGTCAGCACCTGGATCGCACTAATCGCACCGCTCTAGAGCCATCCTACTCAAGTGCCCTGTGACCTCAGTGACAGAGTCACTGTTGCTCTAGGGTGTGATGCGTCATTGGCCTGTTAGCAAGAAGGGAGCTGAACTTCAGCAGGAATTGCGGATGTCAGGCCTTCAAGGTTAACTCACCCTGGCCACCGCTGGGGTCCACCTGCTGGTTCCAATGACACCAGGGCTTCTAAGGTCTTGTGGGGCCTTCTAAGGTCTAGCATGGGAATGTGCTCCCTTAGAGTGGTCTGGGGGACTGGTCATGAAGGCTGAACCGAGCTCCCCAGTTCCAAATTTGGCAGCTCTGGCCATAGTGCCACATTCTCTCCCCCACCGAACACTAAACTGCCCCACTAAGAGAAACTCGCACTACCTTCAGCTACAACCCAAATGTGCCCCGCTATAAACACTTGGACACAATTCAAATTGAGCACACAAGTAAAATGCTGCCTGAAAAAAAAAAGCAATAGCATCCTGGAAAAAGCAAACACTCATGGGGAATTCAAGTTTAAGTAAAGCATGTGAAATGTAAGCAGAAACATGACTACCTTATTGGTTTCACATTCATTATTCAGAAATTAATGTGTTTTTGCCTTAAAAGGTTAAGGGCATATCTACAGGGCCTGGAAGGAACGCGTTTCAATGTCCACTGCTTATATCCTTACAAAATGTAAGCGGTATAGTTTAACAAGACCACATCCTTGAACACAGATTTGTTTTCTAATCCACCCATCAAGAATATATTGCACAGTCCCTCCAGCAATGGTGCACTTCCCCACCCAGGAAAAACAATGTTCAAAGAAACACAAGAAAACAAAAGTAGCGCTTCACTGGCAAAATCTGTAATGTGGCGCTAATGTGTTTGGGTGTGAATAACATCAATCTGGCCACTTTGCGACCACTCTATCTTGTTCTATATTGTTATTTTTCACATTTTGAACTTTTTATTTCTCTCCATCCCCAGGTTGCACTTTCAAATAGAAACATGTCCGAAAAAGACGGCATGTCCAGTAAAAGTGTTTTACTTTTTTGGATCCATTTCACAGGGAAAGAAATAAACGAAAGGAGAGGAAAGAGGGTGCAATAACCGTTTCTTGGAGTCACGGTTTTCAGTAAGTGAGGAGGAACAAGATAAAAACAGAGGGAGGAAGAGGAAGAAAGAGGGAGGGGAAGGCAGCTGACCATGGCAGAGCAGGAGAAATGGACACCGCACTTGTCTTCTCTGAGCAAGAAGCAAGAGACAAGCCTTTTCCTTCTCTGCCCGAATGGCCAGGAACACCTAGCCTTATCTATTGGCTTTTTCTGCCGTCCTGGGATGGGAGTTTAAAACAAAAAAGTAGGGGAACGAAATCCATTAAATTATAGAAGTAGGGGCACGCCATGCCCTGCCGATCCCGCCCACTTCTACCACTGACCTTACCTCACTTTATGGGCACTCATCGCGCATGAGGGACCTCGAACCACACATCGCGGGAGCATGCTGCTCCTGCCCAGCCCTTCCGTCTTCAAGTTGGCAGCAGACACGGGGCAAGGTCGAGGTGAGTCAGCAGCAAATAATCATTGCACTGCCACTGCAGGCAGCGGAGGAGAGAAATAGTTTCCGGAGCCTCAGGGGTGCTGCGCCACACAAGAGTTCAAAAGGGCAGGGGCAGAGGCAGGGGGCGGGTGGGACCTGTGACGTCCCCTGCCTCTGCCCTTTTTAACTCCTGTGTGGCGCAGCACCCCTGAGGCTCCGGGAATTATTTCTCTCCTCAGCTGAGCTGCCTACACTGGCAGTGCACTGATTCCTGCACCAAGGTGTTACTTAGGCGCGCTCATTAACCCTGGAACCTTCCACAACTTCTTTCTCACTCAGCAAGCACTGAGTGCATTACTGCAGACACCCTTTGACGTAGCGCTTGCACTTCAAACGGTGGCCGCGCTGCACTGGCCTGTGGTGGCAGCCTTTATAATTTATTTGGATACACTGACTGACAGTAGTGTCAGTCAGTGTACCCAAATAAATTATAAAGGCTGCCACAACAGGCCAGTGCAGCGTGGCCACCGCCCTCAAAATAGTGCCGCCTGGGGTGGACCGCCCCCACGGCTCCCCCTAGCTACACCACTGCATTTGACTTCTGGGGACCCCCACTTAATCATTATTGGAACCCGGGGACCCCCGCTTAATCATTATTGGAACCCGGGGACCCACACTGATTCATTATTGTAATGCGGGGACCCCACACTGAGTCACTGCTGGAAGCCCGGGACACTGGCCTAAGCATTGTTGATGATTTAATCCGCAAAACAACACACAAATAATGAAGAAAAAAAGCATTCATTTAACAAACACACAAATGATGACACTTTTTTTTTAAATCTGCAAACACATATAAACAATCAACATTTTAATCCTAATAGAAAGGATGATGTTTTTCTATATTCAATTGAGGCCACTCATTGTCCGTCCCATATTCTGCTTGATGAATCTGCACTGCTCCCACAAATTTATCAGAGGATACTACTTTAATTTTTTCCCTCCAGTTTCAAATGCCTTCACATTTACAGAACACTTAAAATTTTAGAATTGTACATTTAGCTTCTTTATTTATATACACTTCATTGATCTGTTAATATTATTTAATTATCTAAGTAGTTGCGCACCCCCTGAGGAGGCTTCGCAGACCCACAGGGGTCCCCGGACCACAGGTTGGAGACCACTGCTTTATACATTTACCATAAGTAAATCGCTCCTCCTTCCGGTTGTATTTTGCTAACTTGATGACATTACTCCGTGAGTCATCATATCACAGTCATTACATCAGGAGTATCTTTGCACCACCATACTTTACATTGACAGAATTTTACTTTGCTAGCAATAAATATATATTTATAGATATGTATTGCAACAACAAGTATCTGAGAATCTTCAATACCAAGTGGAAAGCACACTCAGGAGCAATTGAGTAAAGTATCAAACACTTTATTAGTGCAGACCCCCCTCCTGACAGACGCGTTTCACCTTATGGCTTATAAAAATTATATATATGTATACAAGGAAGTGTTGGCGGCCATCTTGTGCCTCGCTATAACCGAGTCACAAGAAAAACAGTAAAACAATATTGAGAAATAAGGGAAGGGGGTAGGGTAGAGACATTCTGACCCTCTAGGCTTGCTCAGGGGGTCGTACATGGATCTTTAGGCTAATTATTATTATTTTTTTTAAATAAAAAATGGCGGGGTACTCGTGCAGTAGTTGTACGCAGTGGAAAAGTTGAAAAAAAAGTACAAGTTTGTTTTATTTATTAGGTCCCGAGGGGGAAATTATGGGGGCACTATTACTGCTTGTAAGGTGCCCCGAGCACTGGGGAACGGAACTCCTCTGGTTTTATTTCGACGTATGCGGGGGGGGTTTACGGTGGTGCTCCCCCCGCAGTCTTGGTGAGCGGCACCCATCGGGTCTTTTAAAAAAAACAAATATGTTTTGAGGTCTCTCTCTCTCTCTCTCTCCCCATACACGTTGCGGGGAACGGCACATTTCTGGGGCAGTGATATGTAAAATGACCTTCCAGCTCCGGGTACCTGCATTGTGTGGAGTTTTTTCTTAATGTTGGGAGGGTGGGCTTGAGAATACGTCCTTGTTAATTCCTATAGAAGCCTATGTTCTGGTGTTAACATGGGCTTCTATGGGAAATAACAAGGCCGTATTATGAAGGTCATTATCGCCATTTTATCTGCAGTTTCCTGCCAATGAAACAGCGATCATTTTAACACCGGTCCTTGATAATATGCACCTAAGTTTACTGGTCAAAAAAAGAGCAATGAGCCATATTATCAACAAAAGGCGATACAGTATCGTCGCTTTTATCGGCAGGAAACTGCAGATAAAGCGGCGATAATTGGCTTGATAATATGCCCTTGTGAATAACCATAGGAGCCCAGGTTAACACCAGAACCTGGGGTGCTATGGGAAGTTACAAGGGCCTATTATCAAGCCCATTATCGCCATTTTATCTGCAGTTTCCTGCCAATGAAACAGCGATAATTTTAACACCGGTCCTTGATAATATGCACCTAAGTTTACTGGTCAAAAAAGAGCAATGAGCCATATTATCAACAAAAGGCGATACAGTATCGTCGCTTTTATTGGCAGGAAACTGCAGATAAAGCGGCAATAATTAGCTTGATAATATGCCCTTGTGAATAACCATAGGAGCCCAGGTTAACACCAGAACCTGGGGTGCTATTGGAAGGTACAAGGGCCTATTATCAAGCCCATTATCGCCGCTTTATCGGCAGTTTCCTGTTGATAAAAGCGGCAATAATGCATCGCCTTTTTTTGATGATATGCTCGTTCATTTCTATGATAGTATGTAAAGGTTTCCTTTTTTGTTGGTGTAGCAGGTTACTCTCTTCGCATGCTCAGCATCGTTTCGAAGCCCACGTTTTCTTTTTCTTCAAGTTCAACAAGCAAACCTTTCTTTATATCAGTTAGTAAATCTGTTGCTTTCTTTCTCAGGTTTGTGTGTGTTATCTGTTGATGTACTTTTGTACAGTATTAATAGTCATATTGTCAGCAAGTTTCTTCGAAGAGTCTTTTCTTTCTCTGCCAAGTACCTTCTGTTCCGACAGTTATGAGCTTTGGATGCCTGCTGAGGCCGTAGCCTTCTGACAGTGATGAGTTTACTTTTGAATGCATGCCGACTGGCAAAAGCCAAGTTCCGACAATGAAGAGTTTTGAATGCCTGCAGAGGCTTTAGCCTTTGGACAGTGAAGAGTTTCGGCTCAGAAACAAAAGGAGGATAGCTATAGTCATGTTTCACTTCTTCTGGAGGGACTGTTAGAGGCAACACTTCTTGTACTATTCTCCATCCAATGTCTAGCTTGATGGACATGTATTTATTAGGGCGAGTCAGGAAGATGGAGCAGGACTCTGAGGAGTGGACAGTTAAATGCACAGAGGTGCAACTCCAATAGGGAAATAAAAAGAGAAGACGGTGGTGATAGATTTGTTGTGACTTGATTTGAACCAGAAGGACAAATACACACACAAATAAAGGAAGGAAGAAAGTACCAATTTAAAAGCCTAGTTATCAGGGAAGAGGAGCTCATCCTCAAACTCTGGTGGTTCCAACAGAAGTAGGTCATCTAACTCACTACTTCCGTCATTGAAGTCACTCTCCTCCTCCTGCTGTGATTCAGGTATTTTGTACTCCGGTTGTATAAAGTGCTGATTCATTTTGATCATGGTTAACCTCTCCACTCTTTTGGAGGAGAGACTGGTCCTTTTCAAAGTTACAATGGCACCAGCAGAACTGAAAACACGCTCAGAAGAGACACTTGCCACAGGGGAAGCAATATACTTTATCGCCAGCCTGCTGAGCACTGTCCATTGGCTTCTTTTCCCATACCAATACACCAATTGGTTTCGATCAAGGAAGACCTCTGTTGGATCATCCAAATAGGGCTGGACCATCCGCTCAATGCTCAGTGGTGCTCTGATGTGCTTGGCCGCTTTTGCCTTTGCATCAGCACTGGACTTACCATACCACTGCCGTTGAAACCAATCAGTTGCCGATTGTACTGTGGATAATCCTGTTCTTGCTGTTGTTTATGTTATTGGTAGAGTTGGTGTCGGTGACTGCTGGGAGGTAAACGCACTGCCCTCAGGCTCTGAAGTAGAACTTGACTCTGGATGCCCTGTAGTACTTGTTCAGGACTTGGGCGGGGGGCTCTAATTACCAGCGATTCATTTTCAAAGTCAATGGCTTGCTCAGCTATCAAAGTTTTGTACTTGACAACATCCATTTCTGAAAAAGGAATTACTGCCTTACTGTTCAGAAATACTTTGTACCGTGGATCCAAAATTGTGGCAGTAATGTAATGTGGATGTGACAGAATGTTATTTTGAATCCTTGTATTTTCAGATAATCAATCAATCAATCAATCAATCAAATTTGTGTAGCGCGCTACTCACCCGTTAGGGTCTCAAGGCGCTGCGAGGGGAGGGGTCCGCTACTGCTCGAATAGCCAGGGCTTGAGTTGTTTTCTGAAGGAGAGATGGTCCTTGGTCAGCCGTAAGTGGGTGAGTAGGGAGTTCCATGTCTTAGCTGCCAGGTAAGAGAAGGATCTTCCTCCGGCGGTGGCTCTGTGAATTCGTGGGACGGTGGCGAGGGCGAGGCTGGAGGAACGGAGCTGGCGGGTGGGTGTGTAGAGTGTGAGGCGATTGTTGAGATATTTTGGGCCCATGTCGTGGAGAGCCTTGTGTGCGTGGGTGAGGAGTCTGAACGTGATTCTCTTGCTG
Source organism: Lissotriton vulgaris (assembly GCF_964263255.1). Lineage (NCBI taxonomy): Eukaryota > Metazoa > Chordata > Amphibia > Caudata > Salamandridae > Lissotriton > Lissotriton vulgaris. The sequence goes on along the minus strand of NC_141691.1, from coordinate 1,509,174,077 downwards.
ACGGGAAGCCAGTGCAGGTCTCTCAGGTAGGCAGAGATGTGGCTGTGGCGGGGTTCAGGATGAGTCGTGCCGAGGCGTTCTGCATGCGCTGGAGTCTTTTCTGTAGTTTGGCTGTTGTTCCAGCGTAGAGGGTGTTCTCATAGTCCAGTCGGCTGGTGACGAGGGCCTGGGTGACTGTCTTTCTGGTTTTGGTGGGGATCCACCGGAAGATCTTTCGGAGCATGCGCAGGGTGTTGAAGCAGCGGCGTTGACTTGTTTGGACATCGTGAGGGAGGAGTCCAGGATGAAGCCCAGGTTGCGTGCATGGTCCGTGGGCTTGGGGACGGTGCCCAGTGCGGGGGACCACCAGGAATCGTCCCAGGTGGAGGGGGATGATCCCAGCATGAGAACTTCCGTCTTGTTTGAGTTCAGTATAAGTCGGCTGATCTTCATCCACTCCGTGACGTCTTTCATTCCTTCCTGGAGGCTGGCTCTGGCGGTGGCGGGGTCGTTGGTGAGGGAGAGGATCAGCTGGGTGTCGTCAGCATAGGAAATGATGTTTAGGTTGTGTTGGCCTGCGATGGCTGCGAGGGGGATCATGCAGATGTTAAAGAGGGTGGGGCTGATCGAGGATCCTTGAGGTACGCTGCAGATGACTTTGGAGGCCGCAGAACGGAAGGGGGGGAGCTGGACTCTCTGGGTTCTTCCGGAGAGGAACGAGATGATCCACTCCAGGTCCTTCCCTTGGATTCTGGTGTTGCTGAGGCGCTGTATAAGGGTGCGGTGGCATAGAGTGTCGAAAGCTGCTGAGAGGTCCAGGAGGATGAGGGCAGCTGTTTCCCCGTTGTCGAGCAGGGTCCTGATGTCGTCAGTGGCTGCGATGAGGGCAGTCTCGGTGCTGTGGTTTGCCCGGAAACCGGACTGCGAGGGGTCGAGGGATCCGTTTGTCTCAAGGAAGGTGGCGAGTTGTTTGTTGACGGTCTTCTCGATGACTTTGGCAGGAAAAGGGAGGAGCGAGATGGGGCGGAAGTTCTTGAGGTCCGTGGGGTCAACGGTGGGTTTCTTAAGGAGGGCGCTGAGCTCGGCATGTTTCCAGCTCTCCGGGAAGGTGGCGGTTGCGAAGGAGATGTTAATGATGTCCCTGAGTTGGGGTGCGATGATGGAGTCGGCCTTGTTGAAGATGTGGTGCGGGCAGGGTCTGTTGGGGAGCCGGAGTGGATGGTGTTCATCATGCGGGTGATGTATTCGGTGCTGATCGGGGTCCAGGTGCAGAGGGTGGTGGTGGGGGCTGCTGGTTCAGTGGTTGGGTACGTGGTCTGTGCGCCGAAGCTGTTGTGTATGTCGGCGATCTTGCGGTGGAAGAACGTGGCGAGTGAGTCGCAGAGGTCTTGAGAGGGTTTGATGTCGTTGTTGCAGGCGTTGGGGTTGGAGAGCTCTTTGACGATGCTGAAGAGTTCCTTACTGTTGTGGCCGTTGTTGTCTAGTCGTTCTTTGAATGTTGCTCTCTTGGTGGTTCAGATCAGCTGATGGTGTTTGCGGATGGTGTTCTTGAGGGCTGTCATGTTTTCTGTGGACTGGTCGTGGCGCCAGGCTTTCTCGAGGGTACGGCAGGATTGCCTGGAGTTTTTGAGGTTGTTGGTGAACCAGGAGGCATTCTTGCAGCCGGGATTGCAGGGAGGAGTTTTCAGCGGTGCAAGGTCATTGGCGCAGTTGGTGAGCCACTGTGTGAGGTTGCGGGCTGCGTCGTTAGCGACCTTAGCCAGTAACAGATAAGTGACTGGCTAAGGAGTTTTCCAAATAATATGTGTCTTGTTTGTCATCCACACCTGCATACGTTTCAGACACCTCCTTCAGCTGGTGCTCTAGCATGTGCAACAATAGTATAGCTTCACCCCTAGTACAGTCCTACCTGCTGACTTCATGTGTGAAGACCTCAAAAGAAGTAGCATCTCTGTCAGGCATTTAACGAGGTCCCATTGGCCCATCTCAACGGTCATGCCTCTTACATTAGGATCCTCTAATCTTCGCATGACATAAGCATTGAGTGGTATGTACTGCTCAAATAGACCATCAAGCAAAAATGTAATAATTTGAGTTCTAACGTGTTGGCATCTCCTGGATGAGTGCTTTGGCTGGCATTTTATGCTCGCGTTGAATGACCCTCAGCTGCTTCCGGGCTTTAAAAGAATGGCTGAAATGTGTGCATATTCTTCTGCAGGTGGCCAATAAATTGCTGACTTTGTATTTATTTTTCAGAAAGTCTTGAACAACAATGTTAATGCAGTGTGCCAAACACGGCACCTTGAAATATCCACCATCTTTCATGGCCCTAACTACATTACTGCCATTGTCCGTGGCAACAAAACCAATGTTAAGCCCTCTTAGGCGCAGCCACTCAAAGACCTTGCTGTTAAACTCCTCCAAAATGTTTGCAGCAGTATGAGATTTCTCCATGGCAAACATGGCTGCAGTTGCATGTTTCTCGAGGAGCATGAAAAATCTCAGCAACATCAACACCAGCATATATCCGTTCTCTAACCCCCACAAAAGAGATCCAGTGTGCAGTGATGCACATGTAATCAGTGGCTTGGTAATTGGTCCACATATCTGTTGTCCGGTGAATACTCTGAACAGCACTCTGCTTCAAGGCCTTTTCAAGCAATTCCAGCACGTGGTGATGTTGTGCTGGAACAGCATCTCCGGCGAAAAAGTAGCGGCTGGGAACCTGCCTTTTTGGGCAGATGGCTGTCACAAATCCCAGAAAACTCACCCCTTCAATAAAAAAAAAAGGGAGAAGGTTCAGTGCTAACATTTTAGCCAGCTTCACATTGTACAAACGTGCTATTGGGTGGTTGCGTTCGTACTGCCCCTCTGCCCTAGGAAACATGCTGAGAATGGTAGGCTGCATGGTTTTCCTGTTAGGCTCAATGCCAACACACTCTTTTTCATTCAGGTACTCCTAGGTGTCTCACTCCTACTCTTACTCTTGTGCCACTGAGATGTTGCTGAGGATGTTGGCGGTACCACTGTACTGCTGGGGACAGGGCTACTTTGTGTACCACTACCAGAGAGAATGTCTACCCCTTTTTCCTCTCCCACTGCGATTGGATCTTCTACTTGTCGTTTATCCCCACCAACGGCAATAGTTGCAGTTTTTATGCTGCAAAGGTTTTCCTCCCGGTTGATCAAGCGGTGTTTTTTTCATATGGGTTATTTGGCCTCCGGTACCATAGTTTGTACTAAGCTTACCTCGACTAACAGATGTATTACAAATGGGGCACATAGCAATGTTCTCCTTTTCGCTAACCGTAAAGAAGTCCCAAACTGGGGAGATAAACTTTTTTCTCCTGCTGGAGGTGCTACTTCCAATGCCAGATGAACTGGAGGGTGTGCATTGAATTTGACTCTGTGCAGTACGAGTACCACTATATACTTATTTATTTATTTATTTATTTATTTATTTATTTATTAAACAGTTTTCTATAGCGCGAACAAGACCCTTAGGTATCAGAGCGCTTAACATTCCAAGAGGGATAAAAGAGTCCATCTTGTATAACAAGATTATATTAGACAAATTTAGTATGGGAATGATATCACACTAGATTAATAGGGATTACAGTTTACAACAAATAGACAAAGACCTGAAGTAGGTTAGATAGTTAATATATGAGGTGTACTAGGTCTTCCTGCATATGATAGTTTTGATGAGTCTTTTCCTGAGTCACCTATGTTCTCCAGACAAGTGTATATCTTGGACGATTCTGATTCAAGGAGTTAGTGCCGATCTATCATTCCAATGGAAGGAATATATTCATAAGAAAGATCTTCGTTTCCCTCTTAAAAATTGCAGAGTTTTTAATTTTTCCGATATTTGGGGGAAGTGAGTTCCAAATTCAAGGGGCCGCTCCTGAAAACGCTCTATCATAAGTTTTTTTCTTCCTAAAGATGGGGGGTCTCAGCACCAGCTCCTTGGCACTCCTGCCTGGTCTATCTCCTCCAGATATTTCAATATTTTGGGCAAGGTATCTCGGAGTATTGTAATGAAGCGCTTTGTGGGTGATACATGCCATCTTAAGCTGAATTCTGGCCTCGTAAGGTAGCCAGTTCAATGCCTTCAGGTGAGGGGAGATATGATCAAATTTCCTTGTTCCTGTGATAAGTCTTGCCGCTGCATTGAGGCATGCTTTTAATGGTGCCATGGAAATTTTTGGTAGCCCCGCCAATGTCGTACTTCCATATTCAATCCTTGAAATGATCAATGATTGAACTGCTAGTTTTAGATCCGCTTCAGATAAAAATGGTTTAATTTTTCTTAAGTAATTCAGGTGAAAACGGGAGCTTTTTGCCATTGCTTTGATGTGTGCTTTCATGTCGAGGTTCTCATCCAGTGTGATTCCTAGTGATTTCGCTGAGTCAACTAGGGTGGGGGTGCAGTTTAACGCCGTGATCAGTTTGGACCATTCCTTCACGACCGACTGATTCTTCTGAGGTGAGATTAGTAAAAATTCAGTTTTATGTGCATTTAGCTTCAGATGATTGATAGCTAACCATTTTAGAGTCATTTTTAGGGCCTCGTTCATTACGTTGATGTCTTCCAAGGATGTGATCTTGATATCTGCGTGTCATCCGCGTACATGTGGTAAGATATTTTGGAATTTCGGAGGATTTCTGTAAGGGGTTCGATATACAGATTAAACAGTGACGGAGATAATGTAGATCCTTGTGGAACTCCAATTATGTTAGGGCAAGAAGGTGATAGAGCTTTGTTTACCAGGAATCTTTGGGTTCTATTTTGTAGGAAGGATTCGAACCATTTAAGCAGAATGAAGATATTCCCATCCTTTCATGTAGTCTGTTCAAAAGTTTTTCGTGATTAACCGTGTCAAATGCAGATGACAGGTCAAGGAGTATAAGCAGACAAGTTTGGTTGTTATCTAGTGCCTGAAGTGCATCATCGACAATGTGTAATATCGCCATTTCCGTGCTGTATCCTGTTCTGAATCCTGATTGGCAGTCATCCAATAGAGAGAAATTGTCGATGTGTTGGCTCAATTGGATTTGCACACACTTCTCTATTAGTTTGGCGAGAAGAGGGATGTTGGTAACTGGGCGGTAATTATTCGGATCTGCAGAGTTCGCTGTCGGTTTTTTGATAATAGGGACTACTTGACCTGTTTTTAGACAATCTGGAAGGATCCCCTGGGATGAGGAGGCGTTTATGATTTCTGTCCAGATTGGAATCACTGAATGGCTGATTTCTTTCAGGCATTTTGTTGGTAGAGGGTCATTGTAGTGATTGTTGGGTTTGATGTCAGATAGCGTTTTGGCAATGCTATTCTGATCTAGTAGTTTGAACGTGTCCCATTGTGCCTCGTTTTTCTTCATATTATCCAAACATTTCTCTGTGGTAATTATCGATGAAGGTGTGTGGAGATCAAGGTTATTCGCTGCGTTTCTGAGTTCTCTTTCCAGCGTGTCAGCTTTTTCTGTGAAAAACGTTGCAAATTCTTCGCAGCTTAGTTGTGGTTTTGTGACTTCTTGAGCCGATTTGGCCAGTTTATTTGATTGGTGTTTTATAATCTCAAACAGTTTTCGTGGTCTGTTTTTGGCGTTATCCAGTTAGGATCTAATAAATTCCTTCTTTGATTTGAGGATCTTTTTGTTGTAATCATTTCTGATTTTTCTGAGGGATTTCAGTTCAGGGGATGAAGGGTGTTGTCTCCATTTCCTTTCTTCCAGTCTCAATTTCCTCCTGTCTTCATTCAATGTCCCATTGAACCAAGGGTTTTTTACCTTATCTGTAACTCTTATCAGTTTTAGAGGTATGGTGGCGTTGACTATTTTTGTTACTGAAGTAGTGTAGTGGTTAGTTAAATCATTCACATTCTGTAAGTTGTGAGGTATATTTAGGTCTTTCTCGCAGCGTTCTATTAGTAATTCCATATTTACATCTCCGGTGTCTCGCATCCATCTTTTGGTTTTCATTGGTTGTGTGCTCTTTGTCTTCTTCCATGTGGGTATCAGGAAGGTTATAGCATGGTGATCTGACCAGTCGCATGGCTCTATTGAGAGGACTGATGTAGTCTCTTTTTTGGAAATTATCCAGTCCAATGTGGCTCCTTTCGAATGAGTTGGTTGTGTGCATGCTTGGGATAGGTTTAGATCCGATAAGAAGTCTTTAAGAGCGTTGACCTGTTTGTCGTTGTTTTTATTCCAGTGTAGATTAAAATCCCCAAGATATATGTTATTTGCTTCAGAGTTAGAGTTAGATGTGATGATCGCCATTAGCTGGTCTATGTAGGTCATAATATTACCTGGTGGGTGATAAAGGGCGTGCAAGTTGCATCCCTGATTGTTAGCCGATCTTAGATTGAGATCTAGATATTCACAGGATTCTAGTGGGTTGGAATGAATTTGGCCAACTTTAAGATTTGAACGGTGAATGCAGGCTATACCACCCCTGACTTTTTTAGCCTATCAAGTCTCACAATTTTATAATGAGGGGGCACCAGTAGATCCATGACTGGGGACGAGGATTCTGATAGCCAAGTTTCTGTAAGGATTCAACTGAGGTGGTGGTTGTGCTGGATGTAGGTCGCTGCTGGTCCTTTGATAATGCAAATATGATAGCTGTAGGTGGTGTTGGTGTTACCTGTATTGGTGTTATCTGTGCCACATCCCTCACAGCAATTTGGGATATTGTAAGGTCAGTCTGCACTGGGGCGGGAGTAATGCCCATGATGACTGGCTCCTCATCCTGCTATACATCGACCTCCATAAGTGTAAGGCTTTCTGGAACCTTTCTTTTCCCTAGCCTGGTCTTGGGATGAGTCTCCCAAGTGGCATCCAGATCATCAGAAGGGATGCTTGGTGAATAACTCGATGGACTAACCCTCCTTTTCATTGCTAGGGATGTGGAAGACAATGGATCTTCTGAATGAGTGGCTTCCTCTTCTTCTTCCTTTGCATGAGGCTCGATTTCCTAAATTGCCCCTACTTCGGGAGGAACAACTACCAGTATCGTGGGTGGTGGTTGGGGCTGTTGTTGACCACTTATCTGCTGTGTTTCCTCCTGCGATGTTTAGGTACTACTTTGAGATAGCAATAAGTTTATCTTAGGCTCAGTATCACTGGTTTGCACCATTAGGCTAGGTACCTCTTCCACACTCATTTGCTTGGGCCTGGGTTTGTGGGTTGGGCCCACTGATGCGGAGGTGCTGCCCCTAGCTTGCCCCCAGACACCGCTGCTGCAGGCATAATTTTTGTTTTCCCAAAAAAGGTGTTGAGCGGAACACCGGACTTAAGTGACACTTCCTTTTTCTCAGCAACTGTCTTGGTCTTGGAAGACCTGGTACCTGATTTCTTTGGGCCCATTTTATTTAGATGTCAGCAGCACTCAGTTCCACAAGTTGCAAATATGTCTGGTCAGGTCACACGTCACGTCGTGCACAACAGCAGGATGTCTGTCTGGCAGTACAACGGGCGATGATGGCAGACACCTCCTCCTCAGTCTTTTGTGCACCTAAAAGCAAAAAAGCCAGAAGAACATCAGTCAAATGTAGAATTTGTTGCGATTAATTACTACTAGTGTACTGTGTGATCTCAGGAAGAAAAAGAATAGCAAAGAACAAAAACAAAAATACAAATGTAGTGAAACCTGTTTGGCCTTAATTTGTGCATCATATGGGATGGATGCAGCATCAGGAGCCTAATGGTGGCAATGGGGATGGAAGCAGTAAGCCAAGAGGAACAACGGAAAGACATGCAGGCCCATGTGGCAAAAACAGCACACTACTACTATTACCAAAAAATGGCCCCCAGCCACATGGTCACTCATGACTCATCACAGGCACAAGGCCCGGAAAACAATGAACTCAAGCAGGCTTATATCAATTTATGCCCAGACAAAGGATGCCTGTAAAACAACACAGCTTTAATGCAAAAACAAAAATCCATATGGCTAAAAAGATTGGAAAGTTACACAACAACCACAACAATAACACATGCACATGCAACCAAGGCAATTATTTAACACACACCCAAAAAGTGAAACACACCCCAAAAACCTAATTTTGCAATTCAATCCAATGCCATCCATTCCATAAATGTTGTTTAAATTAAACAGAGACAAAAGTACCTCTGGGCCTACTGGAAAAGGCCTACCACACACCAAAAAAGTGAACCCCCCCATAAAATCCACATTTTGCAATTCAATACAATTGCATCCATGCCCTAAATGGCTTAACAAAATGATCGCCACCCACTTGGCCAGGCCACCTACAATAACAAGAAAGGGAAGACAAAGGACAGGAACAGAAAGTTGGAGACTCTGGGGAACTTCCTCCCTCTTTAAAAGAATTGTAAAAAAAAATAAAAATCACACCTTGCTCCAAAACCAACAGCCAAATGACAACCTGAGGATTTTTTTTAGCAAAATGACCACAATCATCATTTTCGCGAAGGTTTTACGCTGCTCGAGAGATATTCTTCACCAGATTGCAAATTCTGCATGTTCGGCATAGCGATGTAAGTCTGCATTGTCACGCACTGCGGAGTTGCCAGAAGTCCGTGAGCTAAAAGTCCAGGGTTACCTACTGCCTGAAATGTTCTATTTATTTAACACACACCCAAAAACTGAAATACCACCTCAAAAACCACATTTTGCAATTCAATCCAATGTCATCCATGCGCTAAATGATGTTTAAATTCAACATACAACATAGAAACAGTTGTTTCATCATCATGCACCCATGAGAGAGTCTGGGTCTACTGGCAGACTAGGACACAAGCTCGGAGACCTATGACAAAGCACAGTGGCTAGTCCCACAAAGTGGCCGTCACCACATGGTCAAGCCACCCACAATAACAAGAAACTAAATACAGACAATGCAGGCCTATGGCAAATGCACAATGCCTTGATGGCTCCACAAAATGGCCGCTAGCCACCCACAACAAAATGGAAGACAGTCAATGCAAGCCTATGGCAAAAGCACACTGCATAAACCTCCCTACCTTGAGACCATAGGTCCCAACCCCTGAGCACATTTGCCAATGGGATATACCCAACAGTAATTAACACTATATATTAAATCATACAAATAATTTCACTGCATAATTGAACATTTATTTTGACACCATAAACGTTCACTCGTTGTATTTAGTGTAAAATCATGAAAACTTAATATACACACAGTACATATCATATAATCATATATTCTTTCACAACGTCAATTCTGACAATGTTCTTCTGTATTCATTTCAAGATGCTCTATGGATTTCGGGTCTCACAGGACCCTTCATCAGGAGCAAGTGCCATCTATAAAAACAATAATGCACAGAAATGAGCTTCATATAGCAACCGGGGTAAACAGTGTAACATATGAAAAAAGATAGGGCAACATGCTTGCTATTGTTGTGTGAGAAACTCAGTCAAAAAGTGAGTGTTGAACCCAAACCATAGGTTTGGGTTCAACACTGACTGAGTTGAACCCAAACCATTGGTTTGGGTTCAACACTCACTTTTTGACTGAGTTTCTCACACAACAATAGCAAGCATGTTGCCCTATCTTTTTTCATATGTTACACTGTTTACCCCGGTTGCTATATGAAGCTCATTTCTGTGCATTATTGTTTTTATAGATGGCACTTGCTCCTGATGAAGGGTCCTGTGAGACCCGAAATGCATAGAGCATCTTGAAATGAATACAGAAGAACATTGTCAGAATTGACGTTGTGAAAGAATATATGATTATATGATATGTACTGTGTGTATATTAAGTTTTCATGATTTTACACTAAATACAACGAGTGAACGTTTATGGTGTCAAAATAAATGTTCAATTATGCAGTGAAATTATTTGTATGATTTAATATATAGTCTTAATTACTGTTGGGTATATCCCATTGGCAAATGTGCGCAGGGGTTGGGACCTGCCAGAGTTTGAAAATAGAGGTTCTAAACTTAGATAAAACTTGCTAGCTTTTAGCTTAATAGAAGGTAGTGCATCTCTAATCTCATTAAAAGTTAAAAGCACACTGCATGCCTTCAAAAAATGGCCGCCACCCACATGGCCAGGCCACAACAACAAGAAGCATAAACCAAGGGGAATAAAGGAAAGACATGCAGGCCTATATGGAAAAAGCAGCACACTACTAAACTACCACCACAAAATGGCCCCCAGCCACATGGTCACTCACAGTCACAACAGGCCATGGAAAACAATGAACTCAAGAAGGCCTATACATGGCCAGACAAAGGAGGCCTGCTATTATGCTAAACAACACAGTTTCAACTACCCAGACCACTAACACCAGAGGTGTCTCTATAATCTTCAGAAAAGGGGCTAAAGCCAGGCTGAAATCTCAAGTGGGGGACCCAGGTGGCAGATGGGCCATCGCATCTGTGGTAATAGCAGGTTCTCAAATTACAGTCTTGGGCTACTATGGCCCTAATCAGGATGATCCGGCTACATTGGAGGCTATGTTTTCTCATCTGCTTTCCTTTCCAGAGCCAACCATCATCGCTGGCGACTTTAACATCATGTTGGACCCTGTGTTGGACAAATCTCCTAATAGTCGATCTTTAGCTTCATCTAAATCTAGGTGCGTGCTACATTCTGCTATGAAAACATACGGCTACCTGGACACATGGAGAGAAAGGTCGGGTCATCAGCAAGGGGTGTCTTTCCGGAACTATAAATATAAGCACCAGTCAAGGATTGACTTTATTTTAATTATTCTGAGGCTGGTTGAGCATGTTAGATCCATTGAATATGTACCAATACATCTTTCCGATCATTCGGCATTAGTAATGGAACTTGCTCAAGGTACGGAGAGATTGCTCACTAGATGGTCCTTTCACCGATGACTTCTCTCTTCTCCAGATGATACGGCTTACCTGAATTTAGAGACACATACCTTTTTCCTAGTTAACAACGATTCAGCGACCACGTGGATCATCTGGGACTCGTTTAAAGCATTTCTGAGAGGTCTTATAACAGGGAAAGTATCCTATAGAAGGAAGCAGTATAAGGAGCAAATCTCTACCATTGAAAAAGGGATTATCATCCTCCAAAGTTTCATCGATTCTAGTACTGGGGCGGATGAGTCCATCATAGGTAGTCAACGAAAGGAAATGGCGACTATGAAAGACAGTTTAGGTTCAGTACTGAATCTCAGATTACAGCAGAGATGGGAGGCAAGCAAGTTGGCTCATTTTGAGTATAGCGAGGTTGCAGGCAAACTACTTGCCTGGAAAACCAAAGTTGATCAGGTCCGGAACAACATAGACCTTATCACCGTGGGTAATAACTCCTTCTCATCAGATGTTGAAATCAGGAAGGCCTTCAGGCAATTTTTTGAATCCATCTATAAGGAGGACATTGGCACTCGGCCAGAGGAGGTGGAGGAGTGGTTAAGGCAAGTGGATCTACCCTGTCTTGCGTATGAACAGTCCCGATTCTTGGATAGTACCATCACTGAAGAAGAGGTTAGGGCTGCTCTAAAAAAATGCAAGAAGGGGAAGGTTGCAGGGCCCGATGGGCTACCTGCAGAAATCTACAGAAGCTTAGAGGCTGAGATAGTCGTCTTTCTCACCAAGCTTTTTAATCAGATTCTCTTGGAAGGATATACCCCTCCTTCATCATGGGACAGTGCATCAATAACGCTCATTCTGAAACCTGGGAAACCTAAGATTGCCTGTGAATCCTATAGGCCAATATCAATTCTAAATGTGGACTATAGGATCTTTACCATAGTATTGGCCTCTAGGTTGGCTCTGGTAGCTCCATCGGTCCTTCATGCGGATCAAAAAGGGTTTGTAAAGGGGCAACAGTTATACGAATTGACGTATGACTTAATAGGTGCAATTGATATAGCAGCGGCTCAAAACTTGCCCTTGACCGCTCTCACGTTAGACGCAACTAAGGCCTTCGACAGGGTCAATTGGGTATACCTGTCGGGGGCCTTGGCCAAGTTTGGTGTGGGTGAAGGATTTTGCCGGGCGGTTCGGCTGCTGTATGGTAGCCCAGTGGCGAGCCTGTTGATAAATGGGGAGCTATCAGACCCTTTTACAATAACTAGAGGGACACGGCAGGGGTGCCCGCTCTCCCCCTAATGTTTGACTTTTACATCGAACCTCTCGCGCAACAACTGAGGTGAGAGATTGCCATCAGACCTTTTTGTCACAGAGGGTGGGAGAGGAAGGTGGCCCTTTATGCCGATGACCTCCTCATCCTCACATCAGACGTAACTACTGCTCTCCCTGTAATATTCGAAATGGCCCGGGGGTTTGGTCGGATATCAGGTTACCAGATTAACACATCAAAGACAGAGATGCTGGTCTGGAACGATGATGTGAGTGCATTGGAAGTACAGGCGGGTGAATCAATGCGCTATCTGGGCCTGAATATAATAAAGGATCTTAATAAACTTGCTACAGTAAACTTCACAGCAGTCGCTAAAGAATGCAGGAGATTAATGCAGTCATAGTTTCACCTTCAATTGTCTTTGATAGGGAGAGTAAACTTGATTAAAATGTTGATCTTGCCTAAAATTTCATTTCTTTTTAACACTATTCCCCTTTATTTTGACCAGACACATATATCCAAATTACAGTCAGAACTTACTTCCTTTATTTGGAACAAACAATTACCTAGAATAGCTTGGAAGAAGCTGAGGAGGCATTGGGAGAAGGGGGGCTTAGCTGCCCCAGACTTGAAATTATATGCCTGGGCGTTTCAGCTGTCTCATACTCGAATGCTATTAAAAAGGCCTACAGACTATGGGGTAGGCTTAATGTTTTCTGCCATGTTGGAGGGGGAAGGTCTTGGCCAGTCGGGTTATCTATTTAAATTTGGCAACCCGAAATTTTAAAAAAAAGTTAAATTGAAGGTCCTCTATGGACTAGCTAAAATGTGGTGTGAGGTAACAAACTCAATCAAGCAGGGGTATTTATGCGATATAACACCGCTTTGGGGGTTACCTGAAAGCCCAGCCTGGCTAGAAGACATCCTAGCCATGCCTTTAAAAGAGGCGGGCCTTGAAGTATGGGGAGACCTCTTTTATGAAGCGGACCTGCTTTCTTGGGAGCACCTCCAGAATAGGATAGGTCCAACTATTTCGAGGTTTAAATACCTACAAATGAGTAGCTGGACGCAGACCTATAAAATTACACCATCCAAAAGAAATAGGTTCCCCCTTGGAGGGTATAGTCAATTAATTACCAATTTAGTGAACATCGGCCCGACTAAAAGCGAGATCTCACAATGGTATAAACTTTTAGTTGAGGAATCGGATGGGGAGTTCAAGTTACCTGCTCAGTTGTGGGGTGCATTAATAACTGACCAGGATGTGCAACAGCTTTGGTCCACCTTATGTGAGCTCGCATAAAGTATAGTAAAGCCTTCATGGCTTTGAAGGAACCATCTCTATACCCTCCATAGGGCGTATTATTCTCCCCAGAGACTATCTAAATTTGTTACAGGTAATTCAGTGGCATGTGCAAGGTGTGGACTGCAAGCAGCATCAGACATTCCTATGTTTTTTGAATGTCCTCGGATTGCTAAATTTTGGGAAGCCATAGGTAATACTCTTACAGTGTCATTGGGCTACCCTGTCACTTTTGATGTAGCGTTAGTGATTTTTGGGATCTAGATAGGATCGCAGAATGCAGCCAGAAGTTTAGTGTTTTATACGGTTCTCTTAGCAAGGAGGGAGATATGTAGGAGGTGGAAGGACCCCTTACCCCGTTCCCATGGAGACTGGCTGGCCTCTTGTCTGCAGACGGCACAAATTGACCTTGCTAGACCGGGAAATCTAAGTAAAAGAGCTTTTTGGCACATGCGTGTTTGGGCACAATAAAAATTCAGTTTTTTTTTTTCCCCGGGTCCAATGATTACACTACTATGGTGCCTATTCTTTTTTGCACCGATATCCGGTCATAACCCGGCCCTGGCCTCGCTGTAGGCCCCCCAATGGTAGCCAAGATTGCGATCAACCAAGAACAGCTGAGGGATGCTTGGTCCCCCTTTCACGTTAGATCCCTTCCAGTTATAATACTGAGACAGCTGACTTATGGTTTGTTCTATATGGCTTTCTTATACCATGGTGGAAATGAGGACAAGAAAAACCCCACAGCTTTCATACAAAAACTCAAAAACGAAAATCCACAGGGCTAAGAAAGGTTGGAAAGTTATACAACAAGCACACACACATCCAACAAAAGTATTTATTTATTAACGCATGCCCAAAAAGTGAAATACACCCCAACCCACATTAAGCAATTCAATCCAATGCCATCCATGCCCTAAATGATGTTTAAGTTCAACAGACATCACAGAAACATGCACCCATGAGTAGCTCTGGGCCTACTGGCGGCTGAAATTTTCATCACAGAAAAACAACTAGGCCCCTACTGAAACTACAAGCCACCCACAACAATAACTTTTAAAAACAATGAAAATCCCTCCAAAATGTAGGCACAAACAATTCCCCAATCAAACAAACAAGTGCACCAATTCTCCAACGTACTTGTAAATCTCAAATCCAAAAGTCCTCAAATCCAATCCAATGATATGATTCAGCAGACAGACACAAAAAGTGATACTTCCAGCTCCCAATCCAAATGAAAGTGAACAGCAGATGGAAAAAGCTCTTGGAGGAGCCTACTGGACAGGAACAGGAAGTTGGAGACTCAGGGGCACTTCCTTCCTCTTGAAAAAAAAAGTAAAGAAAGAAAAAGGACTCCGTTCACAAAAAACTACAGCCAAATCACAATATGAGGAGTTTTTAGGAGAAAAATCATCATTTTCTAGAAGGTTTTATGATGCTCAAGAGATATTCTTCGCCAGATTGCAATTTCTGTGTGTTCGGGATCGCGATCTTACCAACACTGCCGCCGGAAGTCAGATGGCGTGTCCGAATGACGTGTTCGCGTTCGCACACTCTCGCTGGATCGTGCGGCCGGATACAAAACCTTGTGGCACACGCAAACGGATAAGAAATCTCCTCGGCGAACGCAGAATCCCGGTAAGTCATTTTCGTGCACGCAAGAACGCCTATTGAGTGCGCAAAGAAGAAATACAACTACGCTACGTTGCAGATTGCGTAGTTTTTGGTAACTTCGCGGTCTACGTGAACTGCAAAGTTGACGAAAATAGGCAAACTCTGTGAGAGTTGCGTAGTTCACCGCCCAGGGTTACTTCAAGTCCAGGGAGGACCTCGCCTGGCAGTTCGGTCTGCACTGTTCCCATTGGGCACAGGGTCAAGACTGATTTGTATATGGCTAGGTTCAAACTGGAATGAGCAAAGAAACGATGGATTTAGGCCAATGTATGACATTGTTCTGCATTCTGCCTTCAATTGTTCTTTTTGCAGTTTCTAAAAGTAGCATTTTTGAAATAGTAATGTTAAGTTCAACTTCACTAGCAAAGAGGATTTATCATTACCCTTCCAATGATATAAAACATGGCACTGTTATTCCTTTCTAATCAGGAATTACAGCTTTAAAGTGTATTAAGGAATTCTCAGTGTTAACCTATGAGAGGTGTAGTTCTTACAGTAGTGAAAAACAAACTTAGCTTTTTGTTACTAGCAGAATATACAAAACCTAAAAGTATATGTCTTCCCTTTTATTTATCCCAAATCCTGCTCAAATGGCTACCTAGAGTCTACCTCTGGGGTGATTTAATGTGTAATAAAAGGGTTGGCAAAGGGTTTAAATGACAAGTTGAAGTGGCAGTAAACAGCACACCAAGGCCTAGCAGTGGCAGGCCCGGGACATGTTTGAAAGTTTACTTGTGTGGATGGCACAATCAGTGCTGCAGGCTCACTAGTAGTATTTAATTTACAAGTCCTGACTATATGATATACATCTTAACAATGGTCTTATAAGTAAGCCAAATTGGCCAATTGTGTATATACCATTGCTACCATGTTTAGGGGAGAAGCACGTGTACTTTAGCACTGAGCAGCAGTGGTAAAGAGCTCAGAGTTCGACAGCCAACAAAAAGATACAGCAAAAAGAGGAGGTAAGAAGGCAAAATGTTTGAGGACGACCCTCCTAGGGATAACAGGTCTAACAAAGTGAGAAACCTAAACCTCATATAACACCATGGTTTCCATATAACCCTACAGTTGCACACAATAATTCACATATATTACTGCTGCTATTCCTTTCAGCAATAGCTAAAACATTGTTCTGTCTATGAGTGTTTGATGACTCTACAGAGGAGGAACTGAAAATTGTATCAAGATGAATCACCTAAAACGAATATAGTTGAATATGGACCAAAATTCACAAATCTCGATCTCCACCCATCTGGTAACCCAGGCCAATTCCTATTCAAAAGCCATACATATATGGTACCACGGAGATCAGCAGTGTGTCACTCAAAAACAAGATGAGACTGCTCACTATTCAGCATCCTCTAATATAGAACAAACATTTTTTTTGCACACTCCTCTTGTGTGAAAATTAACAGTTTCCTTTGTATTGCACCCCAATCATAAAAGAAAGCTCACTGAAGCCTCTATATAGCTTTTTTATCATCAATGGGCCCATTTTCCTTCAGAATGTCTCTGGGTGCAGCCGCTGCTCACCAAGGAGCACCATGGTGTTTTTTACGGCCTCTCTCAAAATGTCTTTTCTTCTCTCAAGTGACGGCAAGTTGACCTTTATTGTACCTCCCCTGAGTGATCTCCTGGAGCCTCAAAAGGTTGTCACCATTTTAGGTTCCAGTCATCCCGCCCCCTTTGTTCTGTTTCATTTATGTTATTATGCTGCTTTGTGTGTGGTATTCGGTTACATTCTGCTGCTTACTTTAGGTATGTAAACAGACTGCTTTTTTCCAGCCAAATACAGCAAGTCTTCAAAATGTCTGTAAGAAGAACCATTTACGACTGTCTAAGGTGGTAAAATAGCGATGGTGCAGTTTGCAGCTTTTTCACCGTTTAGGACACAAGGGAGCATAAAGGTATGGCAGGGGCTGTGTCTTAACTTAGCGCCCAAGTGCTCACTTATTATGATAGAGCCTCTTGTGTTTGGTCAACTACAAACAAACATAACATTGAATTATGGTTTTCAGTGAATATAAATTCCTGATTTGTGTGTGTGTGTGTGTGTTCTATTTTAGGGCCTGGGAACAATCCCACGATTACTCTATTTGAATTCAGAAAAACATCATAAATTGGTCTATCGGTGATTGGAATTAACACAATATATTAAATACTCTATTAGTGAAAATGTATTGAATGTGCAGCTAAATGCCACTGGGAAGCAAATATTAGACACACGTTATCTGTTGAATGGGTGGAAAGAGTTACATGCGAGGAGGATCATGAATGAGAGTACAGTTCACATCACAAGGTGGAGGGGAGCTGAAAGTAAACAAATGGAAGTCTATCAGGTTCGGGTAGGTTGAGAATAGGAAAGAAGGAAAACAACGTAATAGTCAAATTTAAACCACCTAAACTAAACAAAGTGGAATTGAAACCGCATGTGAATATGATAGATAATATTGAAATGAGAAATGGGAGTAAGAACCACATAAAATATAATTTGTGCCTGTGAGTTGTGAATGAACCAGGAAGGAATGACAGCTTTATTCAGACAATCAACAAAGAGGGACAAACATTGATGTAAGTACGAGAGAACATTTAAATGACTGTTGACAACTGTACGAGGCAATTTAGAGAAAGAGTGGTAAGATGGCCAAGAAAGCAATAGATTTTTTTTTTCAGGACAGTTCAAGTTACAGATAGAAATTCTAGTGAATAAAGACAAAAGACAGGGAGGCAGAAGAGGGCAGACATTTTACTGAAAAAACAAGAAACAATCCTCTACAGAGCATACAAGATTAGTCACAGAAAAAGGCCTCGCATGCAGGATTCTCTACTAGTGTGATGATGGTAGACAATGAAACTTGAGAGCTGACAGCAGAGGAAAGAAAAATAGGGCAAACGGAATCCCTGAATAAGAGGAAAAGAAAATTATTTTTGCGATGACACCAAGCACAAGGGTTCCGATACAGAAGATTACAACAATTCCTGGGTAGCCTCGGAAATACTCAATGACAGTGCAGACAGCAGAGTAGGATGGCCCATCAGGTTAAATGCGATGGGTTTGAAATAACAAGGGTGTTAAAAGCTCCTGACAAGCTTGATGCAGAAATACGAGACAGAAATAGAGCTGTTTCCATTGAAACATCAGAGGGGAAGAAAGACATTTTCTAACGGTAAGCTTATACACTGTGTGAGGAGGAATATTAAAATATGGAAGTGAAGTATGTGTTTGATTATCTTAAACAGAAAAACAGTACATAATTGAATTGACAATTAGGAGAAAGTCAACATGCAGAAGAATCACAAAGAGTTTCAAAAAGAGCCATGGATGAAAGGAAGAAAATATGTATGGTTAACAATAGCAGACGTCAAAGCATGTGTTCAGATGGCAGAGAGGAGCACGTGCTAGAAAGAGCAAAAGGTGCAAGGCAAACAATGCCAGGGGAAGACTAGGACATAGTGCCTGAATTGTGTCGATTTAGAGGGAATACGATTAGTTGGTGGAACTAATATGCAATTGGGGGCAGATTTACAACCCCCCCTGCGCCAACAGTATGTCACTTTTTGTGATGTACTGGAGATGCATTTCACTTCTCCACATGTACAAGGAGAGGAAAAGCCACCCTGCATGACTTTTCCTCTCCTTGTAAATATGGCCCTTTCACAGGCAGCACTTTGCATTGAAGGGTCGTTCCATGGGTTTTGCTGTGGGTGTTCCCACGCAGCACCAATGGAACGAGACAAATTTCCAAATTTACGAGCAATCGTAAATCTGGAAAAGTGTGTCAATGCTACAAGGCGTAGCGAGGCGCAACAAAGCGAAATGTTTGCATTACTCCTAGGGGCTGTATTATCAAGAACGGCAATAACATTATCGCCGCTTTAGCAGCAGGAAACGGCCGTTAAAGCGTTGATAATGGGCTTGATAATATGCCCTAGAAAATTCCCATAGAAGCCCAGGTTTGATGTCCTTCGCACCAGAATCTTGGCTTCTATGGGAATTCTCTAGGGCATATTATCCAGCCCCTTATCGCTGCTTTACGGCGATAATGTTATCACCGTTCTTAATAATGTGGCCCGAGAGTAATGCAAACATTTCTCTTTGTTGCGCCCCGCAACGCCTACGCAAAATGGCGATGATGTTATCGTCGTTCTTGATAATCTGGCCCCTATTTTCTTCCTCTGTCAATATGTGCTGCATTCTACAGTACGCAATGAGAGAAGGAAAATGCCTGTAGTGATTGTTTTTGTGCAGGAATGTGCCCCTTCCTGCACAAAAACAATCTCCCCAGGCATCTCACCATGGTGCAAGGGTGCCTGTGCTGGTGCACGGCTGCAGGTTGTGCGCCAGTGCAGGGGAGAGCATAGGAATGCAACATATTATTGTAAATATGTTGCATTCCTGTGCTTCGGAAGTGCTGCAGCGTGGCGCAGCCACAGGGCTTGCGTTGCCGCACAGTAGCACTTCCTTGTAGATCTGCCCTTAAGTATGTAAAAACGAGTTTAGTATTATTTCATCAATTATTTCATTAGGAAGAGCTATGTCCTGGATGTAAGTTTCATTTGTAGTTCTTTTAACTTTTCTGGTGTAAGCCCAAAGGAGATGAGAGAAACAGGATAAGCTTTTGCGTCATTTGTGCTAGGCAGAAGAGCAGTGATTCAGCCTCCTTTAAGGGGAATCTAGCTAATGACCCAAATTCAGACTGCATGTTATCGTTTAGTGTTCAAGTCGTATCTCTGGAAGGACAGTAGGAAATTCCACCTAAGATTCGAATGGGATTAACCAATCCATGGAAAAAAAATTCGGCTGAAACTTTGACATGAGCCTGTAATTCACACATATATCAGGAGTAAGGCACACATTTTCATGGAAAAAGCGTGGTGAATCAGGACTGGTATTCAGGAATAATTCACACCTAAGTAAAGAGTAAAACGGAAATACTATAAAAAAAAACTTTGTGAATTGGGTCTATAATTAAAGAGTCGTGATTCAACTCAGGGATTTCTTAAAGATTTTGGGGTCCTGTCCTGATTTTATTTTAGGGCCCCTGTTCAGAACAGTTTTGAATTTCTTATCCAGTTTCAGCTCTTTCGTGCTCTTTTTGGCCTGGTCACTGAAAGTGCACAGGCACACTCAATTCTAGAGTTGTTACATCTAATATTCTTTGGTAGTGATGTGTGTTTCATTATTGTAACACAGCAGCAGCTCACCGATATTACTGCAAATAATTTCCTTGACATCTTCCCATTTCGCTCGTATGAGGTCCTGTTTTGAAATAAACTTTATTTTTGGATGGCACATGAAACATAAACACAACATTTCTCTGCAAAATATTTGTAAAACGATGTTCTCACACCATAAGAGAATCTATTTAAAAAATCTGTTGAAGAATTATTAAGGGTCATCAGGGCAAGCCTTTGCAGAACAGAGCTGGCTCTCTGGGGGGCACCTAACGTGCTGGGGCCCTGGGCCAGAGGTCACCTTGCCCAGGCCTTAAAACGTCTCTGATTCAACTGGTGCTGTTTGCTGATTAGTTAGTTTTTGGACCACTTATAAACCTTAAGAAACAAAGGCAACAGTTTTACCTTACAGTGCCGTTCATCTATTGAAAGCATTTTAATAACATAACCTAACACTAGCAGGTCTCTGAAAACCATTTGGATAGAGGATTAAATCTGCATAAAGAGTGCTTTTGGGAGGAGAGAAGAGGCAAGATGGTGTCTGAGGGATAACAAATAATCAAAAGTGGAAGGAGAAGGAATGCGTGATCCATTCAGCTTCCTTGGTTTATATGATAATAAAAAAACTCAGATAGGGATGGATCACTTGTCCTGCATAACCTGGGTATGCAGGTTGCGTGCCAATACGTTCCAATTAAAAAACCCTCATGCACGTGTCTGATCTTGTGTGGAAGCGGTATATCTTGATTCTCTGCTATTCGACACGTGTACGCATAATCATTGGGTTAGTGGTTATGCATCCTCCAGCCGGAGGTTTTACCCCTGGTTACCGCAGTAGTGATCAGTGATGGGTGGGGTAAGTCTGATAGAATAAAAGAAACTCGTACAGCCAGATAATCGTCTTTTATTCAATCTGGATTCGAGTTGTTGTTAAAAATAATTTGCGTATGTTGGAGAATAGTTAGGAATCTCACACACTATGGTCAATGTTATTAAAAGGAGGTCGACATATTTCAGCCCTCAGTTGCCTGGATAGGTCAAGTGAGCTTTCTTCAGGACCAAGTGAAGGGTGTAGAGACCAAGGGTGTCTCTGTGAAAGAGATCTCCTATGAACAGAATTGACTATTCAGGCGGAAAAGTGGGAAGATGGATATATTAATCCTTCTCCTGATAAGGTCTCGTAGGTACCTGTAATACATATTTAACAGACATACAAAGGAAAGGGGTAAGGGGAAAGTAATTGTAGGACAGGTATACATATTGCGCTCTTTGTGCTTAAAAAGCCATTGTATACAGCAACTGGAAAATGGCAATACTTCAAGGAGAATACGCTACCAAATGGCAAAGGTTAACTCACTCATTCCATGCATTGTCACCCTCTGTGTGATATTTTGCGAGGGCATATTTTCTTGTATGATTGGCAAAATTTCTGTACTCATTCAAAAGGTTTCAATTAACCAATCAAGTTCTTATCAAACATATATCGTTTCACACATGTCATGTTAATAATTCATTTTATATCGTTCTATTCAACATTATAGATAACCGTGTTCCCATCGTGCTTGGTAATCTTATTTTTGCACAAGGTAAAAATGCCTCGAGGTACCTTCTCATATGATATCAGAACATTCGAGTAGTTACGCCCGTTTTTCTCTGACAACCTTAGGGACAATCGGGTCGCTTAACGCGGTGTGAGGTTCACTCGTTGCGTGCATAGCGGGTGATTTAAACGGCGATTTTATCTGTTGAGGATTTTTCTCGTGCATCAACGGTTCCCCAGTGGGTCGGGAGGGCCTACTGGGATAATGCGTAGGATTTAGAAACCCTAACCAACAAAGGGCACAATGCGGAAAAGATACTGTTTGAGAAAGAACAGAGGTGGGTGCGCAGATTAAAAACAGACTCTGAGGGACTACATGATAACATCCCCTGGCTGAGTCTAAACAGGTGAACACTGTCCACCCTTAGTAAAGAACAACTAATTCTGGACTATTGATGCATTACAAACTAGATGCCACCATAATCATTGATCAACTTCTCCGTACAAAGGAATAGCACAATGACTAATTTCATCAACTTTAATTTGTGACTTCTACCCACTGCCTTCAAAATCACTGATCAAAACAACTGGCAAGAAGATAGAAATGTAAGAAAAACACCCTTGATGCACTTTGCCCAGCCGCAAAATTATATGCATTAATAAGAACCAGCAAATAAAAGTCTGCCCAATTAAGGAGCCCAGTATGGTCACTACCCTTTATTTACATGGGGAGTCATAGAAAATGCAACAATTTCACATTATAACATCGCTGCACAGAAAAGAGACCCACTACATATAGTCTTTCGTTCATTATGATCGCACTCGAAGTTACGATATAGCAACACCCGGAAGCGCTCTTGGCTTCCCTGGCCCCAGAGGCAGAGTCAGCACAAGTAGTGCAACGGAGAGAAGGACCGCAGGTAGTGAGAAGGAACACCCGCGCAGCTACAAAACTGTATGTAAATGTAAATGTATTGGCATTTATATAGCGCACTACTTACCCGTAGGGTCCCAAGGTGCTTCGACCGCTGCGAAACCCTTCCTGGCTTCCCTGAGAGATGGTCCCTTAATGGGTATCTCCAGGGTGAGACCAGGCATCCCCGGCGGTCTGGTGGGGCCGTTAGTGAAGATGAGGCAAGCTAATGACCAGAGTTGCCGAGTGTGATCGCTGATCAGAGTGGGCACCGAGGCGAGAGAATTATCGAGTCCGCTGACCCTGGTCCAGAAACCTGCCGTGCCGGGAATCGAACCCTGGTCCCGGGCCGTCCTCTGCTCTCGGGTCTGCCGCCTCTAACCAGTGAGCCACACTACTTCACCTAAAGTATTCACCTGTATTCACCTGTAAAGTATTGCTTCACCCTTTTTTCTAAATCCTACGCATTATCCCAGTAGGCCCTCCCGACCCACTGGGGAACCGTTGATGCACAAGAAAAATCCTCAACAGGTATGTCAAAAATCGCCATTTAAATCACCCGCTATGCACCCAACGGGTGAACCTCATACCGTGTTAAGCGACCCGATTGTCCCTAAGGTTGTCAGAGAAAAACGGACGTAACTACTCGAATGTTCTGACATTATATGAGAAGGTACATCGAGGCATAAGGAACACTACGCCTTTTTTACCTAGTGCAAAAATAAGATTACCAAGCACGATGGGGACACGGTTATCTATAATGTCGAATAGAACGATATAAAATGAATTATTAACATGACATGTGTGAAACGATATATGTTTGATAAGAACTCGATCGGTTAATTGAAACCTTTTGAATGAGTAGAGAATTTTTGCCAATCATACAAGAAAATATACCCTCGCAAAATATTACACAGAGGGTGACAATGCATGGAATGAGTGAGTTGGCCTTTGCCCTTTGGAAGAGTATTCTCCTTGAAGTATTGCCATTTTCCAGTTGCTGTATACAATGGCTTTTTAAGCACAAAGAGCGCTATATGTATACCTGTCCTACAATTAATTTCCCCTTACCCCTTTCCTTTGTATGTCCGTTAATTGTGTATGACAGGTACCTACGAGACCTTATCAGGAGAAGGATTAATAAATCCATCTTCCCACTTCTCTGCCTGAATAGTCAATTCTGTTCATAGGAGATCACTTTCACAGAGACGCCCTTTGTCTCTACACCCTTCACTTGGTCCTGAAGAAAGCCCACTTGACCTATCCAGGCAACTGAGGGCTGAAACATGTCGACCTCCTTTTAATAACATTGACCATAATGTGTGTTATTCCTAACTATTCTCCAACACACGCAAATTATTTTTAACAACAACTGAAATCCAGATTGAATAAAAGACGATTATCTGGCTGTACGAGTTTCTTTTATTCTATCAGACATACCCCACCCATCACTGATCACTACTGCGGTAACCAGGGGTAAAACCTCCGGCTGGAGGGTGCATAACCACTAACCCAATGATTATGCGTACACGTGTTGAATAGCGGAGAATCAAGATATACCGCTTCCACACAAGTTCAGACACGTGCATGAGGGTTTTTTAATTGGGACGTATTGGTACGCAACCTGCATACCCAGGTTATGCAGGAAAAGTGATCCATCCCTATCTGATTGTCTGAGGGGTAACACCAACGCGATGCTCCAGGATTTTGCACCGGGAAGAAATGCTTTTTAACCGAGTTTCAACCACATGTAAAACAAAAGCGGTAACAGAATCCTGCATCGTACAAGGCGCTGCAAAGGAAAGATGATGCTGCACATTTCTGCGGCTCCTTACCGCAACGGGATGCCGAAAAACGCTACTTAGCCGCAGACAGCTCAGCTTTGCACAAAGTTCCCTGATGTATCTCGGCCTGCGACGCTACTCTCCATCGGTGAAAACGCGTCTCGAGGATCAGTCGGTGAGTTTCAAAGATTTGCATGCGGCAAGCAGAGCACTTCTGGCTATTCAGCGGCTCAGGCAGAACGCTGTCCTTCTGGCTGCTGGATGCTTTGCTGAGGCAATTTGCACAAGCTAAGATGACTGGCAGGGGGGTGAATTTGACAAAAGTGAAGAGTACGCAGAATGGCTTTCAGACACAAACAACTCGGCAGTCTGGCACCCTAACAGCAGAGAATTGACAGAAAAGAATGGATAACCGCAGGGGCAAATGCAAGTCACCAGAGAGAATAGAGAAGGGGGAGAAGTGGGAGAGCTCTGATCAAGAGGAAACTGGAAACCCAGAAGGGGAAACCCCCCCCCCAAAAAAAACACTTGCAAAATCACAAACTGCTCCTGGGCTTTGTCAACCTTAATTACAAGCTGCTTTGTACCAACAGGGGGGCAGGCTCTAAGTCTGACACAGCAATAAACGTGGTGGGAGCAGCAGAAATGACCCCATGTGAGGCAAGAGAGGAGACTGCAGATATTAATACAGTGAAGGGCTCCATCCAACAATATGTCACCTCCCCCTTGGACCAGAAGGACACGGCCACTGCCAAGTTGCATTCTACCCCCCTCAATACCTCCTTGGTGAGTCCTGAAGTCGGGCAAGATGGTTATGCCCATGACCTCTTAGTACAGGAACCCCCTGCTAGCTCACAAAACTGCATGAATGGGGACGATACCAGTGGCAAGGAAGAAACAATCAACAGAGTAAGGGAAAGGGGGCTAAAGTCTGCCTAGATGGAGCCTCTGGGACAGACGGCCAAAGTACCTATGCCACAACCCTCTACAAGAACTGTGACACACCCAAGATGCTGGATAATCTCATGAAAAGTATTATTCTTTAACTGAAGACTCAGGAAACTCTGATAGAAGCATATCAGCTTCAGCATCAGCGTCAAGCAAAGAAGATGGGCAAAATGGCAACAGCAGCTCATATGTAGAGCACTCCTAAAAATAGACACGGACGGAGGAAAGTCCAGAAAAAGAGGAAGGGTGGACGATTAAGGAGCTGGGATATACCTGAAAGAGGCAGCGCAGCTGAGCTGCGATCAGGGGCGTAGCCAGAGCTTGTGGCGCCCGGGGCTATCCCTCAGATTGCCGCCCCCGGGGAGAGTGGTAAGGAGGGTGGAGGGGTGCTGGGGAAAAAGGACCGAGAGACACATAGTATTGTGCTAATAGTTACCTCGATCATGCAAGTTACATGCACATACATGACACAGTTCAAGGTTACACAGTTTAATACACCGGTGACCGGCAGTACAAAGAAGAACAAACAGACTGTCACCCTGCAGGATTTCAGGAAGGGCCTAAAAACATGGTTATTCAATTAACGTCCCTCTCAGCAGCACCGACCCCACCCCACAGTGCCTAGAGACCCTCACAGGTGATAAGTAGCGCTATGCAAATCCTGTTTGTTTGATTGACACCCGATTTCCACACATCGCTTGTGTGCTATATTAGTTTTATCTGCTTTAATGATATATCTGCAACATTGTGAGTTCAGTGATGAAGCATTGATGGCAGCAACACCACTCTGAAAATTATTCGAGCACCAATGGGTGTTCCCAATCCTTGGTTATTTCTCTTGGTTATTACGTCTCTGAAAATGCTCGGACGTCATCCTGAACATTTCTTTGTAAATATGTATGATTACTATTTGAAATCATTTCTCACATTTGTTTTGTAAAAAATTCTGTAGAGTACTTTGTTGCCTGCGTGTGGTATAAAATTTTAAATAAAGAAATAAAAATGTAGAAATTACCAGCATTCGCAGGGTTCTATACTTACGGAATGTTCTCCGACACTCCACTGTACAACGGGCGGCCATGTCTAAGTTTCTGCAGTTGCAGGGCAATGCCTGCAATGTTCAGCTCATGGTTTGTGCACGTGGAGGGCGCAGCTGGCACCGGATGTGCAGCTAACAGCAGGCCGGGCATAAAGGAAGGAAGAGTTAGTCAAATCTGAACTAGGGAATGGCGGAGTGAAAAAGGTGGGAGTGGCGCACCCCCGCCCCCACCTTCCCGCCAGTCTTCTGCCGCGTTTGGGAAGGCTTTGACTGCTTGATCTGAAATCTGTCCCTCTTCTCTCTCTGCTGTACTCTCACAGAGAATGAAGAGCCCACTAGTCGCCCTTATGCTACCGATCCTCGACCTCATCCAGCAGCCGGCTTGCTCAGGCCTAGTCCAAGAATACTCCCCCCTTACCACCATAGCTGCCAAGGTTTCAGAATTCTATGTGTGACATTTTCATAAGTTTAGTGTGATTATGAGTGGCATTTCCACAAATATGAGTGGCACTTTATAACAAGCAAATCAAGCAATGAAGACAAGTTAATAAACATATACATATTAGAAATAACATCCATTTAAGCACATTTGCTAATGTTTCAAATTGCTTATGTATGGAATTTTAATAGATTCAGTGGATGTATGAGAGACATTCAGTGAATAAATGTGTGACATTTAAAGTGATTCTTTCTTGCAACCAAAATTATGCAATAAAGTCCATGGAAACAGACAAAAATCGTAAATCACACTCATTTGTGCAACAAGAAAGTCAAACTCTGCAGCAGGTGCTTTTAAAGCTATTATTTAATTATTAAATATTCAGCACCCTCCACCCCGACCTCAGCTCCAGGTGCGGCTGAACCACACGTAAGAAAGGGATCTCTGTCCGACTGGCGTGCAGCAAATTGAACATCCTGCCACAGCCTGGGCCCACCGGACACGTCTCCTCCCCCAACCAAGTGTTTCCACGTGGGACCTGGCGGTACCCGTGGAACGTCTACAGAAAGCAGGTTTGGCGTTTTTCCAAAGAGCTTTCTGATATAACAAAGAAAGTCTTCTTTAAAAACAATAAATATCTTTGGCTCGAATTCACACTAATATCAACTGCTCAAGAAGATATAGTCGGCCAACGACGCACAAAAGTTCTAGTACTTTAGCTGCATCAGAACTGAACTGCATATTGAACAAAGCCTGCTGAGGCCGCACCACCACTCCGCAGCAGCTTGGCCAATGCACGTGGGGCGGCACGCTCTCAAAAAACACTTAAACTATACCAGGGGCAGCAGGGATGGCCCGCCTAGAGATGTGTGTGTCACGAGTGTCCGCCCTGGCTATTTCAGAGTTATTACATTGGATTGGTAAAAGAAAAGATAACAGGCTCACCAGAATCTGAACTTTTCTGCAGTAAGTCGGTGTTCTGCAGAGGTCACGCACGCACCTCACTCACATTTTCATTTGGCTCTGGCTGCGACGGTCTTGCGCACCTCGGCCCGGTGACGTGACGTCAGGCGTAGCTGTAGTCAGTGAGTGACTGACCCGCCTACCTTGTTGTGTACAGCAATTGTAAACAGGTTAGTCTCTCTTTTACTTCAGACGTGGGCTCGCGCGTGGCACTGGTGGCCGGTTGCAGCAGCCTTTTTAATTTATTTGGGGACACTCAGTGAGTGTCCCCAAATAAATTATAAAGGCCGCCGCAACCGGCCACCAGTGCCGCACGCACGCCGCCCCCAAAACTGTGCCGCCTGGGGTGGCCCGCCCCCCTCGCCCCCCCCTAGCTACGCGGGTGGCTGCGATGGGATTACTCTGCCATGCAACTATTGTCATGTCTGATACAATGGTAGCCTCAGGTGGCAACTGCACAATTCTCAGCTTTGATGGGGGAAGTAAGGAAAGTGGTGCTAAGAAGGAGCCTGCACTTGCAAGAGTATTACAGATTATCAAAAGCTTTCAGGAGGAAGCCAAAGCTGACAGCCGCAGATCACGCCTTGCCACAAAAAAAACACCAAAGACTGTTAGGAAGGTTGGTAAAACCTGCCCGGAGATTACTGATAGAATGGCATCTGTAGAAATAAGAACAGAAAATCTTGAGAAAGACATAGCTGTACTCAAAACCCAAGGGGAAACAACAGAACGGCATGGTCAAAGACCTCAAATGGAAGATGGAAGAGCAGGAAAACAGGCAACAGCATAATAACCTCAGTTTTCTAGGCATTCCAGAGGGGGGCGGAAGGGAATGACCCTAGGGGCTACATGGTTATGCTGCTCAAAGGGGCCTTCCCAGGGCTTGCAAAATGGGACTGGGATAAGGAAATCCAACTGGCGCATATATTCTCGCTAACCCCCTCCAAACGGGCATCGACTACTCCTCAGCATCCCGCGCTATGCTCTTGTACTTTTGGAACTTTCTACTACGCCAAGCCCTGTATGATCTGGCCAGACCAATGAATAAAAGGGCCTTTGATAGGGTGATTTTCTTCACAAGACTGGATTTCGCCCATACTACAGTCAAGCGAAGATGGCAACTCAGGCAGCTCTTCACCCCTTTCCAACAATTAGGGGCCGATATATATCTTCAAAACCCGGCGCGCCTAAAATTTGTGTGTAAAGGGACCACTCGCAGCTTTAGTTCCGAGATCCAGGCTGGAGTATACATACAGGAAATTACTGGGCAAACTGGAAACAAGAAATATTAGTCAATAAGGCTCGGAGCGAAACCTTCAAATGTGTCTAGCAGGGAAGCAGGGGCATTACAATCCTATAGGCTAGGGTTCTTTGGGATTAACATTTTTCTTGACAATCTTCTTGACTCCAAGCACATGCATGAGGAAAATGATGGTGAAACAATTTATTTTTTGCATAAGTTTAGTGGATATAATGGTTAAAAAGCTTTGTTGAATTTCTAATTGAGAGGTCAGCAGACGTGGGGATCACTAGAAATGCAGGGCTTTATCCTTAGAGTGCCATTAACCTGGCCTTGGTGAGGCCAGGCAACTTCAGGTATAGTTGGGGGGGGGTGCGGGGAAGGCACAGGGGGTCCATGGAAAGGGAAATCACAAACAACTGTCTTTCTGCTCATTTTTATTTATTTTTTCTCTTCTTTTTATTATAAGCACTAATGAGTAAGTTGCGTATTGCTACAATTAATATTTGCAACCTTAATGATTTTAAGAAAAGACAGAATACAACAGCGGCACTGAGGCTATTGAATGCAGATATAATCTGTATGCAGGAGTTGCACATTGAAACCGCACAGAGACATCTTTTAGGGACACTTGGATATGTTCTGGTAGGGGCTACAACGCAGAATTCTTGCACACGGGGTTGCAATCTTGGCTTCAAATCATATGCTACAATTCAGCCGTACATCAGTGGACCAGTTGGGGAGATGGATCATCACTCAGTTTCATAGAAAGACAGGAGATCCACTCACCATCTGCTCCACATACGGCAGTAATCTGGATGATCCAACTGTAATCCAGCATATTAATAATGAATTAGCCAACTGGCCACTCCCGATAATAGTTTGTGGGGATCCAAACATAAATTTACCAGCAGAGTTGCATCTGAGACAGGAGCCTGGGGGAATTTATAAGGGTCACAAACCAAAAGTGTACAGAGCGTTAAAGACACTATGTCAGGAACATGCACTCACAGACTTGTGGAATTGGCAGGACCCTACAATCCCCGGCTATACCTATTTCTCACATCCTCGTAGTAAACATGTTAGAATAGACTACATCCTAGTTTCACATTTACTACTCGGGGACTGCAGAATAGAAAAGATACCACGAATGGCCGACCATAGCCCATTAATTGTAGAGATCAAGATGAGAGGGCTTAGTGGTGGCACAATGCCCACATGGAGTTTTGAGCGGGCACCTCTTTTTAATGAGGAATATTGTGAGCTTATGAAGGGGTGGAAACCTCCATTTCCTAAAGAGAATATAGGAAGCGCTAGCATTGATATTGTTTCGGATAAACTCAAGGCAGGGATTCAGGGGGAAACACTCCGCTTCTCAGCTATAATGAATAAAAAAACAAGCAATGATGAAAGAAAGATTAGCAAGACTATCAGTCGCAGAAGAGGAGTTGATTACTGCAGTTCAAAGTAGAGGAGAGCATAAGGAAGCACATTTAAGGGTTACAGCTGCTAAGTCAGCTATAATGGAGATAATACCTAAACGTGTGGCTGACAAACTGGCAGCACGGCGAGAGGAGGCTTATGAATGTAGCGAGCAGGTAGGTCATCATCTTGCTATCAGACCGAGACAAAAGATTACTTGAAACTTAATCATGGAGAATGAAAACCCTGTGAAAGGACCCTAATGAGATCCGCAAGGTCTTTCACTCCTATTATCAAAAGCTTTACCAGGAAGAGCTGCTTACAACCCCGACAGAGATAGTGATATATCTTAACCAGACCCCCATAGAACAATTTACACAGGAGGATCAACTATAGTTGGAAGAGCTCCACCAATGGATAGAGATCTTGCTATGTATGAATAGCCTGCCAAATGGCAAAGCAACAGGATTTGATAATATACCTCTTGAATTTTATTAAAAAATTCAAAACAGCTAAAAGAATGTATGACACAGTTGGTTATACACTTCTTTAAAGGGGGCAGACACCCAGACGCATGGTTGCAAGCTAAGATTATAATATTTCTTAAAAAGAACAAAGCACCGACTGATCCTGGGTCGTACCGTCCCATCACATTGATTAACGGAGACACTAAAATGTACTCCGAAATGCTAGCTATGCACTGGGCCTCGGTAATCCATATGGTTATATCTACCCGACAACACAGCTTTATACCTGGCAGAGGGACGATCTATCATATCCGCAGAGACATTACACTTCTTGACGCTAAACATATTAATAAAGAACCTTAAGCACTGATTTTGCTCGATGTGGAGAAGGCCTTCGTCAGAGTCTCCTGGCCATTTTTTGGGGAGACTCTGACGAGGGTTGGGATTAAAACACCTTTGTGCAAGCCTTTAAAATGCTATACATTTGCCCCTCTGCAAAGCTAATGGTGAAAGGGCTTTAACCGACATCTTTAATATTACGAGGGGTACCAGACAGGGCTGTCCGAGTTCATATTAATAAAGAACTTTAAGCACTGATTTTGCTCGATGTGGAGAAGGCCTTCGTCAGAGTCTCCTGGCCTTTTTTTGGGAGACTCTGACGAGGGTTGGGATTGGAAACACCTTTGTGCAAGCCTTTAAAATGCTATACATTTGCCCCTCTGCAAAGCTAATGGTGAAAGGGCTTTAACCGACATCTTTAATATTACGAGGGGTACCAGACAGGGCTGTGCGAGTTCGCCACTCCTATTCGCACTATATATTGATCCTTTTTTACGACAGCTAGAGCATAACGACATTATCAAACCAATTACCACAAGCGGCTGGGAAATGAAAGTCTTGGCATATGCCGATGACATTGCCATTATAATACCTTTACCAGAAATACCTATCGGTAAAATTGAAATAGAGGCAACAAGATTTGGGAGACTCTCTGGGTACTCTCTAAATCGCAATAAAACTCAAATTATTTGCAATGACCATGCTAAGTCTAATGATGCATGAGTGGTGGTCAAAGCAACATATCTGGGCATAGAAATTACCACAAATACTGATTGTGTTGTGAAAAACAATATTGAACCATTAATTACCAAAAGTAAATCAGAACTGGCTAGATCACATAATTTACATTTATCTATAATTGGTAGATGCAACTGCATCAAAATGCTGTTCTTCCCAAAATTTCTGTATCTGCTGTGGGCGATTCCTCTAGAGTTTGATGGCAATTGCCTTATAACAATTGAAGATTTATTCTCAAGATTTATCTGGGGGTATGCGAGGCCCAGAAGAGCATTTAAATTTCTTTCATGGTCTAAAAAAAGGGGAGGGCTGGCCCTGCAGAACATTAAACACTATGGGGACGATTCACAGAACTAACTTAGGGCAAAATCCTAATGTACTACTTTTGGTATTCACAGAAGTTAGGATTTTGTCTTAAGTTTATCTTAAGACAAACTTAAGACAGACCTAAGAGAAAATCCTAACTTAAGTCTGTCTTAAGTCTGTCTTAAGACAAACTTAAGACAAAATCCTAACTTCTGTGAATACCAAAAGTAGTAAGTTTAGGATTTTGTCTTAAATTAGTTCTGTGAATCGGGCCCCTTTATTGGGCCATCACTATACTGCATAGTCTAACTATGATTAAAGAAAAACCGAGAGCAGGTAGTAATGAAGAGATACCATCACCACTTGAGGTTGTTATGGGGCCAGAGGCATGGGGATGGGTATGGCGACACATGAACGAGGTTATGAAATGTATGCTGAAGCTTATCAGGTTTGGCTGCCTGAATTTTTATACACTACTATGTAATAACCCCATGCTGCCAGAGATTTTTAAAGGTCCTATTATGGAAAGATGGAGAGAGGCCGGCTTGATTAAACTTGGTGATTTATTCTCCCTAAATGGGCTGTTAACATTTAAAAATTTAAGAGAGCAGTTTGGGCTGGAGAATAGATACTTTTTTCAAATTTCTACAAGTCCGAGATTTTCTGTCTAAAAAAGTGGGAGGACCGAATAAGTTTTTAAGCATCGACATAATGGATAAACTTAGAAAAAATAGCGACTTATCTATTGGTCTTGTATATAATTTGTTCAACTCAGGAATGGTAGACGACTTGGAGGATCGAGCGGTAAAGTGGAAGGCAGAGTCTGGTGTCACAGAGGAATTATTTTATCAGTCAATTAATTTAGCTTAGAATACTTTATTACCTGCCCGGCTACAGGCGCAATATTATAAATCATGTTTTTCATTAAACTATACCCTGAAAAAAATTGCTAAATGGGAAACAAGGAGAGGAACTGCCTGCCCACGCTGTAATTTATTCAGGCTGACCTCAGCCATATCTTTGCATAATGTTATGTCTTGGACAAATTGAAAAGGGAAATTGCCAGGTTCAGTAATGAAGACCTGGGGATCATCTGTTTCCTTTCTTCAACACTAATTGGTCTTGGGGTAGAACATGATTTACAGGGCATTCCGGGGGGAAAACGAGTATTTATCGGCATGGCAATATATCGCCTCTGCCTGGCCTCGGCAAGGCTGGACACTAAGCCACCGGGTTTCCAGCAATTGCTTACTCGGTTAACTGCAAATTATAACTTAGAGAAAGCTTTCTATGCAAGGAGGGGATGTCGCTCTAGGAAAGAAGAGGCTAGAAATATGGACACTTGTGACTAGATGGATGGCAAATAAAGAGTGAATAACTAAAAGTTTCTGCTGGAAGGTGAATTCGAGTTTGGAAAACCGCAAGAGACTGACCAACCCTCTGATGGGTAGGGAGGGGAGGCAAGGGGCGGGGGAGGGCCTAAAATTTGAAAATGTATAATGTAATAGTGACGTACTTTCTTCCCTTTGTGTTTCTTTTTTTCTTCTTATGAGCCGTCTACAATAAGATATATACAAAGGTATAATCTTCTGAACTGTTTAACTGTTATTGCATTGTTAAATCAAGAAAATTACAAAAAGAGTGCTTTTGGTGGTTACAGCCTTGTATCAAATGTTATTATGAAAATTAAAATGTGTTATTTAAGAACAATTCTAAAATACTCTCTTTTTAAATAGCCCGACTTGAAACCAAAGATAATTATTCTTTTATGAAGTATGTCATCTTCTGTGAGTTAAGACTCTTTGCCATCTACAAGCGTTCAACAGAAAACGGTTACAACATGACATTTGTTTCTGAGGTGTTCTATATTTATTCAAATCTACCCTTCATGGAGTGAAGCTGTATTATTTTCCCCATGTTTTATTATGGTTGCTAGCGACAGGCTTTATCTTTTATATGGTTCTTCGAATTTAATGTTAGACATGTGAAAATGTTTTATATATGCATGAGTGTGTGTATAAATGTATTTACAAACCCTAAATATATGTGGATAGAGAGAAAAAGAACCCTGAAGCATCTTTATCAAAACGCATTACACAAGATATCTTAAATATATATTTTTATATTGCATGTTTGGCTTAATGAAACTGGCATTTAAATAGTGCTTTTTTTTTACAAACGAGAAAAATTTAATTGAAAGAGTGCGTGAAGTGCAGGGCTGCCTCTTTGAAGAGTGCGTGAAGTGCAGGGCTGCCTCTTTGAATGTTTGCAGTGAAAAGAACTGAGAAAAAGATTAAAGATACAGTTAAGAATCGAGAGTGTGAGGGAAATAACACACGTTGCTTTCTTCAAAACACACTCCGACTAAATGAATCATTGAAGCTATTGCATGGAAGGTCGCGCAGACAATCGACCCAAATTGTAATTAGAGTGATGAGCCTTAGGGAGACACAGACCGAGAAAGGGGGGGAGATAGAGAGTGAGAAAGAGAGTGTATGTGTAGGAAGTGTGTTAAAAGCACAAGCTCAAATAAACACTGCCGACCAGAAAATGGATTTCCGTCACGAAAATCCTTTTTTATTCCAGGAACTGTACAGCAGGTAAGTTAAGATAACTGATCCCTTAACTTTATATAAATTCTCCCCCACTTGAATATACACACCCACCGACGATGAGCAACAGGCATCTTCTGAAATAGGCACAAACTTTACACGGCTGTCATGTTTGTATCTATTTTATTACAGCATGTCAGCATCAAAAATACAGAGGCGTAGCTAGACCTTCTGCCACCCTTGGCGGTCTCTGAGTTTGCCACCCTCAAGTAATCCCTAAGCTCTATTGGCTTTTAAGCGCTGTATTGCAGTTTATTCCTTAAAAATTCATATCTCAAGTTTTACATATTTGATTTTTGTCATGTTGGTCTTGTTTTGCTTTTTAAAATGTTCTTTATAGTTTCAACCTGGTTTGGAACTTTTTTGTGGTATTTTCACTGTGTGACTGTATTTTAAGTGTTGCACACATACTATACAGATTGCCTTTTAAGTTAAGCCTAACTGCTCTTTGCCAAGCTACCAGTGGGTGAGAACAGGATAATGCAGGTCGTGTATCTGACTTACCCTGACTAAGATTTTGGTCCCTATTTCGTCAGGGTTCATAACTCTGACAACCAGAGACCCATTTCTAACAATATATAACATTGTTATGTGACTAATTCATGCTGCTTGGGAGACTGATTACAGTATATTTTTCCTTTGTACAGTATGGCAGTTGCTGCTGCTATTCTCATTTAATTAGTCATTTGGAGAAATTTTTATTTATACATCTTTCACTGGCATTACTAGTGGTAGTCCAACTTCCATCACCTTTTGTGTGTTTAATGTAACGTCCTAAATGGCAATGGAATGCCCAGACATGTGTCCAGGGCTCACGTGTCACTGAAGCAAAGTGGTGAACCCTAAAAACTGGTCTTGAAATGCTGGTGTTCTAAAGGACCTGGCCTGGCAGTTTGAAATGTAATGTTCCTATTAGATCAGTGTCATGACTGGTTTCAATATGGCTTTGCCCAAATCAAAAAGGCATGGTGAGCAAAAGAACGATGGGTTGGAATACTACCCGACAGATTGCTGGTGCTTAGATGAATTGCAAGCATTCCTCCCGTTACCTTTTGTGTACTTGAGTTCTACTGGTAGTTCTGCCTGATGCATTGGGAGGTCACTACCAATAATCATGCTTGTAGTGGTTCTGAAGCTCATACTTAGATGATATTTCTGAGAAATGAGAGGGAAGTGTTAAGGAAAGGTAATGAGACAAGATCCATATCAAGAGGAAAATTCGATGATTCATTAGAAAAAAAACAACCACTAGCTCTATCTGCGGCATGGATGACAATGTGTTCCCTAGCTGCCATTTGTGTGCAAGATTGAAAATAGGCCACTGACACACCCAGGGGGGTGTGCTGGTAGTTAATGAGAGCACTGTCAGTTCCTTGCATCTGTGTCCAACCTCTATGATGTTCAAGTCATGTTAAATCAGAGGAGGGACATGCATCACAAGGCAGACTCTCTCATTCGAGACACCAGCAGAGCCATGACCAGAGCAGACGCTAGAGCCTAGAACAGACTCGGATGCAAGATGCCACCGTAAACCGCCATAAGCGCCCAAAAGCTAAAGGTGGCAAGGAACTGCTGTAAGCCATTACAAGCTGCCATTACAAGTAGCAAGCTGCCACTGCGACTGGACATACTAATCAATAAACGGCTGGGCAGGAGCGTAAGTAGTCAGCATGTGGTCGAGAGCGGGATCTACAAAAATGGCAAAGAGGCCAAAGTACAGAAGAAGCTGGGTGGGGGTCGACCTTACCGTGAGTACCATGTGTGACATGATCAGAGCCACTCAAGAGGTCAGAGAGGCTATGTGTACAGAGGCTTGTAGTATCGCAGATACTGTGGTAACCAGATGCTGTAATCTGTTGTTTGTAGCCGGGGGTCTGCTTAGGCTGACCCCACGGCGTACTTAATATTGTTTTTTGTACACTTAGCGTGGGCTTGCATAATAAAGGTGCACAGCAGCGGGACGGGCTCTCAGAGACGAGACCCCTTTCAACTGCACAGAAGGGAATGCCGAGTGTGGTCTCAGTTTTTGGTGGGCCGCAGCATTCCCGCACTGACTGGTGCATTGTCGGGTGTGGCGCCAGGCCAGCCCTGATACAACACTGGCGACAAGGGTGGCCTGGACCGCCGGCATGCTCCACAGCAGCCCCGCATCTTCACCACATGCGCGCGGCGCTTGTGATGCCGTGGTGCACCATGCCCTGGAGACGCACTGCGTTAGCTTTACTACGCTGCTCTCCACCTCAGTAAAAGGCCTCCTGTTAAAATGTAATGTAATGTAATGTAATTGCCCATTTATACCGCGCTACAATCACTCCAAGGAGCATCTCGGCGCCCAAAACAGCTCGGCAGGCGAAGCTGGGGTTGGCCCCACCCATGAAGAATGGTCTGTAAGTCGGGCTGAGAGCCCATTCAGTCGCAGCAGTCAAAAGAAAAAAGTAAAGTAATTACACAGCAAGAGTCACATAGAACAGGCACAGCTAGCTTACAAAGTGAGTCCTAACCACGCAAGGGGAGAGGACCACAAACGCGAATGCCTACTCTGAAGAAGACGCACCACAGGGTAGTATATATTGAAAGGCAGAATGGCCAAAGTTCCTCTGGTAGAGCCTCATTGAGGCGGGTGCCCTATCAGCACAAGACCCAAAGTGGAAGGAGTTGTTAGAACGAGTTATCCTGTTTTTCGAAGCCATGGAAGTAGACAATGCGCAAAAGCGCACCATGCTGCTTCATCTAGGCAGCAGAGACATTTTCAAAATATCTAAAACAGTGGTAGAAGCGACACCAAAGAGACACCACGCCCTCTTTGTTGCACTTAAAGCTCACTTTGAGACTATGGCGAATCAAGACTATGAAAGATTCATATTCAGGCAGGCTAGACAACAGACAGAAGAAACCCTTGATGTGTTTTATACGCTTCTGAGAGAGCTAGATAGCACATATGGGGCCCGATGTAGGTAGGCCGTTACCGATCGGTAACGGCCGAAAATACCGAATTTGGGCCCTTACCAATCGGTATACAGCCATCGAGATGTATGGCAAAGAAAAACGTCCAAATCGGTACAAATACCGAATCGGAATGACTACCGAATCGAAAATAATCCGATTCGGAAATACCCCGAATCGGAAATATAACGAATCGGATAAAAATACCGATTCGGTCCATGTACCGAATCGGTAGTGACACCGAATCGGAAAAAATCCGATTCGGTCCATGTATCGATTCGGTAGAGACAGTGAATCGGAAAAAAGCCGATTCGGATAACCTACCGAATCGGTAGAATCATCGAATCGGAAAATCCCCGAATCGGACAGATAGGGAGATGTAGGGAAGCACAGAAATACCGATTTTGGCTCTAAATCGGTCTTTCTCAATCGGTATTTACCATGGATTACAATCAGGAGGTAACCAACTCCAACCCATAAAAATAGACCCAAAATGCATTGCAACTTGCAGGATGGCAGCTTTTTATGTCATTGCAAGGCGGCTACGGCTACAGCAGGAAGGACAGAGGGAATGGCAAAGAGAGGAACAGGTCTACAGACAGAGGATCACCCTGTTCATGCTCACAGAGGCAGAGATCCTACAGAGGTACAGGCTGGACTCAGACACCATTCTGGAGCTCATCAGGGACCTCAAACCACTGTTGGACCACCCCACCCCAAGGGCACACGCCATCCCAGCGCACGTCCAGGTGCTATGCAGCCTACACCTGCTTGCGTCTGGCAGCTATCAAAGTGGAGTTGCAGCGGTAGGAGGGGTGACCCAGAGCAGCCTGTCAAGGTTCTTCCACACATTCCTTGACGCCATGATACACAGGATGGACCAATACATCTCTTTCCCTGCAACCCACGCAGAACTGGTACAAACTAAAGCTGACTTCTACCAGATGGCACAATTTCCCCAAATCATTGGCTGCATAGATGGCACGCACATTCCGATTTGCCCCCCAGCTGACACAGAATACATATACCGCAATCGGAAGTCTACGCACACCATCAATGTTCAGGTGATCTGCAATGCGAAGTGCACCATCACAGACCTGGTAGCAAAATTCCCAGGGAGTACCCACGACTCCTACATTTTTCAACAGAGCGGCATCTATGCACGGCTGATGGCTGGCGAATTTGGTGAAGGATACCTCCTAGGTGAGACACATCATCAGACCCCCATAACACAAAGTAGCTAAGTGTAATACATGTATGCATGTGAGTAATGTTACCCCTTTTCCTTCTAGGCGACAGTGCATATGCCCTCCGCTCATTCATACTCACCCCCTACCTCAACCCCTCCACACCCAGTCAAAGGAGGTATAACCGGGCCCACAAAAGCACAAGGAATGTAGTTGAACGGACCTTTGGCATCTGGAAAAGTAGATTCAGATGCCTGCACAAGAGTGGAGGTGCAAGGCAGTATACCCCCATCACCTGCTGCAAGATCATAGCTGTCTGTGCAATGTTGCACAACCTTGCGGTGAAGAAGGGCACTGAGGTGGAGTTGTCTGACTACGAGGACAATGACGACGACGTTGCTGTGCCACAAACACAACCTGCTGGGGTGTCTATGCCAAGTGATGGCAGAAACAGACGTGAGGAGATTACAGAAAACTATTTCTGAGTGAGTACAGATGCACAGACAGGTAAATGGTTGTGAGGAAAAGAAAATTTTAATAATGTTGCAACACCGTTACTGCACTGATGTGCAACAAAAGAAAATGTTAATGTAAAGAAAATCAATGTCAAAGGTCCGGGTTGCCTCACCCGCCCTGGCAAGCCTACTTTTTGCTGCGCTTAGCAGCCCCACTGGGGTGTGCCTCTCCCCCTTCCGCATGTCCAGCAGCTTCAACAGAGCGCCTGGTGCTTCGGCGCGGCTCCGACACAGCGCTGGCCGGGCTGCTGCGGCTGCTGCTGTCCCCAGCCTCCCCCAGGTCCAGGGCTGGATTGGCCACAGTGTTGGAAATAATCATTGCCTCCATGGCTGTTGTTATGCGGGCCATGCCCCTGGTGACCTCAGCGGTGTTCTGTGTCAAGCTTGCCTCCATATTAACCCCACGTTGGCACAGTTGCGCGGTAGCAGCAGCAAGGCGGTTAATCGATCTGTTGTGCATGCGGGCATCCCGGCGGCGAGAGTGCTCGTGCTCGTCAAGTTTGGTGCATAGCTGTGTGATGGCTGTGGTCAGACGGCCAAGACCTGCAGCAACTTCCTTATTTGTGTCGACGAAAGCCTTAAACCCTTGCACCATCTCGCCCATTTGCAGGTTGTGCTGGAGAAGCTGGCGCTGGCAGGCCATGATGGATTTCGCCTGCATGAGCTGTATCTTCACCATGCTGCCCTCCAGCCCCTGAAAGACGCTGCCCTCCCGTGCCGGAAGTGCAGTGCTGGAAATGGTACGCCTCCGGGAACTGCTGCTGCCCTGTTGTGTGGGCTGGGGTGCCACTGGTGTTGTTGTGGTGGTGGCTGGGGCCTGACCCGCTGCTCCCTGGATAGGGTTCAGTGGAGCCACAACCATACTCCTGGCAGGAGATGTGGTAGGTGCAGGGTGGGCCGTTGTTGGTGAGTTTTCAGGGGAGAACAGCAATGGGGGTGTGCCAGACATTTGTGGGGAGTGAAGAAATGTGAAGTCAAGTCCTAGGTCTCCCTCATTTCCCTGGCCAATGGTGTTGTCCTCCTCCTCCTCCTCCTCCAGGGCAGCCTGACTAGTGCTTGGCCCTGCCACCGCACTGGAAGTTGTTGCTGGTGCTGGTGCCTCAGTTGCTTCTGCTCCTCCGCCTGATGGTGCCCCTAGGTATAAAGAAGCATTTGTGAATTGAGTGCCGATGTATTACAGTCACTACAATTAAAGCATTGCACATGTCCTTGCATATACTTTGAATCTGTTCCACTGTTTTATATATTGTGGTTCTGCACTGCCATATTTTGCCTACTTCTGCTGACTACATTTACCATGATGCTTTTCTCTTGTATGTTGGTAACAATACTGGGCTGGGGTTTGGCTGTGCATTGTGTCTAAAGTGGAGGTGTCTGGTAGGGTGTGTCATGATGCGCATGCTTCTTACCTTTAGCTGTAGCTCTGGCTGAGCTATCCAGGTTCCCGATTCCAGACACACTCTCCCTCTCGATGGTGCTGGACACCAGTTCCTCCAGCTCAGTGAGGGGTGGCGCCGGGTTCCTGCCTCCACCAGTCAGTCCAGCTCGCCTCTGCAGCTCTGCCATTTTGCGTTTAGTCAGGCTGCGGATATCATAAAATCTTTTTTTTAGGTCATCAAGGGTCCTGGGGGTAACACCAACTGAGTTGACCTTCTCAGCAATGTCGCTCCAGAGCCTCCTCTTTGTGCTGTCCGGTACAGTGAGGGACAGCCTCCCAAAGAGCTGCCTGTGCACCCTCACCACCTCCTCCACCAACACCTGCAGCTCCATGGTACTAAATTTGGGTTTTCTCTTGTGGCCAGCCTTCTGGCTCTCACTGCTGCTAGCCATCTTTCTCTCACAGTGCTCTGGCTCCTGCTTCCACTGCTGCTCACTGTGAATGTTCAGCTCAGGCTGCCTCTCCAGAAAGTTCTTAATGAGCTGCACCTGCCTGGGTAGCCACTCCCTGCTTGGGTGGGGGAGGGTGGATCCACCTCATTGGCTGTTTTGGATTTTACCGAATCGGATTTTACCGAATCGGTTTTTGCCAATGCATTCCTATGGGCATTTTGGCCATGGGGGTGTATTTCGATCTCCGAATCGGTAATTGCCGAATCGGTATTTGCAGAATCGGCAATTTCCGATTCGGTGGTAGCCGATTTGGTACATTCCGAATCGGTCCATGCCGATTCGGTACGTATCGAATCGCAATACCGATGACGAACGAATCGGTATTTTTTCGGTTTTTTTTTCCTACATCTCGTTTTCCGATGTCAGAATACCGATTCGGTGCGCTTCGGTATTTTGAAATCGTAAAAAGCGATTTACCTATATCGGGCCCATGGTTTTTGGGACAAGACAGAAAAGGTAAGGGAACAGATCATTCAAAGGTGTGCCTCTGTGAAGCTGCAAGAAATGATCATGGAAGAGTCCAGAAAATCACTAACGGACATCCTCACCCTTGGCAAGACCAAAGAATTATCAAGAGCACGGGCAGCGCACATGGAGGCTACCCTTCAAAAACCCATCAAGAAGGAGTCAGTTAAAGTCATCACTGCCAAAGCACCGTTACAGTCAAAAAAAGGAAGAAACCCGAGAACACAGTTATGCCGATACTCTGTGGGACCATCCCATCGCCCCTCAGAGTGCACAGCAAGGGGCAAAGAGTGCATAGAATGTGGGAAACTGAATAATTTCATGGAGGTATGCCACACCAGTAAAGGGTGCATCCCGCGATCAACAGTCAACAATATTCCGGAGATCCAGGAATGAAATAGTTACATGGACAATGATGAGAGCAAAGAAAACACTGTCCAATCAGTCTTCCGCATTGGCACGGTGGTCCAACCATCGTGCCAGTTACCCCAATGCCACATAATATTGTGCGGCCACCCCTTCATTGTGGTAGTGGACCCGGGGGCTGCCATTAACATAATTCTTCAGAGGCAATGGAAAGATGAACCCGCCGCCATCATTAGCTCCAATAAAAATCACATTTTTCGCATATGGGCAGAAACAACCACTAGTCTTCAGAGGCCAGTTCAAGACCACCATCACGTATGAACAAATGTCCATCAAGTCACACGTTTTTGTGAAGAACAAATGTCACGGCATGCTATTAGGATGTCAGAGGGGGCTCTGGGCATAGTCACTTTTGCTTTTGGGATACACCAAGAAAAAAGTCAGTCACATTCTGAACGAATTTCCCAAAGTTTTTAATGGCACTGGATGTTTATGAGGAAAGCAGATACACTTGCACATAGACCCATCTATCCAGGCTGTGGCCCTTCGGCGTTGTCGCGTCCCATTTCATCATAGGCCTCTAGTGGAAAAAGAACTGAACAAGTATGAAGCTGCAGGCATCATTGAAAAAGTAAAAGGCCCCACTCCCTGTGTATCGCCCATTGTCGCTGCAAGAAAGCCAAAGCAACTTGGAGAGGTGAGAATTTTCATGAACATGCACCTCCCTAATGCTGCAATCAAACGGGAGAGACATCTTAACCCCACCATTGATGACGTCATTGGTGAGCTCAGTGGGGCCAGCTGGTTCTCTAAGGTTGACCTTCGCTCAGGATATCACTAGCTCATTCTAGACGAAGAATTAAGGTACATAATGACTTTCTCTAAACATGTAGGCATGCAACGGTGCAACTAGTATTGAGATCAGGACCGATCAGGCTTTGGAGATCTCAATGTCTTATATAAATTCGAAGAATCAACATTTCTATATGACACCTACGGGAACCACTTCCAAAGTCCTGGATAATGGCTCCATATATTTGAGACCCGGGAGTGACTTTATTCAGGGTTCTCACTCCCACCAAGCACAATGCATGTCTGCTTCCCTGACCAAAGTACCATCAACCTCGGATGTCTACCATAGTGCCAGTAATATTCATGGCTTCATAAATATATCAGTCTATTTTGGACAACCACACAGGCCGCAGCCTACAGATGAGGGAGCAGCCACTGTGAACAGATATCATCCCAAGCCGACTGATCACTACTGATAGGTGGGCATGGGAATTATTCTAGCTTTAGCCCAGCAGATGAGCTGGAGTTTACCAATGTGCCTAGTAACAACATGCAATCTACAGTCATCTTATTTATACCTACTCATCATTCCAGGGGGCAATGTCACATCTTACACAGATATAACCAATTAGGAGCCCAAAATTCTCTAACAGTATCAGAAAGAGTGACCTCCCATGAGCAA
The DNA here is from genome assembly GCF_964263255.1 of Lissotriton vulgaris. Lineage (NCBI taxonomy): Eukaryota > Metazoa > Chordata > Amphibia > Caudata > Salamandridae > Lissotriton > Lissotriton vulgaris. The sequence goes on along the minus strand of NC_141691.1, from coordinate 1,509,130,267 downwards.
CATGTAGCAACAATTATGAGATCCACCACTTGGTGTAAATCCACCACTGTAAATCCTGGCCACACAAAAGCATTCAATCATTGGCAAATGGAATGTAAAGATTATCTGGAAATTAGAAACTTTACTTTCTATGACCAAGAGGCAATCTCAAGGTTCAAGACATTGGTCAAATCATCTCAAGGGATAAGTTGTCTGTGAATGATCCCATCCCACAAGTCTGCACACACCAACACTTCTGCTCATATCAATTGGTTTGATGCTGAGTGCAGTAAATTGAAGCAATTGTTATCTATTTCCTTACAAACTAGGCATTATGCTTCAGATGTTGAATTTCAACTTAGAATTCTCAGGTAGGAATACAAACGACTTGCAAAATTTAAACAAAGTTTCTTCCATGTTAACTCATGGTAAGCTCTTTGGGATTCAATGTGGAGGAAGAACAACCATTTCTGGGAATTGATTAGATGGGGCTCTGAAAGGAGGCCAAGAAATCTAGAGACCAGCATCTTCCCTGATTCTTGATACAATTACTTTTCATCATTGATTAATACAGCTCGTCACATAATTCCACCACCTTCTATGAGCCCAGGTCAGACCCCTAATGAATTGTGCTTATCTGGTGTTTCAAGGCCTCTACTGAACACAGCATCAGACAATGCTATGGCACACAATGGATTTACCGAAAGTGAGGTCAAGCTTCGATCCTGAGCCAGAAGAAAAACAAGACCCCAGGTCCTGATCTGATCTGTCAATCTAGGTATCTATACAAACATCTGCTTAGAATGAATGCAGTTTAGTTCCAGGAAGACTTTCCCAGTCTCATAGAAAACAGACATCATTGTACTGCTGTACAAGAAAGGATCACAAAACAACCCAGCCAAATATCACTCTATCTCTCTGCTTGACACAATTGGTAAGATCTATGCCAAACTGTTGTTAACTATTTTGGAAAGTTGGGCCATTGACAAGCAGGCTTCAGAAAAAGACAAAGCACAACAGACCAAGCAATACGATTATACAACATAAGCATGGAAACATATATAAAAACGTTAAAGGTTGTATATGACAGTAGGCTGCCCAGAAAAGCTGATATCTGCAATAGAACTCCTCTACGATGGAAATATATCATCAGTCAGAAACTGCCAATTTCTGCATTAATGTTGGGGTTAAAGAGCAGTATGTCCTTGCATCTGCCTTGTTCAATATTTGCGTCAATGATGTTGATAATTTTCTGTAGGTCTGAAATCTTGACGGGTCAGTTTGTGGTGGACTAAAAATTGTAATCATGTTGTAATTTGCAGATGATGAAGGGCTTCCATTCCTAACTGAGATCACCATGCATAAACTACTCAATTGTTTTGAGGGTTATTGTAACATGAAGAGTCTTTGGACCAATACCTCAAAAACAAAATATATGATCCTGGAGTGCAGAGTCAAACCCAGGAGTGTATTTCAAATGTATGGGATCACATGAAATGGTGTGTATAATTAGAACTATCATGGGATAAGATCTGACACGAAGTTGTCCTTGTTTGCCAAATTGTTGAGAAAGTGAAGCCACACTAAGGGTTCAATTTTGAGTCTAGCGATATTCATGGGGTGGCGACAGTGGCGGTCTCCTGACCAAAATACTGCAATTGGCATACCGCTATTGTCTTGCCACAAACGCCAGAGAACAGCCATTCTCTGGTGGTGTTGTGGCGGTCAGCGCAATATGCTTGGAAAGACAACCGCAGTCCTGCTGTGCATAGTACGAGTTTCCTCTCTGTCAACCGGGTCAGGAAAGTTCCTACTCCTTAAACACTGTGCTGAGAAGGAAACAAAGGAGGCCCTGCAAGGGAGATGCATGCAAAGGGGGCACAACATGTGTTCCCCTGTATGCATGCAGCCCAATTCCTTCACAGCATGGAATAAACAGCCCATGCCGTGCAGAATATGTTTTTGGATGTTCCCATTGCGGTGCCCATTTTCAGAGCACTGCCTTGGAAACATAAATGAAAAGCCTGCCAGACAGGAGGAAACTCCTAATATGGCAGGTGGCCCGACCATGGATTTGGTGATGCGGTGGACCCGGGGCTGCACTGCCAAAGTTGTAATCAAGCTCTCAGTCAGTATGCCAACGTAGTTCTTAGTTTCTCTAACAGTTGCGGGAGCAGATTAATTGGTCCTGCTCTTGTGGCATACCAGACTCAAGCTATAGTGGCTGGGATCTATAGGGGGGAGTTGCGGGGCCACAATAAGCCCAAGGGCCTGTTAAGATCTGAGTACTGATTCTAATGCTGTCTCCTTTTTCTCAGCACAGGAACCCTAATGGATGCCATTAGGCCAGAGTTGAGGCTTAATTCAGTTGAGTAGCATGCAACACTCCAACCCCTCTTATATTTAAGAAGAATATGAACCAAGATGGGCAACTATTTAAAAAATATTGTGTGAACTATGGTCAAATGCAGTCAGTCAACGGTACCTTGGTACAACTATTTAGCCATCATGGTGAGCTCTATAGGCGCTCAGAGCTTTGGTTAAATCCCGAGAGCCTGACTTTATTGAGTGGCAGCTAGTAAAAGAGAATTTTTGGGATTATAACATTTCCCTCCTGAAAGGGAAATTGGTTGTGCGTTTTCAAGTTGGAAAATCTCTTACAGCATTCGAACCATATCTGTAATATAATGTAATGTAATTTGTACTTGTAAAGTGCACTAGTACCCCAACTGGGGTATCCTGACACTGTAACACATACCGCTGTGGAACCCTTCCTGGCTTATCCCTGTGAAATGTCCACTCCTGGGCACCCCCAAGGTGAAGCCAGGCATCCCAGCGTTGTTTGGGCCGTTGTGGAGATTAAGCAAGCTATTGTGCAGAGTTGCAGAGTTAGACCCATGATTAGAATAGGCACCAAGGCAAAAATTATCAGGTCCGAGGCAATTGAGCCCCAGAACCGCTGAGGCAGGAATTGAACCCTGGTCCCAGGCCAGGCCTTTGCATCAGGGTCTGTCGCTTTAACTATTGAGCCACACTTCTCCACTATGTAGACAAACTCTACCCAGCAATAAAAAGAGTACTCTACTTTAATTTATAATAAATACCTTAAGAGTGAAAGTATTTACAAGCATTTGGAAATATGGAGAAAGTAGTCCACCCACTGTATCTGTGAGCTGGGGGATGATGAATCTATCACACATTTTATGTTGCTTTTCTCCTTTACCTTTAAGACTAGAAGACATTACCTCCACCTTCTTCTTATCATTCACATCAGATTCTGCAAGGATGCATGCGTTCTGATTCTGAGCACATTTCAGGTTTCTTCATATAAATATATGAAGCATGGACGGCCTCTAGATTGATAGTCTCTGCCAATAGCGGGAACATGGTTAAGTAACTTCAGTTATCTTCCTTTTGAATATAATGTTCCATTTTATGAGTTCACAAACATTGGCAGGTGGTGCATTTTATTTTCAATCCAATCCAAAATGTCTTTATTTCGGCCATTTGAGACCATAAAAGATACAGTAAAAACATTTTAAAACACATTTAAAACACATGCAAGCATACAGTGTAAAAACAGTGCAAGGAAGCAAGGGACTAATTGATTCCGTTCATAAGACACTCTGGAAAATTAAAAACCCAATTAGCTACAGTTCAATATAGTTCATCACATTTGGAAGTTAGAAGTTACCCTTTCAGTATTTTTGCCCTTATCTGCCACATGGCCATTAAATACTTGGCTATGGCAAAGACGATAAAGTGCAGGGTGCTTGTCTTCAGGATTCTGTACGATTGTAAATAGTTTCTAAAGCCCAGATTCCTACATAGTGGCACTAGCCAGTACTTTCTCGGTTTGCTGTAAGCAGGGCAAAAAAACAGCACGTGTAGTTCATCCTCCACATTCATACTGTACCCAGGGCAGATTTTGTCATCCAGCATTGTCCATTTGCTTGTAAAGGATTTAAGGGGCAGTCTTCCAAACCTCCACTGGATAAAAAGTTTCCTTGCGGTGATAGAGAATACAATGTCCATATATTCTTCAAAACAGAATGAACTTTTGATGGCCAGGAATTGTTCGGTGAGGGAGCCGATTTTCAGGGCACACACGAGCGAAGTTAGGCTCTTGTCTAGTCAGCCTCTTTCGGGATCATCCCACAGATCGTCCAGTCCCAGTCGATAGAATTCTCATTTTACGTATGCCACCCATGGAATTCTATCGCAGGTGCTAAGACTCAGGATGTGCTTCAGATCTTGCCTATAGTGGGAGAGTTCACTAGTGGACCAGAGCCTGTGCCAGAACCTCAATGGCTTTAAAGCCAGTTCATCTCCTATTGAAGGGAGCCCCAAATCTAGTCTCAGTGGTAACAGGGGTGTACCTTGTGGCAGAGCCAGCAAACGTCTAAGGAAGTTGTTTTCCACCTTGACAAGTTCTGTCCCAACATTGTGACCCCACAGCTCACCACCATAGGATGAGGCTGCTCTGGCTTGGGTTTTATACATCTCCAAGGCTGGACTAACTGGTTTGAAGGTTGATGAATTCGAAACCTTCAAAATTGCTCCCACCATTTGGGATAACTTTAAACAGGATCTTGCTATCTCTGGACCCCAAGAAAGATTTTCGTGTAAAGTTACCCCCAAGTACTGAAACGTTCTAACTCTTTCCAGCCTATCAGATCCCCAGGAATAGGCCTAGTGGTTGTCGAGGGATTGAATACCATGAATTTGGTTTTTACTGCGTTGATTTCAAGGCCGTGCGCCCTGCAGAAATCCCCAAACCCATCTAGTATCCTTTGGATCCCCATCGGGGATTTCGAAAGCAGGAGGGTATCATCGGCAAACATAATTGCCGGAACCCTCCTGCCTGCCAGCCTGGGGGCATCGTTGTTCCTATTTATATGTTGTTGTGCTTCTGATGGGACCTTTCCTATTATTATTATTTGCACCTTATTACTACTCTGCTGATAAAAAAGAGGTGCAGTACTGCACGACAATCAATATTGTACGTTTTCTTACAGCAATAGCATTTACACTTCATTAGTACTGTTTTTTACGTTGAGTGCCCCAAAGTTTTACCCAGACAAAGCATTAATCATCAGTTTTTTTCTATTTGAAGTTGACAGGTTTTGCTGGTCCCCATATGAGTAGGCTATTTTTATCCAGCCGAGATTAGTAATATTGCTTTAAAATCCAAGTGTATATTAGGAATCCGTTTTTTTCATTGAATAATGAGCAGATTTATGAGGGTATAGCATTTTTAGAATTTCTTTTATGTATGCAATTATTGTTATGTGCTGCTTTCTTGCAATTTAAAATGTTGTATTTGTTATCTCTAGCGTATGGCCTACATTTGTAGATTAAAAATTAAAGTTGAAAGTTGTTGGTGAAAAAACAACAATGTGCAAAGAACCCAGCAAGGTCATAGACTGGGAAAACTCCAGACATTATTTTTTACAAGTTTTATTTCAGCAGCCGACATCTGTTTGGGGGTTTATTTCTTGAACAAAAAATCACATGGTGGCCAGTTGATATTTCAGATTTGATGAACGTGCTCCTGTCAGGGCAGTGGGAGAACTTTAACCAAACGTATCCTCAACAAGCGAGTAGGGAACAGTAATTTCAGTGTAAGGACCCTGGCGTGGTGGATGGAAGAGACTGTCTCCACCACACAATTGACTAGTAGGCTGCCAGATAGTTTGTAGATAATCACATTAGACTCCATACCTCCTCTCCAACTCAAGCCATTATTGCATGTATTCTCACAATGATCCCTCCATCAGATTGACTGTCAGCCTGCATCAAATCTCAGAAGATCTGAGGTGGAAAGTGCACCTGAAGAATCCATTTCGAAATGTTTAGATCATTTTGTGTGGATTTTGATGGTTTGTATATGGCTCTGTTCTTGTACCATTATTTAGACTTCATTAGGCAAATATGGTATTCAGCCAATATTTGAGTGCACCATTATAGATACAAACTGACCAAATATTGAGGAAAGTGGTCAAAGATGTTTTCCTTCTGGATTAGGAATGATACACTAGTGTGAACAATGAATTCTCTTTCACAGATACAAGCAAAACCAAATTAGCTAGCAATACAAAAGGAGCAGAAAATCCTAGTAGTACTGAATGTTCAAGAGTCAAGCAAAATAAATTAATACCAGGATCACTGCAGATTAAAGTGTAGTCAGAATCTGTTTTGAGAGTAAAGAAACTCAGGTGCCCCTTCTTGAGTAATGGTGTTTTATCCTATAACATTTTTAATATGAAGTTAAGAACCTATGTGCACTTAAAGACTGACATTCATGTGCACATGATGCATGTCTTTCGAAATTTACTGAATCAGTCGATTGTTAGAATTGTCAAAGGTTGATGGGATAAATTCAGCTGTCAGGAGATAATTGTGAGATGAACTGTGCCGTCATGTCTCTGAGACCTTCCGATGATATGTTGAGTGTCGTTCCCTGCAGTCTATTAGCTTCAGTTGAACCCGACCTGAGCTTCTGTTGGCGTCTGCTCCAGTGGGCGGTCTATCTTTACATTTATTTGTGCTAGCCTGCAAGCTGCTTAACGCTGAAAAATCCTTCTGTCAAACTACAGATGTCCGTGTCCCCTCCTTCCATCGCTCCTTTGAACGTGAACTATGTCAGGAGATGATGCAGCATTTTATGTTCAACTGTGCTTCAAATATGCGAGTATACAATTAGTGCGGCTATGAATACCCCGCCATTAGATCACTGTGTGTTCACATCATCTGCAGAGAGATGGGCATGTATGCTTTTCTTATTCTCTAGGTGTAATATATTTTTTTATTATAAAATTCGTTTTGTGATTACTACTAAATGTAATAAAATATCATAACCTGAAACTTGAACTTTTATTTATTATGAACTATTCATATGTAGAGAATATATATAGAATACATAAAGAACATTTACCATGAACCACTAACAGGAAACCCAGCACTAGACCTTAGACACCTGGATGTCTGCTAATTAATAAGTGGTAGTGGATGTGGAATGATGACAAGAAATGGCGAATTTAGATCTAAGGAACCAAGCTCGAGCTTAGGGTCGGCTCAACATCCGGTGATTCTGGGAAAATCACTTAGGGCTAGATGTAGGAAGCCTAATACCGGTCGGTAACGGCCAAAATGACCGAATTTCTGCCGTTACCGACCGTTATTAGGCTTTTCAGATGTAGGGGCCTAATTTAAGGATTCAGTAATTTACTGAATCAGTAATTTAAGGAATCGGTAAATTACCGAATTCTTAAAAAACCGATTCGGTAAATGACCGAATTCTTAATGTAGGGAGCACTCAAATGAGTGCTTTTCCCATTTTAGGATTAGTTATTTACCACCAATCACAAGTTGGTGGTAAATATCGAAAACCCCAAAAGAAGCAATTTTTTGCAAATTATTACAGTGCCATGTGGCAGACATACGTGCCCTTAGGTCATGTATGTGTGCCACATCTGCACCCATACACAATTCAGGCGTGCAACAGGGTGTCAAAGTGACACCCTGCCACCCTTTACTGTGTTCCCTCTTTTAGCGAATCGGTATTTACCGTTTTGGTAATTCCTATTCATTTCTATGGGCCTCCAGGCCATCCCATTTACCGATTCTAAAATACTGAATCGGTAAAATTCGGTATTTTAGAATCGGTAAATCTGGATTGCCTACATCTGGCCCTTAATCTTCCTGTGCCTACAATGTAACGGATGCTGATGTAAAGCGCTCCCAGTTATGTAAAACTGCAAAAAATATCTAAAGTCTACCACTGCTAAAGATCGAAAGCTACGAGAACTTACATGACCAGTCATTTTATTATGTGGATCAATTGTTACTACGAACCACTAGGAAAGCTAGCACTAGGCCTTAGAAACCTGGATGTCTGCCAACCAATAAAGGGTTGATAGGAGTTTCAGAAACTTTTTGGAAGAAATGACCATCATTCACCATGGTTAACACGTTCGTCCATGACCTCGCTGTACCCTTTAAAGTCCACCTGGTAGTAGCGCGATTAAACATCTTGTAGCTTGGCTGGGAAAAGCATACATTCTTCAAAGCAGGAAGATAGGCAGCTGGTATGAATCATAAGGACTTCAGCTCATGCCTTGTCAGACTCTCTGGCAATCACAAACGGCAGTGAGTTGCCAATGCCCTCACCTACAGTCGTGAACCAGTCCTCCAATGAGTGGCCATCAGACATTTCGGACCGCTACCTAATTCCTCTTTATCTAAAACAGTCTGCAGAATTGGCCCAGTGTCTCTTCCACCTGCATCAGTAGACCTAAAGATGACGTTAGTTCGGCAAAGTTGTGACTTGCCGAAAACCAACTTTCCTAGATTTCCTCCCCAAAATTGGTCTTTCAGAGATTTTCCATAAGAGAGTGAGTATTCTTGTGACATTTTGCAGCATGTAGGTGTGCTTGGCTACGCAAACCACATCTACTTTCCTGTGCTGCCCTTCATCGGAATTCTGTGCTGAATAAGACATCAATTTCCATTGGCTTTTCCTAATTTCTTCTCCTGGCACATGAGGCGCATTTCGAGGCCAGCAGCAGTGCCAGGCTTTGACACACGAGCCCGCCCGTATTTCTTTATATTACCAGTACAGTGAGGGGAAGGAATTACCACTATAAGTGGTAGGTTTAACAAAGGCGACTATGTCTACCTATGTCCACCTCTACAGAGGATATACTACCCAACATTCGATTAGTGCTTTCCATTAATAGTTGTAAGCCAGGGGGCTCATTTAAAAGCCTCTTGAGCCGTCGGTTCCTTACATTAAAAAAGGAAAAAGTGAGGTACCGGTAGCGCAAGGGGCTTGTTAATAACCCCCCAAGAGTTTAAGAAAACATTTATTAATTAAGACGGCATGCCCTGAGGATCTACTTAACAGAAACGATTCCATCTGAATAAACAAATGAAGATATACATTGCTGAGGATTCTTTATTGAATAATTAACCTGCTGCCTCTCACTAACATAGTTAGAAGAATCCAAAGTTTGAAGAGGATCACATATTGAGAAGGTGCAACTCAAAACAAACCATGCACAGAGATTGTATTGAGGACCCCTCTAACACCTGCTAAGACAAATGAGACTCTTTTCATTAATCAGATTGGAATTGAGCCAAGCCTTCCCAATGGCAAACACCAAATAAATATAAATGCAGTCGTCAACTGTGGAATATTGATTGAGCAGAACTGTAACTGCTGCAGTTGTATTTTCTTCACCTGTGAACTATGCCTAATGACGTACTCCTCTGTGACCTCTCAAGCCTTGCTTCTACATATATTCGCAAATTCGCTATTCAGCTTCGATATCTCACACCGCACTTCTAAAAAGTACAGCTCAACAAAGAACAAAACTGATGTAAGTCTCCTATTGACTTAACTGCTGTAATAGTTTAACATTTGTGATTAAAAAAAGAGCAACGTTTAACTACTTATGCACCTGATGCCTTGTCAACGAGCATTTCCTGAATGTAGGACGAAAGATTTTAAAGCTGAATAACTATTCAATTTGAAAGTATTTGTTTTATCAAGTAGCTGTTATTAGTAACCAATGCTACGTGCGAGCAGCATGGTTGAAAGACCTTTTTCATGGATGTCTGGGAGGTACCAGCGTTGGGGAAATTATGTTGCCTTTCTTTCACATTATGGCTCTCGAGACGAAAAATGTGGATTGGCTTGCTCAGCTAAAAAGTTCTTTGTCTCGAATTTCATTTTTCATTATCTCAAATTCAGACTTCTCAGTAATCCATGTATTTAATGATGTCCTATATTTCCTATTGCAGGCCTTTTTATAAAAAAAAATATAAACTGTCCCTTAGTCTTATTTAGGGAGTTCGCTTATTTAACAGTTGCTGATGGGTCCCTAGTAAGCTGAGGCTATGGATCCCAAAATATATTTTCCTTTCATAATAAAGCCTTACGACTTTCACTGCCCTGTGTGGAGATTTTCGTTAATGTAGTAACATCTATCGTTTCTCAGGAAAGTGGCAGGGTTGTATGGATTCAAAGCCAGGAAGATGCAGTTTGCAGATTTCCCCAGTAATTTTGAGCTTCCAGCACCTAAGGTTTTGCTATGGGGATTTCTGGCTCCAAAAATGTTGTGTGTGTCCCCCAGGAGAACACCAAATAACAACCCAGTTGTTGTGAGGGTTCCTACTACAGGCCCATTGTTTCTCCTAAATGGATTGCAGACGCACGTAATAAGGTCTTGGACTTTTAAACTGAACCACAACTGAAGTTCATGTACCAACTTTATTATTACATGATGCCCAAACCAGAGTATTTAATCTAAACTCATTAAAAAAATCGAGCTGTTTCCACTCAGGAAATATTGTCTGCTCGTAAACTCAAATTCATTCTGTATGGACCATTTTAAGAGTAAGTGTAGCCATATTTTTGCCTTTAAGTGATCCGGCAGTTGGCTGATAAGGATATAATATACATCCTCAACTGAAAATGCCTTCATTTTTCTCAGATGTCTCGGCAAAGAACTAAAAGGTACTTTGTTCTTGTCACCACCAATAACAGTCTTGCACATATTTGATGAATCTCTTTTTGTTATCAGACTTGATGATGTTGTAGGAAAAATTAGTGGAAGAATCATTATCTTTGCTATACTTCATTGTTAGATTGAATTAGAAACCCTAACACGAGACCCAGGGTCACTCATGAAAAGCATATGCAGAGAGGTACTATGATTGGCCTCTCAAGAAAGGGGGCCATTAACACGGACCACATGTATACCTATGCATTTAATACCTTGAGCCAGTCATAGTGTTTCTGAATGGTGTCATAAATCAAAATATGACTTCCAATGACACCAAGAATCATTTTTCTTGGCTTTTCCATATGGTACTGGTAGCAATCATTTCATATCGCTCTAGTGCATATCACTCTATCACTAAAGCAGGCCTAAGCTGATAAACCTATGTGATTGAAATGATGCTTATGGATAGCTCTGCCAGAAATGTATCAATCCTAACGGTAGTAAACATGTTGGTTGTCCTCTTATTATAAAACATCACTCTTAGAGGACCAGATATGAAAACTGCAGAGTAATATCAGGTTCTGTGAAACACCCTACTGCGGAAGCAAAGTATAAAAACCTTTGCTAAGTAGGCTGTGCTGGACCATCCCAATCCAGAGTCAGTTTAGAGTTATGTTATGTTAATTGCCATTTGTATAGCGCACGTACACTCAGGGGCTTCATGGCGCTGACTAAGAGAGTGACCCAGATGGATAAAGGGTAGAGCCTAGGCCGAAGGGAAAAGCTAGGTCTTAAGCTGTTAAGGGTTGCCATGTTTAACCTTGCAGAACGGTATGTAACTGTTACCACAGATTTTTTACAACGCATACCATTACCACGGATTTTTTACAACGCAGGTCATTTTACAACGGAAACCTTTACAACGCAATACACTACAACGCAGATACTATTACAACGCATACCATTACAACGTAAGTATAATTATAGGTAAGTTTATCTTTTTTTAAAAACATTTATTAGTGGTATTTTGTTGTGGGGTACAGGGGTATTTTTAGGTTTTAGGGCTGGGTTTGGGTTTTGGGGTACAGGGGTATTTTTAGGTTTTAGGGCTGGGTTTGGGTTTGGGGTACAGGGGTATTTTTAGGTTTTAGGGCTGGGTTTGGGTTTTGAGGTACAGGGGTATTTTTAGGTTTTAGGGCTGGGTTCGGGTTTTGGGGTACAGGGGTATGTCGTGGAGTGAGTGTAGCGGGCCGGAAAAGCAGGCGAGGAGGCCGTATATAGTGGGCAATATTCGGTCTTTATTGCGGATGTACAGTACAGATAGTCCCAACAGGTCGAAGGTGTGGCACCAGGCGATGGACACAGAGGCGCTGCTTCTTCTCTTCTTGACGTCCGCCGATGGTCCGGGTAGATTCCGATGACGTGGAGACTCCCAGGAGGACCGGAAGAGAGGAAACAAACAAGGGACCGTTAGTCTGATCGAGTCGGTAGAGAGACTCAACTGTACACCTTCACCCGGGTAGTGCAAGAGCGGGGTCGGAAAAGGACAGTGCGGGAAGGAAGGTACCGGGAATAAGGAACACAGGTCGGGGTAACAGAGAGGGTGCTGGGGTGGGGTGTGCGAGTAACGAATGGGCTTTCTACAGTGAGGTGCTATATACGTATAATACAGTGCAAGGGTAGTGCGACTATGTAGAGAGGGAATATATACAGGGACTTTAACACGAACTCCTAGTGAGTAGGGATAAAGGAGGCAAAAGGCACTCACGCGGTCCGCCGTAACTCTCCAGTGCGTTACGGCCGCTCTCCAGCCACCTCCAAGGGACTCCACCACTCCTCTGTCCACACTTCTTCCTCGCACGTCTGGTCACCTTCTCCGTCTCCAGCCAGAGGGTCCTGCCACGAAACTCCGACACCTTGTTGTGCTGAATCCGGGTTTTTATCCTGTGCTGACTCTGCCAGGGGGGCGGGACTTCCGGGGTCAGCTTGGTATGGTTCCTCCCTTCCTGTCGCTCGGGTTGGCTCCTGTGGGAGAGAGAAGGGCGGGGTTTCGTTGGTGATGGAGGTTGCTCGGCGTCCTGTCTCGGTGGTGGTGTTTCGGTGAGGTAAACTCAGTCCCGGGGGTGTCGGACAAGGCATGAGAGGGGGGGGGTTGGCCCTCAGGTAGGGGTTTGCGGGCCGTTCCATCACATCCCCTTCCCCTAGCTGTCCTTCTTGTAATGGGAGGAGAATGCGGATACCGGGACAGAAAATCCGCATTACCTTGATCGGAACCCTTTCTATGTTTGGTTTGAAAATGAAAGGGTTGGAGAGACAAAAACCAACGCAGGACCCGGTCATTCTGCCCTTTGTTCCTGGCCATCCACTCCAACGGGGCGTGATCTGTATAAAGTATGAAGTCTCTGCCCTCAAGGTAATACCGAAGGCTTTCTACCGCCCACTTGATGGCCAAAGCTTCTTTTTCAACCACCGCATATTGTTTTTCCCGGGGGAAGAGTTTGCGGCTCACAAATAGAATAGGTCGTTCATTTCCCAGGGCGTCCTTCTGGGACAATACGGCTCCTAAGCCATAGTCCGATGCATCTGTCTGTAGGATGAAAGGGACTGAATAATTGGGGGGGACCAATACAGGACCAGAGGTCAAGGCATCTTTGAGGTCTGTAAAGGCACGCCAGGCTTCCGAGGAGGGATTCCTGAGTTGTTCATCTGAGCGGTTTGTTTTTTTCAACAGGTCCGTGAGGGCTGCCGCTCTTTGAGAAAAATTGGGCACAAAGCGCCGATAATACCCCAGGAGACCTAGGAAGGCTCGGAGGTCTTTTTTTGTTTGTGGAAACGGGAGGGATCGGATGGCTGCCGTTTTGCTCTCTTGGGGTCTAATCAGGCCGTCCCCCAGAAGATACCCCAAATATTTAACTGTTTTCGCGGCCAACGTGGTTTTGGCCGGATTGATGGCAAACCCATATGAGCCTAAGGAGCTGATAACACTGGAAAGGTGCTGTAGGTGTTGGGGCCAGCTGTCGCTAAAGATGACGATGTCATCTAGATACGCGCCTGCGTAAGCTGTATGGGGTCTCAGGACCTGGTTCAAAGCCCGTTGGAAGGTGGCGGGGGCGCCATGTAGACCAAAGGGCATGACAAGGAATTGATATAACCCATCCGGGGTGGAAAAGGCCGTCATTCTTCTATCTCGTTCCCGGAGGGGTATCTGCCAGTACCCCTTGCAGAGATCGAGTGTGGAAATGAATTTTGCTTGTCCTATTCTTTCGATCATTTCGTCAACCCTGGGTGAGGGGTAGGTGTCGAACTTGGAGACCTTATTGACCTCCCGGAAGTCGATGCAAAAACGGACCGAGCCGTCAGGTTTCGGTACCAAAACGATAGGGGAGTTCCACTCGCTGACTGAGGGTTCAATTATTCCCATTTGTTGCATGACTTCCACTTCCTGACGGATGACATATCTACGGGCCTCTGGCACTCTATACGGCCTCAGGCGAACAACTTTCCCTGGTTCGGTTTCAATCCTGTGTTTGGTGACCGTGGTTCGACCGGGGGAGGTCGAGAAGACGCCTTTCAGGGGTTCCAAGGTGTGTCGTAGTTCCTGGATTTGTACTGGGTTTAGGTCGGAATCTAGACAAGGATCGAAAGAGAAGAGGAGGTTCTTCTTGGTTCCCGACAGCACCGGACGGGGTCCTTCCCACTTTTTTAACAGGTTAACATGAAAGATTTGAGAGGTGCCTCGGGTAGGATCCAGTTCTATCTCGTACGTGACTGGTGTTACTTGCCGAAGGATGGGGTAGGGTCCTTGCCATTGTCCCAATAATTTTTGGTCGGACGAGGGCATCATAAGGAGTACTAGGTCGTTGACAGCAAAGACCCGACTACGAGTGCCCTTGTCGTATTGTCTCTTTTGGTTGTCCTGAGCGGCCTCTAAGTTTTGCCGGACAATATCGCGAATCATAGACAGATGTGTCTTGAGGTTTTGCATATATTCTGGGAGTGGACGTGTCCGATCCGGTTCAGCTTCCCAGGCTTCCTGGGCCATGTCTAGCAGGGTACGGGGGGCTCGTCCGTACAGTAGTTCATATGGGGAGTACCCCGTGCTGCTCTGGGTTTTACAACGGATCGCAAATAAGGCCAAAGGAAGCATGTCTTCCCATCTCTTTGCTTCGAGGCCTAAGAGTTTTTTTAACGTTTGCTTCAACGTGGCGTTGTATCGTTCTACGAGCCCGTCTGTTTGCGGGTGATATGCAGAGGTCCGGATTTGTTTGATTCCCAACTCCGCACATACCCGTTTCATAAGGGCTGAAACGAATGGGGTGCCCTGGTCGGTGAGGATTTCCCGCGGGAAGCCAACCCGCGAAAACAAGGAGATCAGAGCTTTCGCTATTGCCTGGGTGGTAGGTTGGCGGAGGGGTATGGCCTCCGGGAAGCGGGTGGCATAGTCTACTATGACCAGGGCATAGCGACACCCGCTACGGGAGGGAAAGAGGGGACCGATTATGTCCATCCCGATGCGACTGAAGGGAACATCTATGACAGGGAGGGGTTGCAAAGGGACGCGGGGTGGTCTGTGTCGACTGTTCTTTTGGCATATTATGCATTCGCGGCAGTAAGTCTTGATCCTTTGATACACCCCAGGCCAATAGAACTTCTCCAAAATGGCTTGGCTGGTTTTCTCGTCCCCGAAATGACCCCCCAAAAGGTGACTATGTGCCAGAAAAAGGACTTTGTCTTGAAAGGGGCCGGGGACAAGCAACTGAGCATTCTGTTGGGGCCCCCCTTTTCGATATAACAACCCGTTTTTCTTAATGAAGTAAGGACCTACTTGTAAGGGATCTTCGTGATCAAGTGCTTTTCCCCAGGCCTCCTGTAGCAGAGGATCTTCTCGTTGGGCGGCCCTGAACTCTTGGTCAGTCTGCCAGGGGTGCTCGTCAATAATGGCAGGATAAGCGCTGAGGTGTTCTTTCTTTTCTCTTCTTTTCTGACTCCTAGGTTTGTGGGGTTTGGGATCGGGTACTTGGTCGGGACACTCGGGATAGGGAGCCTCTTTCCACCACTGAGTCAGGGAGTCGGAAGTCTTTTGTAAGAGCATTGGAAGTCCCGGATAATCACTCCCTAAAATGGCTTGTTCTGGCAATGCGGGCACAAGGCCCACGGTGAGAGAGGTCCCGGGGTCTTGGGAATGTTGGACTCGTACCTGAGTGGTGGGATATTGTTTAGTGTCTCCATGCACACATTGTATGGCTACAACCCCAGTAGGATTGCTGAGGGGCTGGGCAAGGTCTTGTGGTCGTAGAGCACTCTGTCGACATCCAGTATCGGCGAGAGCCCTCAGTGGCTGACCATTTATGGACACTGGACAATAGAACGGCGGTGGTGTGTAACCGGGAGGGTTACACAGGTAGTTCCTGACGAAACCGACCTCCATCGGTTCCTCCTTCTGCGGACACATCCGTGCAATGTGTCCGAACCCACCACAGGAATAACACTGGGGTCCGGGAGTCGGGGTTCGGAACGCTACGAGGGAGGGAAATAGCGGTGGTGGTTCAGGTCGACGGCCTTGGGGAGGCCGGGTTGGGCGAGTGGACGTAGCAGGCAGGGGCCTGTGGGGGTGGTCGTCCTTACCCCGCTGAAGTTCTTGTGCCCTTCTATATGCAGACGCTATCTCTATAGCAGTCTCAAGGGTGAGTCGGGAGTGCTGCCTCACCCAGCGTTGGGTAGCCGGGTGTAAGGAGTTAAGGAACTGTTCCAGATAGATCTTCTCAGAATATTCTCCTTGGTGGAGGTTTCGGGGCGCAACCATCGGTTGGCGAGATCGCGGATCCGAAAGGAGAGTGCTCTCGGGTTCTCTTGGGGCTTTTCCCTGGCCTGGCGAAGTTTCACCCTGTAGGTATCATCATCGATGCCAAGGCGTTCTAAGATGCACCTTTTAATGTCCGCATAGGGAGTGTTGCCCTGGATATTGGCCTGTTGGTAGGCCGCTTGGAGGTCACCGGTGAGGAGTGGACCCAAATACTGTCCCCACCGATCATCAGGCCAATTGGCGGCTTGAGCTATCCTCTCAAAATTTGTGAAAAAATAGTCCGGGTCTTCTCCGGGGACATATTTCTGAAGAACGACAGAGGGAAGAGAGGTCATCGGTCTTTGTTGGCCCAGGGCGTCTGCTAGCTTTGTCATGGTATCTTCATGGGTCGCCCCCTGGCCTTTCAGAACATCGTGGAGCTGACCTCTGTCGTCTTCGGCAGTCTTCAGGAACTGCTCCATAAGTTTCCCGAATTGTTCTTGGGACTCTGCCATCTTCTTTATTACGGCCTCCATACCTCCGGCAGATCCCACTTCTGACACCAGATGTCGTGGAGTGAGTGTAGCGGGCCGGAAAAGCAGGCGAGGAGGCCGTATATAGTGGGCAATATTCGGTCTTTATTGCGGATGTACAGTACAGATAGTCCCAACAGGTCGAAGGTGTGGCACCAGGCGATGGACACAGAGGCGCTGCTTCTTCTCTTCTTGACGTCCGCCGATGGTCCGGGTAGATTCCGATGACGTGGAGACTCCCAGGAGGACCGGAAGAGAGGAAACAAACAAGGGACCGTTAGTCTGATCGAGTCGGTAGAGAGACTCAACTGTACACCTTCACCCGGGTAGTGCAAGAGCGGGGTCGGAAAAGGACAGTGCGGGAAGGAAGGTACCGGGAATAAGGAACACAGGTCGGGGTAACAGAGAGGGTGCTGGGGTGGGGTGTGCGAGTAACGAATGGGCTTTCTACAGTGAGGTGCTATATACGTATAATACAGTGCAAGGGTAGTGCGACTATGTAGAGAGGGAATATATACAGGGACTTTAACACGAACTCCTAGTGAGTAGGGATAAAGGAGGCAAAAGGCACTCACGCGGTCCGCCGTAACTCACCAGTGAGTTACGGCCGCTCTCCAGCCACCTCCAAGGGACTCCACCACTCCTCTGTCCACACTTCTTCCTCGCACGTCTGGTCACCTTCTCCGTCTCCAGCCAGAGGGTCCTGCCACGAAACTCCGACACCTTGTTGTGCTGAATGCGGGTTTTTATCCTGTGCTGACTCTGCCAGGGGGGCGGGACTTCCGGGGTCAGCTTGGTATGGTTCCTCCCTTCCTGTCGCTCGGGTTGGCTCCTGTGGGAGAGAGAAGGGCGGGGTTTCGTTGGTGATGGAGGTTGCTCGGCGTCCTGTCTCTGTGGTGGTGTTTCGGTGAGGTAAACTCAGTCCCGGGGGTGTCGGACAAGGCATGAGAGGGGGGGGTTGGCCCTCAGGTAGGGGTTTGCGGGCCGTTCCATCACAGGGTATTTTTAGGTTTTAGGGCTGGGTTTGGGTTTTGAGGTACAGGGATATTTTTAGGTTTTAGGGCTGGGTTTGGGTTTTGGGGTACAGGGGTATTTTTAGGTTTTAGGGCTGGGTTTGGGTTTTGAGGTACAGGGGTATTTTTAGGTTTTAGGGCTGGGTTTGGGTTTTGGGGTACAGGGGTATTTTTAGGTTTTAGGGCTGGGTTCGGGTTTTGGGGTACAGGGGTATTTTTAGGTTTTAGGGCTGGGTTTGGGTTTTGAGGTACAGGGGTATTCTTAGGTTTTAGGGCTGGGTTTGGGTTTTGGGGTACAGGGGTATTTTTAATATATATTTACAAATAATAAAATTAAAATTAATTTTATTAATAAAATTATTTAATAATTAAATAATAAATAATTAAATTAAATAATACAAAAATAATTATTTACATTATATATATAAGTATTATATACTTACCTATACTTACGTTGTAATGGTATGCGTTGTAATAGTATCTGCGTTGTAGTGTATCGCATTGTAAAGGTTTCCGTTGTAAAATGACCTGCGTTGTAAAAAATCCGTGGTAATGGTATGCGTGCTAAAAGTACACGTGGTAACATCATATATCCTTGCAGAACCCTTGAATCTATTGAGTGTAGCACACATCCACCTTACCTCCAATTACCATAACAAACTCTGTGCACATGGCCAATCTTCTTGTTGTTCCCAGACATCCATTCTTTTTTAGTTCAAATTAGTTTTTATCGTTGCAAAATATGAGCATGTGAGCCAACCAGTGAAAGCGTTGCAGTGCTTATGATAATCTTCAGCACTAAAAGGATGCAACCATTTAACCACTAAAACATCCC
This sequence comes from Lissotriton vulgaris, assembly GCF_964263255.1. Lineage (NCBI taxonomy): Eukaryota > Metazoa > Chordata > Amphibia > Caudata > Salamandridae > Lissotriton > Lissotriton vulgaris. The sequence goes on along the minus strand of NC_141691.1, from coordinate 1,509,111,614 downwards.
CCTTAAGTATGGGCGAATTTTGCGAATCTCGCGTTCGCGAATTTTGCGGATTTGCGAACTCGCAATCCGCAAAATCCGCGAATTCTCGCAAATTTGCGGATTTTTTTTTTTTTATGTTCGCACGGGTTTCTGCAAGTTCGCGAGGGTTTTGTACAATTTCGCAAATTGCGAAATTGTACAAAACGCGTGCGAACTTGCAGCAACCCGTGCGAACACAATTATATGAAGAGAAAGAAGCTCCTGGTCACAGGAACAGCACGGGGATTGCGCTTATGAAAGTCAAGGATGCAAAGGCCTCTACCCAGCATCACAGCTGATTTTCCACAGTAGATTTGGGAAGAGGCACACCTGTCCCGCCTCGAAGACGCTCATGATTGTTTTTGGGCTAATGAATGAGTCACTGATTTTGAGCATCAACTAGTTCGAGCGACCATGCAAAGGCCGCCCTCTACCCAGCATCACAGCTGATTTTCCACAGTAGATTTGGGAAGAGGCACACCTGTCCAGCCTCGAAGACGCTCATGATTGTTTTTGGGCTAATGAATGAGTCACTGAATTTGAGCATCAACTAGTTCGAGTGACCATGTGTGTGTTACTATGCAATCGCCCTGAAGGGCGCAGGGGTCCCTTGAGTGACCTGTGTAAGGCTGTGCCTGTAACTATTTTACAATGGCGCCAGCAAGCTGCCAGCGCCGTTGTAAAATAGTTACAAAGTTAGCTTGCACAGGAAGCACTTAGATAAAATAAAGCAGCACCTGCTTCGTTTTATCTAGTGGTTCTTGTGCAAGCTAACTTTGTAACTATTTTACAACGGCACTGGCAGCTTGCTGGCGCCATTGTAAAATAGTTGCATGAGTGGGGGTTCAACTTTTGAACCCGTTACGCTCGCGGATTTTTTTTTGCGGATTTTGCGGGAAATCCGCAAAATTCGCGGATTGCGGATTTCCCAAAAATCCGCAAAATCCGCGAGCGTAACGGATTTCCCGCTCATGCTTAATCCCCCTCCTCGCCTGCTCTCCCACCTTTCCCCCCTGGGGTAATCATTTCACAATAGGTATGAAAATGGCAAAAGAATGAATTGCATGGGTGGATTCTCCACTTATGATAAGAGCCCCCCTGGACTGTTAATGTCAGTGTAAGTTTCTCCATTCCCAGCATGTGCAAAATGCGATGGAGTCATCCCAGGCAGGTTGATAATCTCTCTGTACCCCAATGTGCTAGGATTGCTTGGTGTGCTGCCCCTAGTGCTCAGCTGATGTGACAGCCTCAGCGAGATTTGTTGGGATGTGAGTGCATTCAAAAGCCCTGGAATGGTATAAGGTGGGAATTGAGGTCATTGAGTGTGTAGTTGTATATCAGTGTTGGCCCGGATCTCGTCCCAGAAACGGGCCAGCTTGGGGCATTCCCATAGGATTTGTAAAAGAGTACCAGGGGAGCCACAGCACCTAAAGCATCCATCACTTTGTGCTGGGTGGCCTCTGTGTTGTGTAGGGGTCAGATACCAGTAGGTGATGATTTTAGTGGCACTCTCTATGTATGATGTGTTATGCCCTAAATGGGCAAAAGCACCCTGATGCCACTCTGCTCATCGTTCACAAATTGCCCATATTCATAAAACCATATATTTAGATTCTGCCCTGTATGGGCTAGCCCATATCCATACTGCACTGATAGAACTATGCCAGGGGAGACCATAGGGCGTAATTAGAAACTGTATATTTCTGTATAGATGATATGTCATGTGGACATGTATGAGTAGAAAGGCACAAGGGTGCTCTGGCCCATTTAGGGCGTAATTAGAAACTGTATGTATGTATATAGATGAATGCTCTCCGTGGGGATAATAATTACCATGAGTCGAATGTATTTACATGACGATATTGCGAATGCCATTTCCTGTCCAATTTGTGATAATTTTTGCCAGATTTAAGTCTGAAATATTACTGTTCACTATGATTTGACTTGCCCGTAAACCAGACTAAGATGACGCTCGCACTAGCGGTAACGCTTTCTATTTGGTTGTAGGAGGATCAGTCCTCTGTCTATGTTGCCTTTTGTAAACACGCTTGATGACGTTAAAAATTGTAACGTTTGGCGTTTCACCCCTAACATCAACAAAGGATGTTACTGAAACGCGTTTGTGCCTGTGGTTCATTAATAAATTGCTGGAACCTGTCCCCACGAGTGCTGTCTTCTCAGGTTAGTTTACGGGAGGAGTATGGAGCTTCGTGGATTGGCCGGAGCACCCCCACATGACTGGCACCCGTCCGTGAGTGCTTTGTGCTGGTGTATAGCGGAGCAGTGATCAATATATATCTATATATATATATTGTTTCAGCCACTCACACACCCATTCTGAGACCTACTTAGATACTCATGTGTCCTCTCTCAGACCCACTCAGATACTCACACACCCTCTCATAGACCTACAGACAGTTTCACTCCATTCACAGATTCACTCAGACATTCTCACACCCACTCATAGATCTACTCAGAGACTCTCACACCCATTCGCAAACCCACTCAGACAATCACACACCCACTCGAGACCCACTCAGACACTTACATACCTACTCACAGACCCTCTCATATACTCATGCACCCAGTCAGATACTCAAAAACCTATTCAGAGATCCAGTTAGACACTCACACATCCACTGAGACATTCATGCACCCACTCAGAGATCCACCCAGACAATCACACACCCACACAAACCCATTCAGACACTTATGCACACACTTGCAGGCCTACTCAGACACTCTGAACTCTGATGCACATTTACAGACCTACTCAGACATGCATACATCCACCAACAGATCTACTCAGAGTTACACCCCTACACACATACCTACTCAGACCCTAAAGCACCTACCCACAAGCCCAATATGACACTCATGCATCTACTCAGACACTCACATATCCCTTCACAGACCCACTGAGACACTCAAGCACCCTCTCACAGACCCACTCAAAGAATCATATACCCACTCACAGACCCACTCAGACACTCACTCACGGGCCCACTCATATACTCACACACCCATTCACAGACCCACTCAGACAGTTACACACCTGCTCACAGACCCACTCAGACACTCATGCACCCAACGCAGACAGATACTTATGTACCTACTCACAGAACATGTCATATACTCTCACACCTACTCACAGACATTCACAAACCCACTCACAGACCCACTCAGACACTCACACGCCCACCCAGGAATCAAATGAGACACCCATGCACCCACTAACAGATCCTCTCAGAGAGTCACACACCTACTCACAGACTCACTCAGACACTCATGCACCCACTCATAGACCCTTTGAGATACACATCCATTAACAGACCCACTCAGACACTCACGTACCCACTTACAGACCAACATAGATACTTATGTACTTACCCATAGAACCTCTCATACATTCACACACCTACTCACAGACTCACTCAGACAATCACACACCTACTCAGAGATCAAATGAGATGCTCAAACACCCACTAACAGGCTCACTCAGAGAGTCACAAACCCACTGAGCCACCCATGCACCTACTCACAGACACACTGAGACACTCACTTATCTACTTACAGACCCACTCAAACACTTATACATCCACTCACAGACCCACTAATTTTTTAATACATTCATTCACGGACCCACTCAGAGAGTCACTCACCCACTGACAGCCCCACTCATATGCTCATGCATCTACTCACAGACCCAATCAGACACTCATGTATCTGCTCACAGACCTACTCAGACACTCATGCATCCACTCACTGACCCAATCAGACACTCATATACCCACTCACAGACCTACTCAGATACTCACATATCTATTCACAGACCTACTCAGACACTCCTATACCCACTCACAAACCATCTCAGTCACACACACAATTACATACCAACTCTGACAATCATACACCCACTCACATGCCCTCTCAGACACTCACACACCTATTCACAGATCCACTCAGACACTCACACACCCACTCAGAAATCCACTCAGACTAACATTCCCAAAAATTAATTAAAATATGTTTTAGTTTACATAACACCGCCTGATCCAATTGGAACAATTTTCAATGTCCTTTTATGAATTCTTTACTTCATTATCATTTTAAACATCCTAAACAACATATAGGACACAGAATTACCAAATAACAACATCATTGACTAGACAGATCGTTTCAAACAACATATAGGACACAAAATTACAAAACAACAACATCAATGACTAGGACAGATCATTTCTCATTCCTTCCTCACCATTATTATAACAATTTATTGCTACATGTTATTGAGCAATTCAACCATGAGGAAGTCCAAAACACACAAGAGGGGGACAATCAACCCTCTACTACATCCAAACTGTGTGTAACAAATTTCTTTATGGTATTCAAATTCCGTCGGACTCCTCAGTTCAGTGGGATTGACGCGTTTTGGCCCAGGCATTCGGGCCTCACCAAGACATGGGTGCAAGGAAGAACCTACAAAATAGTGTATAGTCATAAAAGCTTATGAAACAATGCTGTTGCCATATCCAATATGGACAAAAATGTGCCGGTAGAGTAATTGCACCAAGTGTGCAAAAATACAAATGTGAAAACATGTCCCTGACCGCCAGGTGCATAGAAAAATGCCACCACAGAGTGCAACATGACCAAAGACAGTGAGAAAAAAAAACTCAGACTAAATAGACCCCACGCAGCAAACTAAAAACTCAGCAGTGTTGCAACAATACTACAGTCGGTGAGAAACTGAAAGGCTGATTCTAAAATGCGCAGTACTGAAAGCAAAAATGTCCACATCTAATGCAAGACAGGCTATATAAGCATGAATCCATAAGCGGAGAGAATAAATAACTTGGAGGAAAAGTGTAAAAGCACATGAGAGACCAAGGGACTTGATTCCACTTTAACCCTCTTTGGCTAACCCACATAATGTCTAACCCTGGGCGAAGCACTACGCTATGCTCGCGGAGTTTGCGAAGTTTGCACAACTTCGCGCCACGTGAGCTGCACGTAGCACAGTGCGAACACGCGTAGTGCAGCGTAGCGTAGTGCAGCGCTCATTTTTTGCTTGTTCATGGTCCTGAACATCATGTTCGCGACCGCGAGCAAGCAAAATGACATCCCGGCGAGATTCTCAATGCGGGGAGGTAAGGTTTCTCATTGTGAGTGGTTGAGCATGCTCGCGGCCGCTCTCAATGAGAAACTACCAGTTCGCGTTGAGAAAGCTGCAGCTCGACTAATAATGTACAGCAGAAAACTACAGCTCGCACTGTGCAAGATGCAGTTTTCAATGATTGCACAGTGCCGGATGCTTGTCCGCACTGTGCAATCATTGAAAACACATCTTGCACAGTGCGAACATGCTACTACGCAGCTCGCGTAGTGCTACGTGAAGTTCGCGTAGTGCGAAGTGCACTTCGCGTAGCTTCGCGTAGCGCTACTTCGCGAACTACGCCCACCCTTAGTAATGGCCACATTAAGCAAACCAAAGTCCATGTCAATGCCACTCTTTCTAGCACATTCTCTTTTCTGAAATACAAAGCTATGACCCACAATCCACACTGAAACCATTTTAAGGCAACGAGGAGTAGCACACAGGAGAAGGCTGGAACTCAATAAGACAGTTTTCAAAATGAAAGGCATTTAAAATGGAGGGAAGCCTCTCATTTAGTATAAAACATATTTCTTCGGATGGTGTAAATACAGAAGTAGCTAAAATTAGGAAGTGATTTTCAGCAGAAAGTAAGTAGATTTGTGATTGGCTCCAGAAAAAACATTTTTAATGGTATTTTAGATATGCTTACATTTCCAAACAGTCAACCACACCTGCTACAGTTGAACATGAAGCTAGCATGCTACTCACAGAAAGTGTTGTGAACTTTTGACCTACTGGTACAAGAGAGTGTTCCAAAGGGGATTGCTATGGAAACTGAGCTAACAGAGTGTGGGGTGATGGGTTTTAAATAGAAAGAGAGTGGTTTAGACACAATGGTTATTATAGAGTGTTTATCTTCTAATCCAGTACTATTTTACAAAGAAAAATGTGGATGCAAAGTATTAACTATATATTAATAAATGCTTTTATAGACTCCCGTACAGATTTGCAAATCCATCTCGAAGTTGCAAAGGGGCTTTGCTGAGCATCACTATGCATTGCGAATCCGCCCACAAACGGTACTAGATTTTTATTTTTATTTATTATTTGGGCTTATAGATCGTGACAGCTACCCGTAAGGGTCTTCGGGTGCTAAGATAATGCAGCTAACAAAGAATGGTTGGCCAAATAGTTATTGGTCAAAAAGCCAGGTCTTAACGGCTTTACGAAAGCAAATAAGGCTGTCCTCTGACCGAATGGCCAAAGGAAGAGATTTCCATAACTTAGGCCCCAAATAGGCAAAGGAACAGCCTCCCATTCTGGAGAGCTTGACCCTGGGCACAGAGAAGAGGAATTGGGAGGAAGAGCGGAGGGAACAGGAGGGGGAATAGGATTTTACTAGGGTCTGTAAATAACTAGGTGCTGTCTTGTGCCTGATCTTGTGCATATAGGTGAAAGCCTTAAACTTCACCCGCTTTTCCACCTTCAACCAGTGAAGATCACGGAGGCGGCTGGATATGTGGTCAGTTTTACAGCAACCGCTAAGAAGACGCGCTGCAGCATTTTGTACCAGCTGCAGGCGTCGGGTGACAGCCTTGGCCACCCCCAGGTAGAGAATGTTGCCATAGTCCAACCGGGAGGTGACCAAGGCACCCACCACCGTCCTCCTTGTGTCATCAGGCAGCATCCACAGGATCTTTCCAAGCCAACGTATAATGGTAAAACATGTGGCTGATACTTTACCGACTTGACATTGCATTGTCAGGTCCCTGTTAATGGCGACACCCAAATTTCGTACCTGCTCCACCAGTACGGGAAGAGGACCTAGGTTTGCCGGCCAGTGTCTCGAAGTCCACAGATTAGGCTTATGTCCTAGGACAAGGACCTCCGTCTTCTCGCCATTCAGCTTGAGAAGATTGTGATTCATCCATTTTGCTATTTCTCCAAGTCCAAGCTGAAGGAGGGAGGAGGAGGCCTTGTCAGAGTTGGTAAGTGAAAAGATGACCTGGGAGTCGTCTGCATATGTGAATAGCGTGAGGCCGACGCTATCAGCTATGTGAGCCAGAGAGGTAACATAAAGATTAAAAAGTAGGGGACTGAGGATGGAACCCTGAGGGACACCGTGGGACTGTGAATAGGTATTTGAGGTGGCGGAATGGGAGAAAATTTGAAAAGTGCGCTTAGAAAGAAAAGAGGCCAGCCAGTCCAAAGCCAATCCTTCCATGCCCATGGTGGCTAAGGCGTCTAGAAGGATTTTGTGTGAGATAGTGTTGAACGCCGCGCTGAGATCAAGTAATATCAGCGTGTCCGTTTCACCTTTGTCAAGCAGGGACCGCAGGTTCTCTGTGACGCCCAGGAGTGTGGTCTCCGTCGAGAAACCAGGCCGGAAACCAGACTGCGAGGGATGAAGTAAGTTGTTGGAGCTCACAAACTGAATGAGATGAAGGTGGATATGACGCTCGAGGACCTTGGAAAAAGCAGGTAACAGTGAAATTGGGCAGTAGTTGCCAAGAAGCTCCGGGTCAGCAGTTGGCTTTTTAAAAAGTGGCTTGACCATTGCATGTTTCCAAATGGCAGGAACGGTGGCAGTCTTTAGTGATAGATTCAAAGTGGAACAGATTGTAGACAATTGCGGGTAGATCGAGCGCCCTAAGTACAGAGATAGGGAGGGGATCCAAAGGGGAGCCAGATTTTATATTGCAGAGCATTTCGTGAAGACCTTCAGGCTGTAGTACAGGACAAGTTAGAAGCGGAAGGAGAATAGAGGTCACGGGCCGGTGTGCATCCTCTACTGGAGTGGGTTGAGCTATAGACTTGCTGTTGGGATTACAGGTGGAGATGTCCTGGTGGATCTTCTCCACCTTACTTATGAAGAAGTGGGCAATTTCATCGCATTTCCTATTTGTCAGAGGAGGAGTTTTTGCTGATGTGAAAGAACTTGCGAGATTTTTCACTAGGCCGAACAGGACTTTGGATTTGTCGATGACATCTGTTATGGACTTCGTCACAAATCTAGCCCTAGTAGAGGCACACGCTTTGTGGTAAGATTTTAAGGCAATTCTGTAGGCCAAAGCTGTTTGCTTAGAACAATCTTTGCGCCAAATGCGCTCAAGCTTCTTGCACTGGGACTTCTCAACTTTCAAAGCCTCGGTGTACCAAGGGGCTGGCATCTTATGAGGTGCATCCTGCTTTAGAGAAGCGGGGAGGATGATGTCAATAGTGTTTATTAGCCAGGAGTCCATCAGCATCGCAGAAGTTTCCGCATCAGCTGATGTGGACAATTCCAAGGGGAGATGGGAGGCAAGAGCTTTATTCAAGGAGCCGAGGTCCAATTTCCTCCATGCCCTTCTCCTTTCCACGTGATTGCCTCTGTGCGGACCTGAGGTAGTCAAGGGCGAGATCCTAAAGTTGACTAAATAGTGATCTGACCAGAGGACGGGCAAAGCCGGAACGCATTGTAGGTCCGGCAGATTGGAGAAAATGGGGTCTAAAAGATGTCCACCTTTGTATGTGGAACCATGATTATGTAAAATGATGTTCATCGCATGGAGGTCAGTAATCAGGGTTCTAGCTACACTATTGCTAAGGTCGTCCAAATGAATATTAAGATCACCCACGACTAGAAGAGTACTAGAATTTGGCAGCAAGGAGGCAATAAGCTCAGACAGGTGAGAGACCCAGTTGTTGGCTGGCCCCGGTGAGCGGTAGATTAGGATGCCATTTAGGGAGATTTTGGGATGAAGAACAAGTCTAAAACACGCAGCTTCACAATTTTGTAAATTAATACGGTCTAAAAGGCATTGATATACGTTTTTAAAGATAATAGCGATGCCCCCACCAACTTTGGCCACCCTTTCACACCTGACCATGGCGTAGTTAGCCGGGAGTGCTTCTGCGATATCCGGGCCAGAGCCATCATGAAGCCACGACTCCGTGACAAAGAGGGCATCCAGTTGTTCATCATTTAGGAGGTCAAAGATCTCACGTCTGTGCTTTGGTACGGAACGACAGTTCATGCTGAAAAAGTTATGTACAGTTTTTGGGATAATCGGTGGTTCAGGTGTACAGCTATGACATAGTTGAGGAACGTCGAGTGACAGAAAGCAGTTAGAGCAAGACTGCGAGGACTTACTAGTTAAGCTGAACGTGGAACAGTCTGCATGACGGTGGGGTCTGTAAGCTCGCAATAAGCTGGCGCTATAGGTAAGTCTAGGGGATGGCTTGGCCATTTGGCCAGGGGGTATGGCCCCTGGACCCGTTTGTGCGCGGACGGGCAAGCCTTTGGCCCGCCTGCGGCCAGCCGGCGCGCCCGCTGCGCCCGCTCGCTACGCTGACGGGAAATCATTGCCATAAATACTGAGAAAGGGTGGACGGGAGGAGGAGGGGTCAGGTGGAAAGAGGGCCGGGCGGAAGAACCAACTGGTCCGCAACCCGTCGCCTCACCCAAAATGGCGTCATTCCTATCAGCGTCCCACGTCAGCCCCAAATCGGCTGCGGGGACAGCAGAGAGGGTCCAGGTGGGTTAAGAAGTGCCCCAAAAAGTGCAGCAGCTTTTAAAATCAATTTAAAAAACCAACAGTGAAAATAATGCAAATAGCAATGGGTCGAGCAGCAAATTCATAAAACAATGGCCTAAAGCTCTGGCTTTCCGACTCAGGGCACAGTTAGCAGCAAATCATTGAGATTTAAAACAGAAGTTGAAGGAAGGGTTAATTGAGACTGACCATTGAGAAGTGGAATAACAAAAATAAAATATGAAATGAAAGTTGTGATTTGCTATCTATGTGAGTATCACTGAAAGCAGAGTGGGAAAGGATGCCAATATTTGTTCTTTGTACTGAGAGTTGTACAGTATATCAGTCTTGTACTTTGCAGATGGCATTTTGCATGACAAGAGATTTCAAGTAATCCTGCGCTGAACATTGGTGAACTCCAAAGAGATTTCACAGCTATGTTCATAACTATGTCCTTTTATAAAGTACTAGCAGCCCGCCCCGACGTTGTCCGGGGGCAATGAGGCTCAGTGTGCAGTTCTCCGGAGCGCAACCACCACCTTCAGGGCCTGCACAGACCTCGGGCAGCATGTCGCGTCTCGAATCCCAGGCCCCCAACCACCTTTGCAGCCGTGGGCCAAAGACCGGGTGACACTCACCGCCGCCGCCGCTCCTCAGCCTCACGCTCGTGTCCGCTCCTCCCTGCGCTCGTGTCCGCTCCTCAGCCTTGCACTTGTGTCCGCTCCTCAGCCTTGCGCTCCTGGCCGCTCCTCCCCGCGCTCGTGGCCGCTCCTACCCCTGGGCATGTCGGACCTCTACCTTAGCCAATCGCGGGCACCGCCGCTCCTCAGCCTCGCGCTCATGTCGCTGCTCCTCGTGCTCCTGACGGTTCCTCCTCGCGCTCCTGGTTTACTTCCTGAACTTTACAAAAATGTCTGACGGTGATGTCAGCACGTTGTTCGTTAGCGCACACGCCCACCTCAGACATGGCACTACTTCCAAGGGACTACTTTGGCAAAGAACGTACTTTGCCCTTGTAACATATATTTTTTGCTGATATATAGCCTATGACCATCTGCTTACCCTGACCTTTCCAACGCTGTATTGGGTGTTTTGATTGGCGCTGTGGTTTTCGAGTTTACCCGCCTCAAAGGTTCACAGTTCTCTCTTTATAATAGTAGTATAGATATGTATATATTAAATTATGAGTGTATGCAAAGTGAAAGAAAGTGGGAACGTTTCAGATATATCTAATCACATATCTAAAGAGTTACACATATATTCAGTTATATATGTACTCAAGTACTTACACAAATACTGATCCACTTGTATAGTAACAGATATATGTATGTATACAGTCAGTTATATACCCATGTCGACAATAAAGCATTGTCTTACAAATGCAGTGACAAACTCAGACAGTTAGTTGGAATTATTACACTGAAATGTTTATTAGTGGTAGATAGTGGTAATGTGCATGTTCTTGTCTCCTAAATATGTTTTCTTTGGCTTATCCATAATTTATATACTTAATTTATTTGTAAGCCTGTAGTTCAGTTCTCTAGCTGTGCCCAGGGTCTGTACATTAAATAGTACAAGCTCTGATTGTGCTACCATGGGAAGTAGCCCTTCAAACATGTGTTAAGCCTGCTACTCCAGAACCCGTATTTGCACTTTACACTGCTATGTTGAACTGACTTTTATAACTCATTGGCTAGTCTTAAGCTTCCCTTTTATTGCATGTAAATGACCCCTTAGGTAAGCTGTAGGCAGTCAATAGGGTAGGATGGTATGTGCTTAAAAGGTAGAACATGTAGTTTGAAGATTCAGTGAGTCAGAAACACACTTACTGACCAATATACCCAGTTATACCTCCACACAACTATCTATGCATCCATTTAGATAAATATTAACAGAACCACACAGCCAATCACACACCCAGTCAGACAGCAACAGAGGCGCTTACACATTCAGTCACACGCCCACAGGGTGTTTATGTATCCAGCAGTAATAGAGCCAGTTGCACACACAGTTACATACCCCAACACTCAGTAATGCAGCCAGCAAGTAGTCTGTATAGCCTTTCACATACACTTATAGCGACCCACTGGGATCCTAAGAGAGCCAGTAATATGTGCACATACTTACTTACACATCTAGGGCATATTATCAAGGACCGGTGTTAAAATTATCGCTGTTTTATCGGCAGGAAACTGCAGATAAAACGCGATAATGGGCTTAATAATACGCTATTGTTAACTCCCAAGAAGCCCATGTTCTGGTGTTAACATGGGCTTCTATGGGAATTAACAAGAGCGTATTATCAAGCCCATTATCGCCGTTTTATCGGCAATTTCCTGCCGATAAAACAGCGATAATTTTAACACCGGTCCTTGATAATATGCACCCTAGTGACATACTCATAAAGGCACTGATACATTTATTTAGGTATGAACTCAAGTATTCCTAGTCCTAGTTACCCATCCAGACAAGTACCCATTTAACATGCACCTAGGCTGCTACTGCAGAGTTTGTGTGTGCAGCTTAAGCCCTCCTTCTACTTCATATAAGTTGTCCATTAGGTAGGCCATTGGTAGCCATTGGACAGGGCGAAATGTGGTTAAACTGTAAAACATTTACTTCTAAACTGCAATTATACATGCAGTATCTCACCCACACTGCGAATCTCCTACCTATTTACAAAACTAAGAGCCAGTCAGACACCCAGTTAGTCAGTGATAGAGGCACTTACTCATACACCCACTTATCACTTGTATATCAAACAGTAACTGTGGCAGTTGTACACAGAATTATATATCCTAACATTCTCTTAAAGAGTCAGTAAGCAATCTATGCTGTCTTACAAAGACACATATATAGACCCATAGTGTTACTAAGAGAGCTAATCATATACCAATATAGTTACTTAGACTAGACATCCAACGACACACACACACATGGTTTGATACACTCACTTAGACATGTACTGAAGTACTGACACAACCAAGTCACCCATCCAGACAAGCAGCACTTTAAATATGTCTCAGGACTGCTACTGTGGAGCCTGTGTGTGTGCATTTTTACTACCAGGCTGACTTGGCATTTATTATCTCTTGCCAAGCATTAAACTCCTGTTCCACTTCACATACATCAAACTTCAGGTAGGCTGTGAGTAGGCTATAGAGCAAGGCGCTATGTGTTTATAAGCCTGAGACATATCTTTTAAGATTCAGTGAGTTACAAACACCCTCACAGACCCTAACACCCAGTTATACATTTAATATCTCACCAATATTGCAAATGACATACCTATCAAGAAAAGCATAGAGCCATTCACATACCCAGTCAGACAGAGACAGAGGCATTTAAACCTTCAGTCACATGCCCACAGATTCACTCATACACTCACATAGCATTTACATATGCAACATTAACAGAGTTGCACAGACAGTTACATACTGCAATACTGAAGGGCATAGTCAGCAAGCAATGTATACAGTCACTTGCATTCAGATATACAGGTGCATAGAGACAGTAACACAGCTAGTCATATAGTGAGATAGTTACTTATACATACAATAACACACCCAAAGGAGTAGTTCTACAATTATTTTGATATGTACTAAACTACTGAGACTCCTAGTCACCCATGAGAGAAGTAGTCCATTAAACATGCCTCCTGCATGCTACTACAGAGCCAGTCTGTGTACTTTAACTGTTAGGTGAGGTTGGTGTTGTAAACCCCTTCGCAAGGTTTCAATTTTCCTCTTTTTTTACATATAAGTGACCTCTAGGGTAGGCCTTAGGTAGTCCATCGGGCAGGCTGGTACGTGCCTAAAAGGTAACACATGTACTTTGAAAAGGAGTGGAGCTTTTATGTTAATACCTATGGAAGGGAATACATTATGTAGGTATTTACTTCCTTGATATGTAATTTAAAATATTATGTAATGTAATAGTAATTATTGTAAAGTTAAATGTATTCTGTATTTCTTTTTCAGATATCCCCTTGTGCTGAAAGAGAAGAAGTTATGATGACAAGAAAGGAAGACAGGAGAAAAAAACTGAAGAAACAGCACCAGCTGTAAAAAAGCTGACAAAAAAAGAGATGGACAGAATGTAGTATAGAACCAAACAACTGTTGGTAATAAAAATAAGGAGTTTCTTGAAACAATATTTAGAAAAATGAAAAGAAGTGGAAATTGATGTCAATAAATAGGGAACCTTTACCAAAATTCAGAAACGAAAAGGACTGAGTCATGTTAAAAGTAGAAAATGTTCTAAAAAGAACTCAACTGAAAACAGTGCAAAGCAATTCAAAGAAATAAACAGAAGAATGTTTAGAAGTAGGGTAATACAAAATTTGGTAAGAACTATAAAGCAATATACTTTCAGAACAGCAGCAATGAAGCAAAAAGAACACATACAAAGTATTTAGATAAACCATTTGCCTTGAATCGTAAAGTATCTATCTTAATACTAAACAGAATTAGAACACTGGATAAAACAGTGTTGTATTTGAAGAGAAAAAGCCAGAAAACAAGCATTGTTAATAAATCTGTTGAAGCATACTTCCATTACTGAGACTTTCTTTAAAGAAGAAAATTACTTCAAAGAGAACACATTAATGCATATAGTTGAAACAACTGGGTGATGCTATGAGGTAAAATATGGTAATTGTTTTGCAAAAGAGGAGATGGTTTCCAGAAATGTACAGGAGGAGATGGGTCAAAAGATACAAAGAAGGTGTACACATGTTCCAATGTATGAATGGAACTGCAGTAGTATTTTTAGGTTTCGACTTTTGGCGAGGGGCGAAGCCCCTCCCAGTCGAAATCTTTTGTTTTTAGCAGTGAGGTTAGGACAGCCTCTGTTTCCAATTGGCTAGCTCCATAAATGGAGGCTAGCCATTGGGAGGCAGAGGCTGTCAATCGCGCTTTCTCAGGAAAACGCGATTCGGGGGCGTTTCTGGTGCTTTTTTTAAGCCCCGCCCCTTTGTCCCGGGCCGCGCTGCGATTGGCTGCCGGCCCGGGACACCCCCGTGACGTCATTCCCGGGCCGCGCTGTGATTGGCTGGCCGGCCCGGGACACCCCCCTGACGTCATTCCCGGGCCGCGCTGTAATTGGCTGGCCGGCCCGGGACCTGACTTGTTTTTTGGGTTGTTTCTGCGGTGTAACTTGGAAGTGAGTCCAGAGCCTTGCTTAGGGGGTTAAAAACCTCAGTATGGTACTGTGCCCGACACTAGACTTATTGAGGCTGTTACATATGTGCTAACGAGCAAAAACTCCATGCATGAGCAGGCTTAGTTGGCGGCAGCAAAAACTGTGGTCACACAGACTTGTGTTTAGCTGCGTTAAAACAGACGCTGCTTGAGTTTCGTATGTTTTTTTTTCAAGCCCAAGTATTTCCTTTTTATATTGTTAATCATATTCCTTTTTCCTCTCTAATTTCGTCTTTGGGCGTTCCTCCTTGCACATTAATGATTCTATTTTTCGACTTGCCTGTGTAGCGACTTGAAACATACAGCGCTCCGACGTCCAAATATAGTGCCTGTGTGCTGCACGCTGCTCCGAAGCAGCCCCCTATCCTGCCGCCTGTACCCTGCTACCTCATAGAGAGGCCGTATACGGGTCTTGAAAGCACGGAAGGTCCAGATGTGGCCGCAGGCACAGGTATGCACGGGCGCCGTAGCAGGGGCGTATGTCCGTTCGGTCCGGTGAAGGTACCCAGTGTCGGAGTGTCCGGGGCACTCCCGATGGTATGGACAGGCTGGATGCATCTACCAGCAGACCGTCGATAGTGCGCCATACAGCGCCCGTTCCTGACGCACAATACACCCACCGCCTCTGAAATGACGAGGTTTCTTTTCTACGCGCTGTTTTGGGACATGGCATCTTGGTCCGGAGCCTGTCATGGGGGCGTCTTTACTCGGCGGCAGTTCGTTAAACTGTAAACATGGGCGCTGAGCGCTAACCATTTCGGGGCCTTCGGCGTGCTTCGTGTGCACTGTCCTTGTGGTGTGCATGCTGTGCAGCGTGCACACCCGAGTGCGCAGTGCAGTGTGCATGCACGCTCTCCCGCCCGGACACCCGCAGGGGCAGTAAAGGCCATCGGTAGGCAGAGCATTGAATTCATGCACATACATGGATTAGCGAGGTCTTTGTAGCGGGCCATGAGGTGGGGTTCGCAGGTGATGAGACGTCCTCGGGAGGCGGCGATCAGTTTGAGTCAGTCATTCTGCGTCGAAGGTTGGGAAAGAGCTGCCTGATGCCGAAGGAAGTGCCATTCTTTGGACCAAACCCTGGCAAGAATGGGTATCTATGGATGCTGGTAGTTTCCAAGCAGATCTTGTTTGTGCTCCAGGGTTCAGTTCAAAACGCCCTCTTCCCTGGAGAAGGGGTTTTCAGAAAGTATGTAAAGATTGTCCAGATCCTGTACAACACTATCTGTTCTTCCAATTTTAGCATCAGACAATGCATATCTTTATGTAACTGAAGAGAGGGTCTAACGATATGTACACGTTGTACAAGCCCACCTGCATTATCATGGGAGTGCAGCAAAATGGCGTCTTCTGCTTATTTGCCTAATCTAGAAAAAGAAAAGACTCTTTTTTTTTAGCAGAGCGTGTGCTTTTGCAAATTAGTTTTCCATCTTCAGATTTGCTAGACAACATGCAATAAAACCGGGTCAGCGCCAGTGCACAAGTTTATCAATTTGGGAAAGATGCCATTGCAACATTCTTGCTGCTGCTTTTGAAGTGATCTCATATACAGGTAGGACATTTTTGGATTTCGGTAATCGATGTAGTAGCTGTCTTTTATTACTGTAGTTTTACGGTTCGAAAATGCTTCAACACTTAGGTGTGCTATCGATCTGGGTGTTTGGAAAACAAAAAAACGTACATCTACCCAAGTT
Organism: Lissotriton vulgaris; assembly: GCF_964263255.1. Taxonomy (NCBI): domain Eukaryota; kingdom Metazoa; phylum Chordata; class Amphibia; order Caudata; family Salamandridae; genus Lissotriton; species Lissotriton vulgaris. The sequence goes on along the minus strand of NC_141691.1, from coordinate 1,509,095,089 downwards.
CTGTTTAGAGCAATAAGATATTGGACGAGGTTCCCGCCCGTAAATGCGGTTTCTTTGTATGCAGGGGCACGCACAAGACGCATTAGAATGTCCTTTGCCTGATGTTAGCATACAAGTTGGAAGTTCCAGAGGAAATGCACTTTCAAGAAAAGGAATCATTAATATTGTTTTATGATGGCTCCCTCCAGTCGCTGCACCTCAGTTCCATCTGAATGCAGACTGTGTTCGCCATGCAAAATCCTCAGCTGGTGCCTTTTGCCGGATTTAGAGGTTATTAGAGGAATAGTAACGGCAGCTCAGGGAGCAATCAAGAGCAAGCTGCTGTCTGTTGTGTAACCTTGACCCGCTTCCTTAAATCTTCATGTGACGTAGTTGAATCGTTTCTGATGAATTGTAAATCAGCTGATCAGAGTGATAAGTGTGGCAGCCACACCACTAAAATATTCATTTTCTCACAGTGTTTACCTCTCGCCTAGAGATTACAGTCCAGTTTTCACGGAGCCTCCCTTCAACACTCCTGTGACACTAGGATGTGTTAATGCCGAGTTAACATTTTTCTTGTATTTCGCACTCTACAGGCAGAGCAGTACTAATTGTTTGAAGATTGTATATTTATTGTATATTTCTTGATTGTGTCTCATTTTTTAGCGTGATTTTGTGTTATGATTGTATGCATCTTTAATGTATGCTGTTGCCTCCCCGGTTTTATTTGAGTGCATAGCTAACAGCGCAGGGACCTGGAAGGAGCTCTGCGAGCCTTACCTTATGCTCAGGGAGCAGTCCCACAGATGCGAAATGAAAAACCTCCACCGTCCCTTGCCGTCCTCCAGTGATAGCAATGGCACCGACCAGGTTGTAGGTTGGGGTCGGGAGAGGAAATCCTAAACGTTGTAGTGCCTGTTCTCTTGTAGGTAGGCCTGGTTGTATATGTTAAGTGGCTATATGGGAACCCATCTGGGAACAGCAACCTGCAAAAATGGTTGACATCAAACTCAGGGTTGTCCTCTGGTGTCTCAGTTAGTAATCCACTAAGAAGGAAACTTGAGGTTTGGCGTTCAGGGGAAAAGGAACCAGAAAACAAAAAGTAGAGAAAGGCAGGAAGCACAGACATTGGAGGTTGTGTATAAAGAAAGGATAAGCGCTCCTGTGCAAGTAGGAAATGAACAGTGAAGAGAACAGCCTCTGGAGTCACTCCTACAATAAAGACAATGTGCTTCTGCGCGTGTGAGTAGAAAGGTATACATGGAAGCGTTTCTGTGCTGGCACTTCAGGCTCCCCCAGGGTTGATAAGGGTTTATGCAATGTGCAAGCGCTCCTGCGCTGGGAAATCAAATGTGTAAATGTGAACACGCCTGCACTCACCTAAACGGCAACAAATGATAACCCTCTCCTGCGCTTGTGAAAACAAATGCAGGAATGCAAGGGCTCCTGCGCTTGCACAATAGGTAGATATGATAATGCGCTCCTGCGCGTGAGAAATAAAATGTGTGAAGGTGAGCACTCCTGTGCTCACTCAATTGGCAACAAAGGACAACGCGCTCCTGCAGGTGTGAAAATGAATGCAGGAATGTAAGCGCTCCTACGCTCGACAATATGTAGTATTGACAGCGCGCTCCTGCGCATGTGAAATCAAACTGTAGAGTTGCAAGTGCTCCTGTGCTCATACTATAGACCCCACTGGTACCGCTGGTCAGTACTCTCTGGGCTGCTGCGGTACACTGGAATCCAAAAGGTTTGAACAGGCCAGCTTCGCTCGATAACAGGTGAATCCCCGATGGATACCGCGGAACAAGAAGAGAGGCTTGCAGGATAGAAATAGAATAACGCTGGAGAGAGAGGGGCGGCGAGGAAGAGAGGGGAGAGTGAATAGAGGGGAAGAGAGAGAGCGATGGGGAAAAGACTTAGAGAGAAGGGTGTGAAGATGGGAGATCGCGATAGAAACGGAAGAGATTCGGAGGAGTGTAGAGAGAGTGAACAAGAGAGTGAGGGGACGGGTGATCGTGATACAGAGGGCGTGTAACCCCTGGTGCAACGTTTTCAGAATAGCCATGGCCTGGCCTTTCACTTCCCCTTTCTGTAAATCTACAGAAAGGGAAAGTAAATCTAGCCTCAGACCGGGACTGACAGCGGCCACCCTATTTCCCATAGTCCATTGAACCAGCCAAGTTCCACAACAGTGCTTTCCCTTCTACTTAAACCTGGCGTCTCCAACAAGTGGCTTGTGAGCTACCAGTAGCTCGCCGCCTACCAATGAGTGTGTGTTTTCGGAACTGACAGGGTGATGTTTGGAGAAAAAGCATTTACATCTTCAAAATAAATTTAAAGCTGTTATTTAAGTTGGAGAGATGTATCACTCATATTGTTACCTTGGTGCATGGTGACTGCTGCTATGGCTGTTATGCATAAGCAATGTAGATGCAATGCAAATTTATAGTGTTTATTTACTTAACTGCTGGCAACCCTGCCTAATGCATTGATGTATTTACTGCTGACAGTCTTTGATGGACTATCACATCACTTATAGTAGCTCGGGATACAATGCCAATAGCTCTAACTTTGGCAAAGGCGAAACCGTTGCATTGTAAATGCTTGTTAGTTTTTGCTAGCAATCAATTGATATATTAATAGATTTAAAAAAAAAAATCCACATAAAAGTGTAAAACAAAAAAGTGCAATCTGGCAGGTTTTAGATCCATATGAAGTAAGGCAATTAACTTATTTACAAGGGCACTCAATGGTGTGTCTATCTAGAAAAATGTGCAGAAGAACCTGTCACCATTTTCGAGTGTTGGCTATTGATCATTTTAAAATGCGAAATGTTGTTACAAGACTTTACTATGTCAAAAACCCCCTGCATTGTGTTTAGGACAATTAAACAAGGCACTTGTGTATGGTATAAAATGAAGAGTTGATGTGTCTAGGTGTAGAGGAACAGAACACATATAACAGTACTGATAGGGTTGCACAAGAAATTAGAAACATGTAAGCATTTTCTAGAGAGAAACCAAACTTTGTTGCATATGTTGTCGACACACTTACTACAAAAGCCAGATTCAAGAAAATAGAGATAAGTGGCGAGAATTTGCTGTGGATCCATTTGTGGAGGAACTGTTAGATTGCAAAACGGCCTTTACAATGTAGGCTGAGCAGTGAATGCCGTTTCCCCGTAAGTGGAAGAACGCTTGCCTGAAACACGCATCTGCCTTAACCATGCATTTGCGTGGTGAGGGCAGAAAGCAAATTAGATGGCCGGATGGGAGGGCAGAGAAACAGGAAGCTTTAGGACAGAAAGATCCGGATGCAGACAGGTAAGTGGTGCTGGAGCCTGGTTGGGGGGAGATTGTTTTTAAGGGTGGGGGTCAGTTTTAGCGTTCAAGGTGGGGGGTCATGGTAAATTATTTGGGAGGGGTAGAGTTTAAAATTTCAGGGTGAGGGGCGGGGTAGGTTTAAGGGGTATGCTGAATTTTACGGCTCAGGGCAGCAGAGAAAGGAGCAGTTTTCAGTGGAGGTGTAGTTTTTTGACAGGGGGCAGGGCTTTAGGCCACAGGGCAGAGGTAGTTTTAAGCACAGGATGGGTTAGATGTAGGGTTCTTTGTGGGGAGAATGCAGGATTTTAGTGCCCGGGGCAGGGTGACGGGTTCGTTTTTGATACAAGGACCGATTGTTAGGGCTTAGGGTGAGGAGTCAGGGTAGTTTTAAGGGCTAGGGTGGAGTGGATTACTGTGCTGGGGTATTGGGTTTTAGGGCATAGGGCATATGGGCAAGAATATGCAATTTACCATGCATATCCTTTTAGCAATCATGCTAATTTGGTGCTAAGGCATGCTTGGTGAAGACGGCTCGTAGTTCAGACCGTATTGTTAAGGCATGTGTGGTTTAGGCATTCGCGGTTGTATCATATAACTCATTCCATTTGTCAACACAGCAAACCATGTAAGTATTGCTTTGACAAAGTAGAGGACAACACAATACCTACAAGAGCAATAATTTATAAGTTAGAGTTGGATACAATTCCAGAGTAACTTTGTCATCTTAATGTTTATGAAACAATTTTGTTTATTTATTTGTGTTTTATAGAGCGCAGACTTGACCCATTAGGGTATCAGAGCGCTTTACAGGGTTAACAAGTTGTATAAAATATGACCTTAAGGGGGAGGGGTGGTCCATTTGGAATAAAAGCAAGTACGAATAATTTACAAGAACGAAGGCCCAGGGGAATAAAAAAGACAACTGAGGTGAGTGCAATGCAAGATTTAGTGGAGGAATTTGCCCATTAGGAAGGTTTTGGCTTCCTTCTTAAAGCTTGCCACAGATGGAATTATTCTAAAGGCGGGTGGGAATGAGTTCCAAATTCTTTGTGCTGCCCCTGAGAAAGCACTGTTATAGGTTTTTTCCTTTCGAAAGCGCTGAAGCTGGAGTAAGAGGTCTTTGGAGGATCAGGAGTTTCTGGCACCTCCATATACCAGGATTTTTTTCTGAGCGAGAAATGCAGGGGATTTAGTGTATAGAGCAAAAACCACAGTTGATGGACAGAATGTAGAACAACGTCTTACATTCACCCCAGTAAAAAGATCTGAGCCTAAATCCATCGTTTTTTGCACTCCACACCACCCTAGGTCAGACAATGGCTATATGCAAATATGCAGTGTATAGAACCTTGTGCATGATACATGCCAGTTTAAGTTGGACTCTGGCTTCAAGAGGAAGCCACTTCAGAGCTTTGAGATGTGGTGAGATATGGTTGAATTTATTAGAACCTGTTAGGAGACTGACAGCAGCTTTGAGGCAGGCTTTTAGAGGGGCCAGGGAAATCTTAGAAAGGCCAGAGAGGGAAGAGCATCCATATTCGATTCTTGAGATAAGTAGTGCCTGGAATTCCATTTTCAGGTCCGGAGTGTCAAGGAAAAGTTTTAGCTTTCTTAGATAGCTCAGGTGAAATCTGGCGGTTTTGGCCATCAAGTTGACGTGGTCACGCATATTCAGGCAGCTGTTCAGGGTTATTCCAAGAGATTTGGCAGAGTCCACTATGGTCGGTGGGCAGTTTAGGGCTGTGATCGACTTAGACCATTCCCAAATGTGAGGGTTGGTTTTGGGTGGGGAGATAAGCAGGAATTCTGTTTTCTGTGCATTTAGTTTGAGCTGGTTGGAGGTAAGCCATTGGACAGTTGACTTCAAGGTCCCATTCAGGGACGAAATCTCCTCTGGAGTAGAGATTTTAATGTAGATCTGGGTGTCATAGGCATACATGTGGTAGGAGACATTGGCAGTGAGTAGTACTTCTACTAGTGGTTCAAGGTAAAGATTGAAGAGGATAGGTGACAGGGTTGATGCATGGGTACTCCAACCGTAATCGTAGAGGGAGCGGAAAGGTTACCATTGATTAAGAATCTCTGGGAGTGGTTCTGGAGGAAGGATCTAAACCATTCAAGCACGGAGCCATCCAGTCCCATCCTGAGTTGGAAGCGTTCAAGAAGTTTCTCGTGGTTGAACGTATTGAAGGCCGAGGATAGGTCTAAGAAGATTAGGAGACAGGTTTTGCCTTGGTCAAGGGCTTGGAGAGCATCATCCAGTTGATAATGTATTGGCTCAGTTGAAGTTGTACACATTTCTCCAGAACTTTAGGTAGGAGTGGGATATTGGATATACGTCTTAAGTTGTCTGGAGAGGCAGGATTACGTGTAGTTTTTTTTAAGATGAGGATGACTTGACCGGCTTTTAGAGAGTCAGGAATCGACCCCTGTAGAAGGGAGGCGTTGATTATTGCTGTCCAAATAGGAATGATAGATTGGGAGGCAGCGGCCAAACAGTTAGAGGAGTGTTGGTCATTAAAGTGGTTGTTTGGGTTTAGGAGGATAGAATTTCCGAGATGGATTGGTCCTCATAAACTTTGAAATTCGTCCAGTGCGCTTTGTTTTTGGGTGCTGACTGGGGAGGGATAGCGCAGGAGATGCGGGTGGTTGGGATTGGGTAGCGAATCTAAGTTTGTTTCCTAGGGTAGTCATTTCGTCAGAGGAGGAGAATTCCTCACATGTTATTAGCAATTTAGGGGTTTCTTTGGAGGTTTTAGCAAGCTTGTTGCATTGGTGTTTGACCATTTCAAAGAGCTTGCGTGCTCTGTTCTTGGCGCTCTCCCGTTTGGATCTGAAGAATTCTTTGTTTGAATTGAGGATGTTCCTATTATAGGCATTTCTGGTCTGACTGAGAGGTTTTAAATGGGCAGAAGATGGGTGCTGTCTCCAGTTTTTTTCTGTCTGCTGGAGGGTTCTCCTTTCATTGTTGAGAGATCCGTTAAACCAGGGGTTTCTGTCTTTGATTTGGGTTCTTTTTAGCGTTAGCAAAGCAAGATCATCAGATTTGTTAGACATAGTAGAGATATAGTGTTCTGTGAGGTTGCTGACCATTGAAATTTTTTTTGGGGGGGAGGTCAGTTTCGCAGTGAGCAGCCAATTTCAAGAGATCTAGGCTCTTTGTGTCCCTAACCCCAGGTTTTGGATTCACGGATTGTGGTGACCTTGTCTTGTGAGTGCCAGGTAAATGAAGGTAATAGCCTGGTGATCAGACCAGTCGCATGGGTCTATAGAGGTAAGCTTGACCGCTGATTCCTTGGCAATGATCCAATCTAGAGTTGAGCCTTTCATGTGTGTTGGGAGTGTGCAGGCTTGGGTAAGAGATTGGTCTGTCAGGAAGGTTCTGATGGTGTTGACCTGAGGATCCTTGAGGTCGTTCCAGTCAGATTGAAGTCACAGAGGAAAATATCTTTAGAATTGGGGGAAACCTTGGCTGTGGTGATTTTCATGAGGTGGTCAGTGACGGTGTCATTCAAACCTTGGAGGTGGAGTCTGCACAATTGAGTGGAGTTGTTGCAGATGGAGCGTGCAAAGTATCCGCGGGAGTCTGTATGATCTGCATGGAGTTCAGTTATGAGGACATCAGAACGGTAGATGAAGGCAATGCCTTTCCCTTTTTTTGATTGCCTGTCCAACCTTGAGATATTGTAATTAAGAGGAATTAATAGGTCTAGGCAAGGATATGAGGAATAGTTGAGCCAAAATTCAGTCAGAATTGCTATGTCAGATTTTTGGCTCAGGATGAGATCAGCAACATCAGAGGCATGCTTTACTTCTGAGCGGCAGTTGATTAGGAGGCCGGAGAGAGGGGGGTCAGGTGTGAGTGGTGAGTTACGACAGAAATGGGTATGTGCGCAAGGATGTTGCTAATGACTCCTCAGTTGCGGAGAGTAGTAGATCTATTGGGGTTGATTGCAACCGTATGGGTGACGTGTTCGTTAATCACGTTCAGTTGACTTGGGGATTTAGAAGCGGACTTGTAAGTAAGGAAGAGGGCTAGAATTGCCTCCTCTGATAGGTAGCTGGGCTGCTTGCAAGGTTGAAGATGTCTCAGGGATAACGATAGGGGGTGAACGGGGGTGTCTGTGACAGGGGGGAAGTTGAGAACTGTGTGAACTTGAATTCTGAAAAGGAGAGTTTGCGGAGGTGAATAATGGTTTTCAATTCCAGTATGGAGTTATGGATGCTCTGAGTTATGTTGACTACTCTGAGGTGCAGAGTTTCAATATCCAAAAGTGAGGGAAGTGCTTGTGGAAAGGAGGTCAAAGGTTTGGGAACAGTTCTGTTGGCAAGATCGAGTAGTCTGGTAGTGAGACTAGACCCTCTTGTGTCATAGATCCTGGGATGAAGGGGTTTGTGAATGGCTAGGCGAGCTTGGCATACTGGTAGAGGGATCACTGGGGCCGGTGTTCGCTGTCCAGCAGGTGTATAGCATACTAGTCACTATGGGAGTGAGGGAGGAGTGCTGGATGGAAGAAGGGGGTGGGGGCATGGTCTCCTTGAGAGGTGGATGAGGTAGTGTGGGGGTGGAGGGAAATTTCCAAGCAGAAGTATGGGTTACACTGCCTAGTGGGCTGTTTAGAGTGGAGAGCAGCATGGGTTGAGTAGGTCTGGTCTGCACCATATGAGGCATATGGAGGGGTGGGATGGCGAAGGGGAGTGGTTGGATCTTTGGTGGGGCTTAACGATTGCCCTTCGGGTTGCGTTAATTGGGCGAAGGGGGCGGTCGGTTGATGAAAGCTGGTGCTAGGGGAGCGTAGGGGGATAAGGGTTGTGCACATGTTTTTTGAGGGAGATGAAAAGGTCCACAAATTTGTTTAGGTCTTTGTTTGGTACTTGGATCAGGACAATGCCGTTTTTGTATTAGGTTATGGTAAAGTCAGCTTGCAGGTTTAAGGAGGGCGCGATTGTGAGCTTGATGCCGTACGGAATGTTCCTGGATTTGCATACGTAAAGGAAGTTTGAAATGGTTGCAGGCCATAAAAGTTTTTCTGAGGTAGAAAATGAGGTCGTTAATGATTGTGCCCTTGCCAGCAGAATGCTTAGTGTCACTACATAGGGAGAATTTGTCCCTTCTTTAAGATACTCATACATTGTCTTTTTTGATAAACTTCACAGACAGAATAACCATGCCCTGAAGAGAATCCGGATAGTAATTCCCAGGATTCGAAACGCGTCGGCTAATGTGAAAAAAGACAATTCACACACCAGCTACCACTGGTGTCATAAGATTCTCGAATTCATTTTTCGCGTCTCTTCTTTCAACTTCTTTCTTTTCTTCTCCATTTTTCTGCTTTGCTTCAATCAAATGTTAAAATATATTGACTATTTAGTGTGATGTATGTTTAAATGTCACTGTCTGTTTTTTCATACATTGTTTCTTTCATACATTGTTTTTATACATAGTGTGTTTGTTAAATTGTGCTTACACTGTTGTGTATTCAAAAGTCTCATATTGGTTTGAACTTATGTTTAACACAAGTCTTGTCTGCATTTAATATGTTTTTTTCGACAAATTAATTATAAATGTCTAATTGAATGGTATAAATAAAAGTACCTGGTTGGAAACGACAGTTTGCGTTTTCAATGGCCCATGAATAGGGGTGTTACTGTGTTGTGGAGAGGCACTCCTTTTTCAGATTGTATTTACTGGGCCCAGCCTCCCCACTTGTCCACTAGGGCCAAGCTCCCCTTGTACTCCTTGCCAGCAGAATAGCGCAGGTCAGAGATAAGGGTCTCAGGCTGTTTTTTTAGAGTGGAGTGTTTGAAGGTTTTGGCAGCGGTCTTGGAGAGATTAGGAGGATAAACCATGGTGTAGGAGGTGTCCCCTGTTGAGGTCAGACAAGGCACTGCCATAATGGAGCATGGGGGATCATTAGGGCCCGGGGTGAGCTTAGGGAGGCTGCAGGAGTGGCTCTAGCAGGGAAGACCACTACTCCAGGGCAAAAACAGGGACTTCCTCAGATATGCAGGCTTCAAGTAGTGCAGATTAAAGACCCGTGGCACAAACAAGAACTCAGCCGAACAATACTGGTACATTCTATACACCCATTTCAAGCAATAGTTCATGTGGAACAAATACCGGGAAAATACTACCACCTGAGCTACAAAAAGACACTAAAGGTATATTGTATAGTTGCCTTTTGATTTCAAATGTAATTTTGAAACTATGGGTATAGAGAAATATATGGATGAACAGCTTATTATGCTAGTAAGTGGTGTGCCCACAAAAAAACAAAAAAATCTGGCAAGAACTAGTGGATGTGAATATGGTCAAAAATACTGCATTCTACCTTCAGCAAAATACGTTGTGTTACAAATATGCAGATGTTCTTACAGATGGAAGTTACATTGAGGATGAAATGCTAATTTTCAAGTTACAGTTTGAAAATGTAGATAAAACTAAATGTGAACAAATATATGAGCTTTACAGTATCCATCCATATACATTCCACAGAAGATTTGGGAGATGACATTGAATTATACCTGAAGAAACAAGCAAAAAGGAGCTCCAGTGAGTGCCTGTGAGAAAAGTTGAGAAGCTTTCTGTTTTCCACAACTATTTCCGGCTGGAGTAGGCAGACGGTATGATGACCATCCAGTGAAAATACCAACAGCTGAGTATAGATCAATGAGAATATATTCTGGAGACCTTAGATTTCATCAAAATATTCCACATACATTCCACCTGTTACCTGAAAGTGATTTGTCTAGAACTATCATATGCGGTTAACCATATTCTCAAGACAGAAGTTAATCTACAAAGTATGTCCCCAAAAGGTTTTTCTCAACAAATTTCATGGAAAGGATGAGAATTTGGAATACAATTTGATGACATGCTAATGTGGCACTATTGAATATTGGTATCATCGTCATGTTGAATTAAAAGGTATGTCGTCAAATTTAGGTGCAACAACTTGGTTTTTGTGACCCTCAGTTGTGCAGAGTGCACATGAGACATCTTGCATGACTTTTTGAGAGAAGGAAACTGTATCAATAAGGATATCAATCTAAAGTCACCAGGAGAAATTGGATTTTTGGATCCTGCAAATGTGTGTAGGTATTTTAACCACCAATTTCAAGACATACTGTGTTCTAGAATCGAAGAAGTGACTTAGTTCTTTTGGTGTAAAGAGTCCCAAGCAAGAGGTGTTCCTCATTTTCATATGTTGTTGTGGATCAAAGATGCACCAAAATTTGGAACAGGCACATAAGAGTTTATACTTTCTTTCATAGTGCAATATGTTACATGTACCATCCCAAAAGACAGTGAAGAAAAATGACTAAAACAGCAAGTTCTGCATTTTCAAACACTTAGATTTGGGAAATTCTGTCAGCCAACAGTCAGTACAAAAAGAAAATTGTACACCAAATTAATTTTTGGGTTTCCAAGACCTGTTGTTTACAAAGGAATAGTCAACAGTTTTTTGTCTGCAGTCAGACATACGATTACTTGAGAATCACTGAAAAATACCTATAACTTAGAGAGAATAGAAGTTTCAAAATGTATGAACGACTATAATCCTGTCATTCTCAAAATGTGGAATGTGAATATGGATATTCAATTTTTGGCTGACAATTTCATAGCTGTTGCTCATTATGGTACTTCATACATAATGAAATCAGTAAAAACAGTGATTAAGGAGACGTTGGATGAAAATTCCGCTAAAAAGTCTATGCCAAAAAAACTCAACCGTTCCATCTTGAATATGCTTTCACATAGAGAAATTTCATCCTATCAATGCTGTGGTCAGTTGAGTTCAGCTAGTTTGTACTCTAAGTCCAAAGGAACGGTTTGGGTGAGTCTAGGCCTAGCATGCACATGTAATAGAGAGCCAACATATTTTTCTGAAATTCAGTACCTGGCAGAAATTGACATAGAATTCACAGATATTTGTCAAAGCAATCAGGTATGACAATTTTTATCCAAAAAACAGTTTGCATCTTGAAAATGTATGTCTTTATGGTGTACTCCCAACTACAGATATTGAAACAATGTCACAGAAAATGTAGATGAAGGTATATTTGCAGTAGATGGTTCTGATGTTTGTTTTTGGTCCGACATAGCAAAGGCAGTCTAATTAACCATGGAAAACTAAGTTGCCAGACCTCTGAAATACAAGAGTTTTTCTATATGACACTTCTACAGCTGTTTAAGTCTTGGCTTTCTGAATCAGAATTACTAGGAGAGTTTAACTGCTATGAAGACTCTTTTAATGCTGCTAAACGATACCATTAAGTGTTTGACATTTTCAACCTATTTGAAAATTTTATATGATGAGATTGAACAGGAAGAAACAATTGCTGCTGACATGGCAAAGGATAGTTCAGAAAGCAGCCACAGTTCAGCTACTCTAAGTCAAGATCCTCTTGGAGAGTCGATTATTAAAAAAAGAAACAGAAAATACAATCAATGAAGTGGCGACATCAGAGTAACAAGCAAAACAGGAAAGAGTTGATTTGGAGTAGAAAGTAGGACAAGAAATGACAAACAAAAAGAAGTATGTTTAGAGGTGAAAACAGAGTTGGAGCATGGATTCCTTCATGAGAAGAAACAGTGTACATGTACATCATTTAAGCCAATACTATTGTGTGTCAGATGTTAAGCTGGTACCGGTAAAAGCTTTTTAATACACATTTTCACAGCTTTTCTACAGAAGACTACACAGTTTAATTTGTTGTGTGTAGTAACAACATCCACTGGATTGGCTACACACAACATTAAAGGAGTTACTTTGTTACTTTAAATTGACTTCTCATGCTGCCTGTGGAACATGATAACAAACTGGAGAACCAAACGTTATGCGGTGAAGTGTGTCCTGAAGTTTGGTGATCTACTACAACTTACACCAGTCAAAGAACAACCTGTGTTTAAAACAGTACTCCATGAAGAAACTCTGAATTCTTTTGGAAAGATTAGAAATGTAAGCATTTGATTAAACATCCTTTATAAAGAAATACTTAAGAATATGCATCAAACATCTGACATTGAATATGGAAATATTCTCAGGGACATTAGAATAGGAGTTCTCTCAAAAGAGGTGAAAAGTAACTTAGAAATCTATTAGTTAAGAGACTGTTAAATGTGAAGAAGACAGCAGCAGAGCTAATGCTTTGTTGTATTCAAGAAGGAAAATCCATAGTGAGCCTAATGCCTACACTTCATGAGTTTGTCTGTGTCAACAATTGCTAAAATTGGAGAAAGAATATATTTTGCAACTTACAGCAATAGACAAATTGGAACATGGGGGTGTGAGAGTACTGCTAAATATAAAAGTACAAGCAAAGCTGGATTCATTGAAAAAATCTGTACCCAAAACTGTGGGATCAGAGAACATTTTAAGTGGTTGTAAGAACTGAATGGTACTGTTGCACAGAAAGTTAAATGTTGAGGAAGGATTAGAAAATGGTGTTTTATGGCCCTTAGGGACATTGTCAACATTGCTAAGTTAGCATGAGCTTCGCTGCCATGATGCTGCTTTTGCGCACGTTACAACATGACTGTTTTTGAAAGGCTCTGTTTGGGCCTTTCACATGAGAAAGGGCTGATTTTCACATTCTCTGCCTTTCTTGGAGTTTAGTCTGAACACGATGTGCAAGGTTGATAAACAATGCCCCTTGTTATTCTGATCTGGTTAGTCCCTAGCACCTAGACATAACATGCTACACACAGCTGCAGTACTGAAGAACCGTGCTTTGATATTACCTTGTTGCATGTTGTTTTAACTCACTTGGGGAAAGCCGATCCATGGAGAAGAGCTCCACTGTTCCTATGATGTAAACCTTACATAAAGGCTTTAAGGTATGGGGTCTGCTCTCAAAGCCTAGAGATCTTCCTTTATATAAAAAAAACTTCCTCCAGTCAAAGGGAATGTGGTTAGGCCTGATTGCCTTCTTTTCCACAGTCTTTATAAAATTGCTTCTCCCTTTGTATTCTACGGAATTGTAACAATGCTAACTATGCTGAGTTTATGCATTTTGCTGCTGGTAGTGGCTCTTACACTGTATTGTAGAGCACAATAGTTAAAATAAACAATTTGAACTTTTTTTAGTGACTCTGCTAATTCTTATTGTGGACAAGTATGACTGAGTAAGCGAAAGATATGACTTGCTAACGCGATTCCTGAGAGAGTCTAGAGTGTTGTGTTCTGGGTTGTCTAATCATTTGTAGCTTTGTGATATTGGGAGGTGAACAAATGAGACACTATAGCTAGTCGGTATTGGGATTGTGGGCACTAATGTGGTAAGTTGTTACACCCCTATACACTGAGTTCCCGTTTTCCTGTGCATAGTTCTGTGTATGTGCAGAATCCCTGCAACATGGCACCGCCAACGTTTGGTCTGGCTCTTTTCTGCGAGTTGCTTGAGTAGTGATTGTGCTTGCCCACAATAGCCTCGCTTCTGCTTCAGGAGACAGGTGTGATGGTGTAACCCCCTATATTAATGTTTTATAGGTTCTTTCAAGCTTGAAGTTTTAAAAGGTTTTCTCTTTATCTGGACCAATAATTGCGCTGCTGCGCTCTAGGTTGTTGTTCATTGTTTTTCGTGATGGCGGTTGATAACCCGCCTCATAGCCGTGCCCCTCTTAAAGCTTATTTAGCTCAATATAAAGTGTCTGATGCGGGTGCCGAGCTTATATTTGTTGTGGAAGCGAATCCAGCTTACCATTTCGAGGTTTTTTATTCTTGGGTCACTTTTTTGGTGGTGGATGGTACGGATGATTTGTTTCATGAATATACTGCCACAGCCCTTCCTCACACTTATCAGCCTTATTGGTCTGTTGAGGTTCCACTTACAGCTTGGCAACACCAAATTTGGTTTAATGACGCCGTTCCTCACCCAGTATCGCCAGTCCGTTTGGGTCCTTTATCGATAGATGGGGCCTCTTGGCCCGTTTTGGCTGGGTACACCCCACACCCATGTTATTTAAATGTTGTATTTGCAGACCTTAGGGTTTTTCACACCTCTTTGATACGCATACTTAGAGTTGTTATACAGTACATTACACGCATCTTCCAGCTGGGACAAGCTGGCGGTGCAGTGCAACCTGTTGGAACTGGTGGTGTTACTAGCAGTCCCGTTATGGTTAATTCAGTGATGGACAAGCGTCCACAGAATAAGGACGAATAAGGATGAGTTACCTTATTGGCGTGCTGAATAATTTGGACAACTAGAGGCGGTTTTTCCAAATATCTCTCCTGTGTTTGCCTAAAGACTTACTTCCCAAGTTAGCTGATTGTAACACCTGGGACAAGGTGTTTGCGGTGGCATATTCGAAGTGTTTCAGCACTCCTTCCATGACTGTGCTCCTTTCTGTGATAAAATGTGTTCAAGATGACCATGGAGCCGAAGCGACGGTAGAGCTGGGGATGAGATTGGTGGGGGGGTTCAACATGGTTGCTGAAACGATCCTTGTCAATATCAAGGGTAATGCTGTGAGTTTTCAAGTGGCAAACCGCTTGGAGGCTGTAGCAGATGCAGCAAAACCAAGAGAAATTTCCAAAGTTGCAAACGCTTATAAAACCATTTGCCGCAATAGTCTGGAAGTTAAGCCTTTTATTCAAACGCAAAATCAAACTGATTAAGACAGGCATCCGTTCTTTCCTAAAAAGAACTTTAAGATTAAAAAATAGGGGCAGCAACAACAGAAGCAAGGTTTGCGTGCCGGTTCACGCAAACACCGACACCTGGATCCTCGGAGCATACTTTTGACTTGCGCAATCACGCGTAAATTAAGTCTCCTGATAGATTTCAAGTCTCTGATCAGCTTTCCCTTCATTCTTCACAGGACATATCGGGCTCTCAAGTCAGTGGAGGAGAACGCCGAGATCGTGGCAAAAGTTAACCTGCGCCACAGGGACGAGATCAGCCTCGACAGTTGGACACCAAAGGAAAACAAGAGGATCTATCTTGTTTTCGACCACCGATTCAAAAGAAGAAAGTTGCTGCTTTAGGAGCGAGGTATGCCTCAGAAGGTGAGAATGTGGCTCCTGTTATTGGACATGGGTAGTGACTTTGCTCGGCAGCGCATCGGAGGTTACCATAGTGCAGGAGGCTCTGCATCCCAGTCTAGAGGCGACAGCAACCGACACATTCATTACGGTAGAGACTGCAGATACCCGGGTTGCCCCTCGGATAGACTTTATGATGTTATTTACCAAATTGTAGGTGATATACAGCGTCCAATCAAATCGGTGTTCTGTGAGAATTTAACCTCCTTGTACGACATTTTGTTAGCGGAGGCAGACTGGTCCCCACCCTTTGTGTTAGCCGCTCCTAGGGGAGGACGTGATACTTCTGAGTTTTTTGAGTTACGTCCCTGAAGAGCATGCAAAGGCTTTCACAGCAGGGTGGGATGCGGCCCTTGCCCTGGCAGTGTACCGTAATCAAGTGGGCTGGAATTTTGATTCATCGGCTCATGAGATACCTTTACACAAATGCAATACCCAATCAAGAGTGAAGCTAAGGCTCACGTTTGTGACATTCTAACACAGTTAGAGTATTAATGAGTGATTGAACCATGTACATCACCAATAATTAAACCTCTCTTTACGGTACCAAACCCTGACGGTTCATCAAGGATTTTGTTGGATTACCGAAATTTCAATAGTCATGGTCGCACATTTTCAGTGAAAAATAAACACAGCTGTGCGGTGGTGAACAATCTTGTTTGTAAAAAATATGACTCTACACTTGATACTTCAAATGGTTTCTGCAGTCACAATCTCACTCCTGGGAGCAGTGACTTGACAGCATTTACTGCCGTCGAGAATCAAAAATGTTCACGCGTTTGCCTATGGGGTGTAAGAATAGCCCCGAGGCATTTGCAGCACATGTTGTGTCTTTGTTGCACGACATAGATCCAGGTGCGTTCTCATACGTTGATGATATGTATCTGATGGACTATGAACTTATTCCGCACCTAGTCTGAGTCCACAATATTATTTTATCTTTTGCTGATTATGGATACAAGTTTAATTTTGCTAAATCGCACATCACCCATTTGGCTGTACTCTTTTTGGGCCATGAGCACAATAATTGAGGAAAGGGGCTCGTAACCCTCTTCTAAGAGAACTGTGTACAATTGCAAACCCCTTCTACACTGAAGAAACTTCAATCCTTGATGAGATTTTTGAATTTTGGAAGGACATACATTCCCGATTATGCCCAGCATATCAAACCGCTTTATGCGTTGATACAACCCACATTTTCCTTGGCCAGCTGGCTTCCAGAACATACCTCTATTCTACATTCTCTGCAATCTGACTTGCTTGCGACTACCTACATGTTGACGCGTAATAACACCACGAACCTGGTAATATATATAGTCCCAGGGACAGTGGGTTTCACTTATTTGGCGTCAATGAGAGTGACACAATACCTATTGCTACAAATCACATTTTTACACTTCGGTTGAAATGCAATTTTCCAATATTGAAAAAATGTTGGCAGCAGTGCAGATGGCAATTCTGAAAGAACACCTTCTGGATCAGAGTAAAGGCATTCTTGTGGTCACGCCTCTCCCTGCTTTAGAAGCAGTGACTAAGGCGAGTGTACCAAACTCTTTACATCCCCGTTGGATACAATGGACTGCATCATTGACATCGGCTGATGTCACGTGTATCTTTGAGCCTTCTCTTAGGACACAGGAGTTTATACAGTATGAACATGTTCATCCTGCTCCTCTGTCCTTACATCCTTTGGATGAATACAAGTGTATCATCTATACCGATGGATCGACTCAACCAGCCATTGGTTCTAAACATGCATATTCGTTGGCTTGCGCAATTGTTGCTGGCTCAATTGTAAATGGAGAGTTTAAGTCTGCCATGGTGCATACTCAGGCACTTGGAGACTGTTCAGCACAATTGGTGGATCTGCATGCTCTTGTTCTTGCTCTTGAGTCTAATGTAAATACTCTGATTGTATGTGATTCTTATTACTGTGTTCAGTCTTACAATGGCAACCTATTCTTTTGGTCTCAAAATGACTATAGAGATTCTAAAGGCAGCGCAATTAAGCACAAGACACTTCGGGTTCAAGTGGCAGATCTTAAACAGCGTCTGCCCCTCACACAAGTTATCCATACTCTTGGCCACCAGCATGTGGGAGCACAAGGTCTTGGTGGTTCTTTGACTCATGAAGCGGTCAAGTCTGCAGTTGCCACGTGTTCCATAGCAGCAGTTACAAGATCCATGACTAAAATAGATAATGATATCTTGGCAGCAGTAGCTGCGACGAGGGAGGGAACTATTTATCCTCAGGGTTGTCCCTCTAAATACTCTTATCATATAGCTCCCCAACAGGTTCCTTATGCTAAGATTCCTTCAATTGGTGATTGGCTGATTCCCACCTTAGACCGCAGACCTGCTTTTATCAAAGCCACGCACGAGGGCATGGCTTCTGCACATGCCGAGGTGTCGGCGACAGTCTCTATTTTACAGCAATGTTACTGGTGGCGTGGGTTATATAAACAGACCCATAATTATGTACTTTCTTGTGACATTTGTCAACAAATTAAGCGGTCTCTGGTCACAAGCCCTCCACAACTACAGCTATGTACCTCTAATCATCCTTTTGGCTGTGTATATCTTGATCACTGCAGTCCATTTTCTTCTGATACTGCGTATAAATATATATTTGTTGCATTTGATTCGTGCACTAGATGCTTTTGGGTTTAGCCACAACCCAGTGCTGACGCTCGAACTGTCATCAGGGATTTGCGTGTCTTTGTCAGGATGTTAGCCTGTGGCACCTTCCATTCTGACCAAGGACCAGCTTTCGCCTCTAAGGCGTAGAAAGGATGCAATGAAGTCTATGGGGTGCCGGTGCAGTTTTCATCTTCATATAGGCCGAAGGGCAATTCAATTTCTAAGTAAGAATGAGCTTGGCTGCCATGATGCTGCTTTTGCGCATATTACTACATGACTTTGTTTTTGCAAACCTTTGTTTGTGACTTTCACGTTGAGAACGGGCAGCTTTTCGCATTCTCTGCCTTTCCTGGAGTTTTGTCTGATCACGATGCGCAAGTATGAGTGTGTAAGCGAAAGAGTGTGTCTTGCTCCCGCGATTCCTGAGAGAGTTGGGAGTGTTGTGTTCTGAGTTGTCTAATCATTTGTAGCTTTGTGATATTTGGAGGAGAATGAATGAGACACTATAGCTAGTCGGTATTGGGAGTTTGGGCACTAATGTGTAGGTTGGTACACCACTTTTCACTGAGGTCCGTTTTCCTGCGCATAGCTCTGTCTATGTGCAGAATCCCTGCAACAATGATGCTATGGGTAAAGTGATTGATTTCAATAACTTTCCAAATAGAAAGGAGGTTGAATATTAAGCAATACAATGTGATCAGGTTGATTGCTTAAAGCAAATTGGAAGGCCTATTATGCTTGTAAAAGACTTGCATGTTTAGCAGAAGCAGTTTCCAGGTTCTCTAGCATACGCAGTGACTATTCATAATTCTCAAGGTTTAAGTGGAGATGTAGCCCTTTTTAATACTGGTAGAACTGTGTTCAAAGAAGGTATGTCATATGTAGCAAAATCTAGAGTTAGAACAGTGTCTGGTTTGTATTTGGTTGCATTTGATGACAGCAAAGTAAGTGCTGATCCAAGTTGTGTTAAAAAATGCAATCAGTTAAGAAGTGTATGTGCTCCTCATTTAGGACAGTATCCCATTTATGCAAGGGGCATAATCTGTCCAAAATGAAAACTTACCAAGGAATGTAGTTATGTTATGTTTGGGTCTCTTTTATAGCGCACGGCTACCCCAGGGGGTGTCCCGGCGCTTTGGCAAAGAGAAATGTACTAAAGAGAACACAACACAGCAGCTACACAGAAGGCCAACAATGAGATCATGCAGAATAGAGCCAAGTTTTCAGCTCCTTTCTGAAAGCAAGAAGACTATTTGACTTTCTTAAGAAGACAGGTAGCTCATTCCAGCAGCGCGAGGCCCAGTAACGGAAGGAGCGTCCTCCGATCCGGACCAGTTTAACCGGGGGAATGACGGCTTTGGCCAACTAGGCCGACCAGAGCGTCCTCCTCGGGACATAAAAAGTCAGGCGCTTCTCCATATACTTTGGGCCGATTGAATGGAGGGCCTTAAAAGCCAGGGTCAGCACCTTAAAGGTGATTCTTTTAGCATTAGGCAGCCAGTGCAGTAAGTAGTTCCGAGGCTTTAGCCCTGTGTGGGAGACCGAAAATGGCTCTTGCAGCCGAGTTCTGCACAATCTGCAAACGGGCCAACAGGTATTTAGGCAGCCCGATATACAGGGCATTCGTGTAATCCAAACGCGAGCCAATTAGAGACTGCACTATGATTTTTTTGTGCTGCAGAGACAGCAGGGGAAGAAACTTCCGAAGCATTTTCAAAATGCCGAAGCATTTTCCAGACAGGCTGATGATCAGGGGTCCGAAAGAAAGGCTGTCATCACATTGCACACCAAGGTTTTTGGCCTTTGTAGAGACCACCTCAGGAGGAAACATATCCTGGGGCCACCAGGTCTTCCAGCTGGGATCCGGCGGGCATCCGAAAAAAAGCAGCTCCGACTTGTCAGAGTTGCACTTCAGACTGTGACGCCGAAACCAGTCGAAGACTGCACCCAGGCATTCCCTGATCTGACCACCGTCAAAAGCCTCTCCCTTTTTAAATGAAAAAAGGAGCTGGGTGTCATCAGCATAGGATATGATCCGGGCACCAAAGGACTCCGCTACCGCCGCCAGAGGGGTCATATAGATATTAAAAATGGTAGGGCTCAGGATAGAACCCTGTGGAACCCCCACCTCTAGCGGCGGCATTTCCGCGGAGAACGGCGGTGCCCAGACCACCTGTCGACGGCCGGTCAGAAAGGATTTAAACCAGTTCCACACCGTCCCACGAAAACCGATCTCCCAGAGTCTAGAAAGTAGACCGACATGGGGGACGGTGTCGAACGCCGCCGACAAGTCCAGCATCACCAGAATGGCCTCCCCCCCCAGATCGAGCACCTCTCTGTTGGCATCGGTGATCTCAAGCAAAGCTGTCTCCGTGCTATAGTTAGCACGGAAGCCCGATTGAGAATCATGCAAGATGTTGTTGCTCTCTATAAAGTTGGAAATAGAGAGCTGTACATGTTTCTCGATCACCTTTGCCAGAGCAGGGAGAAGGGAGATCGGCCTGTAGTTAGCATGGACAAGAGGATCCAGAGTAGGCCTTTTGAGTAGTGGCAGGATCAGGGCATGTTTCCAGGCTGAGGGAACTTCGCCCGTGGTCAAGGAAAGATTGAGCAGCGGATTAAGCAAGCTGTTGATAGCAGGCGCTATTTTTCCTAGACATTTCGCTGGGCAAGGATCCAACGGCGAGCCAAACTGCAGCCGAGAAAGAAGGTCAAGGGAGGAAGTTACGGATAGAGAAGGAAACTCCAAAAAGACTATACTCCTCTCATCCGAAGGCGAAGGGGGGATGACCAGTTGGCTCGCAGATGAACCAATCCCGGCACCTGGGAAAGTGTCCTAAATGGACTTGATTTTATTTATGAAAAAGTCCCCAATCTGACTAATCCAGAGCTCGGAGTGCGAGTGGGCGGCCGAAATCGAGGGAGGAGAGATGTTGTTCAAAAGAAGGAAAAGAAGGAGAACAAGTAAATTGTTAAGAAGACATTTTTTACAATCAGGGAGATGTTGTACGTTACCAGTTTCAAACCTTTCTGGTGTCAACTGCTGTGCAAATGTTGTTCTCAATGTACTCTTTTAATTATAACATGTTGTGTATGCACTTGAACAGAAACTAAGCCCAGGCGTCAAACTCTGCTCTGCTCATGGAGTTTGCAGATTTCGGGCACTCCGCAATCTGCGGAGGAGCACCGAGTTCCTAATTTCCACGTTCCCAGGCATGAAGGGGAGTTATTTTCTGTTTTTTGCCTCAAGATTTGATTTGACACTCATGATCAAGTGCCACAATAATCTTGGGCTGCTAGGGAGTTCCCCCAATACTTCACGCTTGTTTGCACCCCCTCTGGCCGCGATGGCGCCAATATAGTGCTGATCATGAGAATTAAATGAGCGAGCAGATTTTGTGCTTGAGAAGTAGTTGAGAGGCTTTTCAAGTGGTTTTTCTTCTCCAAGTGGCAGTTGGAATTGTTTTTTTCATGCAAGAAGCCATTTTGTTATTTTTTCTAACAGGAAGGAAGTGCCCCAGAGACCCCAACTTTCTGTTCTGGTCCAGCAAGCTCCTCCCAGTCTTTTGTACATCTCCTTGTCACTTTTCATTGGGATTTGGAGCTGGAAGGATCGCCCTATTTGCCTGCTGCATATATATTATTGGATTTAAGGACATTGTATTTGAGATTTCACAAGGTAGTTGAAAAACTGGTATATAAGGGTGTTGTTTGTTTGATTGGGCACATGCACCAGGATTTTTAACATTTATTGTGGTGGGTGACCTGCAGTGTCAGTAGGGGCCCAGATATTTTTTTGCATGTAAAATTTCTTATTTTTTAATGGAGAAATGTTGCATAGTTTAGTACATGTTCTCCATGTTTTTTAATAAATGTGCATTCTTCATTTAATTCACTATGTGGCCTACTAGCCAACAGGCCTTCCAGCCAGCATGCCCAGAAGTAGTCATTGGTTAATAAATCAACTGTTTCTGTGGTGTCTGTTGAATTGAAACATCATTTAGGCCATGGATGACATTGGATTAACATTCAAAATATGTTTTTGGGGTAGTTCACATTCTTTTCAGCAAATAGTGTATAGTTGGGGTAATTGTATTAAATGCCTTTTTGGAGGATGTGTGTTGTTGTAAAATGTCTTAACCCAGTTAATATACATTTTTGGCATTGCTGAATTAATGCTATTTGTTCTGTGTTGCCATGCCTTCTTTTTCTTGCCTTGTGTGAGTGTGTTTGCCATAGGCCACCATTGGCCAGGGGCCATTTTATTTTATAGTCAGTGTCCATAGTCCTGTATGTGCTCTTTGTTTTTCATGCCTCCTACTCATTGTGGTTGTGGCCATGTGGCTGGTGCCTACTTTGTGTAGCCAGCCAGTGCTCTTTTGCCATAGGCCTGCATGTGTTCTTTGTTGTTGCCATGTCTCCTTGATGGTTGTTGTGACCAGGACTTACATTGAGTCTACCAGCACCATATACTTATCAAAAGACACCTGTGTCAGTCCCCCAGAAAATAAAAAAATCCAGACTTCTATTACAGGCATATTTAAGCAGCAGGGACTCTATGAGTGGAACCAGCCAACCACACGTTTGTACACGTATGGAAAAAATGTTAGCGCTGAACCTCCTCCCTTTTACCTTTGTGAAAGGAGTGAGATTCTTAGAATTTTTGGCAGACCTCTGCCCAAAATTGAAGGTACCAAGTTGAACCTATTTTGCCAGGGTTGCGGTTCCAGTGCTGCAGCGCAATGTGCTGCAGTTTCTTGGACAAGATTTGAAGCACGGTGTTGTCCACACCATCTACCTGACAACAGACATGTGGACCAGCTGTCAGGCAACTAATTACATGTGCATCGCTTCACACTGTATTTTTTTTTGTGGGGGTAAAGCAAAAGATATCTGAAGGTCTTGGCCCTGAAGAAAGTTTAAGAGCGTTCAGTGGCCTGCAACTATAGCCATGGAGGAAACATATTCAGCTGTAAACATCTTTGACAAATTTAACAGCAAGGTGTATGAATGGCTGCGACCCAGAGGCCTCAGAATTGGATTTCAGGGTCTTATGTTTGCCCCATTGCACCAAACTGGTGCTGAAAAACTTCCTCATAAAAGAAGACGAAATCATCAACATACTAACCACCTCCAGAGGAAGCTGCACTAATGTAGTCATTCCTTTAAAGCCCGAAAGCAGTTGCAGATTTTTCAGCGTAATATTAGAGCAACAGTTAAAGCCCTGGTACAGGAGGTGCCAACACATTACATGTTGCAAGGTCTGTTTGAGCAGTACAAACATATCAATCACTATGTCATTCAAAGAGGAGAAGATGCAGTTGGGAATGCTTTGACCATGGATAAGGACAAATGGGGCCTAGTCAAATTCCTGACACATATGCTACTCCCTTTTTAGGTCTTCACATGGGAAGTTAGCAAGGAGGACAGTTCTATGGGCCAAGTCATCCCATTCTTGCATCTCCTACAGGACCAGGTAAAGAAGGTATCTAAAAAGGTTCAAACCTGCAGGTGTGAATGAAAACACAGAACTGCATGCCTTGGTTTAGAGCTTAATCCTTCACTTGGCTTGTAATAAAAGGTTGCAACATGACATCATCCCATCCAAAGAGTACATCTGTGCAACACTACTTGATCCATGGGACAAAGAAATTCTGCCCACTATAATTCCTTTTTCTGAAGCGAATGTTTCAAAGTACAATAGGTGGATTGTAGAGCAAGCCAGAGACCTGGAAGAAGAATGGCTGGAACTTAGAATTCCACCACACAGTTCTGGGGTGCTGATTTTAACTTCCATAGAGGATAGTCTTGTCTCACAGCAGCCAATAACACCATCAACCAGAACACTGGCAACACCAGCAACGAAGAACCAGCCCCAACCTCTGCATTGTATTGGTTTCAATCAACAGGTCTTAAGTCCAGTACAGGGGTGATAAAAAAAAGAGATTGATCAATTAGCAGCACCAATGACCATCCACAGAATGTTTCAGGAGTAGCTTGATGACCCGAAAGAAGTATATGTGGATCAAAATCCATTGAGGTATTGGTATGGAAAGATGCGCCAATGGCCAGATCTCAGCAAGCTGGCAATAAAGTATCTGGCTTGCCCTGTCACCAGTGTGTCTGCTGAATGTGTGTTCATTGCAGCTGTTGGGGTTGTCACAGTGAGAAGTACCAATCTCTCACCTCAAAACTTGGAGAGATTGACTATGATCAAAATGACCCAACATTTTATACTACACAATTGCAATGTTTCTGAAACAGCGTACATGTGCTCCTTCTGTGGGGGCTTTGGGGGCTGTGGTAGTCTTTTACAGAACAACTTTCCCTCACTATACTCCTCTCTCCCTCGGTTCCAGGATTCTTTTTGTCTGCCACCCTCAGCGGGGGTCAGGACCCTCTTATCCAATGACAGGCTACTCCAGCCGTCTTAGAGGGATAAGATCCAATGAGTAGACTTTGGAATTATTAGGGCAGAGGAGGAGACAAAATATCTTGCTAACAATGAGAGTATGGTGCGCGGCTGAAGACTTGTTGTACTGCAGGTAATGAACTGAGATGGCTGACTGCCATGGTGAATCTTCCTGCTGTCTTGGTGCCACATTATCGCTTATTTGTGTATAGACTATGGAATTCTGTGTGGGACACCATTATCTGAAGTGCTCGGAAAACCTGGCTTCCACACCGGAGCAGTGTGTCATTCTGGAACAACAAGGCACCCTCCACTAGCTGGAGGCCTAAATGACGTCCTTTCGATCTCGTAAATGGAACATATCCTAATTGAAGTTGAATGAAAGGACCTGGGTGCCTGTTTTTATGCACTGGTCAGGGGCCGCCCTTCCCCTCATCAGGTTGCTCTCCCCTGGGGTGTGGCCAGCCAACCCCGCCCTGAGATTGGCAGCAGAGTTACTGTGGGCAACACAATGGCAGATTGTAGCATGGATTTCCAATTGGCTGAACATACAGTAGCCTTGAGTTTTTCCTGAATGCAAGTAAAGGCTTGAGTAATCTCCTAATGCAGTGTCACCAGTCTTTATTTCTGTGGTAGGTTTTCTGAAATTAGTGTGAAGTGGATGAGTCATATTAGGGGTTTGGATTTACTGCATATTTGGATTGAGCGGCTGAGTGGAGGCATTGCTTTACAAGACAGTCACCCCTTCCTGCTGTGGCCCGTTGGTTGCTGGGCTGGCTACCCTGCCTGCTGCTACTGAAATGTGTTTGCTCAACCACCTGACCCATGTTGTGGTAGTGTGTTTTTTGCTGATTTCGTTGTGGCTAAATATGCTGTTCACTGAGGTTCATCTGGGCTTAGTTTTGTGGATGGAGATTTTGCAGAGATTGGACCAGATGGCAATGGTTAGTCAAGTGGCCCATCCTGAGGCAGTACAAACATTCTCCAGTGTCTGGCTGCCGCCAGCCTTCCTGACCTCTGTGACTATAACTGGGCCAGAGCCCTCTGGGGTTCCATGGTGGAGTCCCTTTCAAGACTGGTGCCATTTGCATGCTTGCAGCCAATGCTGTTCGCTTGGGGGTGGTTTTACTCAGTCTGTGGTTACCAGGATTAGTGGGGCTTGATCCTGGTTTTGGCCATTCCTAATAGGCCAATGAGTTGGATGTGTGTGGTGACCAGCTTCCCTGCGGTTCTGGGATTATCCCCATGTGGCTGGTGGGGGCACTTCCTTGAGGTAGTGTATCATTTGCTGGGTGTGCTGAGATTCCTCCTATGGCCACTCGCTTGGCCACCACATTTGGCAGTAGGTAGGGGGCTTTGGGCACAGGAGATGCACCACATAGTGCCAGGCAACAACTTCAGCACTCAGGGAGGTTTCACAGTCGTGACAGAAGCAGAGCTTGGTAATCAGGGGGGTACGTGCAGTAAATTTGTCACCGCCAATGCCCCTATGTGCCTTGGATCGGCTCCCCACCTAGCCTCGGGAGACTCAATGTGAGAAGTTGGTTTAGCATATGATGTTCACTATTCTAGTGGGCACCTTGCACCAGTCCAACAACCCTTATTATTGGTAGGTTATAAAGTCAACCTTATAGAAAGCTATCCTAGTGGTAGCTGTGGAGAGCAGCCTTGAGGCTAAGACTTAGAGGCGAGTTAAGCAATTTGTTTTACCAGATATAGTCTCTTGAATAATCAACTGAAAGCACACCACACAAGGTATATATCAAATATACATGCATTTTTTCTAAACACAACCCCTCTGGACTCTTTATGAGGTCAGAGGTAAAAGTACAATACAAGGAACTTAATTAGCATACGATAAGTTACAACATATACGTTTTGCTATAGGGGCCTCACAAACCATATACTAAAATAGTGGTAAAAGAACCATGTGAGGGTTAGAAAGCAGGCCCAGGGCCTGTGGAAAGGCAGGGGCAACCAGGAACTACCCAAGGTAGGGACACAGAAGACCCACAGGGATGCGTGCAGTGTCTAAACACAGCCGTGAATCACCATTGACTTTCTATGGAGAACGAACAAGTTACAATTTTAAATATTAATGGCACTTAGAGGTGAACTACGATAGAACCCTTTTAGACTGGCACACTTCGAGAGTCAAGACCCACGGGAGCACTGGAGTACTCGAGTTACCTCACCCAGGGAAGCCGGGTGCATAGGTGGCTTTTGGTGTCGGGTTTCGTTGTCGATTCCAATGGAGAGGTGCAAAGAAATGCTGCAGGCGACCAGAGGAAAAGTGTCCGGGTGGATCCAAGGGTGGATTGGAGATGTGAAGAACCTGAAAGCAGAGGGGACAGAGTCTTGGTCACTAGCCAGTGACCAGGATGGCGAGGAGAAGATGCCAACCGATGTCGGGTGATTTCACATGAAAGAGGTGAAGCTTGACTCTTCAGCCATGAGGACCAGGAGGTGTTGACGATGACTAGGAGCTGGATTCAAGCTGCATCACAAAGAATGTCGAGTGCTGCAGCAGTGATATCCGGATTGGACCTAACAAGCCTTGGGAACAGCAACCCACGCAAGATGTCAAGATTGGCTTTGATTCAGACCAGCAAGGTCTTAGAGACTCCTCCTTTGGAGAAGAGTGAGCGCACATCTGGAGCAACCAGGAAAGCTCAAGAAACAAAGGATTGTCCTTCGTGGGGGCTCACTAGCCAACAAACTAGGAACAGCAAAGGGGCCTCAAGTGGAAATGCACAAAGCAGGCCCAAGGAACACTCGTGGAGTGTAGGCCTCTGTGCTTCAGTGCAAAAGGTGCTTGCGGCAGGGGCTTCAAATACCCTAATGCACAACGTCAGGAAACTTCAAGAAGTAGGTGCAGGTGCAAAAATGCAGGATGTCCAGGAGTTCCAGTCCCACGTCTCTCGTGTCCGCTACAGGTCTCAGCTTTGCTGGGAGCGCAGGTCAGTGTCAGAGATGTCTGGAAGTCCATGTCCTGTGCTGCAGAGTCTTCGGGATCTGGCAGTAGCCTCAACAATGCAGACTGGCAAAGATGCATGTGTTGCCTGTTCGAACAGGGTGGTCACTCCTTGACCACAAGGGAGATTTGGTCCATCTTCCAGTCGTTATGGAATGTCAAAGGTACGAGATATATGTAGCAGAGTTTCGTCCAGGGTAATCTAAAGTCCAAGGGACTGGGCTCCTATTCTTATAGTAAGTTTAGGGGTCGGACTAACTCTAGGGTCCCACCTATGGGAATACCTGGGGAGGGGGTGGTTACACCCCTTCTGCTTTGTCCAGTTTCACGCCAGAGCTCGGGTAGAGTACCCCAGCAACCGGTTTGAACTGGGAAATGCATGGAGCACCTTGTTTGCCCCAGGCAGTGTCTGAAAAGCATTCACTAAATTCAACCTACCCTGCCCCAATACACTAAAGTCTGTCACCTCCCTGGACCGGAAACCTATTGTCCAGGGCTCCCCTGCCCTCCCCTGTAGTATTCCAAAGTGTTTGACACCGTACACAACATGTTTTAATGAAGCCAAACCAAAGTTCGCATTAACCGCCAGGATTATAATGCACTTAAGAGTATATGGTATGGATATGTCATAGAACAGCTATAAGGAGATGGTTCCGAAAGCTGCAGAGAGGCTCAGCTCATGCTAGGGCGCCCTCTCACACAAAACCAAGCACTCTGTCTTCAGGATTGTCAAGGCCTTCCATAGGAGTGACTTATACATTAATATGTGTCTATACATAAAGGTAGATACAGGTATATTATATCTAAGTAAGAGGTGATTACACCACCTTACCCAGGTTGCAAGTGCAGACCTGTGGTGTCATTTTGAAAGGATGCCCAGGGGTTGCACAATACATGCTTCAGCCCCTGATAGGCCTCTGTTGCGCCTATGCCCTGGGTACCTAGGGTACCATATATAGGGGCTCACAAGGGTGACCCAGTAACTAATCTGAGATGTACCTAAACTACATGGCATCAATTTAGAGAGAGAACAGCTAGTCTGTGGTCCTGATTAGCAGGGCCACAGCCAGACTAAAGTCGAAAAACCAGTGAAACACGGCAAAAAGTGGGGTTAACCAAAGGAAGCAGACCCTACTCTCCAACACTCAGCAAGTCAAAGCCCCAGATCTCTTGCTCCTTGTGTACCTTTCGTCTTTTTGGTGGTCAACACTAGAGGTGCTGTGCGCGGCATGCCAACCTTCGAGCTAACTCACATAGGTCGGGGAGATTCCCTGTATATTCCAGAACCGCCCTGTGAATGTGGCCAGGGCCACCCTGGCTGGTGTACATGTGGTGTGGGAGTGTACTGCTGGTTGGTGGCTTGAGTAGGGAACAACATGGAAAGCCTTTTGAAAGCTCATTGTCCAGTTTAACTTTTTGGGCATTTTCTTAGAGGTCAATTCTGTGCAAATACAACTTGCCCTGCCTCAGCTGGCACTTACTTGCCTTGATAGCTAGGCCTGCACTCTGCAGAGTCTTTGGGACCTTTTGGAGGTAGATCAGGTGATCATGCGAGGTAGAGTTAAAGACAGCTATATCATCACGATAAGCTGCACCATAGGATTCCTATCCAGCAAGGACATTATTCACCAACCTCTGAAAAGTGGCAGGGTCAATCGTCAAACCAAAGAGCATCACAGTGAACTGGAAGTGCCCATCTAGAGTGGAAAATGATGATTTTTCTTTTGTTTCAGGGGTCAGACCTATGTGCCAGCACCCTGGTGAGAGATCAAAGATACTCAGATATGTGGATGCCCCCAGCCTTTCAATTAGCTTATTAGCTCTCGGAATTGGATGTGCATCTATTTTTGTGACTGCATGGAGACCCATGTAGTCCACAAAAAAACTCCTTTTTTTCTTTACACCCTGGGAATGAAGTTTGGGGACTAACACAACTGGGCTGGCCCAAGGGCTCTCTGAAGGTTCAATGACAACAACTTCAGCATCTTCCTTACCTCAGCCTTGATGCTTTCTTTAATAAGATCAGACTGCCTCTATATTTTGTTTTTGGCATGTAGTCTGTCCTCAGTGTCCAAATCATGTGTTCACCAGTTAGTCTGATCAGGGGCCAAGTACAAGAGCTCAGCAAACTGATTTAGGAATTGCCTGCAATAAGTCTGCTTTTGGGCAGTGAAGGTGTCTGAAAAGACCACTCCATCAACTGACCCAACTTAGGGTTCACCTTCTTGATAAAGGTCAATGTCAGGACCAGGTCCAAAGTTCCAGAAGGAGAAGTTCAGGTGCATCTCAAATAGGGTGGCGGCAGAGTGCTACATGTCTTGGAAGCTGGTGTGCAAAGGGGAAGGGGGACACTTGAAAATAAACAGCGCAGGAGGACTTACATGTAAGTCCAATGGGGCTCCTTCAAGGGAGGAGGGCGCAAGACCTGGGGACTATGAGAGCACAGCTGGTTAGTCAGTGCAAGGGCTGGCAGGGCTTGGTGAAGAGTGAACAGTTCAGCCAGGTCTTGTGCATCTTGAGGTCTTCGCATGCAGGACCAGACAACTTTGAGGGGCGATCTTGGACAGCTGGGTCTCTCAGGAAGTGGGTCTCTGGTGTCTCAATGTCCCTCGGTGGGTGCTTGCTTCGGTTGCTTTGGGAGTCCAGAGTTGACTCTTCTTCTTGGTGTTTGCTGTTGGGTGTCTGGTATCCCGGGTATTGGTACGCTGCTGCTCCTCTAGGTCTTAGTGTCTTCACACTTGGTGTGCATACAGATATGACCCTCCAGAGCTGTTATAACTGTTCTTGCTTTGTAGCTGTTTTGAGGTCGCCGGGGAGCACCAAGTAGACAAAACCAGACTTCATAGCATGAGTGACTGCAGAGTATATACCTGCACTCTGAAGGAAGATTCTTGGTGATTTCTCAAAGGATAGGGGTACCCTGGTGTATTGGAGTTCTCTCATGTTTCAGGATGACACAGCAACAGCGAGTGTCGAGTCCTGGGAACAGCAGGCAGGGTTTGGTTCCTTTTTTTCTGCAGCAGGGCTCAATTCTCGTGCAGCAGGTCTTCTTTGTTCTGGCCTTCTCCTCTCCATCAAATCTGATGTGATGTTATATTTCAGGCTCCTATCTAAATACTGAATTTAAAGGCGCTTCAAGGGGAGACATGTAGTAGCCAATGGGCTACCTACCTGTGGAAAAAGGTACGGGCCGATGACCTTTTTCAGAGTTGCCCGGCGCTAACCGCCTCTAATACCACTCAAGTTACCAAACAAAGAGGCAGGCGCTGGAGACTGGAAGGCAGGAAACAGGAGTTTTATTCCGACGGAGCAGAACACATCAATTCAGACAACAGGGTATCTTCACGAGGTGCTCTAATCGCATCTCTGAGGCCTGGCCTCTTATACACAGGTTTATGATCTTTATTACAGTTTATTGCATGTGGCACATTCTTGCAAATACTTTGAAGTACGGAAAGGCATTCTCGGAATCCCCGCTTCAAGCCCGTTCCCACAAACATTTACAGTAGGAGTCCCCACCCAGTCACAAGAGGTGACGATTGTCGTGCAGCTGGACATTCCGATGATTCACGGAATGTATGTGGTAGATCGGATCTCATGGGGTGGGGGCTTTGATCAACTCGTGGATCCTTTGATGGGGGAAGCTTCCTACTGTATGGGGGGGGGCAATAAACAGCATCCGTAGGGCCAGGTGGCGGCCTGGGAACGAGCAGGACAATCGGGCACAGAGGAAAGGGGGTTTTATCAAAGGACCCGGGATCATGAAAGGAATGGAGGGAGGTGTTGAGCTGGGAACAGGATGGGGTTCCGAGGCAGGGTTGCGCTGAAGAGGGGTTTATGGTCCAAGCATGTGAGAGCAGGGGCTGTCAGCATGCGGGGGATGCCTGCGAGGTCAGGAGAGAGAGAGAGAGAGACGCGCTGGCTATCGGCGATGGGCAGAGAGGTCATGGCATTTAAAATGGCTGCAGCTTACGCGCACGAATGGGCCCAAAAAGGAGCAAGATGGCGCCGATAATGTTGACACTGCAAACTAGATTTTAACAGTCCTCCCTTTTCAACATATCTAGCCAGCTTGTCTACTCGGTGTCGATCTGCATCAAATTCCTAACCTCGACATCATACAGTGCTCTCATGCGTTCTTTTTCAAAGTCCACAGTCTTAGGGCAGATACAATTCGTACATAGTGAACACAGAGGCGGCAGGCATTGAATTCCCAAGCAGAACCCACATATTACAACCACAAGAATTAGGATAATAGTAAACAGTCTCCAGCGCCAGTTCTTAACAGTACTCCAGAACCATCCACCAAGCGACCATTCTTCTTGCTCCTGGTGAACTTCTGAGGAGAGTCTGTGAAGATGTTCGATAGCTTTGTACACCGAGGGTGAATTGTCCGGTATATATGTACAGCAGCTGGACCCAATAATGCGGCATGCTCCACCACGATCCGCTAGAACCACATCTAGAACAAGGCGGTTCTGGAGAGCCACCAGGCGGACCGCTTGAAGCTCGGCTGTATTGTTTGCAAGGATGCCAGCTGTGATGTTCATTGTTGTCTCGACTGCCTGAGTCAAATGTCGGATGGCACGGCTGTTCGCCATCGGGCCCCAGAGTGGAACAAGTCCCTTCATTGCATCGAGGAACTGTGCTCCTGTGGAGTCGGCTTGTTCAATGTCCTTGGCTCGTTTTTGTCTATGGTGATTCGCCGGAGCCACATAGGTCGGAGGAAGGATGAAGGAGATAAAACAGGTGCCCCCCCAGCCTTTGGGGAGCCAGGTGTAGGCTTTCGTGCCGCAAACAAAGTACATGTTAGGAGAGGATACAAAGGAAGGTGGATCGGTGGAGTTCAAAGTTCTGGTAATGCGGCAGGCACTGCGGCCCACCAGCTGTGTCCCAAGCCCTTCTATGCACATAAGGCCTGTGACGTTGATGACGGATAGGGCCACAGTCAGGGTGGCAGCTGTTCGTTTCCGGAGGTAGGAGAAGGTGGGTCAGGTTGGATTGTTAAACACCTGCATTTCAATTCGTTCTTTGACAGGGATGTCCATGTGGATAGAGTCGTTGGAGGTCTGCGGGCAGAAATGTGTCTTCGTTTTGTTTCGCCAGACCTCATGAAAGAAATGCGTTATAGTTTTGCTGGAGGTGGCATTATCTCTATAGCTCTCTTGCAAGAGGATCAGCCAAGCAAGGCAGGAGCCGTGAATTGAGAAGGGTGAAGGGATGAAGGGTATTGAATGTCCGGTGGCGTGGGGTAGCAACCCACAGATCCAGCAGTTGGTGGCGTTGGTAGCAAGATTGTGCTGGTGTAGCAGTTGCACGAAGGAGTTGTTCCAAAACTCCTTTCGCCTTTCTCTGAGTTGGGGTGAAAGAGAAATCAGATAATGTTCCTTCATGGTGGTAGGCTGTGTAGTGGTCAGGAATGTCTCATGAGCGGGTGTGCTTTCTTCCACAATCCAGAGGGTGGTCATGAGAAGGAGGCAAAAGAGGATCGCAAAATAAAGAGTGCAATTGTCTTTGAACTGTGGATTTTGTCAGTCTTTGGGTTTTTGTAGTGAATCTTCGGATGTCCAGTTGCTTCCATCATCTTCTTATCGGGCACTTCCATCATCTTCTTATCGGGCGCTTCCATCACCTTCAAGGGAGCTCGGTAGCGGGCAGAACCAAAAACTTTGTCTGGCTTTCTCTCCTGACAGCCTTTGTAGTATTTAGGCCACCGATCTGAGAATTATGACTTAGTTAATGGTCTGCTTAGCCGAAACTCCCTCCTTTCGTCGCAGGTTATACCCTTCTCTGGATGGCACAGTGGGGTCAGGAATCTTTGCTAGTTCGAGTGTCTCTGTGTCCGGATAGCAGTTCAGTGATGGTCGGTCTTTGTTCAGGAGCTCTTCCTGGGTGGTCACGCCTTCGGCCATTGTCAGAGTCGAGGAAATCCGTTGACAGTGGTGCGCATGCACCCAGTTGCATTTTCCCTCCACTCGAAGAGCTGTTCGGGTGGTGAGGAGGACTTGCCAGGGGCCCGTCCACCGGGGTTCCAGACTCTTGGCACGCTGGAAGTTTTTTATTAACACATAGTCCCCGGGTTGCAGGTTGTGTCTGGGACCCCTGGAAGCGTCAGGGATGGCATGCAGCACCTGTTGGTGAATAACAGACAGGGTTTCAGTCAATTTATACAAGTAATCAGACATTAGGACGTCCGGGACGTCATGAATGGAAGTTGGTTTTGGTGCAGACCAGACGCTCATGGGCCGGCCGAAAACGACCTCGTAAGGTGTCAAGTGGTGTTTAGTGGGGGTGGAAAGCATCGATAGCAATGCCAGTGGGAGAGCGTCTGGCCATTTCAGTCCTGTGGTAGCCACTATTTTAGCTAGTTTTAGTTTTAGTGTGGCATTGTGTCGCTCAACAAGTCCAGCAGATTGGGGGTGGAAGACCGCGTGGAACTTCTGTTTAACTCCCAGCCCCTTCAAGATGAGCTGGATAACTTCGGCTATGAAGTGGGGGCCATTGTCGCTCCATAAAATTCGGCAAAGGCCGTAGCGAGGGAAAAATTCCTTTAATAGTACCTTTGCAGTGGCCATAGCAGTGTTGTCGCGGGTTGGATGGGCTTCCACCCATTTGCAAAATGCACACACCACAACAAGTATGTATTTCAGGCCTTGGCATCTTTCTAGTTGGATGTAGTCCATCTGCAGGACTTCAAATGGGTGATTGGGAACCCCAAACCCTCCCCGGGGTACTACAGTTCCTTTCCCAGGGTTATGTTCCAAGCATATCAAGCATTGTTGGACCAGACGTTTGGCGGAGTCTGTGATTTTGTCGTTGTGCCGAACTCTGGAGACAAGTTCGATCATGGGGGCTGATCCTATGTGTGCAGGGGAGTGTGCCATAGTCAATATGGGAATCAGGTATGAGTCAGGTAGCAACCATTTGTTCGTGTCTTTTGTTCGCCAGCAGCCTTCATCGTCTTTTAGTCCCACCCGTGCCCATTCAGTCAATTCGTGTTGCGAGCTAGCCATTTGAATGTCCCTAATAGTGTCCCTGGCGTCTGTCCATTTTTCTGCTTGTGACCTGGTCACGTACATGCGTGTTGTCGTCCTATTCTCTGCTGTGGTCCGAGGAGTGATGTCGGCTAGTGCATTTCCCTGTCCAATAATGTCTGTCACTTTCTTGTGTGCCTGGCATTTGATGACTGCAAGTCGTTTGGGGAGGAGGACAGCTTCGATCAAGGCGGAGACTAGATCTCCGTTTAAGATGGGGGTACCGTGTGAGGTCAAGAATCCCCTCTCCTTCCAAAGGAGTCCAAAATGGTGAACCACCCCGAAGGCATACTGGCTGTCGGTGTAAATGTTTGCTGTGGTTCCTGCTGCCAGGATACATGCTCGTGTGAGGGCAATTAGTTCTGCTGCCTGGGCAGATTTTTGTGTGATGCGGGCTGTCTCTACTATAGTTCGGGCTGTGGTGACCGCATAAGCAGCTGAGGTGGTGCCATCAGGGAGTTTGATGCAAGAGCCTTCCACCCACAGCTCTCCATCAGGGTCAGGAAAAGCAGTGTCTCTGAGGTCAACCCTACTCCTAGTCTGTTCGTCCGTGAGGGTCACACAGTCATGTACAGGGGGCACATTGGGATCGTTTTCTGGTAGGGGCAACAAGGTTGCCGGGTTCAGTGTGGTGCATCTTTTCAGGGTGATGTGGGGTGCAAGCAGAGTCAGTTCGTATCCAGTCAGTCGTGCACTCGTCAGGTGTTGTGTCTTAGTTTGGTTCAGGATGGTGTCAACTGCATGGGGTACTAACACCGTGAGGGAATTCGAGAGCACGATCCCCTCACTTTGTCGGATGGAGATAGCAGCGGCAGCTACAGCTCGAAGGCAGGCAGGCAAGGCCCTGGCTACGGGGTCAATAGTGGCAGAGAAGTAAGCGCATGGGCATTGCTTTGGGCCAATGGACTGGGTCAAAAAAGATAAAGCACATCCCTCCCTTTCGTGGGTGTAGAGGGACAAGGGTTTCGTGTAGTCGGGGGTTCCTAGGACAGGGGCCGAGCAGAGGGCATCTCGTAGTTCTATGAAGGAGGATTGGCATTCAGGGGTCCAAGGGAGTGGGAAGGAAACATCTTTAGCCAGCAGAGAAAGCAGCGGTTTCACAATGAGGCTGAAGTTTGGCAACCACTGCCGACAGAAGGAGGTGAGGCCTAGTAGGGAGCGGACTTGTTTCTGAGTTTTAGGGACAGGGGTCTCTAAGATGGTTTGGATCCGGTCAGGAGTAAGTTTCCTTCCGTCTTTGGACAAAAGGTGGCCTAAGTAAGTGACCTGGGGTTGGCAGAATTGCAGCTTCTTTTTGGAGACCTTGTGGCCATTTTCCACAAGGAAGTGCAGGAGTTGGATGGTGGCTGTGACTGCAAGTGGAGTGGTATCGGCCGCCAAAAGGATGTCATCGAAGTATTGTATCAACACCACTCCATCGGGTAACTGGACTTCGTCCAGTTGTCTCTTGAGGGCCTGACTGTAGATGCTGGGGCTTTCTGTGTAGCCTTGGGGTGCTCGACAAAATCTATATGAGCGGGCTTTTAGGGAGAAGCCAAAGAGGTATCGGCTGTCTGGATGGATGGGGATAGAAAAGAAAGCATTCTTGAGGTCAATGACAGTGAAAGTGGTGGCAGTAGAAGGAATCAAAGTCAGGATAGTGGTGATGTCTGAGACCACGGGGTACTGGGGTACAACTACTTTGTTGATCTCTCGAAGGTCGATGATGAAGCGATACGCTTTCTCATCTCCCTCTCCTTGTTTCTTTATGATGGGTAAGATAGGGCTGTTGCAAACATTGCTAACCACTTCCTCTACCACTCCTGCGTCTATCAGTGACTGTATAATTTTTACCAATGCCTTCTCGCCCTCGGGCGATATCCGATATTGTGGAAGTTTCAGGAGTATTGCGTCCGGTCGAACAGTGATGTGCACTGGGTCGATCATCATGCGTCCTACGTCCGAATCTGTCTTGGCCCACAGATACGGAGGCAGAGCGTCAAGTAGGGACGAGTCAGTGTCAGTGATGGAAAGCATGCGTCGGGAAGAGCAATGTCTGAGCAGAGTTGGGTTGTCATACAGAAAAACTCGAACTCCGTCTTGTGAACATCTAATAGTAGCCCGGAAATGTTTCAGTAAGTCAAGTCCCATAATGGCGTCAGGAGTATTAGAGGAAAGCAAAAACGTTGTGTCAGTGGTGTTGTTCTCTAAGTCGAAGGAGATCGGTGTGGACAAAGGGTTAGTGGAGGGCGTTCCATCGAAACCTATCGATGTTACAAGCGAGCCAGACAAGGGTGCCCTTGGAATCAGTTGTTTAGATAACGCACTACGTGTCGCGCCAGTGTCTACCAGAAATGGAGACTTTGTACCCAGGACCTTAGCGGTGACATAAAGACCTTGCTGGTCAATATAGAGCTCGACTGGATCCCTCCCTTGCCCTAGGCAGTCCTATGCGAAGTCGCGGGCATCGTCGCAGTCAGACTGCTGGTACTGGTTTTGTCGGGGACGGTCAAATGTATTCGGTCTGTTTGATCTATCGTTATTCGTGTCATTCGTGGACCCCCGTTGCTGTCCTCTATTTCTCGGTCCACCCGCTACGTCTTTGGGGTCCTTATTTCTGTTCATCTCCAACAGGACCGGACACTGGGATTTCCAATGGCCGAATCCTTTGCAGAATGCACACTGGTCCTCGCTAATGTCTCTACGTCCAACATGGGGTGTTGGGGTACGGTCTTTAGGGGGTGCGTTCCTAGGGACATTTGTCTGGAAGTTCCCTTTGTATTGCTCTCGTCCTATAGTCGCCCCTTGCAACTGAGCAATCATCACCCTTTCCTTTAAGTCTTTCTTCTTTTTCTCTGTCACTCTATTGTTTTCATTTTTCTGGTGCTCATAGTATTGGGCCATCTGGAGGATAGCCACGGGTTTGGAGGCTGCCCAACTACTCTCGCTGGCCTGTAGTTTCTGAGAGACCTCCTGCGACAAACCTTTTACATAATTCTGGACAAACAGATGATGTCCGGTTGCAGTGGTCATGTCCTGGCCGCTGTAATCGGAGAACACCGTCTCAAATCGGGAGAAGTATTCCGATACGTATTCCTGGGGTTTCTGATGGCAGGCCGTTACTATCGACCAGTCCACTTTCTTTTCTGGGATCAGGGTTTTCAATTTCTGTACAATTTTGTCTGGGAGTTCTAAAATGGATTTCAAAGGCTTCTGTCCAGGTTCTCGTTGCCTATCTATGCCATCGAGTTGTGACCAGGTATGTCCAAACAGCTCAAGGTGGTCGACTTTCCGGATTTGCTTCCACACATCAGCTGGCAGACATAACCCGAAAAACAAGTCGATGTCAGCCAGGGTCATAATCCTTGAACCTAGGGCTGTACCTAATTCAGTGTAGAAGGCAGTGGGGTTTTTACGTAAATCAGGCAGAGACTTCCGGAACATCAGAATATCCTGCCGATCCCATGGTTGGTAGACCCAGTTGTACACTACCCTCCCTCTTGCATCTTGGTGGTTAACGTCATCGTGTGTTCCCAGACCTCGTGGGGGAACCCAGTAGGGGGCAGCCTCTCTTATTGGCATCATGGTGCTAGCTTGCTCAGTTCGTGATTCGGTCGCTACGGGTGTCGTAGGTTTAGCTTCCGATTCTTGTTCAGTGAGGTGGCGGAAAACCTCATGCGTACGCATAAGGAGGTCCGTCACGTCACACTCGCCCTCATCCCCGATATCGACCTTTCTATACAGAGTCGTTAGGCTTTCGGGACCTTTGTCTCGATATCGGTCCTCATACGCATTCAGGGCATGATAACACAATCGTACGGCAAAGTGCCGTCTGTGGCTCCCTGCATATGAGTTGAACATATCCGTGATGTGCTCCTCATTCTCCTTTCTTTCTACCAGTGTCCTCACTATCTTGTCGATCCCTGCTCGCTCATCTTTGCTTAGCCTGTTCGTTCTTGTGGAATCTGTCTTTCGAGCCTCTGGGTCATCTAACACTGTCGCTTGTGCTGTATCTAGTACAAGGGGTTCGGCCGGCGCGGAGGCCATGGGGACCGAAGCTCTGGTACTACTCTCGCCTGTGTTTGGGGGTAGTGGGTGCTGCGCTAAAGGTTGGGAAGGGGCATATGGAGGGGGCATGTAGATGATCGGAGGACCTAACAAGAGATCATCGTTGGCTCGCTGTTTCGAGGGTAATTCAGGGTAGAGCGTGGAGGGTGTTCTAACCGGACACTGACTTGATGTCCCTACCTCTTGTTTCTGTTTGGCTTCTTCTCTCTCCTTTATCTCTTCTTCTAATTTCTTAGCAGCTAGGTGGGCTGCCTTTCGCAGCTCTTTTCCCAACCTACTTTCATTTCACTTTTTACGTTGTTCAGTTTCTTTGCGCCACATGCCGAGACTATCAAGCATAGTGGGCATCGTCTTGTGTTTCCCAAGGGCTGTTTCTAGCGCGCTTATTTTATCCTCATCGAAGGATCCTATCAGTGGCCACTGACTTTTCTGATCCTTCTTCGTATATTTATGCCACAGCTTGCTATAGGCTATGGCGATCGAACCATGCTTCATAAACATGTCCTTATTAGGGGTGCCTTCCAGTGGAGCCGGATAGTTCATCTCTAATAAGCTGTCCGGGCTAAACAGGCTACCAATCTGTGGGGAGAAGATAGGCATGACGGATTACAACGGGGACAAAAGTCTGCACTACCTATCTTATCACTGCGTGCAAAGACTAGACAGAATATTTCTATTCTTCGTTATTTGCAGGCAGTGAATACCTCAAAAGAACCAATATCGAACAGTCAATGTTCGGTCAATCAAACAATCAATGGGGAGAATAAGTAGGCACGACGGGTTACAACGGGGACAAAAGTCTGCGTTACCTACCCTTTCACTACCTGCAAAGAGAGAACCTGTTTTTCCCTGTTTGCAGACAGAGAATCTCCAGAAAACAATCCGCGAACAACAGTTCGGGCCAAACAATCAATCAGTGGGGGAGGA
Organism: Lissotriton vulgaris; assembly: GCF_964263255.1. Taxonomy (NCBI): domain Eukaryota; kingdom Metazoa; phylum Chordata; class Amphibia; order Caudata; family Salamandridae; genus Lissotriton; species Lissotriton vulgaris. The sequence continues at coordinate 1,509,055,697 of NC_141691.1, read as the reverse complement.
AGATAGGCACGACGGATTACAACGGGGACAAAAGTCTGCGTTACCTATCCTTCGCTACCTGCAAAGAGAGAACCTGTTCTTCTCCGTTTGCAGACATCGAATCTCCAAAAAGAACCAACAATTCAAAGAGTAATACTAGTATTTTCCAAATCAAACAATCATTTCGCAATTTGTCGTCTTACACGACCTTACCAGGACCGCATGGACAGTTTCTTGTCTTCCGAATCCAGCGCCCGATCGTCCTCTATTCTTCGTGACCGTCGCGGCACTCCTGATGGTTCCCAGTCAGGACCGTAGATCACTCGAGAGAGGTCTGTTCGGAACCAGTGAAGTTTGGATGATCGGCTGTCAGACGAGGGTCTATCGGACAGGAGCTCTCCCGATCATTGCAGTGGTTCACTCTGTCGTCAGGAACTCTCCCACTGGATCCACGAGTCACTGATGGGCCCCACGTTTGGGACGCCAATTGTGGAAAAAGGTACGGGCCGATGACCTTTTTCAGAGTTGCCCGGCGCTAACCGCCTCTAATACCACTCAAGTTACCAAACAAAGAGGCAGGCGCTGGAGACTGGAAGGCAGGAAACAGGAGTTTTATTCCGACGGAGCAGAACACATCAATTCAGACAACAGGGTATCTTCACGAGGTGCTCTAATCGCATCTCTGAGGCCTGGCCTCTTATACACAGGTTTATGATCTTTATTACAGTTTATTGCATGTGGCACATTCTTGCAAATACTTTGAAGTACGGAAAGGCGTTCTCGGAATCTCCGCTTCAAGCCCGTTCCCACAAACATTTACAGTAGGAGTCCCCACCCCGTTCACAACAGGTGACGATTCTCGCGCAGCTGGACATTCCGCCGATTCACGGAATGTATGTGGTCGATCAGATCTCATGGGGTGGGGGCTTTGATCAACTCGTGGATCCTTTGATGGGGGAAGCTTCCTACTGTATGGGGGGGCAATAAACAGCATCCGTAGGGCCAGGTGGCGGCCTGGGAATGAGCAGGAAAATCGGGCACAGAGGAAAGGGGGTTTATCAAAGGACCCGGGACCATGAAAGGAATGGAGGGAGGTGTTGAGCTGGGAACAGGATGGGGTTCCGAGGCAGGGTTGCGCTGAAGAGGGGTTTATGGCCCAAGCATGGCTATCGGCGATGGGCAGAGAGGTCATGGCATTTAAAATGGCTGCAGCTTACGCGCACGAATGGGCCCAAAAAGGAGCAAGATGGCGCCGATAATGTTGACACTGCAAACTAGATTTTAACATACCTTTAGAGTGTCTACACCCTCTAGTGGCCACTTCCTGTAGGAAGGGACACTACGCTAGTCCTGATAGGTTCTTTTTCCAACATCCCAAGATGGTGGAATCTCAGGAGAGGGGATCGCCTTGCCTGCCCCACCCTAGGGGAAGTGTTGGCTAAGTGGGGATCCTCCTCCTAATCTTACTAATTGTTCTGCCTTTCTTCCCTTCAAAGGTGGATCAGTAATGGGTGGCTTGGCTTCCCCTACTATCTAGAGGTTCCTTTGTTGGATTTTAAAGGTGGCATCACCTTTGAAGCTTCCCACCCAGGAAGGCCATCCTGTACCGAGGGGAGACGTGAAGTACCTCTTACCAGAAGAGGCTTTGGCTCTGTCCTTAGGGAGCGCTAGCTGTCACTCCATGAGGTCAGAAACATGTCTGGTAGTGGAAGGGAATACAGGCCAGGGTCATCATCAGTGCTTAATAAGTTTTCAGGGGACTCTCTTAAAGCGTCACCTGTGTAAATGTATTAATAAATCCAAAACTGGCATCAGTAGGGATTTATTAAGACAAGATGGTTAGTACCAAACATCTTAGTAATCAGTGAAGTTAGCATGGAGCTTGAAAACTTGTGTAAACAAGTATCAAGCCCATGTACACTTCATGGCTTCCCTGGGTACTTATAATATCTAAGAATAGACTGGAAATTGTAGAAACATGTCTGCTCATGCTGATATGCCCCACATAAGATATAGTGTACCCTGCCTTAGGGCTAAAGGCCTGCAGTAGGGGTGACTTACCTATACCTTATGCAGTGGACTGGTGGTATGGCACACAGGGCTGTGTGACATGTTGACTCTTAAGATTTCTTTGTACAAAGACATGCGGATTGTAATGTCAGAGTGCATCACATTGGTGAGGGTTCCCTAGCGTGGTACAACCCATGCTTGAGCCCCAGAGGACCCTCTTCAGTACCCATGTCCTAGGTACCAGGAGTACCATTGACTAGGGACTTACAGGGATAACTGAAATCGTGCCGATTGTGGTACAGTGCATGGGAAAGACTTGTGGCACTGCGAACCTGGTTAGGAGGGACCCAGTGCACTTACAGTTTGAAATCCCATCAGGCAAATAGTGGGGGCTTACTATGCAAAAAGAGGCACTTCCCTTCACAATACATGAAGCATCATAAAAACAATTTGTACATTCTTTCGGAGACAGACATCTGGGCCTAATCGTGGGGCCATAAATCTGGCATCAAGAAGTACAGGTGGGCTTCAACTTTGCATAGACACAATGTGGGACCAGTTGGTACATGTCCAGATGTCAGGTATGGGAAGTGCGTGATCACTGCGTATAGTGGGCAAGCTGTGTTCTGGTTGGCTGATTGTTCCTAACTTAGTAAGCCATCTGATCTTATTGTGTTTTTGGAATGTGTGCGCCTCAGGCCAAAGTCTCCTAAAACCATTATGGTGCTGTTGCCTATCTGTTGGATTAATCTGTTTTCCTATGTGCGTGTCTATCTAAGCGTTATCTGTGGCCACACCTGTGATCTGTCAATCAATTGCTTCCACCTCAGTCACAGGACCTGCCTAACCACATATTTCTGACTTGGGTTTGATGAGGAGGTCATATCAGGTGAATTCATAAACAGCGATGCAAGTTCAGTCTTAAATGTACATATATCATCCGTATATCAACATCCTATTTATCAGTATTAAGATATACATACATACAAACTTACATACGTACCATTAGCATGTTGTAATTGATGCTCAGTGTTAAAATGTGTTTGGATGTATGAAAGTATGAAGTTCTTAGGTGTTAACTAGTTTTTAATAAACAGCAAATAGTGGGGGAGGACCTTGCATTTATCCTCTGATACTCCAAAACATTCTGAATGTTTACCCGTTAAGTAATCAGGCCTTCTGAGGTCAGATTACATTAACTTTGAAGCTTGTAGAAATCTATTCCTAAATCTCAAATTCAATAGGTTTGAACAAATGATCTCCAGTCAACATTGTCCAATGATTTTTCTAGGACCATTGATGATACAGAAGTTTATTGTTCAAATGTATTAGATCTACGAATAATGAATGGTAAATTTGAGCTCAGTCTCCTTGAAACGGTTTCCCCCTATGCCTTTGGTAAAATGTTCAAAAGAGAAATGGCAGAATAAAAACGCAGAGTATTGGAATCTTTGTTATCTTTCAAGATGACTGGCATGTTTACTGCGTGCTACTACACCAATAGAAACTTGCATGAGAAAAATTAAGTGAGGTCTTATAATAAGCAATGGACAGTAATACATTTATAATTTCCAATAGATAATGTTCTTGTTACAGGCACGATGTGATATCAGAACCAACTTATTAAAAGAAAGTAGTGACATTGGCGTGCTTCCTCCTCTTCTCTCTTCACACCGTCACTGTTACTCCCAAATTCAGAACTCACCTGCTTCCTCATAATCTCACCCATGGAATGAGGGAGCCATGTGAGGTCTTCACTTTGAAGAACTCCCACGAACTTCACTGGACCACAGCCACACTACCTCCTAGTGCCTGTCTCAGGGCCATATGTATCAACATCCTGATTTGCGATTTTCAAATAGCGATTTTTTAGAAATCGCTATTTGAGAATTGCAATTAGGGATGTATGTAAAAAATCGCATTTTTTTAGCGATTTCTTAATATTCCTTAATTGCGATTAGCAGATTGAGAATCACAATTAAGGAATACTTTCCCATTCATTTCTATGGGCCAGGAGGTCCATAGGAATGAATGGGAAGTTATTCTCAATTTGCGATTTGCAATTTGAGAATCGCAAATTGAGAATAATTTCAAGGGTGCAGGAGTGTCAAAAGGACACCCTGATGCACCCCTGAAATAAGCATGGGTGCACATGTGGCGCACATACAGCCCCAAGGGCATGTATGTGCTTCACATTGCACTTTGAAAAAAGTCATTTTTCAAAGAAATCGCAAATTACCACCAACTTGAAGTTGGTGATAATTTGAGATTCCTTAAGGCCAAATTGCACTTTTTTGGTGCTTCTTGCATTGCATTTAAGGAATTGCAAAATTTGCGATTCCTTAAATGCAATCGCAAAATAAGGAATCGCAATTTTTGCGATTCCTTATTTTGCCTTAATACATACCATTTTGCAAAATTGCAAACATGGAAATTCTGGGAATTTCGGCGTTTGCGAATGCAATTTTGCTTGATACATATGGCCCTTAACACCTTCGCTGCGGCGGCTATTCTGCCGCAGCGCTAACGGTCGCGGGGGCGCGCGGCTGACCTGCACGGGTGACAGAACCGTTCCGTCACGGCTCGCGGGTGAGCTGTGCTCATGACGGAACGGTTCCGTCACGGCCCCGCCCGCTTAATGAAAGGCACCGCGCAGGCGTGAAATCAGCGCCGCGCAGGCGCGGCGAGCGGGCCATGACGGAACCGTTCCGTCATGAGCACAGCTCACCCGCGAGCCGTGACGGAACGGTTCCGTCAATAGCCTCGAAGAGGCTAATGTATTACAACTGAAGACTGGAGGTGATGGGAGGTGGTGAATGTGTAGACCATATTTTTCACTTTTTAGAAGGGGGGCTATCTTTATAGCGCCCACATGCCCTTACTCTATCTGAAGGACATCTTGATGCAGCAAGACAACAAGCATCACCTACAAAGAAAGGCCTTTATAAGATAAAAGTAAGGCATAGACAATAGGATGGCTCATTAATTTGAAAGTGGGCCCTTCGCATACCATGGCCCTTATTTATAAGGCCTTGCCTCAGTTTTGCGCCGCCGGTGCGTCACTTTTTGTGACGCACCAGCAGCGTAAAATATGCGCCTTGTTGCGCCATATTTAAAAAGTGACGCATCTAGGTAGATGCGTCACTTTTTAAACCCCTGCGCCACATTATACCTGCGTCAGGTATAATGTATGCAGATGGGGTGTTCCCTCGCAAAAAGCCTCGTAATAGTGACGCAGTGAAATCTATCAGATTTCACTGCGTCACTTTTAGGATGCTGTTGCGTCAAAATCTTGCGCCTGCCTCACAGCAGGCGTAAGAAAGACGCAAGCCCTTTCACATGGGGCTTTCCCCATGTGAAAGGACGCATTGCTGGAGTTGCGTCACTTTTGTGACACACTCCAGCAATGCGTCACTTTTGCGCTTTCAGATACGTCAGAAATACTGACGTATCTGTAAGTCCTTGCGACATGATGCGTCATACATTAAATATGACGCATCATTGGTGTCGCAAGGAGTGCGCAGTGAAAAGTGACGCATCGCTGTTTTCACGCAGCGATGCGTCACTTTTCATAAATGAGGCCCCATGAGTGGAAGTTCATATTTCACATTTGAGCAAAGATGTCTTTCTTGTCCACCGTAGTCTATAAATAAAGTTCCATAGCATTTGGTGATGACAAACGTACAACACATGTGAAGCATCTTATGCAAAATAGTCATTATTTTTTCTTTGATAGGACTGTGGGCACAGTTCTCCTATTTACACACCCTGACTTGCTTTCACTGTATGTTCTGAAAGTGGTAGTCGTACTTTTGCAATAAAGACAACTCTAAGTGCCACGATATGTATCAAAAACCAGAAATGGTTAAACCAACACATTACCTAAGAAAATGGAATAGTGTACCCCCAACTGCACATTCTAAGGATATTGCAAGTCACCTTAGAGTTCTGTGGCTAAGTGCCCAAAAAGGCCTGAGGCCCTTTTCCTGTCTATGGTCATTGAACTCCCTGTTGAGTTACGTAATGCTTATAAGGTAGTGGCGGGGCACACTATCCTGTATATAACACTGCCGCCAGCACTTCTCCAAATGTACTGTATATCTTTTGTGAATCCCACCAAACACAGAAGCCTCTCTTTTGGGTAGTTATTCTGAGATCCAGAGCAAAGTGAGCGTATTTTAGTTTAATATTTAATTCTTTTAACAAGGTGCTGTGTGTGTTGATCACCAGCAAAGGTACGACAGCCCTTAATGAAAACTGGGAATACAAGTTTTCTGTTTTTTAACGACTATGGTTTCTGCCATTTGTCCCTTGTTTAGTGGCCATCATGCCGAGGGTCTGCACCGCGAAATATATGCAGAAAGAGCAGGTGGAGTTCAACGCTTTCTGAAGTGTGTAGTTTAGTGACACGTGCAATGCTACCCAGGGCAATAGTGATGCCTACTTTTGTGTTTTAACCTATTTCAAGTTCTCTTTTTTTGCATAAGCGTTTCCTTTGTAGCACTTTTGGCCTCTTTGTACTCAGCTATGGTCATGTCCAAAAATTCCATAGGCATTTTATTCAGTTTGAGCTTATACAGCGCTTGCGCTGTCGCTCCATCTGTTGTATGCAATTCATGGATTAACAGCCCACCCATTGTCTTATATTCGTTACTGTTTGTCCTTTAACAAGCTTTGCCTGCAAGTGGTTAGTTTCCCTTCATTGTCCCTCCTTATCGTCCCTTGTTTCCTCCCACGGAGCAGCGCCTAACTTCGGCTGTCTTTCCACTTTTGTCTTGATCAGTTCATTTCCAGGGACCTTTTTTTGCATTATTTTGCTCATCCACAATTTGTTGGCTGCTATTTCCCTCCTCCCCTCACCCTACTCAAACCCTTTTGTTGGTAAGAGCTCCATTGGGCAGGCTTTTCACGCGACACGAGTGCTGCTTTTTTCAGTCACTCGGATCGCCAACAGCAAGTTTGTATGGCAGGTGTGCATTGTAAACAGATCAAAGTTGTACCGTTGGGTTGCATTGAATCATGGGGCACTTATCCCATATTTAATGTTTTGTGATGTTTCATGGTTTTGGAGAGCACCCACATCAGGACAGATGCTTCTCGTTTTCAGCGCCGAAGGATTTTTTGGCTTGTGTTTTTTTTTTTTTGCATGATTTTAGGGGAGATAAACTTTTGTGAAACAGCAGCTTTGTTCCGAGGACAGTTTGCTGGTTTACAAAAAGGATTACTCACAGCCTTTTCAGATCTTAACTGCGGCTCTTTCACGGGTGCTTTACCAGAGCAGGCAAGCACTTTTCCTTGAATGCAAACTAGAGCATACAGCCGTTGGAAAACGATGAGGCAGATTCAATATAAGATAACACTGGCATTATGCTAATTTCTAGCAAATAACTGCTTCCATAACATCATTTTAGGGTTTCTAAACACTTATAACGATGGTACAATATGCTGAGGGGTAAATAACAAATATAAATTAATTTTACTACATTCTCACTCAAAGGTGAATTTATCAATTTATACCGTTTTAAAAAAAATATTTCAACATGTACAGAACCACTAACTATTGGCTTGCTCAAGCGTAGAAACCTGACAGGGCACCAAGAAGCGTATTATTTTCTCTACCTAGCACTTCCTGCAATTTAGCAGTCCCCATCTCTCTCTCTCTCTCTGTCTCTCTCGTTCTCTGCCTGTCTCTGTCTCTCCTCTCTCTCTTGGTTTCTTACTTTTCCTCCTCTCTCCCCACATGCCTGTGCTGTCACTCAGTATCTTCCTCTTGTCCTTTATCTTCTCTCTTTCTTTTTCTCTTTCTCCTCTTTCCTTTTCTCTTTCTGTCTCTTCTCTGTCTGCTCTCTATCTCTTATTCTTTCTCTCCTCTTTCTATTATTAAGCTCGAGCCTCACTAGGGAGCCACATTTGTCAACACATGAGTGTGGTAGGCAAGGGTTAGTGCTGTTTACATCAGTCTTAAGTTGACACTAATTGATATGTAAGTTTGTGAAGCCTACAACCCAACTTGACTGAGTGACACTTAGGCTCTCATTATGATGGCAGGCAGACTGCCACTGCCAGGCCATCAGTGACAGTCTACCCTCTATGCAGGGCATTGGTCCGACTGCTGCCTTACAATGAAGCCGGTTGGACTGTAGACGTTGGGGCTAGGATTGCTGCCTCTGACAGGATCATGGATTCCGTTGGGCCAGAGGTCGGATTCCCAATTCCTGCTACCACTGCCATTAACAGACAGACTGAAAAGGACTTTGGGGGAACCAAGCAGGGCCCCTGTCCCTCATGGGCCACTGCTTGGTGGCCTGGGGGCACATACAGCGCATCCCCACACATTCATGCACCTTGCGCCAGACTTCACATGGGGCCTGGTATACGAGGCATGGAGAGCTCAAAATGCATTTTTCTAGTGCAGCTTGGGCTGCAGCACAAGCTGCACAAGAATAATGAATTTTATGACCTCCTGCAAATCAGTCATATCCTAATAGGGCAGGAAGAACAGCCGACTAATTGTCGGATGGTTCCAGCCCGAAACGAGCATCCGACCGCCATGTAATTAGGCCCTTATTGTTGGTGGCGTTGTTGCTAGTGGGCATTGCTGTGCCTTAGTTGAAACTTTTGTGATTGATTGTTACACATCAAAAGCAGAGTGCATAAGGCGAATTGGTGTATCTTTTTTCCTTCCTTACCGCCTATGAAAGAACTTCCAGATATGTGAGTTCAGACTACCAGCTGTACAAAAATAACGCTTTAAATAAGTACTTCTCAATGAAGTGCTATAATTTGACTATTAGTGTCAAAGCTTCAGCGTTAAATAACAATAGATGTTGTAGCACCCTGGTTAATGTGTTGCAATTTATAAATCCTTTTAAGGGACTAAAGGCGATACCTATTGGCGATGCCAATGCTTGTTTTTCAATGCCATATATTGCTTTGCTCATCATCTGGAAATCATGTTTGCCGTTTTCCACGTGTCACTGAAATGAAATAAATAATGTGTAATTGCTGCTGGATTGCGTGATATTTTAACTCGACAGCCTTTATGAATAATGGAAGGACATAACTCTTTAGAAAGATTTACCTAGCATGCACGTCATGAAGGCAAAAGATGGCGGCATGAAACGAGCTGGGTACAAACATAAGTAGACTAACATTGGAAAACTAAGTCCTAAACTGCTAGCATAATATGTAATATAGCAATCACGCACCCTTATGCTTCTATTCAAACACAAAGGAGGAAGCCTGCCCCTTGATTGCTGCAGAATTGAGGACAAAAAAAGAAAGTGGCACAGAGGGCACAGTGTGATTCAACTGTTCATGCATAGGTTTCACTCATTATCAGCATTCTTTGTATTCTGGCAGAAGCATATAGAGGATGCCGAGGCTCGTTAGCGATATTGTACAAAAATCTATTTTACTGTTGATGGTTGTACTACTTATAAACGGGTAAATACATAATTATCCATACCTACGCTCAATCCAAGCCTTACTTTGGCAATGCGTTGCTTTTTCTTGACGTAATCCTTTGAGCTTCTGTTCCTGGCGTCGTTTGCAGACCCGCAGCCAGCCCCAGGCAGTGAATGATATGCGCGAGGGTCATGCAGAAGAGAAACAAAGAGACGCAATTATAGAGTGGGATGACAAGAGAACGAAACGACATGAATGACTAATTAGCTAAATTGAATGCTTACCATAATGCTTACCAGTATTCTAGGAATACGTGAAAACCTCAACTATATCCCTAATTTACAATCCTGTTTAAACATGCAAGCCTTTGCCCTTTGACAAATTCGAAGATATTTCCATGCTAAGTGCACTTAATACATTCATGTCGCAAATTGGAGTTTTTCTAGCTCTATGTATAGTACTCTTTGCTATGGAACATGCGGCCACATGCATCACTGTTACATTTTGCGATTTCTTAATTGCGAAAATTAAGGAACCGCAATTCTCATTTTACGATTCGCAATTAAGGAATCGCAAAATGAGAATGCTATTTCAAGGGTGAAGGGGTAGTCCCAAAATGTAACTTTAAGAACATTTTTCACACACACATGCCCCAAGGGCATGTGTGTGTGTAAAATGAAACTTTCAAAAATGCACTTGTGTGCATTTTTGAACGTTTTAGCAAATTACCATGAAGTTCAAATTCATGGTAATTTACTTCATATTTGCGAATTCTCCCCCCAAAAAATATTCATGCATTGCATTTAAGAAATCACAAATTGCGATTTCTTAAATGCAATCGCAATTTAAGAAATCGCAACATAATTGCGATTCCTTAAATTGCAAAAAAATAAAAAAACATGATGCATCCCAAAAAAGGAAATTGCATTCGCAAACAGCCGAATTTTGCGATTTGCACCGTTTGCGAATGCAATTTACCTTGATGCATTTGGGCAATAGTGTATTACAACATTTAATACTTTTGTTTAGATTAATAAAACTTTAGATATAAATAAAATGTGAACGTAATTTTTGGAGAATACGTTCTATTTTTTTTAATACCCACAAAGCTAGGAATGGGGATTTCATTTTATCTGCGCTTCTCCACCATTAATCCCATACAGGTTTCCAGAAGTACTTACAAATATGCTTTGCTTTTAAAATCAGCTAATGTGTATTCATTGTATATCTTCAAAAAACGAAATGTGTTTTAGCTTTCACCTGGTCGACAACCCAGCCCTTTGATTGCATATATTTTTTTAACATTTAATAAGCTTGATTAAAGATAAAGAATAATAAAGCGGAGGCAAGAAAAAAAGCATAACATAACAAAATGCATGAGCAAATAGGCAATATCATAGAGAAGAAAGCTGTTTACTATTTTAACACTATCAAAGGAAGGAAGGTAATGGAAAAAAGGGAAACAAAACTTAAACCTTACAACTGAAGACGGAGTGTATGTCAATACATAATAATATCTAATAACAAAAAATGATAAAAGGCAATAAAAGCATTTAAAAGAACAGAAAAAAGATAACAACAAGTCATAGAGGTTTGATTTTTTTCAGAGCGTAAACAGGGTAACTGCATTTTTACAAATGTATTCAAATAGCTAACCCCTTAAGTGCTGCTGACGGCCAACGGTCGTCAGCAGGGCTACCTCCCCAGTGCTGCGCAAGATCATTGGACGTCCATTCAGCACTGGTTCCAATGGACAGCGCAGCACTGGGGAGGGATGTTTACACGCAGCTAAGGTGTTAATTAATGGTAACCAAAATAAATCTCTATTAACAGACTGTGTACAAGAAGAGGCAAAGACAATGTCCAATCTATGATAGTGACATACATTATTCTACCAAGCCTTAACTGAAAGATTAGACACATTTCCTGTTCAGTGTATCCAACGCCAGCATAAGGTAAAATTAAACAGTGTCACATGGAGCTAAATCCAACGTATCTGATAAAATTTCTGTAAAAAGAATAACACTAGACAAAGGAACCTGTACATTGTAAATATGTGACATATGAGACCAAACCTTATTCTAGAAGGATGCAACATCCGGACAAAGGAAAAGGAGATGCACCAAACCACATGACCAACAATTCATATCATTAGTATGGGCATAATGAGCTGTAAGTAAAGTTATGAAAACAATCTATGATATAAAAAGAACATAGATTGAATGGTATATGCAGATCTGGAAAGTTGTAATAAATTAGCCCAGAGTCTGTACTAGAAATCGATGCTCCAAGAACACCCCTTGTCCACCTCCCAGGAAAGCTCTATCTTGTTTTTAACACGAGCAGGATCATGAGTAGATAAACATGTATACATTAACAATGATTTTGGAAAAGATTCAAGGAGACAGAGAAGTGAATCATCAGTAGGAATCCTTTCAGGAGTGGAAAATGGATAAAAGACATCCAAAATAATGCCCATGAGAAGTAGGAATTTAGGCCAAAAAGAGTGAGGACACTGAAAGATAGTCTGCAAATGTGGAAAAGAGCAATGAACCATACCATAAAATAAATCCTGAACCCAAATTATCCCTTTAAGTAGACAACATTTTCAATAACTAGATCTACTATTAATAAAGAATTATACCAGAGAGGAGTCTGAAGGGAAGAGTACCTAAAAGTGACCTTTGACTGACAAAGAGGAAGCAATAGTAAACATTTATGTTTAAAAAGTAGAAGGGAAGTAATAGCATTCTTAGAATTAAAGGCAAGAACCGCTTTCATAGAAAAAGGTGCGATCAAATCATGCTCAATAGCAAGCCATAGAGGTGTAAAAAGGGATGGAAAGTAATCAAATGAGAAGCCTTTGAAGGCAAAAGGGTTTATGATGAACCCGAAAGTCAGGAAAATTGATGCCACTAATAGATTTAGGGTTCCAAAATGTGATAAGGACAATCTAGATTTCCTATTATTCTCGAGAAATTTAGAAAGAAGAGTCTATTTTCTTAAAATAAATGGATGGAATGTGTATTGGAATCATAGAAAAAATATATTACAAGATAGGAGTAAACATAATTTTTATGGAATTACAGCGTCCCCATCAAGATAGGAAGCAGGGATTCCAGGAAGAAAGAAGCTTATCTAATTGAGTAAGACCTTCTCTCATATTGAGTTTAGCCAAGCTAGAAAGAGAGTTGGAAAACAAAATACCTAAATATTTGATTTTGATATTGTAGTGTAGTTCCTATATTCCCAATAGGCTCTGCGCATTGGAATAATATATCCTATAGATTAGATGTAGGACTGAGGTCGACTAGGTCTCTATCAAATATATTAAACTCAATAGTGAGTGCCAGCTAGCTCAGAGGTCACTAGAAACTTTCTAGAATTCACAAGAAGGGATTCGTTTCTGACAACCGCATAAACATGACAACTTTGTTTCCCAAGAATAAGAAATATATATCTAGAGTCGCGAAACAATAGATAAGTATTTCACTCAGTCAATCGTTCATGCTTCGTTTCAACAGAGTTGCAGAGAAGTAGAGAGACCGTGTTCTCAATAAAAAATGTTTATTGAATAGTCTTCTTTCTCATGCAAGAGAAGTGAACTGCTACAATTGTTATGCAGACTGCAAAGTATAATGCGTACAGCGAAAAAAATATTAGAAAATAATACTGTAAGAGCATTGTATGGTTTCTAAGCCATATATAAATGCATACATAAATACATCGACTAAAAATACTCAACTGGTGCCCATAAAATACGACTACCCCAATGTACCTAACCTAAGTCTAGTACGAGGGAAGAAGTAAGTATTGTGTAGCATAGGTTTAGTTTTCTTTGCCAAGAATCTATCCAAGATTTCTCTAGGTTCCAATCAGCTCCATACCTTAGTTAGAATGAAGGAGGTCTGGTATCTCTGTCTCGGGAATCGATTTCCCAACACCCCGCAAGGGGAGCTTGGAAACACTGGAGGTGGATTCTCGGCAAGGGAAGAGACAGCTTCCTGACCAGTGCGTCAGCTGGAGGGTCTGTTTCCTTCGGCACATCTTGTAGCGAGCTGCGTCGGACAAGTAGATAGTCGAACTGCTCCAAACCACCGGGTCTTGCTAGAGCAAGTAAAGGTATATTTATAACTTGAAGATGTCTAGGAATGCCATAGTTTGAGGTAAAGTCGGGCATAATAACATCAGGAAAGAACTCCTAGGGAATAGTTGTTCTTTGCAAAGTACATGAGTTCTTGGACAAATCAATATTTGAGCAAGGGGAAGTTCCCTAACTGCTTAAGACGATTTTCCAAGAAATCATTGTGACGTTTGGTACGGGTGGAAGTAGCCATGCCTGTATTTGGTCTGCTTGTTTTTTTCAAAGAATTCTAGTTCTCTATGAATAGTTCTAGTTTAAGCAGATTACTTTGTGCCAAAAAAAAGAAAAAATACACATTTGGAAAAAAGTCTGATCATAGAAAAAAATAGAGTTCAAAAGTTAAATACTTGTTTTGAAAAATGAAGGTTGAATTCAAAGTCTCTCAGAACACTGTGTGCCAACTTGAAAAGTCAGTGTCATTGTTTGGAGAAAACATTAAACCTTCTAAGGCTGTAAAGAATTTGTCTACCATTGTAGGTGAAAATTGTATTACCTTGTTAAGAATTAACCGCACATAGATGTGAAGCATCGCCGTCAGCGTCGGTCGCATTAGCAATGTTCGAAGTAGATGGTACCTGTGCTCCTGTTGCACCACGGATCTCACCGTCAGCATGTTGCATCTGTGAGATCTCAATGAATGCCGTCATCAGGATTGGTAGCCGCTGGGGACAACACAGTGAATGAGCCGTTACTGGTCCAAGCAAAGTATAAACTTCCATTGGCAGGACAGATGGGAGTGTCAGACAAATGTCCAGCATGCATTCTTCTCCTCATAGCAGGCATCGTACAGCAGGTAAGATATAATCTTGCCAAATTGGTCTGAATGATAGAAACCATGTGGTATTCAATTCTCTTAAACAAGTTAATCCCAGTATTTGGATTATGCGCTCACAACACTTCATTGCCAGGAGAGTGTTCTCCAAGGTGATCTGGGTGTCGATGGTGAGTTGGCTTGCCATATCAGAGCAGAAGGAGCAAAAATAGTATCCCTGCTACGAGGAGGCAGTCCGCCAAACACAGAGTGCACAAAGTTTGGAAATATGCCTAGGACTGCTTCAAAGGGTGCTAACAGTCCCGAAAAAACTGTCTTAAATACATGTACAATACCACTCGTATCAGACATGTTTAGGATACGACCTAAGATTGCTGAGAAATGTATAGGGCAATTTGTGGTTAAAGGGCATGTATCTCTGCAGAAGTCCTTGCAACTTGCAGATCATACATCTTTTTGGCCAAGGTCAGTGGCACAGTTTTTTGTAAAAGGATGGCTTTCATTCTGCTTAAGGTATCAATTTGTATAGAAGAGATGTTCAGTGAAGGCCATAACTCCCCATCTGTCTTGGTTTTTGGAAACAATACTTGCATACAGCAAGTGACCCTGGCTGACAAAGTTACAAGATAGGGGATTCCTGGCAACATGCCACAGCAGCTGTGATCATTCAACATAATATAACTTCCATTTGAAAGTAGCCATAAAAATTGGATCAACCACCGCAGCTGGTGAACCTTGCAGGTGGCACGATAAGTTGTTAGAAGAACCATCGCAGGCCCCGTGTAAATTAATACCCTGACATAGGAAAGAACCTCTTAGTGGGTTTTTACAATTTGTACCACTAAGAAACACTTCTTTCCCCCCACTCCAACATCTGTGTGTATAAGATAAATCCCAGGATGTCTTGATGTATTCTTTACCCAACATTTCATACACGCCTGGTGGTATATGTTTTAAGCAATACTGAAAATGGAAAATTGTAACAGGCAGAGTGATTGTACTGTTTATTATCCATTCTGTTGCTGGTTTCTCAGAAACAGTTAATGGCAATCTTTCCAGTTTTTCAATGCTCAGCACCATATAGTCTGCTCCCCTCTGTGCCATTGTGATTTGTTTATCTGTAAGATTGAATTCAGAAAACAATGACGTTGTGTTGATTAGACGCAAAGGCACATAGCCTGAACAAAGGTTTTGTAACGTCCAGCCCAATAGCATTATAGAACGCAATTGCGACTGACCATGTTGCAACATGACCAAGCCCTGTTCCATTATGTCTATGGCAGAAGATACTATTCTGTCCAAAGAATATATTCTGGATGACAGAGTCGTTAACCCATTGTTAACTACAGAGAGAGATTTCTCTAAATTAATACGATCAATTTCTAGATATGTTCTGCAGTCTCTGCTTGCGTAATCTTCTATGCTTAATTATAAGCAGCATACATACCAGCGTATATAAAAAGTTTTTGATGCGGCTTAGTAGATCCTTGTAAAAAGTCCCTTAGATCAACGCCATCTTTAAGTAAAGATAAGTGTTGTTTTACTTCTTATAGTGTAGATTTGTGTAGCCACTCAAGGCACAGTTTCCCTACACTGTATGATGTTACTATCCCTGAATGTTGTCTCTGAACATATCTTGGATCTGGCGTAGTGAATGTGAACCCTTTTGACTTATTCAGGAATCTATCTTGACAGTTGGTTGTGTCTGTGGGCCAGATTAACCATTTTTTTCCAATTAGGATCTGTTCTGTTTTGAAGAAAAATATAATGTACTTTGACCACCCACTCTGTAGTGTTTTTACTATCAGGTGTAGGTGTAGGTATGGACGGTTTGTTTAAAACTTTTATCTTAGCTAATCCAAGACAAGATGTCTGTTGAACAGTGTCCTTCCAAAACATTATTTGTTCAGGGATGATGCAGGATCTAAATAGTGCTTCCAATCTCTGCTCCTGCCAGTCTTTTGTGCTCCTGCCAGTTTTTGTCTCAATGTTGTCTTTCCAAAAGTCTAAACCTAATGTAGACAGATGAGCATAAAAGGTTGCAGAATAAATTTGCTTAGTATTAGTCAACATACTTTTCATTCCAGTCCTATTAACATTTTTAAAGTAAAATGTTTCTGGATTTGAAACATTAAAACCTGAAAAGTATGGAAATTTGTCATAAAATGTTTTTGAGCTACCCTTTCGTGGCATAGGAAAATGTTCCCATTGGTTATAAGTTAGTACATTTCTAGGATTTGGAGATTTGTGCAAGAAATGATGACTAAAGTGATTATAACTGTACACTTGTTCATAATCTGATTTGTAAATTTTGCATACATTTCTCAGTCTGACATCATATTATTAACAGTCTCAAAGTCCCAATCATCAGAAAAGGTGCTAGATGAAACAAAGTCACTCAAGGAAACCTTGAATTGGTGTCGAATCTTCAACAGCTCTGCAGATGTCATAATCAGTTCTGTCCCATGCTATACCAACAGGTATAGGAACGGCTGTGATATTCACTGATGACAAGTCTTGTTGTTCACGGTGGGGTGATTTGTGTGGTTTGAGCAGTAAGTTGATGTTCTTACTTGCTCTGTCCTTTTTACTATATCTTCCATTTATCAGCATTCTCAAGGTAAATACAAGAGTCAACCAAAGGAGAAGAAAAAGTTTACCCAACACAATCCAAAGTTCAATCCATGGTGAAACTAGATAAGTCTTTACCAGGCGATGAAAACGTTCTGTAGCTTGTTCTTTTTACTGGCGTCGTTTCAGGTTCACTAGGATCCTCGGAAAATGTATAAAAGTTAATGAAATAGCCAGAGGCAGTTCTGTCAATTGTAGGGATGGCATTACAATTCATTGAAATCACTGGAACCACTTGATCACTTGTCATATTTGTATAGTCAGATGCTATTTCATTGTGGACAGGCGTTTCTTGACAAACTGGTATTTGGGTCTCAAGAGGTACAAGTTCCATGGCTTTGTTGCATAGTCCTTTATTTCGGACTGCATATTCTTCAAAGGTGATGAGTCTCTCAGTTCAAACCTCTAGGATAGTAGCCAGATTCTGGCGTCTGCTACATCTTTGGAGTCCACTTGGCCTACTACTTATGATTGGCCACATGATGTGGTTTGACCAGGTCGATGAACACGAACCTGTTCTCTTTTTTACCAGCAAGGGGCGGCAGTATTACTGTCCTTGATCCGTGGATTGCTAGGACAGGTACTGGTTGTTTGTAAGAAGGACCAAATTCCTTCTTGTCCGCGATCTTTTCTCTGACTAGATCCCCAACCTACGGAATCCAGGTAGGTCTTTCTTGGGACGGGTGGTTTCTCTTCAGTGGTCATTGGCTTTAGTAACACGTTGCTTTGGCTTTTCCTTATTTCATTTAAGTCCTGCAAAACAGCCAAACGGTCTTTGATATCAAAGGGTTTTTGTTCTTCCACTGAAGTGTGATGATCAAGGTCCTTAACAATCAATCTAGTTTCAAAAGGGATTTCATATGGAGTGATTCCCCCTAGAGATCTTCTTGGCATATTGTTAAGACTACGTTGGACACTTATTAGATGTTTGACCCACCCGTCACCTGAGCCTAAACCCCTAGCTGTTATACATTGCTTTATGTCCCGTTTTTTTCTCTCCACTACCAAATTTCCCTCAGGATGGAATGGGCTAGAATACCGTAATGCAAATCCCAGATTGGCCATGCCCTCCTTGTAAGCTTTGAGCTAAATGCAGGACCCTGGTCAGAATGTAGCATGCCGGCTTGTAAAAGATGAAAAATTAGTTGGCCCTTTGTTGAATGAATACATTAAAGTGAACCGTAGTTTTTATTAGTTTATGTCTGTCATCTGCCTGTAAATGATATGAGCCACTCATAATGGAAGGTAGCTCCATGCTGCACAAATGGTTAAAATTAAGTTGTCTGAAATTCAGCTGAAACCAAAAGAATTGCAAGTGACCGTGTACGTGTCCATTCTGCTGTAACTCCAACTTGTTTAATGATTCACTAGCCTTCACCTGTGTACAGAGCCAGTTCAGCGAGTCAATTCCTAGAAAGGGCTCGCTGACCTAGGACGTGTCAAGTTTGCTCTGCCCTTGCCTGGGTAAAGTGAAAGGGTAAAGTGTTTGCTCAGCACAAATAGCATGTGCGTCATTTGCATGGGGAAAGCAGAAAACACGGGCCTCTGCAGATTGGATCAAACAGTGCACATTGACATTTCAAGATAACCAACCAAGGCTGTAGGTCAGGTGGTAGTGGTGTAAAAGATTAACCAGTATCTGCAGGGTCAGATGCGTCACGAATAATGTAAAATGTGAACGTAGACATATTTCTGAAATGCACCATGATGTTGTAATGTACACGTGGACATAATTCTGATATGGTCACACCATAATGTAGTAGTTAATGAATAATGTGTCAGGGGTCTGTGAAACATATATAAAGACTGATTTCCTCTCTGTAAAACCAGATCTCTTTGCAGTCCTGCAAATTGTCTCAGCTGCAGCTTATTGGCAATAAAGCCATTTTCATTTGAAACTTTGTATGTGCCCTTCTTGTCCCTATTCACAAATTTTGTGCTTTTACAGATGGTGCCGTGACTCGCTGGGGACTGCTGGTTCCTGCAGGGGTTGAAGTACTGCGGTCTCAGGACTCCACAGGGGCCTTCAACATCTTGGTGTATGCTGCGCAGCTACTGAGAGGACTTGTTTCCTGACACGCCCAGACGACAAGGCTCCCGTTGATAAGCCTTTGACACCAGACACCTGCAGCTCCCTTTGAGCCATCAGGAGGTTTTCTGCCACAAAAAGAAGGACGCATACAAAGACATTACTGATCAGATGATCAGGTAGGCAGTGCATAGTGCACTGAACTGACTTTTATAAATAAAATGTTGTTCTACTGATACCTCAAAGGGTAGACGCTGGAATTCATTAGGAATTCCTAGGGGAAGTCTGAGGGCACCTTTAACATAAGCGCCTGAGGAGGACTGTCCAATCTGTGAAGGATCATAAGGATCCCAAGGACAGAGGAGGGACCGTTGGAGGTTGCCTCAGAGGGACCGTGGGTGGTTGCCTCAAGACAGAGCATGCTTCTGAAAGACGTCTAAAAAATATGCATATAGTTGAAATAGGGTGTACAACAGTGTATTTCTAGAAAAGAAATAAAAAGTGATAAAGAAAAAAAAATAATAAATAAATTAGTAAATAAATAAAAATAAAAATGCTTAGTAAATAATTTCTGAGCACAGCTAAAGGCCGCAGGGCAGCGTTAGATGTCACTCAACCTACAGCCCCTCGCGGTACCCCAGCGTGGTACGTATCAAAGAAAAAGGGATACTCTGCAATTGTCCATCTAGATCAATGGACTCGTTACACCAGGAAAAATAATGAATTGCAATGGCCAGAATATGGCACGTTTGATAAAGCTAAAATGCTTTATTTAGAAGATTGTTTAAGGCAAAATGAAAAGAAAGGGAAGAAGGTACGTTTGTTGCAGTGGGATGCTTTTCATGCGTGGCAATCATATGTAGCTTCAAGATTCTCAGGTGAACCTAAAACTATGAGAGGAAAAGCTATGGTCCATGATAGGGAGAAAGGAGAAGAAAGACATGTAAGTCATTGTAGGGAAAAGGAAATGGAAGTAGACAAATGCTTCACAGTTCACAAGCCAATACCAGATATTTACCCAACTCTACCTAATGCTCCCTTAGAACAGGAAGATTCCGAGACCCTGTAATAGAAGGTTTATTGACAATTCCACCACCATACAGCCCGCAAACAATGCAAGCTTCATCAGCACCACACACACACACGCCACACACACACACACCACAAGTTACATCATAAACTAGTAAGACAATACCTATACAACTTCAAGGTACGCCTGTTTCTGGCTCAGGTAGACAAGGGTTACAGATAAAAATATCAGACAAAGAACAGAAAGTGGTACACGAGTGGGTGATAGAGGTTATGAAAAGTGGTACTTCTACATGGCGTAATGCAAAAAGCCGCTTCCCGACTGATTTCACGCCTGCACTTCAACGCAGCGCTTTGGAAAAGTTGGACAAAAAAAGTTACAGCTGGTTTAAAGACTGGGACAAATATTGGCCTGAGGAAGACGGCTACCCCCAACCTGAAAGGTTGTCCCGTGTTCATAACGGCACAATATCAGCAGTAATGGACGATGTAGGGGCAACAAGCACAGAAATATTAGATGCTGTCCAGATATTAGCTGAATGGATAGATACACTACTGATACTAGAACAAAAATGTACAAAACTTAAAAAAAGCAAAGAGGAGGAAGCTAGTACTCTTTCTCCTACTCACACCATGCCATTAAGAGAAGTACCAGGAAGTCAGGAAGGGAAGCCCACTATTAAAGTTCACACACCATGGTCAAATGTTGAATTACATAGATTTGCACTTCAGTTTCCAGACATTAGACAAGAAAGAGAGGAATGGTATAGACAGACGGAAATAATATTAAGAGTTGGCACTCTAACACTAGATGACATAGAACAGATGTTTTCCATAATATTGCCACCAGACCTTTGGGGAAAGATAAGAAGAGAAGATGATGAATGCTTAAAAATAAAATGGGAAAAAATAACTACAGACAAGAGGGAACAAGGAGAAGATATTTCAGAGGAAATTAAAAATTTACAGGCTAAAATAAATATACTAGTACCAAGGAAACAAATAGACTGGTCAAAATTAAATGCATGCATTCAAGATACTGAAGAAACTGTATCTGGGTTTTTCTCTAGAATACAGAAGGTCTTCACAGCTTCAAGTGGTTTAGATACTGAGAAGGAAGCAACACAAAGCGCACTTGTCTCCTGTTTTGTAAATAATTTAAAACCTGCAATCAAAAAAGGGATTCTAGAGTACAGCCCTACTTGGTCATGCAAACCTCTAACAGAAGTTTTACAATTAGCACAGTATTACGAAATGCTAGGGAAAAAGGATTTGGAAAATAAAAATAACAAAATAAAAGAATTAAAAACGAAAGTCTTGATTCAGCAGGCTCACCAGTATAGCAGCCGTGGTCCAAGAAGCAGGGGGAGAGGAACAGGCCGTGGGGGCCCACAAAGGCATACAACAACAAATGAACTAACACACACACACAGGGATGCTTTAATTGTGGGGAACATGATCATTGGAGAGCTCAATGCCCACACCCCGTCAAGCAGTCACAGAGAGGTGGTGGGATGGGGAGATCAAGAGGCCGGGGAAGGAGCGTGGGAAGAGCTGGATATCAACAGCAAGGACGTGACTCACAACCTGACCCAACAGGGTATCCCCCCAACACAAATTTCTTTGATAATGAACAAATACCAAAAATGCAGGTGCATCACCCTTATGATGGGATCTATCAGGAAGGGCCCCA
Organism: Lissotriton vulgaris; assembly: GCF_964263255.1. NCBI lineage: Eukaryota > Metazoa > Chordata > Amphibia > Caudata > Salamandridae > Lissotriton > Lissotriton vulgaris. The sequence goes on along the minus strand of NC_141691.1, from coordinate 1,509,034,003 downwards.
AGGGGAATGGGACTATTATGCTCGATAGGGAGGCCCGAGAGAGTTAATACAGAGGATGGTAATCCTTGTAGATCCCACTGGACCATATGTGAGGGGTAAGATTGAAGGTACACCTGTGGAATTACTAATAGATACAGGGGCCACCAATTCCTCCTTAACAAAGAAAAAGTTTCCAGATGTTCCTCTCTCTGGAAAAATAAATAAGTCAGTGGGATTCACCAACATACTTGTAACAAGCCCAATTTCAGCACCCTTGAAATACAGTATAGGACCAATTCAGGACAGGCATTCATTCCTTATATCAGACAATTGTGCATTTAATTTGTTGGGATTGGACTTGCTAAAGAAGATGAATGCCACAATTAAGTGCACTGCAGACTGAGTTTTCTTGGAAGTAGATGGACCAATGACAGAGGAAATGGGCAACTGTTTCCTATCAATAGGAATACAAAATATTACAGCACAAATAATGGATCAGATAGATTCAAGAATATGGGCAAAACACAAAATTGACACTGGGAAAATGAACATCTGTAGTAATTAAGTCCATAGACAGTTGATTTAGTTAGACGGTTTATTGTAAGATAAGTAGATATGATGGTATAAACCAATAGGACCCCAACAGGAACATCCTGCAAGATGCTCAGCCCCAAGCCAACTGCCAGCCTAAGCCCACAGACTGCTAACATTCCACAGAGCATCATCAGAGTATCATGGCTAGAACATTCCATAGTGAAAGGGGATGGAGCAAGGATACTACATTATCCTCTCCCTTTACAACCGAACACAGAAAAGTTAAAGGGGAAAAGGAAGAACAGAGATATAATACAAGTGCGAAGAAATCTGTAACCCAGGGATGAAATAACATAACATCGCGAGAGGGAAAACAGAAATACAAAAGCTGATAAAGAGGAAAGAAGGAAAGTGAACAGATAGAATAAACCTCACCATCCTCCTCCTCCTCTAATAGTGAACAATTTTAAAGTATGTAAATTCCTGAGCTCAAATGAAACAACCAACATCTCAGTAAAAAAAAATAAACTGAGAAGAGCTCAGTAAACCTCAAGAAAGAACTTGAGACAAAGCAAAAAAAATGCCAAACTTTGTATAAAGGACACAGTAGGACTACAACCCACGTGTAAAAGAAATAGACCAAAGCAGATGTAAGTATAAGGGACTGTAACCCTAAACCTGTCCCAAAAACATGGGACCAGAAATGTTAAACAGGAAATAATAAGACCAAAGACTCGGGTAATGGGACTAGAAACCCACACCGAAGTGCTCCTCTCATGAGAAAACTGACGTAGCCAAGAAAAACGCCACCCCTGTGTGAAGGGACACTAATGGGACTCAAACCCTAGTGTAACATACCCCTGTCAGAAGGGACACTAATGGGACTCAAACCCTAGTGTAACATACCCCTGTCAGAAGGGACACTAATGGGACTCAAACCCTAGTGTAACATACCCCTGTCAGAAGGGACACTAATGGGACTCAAACCCTAGTGTAACATACCCCTGTCAGAAGGGACACTAAAGGGACTCAAACCCTAGTGTAACATACCCCTGTCAGAAGGGACACTAATGGGACTCAACCCTAGTGTAACATACCCCTGTCAGAAGGGACACTAATGGGACTCAAACCCTAGTGTAACATACCCCTGTCAGAAGGGACACTAATGGGACTCAAACCCTAGTGTAACATACCCCTGTCAGAAGGGACACTAATGGGACTCAAACCCTAGTGTAACGTTACTTAGGTGGGACTAACACCCCCTAACAAAAACACGAAGGTGGGACTAAAACCCCCTCTTATATAAAACTAGAGTGAGCCAGGGTAATGGGACCTAAACCCAAACTAAAATAAAACACCTCTGAACACCTCTCAAAATAGGATATGGGACTGCCTAAAAAGGATAGAAAATCCAAAACCCACTCCTAAGGAAAAATGGGACCACAACCCACTCCTACACAAAGTGCGTGCCAACACAAAAAGGAAATGGGACTACAACCCACTCCTACACAACGTGCATGTAATCACAAGAAAAACTGCATATAATCCCAAAATGCATGTCATTACAAAGAGAACTGCATATAGCCCCAAAATGCATATAAGTTCAAAACAATTTCACAAAATACCGTAACATAATACTTCTCAATTATAAGATGGCCAGCAAAAAATAAAGGAGTAAGTTTATGCTCCGGTGAGCGATCTCTCACCCGAGGTTTCCAAAGTCGAATGTCAATCTGAAGTAGATTGTAGCAGAAACATTACCGAAATGTGCTGTAAAATTTCCTTCATTAGGAACACTGCCAAACAGGATAACCACTGCGCTTCATTACACTGTCCATGTTGAAGGAAAAAGTAAAAAAAAACGTTCCTCTATACGAAGGGTAGTTGCCATGGTGACACTTGACAAATGAAGACCAGCACGAGAAAATGGTGCCACGTATCCCACGTTGCACCGAGTGGCTCTCGGCACAGCGCTGCTCCAAAACGTGAAGAAGGTCGAGGAAGAAACACTGACTGTATACACGATGACGCAAGCAGGACAATCGCCGACTCCCCTCGACTGTTCTACAGCGTCATCATAAACTTTTGGAGACTGCCGGGTGAAGAGCTCCTGGAGTAACTGACTTTTCCCAAGGTTTAACAGGCGCCAGAGACAGCACATGACGAGCACGGAGGTTAGTTGTGGGAAGTCAAATTTGAGCTTTTGAAATAAAGACTCCATGGTGTCATTTATCCATAACTTGCAATACGAGGATAGTTTATATTTTCAAATATAGAGAGATGTGTGCGCAACTTGCAAAACGAGGATAGATTATTTTCAAATGGAGAAATGTGTGCGCTGTCAATATCCTTTCCTCTAAGCCATTCCTTTCACGCTTGCTAGCTCGAGAGTTATTTGAACTTCAAAGACAGTTCCCATTGCACTTTACCTCTCGTTTCTTTCACTCGTAATTGCTCAGTATATGTGTTATTGATTTTCAACTGTTTAGGTTAACACTCGCCTTACTATCACCACAAGTCAATTTCACAGCCTTTCAGTCTCTCATCTATTTGAAGTTTTGTAACTTAGATGATAAATAGTCGAGCAAGCCATTGCCCAGTATCCTGTAGATTAATTTACAAACGGACAGAAAGGGAGCAGTACTTTTGAATTTGAAAAAACAAAACAAGAAAGAATGCTTACTTCTGTTTGAAATGTTGACCATATTTACAAGGAAACCACTCGCAGCACGTTTTGGCAAAGGCACAGGAACATCCTGCAAGATGCTCAGCCCCAAGCCAACTGCCAGCCTAAGCCCACAGACTGCTAACATTCCACAGAGCATCATCAGAGTATCATGGCTAGAACATTCCATAGTGAAAGGGGATGGAGCAAGGATACTACAACATCACACCTGTAACAATTACAGTCAAACAGAATGTGAAATTACCAAGAATACCACAGTACAAAATAGCTCCAGAGGGTCTAAAGGGATTGCAGGATATAGTAGCTGACTTACTAAAAGAAGGGATTGTTAAAGAAATATCAGGCAGTCCTTGTAACAGCCCTATTCTTCCGGTCTTAAAAAAGGGCAATGGAAATACTGATGAAAAAAGTTACAGATTCATAGTTGATCTTAGAGAAATAAATAAGATTGTGGTGCCACAGTTCCCGGTTGTCCCAAATGTAGTATCAATATTGTCAACATTGTCACCAGAAATGACATATTTTTCAGTAGTGGATTTAAAAAATGCCTTCTTCTCAATTCCAGTAGATGAGGGTAGCATGTACCTCTTTTCATTCTCTGTAAGTGGGACAACTTTCTGTTTCTGTCGTATTCCCCAAGGGCTCACAGAGATCCCAAGCATTTACAACCAGGCCTTGAAAGGAGAACTAGACACATTCAATGTATCACCTAATTCAGTGCTAATACAGTACATAGATGACCTGCTGATTGGTAGCATCTCTGAGACACAATGTACAACTGACACCATAAATTTGTTAAATTTCTTAGCTGAACGTGGTCACAAGGTTTCACCAGAAAAAATACAATTTGTTCAACAGGAGGTATCCTACCTAGGACACATCCTGTCGAAAGGGCAGAGAAGATTAGATGATAAGCGCATTAAATTGATTCTACAGACACCAGTGCCACACACCCAAAAACAGGTGCGAGCCTTTTTAGGTATGGCCAGTTATTGTCGACATTGGATTGCTAACTTCTCCTTGATTTCAAAACCCTTATTGGCCCTGACCCGCAAGGACACGCCCGAACCCCTTCAGTGGTTGCCAGAACATGAACAAAGCTTCCTTGCCATTCGGCAAGCTCTCTGCTCTGCTCCTGCTTTAGGCCTATCAGACTATTCTAAGTCTTTCCAACTCTATGTTCATGAGTCTGACGGGAGTGCTCTTGGGGTTCTCTGCCAGCAGTTCGGTGACCACAAAAGACCATGCGCCTATTTCTCTGCCACCTTGGATACTGTAGCCAAGGCTTTAACTTCCTGTATACGTTCTGTTGCAGCAACTGCCTTATCACTACAACGTGCAGAAAGCATAATAATGGGACATGAAGTTGATGTCTATGTACCACATGCAGTGGAGCTGATATTGAATAAGACACGTACTCAGCACCTCACAAATGCCAGACTTACGCAGTATGAGATCTGTTTGTTTGCAGCACATGTAACACTTCACAAGTGTAATGTTCTAAATCCTGCCACTCTGTTACCTGTTCCCACTGATGATTTAGTGGATTCAGACCATGATTGTATTCTGTTAACTGAAGAACAAACGAAAGGTAGAATTGATATGACTGATACATCCTATGCAGATGCTGAAGGAGAATTGTGGGTGGATGGGTCCTGCCTTAGAACAGAGGATGGAAATACATCAGCAGCCTATGCAGTTGTAACAAATAAAACTGTAGTTGAGTCCTGTAAGATACCTGAGTTGTCCGCACAAGCAGCGGAGCTTGTGGCACTCACACGAGCTTGTGAGTTATCTGAAGGGAGGTGTGTTAACATATACACAGACAGCCAATATGCCTTTAATGTGGCACATTCCTTTGGAAGACTCTGGAAAGAAAGAGGTTTTATTACCTCACAAGGCACAAAGATACAGCATGGAGTGCTGATCACTAAATTACTTAACTCCTTGGCACTTCCAAAGAAATTGGCCATAATTAAATGCAGTGCTCACAAGAAGGTTACTGACAAGGTAGGCCAGGGAAATGCATTTGCTGACATAACAGCAAAACAGACAGCAAGAAATAATTCAGCACTAGTACTAACGGCCCAAGAAGTACCTGATGAAGTGAAGTCACTAGATCTAACAACTGAAGGTATAAGACTAATGCAACAAGGAGCAACAGCAGAAGAACAGATGGGTTGGTCAAAGGATGGGTCATTTGTTCAAGGATGTTGGATGAATGACACCAAGGAGAAATATATGTTACCAGACAGGATGGTCTACTCCATGTGTTTGGCCATGCATGGCCCGGCACACATATGCAGGGATGGCATAGTAAATTGTATGGACAAATTCTGGGTGAACAAGAATATAAGAAAAACAGCACAGGAAATATGTCAAAGATATATGGTATGTGCACAGTACAATGTGGGTAAGACTGCTCCAGTACCCAAAGGCCACTTTCAAAAGCCAACAATGCCATTTGAAGCCCTGCAAATAGACTATGTGGAGATGCCACCTACAAATAAGTATAGGTATATCCTGGTGGTGGTGTGCATGTATTCAAAATGGATAGAGGCATACCCGGTAAAACACAATGATGCCATCTCAACAGCCAAGTGCCCGATAAAGGAGTTGATCCCACGTTTTGGGATCCCAAAAACAATATTTTCAGACAATGGCAGCCACTTCTGTAATGAAATAATAAAATTGACATGCAAAGCTCTGGGAATACAGCAGAAGCTACACTGTGCCTATCATCCAGAGGCGGCTGGTGCAGTAGAAAGGAAAAATGGCGTGCTAAAGAGCAAGATAGCAAAAATATGTGCTGACACAATATTGACCTGGATGGATGCCTTACCTATTGCCCTAATGAGCATGAGGAGCACACCTGATGCCAAGACCAAACTCAGTGCACACGAAATAGTCACTGGGTTGCCAATGGTAGCTTGGGGAGTTCCAGACAAAAATGCTCTGCCTATGATGACAAATGAATTGTTGAATGATTACTGCATGTCACTTACACGCACTCTTGCTTCTATCAACCAGCACGCGAAGGGGGCCCTTCCAGAGCCACTGCAAGTTGAAGGACACAAATTCAAACCTGGGGACTGGGTGCTCATCAAGGCATTCCAGAGGTCCAACTGTCTCCAAGCTCGCTGGAAGGGTCCACAGCAAGTCCTGCTCACCACGAAGACTGCGGTAAAGTGCACCAACAACAAATCCTGGATCCACGCCAGCAACATCAAGAGGGCACCTCCTGACACCATATCCAGCCAAGACCCAGGTCAGCAGCACATGCCAACACCAGAATTGATCAAAGAGGAGAAGTGGTACAATTTACGGTCAACAAAGAAGACAGAGATGAAATGTCAATAATACCTATAATTGATCCTCTTCAGGAAATAGATGAAGTATTACTGCTAGATATCATCCTAACAGATATTTTAACAAATATCTTTGACTTTGGGAATAACGGTGAAGAAAACAACGAAAGAGCACTACTGTACATCCAGGAATCATTTGATCAGCTAGAATATGAGCTAATGCGAGACTTAAACAGTATAGCATTACGAGAAGCTTTAGATAGAGTACTTTCTGACTGAGAAAATTCAACTAGGGTATATTGCACACTACCACCAGGAGTAATAGCTCAGGTGCAGAACAAGAAAAGTTTAGCACACTTCATCAGGGAGTTATTTGTAAAAAGTGGGCCAGTACAACGTTGAGTAGATGAACTGATCCAGGAGGTATTTGCGAGTCCTCCTGTAACTGTAAAGTGCCCGTGCCACTGGAGCAATTAGTAGATGAACTGATCCAGGAGGTATTTGCGAGTCCTCCTGTTACTGCAAAGTGCCCGTGCCACTGCAGCAATTAGTAGATGAACTGATCCGGGAGGTATTTGCGAGTCCTCCTGTCACTGCGAGCACCCGTGCTGCTGCAGCAACCAGCAAATAACTTTTCACAGGTTGGCAAAACAGCCTGCTTTAAAAAGCTACCTTTAGGGTGAGGTACAGTGGACAATATTGTAAAAATTAAGTAAGGCTGCACTAACGGTTGATATACGTGACCAAAGGGTCGTGCATTACAAGAATTACATGCATATCTTTGGGAGGCGAGAAGTACCAAGAAATTCTCGGAGGCCATCTGAAATATTAACAAATAGCTGTTCGCAATATATTCTGTACTACAGCCTCACCTTATATGTGTTCATGCTTTTTGTGTGTTTAGCTTATATTATAGTAAAGATTCACAGTGATAATTCACAACATAGTGTCATCAATAGCACTACATTTAATTAAAGAAAGTAGAGGAATAGATAGGTATGGATAGGGAATATACAGCTCTAAAAATGGAGAGAAAATGGTACAAGTCTAAAATGTGCATACCTGGGGTGATATTCTGTCTGTTATTGCTAGCATTAATTACTGTATATCTATTGGACATGTTCTATCCCATGGAACAGTTGATCGCAACACCAACACCCCCTGCTACAATACCTGCATACACTTTGTCACCTGAAGAAATAGCCCACAGAGAATATATGCACCACAATTCCTTTGTGACTTTGTTGCATCATACCAATAAGATATTACCAAGGGGAAATTGCTGGATATGTTTGCAATTCCCAGCTTCGGTGGACCAAAGTTTGCCCCTGGTTCAAGTTCCATTTCCTTTTGCAGCATCCTGTTATGCCATTTACATAACAATAGTAAAAATAGAGCTAATAGCTGTTTTGCATAATTTAAAGAAAAGTACTTCTGGTGCAGGGACGACTATGGCTCCACCTGCAGGAACATTATATAACAAATATATGGCAGATATTCTGACTCTGGGGAACTGCACGGAAGTAATAGAACAGAATGCAACATTCCCCCTGTCTGACATCTTTACTCCACTCTTTCCAACTCAGAATACAAGCACTGGGATAGCAGGCCCATCAAAAGAGGCAAATAAGAATATACCATTTTTGAAGTTAAAATTAAGAAAACACAATGCAATAGGGAGTATTTGTATTAAGAGTAATGGGACCTATCAGGTGGGCAATAGTACAAATTGTAACATGACATTTGAAATGACGGCCGGAAATATTAGCATTCCACTTTACGTAGGTGACTCAATTTATTTAATTTGTGGAGAGAAGGCTTATACATGGCTTCCAACAAGTTGGAGTCGTTGTTGCCACCTAGGTTTTGTATTACCTGCTATAGCAATAAAAGACACAAAGGAAGTACGAAGGGACATGCAAAGACATGCACCACGGCGAGGCAGGAGAAGGGTGGATCAAAGAGATACAGCATCACAGATAGCGGGTGATATATTTAAAGGGGTGATACCATGGATTTGTCCATCTATCAACTCAGGGGATATACGTAGATTGTCCAGACTACTAGAAGCAACAATAAATGAAATGACAAGTATACTTGAAAATATTACAGTAGAGCTTCAAGCTGTGAGATTAGTTTTGTTACAAAATAGAATGATTCTTGACATGATGCTAGCAGAAAGGGGAGGAGTCTGTGCAAATATAGGGGCGTCCTGTTGCACCTATGTCCCTGTCTCCTCTGATACTGTCAGGGAAGCAATAAAAAGATTGCATCATATAGGTGTAGAAGCACATCAGGATTCTGGTACATGGGATATAGGAGGTTCACTTTGGAGTTGGTTGAGCGCATGGGTTTGGAAGATAGGAATGGTGTTCATAACAATGTTCCTACTAATAATAGGCTGTTGTCTATTAATTAATTGCCTGCCAATGTGCTGTCAACTATTGGGACAGCTGACAAAATGCCAAGTGAGGAGATTAAAGGAAAAAGAAAGAATGCTGATGCAAACAGTCACTACTGAGTTGATGAACATAGACATTTCTGACAATGATAAGAATGGACAATATAATTATTAAATTGTGATATGCTTTGTGATGAAATTATTTTAAACTAAGGTTCAAAGGGTCGTTTTGTAAAAGATGAAAAATTAGTTGGCCCTTTGTTGAATGAATACATTAAAGTGAACCGTAGTTTATATTAATTTATGTCTGTCATCTGCCTGTAAATGATATGAGCCACTCATAATGGAAGGTAGCTCCATGCTGCACAAATGGTTAAAATTAAGTTGTCTGAAATTCAGCTGAAACCAAAAGAATTGCAAGTGAACGTGTATAACACTACCCCCCATACCTCGACAATGAGGGGAGTTAGAAAACCATACCCTCCACTCTTGGGCAAGCCCAGAGAAAATAAATACATAGCATGATTTTTGCTAAGTAGGCAGTTACCCTCCTCCCCTGCACTTTGGTGGGGATACATCACTACCCCTTCCATTGGCATAAAAGGACGTAGTTCTAGAACTAAAGTGTTCACACTTAGGCAAGATGGGCCAGGTGGTGTCATTATTGCTCTTCCCCACCTATGGACAAGGTGGTGTGTGTGTAAAAACATCTTAATCCAACCTTTTAAAAAAATCTATTATGATGTTCATTAATTGGAGAAGTAAAAACAATCCACCCTCCCACTCTTGTGCAAGACGATAAGGTAAGGGGGATGTTCCAATCTCGATTCTAGGGGAAATCCGGTGTGTATTACTCTGACTTTGGAGTTGAGGCAGGAGGCAGCAAGTTTTTCAGAGTGCCTATTACAGGGTCATAAAGGTGTCCAGATTTCTTGCCCATGCAATCCTTGTAATTTCTGCAGAGTGCACAGAGCAAAGAGATGGTTACAGAGGTGCCAATTGTTATTGTCATTTTATGTGTAAGTGTGTGAAGGAGTAACTCCAGCTGTGACATATTGATAATACCATATGATAGCAAAGGAAAAGAAAATTTGATTTTTACAGATGAAGAGTGTGAGAGAAGACAGTGATTCATAGGTGACTCAAGAATTTGCGTGCAGAAGGATAGAGCGAAAAGGCATTGATGAAGAGGAAGGAGATGAGTGAGATGTGCAGAGAGAGGATTTCAGAAGGATGTGGGAGAAAACAGTGCAAAATGTTACCCGAGAGAGTGATTGCACAGGAAAGTGGTGATAAGGAGAGATGGGATTGAAGGAGACATTCAGAAGACAGCTACCTATTCCACAGACCTTTGTGTTATTTAATTTATAATCTCTTCTTTTCAGCATTGAAACATTTCCACTTCTAATTATTCTCAGCATTATTGTTGTTACACATGAATTGGAGAATGCTAAGCACTGGCAAAGCTCATTTTGGGCATATGTTTATTGTTCTGTGACATAGCTGAATATGGTGCTGGAAATGAGGGGATACAACTGGATTCCATATCCGGCAGCTATTATCAAGTCAGTTAAAAATGTGCTGAATTTGTTCCAGTGTAATTTGCTACAACTGGAACATATTCAGCATCACCTGCACATTGTCTGCTTTCAGTTCAGAGGAGCAACTTGCAAGTGGTGTAGGGGATTTCATATTTTCACTTCAGGGACCTCACTTATAGGGACAACAGTCCTCCTTTTGTTAGAGTCTTATCCCAGCTAGTAGCTACCTGAAGCTTAATTCCAAGATGCGAGAGCGCTGGAGGAATACAAAGGCTCTCCGCTTGCAATGACTGCACAAGTGCTTAAGAAAAACTATGATTTTGTGATAAGTTTTTGACTTTGTTCTATCCCTACATGTGAGGTACAACTACACTGTAAGTATGTCAGATATATGTGTATGAGTAGAAAGAAACCCTAATAAATATTTAAGTAACACTTGCTAATTTAATTGTTTTATTTCATTCATTATATAATGCTGCTGATCCTAATGTAGTGTGTTATTACAATTTACATCACGCACCCATGAAGGCAATGAACAATGAACTGTACAAGCATGTAAATCAATGCACATAAAATGTTACAAAAAGCAATGAGGGTTACAAAATGTGGAGTCACATATTTATACTGGTAGGGGTTAGACCTGACGTCCTCTATAATAATAATAATGTTTAACCTTCCCTCCTCCTGTTTTGCTGAATTTGCTTTTTGTTTGCATGAGGACTGTGCTCACTTTATCACTGCTCTCTAGTGCTAAAGTGATTGCACTCACTCCTCTGAACTTTGTTAAACTGACTTACACCCATTTGGCACATTTAATGTACTCGCAAGTCCCTAGTAAATTAGCACTGCATGCACCCAGGGTCCGTAAATTAAATCTACTTGTGGGCCTGGTGCGCGTAGTGTGCCACCCTCTTAAGTGTTTTTTATACATGTCACAGGCCTGTCAGCGTTATTTGAGTGTAGTTTTAAACTGTAAGTTACACCTGGCAAAATACTCCTTTTACCAGGCATAAACTTTCCTTTTTAATACATACAAGCCACCACTGGGGAAGGACCTCATCAGCCCACAGGGCATTGCTTATTATATGTAAAGGGTTGGACAATAACTTTTAAGTTTTACACATCCTGGTAGTGAAAACCGATTGATTTCCTTTTTCAATCAATCAATCAATAAACTGTATTTATTTTTTTTCACAGTAAAACCATAATAGTCAATAAATCAGAACAAACATCGGTAAAAATTCCAGCAAGATACAAGGAATGGAGTAGTATAATCAATAAAATCACATGATTACAAAGCTAAAAGGAAAGGCTACTTCAAGAAGATCACAGCTGGACCGGAGCCTGAATGCAGCTCTTAAAAATCTAAGTGTATCTAATACTGTGTCACAGGAAAGCAATTAAAAAAAATAAAAGCTGGTCTAAACTTCTTAAAACAAACTTTCTTACGGATAGGAATACTAAAAGCCCTTCTAGGAACCTCATAAAAGCTACAAAACATTAAAAAGTGCATCATATCCTGTGGATATTGTCTGTTGCAGCCAGAGGGCATGAGACACTTGCCTCTATGTGCGCCATGAGGTTGGGCCAAGAGATAGTGGAAGAGGTCAAGCCGAAATCTAGTAGATAAAAAACGATTATGGTTGCTTTTGAACCATAGGAGATATGGCTCAGTGGTTGACACCGTTTTTCAACATGATGTACCTACGCACACTTGGCTTTCTCAACTCTACTTCCTCTCGTACCCCGGTGCACCTTTTACAAAACACTCTTTCAGCCAGGTTGAATCCCTCCTACTGATTGTTTGCGGTTTGTCAAATAGGTCTTCCCTGCATAAAGTGCGAAGACATGTTCTGACGTGTTTTATCCATCCGATGCAGTTCACATGGTCTAAAGAGATACAATCCCTTAGAACATCCTTACTAAGGGAGTTTTCTTTCTTGATCCATGTCTTCATCCACAAAGCTAGGGGGCGATAAGCCAACTCATCTTAGAGGAAGGCCATTCCCAGTTCTTCATGCACTATGTACGACGGGATGCACTGCAGAACAGATAGTAACAGTCTCAAAAAGATTTTTTCAGTAATTTACAGTGCACCCAGCCCGGTGTACCCCATATCTCACTCCCATTGATGACGTTCAAACGTCATTTGGCTCTATAGATCTGCAGTAAAGCCCCCATTGGTTTGCCACCCAATCTTGAGGCGAAGTTAAAAACAGCAGTGGTCGCTCTGGCCAGGTTCCCTTACTTACGGCTGATCAAAGGGCCCAACCCAACACTTCGACAAATACAACTCCTAGATATGAAAAGACATTGGTCTTGGGAATTTGTGTGGTTCCTACCTTAAATGTGTACTGCTTGGCTGTACCAGGTCTCACCTGCATTACATACGATTTGCTCTGATTAACCAATGGATCCAGGTCCTCCATAACATATACAAAAGAGTTCAACAAGAGCTATAGGCCCCTGGCTGTCCTCGTCATGAGGACAGCATCATATGTATACAGGATAACAGGCAAATTATTACTCACCTGGGGGAAATCAGCTTTTATGTTTAAAAGGACCTTCCTCAGAGAGTTAATGTACAAGTTAAAAAGGAACGGTGCCAGGATGCAGCCCTGCTGCACCCCTCTCCTAAGGGAAAACTTGCGGGTCACTTTAAGATCTTTCGAGTACCGGATGACTGCATTTGATTCTTTGTGAAGGTCCCTTAAAAACAAGACAATGTCCCTGTCTATGCCCATTGAAAGCATCATCTGCCATAACTTGGATCTATTTACACGGTCAAAGGCAGAAGACAAATCTATAAATTCTAGGTGGATAGAGCTGGTACACGCCACAGTATACTTGTTCAGGACCATGTATAAGTTTGGACATTGGTCCACTGTTGAATGACTTGGTCGGAAGCCATATTGTACTTTGGCTAGAATGTTATTTTCATCAGCCCAAGTTACTAGCCGATTTAAAACCATTCGACCCACTACCTTCACCACAGAGTCTATGAGTTAAATGGGTCTATAACAGTGAATGCTATCTCAGTCCCCCTTTTTAAAAATAGGTACAATCGTAGATAAGGCCCATGAGTTCGGGTAATCTGCCTTACCCGCTGCATTTACAACCCGTCTGAGTACAGTCTCCCAGGCATCCACATTTGAAATATAAAGATCAGGCTGGATCCCTTCTGAACCAATGGCCTTGTTTTTGAACAGTCCCATGATACCTGCTCGGACTTCTTGTGTAGTAACTATAACCTTGGATATACCATCCACAGTGTCATGTCCTTGCCGGATAGATGGGTCAAACTAAAACATGCCCTCGAAATAGTTAACCCAATTGTCCTCTGAAATGTGGGCCTCCATTCTGTTGCCGATGTTACCTGTTAAGAAGGGGCTGTTAATATTGCTCCAAAATATGGTACTATTACCCAGGCAGCTGGCTTCTACCAATTCGGACCATGCCTCCTCTTTCAGAGCTAACTTTCGCTTGGCCACGGCAGCCGCATAGACCCTACGATGGCTCTTAACAGCCAAACTATTTCAGGGTGTCACTCCTGCCTCTTTCAATCTCCTGGAGGCACGCGGACACTCAGAACCAAACCGGCTTAGTCCCAAGAGCATAGAGCACCTGCCCGGAGCCCACAAAAGATTTGGTATGTTTCCAGATATGTTAACAAAAGCCTTCATAATGTCAACTGGGTTGGCTTTACTGTCTAGATAGATAGCAAACTCTGTGTTACACTGTGATAAAAGAGACTCATATAACTGGTCTGGGACAATTTGATCCCACTTCATTCTCCTACCTATCAGTTTTCTTCAGGGGCAACTTGTTCATGGCTTAGATTAGACCAAATTCCTGCAAGATGTCATATATTAGGGAGCCCTGAGTGATGTGTTTCGTGTGCAAACCAGCATAACACGCACATCCAGTACTACTTCTACTTACCCCTCCACGCCTTATATCCCCACACATATGAATGTTAAAATCCCCTGCTATAAATACATTTGAATAAATCTGATCACATGCAGTAAAATTTCTCAAAAAGGAGCGCAACTGTGTAATGTTAGATGTTTCCATTGGGGGTGCTCCCGCATTATAAAAATATTAAAGTGAAAGCTTATTCATCCTGCTAGATAAGGACATCACCTGTAGGGTCGAGGTAGTGTGGGGCAATATGGGTGAACTGTCGCAAACTCTTAATAAGACAAAGGTTACTAGGCCTCCCTCTGCTCTTCCTGCCATAGAAGAGGTAGCTGGCACAAAGAAGGTTTTGTAACCTAACAGGTAAAAAATATTCTCAACAGCCCATGTCTCCTGTAAACAGAATCACTGAAGCTACTATTGTCAAATGGTCTGGGGGTGCTGGATTACTTGTCCTTAACTTAGGTGGCTCAGGCGCTATCCTAGGGGGAACCCAGGGCCAGACTCTGTTTCATTACCACAGGGGCCGTTTTCCATAACATTTAGGGTTGAAGAGTATGCGGTCAACGGTATATTGGCCCTTTGCAAAGAAGTGGACAGGTTAAGCAGATTATTTTCAATCACAGAGAGGCGTTGTAAAATTGGGTCCAGTTTGGAATCCAACGCTGATAGAAGTGCTGCCTTGACTGTATCAAGAAAAGAAGTCATATCCAAGCGGGGCACTGCAAGGGGTACAGAAGAGCTTGACTGTGATCTAGTGCACTTCCAGCATTTTGTGTAGCTCCCAAACGAGGAGCCCTTCCTCTTGGCTCCCCCTCTGCACTTCCCTACACCATGGCCGGCTCCATCTGCTGGGCATGCTATCGGAGATGCCAATATCTGTGGTGTATCCTTTTGTGAAGAGGGTGTCACAGGCGGGCAGACGCTCAGCTTGATCTTGTACTGTATCTGCCAGACCTGTGTAAATGTAAATGTATTTGAGCTTATACAGCGCACAGCTACCCGCAGTGGTTTTCCCTGCGCTTGCTTAGGGAACCCGTCCTGGTATTCCCCTGTGAGATAACCCCGGCAGGGTATCCACAAGGTGAAAGCCAGGCATCCCGCCCCGAGGGGCCGTTGTGGAGATTAAGCAAGCTATTGCCCAGAGTCGCAGAGTGTGAACCCGTGAGTCGTGAAGGCACCGGAGCGAGAATTATCGAGTCCGTGGAATTTTTAGCCCAAGACCCGCCGAGGCGGGGAATTGAACCCTGGTCCAGGGCCCATCTCAGCTTCTGGGTCTGCCGCCTCTAACCCCTGAGCCACACTTCGCCACACTTCTCCACTCCACTGTGTGATGAAGGTGCGCAGGTGACCCTGAAAGTGGGAAGGTATAGAAACTGGGGGTGGGTGGAAAGGGAAGAGTGGGAGATCAAGATAGACGCTGGGTGGCCAACTTGATCTCTTTGTCCAAAAACCCAACTGCTCGCTGCAGAAAAGCATCCATGATGGTAACCGTCTTCACAGGGTCCTAAGGGTAGGCCTACTTTTCACCATTTTAGACTACCATAATCCAGCTTCCCTACAGCAATGGGCCAACTATGTCCGTCAATGTCCGACAAATGGTCTAACGCTCCAGTATGGAAAAAATAATGGGGGCTGCAGAAGAAGGAGCATTCCGCTGGAACAACAATACTGTGAAAAAGCAAAGGGGGGTACACACAACAGTTCAATCACCGGTCCAACAAGGGGCTAAAACACACATAAATCCAGAAAGATGGGCTCTTAACTGTGTGAATCATCTTCCAATCTTTCACCTGTGAGTCCCTGCAGGCTGATTTGAAGTTCCAGCACTTAGCTCACAGCCCAGTTAGCAAGAAACTCCCAAGGCAGATGAACAGGGAAACAGCAAAGCCAATGGGGGGACCCAGCCTCCTCCAAGCTTTGACAGACATGTACAGGCCCGCCCCTGGCCCGCGAGGGTCCCGGGCTGCAAAAGACCACACACCCCTTTCCGGTGCACTGTGCCTGGCTCCTCCTCCTTCCACCGCAACTGAAGGGTGTTAGGACACCGAGTCCCCTAGTCTCCACAAGTGCAGGCGAGTGGTCCATTTACAGTCCAGTGGCAAATGCAAGTGCTTTCCCACGCTGCGGAAGATGGCGCGCCCCTTTACGGTGCTCTGTGCATGGCTCCTCCTCCTTCAGCTGCAACTGAAGGGTGTTGAGACACCGAGTCCCCCGGTCTCTGCAAGTGCAGGTGAGGGGTCGATTTCAGGTCCAGTAGCAAGTGCAAGTGCTTTCCCCTTCCTTTTTCACTTCCACAAGACCTTCAATTCCTATAGGATAACATTGGGTTACTGTATTAAAATTAATAAGTAATAACATTTGCTTGTGAACAGATTGAAATGTCATATTTGGACTCTAAACAATTGTAATGTAAACTCCTCTAGAATGCCAAAGTCAAAATTTAAGTCATAGTGCTGAAAATAAAAAAAATCAAAGTTGCCATTTTATAGTCCTAAGGATTCGGTGCTCACAGCCTGTGCCCTGGATCACATGAAAGGGTGTGGCTGGCAGTTTCCCTTTGAGTATTTCTCCCAGACCGTGACAAATGGAGACTAGCTGTTATTAGAATGGGCAATCTTGTCAGGATGGGAGGGCAGGAGTTGTCACCTACCACACTTGAACTTCAAAGGGGCTGCATCAGCACACTCACGAAGGACTTCACACTAGTCTATTGTCACCCCAGACATCTTGGGACTAGGGAGGGTAAGGAAGATGTGGGTTGAAGTCTAGAAGTTCTCCGACTTCAAAACTGGTACCAGGTATACATATTGAAACCTCAGATGAACTCTTTAGTACACTCCTGGACCTGTGAATACCATAGAAAAAGGATTGCCTTGCTGTGTAAGGCCTGTCCTTTGTTTAAGAAAGAAGCAAGGACCTGCTCATTTCATCTTAGGCTACCTGGAGTGACTCCAATGCTCAGCTCACTGACCTCCTGTTCTGAGCTTAATGGACATAACAAGCTCCAGAGGCCTCTCTGCAACTGCCCAGCTGACCTACACTGGACCCACCTGAACCTGCAAGTGGACCTGTCTGGGCCCTGCTGGCCTCTACAGGTGTGAGTTTCCCGTCCCTGAGAGGTGCTTCCCAACTCCTGGAACCTTGGTTTGGTTTCAGTTGAACTCCTTGTGGAAGAAAAGAAGAAATCCTGGGCTGAACTGGACTAGCATGGTCCCTGTGTTTGTCCTGCACTACATTGTGGCCGATCTAACCTTGTGACTTTCCTCCTGCATAACACAAGCAGTTTGCCACGAGTGGTGCTTTGTGTTTTTTGGCGCTATTCCTACTTAAATCTTTGAAATTGCTTATCTTCGGTTATCTGGTTGCATTTTGATGTCAAATACTTTGTCAAATTGTACTCTATTTTTGTAAGTTGGTTTGGGTGTTTTTCTTGTGATGTGTTTTCACATTATTACTGCCTGTGGGCTGCATACATTCTTTACACATTGCCTTTAAGTGAAGCCAGTCTGCTTTCATGCAAAGCAACAACAGGGTTAAGCACAGGCTAATTTAGTGACATTTGTGGTACACCCTGACAAATATTGTGGCTATTCCTTGTGAAGGGCTTACATCCCCCTTCAACCAACAACCACATTTTTCATATTTGTATTCAGTGGTGGTATTCAATACTTGTGTCTGTGCAGTACCATTAGGTGATTTTGAGAAACACAAAAATCCTGTTATAAATCATTTTTTACCGGATTTTACCTCTTTTTAATTGTCCCTTGGTTGGCTGCTTTTAATTTTTTTCAAATTCGCTTTTATTCCACCTTAGTTTGTGCCCCTGCAACTCTGCCTACTGCAAGCATGACGTTTGAGCTCAACAGAACCTAGAGAGCTGCACTGTGACTGAACTCTAGACATTATGCAGGGAGAGGGGACTTCCAGCAAAAAAGGAATTCAAAGAAACAGGAACTCTAGATAGGCCGTGTGCTTCGTGAGAGGCTCACCGGTTACCGGCTGCAGCATTGGAGGAAGATGAGGGGGTGGACGTTGAGGAGGAGCAGGAAAAAGGGGTCAACCAGGGGGATGATAACCCCTTATCATTAAACCAGATTGAGATCTCCTCTCAGATCCATAGCCAGCACCAGCATATCTACCCATAATCTGTCCCTGGAGGGGCTGGAGGACAGGAAGGAAGCGAGGGACTTCAGGCTGCATCTGGCCAAGCTAAAATTGAAGGCAGAGGAAAGTAAGTCTAATGGAGATAGAGCCTTAGCAAGGGGCAAGGAAGAAGCTGACATGGCCCTGGAGGAAAATGAACTGCACCTACACGAGAAATATAATTTTACTGGCCTATGAAAAGAGTAAGCAACAACTGGATCTCAAAGCCATCAACAATGGTAGCAGTGATACTCTAGTGCCAACTGGAGACAGGAGGCTCCATTTTACTAAGGACATGGTGCCTCACTTTGTTGTGGGGGATGATATAGATAAGTGGTCCGAGACCTCTGAGGTTGCCCTAGAGATACACAGGGTCCCTCAGGAGGATATGTTGGGGCAGTCTCTGGAGGCGCATTTCCAAGGAAGGGTGGAATACACTATTAGGATGAAATATACACTCCTGAAGGACAATCTAACAAAGAAATATGGTCTCACACCTGAGAAGTACAGATAGACGTTTTGGGGCAGCCAGAAATTGTCCCAACAGCCCTGGCTCAATTTTGTGGACTAGTTTTGCAAGACACTGGGTAATTGGGTGAAGAACAGTGATGTCCATGATTACAAGAGGCTGTATAATTTGCTTGCCAGGGAGCACATGTTCAGAAATTGTTTTCCAGAGCTGCACCAACACCTAGTGGATAGAAAGCTCACTGACCCCAGTGAGCTTGCTAAGGAGACAGACTGCTGGCTCAGCACCTGGGTCCAAAAGAAAGTATCTGAAGGGATCACTGAAACGGTGAACAGGGTCTGCAACTTAAAAATAAGGAGTAGTCTACAGGAATACAACATTGTTCACAAGAGAATGGTAACTAGTCCCAACATGTTCAGAAGAGGATGAGATCTGTGCCAAGAAGACAGGAAAGTTCATCTCCTAGTGTACTGGGTGCTACAAGTATGGGCAAGTGCAGGGGGTGATAAATTCCTCAAGAGGGCACAGCCTTCCACTGGTGGGCAGACATAGAGATTGGCCAGTGTAGCACATAGGGAGGAGGTAGTCCAAGTTAGCATGGAGAAGTGATCAGAGGTTACCTTAGTGTACCTGGGTGGCAAGGAAATGGTACCCAAAGCCAACATCTTCAAATACTTCCAAGTGCTGCCAATGGGTCACCATTGATGGGCAGAGTATGGAAACTCTAAGGGACACAGGCCTGTAAGGTGTCATCTGGAGTCCACGGTCAGGTTATGCCCAATACATTCCACAAGGTTGTCATAGCAGTCAATTGTGAGAGTGACTATCAAGTGGCTCTGGTTCTCTTTGAGTGGGGGGCACTCACGCTCTCTAAAGGTATCTATGAGCCCTGTCAAGCCTGTCAATTGTCTGTTTTGCAATGATCTGGAGTACAGTGTCTGGAAAGAAGTGGATATCAGGTCACACCTGGAGATAATAGGGTTGCCAGAGTGGGAGTGCATGACCACATGGTCCAGTGCTACCCAGCAGGAGAGTCAAGGAGGCCTGGAACCTGGAATAATGGCCCAGGCCGCTGCCAAAAACAGAAGTACAGGGGACGTGGAAAGCCAGCCCATTAAACTCCCACCGTCCAGGAGGAAGCAGAACCTGAGCGTGCCATCCTGGATTCTTCCAAGCAGTACATTTCCCCCTTTGAGACATGTCTGAGCTTGCTGGGTGCAAGTTGAGGGTGGGCCCACAAGGGCAGAAATCCACTAGACAATGCTGAAGTCCAGTCAGCTTGTGACTCCTCTGGAGATCATCTGATTTATTGGGAGAAAGATGTATTGTACAGTGAACCTAAGGTTCCTGAACCTGGGTGAACCTGTGTGTAGGTGATCTTCCAGTGCTACAGAGCCCTTCCTGCTGAGATCATCTCATGACATAACCCTGACATGATATGTGGGGCAAGGTAAGACCTTTGCCAGGCTGATTTCCCACTTTTATTGGCCCGGTATGAAGAAAGCATCAGCTGCATTCTGTAGGTTTTATGTCCCGCCTGTCATGCTAGTGAGATAACAGACAAAAAGCTCACTCAAGGCTCTCCTATTTCCCTTACTTGTCATTGGCACCCCCTTTGAAAGAGTTATCATTGACATTGTTGGGCCCCAGGACCTCAAAACTGCTTTAGGCAACAGGTTTATTTTGGTTTGGTAGACAATGCCACAAGATATACAAATGCCACACCTCTGAGATCTGTGATTGCTCCTAGAGTGGTCGGGCCCTGATGGGGATTTTTACCCAATTAGGGTTCCACAAAGAAGTGGTATCTGATAGGGCAGCAACTTTATGCCATGAAGTTGCTATAGGATGAGCGTGGGGTAACCTGCAAGTTCTCTACGACCTATCGCTCATGGGCATATATGCTTGCTGAAGGGTGCAACAAGACCCTGAAATTCATGACTGCTGTCTTACTGGAGCGCATAAGGTGGAAGTGGGTCATCCTCTTGCCATGCCTGCCTATTGCCTTTAGCGAAGTAACACAGAAGGGGGTTTGGTTTAACCCATTGGAATCCTATGTGGTCACCCTGTTAGGAGATCTCTAACAGGCACATGCATCAAAGGAAAAACCAGTCGCAAATGGGCAGATTCTCAGAATCCGCCCCTTTGAGACCGGTATTTTTGCATTTGGGATGCATCATCTCAAATGCAAGAATCGCAATTTAAGGAATCTCTAATTTGTGATTTCTTAAATTGCGATTGGATTTCAGGAATCCCAAATTGAGATTCCTTAAATGCAATGCATGAAAGTTAAAAAATTAGCGATTTCGCTAATAATAGTAGCAAATTACCATGAAGTTGAACTTCATGGTAATTTGCAAAAACTTTGCTTTTGTGCATTTTTCAAAGTTCCATGTTGCGCATACACATGCCCTTAGTGCATGTAGGTGTGCAGCATATGTGCACAGATCAATTTCAGGGGTGCAACAGGATATCATTTTGACACCTTTTTACCCTTGAAATTGCATGAGCAATTTGCGAGTACCTACTGGTACTGCAAATCGCTCATGAAATCTCCAATTCATTCTTATGGGCCTGTAGACTCCTAAGAATGAATGGGACAGCATTCCTTAATTGCGACTATCAATTTCCGAGTAGCAATTAATGAATGTTTAGGAATTACTCATTTTATTGCGATTCCTATATGTATAGACTTTTACAATTCCTTAATTGCGATTCCTTAATATTCGCAATTAAGGAATTGCAAAAGCCTATGTTGATGCATGTGCCAGTAAGTCAGTTAAAGGAGGGGTTGGAGCAAGCTCCCACAAAACCAACCAACATTTAGTCATCTACATCCTGGCTCTCTGTCACTAAAATGCAAACGTTCTGGAAGAAAGCTTCTGAGAACTTAGTGGCCAGTCGGGAAGTAATGATTCTTTGGTTTGCCCAGAAGGCCACTCTGGTAAAGTTTAAGCCTGGTCGTAAAGTGTGGATAATGAAGCCAGTGGAGTCCAGAACCCTCCATGTCCATTGGTCAGGGCTCTATGAGAAAAGGAGAGGAGAAGAGAGGCCACCAACCTGATGGACCTCAAGGCACCCATGAACCCCTTGAAGGTACTCCATGTAAAGGATTGAAGCACTCACAGCGGAAAGTGGAGCCCCGCTTCTCCAATGCTTCATCAGGAGAAATGAACATGGAGCACTCTCATCGCGGACCCTGCCAGGAGCCGAAGTGACAGACAGGAGAGCAGAAGATGTCAGCAGGACACAGGACTGCAAGTTCAGAATCCGGCAGAGGAACGGAATGACAAGCACTATGTCCCTTTAACAGGAAAGCTTCAATCCTACCAGATGCCTCCCGGAATCACCTCCGGTGCGCCCCAGGGGATGTTGGGAATTGTAGTATGCCCTCCCATTCATGCGCGTGTCAGGGAGTGTCTCGTCAGGACCCACCTCACGCCTGCTGGGATCCTGACAACTATCAGCTTCAGAGTCTCTACTGCTGTGACAGATGGCTGTCCAAGAAGAAGAGGGAGTAGAGAAGTATGCACATCAAAAGAAGCAGACCTCAAACATAAAAATTCAGAGGCCCAGACCCTAAATCACAAATGGTGTCTAGCAATGGACTAAAAGAACAGGAAGTTGAGACCCCAAAAATTGCCATCTGCAAGCAGCGGAATGTGCTGTGTGAGGAAGGAAGCTCGGCCTGGCTTCTGTCTGTGACCAAGACTGGGGTTCAAATCCTGCTAATCTCCCCACTCGATGAGGGAACATGACCCAGGGAAAGTAGGACACCTGCTCTGGAACCCAGAGTACAAATTTGCCGACACCAGTGTGCCCCGTGAAAAGGAGAGAGTTGGAGGGTGTCCTGGTAGGGAGTTCTGTCAAGTGGACTCCTGGTGCGCAGTATGAGGAGATGGCTATTACATCGATCGGGTCATCATTGTTCATGTGTTGGACTGAATTGTTGATCCCCGCATACCAGAAGAAGGCCACTGTGAAGATAGCCATGTAAAAACATTGCTGTGTTGCCATGGAAAAGACTTGGAATCAGGGCTGAAGCTAGTGGGATGATGTAGCGATGCTACAGAATGCCAGGAGGGACCGCTGTGGTAAGGACTGTCATGCCATAAGGGCCAAAGCCTTGCATTGCAGTGGTGCAGGAACCTTGTTGCAAGTGTCACTAGTCACTTGAGGCCTGGCTGCACAGCATAGAATTTATCAAAGAATCTTTACTGCAAATAAACTTGTTATGCAAAAAAACTTTTTTCAATGCTATTCATATGTAATGAAACATTGTGACTATTCATCTTTATAAGTCACTATGAAATGTGTATTCACAAAGATTTATACATATATACTTAATACAATGAACATAGGAACCTTCAAGGACAATGTTAGAAATGGGAGTCTCTAGTTGGCAATGGTTTGCACCTTTATCCAAGTGGGGACCCTTCTTCCTAGTCAGGGTAAGAAGGGATACACTTCCAAAATAACCCGTGCTCATCCTGTTGGTAGCTTGGCATGAGCAGACAGTCTTTTCTCAGAGGCAATGTGTAAAGCATTTGTCCATAAACACAGTAACACAGTGAAAACACTACAAATGGACACCACATCAGTTTAGAAAAATAAGCAATGATTTATCTAAACCAAGCAAGATCAAAAATGATGAAAATGCACAATACAGTTCTGAAAAATATGCAGTTTGCAAGAAAACCTTAACATTGTAGAAATATCCCCAAAACACCGTTCTGGAAGAGCATGCCCATGCCTGTCTGTAAATTGTTATTTATCAATTACATTTCTAATTTTTCATAGTGGCCCCTGAAGAAGGGATAGAATTCCTGAAATGCATTGGGCATTCATCACATTGCTAACAAAGTGAACTCATTTGTCAAATAGGCCATTTTATTGTTGCCCTTGAAGGTTCCTATGCTCATTATATTAATTATAAATGTATAAATGCTTGTGACTACACATTTCATAGAGACTTATAAAGATGAATAGTCACCATGTTAAATTAAATATGTGTTGCATTGAAAAAGGTTTTTTTGAAGCACAAGTTTGTTTGGAGTAAAGATCCTTTGATATATTCAATGTACAGCCAGGGTACAAGTGACTAGTGACACTTGCAACAAGGTTTAGTTTACATGTGGGACAGGCAGCCACACAATCCTTATTAGGATGCTAACCACACAAACTGACTAAAGAAAATATTTTGAAGCCATATAAAAAAAAAAACAGGTGTGCTCAATACACAGCTATTTGAATGCAAGTGGTTCAGGAACTCCATATGCCCGGAGTAGCTTCCAGGAATAATTGTGTGCTGTTGATCGGGCAAGAGCCTGTGAACTGTGGGCAGCAGTGACCAGTAGGTCACCAGGAGCAATGAGAACTGTAACTGTCCCGACTAGTGGGTGGAGTGAGGATGTCATGGGAGCATTGCCACCTCAGCAGGATCAATATCAGGAGCATTTATTTATTTATTTATTTATGGGATTTTTAATGTGCAACTAATACCCTAGGGTGTCTAGGCGCAATGAGATGCTCTAGGATACACAAAATTCAGGACAGGAACATATTGATTAAATAACCAAGTTTTCAGGGCCTTACGGAAGGCAATGAGTGTTGGTGCTGTTTTAATATACAAGGGGAGTGTGTTCCACAGTATGGGGGTCGCTACCAGGAAGCGTCTATCTCCCCATGTGGCCGTTCTTGTTCAGGGAACATGCAATAGGTGGCTTGCTGCTGATCTTAGATTCTTTCCAGGTATGTACACCTGAAAAGCTTCCTTTAAGAACTTTGGTCCAGTCTGATGAATGGCCTTATAGGCGATGCAGAGAGCCTTGAATTTGATTCTGCTCTCCTCTCTTAGCCAATGTAGATGGCGTATGGCTGCTGAAGTAGAGTGTCGCCAAGGAATATTAAGCAGAATCCGTGCTGCCATATTTTGCACGGACTGTAGTTTGTTCAGGATGTATTTGTGAGTGCCAAGGAAGAGGGCGTTTCCATAGTCCAGCTTCGAAAACACTAAGGTGGTGATCAGTGTTTTCCCTGCCGAAGCGGGTAGGTATGGCATGAGTTTTTTATTTTCTTCAGCACGAAGAATGCAGCAGAGACCACCTTGTTGTCATGATAACCAAAAGATAGCCTGTTATCAAAGATCACTCCCAAATTCCTAACCTTGACAGCTGGAATCGGGGGGGAGCCCATCTGACTGGGCCACCAAGTTGGGGACCATTCGGGGGAGATCTTACCGAAAGTCATAACTTCGGTTTTCTCTGCTTTAAGTTTCAGGCAGTTACCGTGCATCCATGATTGTACATCCAGTAACCCCTCCTGAAACTTAGCTGCTACCACTGGACCGTTCGTATGCACCGCCAACACAAGCTGGGTGTCATCCGCGTAGGTAGTTAATCGCATCCCATGTGATTTAATAACCCTCGCCAAGTCCGCAATATAGATATTAAAAAGCGTGGGACTTAGCGAGGATCCTTGAGGGACTCCACAGGGCAGTTCAGAAGTGGGCGAGTAGTAGTTGCCCAGTTTGACTGCCTGTTTGCGATTAACAAGGAAGGAGGCTATAAGGTCTTTAGCCAGATGACTAATTCCAAGGGCTGTGACACGGTCGACCAAGATGACGTGGTCGACCGTGTCAAAAGCAGCTGACAGGTCCAATAAGATGAGCACTGCAGCACCTCCCGAATCCATGATCTCTCGAATTTCATCCGAGGCCTTTATCAATGCTGTCTCAGTTCCGTGTCCCTTCCGGAACCCGAACTGAGTGTCATCTAGGAGCTTATGTTGTTCAATAAACTCAGAGAGCTGTTTATTCATTATTGCCTCCACTATTTTGGCAGGAAATGGAAGGCAGGCAATTGGCCTGTAGTTGGAAGTGATGGTAGGGTCTAAAGATGGCTTCTTAATCAAAGGTTTAACAATAGCCTTCTTCCAGGTCTGTGGATAGACACCTGTCCTAAAGATGGAGTTGCATATGTTGGTCAGCGGCTGGGTAACCACATTGTGTAGTTGGTTCATTATGGTCGGAGGACATGGGTCCAATGGAGAGGGTTCAAAATCCCCCCTCATTTGGAGTGTGGAAATTACCCTTCTGCAGGACTATGGAAATGCCTCTGATCGCTGCTGGAGCACGACCACGTAGGCTAAGGAGAGAGCCTGCGCTTGCTGGGTGGAGCCACTAAGTTCGCTTGCAGCCACTCAAATAGGCAGGACGGGAGCTGTTGAGAATACCCATAGATGACCACCCTCCAAGATTCTGAATGCTTTTTCCCTGCCCGAGCTGATTAGACTCATTACAGCCCTGCCAGACCCATGGGGACTCACTGCTAAAAGTGCTACTAAATTTTCAACTGGATTTGAAGAGTAAAGGTGGACTCTTGAGATAAGGCCTACCAGTGACCATTCTCTTGATGCCACCACCAGTGAGTGGGGTATACCAATACAAAAACAACAGTTGATGGACAGAATGCATAACAATGTCATACATTCACCCCAGAACAGAGATCTGGGCCTAAATCCATCGTTTCTTTGCACTCCACACCACCTCAGTTCAGACATGGCCATACGCAAATCAGCCTTGACCCTGGGCCTCATGGGAACAGTCCAGTCCGAACTGCTAAGCCATGGCTTCCCTGGACCGGAATCAAGCATCCTAGGACCGGTTTCTGGCTATCAGCCGTCATCAGCCAGGAGCGCTTGACTCCAGTGGTGTGGAGAGCACGGGACTCACGTCTGAGCATACCCTTCCTACTCGGAGTGACAAATGCAAAAACAAAAGTTGATGGATAGAATACAGAACAATGTCATACATTCACCCCAGTACATAGGTCCGGGCCTAAATCCATAGTTTTTTTCTTCACTCCACACCACCCCAGTTCAGACATGGCCATATGCAAATCAGTCTGACCCTGTGCTTCATGGGAACAGTCCAGCCTGAACTGCCAAGCCATGTCTTCCCTGGACCGGAATCAAGCATCCTAGGGACGCTTTCTGGCTATCAGGGAAGACATGGCTTGGCAGTTTGGTCTGGACTGTTCCCATGAGGCACAGGGTCAAGACTTATTTGCATATGGCCATGTTTGAACTGGGGTGGCTTGGTGAGCAAGATAACAATGGATTAAACCCAGATCTTTGACTGGGGGTTAATGTTTTGCCATTGTGCAATATTTCGTCCATCATCTTGTGTGTTTTGCGGTTCACCCTATGTGGGAAGGGAATGCCCAGACATGGGTCCCTTGCTCACTAAGCCACTGGAGTCAAGCTATCCTGGCTGAAGACAGCTGATAGCCAGAAACTGGGCCTAGGATGTTTGATACCGGTCCAGGGAAGACATGGCTTGGCAGTTCGGTCTGGACTGTCCCCATGAGGAACAGGGTCAAGACTGATTTGCATATAGCCATGTTTGAACTGGGGTGGCGTGCTGAGTAAAATACCGATGGATTAAACCCAGGTCTGTGACTGGAGGTGAATGTTTTGCCATTGTGCAACATACCGTCCTTCATCTTGTGTGTTTTTCTGTTCACCCTATGTGAGAAGGGTATGCCCAGACGTGGGCCGGTGCTCATTAAGCCACTGGAGTCAAGCTATCCTGGCTGAAGACGGATGATAGCCAGAAACCGGTCCTAGGATGCTTGATACCGGTCCAGGGAAGACGTGGCTTGGCAGTTCGGTCTGGACTGCTCCCATGAGGCACAGGGTCAAGATTGATTTGCATATGGACATGTTTGAATGGGGTGGCTCAGTGAGCAAAATAACAATGGATTAAACCTAGATCTGTGACTGGGGGTGAATGTTTTGCCATTGTGCAACATTCCGTCCATCATCTTGTGTGTTTTGCTGTTCACCGTATGTGGGAAGGGTATGCCCAGACGTGGGTCCCGTGATCACTAACCCACTGGAGTCAAGCTATCCTGGCTGAAGATGACTGATAGCCAGAAACCGGTCCTAGGATGCTTGATTCCGGTCCAGGGAAGACATGGCTTGGGAGTTCAGTCTGGACTGTTCCCTTGAGGCACAGGGTCAAGACTGATTTGCATTTGGCCATGTTGGAATTGGGGTGGCTTGGTGAGCAAAACAACAATGGATTAAACCCACATCCTTGACTGGGGGTGAATGTTTTGCCATTGTGCAACATTCCGTCCATCATCTTGTGTGTTTTGCTGTTCACCCGTATGTGGGAAGGGTATGCCCAGACGTGGGCCCGTGCTCACTAAGCCACTGGAGTCGAGCTATCCTGGCTGAAGACGGCTGATAGCCAGAAACCGGTCCTAGGATGCTTGATTCCAGTCCAGGGAAGACATGCTTGGCAGTTGGGTCTGGACTGTTCCCATGAGGCACAGGGTCAGGACAGATTTGCATATGGCCATTTTGCTGAGATAATTTTTTTCTTTGGTCTTAGAACTTTTACCACTGCTAACCAGAGCTAAAGTGCATGTGCTTACTCCTCTAAACATTATAAAATTGGTATATATATCCAATTGGCACATTAAATTTACTTGTAAGTCCCTAGTAAAGCGGTCCTATATGTACCTTGTAAATTAAATGCTACTAGTGGGCATGCAGCACTCGTGCTACCCACTTAAGTAGCATATTTAAACATGTCTCAAATCTGCAGTCACAGCCTCCATGTAGTTTTAAATTGCCATTATGACCTTGTAAAAAAATACATCTTACCAGGCCTAACCCTTCCTTTTTAATACATATAAATCACAAACAGCCCATAGGGCAGGGAGCAGTGTATGTAAAACGCTGGAGATTTACTTTTAAGTCCTAATAGTGAAAAACTCTTACATTCATTTTCACTATTGCAAGGCCTACTCTTTGATAGGATAACATTCGGTAAACTAATTACATTTAGTAAGTAGTAACATTTGCTTGGGAACAGGTGGAAATATCATGTTTGATCTCTAAAGAATTGTAATTTAATATCCTGTTTAATGACAAAGGCAAATTTAAGTCAACAATCTGAAAAGGCCACTTTTATATAGTTGGCATTATCTTGTCTTATCTGTTTGGTGCCTGCAACCTGTGCCGGGTGTCACATGGTAGGTGTAGTTGACAGTTGTATATTCCTCCTGGGCATTAATAGAAAGGAGGAGTAAGTGTTGTCATGGCGGGCCATGTTGTCAGGATGGGAGGAGTGGAGCGGTCAGCCACTGAACTTTCACTACAAAGGCACTGATTCACCACACTCATAAAGTAAATCAGACTAGCCTACTGCCATCCCAGACATCTTGGGACAAGGGAGAGGAAATAAGGAAATTCCAGAACCAGATGAGGAGGGAAGTTAAAAAGTTTCTCCCACTTCAAAGCTGGCACCGGGTATAAATATTGGACCCTCAGCTCAACTCGTCAGAACATTCTTGGACCTCAGGATACTACGGAACGACTGCCCTGCTGCCTGAGGCCTGTCTTCTGTCTCAGAAGGAAGACCAGACCTGCTCCCCTCATCCCATTCCACTTGCAGCGACTCCAGATGCCTCCCTAGAACTGCCCAGCTGACCAGCTACAACTGGACCTGCCTAGGCCCTACTGACCTCTGCTGAAGGGAATTCCTGATCCCCAAGTGGTGCATTCCCAGTCCCGGACCCTTTGTTTGGCATCAGTTAAGTTTCTTCTGGAAGCAAAGCAGAAATCCTGGATTTTGGGCTCTTCATAACTATGAATGAGCCTGTGCATGCAAAGATCTTGCCACACGTGACACCCATGAATCATCTGCTACACTCTCCCTGCTCCTCATGACCTCCTCCACGATGAACTGGACTTCTCTCGCCGGACTGTGAGAAGGTAACTTTTTCAGCTTGACTAACAGCCTGACTATCCTAGTCCCTGCATTCAGTCTGCTTTCCATCATGGATGGCCTGAACTTGTGGCTTACCACGGTCAAGCATGAGCAGATTAGCACGAGTGGCGCTTTGTGCTTTTAGGTGCTAAAACTACTCAAATGTTTGAAATTGCATATCTCCAGTTCTACAGATTGGGTTTTCATCATTTAGGTATCAAATAATGTATTACATTTTACTCCAGTTCCCTAAATTGGTGTTGGACTGTTCTTCTGTTGTGCTTTCACTTTATTGTTGTTTGTGTGCTGCACAAATACTTTACACATTGACTGAATGCTTTTGTTTCAAGCTACCAGCGCTGTTAGAAATTGGGTTTGTGGTTGGTAGAGGTATGTACCCTGTCCAAGCAAGAACCATAACCCTAGTCAGCGTAAGTTGGAAAAACACTTTAAATTGTCCTGAGCTCCTCCTCGAATTGTCACAATTCGCTCCCTGCGCTCTTCTGCCCTCAACCTGGGGACCAACTTTTGGGACTTTCCACTGTTATAGTAAGCTGCTGGACCCTCCCCTTCATGCACATACTGACTTCCAGCCATTTGGACTTTACTTGGAAATGGCCAACCATTCACAATCCATGCCGAGTTTTGTGGAAGCCAGCATGCTCATGCTTGAAGCCAGCCTGCTTATGCCTGAAAATCCATTACCTAGTAGTCCCTGCTCACTGCTCCCTCTATACCCCTGCAGGCCAAGAATGGATGGAGGAATCCAGTTCACCTGTGACTTGCTGCTGCTAGCCTGCTCACACCTGATGCACATGATTACTGTGAGCTTTTTTAACCCCCAGCTCCCTTCAGTCCACTGTTGGTCATTGTAGCTGTGTACCGGTGAGACCGACCCTCGTTTCCATTGTTTCCTAAGCTTTTGATATCCTTGTTTCCAGTGTTTCCTGAGCTTTGGTTATTCCTTGTTCCAGAACTACCATTGCCTGCAGGGCTACTTTGGCTATTGAGCTTTTGCTCAATTTTTGTTCTTGTTCTTGCTCCAGAACAGCCTTCCGTGCTACTTTGTTTTCTTGACTCCTGATCCAGCACTGTTCTAGTATGCCCTTGTAGCCTTCCCTTCTGTGTATCCTTTTCCAGTCCCTGTCTTTCTTCCCATTTGCTTGGTTCCTGTTCCAAGTTTGCGGTCTCTCTATTCCTGCTGTCTTGCTTCTACAACCTTGTATGTTTCTTACTTGATTTCAGCCAAGTGTGCCCTGTGATTGCCTTGCTTTCCTGTTAAGCACTCATCCATGCTAGCTTCTTGTCTATTGTGCTTGTGTTTAGTTCTACCCCCTGGCTGTTACCGCCTTGCGTGTTCTTGTTTGATCACCAGGATTCGTGGTCACAGCTGACAACCTAGGTGGTGTTTCTTGTTCACTGTGAGTATTGTCTTTGAGTTACATTTATAACACACCATAGGTATCAACCCCACAGACACTGCCTTTGCATGTATATCCTATATGTGGGTATTTGCTGTCAGTATCTGTAACATCAATTGTGGCTGAGGAACTTACTGAGGTCCAGTCTTACTGTGTGGAGCTCCCGAGTGCTTTACCCCACATTCCCTTAATTGTTAGTGTTGCTTCATATATATGTCTTGCACATTTGTCCTGGGTATAGTTATTCTGAATGATAATCCCCTCATGAGAGCCTGTCCTTTCTGAGTCTTAGCCATCTTGTTCCTTTGTGCAGGCTTCCCCTTTGAGTGAAACACCACAAATGAACTCCACACCAGTTTAGAAAAGTAACCAATCTTTTTATGAGTAAAACTAGACCAAAAGGACAAAACTCCAATATGTAGGAGTCAAGATATGAATTTTTTAATTATACAATATTTTGTAGTGGGTAGAAACAAAGAGCGCCAACCGGGTCCATCTGGTAGTACTTGACCATGTCATATCCAAACGTTTAGGCCGACTGTGATAGAGCATGGGTCAGATACAGGGTTCATCCTAGGCCCGCTGAAACAGTACCTTGGATGCATTCACATGAAGGACGAAAGGTAGGGTGCAGAGGAGGCAATGCATCATTGTCAATCCTTTAGAGGAAGGCGATGCGTCAGTTCTGAGCTGCGCAGAATTGAAGATGCGTTGAGGGCGAGCAGCACTAAAGCATTGCATGAAGTCAAACTGCTGGTATGAAAACAATGCATTGGCGCCGAGTTATGCAATATTAAAGTTTTTTTGAAGCCTCAAAGCCATGCGAGGTTTGCGGTCCATGCTGCAGTGGTGATGCATTACAGTTAAGGGGGATGCACCGGTTCCGATCAGCACAACATCGTCTATGCTTCGATTTTCACAGATGCAGCACTCTATACCCACTTCCAGATGCCCAGGACTGGATTGGAACCACTTGGCAGAGCATGACTTACAGCAGACAGAGTCCAAGTGCCGTTTGCAGGTTGAAGGGAGAAGTCCTCGATATCCCTGAAACTTCAGAAAACAGAAGGCAGGCCAATAAGCCTGTGGAGATACTTAAGTTCTGGGATGTAGAGGTGCAGGTCCAGTCTTTCTCACTTACAAGCAAAAGGGCAGCAGACAGCAGGCCAACCCAACAAAGCAGTCCCTCTAGCAGCAGAGCCTGATGTGTTCTGTTTTGGTGGTGTGAGCGGTCTAGTTCATATACCCAATTTGGCGTTTGAAGTGGGGGAAACTTCGAAGAGATTCTTTTAAGTGTGCAGAGACCATTTCTTTCTTTCCCTGGCTCCAGATTCACTACAGGGGGGTATGCAACTATTTTTGTGGGGACAGGACTCAGCCCTTTCAGGTGTTAGTGTCAGCTCCTCTCTTCCTTCTACTCAGGATGACCCATCAGCATGTAGATTGCCACTCTGTCACACCTCCCCTTCCTATGTGTGTGGCTGTCTAGAGGGAACACAGGAAACCAGCTGTCACCCACCCCAGCAGTGTATTCCAGAGACAGGAAGAAGGCACCAAATGGCTACTGTAAGAAAATGGCAACTGTCTGAAAATGCAATTTGCAGAATTGTAATTTAAAAAACCAACTTCACCATAAGTTGTCTTTTTGCATTTTGATTAAAGAGACACCAAATGTGGGGGTCCCATCTTTTTCTGATTGGAAATTATACTTATAAAATGTAAAAAGGCTACCCCAATGTGATCCTAAGGGAGGGATAGACCTTGCTGTAGAGAAAAACAAATTTAAGGGTTTTTTCACAAGTAGGACGCGTAAAACTCAAAAGTACATGTCCAATTTTTTTAATACACAGCACCATGCCCTTGGACTTCTATTGCCTTCCTTAGGGGTGACATACGTATTAAAAAGGATGGTTTAGTCATGGCAAGAGAGTTAACCTGGCAGTTCAAAACTGCACTCACACGCTCTGCAATGGCAGGCTTTAGACATGTTTAAAGGGCTACTTAGGTGGGTGGCGCAATCACTGCGGCAGGTCCAGTAGTAGAATGTAATTTACAGGCCCTCAGCACATGAAGTGCACTTTACTAGGGATTTATAAGCAAATTAAATATGTTATTCGTTGATAGGCCAATGCTACCATGTGTTAGGAAAAGAGCACATGCAAATTAACACTTGTTAGCATTGGAAAAGTGCCCAGAGTCCAAAACCAACAAAAATGAATATAGCAAATAGAGGAGGAGGAAGGCAAAATGTTTGGGGGTGACCCTGAAGAAATGGCCATTTCCAACAGGTGGGTTAAGCACAGGGTCATTTATTTACCTTTGTGGTTCACTCTGACAAAGATTGTGACTGTTGCTTTAAATGGGCTCAAATCCACTCTCAACCACCTAGCCAATTTCTCTAAGTAGGCTTTCTGTGTTAAGAATTCTTGATGTGGAGAAGCACAAAGAATAAAAAATAATGAAGTGGTTGGAGTTGTCTATACTAATAGAATTCTTTTCCACCCATTTTGAAAGATTTAAAATAAAATAATAAGGTTCTCTACATGTGCAGTGCAGTCTGCCTCTAGCCCCGTGTTTACGGTTCATAGTGCATTGTGCTAGATTAGAAAGACTAACTTAAGAAATGAAGTAACAAACTAATCTGTTACAAAGCTGTAACCCAGTTAGCTTGCCACATAAAATACAAATCTGAGTTCTGTATGTGACATTGTGCTATGCAGAAAGGACATTAAAGCACATTACACTCCTATGCTACAACTATGACTAGACAAAACACAAAATAATTCAGCAAGCGAATTAACCACCAGAGTTATCTTAACATTTTTTTCTCCTCAAATTTGCTGAGTATTCTTAGCTGTCTGCAGCAGGTGCCTTAACCTCATAAGATAGTTTAAAATGCAGCCTGCTTACAACCTTTAAGTAAGCCAGAACAGATTTCATTACAAGACCGGAGCCTACATTATGCATTATCCTTTAATAGCAACTCACAGCACCCGCACTACATCATAACGGATAAAGCTCTAGAGTTTACACAACAGTGGACAAAGGATGTATCCAGGAGATGATCTGCCTCTTTTAAAAGCCGCTAGCCAGCAGATAAGTCACTACTACTTGCTTCTCCTTCATTTTAGCCTTTAGGCTTATATTTTTGGTATATTATGTAACCTATATTAATAATTGACTCGTTTTATTAATTCCAATCTTTCTCATGCCAATGTTGTACTGTTTTTACTGATTTTATTCGTTCTAATGCCAATTTAAATCGTTAACTTGTGGCTTTATGCCATTTTTTCTTTCTTTCCGGCCTCTAACACTACGCTTAGTCTACACTATTCCTTTCCCGGTGGGTGGAGCTGGTTTCCCCCCCCCCCCCCCTCATGGACTTCCAATTTATGGTCTACCCTCTCCCTAAATACAATCCTTCTTATTCCTCTCAGCGCACGATCGCGCAACTATCTTACCGACATTCGCTGCGTTTTTAACGCTGTCCCCACTCCCATTTAGTTTCCTCCGCTTCGCTTTATCTCCGAGTTACGGACAATATTAAAGGAAGGGGCATTAGCAACTCCCGCGTTGCGTGCCTCCTTTCCAAAGCTACTTTCCTCTTCTCTGACGGCTGAGCTCGAGCGTTCCTCGATAACTTGTCAGTTGCTCTGCTTCAGCCGCCGGAGATATCCTGTCTATTTGCGATTTGTCTTATACCAATATTTTATTAACAAATACCCATTTCTATCATCAATAACCATTTATTATCATCTCTATCAATAATATTAATGACAATATTTAAATAAGGATATTAATTCCCCAGAATTATTAATAAGATTATTAATTCTCTTCGAACTTACCTTACCTCTCCCACCCTTAACTTACATATGTATTATATTTTAAAAAAAAGAGAAGTTTTTCAGATCCTGAGTTTAAATTTTAAAAAAAAAAAAAGGAAAAAGAGGAGAGAAAGAGAAGAGACGTTTTTTAGTACTTTATCTTTATTAACATTCTTCATTTCCTTATTTCAAATCACTTAAATACCCTCTGAGATCCACACCATGTCTGACATGGATTCAGATGACGCTACTGCAAGCTCACCTGCCCCTATTGGCCATTCACTTAAGAAACTCCTTCAACAGGAGATTAAATCCTGTATGATGTTGTCCCTCAAAGAAGTCATGTTCTCTAAAAGACCGTGTGATACACAAGATCTCCCCCCTATTCACGGTAAGAGACCCAAAAAAACGAAACATTGTGAAAGCACTACAGGCCCTAGCGCCTCTCATAGTACGGGAGGTCCTAGCACCTCAGTTTGGATGGGAGGCCACTGCGCCTCACTTGAACCTGATGTCCCTCGGGACACTCCCTTGATCGGTGCCCATGGCGGCACAAATATGAACGGTGTCCCTCGCGGCACGCTTTGGAATAGTGCTAACCAAAAAAAGAATATTGGTTTTGGCTCCTCTTCCTCCTCCTATGATGACGACTCCTCCAAAGACCCCTCCGACGAATTTGTCTTTGACCTGGATGAGGTCCAACATGACTTTAATTCCCAACCTGATCCGGAGCCGACCACTAAAAATACTATTCTGAACCCTATCGGAGAAGAGATGTTCTCTCCCCTAAATATCTCTCACCCTAATAGTTCGAAGTGGTTCCCACAGGAACATGTTTCCCAGTTTGTCACAAGTTGGTTAAGAAACCTTTTAGATAGAAATACTAGAAACACCATGAGATCTGAATCTCCCAAACCTACTATTGAGGAGAGAGTCTGTCAGACTCCAAACCTGGATCCAGACCTTATCAAATTCCTATTTAAGTTAGGGCGAGACCCTAGAAAAGGACTGGAGAGAGCTCTTAAAGGCTGTCAAGACCGTCTTTTAGATGTCTTAGGACCACTTGTTAGAATCCCAGACATGGCTGAACAATCCCACCTCTCCTCTACCCCTTTGGACGTTGATCTCATTTGAGGGTGTAGCCAAAGAGCTGTTGTTCTCCTTGGCAACGCTAATTCCAGTTTAATCGTTGAAAGGAGGAGATCCATTTTAAATAAAATTAACCCAAAATTAGGAGACATAGCAGAGAGGGAACCTTCCCAAAACCCTAAGGGCCTCCTTTTCGGGGATGATATAAACAAGGAGATTGGTAAATATGTGTCTACCTTCACTGCTCTCGATAGGGCTCAAAATAACCTAAGACGGGTATTTAACACCAACCTTTTTGGTCTGGCCGGCAGAAGGGGTCGCTCTTCCGGCCAAGGCAACCAACGACCCTATTCGTCATTCTGAGGAACTGGAAGGGGCTTCTACCCCCCTAGACAACCCTTCTTCCCCCAAAGAGGAAGGGGTCGAAGAAACCGTGGTTCGAGAGGTCGTGGTACTCCCAACACCTCCACTTCTACAAGTAAGTACAACTCCTTCGTCTTCTTTCCCTCCCATAGTAGGGGGCAGACTAAAACAGTTTTATCATGTTTGGGACTCAATCACCCAAGATCCATGGGTTCTAGAAACCGTCATGGGCTTCAAGATAGACTTTTTACAGATCCCCTTCCAATCACGCTTACCCCAACCCTTTGTCCTTTCAGAAGATCAAGAAAAGATCGTGGAGGAAGACATTATTTCTATGCTCAAAAAGGGCGCAATAGTGGGGGTTCCCTGGTCCGATGCAAGATTCATAAGCACACTGTTTCTTGTTCAGAAAAAGGACAAGGGGTGGAGACCCGTAATAAACCTTCGAGAATTCAACACATTTCTGCTTTATCGTCATTTCAAAATTGAGGGTATCCACCTTCTAAGGGATCTCCTTCTCGAAGGAGATTGGATGGTCAAGTTAGACCTGAAGGATGCCTACTTCACCATCCCTATGTACAAGGAACATGAAGCTTTCCTTCAATTTGATTGGAAATAACGTCTTTACCAGTTTCAAGCTCTTCCCTTCGGCCTCTCTTCTGCCCCTTGGTGTTTTACCAAGATCATGAAGTGTATCGTTACAATTCTAAGAGAAAGGGGTATCCTTCTCATCATCTACCTGGACGATATTCTTATCATGTCCCAATCCCATTCAGACCTCTTAAGAGATCTAAAAACTTCCATGAACTTAATAGAGAGTCTAGGATTCATCATTAACAGAGAGAAGTCCATTCTCTCTCCCTGCAGAACCATAGAATTCCTTGGTTTCACTCTAGACACCGTGAAATGCCTTCTCCTTCTTCCTGCCAAGAAGATTGCCAAGATCTGGAAGGAGATCAGGTCCGTCTTGAAACAAGAGTCTTTAACTCTCCGCGAACTAGCCAGACTTCTTGGGCTTCTTTCTTCTTCCATCCAGGCTATTTTCCCCGGTCCTCTGAATTACCGCGCGCTTCAGAGAATAAAGAGAAAAGCGCTCAATTCAGGTCTATGGTATGGGGATCTTGTCTCTCTGGACCCAGATGCCAGATGCCAGATGCCAGATGCCAGAGCAGAACTCTTTTGGTGGCTGGAGAACTTAGACGCCTGGAACGGCAAAGCTTTCTTCGGCTCATCCCCGAATTTTGTCCTAGAATTAGATGCCAGTCTTCATGGCTGGGGTGCACGTTTGGAAGACCAGAACACCAGAGGGGTTTGGACCCTGTCGGAATCTTCCCAACACATACATTTTCTGGAATTGACAGCTGGTTTATACGCTCTTATGAGCTTCAAACACTCCATTCAAGGGAGGTCTGTTGTTCTCAAAATGGACAACATTTCTGCTGTGGCCTATATCAATCGTCTTGGAGGAACGAGATCTGCAGATCTCTCCAATCTTGCCAGGAAACCTTGGATGTTCTGTCTGGAACACAAGATTTCTCTCAGGGCGGAATATCTTCCTGGGAAATCGAACATTTCTGCAGATTGGAATTCAAGATTCTTTCTAGACTTCTCAGACTGGAAACTCAATGTGAACGTCTTCAACACCCTCTTCCACTTTTGGGGTCCCATGGGCGTGGACTTATTTGCCAGCAGACTTACCTTCCAGCTAGCCAACTATTTCAGTTGGATGCCAGACCCCGACACACTTGCTGTGAACGCCTTTCTCCAACCATGGTCTCACTTCCTGGGTTATGCCTTCCCTCCTATTTCCATGATCCAGAGGGTCCTTCAGAAAGTCAGATCGGAACAATGCCTTCTGATCCTAATAACTCCTTTTTGGCCGTCCCAAGCTTGGTTCCCGACAGCCCTGGAACTAGCATGCGACATTCCCTTTCTGATCCCAGCGTCTCCAGGCCTGGTCTCAAACGCAGACGGGGAAGATCATCACCTTATTCTCGAGGGGAATTTGAACCTTCTTGCCTGGAAAGTGTCAGGCAATCTAACGAGTTGTCTGGACTTTCGTCGACAGCTCTCTCTCTTCTCAGAGAATCTTGGGCACCCGGAACACACCTTAGGTATAACAACAGTTGGAAAAAATGGTTTCATTGGTGCCTGGAGAGGAGTCTGGATCCAGTGAAGGCGTGTTTAATCTCCTGTAGGAGAGTATCCAACATCAGAAGCTTAGATATTTCAAATAGATGTTACGATATGTTTGGTGTTAAGTTTGAATTACTAAGAAGAACTAAAACCATGTCAGATTTTATCTTTTATCGTCGTTTTGACAGTTTCCCTAAACTTTGTGTGGTTGCTTGCATTAAAGAGTATGACGCAAGGATGTCTCTCCTACGTCCTAATGATGCAAATCAACTTTTAATTTCTTTTGTGAAACCTTTTAAACCTGTTTCATCCACCTCCATAGCTAGATGGGTTAAATCTACCATGAGTCTTGCTGGTATTGACCTCTCTAAGTTTCAAGCACACTCTATCAGAGGAGCGATGGCCAGTAAATCCTTCTGGTCAGGTGGTAAGTTGGATGATATCCTGAAAGCCGCTGACTGGTCAAATGCTAACACCTTTGCTCGTCATTATTGTAAGCCTATCGAGCATATGTCTGATGTTGTCCTTCGGAGCTACGAACATGCATAACGTAGCCTCCGGTCCTGTAATGAAATTGCGATTCTCCTATTAACATGACCAGAGAATCTGGATTTCATTAAAGACACGGAGGCTGACATTATCCCTCCCTCTTCCCTTTTACAACTTTTGATATGATATGTCTTTATGAACTTATTGACTACTTCAATTGTTGTTATTCTATGATTTATGCCTATGCTTCTGTTTTCTTTATTGAATGTAATGAAGTCTTTTGGCTCTCTAGGCTGTTCACTATGGATTTGGTTCTTAATCCTTCTTTCTCCTTTCAGGTAACTCCGTTTAACCGTCTGATCCTTTCCATTTGAGATACTGAAGTTTATCCCATAATGTTTTTCAAGCTCTACTTGGATTTCTCGGTTTATGAAGTTCTTTCCTGCTGCAATTCTTTTAAAAGAGGCAGATCATCTCCTGGATACATCCTTTGTCCACTGTTGTGTAAACTCTAGAGCTTTATCCTTTATGATGTAGTGTGGCTGCTGTGACTTGCTATTAAAGGATAATGCATAATGTCAGCCTCCGTGTCTTTAATGAAATCCAGATTCTCTGGTCATGTTAATAGGAGAATCGCAATTTACTGACCCATTCATCCATAATAAAATGACTGCACTAGTTTCAGCTCCAACCCACCTTGTCCCCTAATTTTCAGGCTCCTGGAGTAAACGTTTTCCATTTCTCGCACTGTCCGGATCTTCTAAACATGATACAACTGGCAGTCGAGGCGCTCCAATATCAGTCTAAAAGATGGATATCCAACTCTCACTCTTGAACACCTTAGCTCTGTTCACCGCAGGCATCGACAAGAAATTGGGGGCCCTTACCGGCTTTGGAGGCCCAACGTAACTGCAGTTGCAGCTTCATAGTTGATAAACCTTCCACCCTGCTCTCAATGTTACACATCCTACAAAGGGAGATCTGAACTACAACAATCGGACCAGGAATCATGCCGCTAAGTGGCTGCGTTATGGCACCAGGACCACCCGAGTGGCATCAGGCAACTCTAAATAGTAGGATGGTGTATCACCAAAATCAGCAGACTGTAATCTGCCCGACTGCCAGGGACTCGCAAAGGCATGACGACAGAGCCACAAGAAGGAATGCACGCTTTGAAGCTAAACGCCAAACAGCGAAGGAAAGGGCAAAATCAGAAAACCGCTGAGAAGCCCACAATGTCCTACCCAATCTTCTCCCGTCAACATACACAGCTGCCCACCAAACCTGGCTCATTCAATACTCACACTAGAGACCCCCTGCCAAATAACTATCCGGACCAAGGAAGCAACTCTTTTTCACTAAAGCCGGAACAGCAGCACAAAGCCAATCAAAAGAGAAAATGGAAATGGAAACCTAACTTGATCTCAAAATAAGACGTCCCCCAGAAACAGCAGCAAACCGAGGCTTGAACAATCAGTACCAAATGGAGGGCCTCTGCCCCCTTCACAATCCCAGAGCAACTGCAACAGTCTACAGCAATGGATGGGCTTAGACCAGAGTCGCTGGAGGCAGCCCTAAAGAGTCCTAAACCACAAAAGCATGGGCTTAGATCAGTGTCGCTGGAGGCAGCCCTAAAGAGTCCTAAACCACAAAAGCTTATAAGCAAGGAGATTGGCACTGAAGTCCTCATCAGCAAAACTGGGTAGTCCCGGACAGCAGCGAACAAACCCAGAAAATCTGCTCTTATCGGCCATTCTCATGTTTGGAAGGCACCTTGTAGATCAGAGTGAGAATCAAGCAACTCTGCCTGAACAGAACCCACTGCACCCCCCTAAGCATCCCTCGACTGAGCTAAGCTCTGGGCCAATAACCTTTAAGGTAGAGCCAAAGAATATAACCACAACTTTGCTGAGCAACAGCTGGGAAACCCAGCCAAAGGCAGAATAACAAAGCAATTGCCAAAATGGTACCCCAGCGACAGTCAACAACCTTCAACAGAAAACTCCTTTGAAGGGAGAAATTCAGATGGACACCCATGCCACCCTCCTTTACCCCATGTTTACATCAAAAGGACTTAACTTTTTTTCATTTCTGGACCCCACTGCAATACCAGTTGGTCTTCCTCCAGGTGGAGGTCAGCAATTTCTCAAAATAAACCCTATGATGATGCTTTCACATTACGTTAAGGCGGAGAACCAAGATATACCGCCCATAGCTCGTGTAAGTGAATGACTTTTTTTTTATAGGGAACAATAATGAACTTGATCCTGGTACACAGGACAAGTGGTCCGTTCTCTCCCTCTTTTGTTTTTTTGTATTGATATATAGAAGCCAAATGGACCATAGCTTCTCCTTCCCTCCATCCTAATTTAATTTTATTAAAGCAGCGCACAAGTGTGGGAATTGTATCTTTTTGATAACGTGAGTTACCTGAACTGACCGACCTTTGGCCATTCCTCTCTGAATTTTCGTCACCAAAATGTGAGAAAATAACAGGAACCACCCACCAATTTACCAACACAAACAAATGGCAGAACATCCAGGTCTAAGCTACGCTGAAGAGGAAATAAGCTAAATTTTTTCAGGAGCCTCTTTATTAAAAGAGAATGCACTGATGCAGACATTAACGCAGACGAATGAATGGGACGACTTCACTGAGACAAAGAAGGAACAGGTGAGAACATCCATACATGGTCTCATTATGACCGAATACCTTCGTGCAAATGCAGCTCCAAGAGGCTTATGGGTACACATTGCCTCACGCATCTTTCTCCACAACGTGGTTTTCCGAAAGGACTGATCATCGATATCATGGAAAGGCACTAGGGATTACCTTGTGCTAATCATCAAAACATTTACAAGATTAGCAGAAGCATTAACTATCAAGATGCAAGTAAGAAAGGCCAAACTAAAATCAATGATCCAAGTCTCTGTATATAAAAAGAGGTTAGACGAAATAAACCAGTTAAATGAATGAGACTAGAGACTACATCACTCAAAACAAAATCCAGAAATGAGGTAAAGTCTTCAAAAGATTCTTAATGGAGAAAATGCACCCTTACATAAATGATGACTACACTGCGACAGACCAACCAGCAGACGATGAGTCATCGGGAGATGCCTCCAGCAACAATTCGGATTGGAGCGGTGATGAAACACTGAAGCCCCGAAGAGGCAGGGGCCTATACAAAAGAAACCAACGCCGCAGACCGAATACTTGGTACACATGACAATATGTCGGTCAGCCCCCACCAATGTACCAACCATACATACAAAACTTTCATGGATGGAGGAACCCTTACTTCCAAGGACCTGAAACATCGGAACACATGATGGAACCGAACAACAATCTACAACTGCTTTTTTAGGGTGAGGCCAGAAACCCAGAGAGGAAAACGAAAAGGAGTCACTTGGAGCGAACAGGAGAAACAGGCACTAACACGCAGCATGTCCCAGACACGGCCGGGACCCAGCTCAGCGAATTGTTGATAGTCAATTTGACTAACATTAGTCTTACTGAAGATCAGGAGAGAGTACTCAATATAGGACTGGGTTTCGTACCGACACTCACACTAGAAACCTTCATATTACAATGTGAGATGGGCTGAATTCTGTAGAAAAATGAAGTTGAGAGCCTTCTTCATGAACAGGGAGGACCAGACCGCTGAAAGTGATACCAAACTGAGACCAAAGTCTTCTTTCTGCCCCCCAAACCACGTGGTACCTGTCGAAATCCAAGCATTTGAACAGGTCATTATGAAAGAAGTGTAGAATATCAAAGACACAAGAAAAAAACCCTTTGTTAACCTCACGAAGTGAGTACAAAAAGCACTTGACGATCTCCGACAGAATGCTGACCTTATCATAAAACCGGCAGACAAAAGGGGAGCAGTTGTCCCCCTTAGCAAGGTAGGGTATAACAAACAATGCCATGACCTCTTCTCAGTTGCAAAGTTCTACAAGAAAATATCCACCGATCCAACCGAAAAACTACAACGCACCATTGAACTATTGGTCGACGAAGTCAAGGTCAACATGTGGATCTCAAAGCATGTAGCCGACTTCCTAAAGACAAGAACACCGCAAATTCCATATTTTTATTCACCCCCGAAGACCCATAAGAACAGGACACCACCTCCAGGACACCCTATAGTTTCCAGAATTAGATCTGTACTTGAGCCCCTCTCACAATTCGCGGACCATTTCCTAAGACTTCTTGTACAAAGAACACCAACTTATTTAAAAGACACACACAATCTACTGAACCAACTGGAAGGGTGACACCATAACGAGAACAACATGCACCTCGTAAGTCTTAATGTGGAGAGTCTGTACACGGGCCTCCCACAACAAAAGTCCTTGGACACTTTAGAAGACATTCTCTTCTCTGAACAATGGGAACATAGGACACTCAGGCGCTTAGTCCTGGAGTGCTGTAGGTTGGGCCAAACAGATTATTTTTTTTAATATGATGGTACACTGTTTGTGCGATGCCACTGAACATCGATCGGCAGTACCTTCACCCCAAGTGTGGCGGGGCTCTACGTGAGCAACTTTGAAAAGCAATTTATTAAAAATGAACAAAATCCAAACATTGGGCAGATACGTTTCTGGAGACGATACATAGATGACGTCATCATGATCTGGGAAGACACAAGTTAAATTCTGCAGAGATTTCTAGAAAGTATCAACACAAGAGACGATTGTCTAAAATGCACCGGCTCAGCGGACATGAAACATCTAGACTTCCTAGATATCACTATATAGATGGAAAACAGTACTCTCCAAACAAAAATGTTCCACAAACCAACAGCCAAAAACAGCCGGCTCTCATACAACAGCTTTCACCCTCCCCCACTGAGAGACAATTTAGTTATAGCCGGTTCTTGCGCCTCAAATGCAATTACAGTAAACTAGAGGACTACAAAGTACAAGCAGAGGAACTGAGCCAGAAACTAAAGAGAAGGAACTACCCAACAAAAAGAATAAATAAGTGCCAAAAGAGAGCACGTAATCAATCAAGAGAATGCTTACTAGATACCACACCCAAAGAACCACCAGAAGATCGATTGACATGTGTCACGACTTAGAGTGCAGCCAC
The DNA here is from genome assembly GCF_964263255.1 of Lissotriton vulgaris. Classification (NCBI taxonomy): domain Eukaryota; kingdom Metazoa; phylum Chordata; class Amphibia; order Caudata; family Salamandridae; genus Lissotriton; species Lissotriton vulgaris. The sequence goes on along the minus strand of NC_141691.1, from coordinate 1,508,989,815 downwards.
AAATGCAGTTAAAAAGATTATCAATAAACATTGGAGAACACTTACTTCAGGTTCCTTACAATGGCCAAAGCCAAGATTTGCAAACAAGAGAACGTGTAACATCAAAGACATTCTTGCTCACACAAGACCAGCACCAAAAGTGAGAAGTGAAACAATCTATACAGCATGGAACCTGAGACCCATCATAGGACATTATCCATGCAAATCATGCTCGGTGTGCAAACTGACTAAAGTAACAAAGACTCTGCAACTATCAACCAACCTTACCTGGACAATACGTTACCATCCCAACTGAAACACCACCCCCGTAATTTACATGATCACTTGCCCCTGTGACCTGAACTATATAGGTATGACTTGCCACAAAATAAAACAACAGATTTGCAAGCACAGGAGCAACGTCAACTGCAAGAGAGCCACAACAAAAATGAGTAAACATAACATCGATTTCAACCACTCTATTGATGAATTACATTGGGTAGTCCTTGAGACACTACCAGTGAAAAGTTACAATGCTGAAAGAGTTTTATTTGAAAAGGAACTATGTTGGGTACACCGCCTCCAGACAAACACAAAGGGATTGAACAACAATATCCCCTGGCATGCTCTAACATGAGACTAACAACACATATACACCTGTTAGAATAAAAGCATGCTAATCATGTACCACCCTGGTTGCCTCTAGTAATTACATATACCACCTCTAGCAATAACTTAGACCATCTAAAGCAAAAAAGCATACAAATCACGTACTACGCTGACTATTCCAAATAACAACATATGTACGGAAAACAAAAATAAATAAGGCATACCTCTAAAACGATAGCCCTTATTGCCAAAATGAAGACCTAATGAACTACACCACCAAGTTATATGATCCCAACAACTCACACAAATAAAGAAGCCACTAATCATGTGACACATGCTGAAAGAAATAACAGTTATCCCATGGTTCTCCCTTTCTTACACCTTGTAGAACACCTGAAAGAATAGACAGCTACAACTAGGGCTTGTATTGAAAGGACCAATGTAAATTTGATAATCATCATTTTATTAAACTACACACAGCCAGTTTTTCATTTTTTGGTAGCAAGGCCAATAGGTCGATTATCGAAAAAAACACATGAAGTACTATAATCACATTGAATGTTACCATGTCGAAACTAATATTATTCATTAAGTAAACTTGAACAGAAACTATTTATAAATATGTTAGCCACCAACATTGAGGGGCCGATTCCGATTCGGTAAAATCCTGTACAAATAGCCGTACGGAGCATTTTTCCGGTACGAATAGTATCCTTGAACACCCCCGTACGTACGATGTAGTACGATGTGTACCCGAAGCAGCTCTCCATCCGAATCGTGCCAAAGCCCATACAACTCAATAATCCTTACGAATCACATTCGGGAACGCGCAGTACGCAATGTCCGTACGGATCGAACCATCATTTTCCGACCCTGCAAGTACGATTCGTCCAGTCAACTCTCCGTACGACTCTTTTTTTACGAGAACTCAAAACGTCCAGAAAAGCAGAATTCGACTCGAAATGCATGCTAAACGGTCCCCGGTACGGTTCGTACACCCCATGATCGTAGGGGTACGGTTCGTACACCCCATGATCGTAGGTGTACGAACCGTACCCCTACGATCATGGGGTGTATGAACCGGTACGAACCGTACCCCTACAATCATGGGGTGTACGAACCGTACCCCTACGATCATGGGGTGTACAAACCGTACCCTATGTCATTGTGTGGCTCTCGGTACAAATTGCTCATACTCGACATTTACCGTACAAATCGCGTACTCATTACCTGGTCCCGATCGTACTTGTCGGGTCGTACGGCATGTTTATGTTTCGTATGGTTCACTTTCAGGGTCCGTATCGTACGGATTTTTCCTTGTTTTTCCTACGGTTCATAACGATTCAGACGTATTTTTTTACTACGGGTTGTACTAAGCAATTCGGACGGATTTGTATGATTCGTCTGGAAAAGCCTACTAATTCGAATTGTCGTACGGATTTGTTTCCCAAATTGGAATCAACCACTGAGTCTTTTTTATATATTTTTTATATATCTGCAACACACAGAGCGTGGCTATTATTGATAGTCTATCTACTCTTTCTACAACGTCCAAGAGTAGATAATGCAGGCTCATCACGGGCTCGTGTCACCTGAGGCGCCATTAAAAGAGCCAGCACAAGAAAAGACTAAGCTCCTACCAGTGAAATCATGCTCGTCTCACCTCTGAGACGTAAGGCATCCTAACCTTTCCTTATCCATCCAGAGCAGGTCCACAGAGCCGCCCGGCCCCCGAGGAAGCCCATAATGGGAAAATTGAGGTATTTAAAAAAATGGGCTGTAAGCGCTTTATAATGTAACCTTTCACATAGAAGTACGTGCATATAGAACATGCGCCTTTTAATAGTAGAACGCTGTGACAGCGACCGCATGCTCCATGTCCCACTTTTGCCTTTCACCTCAATATAGTACCATCCCCACACTGTCTACCATCTAAGTATGACCACATGTACAACACCATTTCTCAAAAAAGAGCCCAGTGTGGGAAACAATTATCGATGGTGGCTCTATGCACACCATTTGTAAATAAATCTAAAGTACAGCTCCGCACTGTGACAGCGACCGCATGCTCCATGTCCCACTTTTGCCTTTTAGTTCAATATAGTACCATCCCCACACTGTCTCCATCTAAGTATGACCCCATGTACAACACCATTTCTCAAAAAAGAGCCCAGTGTGGGCAACAACTATCGATGGTGGCTCTATGCACGCCATTTGTAATTAAATCTAAAGTACAGCTCCGCACTGGCCATATCAACATCCTTTATAACAACTTAGAGTCATATAGCCATGATATTTAGCATGAGCAAGGAGCACTCACATCTCTCAAACCAGCACGCACACAGCAGCACAAAGAAGCACTAACTTATACCAAGCAGTGGGTGCCATTCACATGAGGTATGTGAGTAAGTACCAACATGCTGCCATAAGTGCTGCACTGACACCATGAGGGTAAAACCTGTTATCCAACCTAATGTGCTTATTTCCCCACTCCTTCCACATAGTCTCAATATGTGTAGACAAGATTGTCACAGCAAGATGCAAAGAGCCATATTAAGCATCACCATTTTGGGCTTATTATAAAAGAAAGTATACAAGTGCATCTTTATTTTTTTTCAGTTACAGATACGATTGACCTGACTACACACAATAGTAGTGGTAAGTTAACCGCTTCTAGTAGTCACCACACGTGCTACTACATACCCACCTGTCCTGAAGAAAGCCCTTAAATGAACAACGAGGCGGACAAATGTCGACCCCCAACAGTGCGGTAGATTGGAAACTTGATCGACGCACAGACCACTTTGTTTTTATTTTTCCACACCACCAAATCCATTAAATTACCTGTTGTTATGGTGGTGTATCGAATTTTAATCCACTTCACAAGGGCACTTCACTTTTTTTCATTTCTGGACCCTACTGTGATACCAGTTGGTCTTCCTCTGGGTGGAGGTCAGCAATTTCTCAAATAAACCCTATGATGATGCTGTCACGTTACATTGAGGCGAAGAACCAAGATTTACCGCCCAAATCTTGTGTACGTGAAGGAGGGTTATTTTTAGATGGAACAATAACAAACTTGATCCTGGTGCACAGGACAAGTGGTCCATTCTCCCCCTCTTATGATTTTTTACATCAAAAGGACACTAGGACACCCTGAAGAGGGGGAATATTCTAAGGCTGCTGCAAGCAATTCCAAATCTCACTGATCTGAGCCCAACTGACATACTCTTGATTGAATTAATTTGCCCCACAGACCCTTCAATGCCACAGACCACTAAGGCCGTGTGGAAATCAGCAGCAGTTGCCCGGAAGGTTCTAGCTGAACAGGGCACCTTCAAAGGTTGGAGGATAGATATTGCCAAGTATCTAACTCCGGCGTATCTTCTGCCTTTTTTGGCCCCCACTTTGAGGCCAGCAGCCATAATACCCCGGGGGGGGGGGCTCAAATTCAGGGTTCAGAGGGGCACTAGGCCAATCACCTCAGTGGAGGGGCAAACCTGAGGACGGACAGACAAAACAGCTCTTGTGCAGCACCAGTGACGGAGCAGACCGCCTGCCTTTGGGTCAATCACCCAGGCAATAGCCATCTCCAAAGGAAGGCAATGACTTCCAACGCAAAATGGTCATAGGGATAAAGCAAAAGCCAACCCTCTCCGCCTATGCTGGTGGAATATAAACGGCTTGTCAACTAAAATCAGGCATCAGAACTTCTTACAATACATCAGACTTTTTGGCATAATCATGCTGCAGGAAACATGGCTCACACTACAGCATCATAACCAAGGCTATATGTGTTTTTCCACACCGGCCATAATGAGCAACGAATATGGACACCACTCGTGCGGGCTGGCAACCTATGTTTACACTAGAGTCACCTCAGCTGCTCTGGTTGGCCCCCTTGCACCTGCTACCTTCGTAGTGAAGATTGCCCTCTCTCTCAAGATGAGGTGGTCCTAGTCAACACTTACGTCAACTCAAAACGGAAAGCCAAAGATTCAGAGAACTTAATAGCCAAAGTATGCAGTTTCATAACAGAAATGGAAATCCCATATTTCATCGTTACTGGGGACTTAAATCAACATCTCCTCTGCACATCGAGGTATGAAGAGACCGCCATCCTCACTTCACTCTGCAACATCCCGCCACAATGTGCTCCACTAACAGGAAGCAACAGTCAAAAATCCCTGTATCTTCGAAGACCTAGAACATCTAAACCTCAGGGCCCTCAATGGCAGATTCCCTGAGGATTCTCCCCCCATTTGCTCACATTACACTAACTCATCATGTTCAATTATATATTACACATTTGCAAGCTTCTCACTGTTTCCCTTCATCCATGGGTTCAGAATGGCAGACAAGGGGGACAGCGACTATTGTCCACAGGAAATCCTACTGTCAGCCACTGCAACCTCTGCCATCCAACAAGAACCAGCTTTGGTGCCTACCTACACCTCAAATATAATGATGATCAAATACGCAGCAACAACTACGGAGTCTTTGTCAAAAACAGCAACCAAACTTTTTCAATCAACAGTAACAGGTACAACTGACCGAATAGAACACTGGGAATACTTTACTGTGAAACTCTGAAGCCTCCTGGGCACAACACCGCAGAAAACAGGCTCTTGCTGGATAACGAGGCAGAGAAACAGGATACCCAAAGCTCAAAGGGACCAACTAAAAACGCTCAAGAAATCAATAGGCTCCACCCTAAGGTATCTGAGGAGACATCCAGGGGACTTAAGGGCCCGCACACTTTTGCGAGACCGACAGAAGCTTCTGAAGAAACTGAACTGGGAAATAAAGAAATAGCAAGAAGACGAAATCTGGGCACTGCTGGTTCATGATGATAAACACGACAGTGCCCGATTCTGGAAAAAAGGGAATCCCATAATCCGCCCACACCACAAGGGAATCTGGTCCCACATTTCAGAGGGAATATGGCTAAAATTTCTATCTGAGCACTTTAACATCGGTGCCGGGGACATTTGCTCAATGGACCCAAACAGAAGGATGCCAAGCGATCCCCCAGGAGCAGGCTCCAAGGTGATGCTGGCATTAAACATGCCTGATCCAGCACCATTATCAGGGCGGTAGCCAGGCAACCCACCCCTATCAGCAATCAAGAAGCAAATCACAAAAGGGAGAAGGGAGGCGGCTCCAGAACCAAATGGAATGTCACCAGCTCTGTTTAAACGCAAACCGGCCGACTGGGCTAGCTTCTTGCAACCTCTATTCTCGGAAATCTGGTCACAAGGCAGAATATCTGAATCATGGACTGAATCATGGAAAGGCTCAACGATCACCCTGAACTACAAGATTGGCGACAAGGCCGGGCCTGGCAGCTATCGCCTAGTGGCCCTGATTGATAACGAGGCAACGTATTTTGCGGGCACCATCTTACAGGATCTCATAGCCTGGGCAGAGACCTACAAAGTAATCCTTCCAAACCAGAGCGGCTTCTGCAAAACGACTGGTACGACAACAAATATCCTTGCACTCTCTCTTCTTATCAATATGACCAAAACATTCAAACTGCAACTACATCAATGCTTCATTGACTTTAGTGTGGCATTCAATAACGTTGAGAGGGGCAAACTCTGGGGAAAGCTGCAACGCTGGGGAATCTTTTAGGTCATCCTGCTGCTTCTACACACTGACACCTGGGTCCAGATAAAACTCGGTGGGGGAACTCACCTCTCTAGAAAAATCCCTACAACCAAAGGCCTGCAGCAGGGTTGCTTCCTGGCACCCACTCTGTTCAACCTCTTTATGGCCAACCTCGATCAAACTCTCAACATCAGTAATCCACACACATCCAGGCTTTGTGGAAAACCACTGAAAAACCTTATGTATGCTGCTGACGAGGTGCTGCTCAGCCATACATATGTGTGTTTCCAGCATCTACACGATGAAATGCAGAAATACGCCGCAGGGAATAGTTTAAAAATGTATTTCAAGAAAAAACGTACTATGACGGTAAACAACGAAGAAGGGGGCAGAAGAGGTAACACCTTGGAGGTGCTCTTATTGAACCCGTCCCTGATTACAAATTCCTAGGTGTCATTATTGATAATGAAGGGTCCTTTACGTGCCAAAAAGAAGAAATGAGAAGGAGAGGCCTGGTCATAGCAATAACGTTTAAAAACCTGTCTTCTAAACTGATGGGGCCCTCACTATGCCCCGTCCTGAAGGTAGCACAGGTCAAGCTACTCCCCACACTAACCTATGGCAGCAAAGCAATGTGGGGGAAAGATGCCAAGCAACTGAACAGCTCCCTGATAATGGCATACAGAACCATGTTCAGCCTTCCAAAATATACTTCACCAGCGCAGATAAGGCTGGAGTTCGGCTTAGTGAAAGAGTCCCTGGCCAGGCATTGTGCTTACATCATCTGCTGGAACAAGATAAGACTCTCTGTTATGTTATGTTATTGGCCTCTTATATAGCGTATGACTCTCCCAGGGGCATCTTAGCACTTACTTAGAGGAAGACCAGAGGGAAGGTGATCTAACATTGCCAAAGAGAGTTAAAATAGGAAGGCCTTGAGTTGTTTTCTGAAAGTCAAATAAGAAGTAGATTTACGTAAAGTCTCGGGTAGAGAATTCCAGTATTTGGGGGCAATATATGAAAAAGCTTTGCCCCCTGTACGATTACGCTAAATGGGAGGGATCTTCAGCAGCGCCAGCAAGTTTGATCTCAGGTTGCGGCTAGAAGTCTGCTTACACAGTTTATTTTGCAAATAGCCAGGACCACTCCATTAATGGCTTTAAAGGTGAGGCAGCAGATCTTGAAGAATGATCTCTTTTTCACTGAAAGCCAGTGAAGCTCTCTGAGCAAGGGAAGTGATGGAGTACCTGGGGGTGGTTTAGGATCATCCTTGCTGCTGTATTTTGGATGATTCAAAGCTTGGCTACCAAGGTTTCACCCACTTCAGCTAGTAGGGTATTCCAGTAGTCCAGGCGGCTCACCACCATAGCCTGGACCACCGTTCTGCGATGTTTCATTGGCAGAGTTCTACGTAGTGGACGCAGACGGTAATAGCAGGAAGCAATAATGTTTTTGACATTGTCCTTCATACAACCTCAAACTGCCTCAAACACTCTAAATCAGCTTCTATGGCAAGAACTCCAGCATAGGGATACCTCTCTGGGTAGACGCTACCTACAAGAATCTCTTGAAATCACAAGGATCACTAATCTCTGGAACACTCAGCTACAACACACATCCTTCAAAACATTGATCTGGAAGTCAGTAAAACAAATCTCCCTGCTGGAAGACAAGCCTCTGTTCTCAGCCAGATCTCATGCCTGGATGATTCTGAATTCCTACAAATCATCTGCATTCCAAAAATACTTCAATCAAGGTTACTCTAAAACTCTCAATAAATTGTGTTTGACAAATTTGAAGCCCTCTCTTCGGCACTCATGCACAACATGAAAACTCAACACTTTAAATGACACCACATCCAACACCCATCTACATCCTTGCTCTCTAGGATTGGATCCTACCACCTAGCAGCCTACTTGAAAAATGTTTGACATTTTAACAAGAGTTGAATAAGACACTACAGACATGTTAAAATACTAATTGAAGGTCAATAAGAATGATTCATGAAAGTGGTATCTCTGAAAAGCTGATAGGGCTGAGTCAGAGTCAATCACATTTTATGGAATACTCTAACTATATTGTTGCTCAACATGTGGCTGTATCAGTCTGGGTTTATCCTGACTTTCATAGAGATCAACGGGTTATAAAGTCACCCTATTTACAAGTAAGTTTCAAAATCATTCTCTTCTGTGCCTGTTCCTTTTGCCCTATTACATGGTGATCACTGCCCCACATGTTTTAAACAAATATATACATACATTCACAACGCTGTATTTTACATTGCGTTTGTTTCAACGCAAGTTGTTACAACGACTGGCGCTGGAGGGTGCTGGACTTAGGAATAGTATGATTTACTATTTCAACTCCAGCCTACGTATCAGTAGGGAAGGTGTTGGAATAGTAAATCATACTATTCCTTAGCTTAGAGCATCGTCCAGCACAAGTCGTTGTAACGACTTGCGTTGTAACGCCCACAATAGAAACATACCGCGGTGTAACGACCACGTTGTACAGGTTGTTCTCTGTTTTACAGACACCATGCCTTTTCTTTAAATAATTATAAAGAGAGAAACTACAAGTCCAACATAACATTCTTTTAAAATCCTTTTTTTTATTTTAAGCAATGTGACTGACTCAGTTTTCTCCAAAACTCATGGCAGAGAACTTGCCTCCCATAACTATAGGATCTCGCATGTATTCTTTCACCAGGGTCCCACAAAATCTTCAGAATTGCCTTATGTGTGGATTGATGTGAGTTCAGTGAGGAGGAAAGCTGATGTTATCACATCATCCATCAACAAATGTATGGCTGGGTATGCCACAATGCTTCACTATGATTAAAGCAAAACGCACAAGATGATGGGCGGAATGTTGCACATTGGCAAAACATTCATCCCCAGTCACAGATCTGGGTTTAATCCATTGTTATTTTGCTCACAACGTTACTCCAGTTCAGACATGGCCATATGCAAATCAGCCTTGACCCTGTGCCTCATGGGAACAGTCCAGACAGAACTGCCAAGCCATGTCTTCCCTGGACCGGAATCAAGCATCCTAGAACCGGTTTCTGGCTATCAGCCATCATCAACCAGGATAGCTTGACTCCAGTGGCGTAGTGAGCACGGGACCCACGGCTGGGCATACCCTTCCAACATAGGGCAAACAGCAAAACACACAAGGTATTGGACGGAATGTTGCACATTGGCAAAACATTCACTCCCAGTCACAGATCTGTGTTTAATTCATCATTATTTTTCTCACCTAACCACCCAGATTCAGACATGGCAATATGCAAATCAGTCTTGACCCTGTGCCTCATGGGAACAGTCCAGACAGAACTGCCAAGCCATGTCTTCCCTGGACCAGAATCAAGCATCCTAGGACCGGTTTCTGGCTATCAGCCATCATCAACCAGGATAGCTTGACTCCAGTGGCGTAGTGAGCACAGGACCCACGTCTGGGCATACCCTTCCCACATAGGGCGAACAGCAAAACACACAAGATATTGGACGGAATGTGGCACATTGGCAAAACATTCACCCCCAGTCACAGATCTGTGTTTAATTCATCATTATTTTGCTGACCCAACCACCCAGGTTCAGACATGGAAATATGCAAATCAGTCTTGGCCCTGTGCCTCATGGGAACAGTCCAGACAGAACTGCCAAGCCATGTTTTCCCTGGACCGGAATCAAGCATCCTAGGACCGGTTGCTGGCTATCAGCCTTCATCAGCCAGGATAGCTTGACTCCAGTGGCTTAGTGAGCACGGGACCCACGTCTGGGCATACCCTTCCCACATACGGTGAACAGCAAAACACACAAGATGATGGACGGAATGTTCCACATTGGCAAAACATTCACCCCCAGTCACAGATCTGTGTTTAATTCATCATTATTTTGCTCACCCAACCACCCAGGTTCAGACATGGCAATATGCAAATCAGTCTTGACCCTGTGCTTCATGGGAACAGTCCAGACAGAACTGCCAAGCCATGTTTTCCCTGGACCGGAATCAAGCATCCTAGGACCGGTTCTGGCTATCAGCCTTCATCAGCCAGGATAGCTTGACTCCAGTGCCGTAGTGAGCACGGGACCCACGTCTGGGCATACCCTTCCCACATACGGTGAACAGCAAAACACACAAGATGATGGACGGAATGTTCCACATTGGCAAAACATTCACCCCCAGTCACAGATCTGTGTTTAATTCATCATTATTTTGCTCACCCAACCACCCAGGTTCAGACATGGCAATATGCAAATCAGTCTTGACCCTGTGCCTCATGGGAACAGTCCAGACAGAACTGCCAAGCCATGTTTTCCCTGGACCGAAATCAAGCATCCTAGGACCGGTTGCTGGCTATCAGCCTTCATCAGCCAGGATAGCTTGACTCCAGTGGCTTAGTGAGCACGGGACCCACGTCTGGGCATACCCTTCCCACATAGGGTGAACAGCAAAACACACAAGATGATGGACGGAATGTTCCACATTGGCAAAACATTCACCCCCAGTCACAGATCTGTGTTTAATTCATCATTATTTTGCTCACCCAACCACCCAGGTTCAGACATGGCAATATGCAAATCAGTCTTGACCCTGTGCCTCATGGGAACAGTCCAGACAGAACTGCCAAGCCATGTTTTCCCTGGACCGGAATCAAGCATCCTAGGACCGGTTCTGGCTATCAGCCTTCATCAGCCAGGATAGCTTGACTCCAGTGCCGTAGTGAGCATGGGACCCACGTCTGGGCATAACCTTCCCACCTAGGGCGAACAGCAAAACACACAAGATGATGGACGGAATGTTGCACATTGGCAAAACATTCACCCTCAGTCACAGATCAGGAAGACATTCGAACAGGAGATTGTAACAGTTCAGCCACAATCGTTTTAAAATACCTGTTCACATAATTCAGGTAAGATTCAAGGTAAAAGACTAAACGGTACTGTTTTTTACATTTTTTAGCAGACATCAGAAATCAACCAAGAAGTAATGAAAATGTAGAACTAATATTATAGTGGCATGTGCTTCACACATCCAATACTTTTGCAAGAAAGCCAAATCTCATTAAAACGCACACAATGCGGCTGACAGCTCAGCAGACGCTCTTCAGTCAACATTAGTCGGGGACGTCTACAGATGTAATTTAATTGGTGACTTTCTGTGACATTACACACAGAGCGGATCTTTCAAGCTGAGCGCTGGGGAGACGTCTATTACGGTCAACGGGCTCCGACTGTCAAGAAATCTATGTGAACTGCCAGCTTTCCGTTCCAAATATACCCTGATCTGATCCTTGAAAACATAATCTCATGGCTCGAGCAAGCTCGGAAATATCTGTATCTAGGATACAGGGGTATTAGCTGCCTGGAAACATCAATACTCCGCGAGGAATGACAGGAATTGCAATAGCGAAGACATCCAGCGCGATAAAAGTGGTGTTTACCGTTTGAAACCAAAATAACTGAGGTAAAAAACACAAATAATGGCAAACTGTCTCTGTGGTTAGCAGCGTGTTACGCTCGTTGCGCATTCGCCGCGCAATCGGAGTCTGCAGACAAGAAAAATGTCACTTTAAGAAACATCAAGTTTGCTGCAATTAATATTTTTACTTTGGTGGTGGAACAATTTTGAAGAACCGAGCCTGTTGATACGATTTAACGAAGCACCATAGTGGCGCCTTGAGGAGCGTCATTCAGCTGCAGCGCTTTGATCTTGGGGGCAAAGACAGGTCTTTGAGATGATTCTGTGTATTGATTCGAACCCTTCGTGACCCACAGACTTGCAGAGCTATTGCGGCAGGTACATTGGTTAATCCCCCACGGACGCAGGCAGTAATTGCCTGAGATGTAATGATGATGTTGGAATGTGTAACTAAATCCGAGAATTCGCCATATTAAATTCCACAGCACAGAAGCAATTAGAGAGCTGGAAGGCGAATTTGAAGTAAGTGGCGCTTTCGAGCGAGCATTGGGGTCATGCCAAACAAGATAAAAGTGGTAACTGGATGAGAAATTGAAAACAATCTAAACAAATTCATGTTTTGATCTAAGTCAACAAACATTTTAATTTGGTAGAACAACTCTAACATGCTGTGGACATTGCCATTAGCTACTTTTGTGTAACAGAATATTGAAGAATCGCATATCATACCTGTGGAAAGCGGGATCTCTATAAAATGTACTAAAAAGAAGTACACTGTGCAGAGCAAAACCAGATAATTCCAATGCTCTTTTCGTTGTAGTGTGGGTGAGCATTTCGGCTTATCAGAGGGTAGTTAGTCCTAAGCACTTGTTGTACTCCACAGTGGCAATAAATGAGACACACACTCAAAAATAAATCCAAGACCAATTTATAAAAATAATGGCAATCTTTACAAACTGTTTAAGACCAAGAATGCGGTTCTAAGGTAAGTACTTTCGGAGTTACGGTTTTTCAAAGTTTGGAAAATATATCACTTTTATGCGCAATTACCATAGTAAACAATGGGGAAAAAGCAACAAAATGCATGGAAAATCAGCCATTGCTTTTAGGTAGTTCACTTTCCAATTTTCCAATTTATAAACTTTATTTTGATTTTAAAAATAAATCACAAAAGTCATCACGAAACCACAGAGGGACTGAATTAATTGGTAGCAATACACTGACACAAGAAACATGATGTGAGTGTCATGAACAGTTATTACATCTGTTAAAACAATAAATAATTAAACACCATTATAAAAACATATCAAATGGAACCAGAGAACATTGTATCTTTTGCATAAGAGCATCGTCATACCCCCCCAAAAAAATCCACAAGATATATATTATAAAATGTTAATAGACAGAGGAGGTTTAACTAGGCCTCCCTGCGGACCAACGAATCACCCACACCCATCCCAAGAACTTGGCTAGAGCAACCACTAGGGGGCCATTCACTGCTGTTTTCAATAATCTATAGGCCTCACTGTGGAGAAGTGTGGCTCAGGGGTTAGAGGCGGCAGACCCGGAAGCTGAGATCGGCCCTGGACCAGGGTTCAATTCCCTGCCTCGGCGGGTCTTGGGCTAAAAATTCCACGGACTCGATAATTCTCGCTCCGGTGCCTTCTCGACTCACGGGTTCACACTCTGCGACTCTGGGCAATAGCTTGCTTAATCTCCACAACGGCCCCTCGCAGCGGGATGCCTGGCTTTCACCTTGTAGATACCCTGCCGGGGCTATCTCACAGGGGAATATCAGGACGGGTTCCCTAAGCAAGCGCCGGGACACCCACTGCGGGTAGCTGTGCTATATAAGCTCAAATATATTTACATTTACTGTGATCCCATGTACCCATATTTAAGCACACTGGTTTCAGCCAGCGTCTTCTCGGATTACAAAGGGCTGGACAAGCAAATAACATATGTTTCACAGTGTCACGCTGGCCTGGGCAAAAGGGGCAATCAGTAGAGTTAGAACACAAATTAGACCATTTAGAGGTAAAGGTCTTTGTAGGTAAGGTTCCTACTCTAAATTGATGGAAAAGTTTTCTATCGCGAGACAATGTGATGAGATCCCAATATGGTTCATACTTAGGTTTGTGTTTAGTTTGAAGAAAAGCACTAGACAGAGCTGAATTGAATGAGGATGCAAATTGCCTGGAATATATCAGATGCCAGTATGCACCTTTAAACTCTGTTTTGCTCGGGAATGGGCAGACAGCCGGGGCAGTCCACAATTGATTCATACCCAATTCACAGAGAACATTTTTGATACTCCTAAACCACCCAATTTTATTGCTCAGGTCCATGATGCGGAGTTCTAGAACCGCCTAAGCATAGATGGCAAGTTCCGGAGTCACCCAAAGCCTTCTCCAGTATAGTAGTAACCTATAACGGACTACATCTCTGATGGAAGGGCACCCCAAATCCAAATACAGGGGAATCAAGGGGGTAGATTGAGGCAACCCCAACAATGAACGAAAGAATTTGTTTTGTGCCACCACCAGAGCTTCATAGTTCGCATGGGCCCCTAGCTCTGAGCCGTATAGAATTGAGGCACTCATTTTTGAGTTATAAATCTGTAATACTGGAGGTACAGGTTTGGTGAGTGAGTGACTATACTCCCTGAGCAGCACACCCGAAAGTGGGAATGTCTGACCGAAAGACAACCAATTTGCGGCTTCCAACTCATCCGTTTATCTAAAATTACACCCAAATGGAAAAAAATCTCAGTTTGCCCCACCATGCATCCTAACTTCACCGATGGGCTTACTAGAATTCTGGAGAATCATGAATTTAGTTTTATCTGCATTAACTGCTAGGTCATGATCTCTTGAACTCTTCAAATCTATTTAGCGCACGTTCGAGCCCTTGACGTGTCTTTGATAGTATAAGAGTATCATCGGCAAACATTAGGAGTGGGATCTTTTTGCCACCTAAAATTGGGGCGTCCGTGGGGCAATTTTCAAAATATTCAAATACCCCAATAATATAGATAGAGAAAAAGGGTGGGTGCCAGAACGAAGCCCCTGCCTTACCCCCTTCTCCACCAAAAATTTGTCGGGTGTGTGTCCTAAACTGTTCCATCTAACCTGGGCATAATTTTCTCTATACAATTTGACCACAAAGGTCAAGAGTTCCAGTGGCATACCCAGCTTTATAAGATTTTGCCATTGTTTGGAGCGGGGTACAAGGTCTAATGAAGACCTAAGGTCCACAAAAGCTGCGTAAATTGACCCTTTCCCCAAAGTAACAGTGCGCCAGTCGATGAAAATAAACCTCAGCACCTAGTCCACCGTACTAATCCCATGACGAAAACCTGCTTGTAAATCTGAAAGAATGTTAAAATCGTCCATCCATACCAGCATTCTAGACAGAATAACTCTTGCCACAACCTTCTGAACACAATCGATCAGACTTATGGGCTTATATTTACCTGGTTGGGATGGATCCCCTTTTTGTGAATTGGAAGGATAACCTCACCTGCCTCATCAATGGTGTTCATCATTATTTGAATGTACGTTGACCAAGATGTCAGGTCTTGGACGAAAAGATCTGCAGGGACACAGTCAAGGCCTGGGGCCCTGCCTTTTGGAACTTGGTTTAAAGCTTGTTCTACTTCCATTTTGGTAATGTTGAGTGGAGCAAAGAGCAATGGCAGGACAAAAGTGTCCTGGGCCCCCAAAGTATTTGCATATAGGCTGCTATAGTGGTTAATCCACTGATCCGGTTTCACATGATTAACTGGGACATTACATGGAGTACCTCTCCCCAATTTTACCAGATGCCAGAAACGAGTCATATCCCACCCTGAGCAGGCCTCAAGAAGTTCCGCCCAATGAGCCTCGTCCCATTCTCGTTTAGCTTTCGATTTAGCCGCCTTGTAAGCCTGCCTCTTAGATTTGATTGTAGCCTGATCCTTATTCCTGATTGCCTTTGCCAAGGATTTGTAAGCTAAACGACAATTAGAATTGTACCATGCTGCCCCCTTTGGGGTGGATGAAGCTGGCCCTTTTTTATTATTAGTAATAAAAAAACTTTTCAGTTGATTAAAAATATGGTCATGAGCCTGTGTAAACATGTCCCATGCAACTCCCGATACGGCCTCTGTCTGGAGAATATCAATCGTATTAACTACTACATTGTTCATAGCTTGCAGCTTCTCAGGATCAATTGCAACTTTACACCATTTGAGACGTCTGGTGTCATTGGATAAGTTGGCTTCTACAAAGTCTGAATGATCTACCACACCTTCTCCACAATTAGGGCCAAATGCCCGCATTGAGACTAAGAGTGGATTATGATCGCTCTCAGGCAGGGCTTCCACCTTCATATCAAACAATTCTGGCCACTTTTTCTTATTTAAAAAAAATAGTCTATACGACTAGATCGAAGACCTTTGATAAATGTCGGTGTCCCTTGTTTGTCGGACTTTGTAGGCCCATTAGCCGTTCTCAACCCATGTTCCAGGCAGAGAGGTTTTAATTCGACTGCTTCTCGTTCACTTTTTTATTGGAGGAAGTTCAAGTGATGGAATCAACCACTGGTCAGTTTCCTCAAAGCTAACATTCATTCAAGCAGTTCATGGGTACAGTTAAAGTCCCCTGCAATTATAATGTTACTATCGGAAGTGACGGCAGACGCCAGAAGCTGCCGCTGCAGGTGTTGCAGTGTTGTAGTGTGTACCTGTGCTTTCCTGTGCGCCCCGTGAGCTGAGCTCGTGAGCTGTGGGCTGCTGTGAGCCGCGGGCCGGGCTTCGGGGAGCGGGATTTCTGGGCAGTGAGTTGGTCTTTGTTGCGGTTGCGCCCGTGCCCGCCGGGCGTTTCCGAACGCAGCTGAGAACTCTGCAGTGCCCCCGCGGAGTGCCTCTTTCAGCGGTAGGAGCCGCGAGATACCTCCTAGTGTGGTGAACCCGCAGAGTCGCCGCCCAGTCACGCTTCTTGTGTCCTCTTGCGTGGAAGGAGCCGCAGATCACCTCCAGGTGCAGCGGGGGCCACTAGTTGCTTTGCAAAGGGGGGGACAGCGATTTGCTCCCCACACGCAGGACCAGCAGGGCGTGGATAAGAGTCTCGCGGTGTGGTGGCCTCCTTTAGTTCGAGATTTGCGGTCAATTATGAGAGCAGCAGAGTAAGGACCCTGAGAAGCCCCTGGGAGGAGCGGCAGGACTCAAAGATTCAAGGAGAGTCTGTGAGTACAGGAGACAGTGGACTATGTGGTCTGTGTGGTTTATGTGACAAAGGGGTGGCGGTGGACGGAGCTTATCACCGGCATCTGCATTTAATCCTGTTTAAGTGGCCATCTGTTCTCCAAGTTATATGCACAGGCATGGATTACTGCTGGAGGCTCCCTCTCGAGTACAGTTTTCAGTACTGCTGACGGAGTATTTACTATTACTGTTTACAGTTACTGAAAGACTGAAAGTCCGGGGGAGTGAGCGAGCAAAACAGCAAATGAGGATAAAAAACAAAACGAAAAAGGCAGGGGTCACTTTTCAACATCCACTTTAACATCCAGTAAGGGGAAAGGCAACGGCAAGTAGCATAACAAAGGTGCAGCGAAGGACTCAGAAATGCGCTCAGGACAAAATAGAGCTGCCCAGGAGCAGGACCAGGCCCAGGGGGAAGGCTTCTCACAAGGGAATCAGAGATACCCAAAGAGGCTAAGGAAAGATTCACCCAAACAGGAACAAGAGCAGTAGTTAAAAATAACCCGGAATGATACAAAAGAAAACATTGCGAATGAAAATGAAAAGGAATCTCCTAGTAAGGTTTCTGCTATGAAGAAAGCCAGGATGACCCACAGTAAAAAGAAAGAAGGATATAAGATAACAGATTTCTTAACTACAAAAGGGTCAATAAAAAAGAGAATTGTAACCAGTGAGACACTATTGATGGATAACAAAACTAAAGATGCATCTGCAACGATAGAGCAGTCTGATCATGAAATGGATTCACATCCCATAAGTAGTAAAGCCGTTCTAAACGATGTACTAAGCAAATAAATTGTTGCAGAAGTCTCAACTCAGGAGTGCTCAGAAAGTAAGCACACAGCAAAAAACTCAGCCAGGAAAATGACAACAAACACAGTAATTCATAATCATAACTTAAGTGAAACACTCTTTTCCTTTAATCGCAGTAATTGGGAAGATCAGGGAGAGGGACTCAGTTACATTCAGCAACAAGAGTCATTCAACTCACCTGTCCAAAGAAAAGAGCTTGACCCCAAAGCATTGGAACTCTTGGAAACAACTTCTCCTCCATGCGTAAGGAGGTCACTAAACTACAACAATGAACAGACCTCATTAATTAAAGGAGAGGGTGTGTCATCTTCACCTCTCCAAGGAGAAGGGATAGTTGTGTGCAAGGTAAAAAGCCCTCTAGAACTAGACATAGGGTCACAATTAAGTTTGCTTCTGTTAATAACAGAAAAACTAAAGGTCTCAAAAATTATACAACAGTTGGGGACTCAATATCTGGAACCAAGCAAGCACTCATCCCCAATCAAACCCATTCATTCAACAAACATGGAAGATAAAGCCCACTCTAGTACTTGGGGCGCCCTATTGTCAACATTGGAGACAATCTCCACAGCAATCTCTCACCAAGCGGACAAACACGACATCCAAGTAAATCTATTAAATATAATGGCAATATACATAGTCGGTATTGATAAGAAGCTACAGGTACTTAACGATCTGATTACGAGAGCGCAACAGTATAACTATACACAGCAAGTAAACTGCAAATACATATCGCCATGCGGAAATTCACTAACAATCACTAGAATTTTGAAGGACATATTGACGGAAGTGAGAGCCCAAGCTACCAGTTCAACTAATAAAGACAGGGCAGTGGAGGTTTCGCCAAAGAAAACAATAGGCTTACCGCAAAAAGACTTAAATAACACACAAATTACGCAAACGTCTATTGTGGAAATATCCGGCTTAACAGATACAAGTGAAATAAACATTAAGGCAAAAAACATTAGCCCCGACTTAAGTGAAATAAAAGATAACAAAAATATAGAAACAGTGGAGATTAAGTCAGCACGCTCAAAGAAAGAAAAAAGAGGCAAAGAAAAGCACGCAACAAAGGAAAAGTAGCCCAACAAAAGAAAATATGGCCATTATTCTTGCAACATAAGAATGGCAGGTCACGTCCCTTAAATAATGATACAAAATCAGATTTAGACTCTAAAACCTCAAAAACAATCATCCAACAACTCAATTCAATAGAAATCGAGGAAACAACCTGCTTAGCCACGACAAATGTTTCTGAAAATAGACCATTGTTAGCAGAAGCCGAACAAGAGACATCACTAAACAGGCAAAACTCTATGACTAATAATTGTTCAGTATCTGTTAACATCAGAAAGGAAGGGAATTCCAAGTCAGAGGAATAGGATCAAAGGAGATCAGGGCTCAGAGTAACTACTAAAGAAGTTGTTAGAATAAGAAGTCCACGCAGGTCGGAAGGAAATGACACATCCCTGCTGCAGCTGCAAAGTTCAAATATATCAAGGGAAAATGAATTAAATAAAATAATGTTACTTCAAAAATATATCTCAAGAGGTAACTTTGATACCTTAAACAGAGGTACAATTATAAAACTGGTAAAGGAAGAACAGGAAATAGCCTATATTAATTCTTTTAACTTACTATCAATCGCATTTAAACCACACCCTTTCATGGATAAGAGAGAGGCAACAAAAACAACTTGGTCCTCATCGGAAATTGCAGAGCACATAATGGCTCAACAGCAAAAGTTCAAGGCTTGGGATATTGAACTACAAAGGATAGAGGCCCCATGCTACCCAGGTCCACTTCTCACCAAAAAGAAAATCGAGGGGTCCCTATTGATAGAAGCCATAGGAGCAGAAACAAACTACAAATACTTTGAAAACCTAATAATCACCAGGCCTTGGGCATCAGCCCTAAATGATGGGAGTACAGATGAATTGAATATAATTAAACAAGGGATTAAAGACAATAGGTTAGGGCCCCAAAAACGTCACCTTAACTCGCAATCTTGACGAACCAAAGTATCGCAAGAAACTAAAAAACTGGTTAACATTTGCTTTTGGAACACCCACGGCCTAGAAAACCTTATAGGAAACCCCGGTGCAGTGGAATTTCTGCAAGAACATAATATCATCTTAGCCCAAGAAACATGGAGCATAACTCAGAACAATATTACAGGCTTTGCCGGCCATCACGAGCCAGCAACAAAATCTGCAAAATGTGGTCACCCAAAGGGCGGTCTATCTTCTTATTTCTACAGAGGCTGTATTGCCAGGTACAGTTCAACATTTCCAGTGACTTTAATATTAACTTATGTATTTCCCCAGGGATTATGAATAAAAAGGGAAATAACTTTAGACGACGACTTGAATCATTGTGACTGATTCACCTCAACGGAAATACAAAAGATGATTCACCTGCGGCAATAACCTATTTAAGTGGGTCAAAAAGCTCAATAATCAATCATACCTTAGTGAGTGAATCTGTAGCATGCCAAACACGAACATTCCTAATTGTTCCACGCATAGAAAGCGACCACATGCCACAATTATTGCAAATAGAGCACTTTACAGACAGGCTGACAGCCGCAAAAAATCTTTTTTCCACACCACATGCCTCCAATTTAAAAAGACTGAAATGGCGTGGAATAGGGATTGAAAAGGTGATGGCGGAAGTATACCACCAAGCGGGTACAAGTGAAGACATTTCAATGGAATCCGCAAGCCCAGACCCATCACAAAGTAGGGAAGGTGAAAGAGTAAGAGCCTTGGACACCCTAACAGGATCCTTAATGGAACTCTTTTCTGACAACAAAGGTGATCATTCTGCCAGGCACCAGAAGAAGCTTGAGTGGACAAGCAACCACCATCCCTGGTTCAATTATTAACTTCGCAAGCAAAAAAGCCTAATAGTACGCAGAATCAGATCAATCTCAAATAAATTAAAATCAGGGGATAGGCCTGATAGAAGCGTCCTCAAAAACGTAAGAAAACAGTACAAGAAAAACTGCAGAGCAGCCAAATTAAGTTATCAGGCCGCAATATGGAACAAACTCCTTTTGGCTAGCAAACAACGGAATGGAAAACACTTCTGGTCTCAGATAAATTTACTGACACTCGGAAAAAATAGACATTTAAATGCTGGGATAAACGAGGCAGAATGGGTAGACCACATAAAGAGTATGTATAAAGAATCAAAACCTAATCTTACCCGAGGTACTCCAACGTCAAAAAGGGCAGTTGGAGGCAAATTGAACAAAAAGCCCAAAGTCTCCCTGTGGGCATAAATGCGAATAACAAACTAATCTCCCCGAAAAATAAAAGCTCCGACAATTTAATAGAAGTAATCGAACTAATAAAAATCATCAGGAAGCTAAACTTGGAGGGTGCGCCAGGACCAAATGGCATTCCAAATGCCCTCTTCAAGAGAGAAGCTTCATATTGGGCTCATTATCTTTCACCACTCTTTAATGAATTGTTTGAAACAAATGGAATCCCTGAATTCTGGAGGGGAAGTATCATACAGCCAATTTTCAAATGGGGAAAGTCATCGATGTCGATCAATTATAGATTAATTGCCTTAATTGATGTCGAAGCAAAGCTATATGCAAGTTGCCTACTAACCAAACTAAAAAAATGGTCCAATGAAAATAACCGTATCCCGAGATCTTAAACAGGGTTTCGGGTAACGGTGGGCGGCCAGCTACGCTCCGTCTGCGGAGTGTGCGTAGTGCCGCCTACTCCGCATTTTGCGGAGCTGGCGGAGCCAGGCGGCACTACGCACGCTCCGCAGACGGAGCGTAGCTGGCCGCCACCCGCCTCCCTCCCGCCCTCCCTAAATACTTTGAAATAAAGGAATGAAAGAATTTAAAAAGCACTTACCTTGCTGCCGCTGCCCGCCGCGTCCCCGGGGCTCACTATCTTCCGTCTTCCGTCCGCTTTACTAATGCGCATGCGCGGGCGGCCGCGCATGCGCATTTTCACGAGAAAATGCGCATGCGCGGCCGCCCGCGCATGCGCATTAGTATAGAAGACGGAAGATAGCGAGCCCCGGGGACGCGGCGGGCAGCGGCGGCAAGGTAAGTGCTTTTTAAATTATTTGATTCTTTTATTTCAAAGTATTTAGGGAGGGCGGGAGGGAGGCGGGTGGTGGGGCTGGCGGCCAGTGGGGTTTGCGGAGTGGGGCTACGCGGAGTGCGGAGGTGGGCGTAGTTTCTCGCCCACTTTGCGTAGCTCCGCGAAGCCCCACTCCGCGAACTCCGCCCAGGGTTAGTTTCGGGTGGGTGCAGGAACTCAAACAAATCTAACGGGCATTAACATTGTTAGCTGAAAAAGCCAAATTAAAAAAACCTGCCTGTTTGCCTGTTTTGTGGACCTCAAGCAAGCCTTCGACAGCGTGCCCCGTGAAATTCTTTGGGAAAACCTCGCCAGCTGGAGCATCCCTATAAATCTGTTAAAGGCCATCAGAGAATTATACTCGCGTACATGGAGCCGGGTAAAGGTAGGAGATGGCCAGTGGGTAACTAAGAAAATAAACACCCAAAATGGACTGAAACAGGGGTGCATGCTAGCTCCTACCCTTTTTAACCTGCACATATCTGATCTTGAAGATGCCCTTTTGGAAATCAAAAGTCACCCTCCTTCGATTGGTAATGAGGAAATAAGGTGCCTTCAGTACGCTGATGATTTAGTACTTCTAAGTCATACGCAAATCGGTCTACAAAGAGGAATGAATGCCTTAGCCAAATATTTAACAGTACAAGGGCTAGAACTGAATTGAACAAAAACAAAGGTCGTACGGCTAGTTGATACCAAAAACAAGAAATTCACATGGTATATAGAGGGGAAGAAAGTAGAAATAGCTGCTTCTTACAAATATCTCGGATTTATGGTAGAACGAAAATTAACCTACAAATCCCAGCTCATTTCAATGAAGTCAAAATCTCAAAATCTGATACATGGCTTCAATGTATTTAAAAAGAAATTAAGCTGTCCATCATATGGCAATTTATTAACAGTTATGCAGGCACAGTTAATACCAACAGTAACCTATTGCACTGAAATAATGAAAGGATGTGAAATCACGGTTTCAAACGAAATTCAAACAAAAGTATATAAAAAAGTCTTCCATATCCAGCAAAGTGCATTGCCTGCTCAGGTGCGGCTAGAGTTTGGCTTATTAAACCAGGAATTTCGCAGCAAAGGAGCTTTTATAAAACTGTGCTGGAGGTTGCATGCCTCTGCTAGTGGAACTATAGATCATCTATGCTGGAAAGAAATAGAAAGTCAAAAAGGAAAGAAAACGCAAGGTTCCTGGGGTAGTTACTTAAACCAGGTGATGACAGACCACTCCGCTCTAGATATTTGGAATCTTAGCACAGGAAAAAAAGAATTCAACAAACTAATTAACATTACAATAAAATGTTTGTCTCAGTCAAAGGATGAGAACACCTTACACCAGAGACGACATGCCTGGACAGTCATTAACTCATATGAGAAAAAGAAGCCCCAGGAATATTTATCAGCATATTTCTCACATACTCAAAAACATCAATTAATGAGGTTGCAGCTGGGCATGTGGGAAACAAAAGACTTAATCCCAGCATAGAAGGATAAAAGGGAAAATCGAGACTGCAGACTATGCGGTATAAAGATGAATCCATTCAACACGTTTTTTGTGTATGCCCTGTGTTACTAAAAGAACGGAAAGCACTTTTAAAATCTCTACTGAACAATTTGAATAAACGCTCATGCAGAGAAGCAGTAATTACCTGGCTAGGCAGAACCTCAATCTCACTGGCATGAAGAGGGTTGACATTTTTAAACGTGTATTTAAAGGAAATCGGTTGAAATTACAAGAGAGTAAAAAAGATTTTCTAAAAACGAAATTTTAAATATTAGATGCATAAAAGTAACTTATTGATTATTTTTGTATGATTAAGCAAGCTATTCTATGTGTATATATGTAGTAGTATTATTTAAAAACTGTTATTTGGTGTAATGGTTTTTGTTTTTAAAAAAGACCGATCACCCAAAATAAAAATCTTGAAATCTTGATAATGTTACTATCGTCTCTATGATGTGTTACAAAGATATCTAAAAGATCAATTGTAGCTGATACCTTCCTTCCTTGCTGTCCCCTGGAATAAATATTAACGAGTATAATGTCGGGGAGATTACTCTGTAATAGTTTCACTATAAGTATATCAAGGCTGTCAATGACAATCTCCTGAAGTTTATAAGAAAGGAGCTGTCTGACCCAGATCAGTATGCCCCCCCTTCGGTCTGCCCCTATCTCCCTGTACAGCTGGTTTGGAGAAGTTAGTGAAGCCCTCATAAAATACTTGGTCCACGGCCCTGGTTTCTTGTAGGAATATGATATCTTGTTCCTCAATAAATGAGGTCCATTCAGTGGTTACAAGTTTGAATGCAAGCCCCGCTAGGTTCCACGAAATGATTTTGAGTGCTGCACAGGGCCCCCCTTGTACAATAGTTGATGGACCTAGGTCTAGGTTTGATTTTGGGGTAATTGGTGCTTGGTTATTGGTCGTGAATGATGAGCTCTCAGTATTGTCACCGAGCCCTGGTGTGACCGAGAGGCCCAAGCTTCTTTTGTATAGTACTTGGTTCCTCCAACTACTTGAATCGGGAGTTCCACTGCCACTACCTATGTTAGCCTGACCTTGTTGAGCTGGACAAGACTGGGTCACCAGTCTTAGTCAGTCTATGTCCTCCAGGTTTGTAAATGATTCGAATCTATTGAAGATTGGGAAAGAGAACTCATATCGCCCGTGCGCTTGCGGAACAAAATGACGTTAACCCATGGATGTCAACGGTGGCCGTATATCTTGATAGAAAAACCCTAGTGGGACGATATTAATACCATCTTCACTCAAGTACCGTGAACCAGCTCTGTCAAGGATTGTGACCACACAGTCACCTCTGCTTGTTTTCCTAGCTGGGCCTACCCAGTTTATTCTGCGTGCCATTTTAAAGCTCCCTAATAAAGAACCCCCCAATCTAGTTTTGGAATTGATCATATGGAGAGCCTTATTTCTCAAGGAGGCCCAGTTTTCCTCAGCACCTGATTGCAAGTGGGGTACATTGGTGAGAACAATGGTACAGGGGAAGACTGGTAGGTTAAGGGAATCATTAGCATGATGCCTAGACTTACCTCCCTGTGGGACCTTATTATGTGTGCTGCTCCCTGAAACTACTCTCCCATTGTGTGCTGACACATCCACTACTAATGGGTTGCCTAGTGGAGAGGGCAGGGGTTCCTCAGCAGAAGTGCCAACCATAGCGTTGTTATCAACATGAATTCTGAGTGGAATCATTGGAACAGGACTGGTGCTTTGCTCAAAGAACTCAAAGAATTTCCTTCTTGCCCTAATAGGTGATCCTCAATGGTTGATAACCTTTGACTAATGGCATCCAATTTTACCACCAGCGGGTCAATCATTCTCAAAAATTTCTCCTCAAGCCTGGCTAATAGCCTATTCTCCATGACACATTGAATCTGGCTAATAGAGTTCAAAACAGTAGGTGAATGACTAGGAGACTTGGATGTAGCAGCCTCTTGTACATGGACTTTCCTACTACGGGCCGGCCCTTTGGTTTTGGCCACTTTACTTGCCTGGTGCAAGGTAGAGGGGAGCCCACCTGCTTTTCTTTTCTTAGATGTGGCGGGAGCTCTACCCTCTGCTTTCTTAGTCAAATTTTGCTGCTGCTGGCGTGTTAATACCATGTCAGAGGAGGGATTGGTGGGCAAAGGGACACTGTCAGGGGTTGACGGAACTACTAGCACTGGAAGTATGGGCCCCAATGGCGATTGATGTGGTGCATTGATGGGACCCCCCCCCCCCCCCTCCCCCTGAGAACACAATACAGGAGCCCCTGCTGAAACTCTTCTCGGGTCAAGGGACAATCTTCTTTGTGTAAGTTCGATTTCTTTCAATAGGACAGATTCAGCTCGTAGGAGGAACGCATCAAGAGTCTCAACAACACCCTTTTGAACAAACTTGGACATTTTTGTTTAGATCCAAAAGCTAATTGAAATATAACATAGGGAAAACAAAGAACAAATAAAATGTCCAAACAGCAGTCACTGACCAGATTCCTGAAGATGCCAAATGGAAGTTGAACAAGCATTTACAATGCAATGGTTTCGCCTTTTGAAAAGTTTGAGCTATTGGCATTGTAAATGACAAAATTTGTATTTATGTGCTGGTTTTGAAAACAGATAAATAAATGGCATTGTCATTTACAATGTCAATAGTTTAATCTCTGGCAAATGCCACACAAAAACACACAGACACACACACACAGACCTACACACAGACCCACACACACCAACAGAGCCCCCCCCACACACACACACTGAGACCCACACACACAGAGACCCACACACACAGAGACCCACACACACAGAGACCCACACACACAGAGACCCCCCCACACACACACCCAGAGCCACACACCCAGAGCCACACACACACCCAGAGCCACACCCACCCACCCAGAGCCACACACACACACCCAGAGCCACACACACACCCAGAGCCACACACACACACCCAGAGCCACACACACACACCCAGAGCCACACCCACCCACCCAGAGCCACAGCCACACACACACACACACACACTCAGGAGAGCAAGCACAGCAAGGGGGCAGGGAAGCAAGCACAGCGAGGGGGCAGGGAAGCAAGCACAGCGAGGGGGCAGGGAAGCAAGCACAGCGAGGGGGCAGGGGAGTAAGCACAGCGAGGGGCAGGGGAGCAAGCACAGCGAGGGGGCAGGGGAGCAAGCACAGCGAGGGGGCAGGGGAGCAAGCACAGCGAGGGGGCAGGGGAGCAAGCACAGCGAGGGGGCAGGGAAGCAAGCACAGCTAGGTGGCAGGGGAGCAAGCACAGCCAGGGGAAGGGGAACCAGGGGGCGGAAGAGCAAGCACAGCCAGGGGGCAGGGAAGCAAGCACGGTCAGGGAAACAAGCACAGCCAGGGGTCAGGGAAGCAAGCAAAGCATGGGGTCAGGGAAGCAAGCACAGCCAGGGGGCAGGGAAGCAAGCACAGCCATGTTTAAGTCCTTCTTCTTTTTTTGTGAAAAGTCACATTTTCAGGATTTACACATAACACGCATCCCTAAAAATTACATCTAAATTGCATTTGTTAACATAGTGGTTAGCCTGAAAACCTGGCAGAGATCCGGCCCTCCTGGAGTACCACTGAAAGAAAAAAATATAATCTTACATTACACATAAAACTATGCATGCTGCAAGTACGATTGAACAGAAAGGGGGCTTCATTGTGCAACCCGGTGACCATCGGCGGTGGAGTAATAAAAAAGAGTGCCATAGGCCCTGAGGACACAGGGCACCAAGGTCAAACCCCAGCGCTCCGCCCAGTCCAGCCCTTGAGGACACAGGCTGAGGATGCCAGCACCCAGCCCTTGAGGACACAGGCCACCCAGTCCAGCACTTGCGGACACAGGGTGCTGAGTCCAGCACCCGAGGACACAGGCCTCTCAGGCCAGTACCCAGCTTCTGAGGACACAGGGTTTCGAGTCTGATACCCAGCACTTATGGACACAGGCGTGAGGCGTTCCTGCCAGCATTTGAGGAGACATGTAGCACCCAACGCTTGAAGACACAGGCCTCCCAGGCCAGTAGCGGAGGACACAGGTTTTCGAGTCTGGCACCCAACATTTGAAGAGACAGGGCCCCTAGCATTTGAAGAGACAGGGCACCCAGCATTTGAGGGCACCCAGTCCCTGAGACACAGGCTTTCGAGTCCGGCACCCTGCGCGGAGGCAGAGCCGTCAGATGTCAGCATAACCTGCGCAGGCCGCTAACTCCCAGAAGATCAATCGTAATTAAGGGGGTGAGAAAGGTAGAAAAAAAGAATATATAAACCCAATTAATTACTGAAGTATTTAAAGTCGGATCCTTCTCCCAGAGCGCGGGATCGGTATATTTCACACGGCCTCGCCGCTGTGACTTCAACTCGTCAGCAACTAATCGTATGTCAAATAAAAGATATTTTATGTAATAAATTACCGCTACACGTAATTCAGATGTCATTTATCAGTTTTATTATCAGTCATGCTATGTCCCCTTTCTCCATATTAATCAAAATCAGATTTTTTTATTTTATTTTTATTTTTTAAAGAGCAGTTTTGACAGCTCTCAGCAGCAGCCGAGGGAGGACGAGGCGTGGGGCTCCAAAGGAAGGAGCCAGCCCCGGGTGCCTTCTACCGATGCCGCGCATGCTCAGGGCAGCCACCCAGCAGGAACCGCGCCACATAGCCGAGTGACCCAGGGGCGAGTGCGGTTGGTTCACACGCCAGCCATAACGGACAGCTTCCTGGGAGTCCGGGTGAAAAAAAAAAGCATTCAGGAGCACACCCTTCTCAAACACGCCGTACATAACACCCAAATGGCACCAAAAAGACCACCCCAGCAGAGGTATTAAACCACTACTGCATCATGCCACATACGTCACATGTCCACTAACGCAGTATAGGCAGGCTTCATTGTGGACATTAGAATGGGACACGTGCACTCCTGTCGTCCGTCATCTACTCAGGGTCACTTGCATTCTGCGGCCGCAGCGTCTTTAACAAAATCATGAATTTGCTGCATTAGCCAAATAATACATGTCTGCTCCATAACTAGCTGATTTACACAAAATGTGACTTTTCTTGCCACAACATTTATTCAACCCTGCCGCATAATTTGGGATTCCCCGGTTGCATCATTCCAGTGGCCCGCCCTGCCTGCCTCTACGGAAGCCTGCGCGTCCACAGCTAAAACGCTGCATTTTCCTCAGAGGCCACACACGCAGCTGAGACAGGCCAGGCCAAGACGCTGCTCTGGAGGGCACCGCACGGACTGCATGGGTGTACAAAATGCCAGCAGAGGTGGGCACCAACGGCACCGAGAGCATAGAGATAATAAAGGAAAGCACAGCTCATGCAGAGGTGGGGATAGAGCAAGGCTCAGCTCTTGTGCCATAGAGGCTGGGGAGCAAAAATAAAACACAAGACCCCAGCCACAGATCCTTTCAATCCGTAATACAGATTTGTTCAGACATTTTTGCTGTGAACAAATGTGACTCGATGTAGTCGTTGTTGTAACTTCACCAACTGGACCCGTCCGCACCCACCCCCTCCCTTCCTCCTCCTTGGTATGGTCCGCACTGCTCCTTAGAGTGCGAGTTAGAATGTTCGTGAGGTGAGAGTTTTAACCGCCAAGCTGGAAGCACCTATTACTAATAACTTGAATAAAATCGTACTTTGAAACTTATGTGCGTAGTGGCTCGTTACTACATTTCTGGCGACGAGGACGAGGAGCTGAGCCAGGGTCAGTTGGTGTTTTCCCCCTGGATAAATTTGAAGCTTGTGCGGAGTTGTGAATTGAAAAGAAGGACTCTCAAGTGAGCTGGAAGATCACTGGACAGCAGACATACCGGTAT
This sequence comes from Lissotriton vulgaris, assembly GCF_964263255.1. Classification (NCBI taxonomy): domain Eukaryota; kingdom Metazoa; phylum Chordata; class Amphibia; order Caudata; family Salamandridae; genus Lissotriton; species Lissotriton vulgaris. The sequence continues at coordinate 1,508,960,655 of NC_141691.1, read as the reverse complement.
CCAGGCTGAACTCACCGAGGTGTCCCCTTGGGGGGGGACGTGTGATTCTCGATTCCGGAAAGAAAAAGGAAGTCGGGTGTGAAGCCTCAGTGGACGAGCTGGTGCCGTGTGGAGAAGAGAAACGTTTCTTCCTGATTTGAGGTCTGCTGGTGTAGGTGGATCGTGTAACCAGTTGTTTGAAGATATGATGAAATGAAGTGATGACCTGCTCCGGTCGTTCGTAAGAGAGGGAGTTTGAAAAGAGGAATTAAGCCTGTGTCTATGTGCTTTTAAAGAGGCAAAAGTCCGTGAATTTAGCAGCCGAAGCCTATGAAGTGAGCTGAGCGGAGGGGGAACGAAATTTTCTTTAAAAATGTTCTCACCGCGTTTTGAAGTTGACGTTATGTGCCGTGGTGGCAAAGAAGAATCTTGAGCACTGCAAAACGCGGAAGTCCTTACCTGACGAGAGAAACCCCTGCCCGACAGCATCGCTGTGATCCCTCCCGGCATCGCGTCACTCGCATGCAACACGAAGCAGGACAAAGACAAAGAAAGAGGACAACTGTAAATGTCCCTGAGGGTGCCGCAGACTGAGTCTAGCTGGTGGAGGTGGCGGAGTATCCTGTGTGTGAACCGAACCTTGGACGAAGGAGGCTCGTCGTCGTGGGAGAAGGCACTAAGAAGAGGTGAGAAGTGACAATAGGAGAGGCGTGTAGGGCAAGCTGTGGCAGTCCCCAACCGTGTGGGCACGGAGAGCTAGCTGAGATTCAGGGAGAAGAAACGGCGGGGGGGGAAATCAACAGAGGAAAAAGAAAGGTTGGAACACGGCCCCTGCTGTGAGCTGCGCTGAGGAGACGGAGTGTTAGTGCTTCACCGAGAGGCGTTCCCTGACAGAACCTGTCCCAAGTAGAGAGCCTGTCGGTTGGACTACTCACCCTTGAAGAAGTTGAGGTATGACTTTGTGAGGTGTTTGTCTTTCACAAGAGGAAGATGTGAGATAAGAAAAGAAAAGTGTTAAAAGAGGAAATCTGAGAGAGTTATTCCTGCACTTCCTGGAAATATAAGATAACAAAGGTATTCAAGTAATTAACTGCGTAACGTGGAGTGTACCCGTGTGAGAAACATTGGATGAAAGCATTTCCCAACTGGGAGTACAGTGACGTTTCTTGGAATTCGAGAGGTGCGCCCCTAAGAAATTGATTGTGAGGAGAAGTTGAGAAGGGTTTTAGGTTTACTGTTCTCCTAACAGCGAAGTAAAATTATGTAGTTTGACAGGCGTTAGTGTCATTTGCTACGGTTAGTAATTTGAACAGGAGCTTTAGTGCACTGCCACCTTGTGGGCCATTCTTTCCAACGCACGCTCGTCACTATCCCGGATCGGATAAAATAAATAAATAAACAATAAATAAAGGGAAAAAAAAAAACAGTAAGGATAAGGACTGCAACTATTGAAAGACGTGTGGTGGTATTGAAAAAGGATAAAGGAGAACCAGTAATCTCATTAGTTCGTTTGAGGAGAGAATTATCTTCTGAGGAAATCGGCGTGGCTGAAAGTGGCACGACCGCCAGTCAGAGAAGTCTACATTCCTGGAGCTGAGACATTTGGGAACAGTCAAGTAGGAGGATCTCTCTACATATGCATGCGTGTCGGTGCAAGTTTACTGATAGTAAAGGTGGCACCGCGAGCGGTATTAATCATCGGTGAAGAGCAGGGGAGGCAGTTAACTCGTGCCATTCGTGAAACGGAGCTGAGGCAGTGTTTTTTAGCTGTGTGAGGGAGTGTGGAAAACTTTTGTGTCCTGTGCTGGAAACCGAACGGAGGCAGCGCGGTGAAGCTGCGTGAGGATATCTCTGAGGGGCAAGGTGCGCAGTGAACTCTAAGTGGAAAGTCTTACCCAGATTTGAGGAAGAGCATCTCATGTGAGTTACTATATCTTTCGTGGATCCTTAACTTGTGTGGGTCAAGGATCAGTAAGCTACAGGAGTTGTGAACAAAGCACATTAAAGGATCTCAGAGTAGTGCAAGTAACTACACCTTCCCACCAGAGCCTCGATAGAAAAGCTCGAAACATAGGAGGATGTTAGGATTAAAGCACAAAGATGTCATCAGAAGAGGCACTATGGGAAAATTATCGCATCATATGCTATTAACTAAGAGAAAAAAAAGTTTGGTACCGCAGATAAGGAGGAGAGGAAGATGGTACGAGAAAAAACGCATAGCATTCGTCATAACCATTTCTGAGGAGAAGGAGGAACCCGTGGAAAAAGAGAAAGTGGAAGAAGAATGGAATATCTGTGGGGAAGGTGGAGAATGGATAGCGAATATTAAAAGAGAAGGGAGAGACTGTAAGGACGCAGAAATGAAAGGTCGGCAAAAGGACTTGAATTATCCAAATGTACAAAATAAGCGAGAAAGAAGTGCCAAGGTACAAAGGAGGAAAATATGCCGAGAGAGGGGAGAAAACGAAGTGGTGAGAAACAAAAACGAAGCAAAACTGAGGCATACCATCAATAGAAGTGGAGAATTAAAGGGAGCTGTCGCAGATTCAGAGTCACAAAGTACAGTAATGGACAAATACAAGTGGAAGAGCGATTTGTCCTTAACCATAGGAAATGAAGTGAAAGCAGCAGACGCAGGAGGAAACTTGATATTGAAAGGAAAAGAAGAGACAGAGTGGTATTACATGAAGAGAAGTATGAAATTCAAAGTGAATAATGCAGAAGAGGTGATTGCAGTACAAGAGGAGATGGAACGAGGGAAATTAAGTAGAAATAAAAATCCGAAAGGTTCTGAGTCCAAGATAAGGTTGGCTGTAAACAAAAGTAACCCACTCACCAGATTGGAGAATTTGAAGGTCAACACGTATCCATCCTTAGGCCTGGAAGTAAGAAGAAGGAAAGCCTGGAGGAACAAAAAGAAAACAGAAACCGCGAGGGTCAAGCGCAAAATAAAGATGAATATGTCTGAGGAAAAGGATGTTGGAAAAAGGATGAGAGAAAACTTTGTGAGAATGAACAGGGAACATGATATTTTGGAAGTAAAGGAGGTGGTTAAGGAGAAAACGTACGGGGTTACACAGTCCGCAAGAGGAGTGGACGATCTGTCCAAACCAATCTGCCAAAGGGGTAAGATAGCGTGGAGCTATGCCGCTAGGGTTGTTTACCAACTTAGACCGTATAAGAGATCTGACCCTCACTCGAGCATGGAAAGAGGAAATCGTCAAGGAGGGAGTGTGAATTCACTCAAAAACGGACCAAGCCAGTACCTTGAAGGTCTGGAGGGAAGAGTCCATTGGCTCCCAGAAGGCTGGGAAGAAGTTGGATTAGGGTTTACCAAGGACAAGGCCAAGTTTACCAGGTTTATCCCGGGGGCGAAGTTGGAGGGAAGTCCAGTTCCCGAGGAGGCTTGTACAGGTGAAAGTGCGAGAAGCACAGGCACGACGTTCCACAAGAGAAATTATGAGAGACACAACGACAAGGAGACCAATGAGAAGGAAACCGTTCACAGGGGCAAGGTCAGAAGCAGTGAAATATGGTCCAGGAAACTTCCGAAGAGAAAAAAAAAAATAACAATAAATAAATATATAAAGGAACAAACTGTTCAAGGGATCGATGCTTGCCAGCAGGGTGAGGAGGTATGTGTAACGGAGGACTTCAGCAAGTCAGCAGAGTACATTTTGGTCGAGCGGTTCCTGAGGACATTAATTCAGAGTACCATTAGGCAACAGTTCCTTTTCCTTACCCTCAACTTAAAACCAAACAAGGTTGTGACACAGAGAGAAAAAAAAAAAAAAAAAATAGGGAATTCAAAAGAGGGCAAATGTTGTGCTCTCAGTTCGGACAAAAGCATCTTATTGAACAGAACAGTCACCCACTCCGTGAAGGGAAAAAAACGTGGCCAGGGACCACGTGGAACTATCAACCCCATCTCCCAGCAACTCGGCCGCCGGATGCGGTGGTGAGCATCACCTCGATGACGGAAGTAGCCAAATTCAGAAGAGTATTGGGAGGCTGTTACCTTTTCCCGGGATGACTGGGTCGCTAAAACAACTAACTTTTGTAGTGCAAGTATCTCCTACCTTACTAGACCGGCGCTCAGCAGGGATTTCCTCCCTCCCTTTCAGGGTAATGTGAAGGGAGCCTCCTGTCTCCTGTTTTGGGGGGTCCAAGTCTCAGCGTCTATGTTGTTCTTTATTTGCAAGTTTTGGGGGTCGCTTTACCCTGTCTCCCGTCTCCTCCTCTCAGTCCTACCTGCTCTGGTCCCTGGTGCATATCTTCTCTTCCCCCCCCTGTTAACTCCTCCGTTCCCCCTTTGTCTTTTCTCTGGGGTCCTTTCCTTCTCTCAATCCTTCCTTCTCTCCCCTAGCCCGGGGCTTTGGGATCGCTTTCCCTTGCTCTCCTTAGGGGGGAAGGTGTGTTGTAACTTCACCAACTGGACCCGTCCGCACCCACCCCCTCCCTTCCTCCTCCTTGGTATGGTCCGCACTGCTCCTTAGAGTGCGAGTTAGAATGTTCGTGAGGTGAGAGTTTTAACCGCCAAGCTGGAAGCACCTATTACTAATAACTTGAATAAAATCGTACTTTGAAACTTATGTGCGTAGTGGCTCGTTACTACAGTCGTGTAATCTAATTGTTCAGTTAAACACGTTTTGAAGAAACAGCCTTTTTTGGACTATAAAGAAGTATAGAAAAATATTTTGTTAATGAGATTTACATGCCATATGTATCACTCAATAGATAAAATCGTGTTTTTACCTTTTCGGACCGACCCGACTCCCTGGGATAGTCTCTTTCTGATTTTTGCTGGCTCGTCTAAGCATGCACCTCTGGTAGAACACTTATGGAAGCAGACCTTGCAGTTCCGAGGCATCTGTGAGCTGGGAGGCTCACACTGGGAGTTTGTGATGATAGCCTGAGCTGGATCTGTGCTCACTGCTGGCCGCACTCTACCTGGAGTGCACCTGGAATGAGCCTGAGTATGACGGAGTGCAACCACACGAGAGACACTGATGCTGAACGAGTGTGAAAGAAAAGCTCGCACTGCCACAGGGGCCCAGAGTGGAGGTGAGAGGGAGCATTATCCCTCGCGCCCCACGCTTCGGATGCAAAAACCATCCATAGATTTATAAAGCGAGTCTGACATTTCTTTTTATATGAGGCAGCTAATACTGACATTCACAAAGAAAGACTAAGTTTGAGGTCTCGTCAGGGAAATAATATTCTTAAGTCTGTCTCAGTGGGCTCTCAAAAAGTTTCTTTACATTGTAAAATGTGCATGAAGAAAAGCAACACAGACAACGAGTTTCACGATTCACGTTGCTTCACCAAGGCCATTGTAAACAATAAATCATTGAAATGCGAGAACAATGGGACGATATCCAAAAAGGGTATAAGAAAGTATTTCAGGTTGATAGTGAATAACAAGCAGACTTATTCATGTATAGAAACTTGTATAACACTCTCTCAATCAGGAGGCGCAGATGACATGAAAGTATCCTGATCCTTTCGAAACGGGATGATAACCGCTGGACTCTAAGAATGAACAAGCACCTACGAGGACACGGGGGAAGGGGGGGAGAGGACACGGGGGGGCGGGAGAGGACACAGGGGCGGGAGAGGACACGGACGGCGGGAGGGAGGCGGGGCTGGCCGCACTCTACCTGGAGTGCACCTGGAATGAGCCTGAGTATGACGGAGTGCAACCACACGAGAGACACTGATGCTGAACGAGTGTGAAAGAAAAGCTCGCACTGCCACAGCATGGGACGATATCCAAAAATGGTATAAGAAAGTATTTCAGGTTGATAGTGAATAACAAGCAGACTTATTCATGTATAGAAACTTGTATAACACTCTCTAAATCAGGAGGCGCAGATGACATGAAAGTATCCTGATCCTTTTGAAACGGGATGATAACCGCTGGACTCTAAGAATGAACAAGCACCTACGAGGACAGGGGGGGGCGGGAGAGGACAAGGGGGGGCGGGAGAGGACACGAATGGCGGGAGAGGACATGGACAGCGGGAGGGAGGCGGGAAACGTGCACAGGACAGCGAGGAGGGGGTAGGGGGGATGGCGGGAGGAGGGACACGGAGGAAGGCAGGACAGCAGCAAGCACGGCCCGGCCGGACCAGATTCGGGGGCGTTCCCGGCTTTTGGCTGACGTAGCATGACGTAGCCAAAAGCCAAAAATTCTCGGGAACGCCCCCGAATCTGGTCCGGCCATGACGGACGCCTCTCTGTTCCAATGGCTAGCCTCCATTTATGGAGCTAGCCAATGGGACAGAGGGTGTATTCCAAGAGTCCCTACTGAACACTAGAGATTTCTCTGGGGGCGGAGCTTGCGCTCCGTTCCCCAGTCGAAACCTAAAAAGGGATGGCCCAGCCCTGCCTTATCCTGGCTTTTACGCTTGCGGACGGGCCCGCCCTTGGCCAGGGCTTTGCCAGGGCATGCCCGCGCACGCGTCCCACGCTGCACGGGTCTTCCTGGTAATTTATGCGCCTCCTGGCGCTGGGCGATGACGCGGTCTTCCTGCGCCACCCAGGGACTGGTGGACAATGTGGTCCATTCTGGCTCGGTCACAGCGGCAATACCTGGAGCGGTAACGGCCGCGGGCGCAACAGCCGACCCCCACCACAGGAAAACGAGGACCAGGACAACAAGGCAACAACAGATAAAATGCGGGCTCAAGGCTCCAGAGCGTCCCCTTTCTCAATTTAGGTCAATGTCAGGACTATGTCCAGGGTTCCAGCTGGAGAAGTTCAGAAGCATCCCAGATCTTTGGACTCCACAGCACCCTTTTCTTCTAATGACCCTAGAAATCTCAGTATTGCACTTCAAAAACCGGTTATGTGGTGGCAAAGTTCTTTGCAAAAGAGGTAGTTCTGCAAAAAATATAATGGGATATTCAGGCAACACATTCCACTCTTGCATAGACGGATGCATTTTTATTTGCAAGGTGACAAATCAGTTCAAGTAGAAACTCTCAATTAATGGTTTAAGAGGTGAGGCAGAAGCCCTTGCTGAAATTTTTTTACCTCCATTTCCAGTCACTTTGACTCAGAAATATCAAGTGCTTGCATTGGCCTTGCATCTTAAGGGCTTAAGTGGCATTTATCAAGTGAAACAGGAGCCTTCCTTTGTAATTTTCAGAAGTTTGTGTGATGCAATTGCTGCACTGCGTCAGCTTGTGTGATACAGGAATTAATATATGCGGGAAAATGTTCCCACACAAAACCCAAAACAACCTTAACACAGTGGGATTTACCAACAAAGCACTGCATGATGCATTGTTACGCACAGTTGAAATCCCCCATGATTAATATCTCTCCCTCCCACCCTAGTAGTTCTATATTTAAACGATCAAAGACCGCAGCATCATCGTGATTGGACCCATATACGGCACATATGGTGTATTTAGGAGCTGATAACGTGATTTGATCGATGACCCATCTACCCGCTTTGACACATGCTACCTTATTAACCTCAACCTTAAATGTTTTTTTCTTTAGTATAGCTACCCCACGTATCGAGACATTCAGAGATGTACTAGTTATTAGCTCATACCCCCCTTGCACCAGCATTTTCCTATCTCGGTATCTTATATGTGTTTCATTTAGCAGTGCCAAGTGAGGGTTATACATCCTTAACTCTTCAAATACAAGCTGCCTTTTACTCCTATTATTAAGCCCGGATACGTTCCATGCAAGACAGTTAACTTGGCACATTTCTTAATTCAGAAATGTTTTGAATAACTGCTTCTAATGACATATATACCCATTCTGAAATTATAAATTTGTAGCAAGCATCGTGCCTGCCTGTGATACTCTTTTTAGTTAACCCCACTCCCCTCCCACAGCCTCCCCCAGGTCTAGACCTGAATCCCTCCCCCCACCCTGTACCTACCGGGAAGCCTAACTATATCTTCTGCTGCCGCTGGTTGGGCAGCGAAACAGTGTGGACCCTCCAAGGAGTCTTCCCCTCCGCATTCAGCTATACATACTTAAGTATCGTATTATCAGAGTAGAGAGCAAAAAAAAAAAGTCATATAATAGTATCAACTTGCAAACAGAGAGAAGAAAGAAGAGAAGCAAAATAACCAATCAAGTCTCTTTAAATAATAAAGTGCAATACTTCTGGTATTTTTAGCGATCGGCTGCTAATGATGCGAGAAATTGTCCGGCTTCCTTGAAATCGTTAAATATGTGGGTGTGGCCTGACTTTATAATTTTGAGCCTAGCAGGTTCTTGTAAATAGACCACCGCCCCCTTCGACTTCAAAGGGTCTATCAATTTTCTCAGTTCCCACCGCTTGTCCATTGTGGCCTTACTCAAGTCGGACTTTGTGAAAAACTTAACATTATCTACCGTCACTGGAGTGTTAGATCTAGCCTTGATGGAAATTGCTATCTTTGTTTTTAGCAAACATGGGCAATCTATGAGCTCTCTGTACTTGGGAGTCCCAATCCCAATCAGAGAGGTCTGGGAAAGCTTTGTGCAGTAGCTTGACCAAGTATGCCCGAGTGTCGGCCCCTTCTGATCCCTCGGGAATTCCAAAAAAGCGCAGATTTTGGCGCCTTTGACGATTTTCCAAGTCTTCGACTTTATTTTTAAGCATTACAATGTCTTTGTCCTGGCACTCTGAAGAAGCAACCGTGGTAGCCAAAGTTTCTTCAACCGTAACAATCCTCTGTTGGATTTCGACTATCTCCTCTGTGACATTGTGTAATCTACCTGTGACCTCCTGCAGACAATTCTGCATTTTGCAATTATCTTCCCTTAGCTGAGAGAAGTTGTGCAGTACCTCTTGACGGTACACCAAAAGAGTCTGCAGAATCAGATCCAAAGAAGTACCCACGGCAGCAGGAGCTGTTACAGATGCTGAGTATGATTTTTGGGGCGGAGTTAGTATCGCAGATGGATATGGTGTCGAAGAGGTAGCTTGGGTTGAATCAGCACTGACAGAGGGTAGGAGAGATGGCGAGTCTGCTGTCTCACCTTCTATTGCAACTAAGACAGAACTATCATCTACCACTCTTGACACACCTGTTGCTAAAGAGTCCGAAGTAGTCTTATTATTGCTCATACCCTCCATGGGGCAGTTACCAGAGAGACGCATTGCTAAGGTTTTAACGCCACCTTGAGCTTGTATCCACTTAAGTAATGGGCTGTGATCTTTCAAGAGTTTTTCCCTGGCGCTTGCAGATGCTAATGTCGATGACATAGAGATGAAGTTCAAGCTTCTGCCCTTTTTAGTCTTAACTTTTGCCTTCCCTCTCCTTTTAAGTAGACCGTTAGTCTTGCCATTCGTGATTGTAACAGCATCATCCTCATTTTCGTCACCCTCAACCCCTTCCTCGGTAACCAGATTCTCATATTCATCCTCATTAGACTCCGCACCAGAAGCTCCTGAGACATCAATCTTAGCGGATTCCTCTCCATCTCTAGATAAGGGTCCAAATAGGGTATTTCCTGAATTTACAATAGTGTCACTTATTATATCTGTGTTTGTGGAGCCTAAGTTATGGTTGCTTGATTGACCTATTAGGTTAGGAACTGCGTCTTCAGCATCTTCAACAGTCACATTAGTTTTCCTCATATTATTATCCATATCCTGGGTCTGTGCCGCCTTACTTGACCCCTTAATAGCTTGATATCTCTCTGCGGGCTTTTGAATAAGACCCCCAGGATCAGCACCTGGCTGGACTAAATTAGCTTTGGCTGTAGTGGCTGTAGTAGTCATGGCTATGGGAGCTGTGGGGTGTACATTAGTGTCTTTATTAGTGTTAGTGCTGTTTGTATTCTTATGTCCCCCAGAGCTAGAAAGAGCCGGAGAGTTAACTGGCGCTTTGTTAATGGCACTTTCACTTTTCCCTGCCTCATTTTTAGTTGCATTTACTACTGGTTCGTCCCCTCTGGGACCCATAGTTACTGGTAGACAGATGGGCATTTGCTTACCGCTTTGCTTGCCTTGTGCGTTGATGGGAGATCCGGTAATTAATTTGGCAGCTGCTATTGGTGTTTTTGCCGTTGCCACTACCGCTGCTTGCGATGTTGTAACTGCCTCTTTTGTTATTGCGGCCGGCTCTGCAGTCTCTTTACCTTCAGTGCTCTCCTTGTGTAGTTTATTCTGCCGAGGAGGGTTCTTGGGTGCGGTTTTAGGGGCCATTGTAACGCTGCCTTCCAGCTTTTTTTTACTCCTTGTTCTCGCCACTTTCGTCTGTTCTACTGGCGTATTTCACATCTGCTTCGTCTCTCAGTTTTGAAAAGAGTATAAATACAGATCCTTTCAATATCTTCTGCAAGTGAATACCACTCTGCACCTCACTCCGTGCAGCTCTATTTTCAGATATCCGCTGTTTACTGCCAAACCTCTGCCTTTCCTCTGGATGTTTGCTTCACCTTTCCTTCTCCTCAACCACCAGAGAGTAAAATGGTGCTCCTTGAGGCTTACTCCGCTTACTCCGCTTTTTCCACCTCCACCTTCGTTTCCATCATTTTCAACCACTGCTGCTGAATTTGACAGCCCCTAGGCAGCCCGGCTGCTAACAGTCAGTATGTTTCCTTCTCTTTTCCAGCAATACCGCCTGCCGCCACCGCTGCCGCCGAAAAGTGCAGCATTGGTTTTCGATTATCAACTCACCCCGTCCACTCTGCAGATTCCTCCAGATCCAAGTCTGCCGTTATACAGTGTGTGAATGTAGGCGCCGGTTCAGCAGCACCCGGCAGCACCCGGCGTTTATCGGCTGTGGAATGATCCTTTCCTGCACAGCTGATCCCGTTCCGTTCCGGCAAGAGGCAGGTAAGGAGCAGTTAGGCAGGCAGTACAACGCCTTCAACCACTCGGCAGCCAACTCCGCCCCTCCCCGGTCAATCCCGCTGAATCAACCGTTCCGTTCAGTTCAGCAAAGGAGCAGGTAGGCAGGGAGCGAAAAAGAAAAAGCGGCTTCCAGCAGCAATATAAAGATATAAAAGATCCTTTCTCTCGAAAGGCTCATGGAACGACCAAGCAGAAAAGTAAAAAGCCCCCCGAAGTCACTGCTTCACTATTTCGCTCCGCACGCTGTATTCAGAGCGTCTCTTCTCCGCTCTGCTCTACTTCATCTTACGGAGGTCAGGGAGGTCCCGGAGAGGCGTCCTCACTGCGGCGGCTTCAGTCCGCCATCTTGCTTCAACTGTGTTATAAACTACGCAATAGACACGACCAAGAGTACCCCCTCACAGCGAATGTGTAAGACTAGGGCATCCATTTTAGAGCTGGCCCGTATACATAAATTAAAAGATGTCTGGAGACAGCTACACCCAACATTGGCTGGATACACTTACCATTCTATACCACATAAAATGTATTCCCGTATAGGTATGGCCTGGGCAACGAGCCAAATCATCAATGGCTGTAAAATCACTTTAGTTTGGGACTGTTGCAAGGCCAGTATTAAAGGATTTGCTCAGCAATATATTATTCAGCAGAATTTTAATCAGAAAACTGAGACCCAATGCTTAATCTCAGGAATTAGAGGGCTAGAAGAACACCTGGCCGAGATTGCTAGAAAAGAAAGTGCAGGAGCCCCATAAAATCTAAATAAGGACAGACTCGAACTTAAAATAACTACAATGCGCTGCGAGACTAAAAAATTCTTAAGAGATAAAGTTACTGCTAAACTACACAAATATAAAATTACACAGTATGAGAGCGGTGACAGAATAGGAAAGATACTTGCCTATAAAATAGCCGATGAACGAGCCATCTCTCTAATTAAGAGTATAAAAGGAGCAGAAGGTACTATTTATACTCGACCGGATAAGATACTGCAGCAATTCGCTGATTACTACACTAAGCTGTATACCCCTGAGAGTGTGCCCTCACCTGATCTGGTGGAGAATTATATCAGAAACAATTGGCAATCGGAGAATGATTCGATAGGTATGGAAGAGTTAGAAAAAGACTATACCGAGGAAGAATTAAAATTAGCCATCTTTTCCCTCCCATCTGGAAAGGCTGCTGGAGATGACTCCCTACCTATTGAAATTTATAAATTATGCTGGGAAGAACGCGTTCCTGTACTTTGTTTAGTTATTAACCAGATTGTTACAGATGATGGGGCTCTGTCTTCTTGGAATACTGCCAAAATTATATTTTTCTTAAAAAAGAATAAAACTCCTACGGAATGCGAATCATACCGCCCAATTTCCTTGATTAATGCTGATGCTAAGGTGTTTGCCAAATTACTAGCCTTGAGACTGTCCCCTATTATGCCGAGATTGGTTAGCAAACATCAGCATGGTTTTGTAACAGGTAGAGATATGACGCAGCATGTAAATACGGCCATCACAGTGCTTGACATGGCCGCGGTTAACTCCACCCCACTCGGTATTATACTACTTGACGCTGAAAAAGCTTTTGACCGAGTGGGGTGGGATTACCTGTGGTCAGTTTTGAAAGCAATGGGGTTTAAAAGCAAGTTCATTTCAAAGATAAAAGCACTTTACTACTTACCTAATGCACTAATTGGATACGATTGCCTACTCTCTTCTAAATTCCCCATAAAAAGAGGAACTCGGCAGGGCTGCCCTTTATCACCCCTTTTATTTGCCATCTCTATGGAGCCTTTTATTAACGCCATACAGCTACAAGTTATGATAAAACCATTTACATTTGGTGCAAACTCTCTTAAAATAACAGCATACGCCGATGATCTGGCAGTCTATACAAGAAGCTACCATTAACATCTTACAATGGGTACAAAATGCTGCTGCCAGGATGCTTATGGGCGCCCCAAGAAGAGCATCCGCTAAACCATTGCTGAGAGCCCTTCATTGGCTCCCAGTACGCGAGCGAATATCTTTCAAATCTTCATCTATGGTGCATAAAGAGCTCCAAGGCAAATGCCCTAAGGCACTAAGGAGACTGATCTGCCCATACAGACCCCCACGTGCCCTTCGATCGGATCTGGAAAACTTGGCCATAGTTCCCAGAGTTAGAAAAGCCCACACGGGAGGCCGCCGCTTTTCTGTAAATGCGGCAAAAAACTGGAATGCCCTTCCAAGATACATTCGCACTGAACCATCCCTCGTTAAATTTTGAAAGCTTCTCAAATTTGTTCTTTTCCCTAAAGCCCTTTAAAACTCCTACCCCCCTCTAGAGTCTCTGTTATTTGTCAGGCAGCGCTGGGACACTTACGGGCAGCCATGCGCTTTACAAATCCAACTTCATTCATTCATTCATTCATTCATTCATTCAATTTGACTGAATCCATGTTAGGTATAGTTAAAGAGGCAGAAATCTTTGGAAAAGTATCGGGGTATAAGCTAAATCTAGACAAAACGCAAATTATAGCTAACTATAATCTGCAAATACCTGTGATGGGACTATGCTATGCAGCTACTTACCTAGGCATTAAGCTAACTTCTAACATAAGGGAAATTATTCTACTGAACTATGATGCTTTATTAAAAGAAACGGAGGCCCTCCTTAAAAAATGGCATAAGGTACCTTTAAATCTTATCGGAAGAATCAACCTTATTAAAATGAACATTCTGCCAAAATTCTTATACTTATTTAGATGTATACCGTTGAAAATAAATACAGTTTTTTTCAGAAAATTAGATGGCATACTGGGCAGCTTCATTTGGGGTTATAATAAGAACCGAAGAGCACTCTCCTCTCTAAAACTCCCATTCATAAAAGGAGGGCTTAATTTCCCAGATTTCCGATTATATTATTTTTCATCATTTTTGGGGCGGCTACAGAGCTACCAGCAACCCATACTTTTTCCATCAACTTATGCTGGGGCCAGACTGCTTGCAGTTTTTGGCTAGAAGTAATGACCCAAATTACTACAAAAAAGTGAGGTTCAAGACCGCAAAGGACATGATTAACATTTGGAGGACAATTATGAATCAGAATAAGCTATCATTTTATCATCCTCTTTTAAGTCAATGGAACAATCCAGGCTTACCTAGCATTTTTTTCGATTCTGGGTGTAAAATATGGGCGAGTCAAGGCATATTGAAACTTGGGGATCTATATGGCTCCTCAGGTTTTTTGGAGTTCGAAACATTAAGGTTATTATATAAATTACCAGACCACACTTATTTTAAATATGCACAAATTCGTGATTTTCTTGTAAGAAAATTAAAACTGAAAGAGATTATGGATTCGGATTTCTGGCAATGCTTGTACAATGGAGAGGAAAACCAAAAAGTAACTATTAGTGAGGGATATAAGTGCCTTACTGAAAATAAACAAGATGAGTGTCCAAAAATAGCAGAGAAATGGGCCTTATGCTTTCGTATGGGTATCACCGCGAATGAAATATTATCTTCTTTAAAGAAAATTGATACGTTAGTCCAGTCTTCAAGTTTAAAACTGCAAGCATATAAAACAATATGTCAACTTTATCACACTCCTCTACAAATAAGCAAATGGTCCCCGAATAATTCCTTTAATGATCGAACCAAATGCCCAAAATGTCAACTACAGGCTGCTGATCTAGAACACATGCTGGTCCTTTGTCCTGCGCTAGTTTCGTTCTGGGACAGTATAGGAAAGATACTGAGATTTAAATTGTTAATTGATGCACCTTCAACATCTGAAATGATTCTGTTAGGTATACAACCCAATCCTACACCCTTTCAAGATCTAATTTTTATAGTGCTGGCATGTGCAAGGCTAGTCCTGGCTAGAGCTTGGATAGCTGATCAAGCACCTAATGTGAACGAATGGTGGTGTTTGGTTAAAGAGATACATCACATGGAGTTATCTCTAGCTAGAAAAAGAGGAGTGAAAGCAATGAATAATGTAAAGAGAATATGGGGAGGCATGTTTTATACATCCGAAACTAACTAACTTGATTTGAAGCTGTGTTTAAACTCTAATTTAGACAAAACTGTATTTATTTGTGTAAATCCTTTCTGTATTGTAGTTATTTGCCCGTCTGAGTATTGTTTATTATTTACACGTTTTGGTAAACTGCTTTTTGTAATACTCTTTGAAGACACTGGAAGTTATGTACAACAAAATTCTGAATATTCTGTTTAAATCTGCCTGTGATACCCACAAATAAAAAGGTTTAAAAAAAAAATATGCATTGTTACGCAGTGTAATACAACAACGACAATGCTTCAGAATGCAAAGCATGGCCAACGCAGGCGAAGGCAACAATGCAAATTCATTAATATAAGAAGATCTCCAACTTAAAACTCTCTAGCAAGCTCATCTATGCTATGGAAGTAGTTATTCTTCAATTGGTAATCAGTGTGCGCTGACAAAAGCGACAGCGGAGGAGCACGTTTTCAGACAAAGGAATAACCTTATTGAGCTTAAGCAGGAGGAGATGATGTAGCTATACCATTTGAAGAAGGAGAGCTTCCTGGAGTTGTTGGAGAAAACCTCCCCAAATCTTCAACCAGCAACATGAAGGACCCATGCCATCCCACTTCAAGTGAAATCTATGCAGTATTACACATGTTGGCTTCAGACTCGTTCCAGAACACATTTGCAATATTGCCTGGCATTTTCTAGTGTGCCTTTTCTGCCATTTGTGCTGGATGCCATCATCAAGCTTACACCATAGTACCTGTAATTTCCCAAAAACAGCTAACAACCATTAGCCACCAAGCAGGGTTTCTATGATGTTGCTGGATTCCCTCGTGTGCTTGCTGCTATTGGTTGCACCCATGTGCAATTTGTGCCACCTGCACCCACTGTGCACATTGTTTGTAATCACAAACACAATTACTCCATCAAAGTGCAGGTAATTGTGGACCATAATGGACTCTTTACCAATGTCCCAGCAAAGTACCTAAAGGGTGCCCATGATATCTATATATTTAGGCACAGTACCATCAACAAGGGTTTTGAGAATGGAGGATATGGAAATGAAATACTGATTTTATGGCAAGACCGGAGGCTCCTATTATGCTTTCTTATCTTGCATTTTATTCAATAGCAGCCAAGATAAGTGTAAGAAACTACAGTTCCCAGAGGGCCAGGCAACAACTGGGCCATGGGAATGGGAAAAAACGAGAGTATAGTAACCAATCAGCAGTCACATTATAGATAAGAGAACACACTGACTGCGCAGCTCCCTCTTTTCTTGCTGCTCGCAGTCAGATAAGTGTTCCCTTATCTATGCTCGCTACTTAATTAATAATATTTGTTTATTTTGACTTATATTTCATGCTTATTGTTGTATTGTTCTGCCTTATTTAGCGCTATTGCGCCTCTGAGTTCGCGCTACTTGCGCGCTTCCTGTTGACCGGTTCTGGTTACCGGCTTCTCTTTTCCCCCCTCCCGCCCTTTCTTTTTGGTATTTCCCTGCTCCGCGGCCCTCGCGCTCCTCGCGCTGCCTCTCACCGCTTCTGGAGCTGTTCTCCTGCGCTTCGTTTGCCGCCTTTCACCGCAGCTTTCCTCAGCGGTTGCTTCTGCACTCCGGAGCTCCTTTCTTTAGCCTGTCTTTCCTCCGGTCTCCTCGCTGCCGTGTCTTGCAGCCGACCCGCCCCCTTTTCACATCCCCTTTTACACGCCCCTCACTTTCCTCACAAAGTTAACCCTTACCTGCCACATTTATTTAACATGGAGAATGAGAGCTCTTCTGAAGAAAATCCCTCTAACATGGACAATGGGTCTCTTAAACAGGACCTTCACAAGTTTATTAATAATTCTGTTGAACAGGCAGTTGAAGTCTCCATGAAAAGGATGTCAAAGAATATGGAGAACTCAATGGTCAGCATGTTGTCCAAGATTTTGGCCCAATCTGCGGGGGATAGCAGAAAACGCAAGGTGGAACACTCTGCTTCTGTGCAAAAACCTAAAAAGGCATCAGCATTGGTTAGCGAGTCCTACTCGCCTATGGACGAGGACGAAGTGCCTCCCAGGCCTCCTACTAAGGAGGGGTTTGTTGGTACAGAGGGCAAGAGAAAACAGAAATCCAAGCACACAGAGTCTCCTACTAAGAAATTAGTAATTTCCACCATCTTGGACATGGATGATGAGATGCCTGATGCTGCCGACTTGTGCGATATTTTTGATGTCACTGACCCCCCTGCCCCGAAAATTCCCAAAAGTGATTCCTTTAACTTTGACCCAGCTTATGATTCGGAGGGTCTCCCTATGTTTGACCCGTCCTCCATCCGTCATCCCAACTCAACTGAATGGTTTCCATCACATCACGTTGGGGAATACATTTCTTCCCGTCTTCGTCTCCCTCTGGAAGCCTCTGTCCGTTCAAGATTAAAGTCTGAATGTCCCAAGCCTGCCCTCCCTGATAAAATCACCCTTGTCCCTTCCATTGACCAACCACTCCTTACCTTCTTTTCTAAATTTGGTAAAGACCCTCAGCGCGGAGTTGATAAAGCATGGTCCACATGTCAGGACAAAATGCTGGACATTGTTTGTCCCTTGGCCCGTATCTTCGATATGGCGGAGTCTGCCCGTCTTGATGGTTCAGATCTTTCAGCTAATGACATCTCCATGTGGATTCAACCTGCCTTTTGCCTTTTGGGCAATGCCAACGCAGCCATTACCCACGAGAGACGTAAGGGTCTTTTGATCAAGTTGGACCCCAAGCTTGCTAACCTCGCTCCAATGGACCCCGGCTCTAAAGCAAATGGCCTCCTCTTTGGGGAGAATTTGGTTCGCGACATCAGTCGCTTTGTCTCTACCTTTGCCTCCCTTGACAAGACTCAACAATCCATAAAAAAGTCTTTCGCCCCTCGGGTTTTTGGACAGGCCGGACGAGGCAGGGGTCGCTCTTCCGGCCGTCCCTACAATCAAGGCTCCAAAGGTTCTTACGACAACTCCCAAGAATACAAGCCGCAGTTTTATCCACAAAGAGGACGTGGTTTCCGCGGCAGGGGACGCAAAGGTTATCGCAACACCAACTCTAATCAACAAGGTAAGCCTTTCTTCTATCCCTCCTGTCGGGGGTTGATTAAAACTGTTTCTTCCAAAATGGCAGTCCATAGGTGTAGACCCGTGGGTCCTCAATACAGTTCAAGGCTATCTTATAGAATTTTACTCTCCTCCTGTCCAGACCTCTTTCCCTCCTCCTCTCGTGTTCTCTTCCCACATGGCAAACCTCATCTCAACCGAGATGCAGTCCCTTTTACAGAAACAAGCCATCCGAGTTTTTCCCTACGACTTTACAGGCTTTTTAAGCTCTATTTTTCGAGTCCAAAAGAAAAACAAGAAATTACGCACTGTCATAAACCTAAAATGGTTCAACCACTTCGTGGTGTATCGTCATTTCAAAATGGAGACAATCCTTCATCTGAGGGATACCCTTCGGCCGAACGATTGGATGGTCCGTTTAGATCTTCAAGATGCCTATCTTACGGTTCCTATCCACCAATCTCATTGGAAATTCCTTCAATTCCAGTGGTCACGAGTGACCTATTGTTTCACCTCTCTTACCTTTGGTCTCTCTTCTGCACCATGGTGCTTCACAAAACTTCTGAAGCCGGTGGTCGCTTTTCTTCGCTCCCTTGGTATCAGACTCATAATCTACTTAGACGATATTCTTATCCTGAACCTGGACAAACAGGGTCTCCTTGCAGATCTCCAAACCACTCAGTGTCTTCTTCAGGACTTGGGTTTCCTTGTGAACCTCGAGAAATCTTCTCTGGTCCCCTCTCAGAACATGGAATTTCTGGGCTTCCTTGTGGACTCGGTAGCAGCGTCTTTACGCCTTCCCCTTTCCAAAATTTCCCAAATCAAGGCGGAGATCGCCTCTGTGCTCCATCTTTCTGTCATTTCCCTCAGATCTCTGGCCAGGATTGTCGGTCTTCTTTCTTCCTCTATTCAGGCGATATTTCCGGGCCCTCTGCACTATCGGGCCCTTCAACGCTTAAAGATCAGGCACCTTCGCCAAGGTCTATCTTATTCAGACGTCATCGCTCTAGACCAGGAGTCCCGCACAGAACTGCAATGGTGGATAGACCATTTAGATGCGTGGAACGGGCGCACTATCTTCGCCACATCCCCAGATCTTGTTTTAGAATCCGATGCCAGTCTATCGGGTTGGGGCGCCCGCTGTGGTCCAATCTCAACTCAAGGAGCATGGTCAAAAGAGGAGTCCAGACTGCACATAAATTGTTTAGAGATGCTTGCTGGTTCCTTTGCGATCAAAAGTCTTTCCAAAGACAGGATCCACTGTTCCATACTCTTACGCATGGACAATGTTTCTGCGGTTCGCTACATAAATCATCTCGGCCGCACCAAGTCCAAGCCTCTAGCAGATTTGGCAAAAAGCCTATGGGAATATTGCCTAGCTCATCATCTCTCCTTGACTGCGGAGTACCTTCCAGGCGACCTCAATTCTGTGGCAGATTGGCACTCCAGGTTCCTGCGCGACTCCAGCGATTGGAGGCTTTGTCCCTCCGTCTTTTGTTCTCTTTCTCTTTTATGGGGTCCCTTTTCCATCGATCTCTTTGCTTCTCGCCTCAATTCACATTTGCCCCAGTTTTTCAGCTGGCGTCCAGACCCCCTAGCTCTAGCCACGGATGCTTACCTCCAGGATTGGTCTCGTCAACTCAATTATGCCTTTCCTCCTTTCATAATGATCAACAGAGTGCTGGCGCAAGTCCGCCGTCAGGAAACTTCTCTAGTACTAATAGCTCCCTTCTGGCAAGCTCAAATCTAGTTCCCTGTTCTCCTGGAGATGGCGATGGATTTTCCTGTACTTCTGCCGTCCTTCGACGATCTTCTTCTCAACCCTCAGGGCGAGCGTCACAGTCTGATCTTGGACAACTCCCTCACTCTGTCGGCTTGGAAAGTTTCCGGCCTCCCCCTTCTGACGTCCTCATTTCACAAGAGGCTGCTCACTTTATCAGCCAAGCCTGGGCTCCAGGCATTTCAAAAGCCTACAAATCCGCCTGGTCTCTTTGGGCAAGCTGGTGTCTGGAATGGTCTCTCAATCCCTTTTCATCCCCTCTAGGTTTTGTTATCAACTTCCTGGCTTCTCAAGCCAGCGCTGGGAAAGCCTATCGCACTATAAATCACTATCGTTCGGCTATTTCCCTCAACCACTCACAAATTGACGGGAAACCAGTAGGCGCTCATCCTCTGATTTGTCGCCTCCTCAAAGGTGTTCGATGCTCAAAACCACCATTGGCTAAGTATACCTCTTTATGGGATGTTTCTGTTGTACTTAAACTGTTTTTGAATTGGCCCTGTAATTCTGCTTTGTCTCTCACAATGTTATCGGCCAAACTTACTATGTTACTTTGCTTAGTGTCTATCAAAAGAGTTTCTGATGTTAGAGCCTTGGATGTCTCTTCTCGCCAATTTTCCCCTACAGGGGTGCTGTTCCAGATTCACAGGCGCACGAAGACTAATTTAGACTCTGTTTTTTATCCCTATTTTCCCGATCAACCCCAACTTTGTGTGGGTCAATGTTTGAAAATGTATGAACAAAGGACCGCTGATCTCAGAACGCCCTCTTGTTCCCAACTCCTCATTTCCTTTCGTAAACCCCACCTCCCGGTTTCCTCCCCTACCCTTGCCAGGTGGGTTCGCTGGGTTATGTCCCTTGCTGGTATTGATGTCTCTGTTTTCGGAGCACACTCGGCTAGAGGAGCCATGGCTTCTAAGGCCTTTTGGGCTGGCTCCCGTTTGGAGGACATACTGAGATCAGCAGATTGGTCCAATGACAGTATTTTCCGCATGTTTTGCTGCAAGCCTATTCATTCTGTTGCTTCTGATGTTATTGATTTGCTTTGAACAAGCATAATAGGAGCCTCCGGTCTTGCCATAAAATGTAGATTTTCCTAGTTATTATGACGGAAAGTCTTAATTTTATTAAAGACACGGAGGCGAGTATTATCCCGCCGCTACACTATTAACATGTGTTCTCCCTCCCAACAGCGAATCCGGCGAAGATCTACTCTCCAACGGCTTCGTTCATCTCCTGCTTGGATTTCCCCTCCGGTCCTTCCAGTTCCTTCTTCGGATCCTTTCGTTGGACTTTGGCTCTGGATCCCAGTAATTAAGGATTTCTGCTCCTGGACTTTGGCGTTCCTTCTGGTTATGGCTATATTTCCTTTATTTTCTATTGTTATCTGACTGGCTCTCAGCGAAAAGAGGAAGCTGCGCAGTCAGTGTGTTCTCTTATCTATAATGTGACTGCTGATTGGTTACTATACTCTCGTTTTTTCCCATTCCCATGGCCCAGTTGTTGCCTGACCCTCTGGGAACTGTAGTTTCTTACACTTATCTTGGCTGCTATTGAATAAAATGCAAGATAAGAAAGCATAATACTCGCCTCCGTGTCTTTAATAAAATTAAGACTTTCCGTCATAATAACTAGGAAAATCTACATTGGTAGGTCAAAATGCACATGTTATTAACCCTGTGTTTTAGGTCACAATGCACATATTAATTCATCTTTTCTTTTACTGAAATACATATTATAAAACAACAGTAGTGTAAAAAAATGTGTTGAATGTACACAAAGTGGGTGCTTTGAAATCAATCAGATAGCCAGTTGTTTACCACTGGATGTAAACTTTACTACTGTCTCATACAATACAGGACGCCAAATAAGCTAGGTGTCGAGTGGGATATCAAATTGATACAGGACACATTCAACATACCAGCACAGTTTGGGGCTTTCTTTCACTATCTGTGTGTTGATGCACTGAGGGCAGTCTACCAACAACACAACAGACACAGTTGCACCTTAGTGCAGCAGGCGTCTGTGTTATGGGGTGGAAATCCTTATTGGTTGCAACTGCAAAAGATGCAAATTTATAGAAGTCAGAATTCCTCGATCCTCTTACGATCTGTGCTTCAGGATGCTGCCTTGTGTAGAAGTGAAGTACAAACACACTCAAGCCAACTTTAAGATTGACTTGGCTTGAGTGCAAAGTGACATATATCTATTTACCAGCTACCCCTGTCACCTCGTGGAACACAAGGGCAAAGCAAAGGCTCAATTATCAAATACTAAGGCCTCACAATTGTTGCATTGTTAGAATAACTAACATATCCTTGTAACAAGAAATCATAATAACCTGTGTGTCATGACAAACCAGGTTCCTAACCAAATAAGAAATGTATACACTCAGATATATCATAATAGCAGTGGCGGCTGGCAGGGAAAAGCGGTGGTGGGAGGGAGGTTTGAACAAAAAAGAAATAAAAGCACTTACCTTTTCTCCGCCGCTGTCTCACTGTCATTGCTTCTCTTCCTGACAGTTCCGGAACCAGAAATCACCCTGGCTTCCCTAAGCAAATCACAATTCTGCAGTGCAGCTTTGTGATCGGTCTGAGTGCCATGGTTCAGCTCTCACATGGGGAATGGGAGCCTGGGTATGTTCCTCACCAGGCTGTGTAATACAGCCTGGTGAGCAATATGTAAAGTGTGCATGACTGTTTGGGTCGTCCAAGACGGCTGGCCAAACCGTTATGTGCACTTAGAGTGTGCACACCACTTCTCCCACTGTGCCACCAGCCCAGCCCCCCAACCCAGCCCCATAGAAAAGAAAAACAAAATGATAATAACAAGGTTATTATCATTTTATTTTCAATTTTTCTGCTATGAGAGCAGTGGGGCGACGCTCCTTTGCCTCAGCTAAGGAGCCGCCCCTGGATAATAGTGATAGGGACATATGTGTGGATGCTAGTTCAAGAAATCATCAAATCAAATCAAATAGTAATTTACAGCATTGGTTGATACATGTTCTTTGTATATGTTCAATCAAATGTATAACAATCACTTATGTGTACCTAACCTACAAAAACGTTTTTTCTGTTAATGTATCTATTTGTCTGTATATAAACCAAAAGCAATGTATGTGTGACTGAGATTGTCTCTGTTACTGTTACCAAAATATATAAACCACTATATGTCATGTGTGTCAAATAAACATGACCCAACGCTGACTCATTTTTGTGTTAATATTAGTATCCCAATGTCATCACGTTTTAAATATGCTAAACAGAACCAACTCCATTTGGGAAATGTAACTATGGGTGTTGAATAGCAATTCATTTTAAACTGCTTAAAAGCCTTCCATACAGCCATATGTGGAAATCAGTCTTATTCCAACTATGTTCACACTAAATTAAGAAATTTTACTAGTAAAAAATATACATGCTTTATACTTGTTCAACATACATCATTAACCCAGCATGCACATATAAGTTGTCAACTACTTCAAATATGTGAGCTTATATCTTACTTCAGGTGATCAAGGTTATGGCCTACATCCATGGGTGATGACTCCATTTACTAATCCACATAATGATGGCCAGAAGCGTGGCAATGATGCTATTCTATATGTGTCAAACCCATGTACAATGGGACTTTGGAGGTTTTATTATATCTCAGGTTGAAGAAGAAGATGATTCACAGTCAGGAATTGTGCACTCAATGGCAGACCGAGCAAGAAGAGACAAACTTGTCTCAATTTTTTTTTTGCATAATGGAATAAAATTTAATGTACAACCTTTACGTAACTGTGTACTGTCAATAAACATGTCTGGTTAAAAACAAGAAATATGGAGTCATGTTGTTGTTTTTGTGTGAATGTCAACCATCATTTGTGTTAAGTATGTGAAAAAGACCTCACGCTTATGCATATATGCTAGTAAAAGTGTGTAGAGTGGTTCCTATGCAATGTCAGACACCTGAGTCATGAGCAAAGCAAAGAACTGTAATCTGAGGATGTATGATGATATCTGAGTAGAGTAGCCTAAGACAAGTCGACTTTTGTATTTAAAAATGTATTCTAAATCTAATGCCATCACAGTAGTATAGCTTATATTGCCTCAAACTGTCAGTATCAAAATAGCTGGTCCATGACATTGGTCGACACTTCATGATACATGCAAAATGTGTATAGAACTAATAAAGGATGATAGGTGATGTCTGTCAGTGTATACATGGAATATCCATAAAATCACCACAAAGCTCATGTGGTTCACATAATGTGTTAGTAAGAAATATCTTCTGACTTTTAGTTAATTAGGACTTTTATACAATTTTGATTTATTTTATTTTAACATATTTATAGAGCGTGCAGCTACTCAAATGAGTGTCCCGGCGCTAGCGGAGGCAAAGATACTAGAAAAGGGGTGAGCGAAGGGGGTAGGGCCCGAGTTACTGCTAAAATAGTCATGTCTTTAGTAGTTTCCTAAAGTGCAGAATATTTGGCGCTTGTCTGACTGTTAAAGGACGTTCATTCCAAAGGTGCGCAACCTGAATTTGGAAGGAGTGTCCGCCCAAACGGGCACGATTGAATTTAGGCACACTCAGCCGATGTTGGTGAGATGACCTAAGGGCTCTACCAGGGATGTAGTAGCTCACTCTTTTCCTAATATATGTGGCGCCAAAGCCATGGAGTGCCTTAAAGGCAATGGACAAGGCCTTAAACCTGATCCTGTGGCGAATGGGTAGCCAATGCAGCTTCCAAAGTTGTGGTGAAATATGGACTCTCGGTCCCAGCATAAGTATGGCTCTGGCGGCTGTATTCTGCACGACCTGGAGCTTTCTAAGAAGGCATTCCGGGAGGCCCAGGTAAAGGGCATTCGCGTAGTCCAGCCTAGAGGTGATAAGGGCCTGGACCATGGTCCTTCTATGGGAAAGGGACAGGAGTGTAAGAAATCTCCGGAGCATTTTCAGGATTCCGTAACAGGTGCCGACCACAGATTGAACTTGTGTCTTCATATTCAATGAGTTGTCTAGTTTGACCCCTAAGTTTTTGGCTACTCCCACGGAGGTCTGCGGGGGGGGACATATCAGATGGCCACCATTGTCTCCAATCATCCTGGTCTAAATCTCCGAAAAGAATTACTTCTGATTTAGCCGAGTTGCACTGAAGCTGATTCTGGCTAAACCAGGAGAAAACCTGATTTAAACAGTTCTTATTTTATCACCATCCATGGCCTCTCCTTTTTTATAGGTGAACAGAAGATGGGTGTCATCAGCATAAGATATAATCATGGCTCCAGCAGCTTCAGCTATTAGGGCGAGAGGGGCCATGTAAAGATTAAATAATAATGGGCTCAGGATAGAGCCCTGAGGGACACCCACCTCCGAAGGAGGCATGCGAGAGGAGAAAGGTGGATTCCAAACTTCCTCCCTACGGTCTTCTAAAAACGAAGAGAACCACTTCAATACCGTGCCCCGACCCCACATTCTCTCAATCTCTGTAGGAGTCTCAACTGGGGCACGGTGTCGAAAGTGGCAGAAAGGTACTTAGTATCAGGCATGGACTCATTGTGGCATGTACATAAGAAATTATTATACCTCATCACTTAGAAGGAGTGAGAAGGCTTTGATAAGGATGGGCCCTCAACTTCCCAGACTTTAAACTAGAACTAACATAAGAAAGGGCACACCCAATTCATCATCTATACCACCTACTGTCTATTTATTGGAGATTTCTGTTTTGAGGTTGAAGATCTGGTTCTAGCTGAGGATATAAATCCAGTATAGAATGTCTATTAAATATGAACTTCTTGATGATATCCCTCTCTTTTATTGTGGCAAGGTCTGGAAATGGGCAGTACACCTGAGGCTGCCATCTCCTCACTCTCACAGGGTTAACATTTCTGCATTAGAAAATACATTTGACACTTTTTCCACAGCAACATATTTAATAATTAACACTACATTCATGTAGTTCTACAAAATATATTGGGCTTAGCTACATATTTTATTCGAACATTTCCTTTTCATTTTTAAGCTTCACAAATTATATTTATAACTTAATATAATATATACATTTACAAAAATTGTAAATAGCACCTTTCAAATGTATTATTTACACCATATTTTTTTATAATTTCCTCCAAAAATATCACCATGGAGGTGTAAACAACGTGCCAATATCGCTTTCCAGAACAGTAATGCTCTACGTATAATGTTTATTTTTAAAAGAATGAGTGTCCATCAAAGTTTTAACATTTAAACATACTATCCCCCATTTTGAGTGGTGGCGATTCACTAAACAGTCCCAAACACACAATTTTAACGTTTTAAAATGGCAGGTGCCTGATCTCATTGATAGGACACTTTGAATCAGACTGGTGCTGTAAAGGTACACCTCGTAGGACACAGCCATAGGCTAACTTTAGTGAAAGTAATGTACAAGGACAATGGCTGTGTCCGTATACACTGACAGTGACATACATATACCCAGCGGTTCAAAAACATCTCACTTGCCTCCTAACACTGCTGCCATCAAGACCTCCTCCACTTTTACTGTTGTTTGTCGCCTCTGGAACCAGGTCGAGCAGGTGAGAGGGCCCCTGCTACGTGTGGGCTTAAAATCCGTTTAGTTCGCGAAATTTGTGGATTTTTGGCAAATTTGCGGTCCGTGAATCACACGAAATTGCCCAAAAATCCGCAAGTTCGCAAGCTGCAGATTTTTTTGCTTGGTCGCGCTTGAAAAATACAATATCGCGCGCGCTGCGTTGACTTACCGTGATTCTGAGTCCGCCAAGTTGTTTTTCTCCCGGTTTGCGTGTGCTGCGCCATTTCCGAACTTGCTGCGTGATCGTGCAAGAGTTTTTCGTCTGCGATTACGTCATCGCGGCCCGCCATCTTGCACAGCGAGAGTTTGACAACGCGAGTACGTCATGAGGGCCCGTGATCACGCATTGCGGGAGTAAACAATGCCGAATACGTAGATGCGGTGCGCAGCTGACTTCCGGCGGGACATTTGAACACTCGCTTTCCCGAAATTGCAAAAATTGCGATACTGCACAAGAAATCCACCGCAGGCAGCATAAACCTTCTGAAAATGATGATTTTGATCAGAATAACTCCTCAGATTGACATTTGGCTGCACTTTTTGGTGCAAGAAGTCAATTTTTTTGGGTGGGGAGAAAGTAAGTGCCCCAGAGTCTTCAACTTCCTGTTCCTGTCCAGCAGGCTCCTCCCAGTGCTTTGTACATGTCCTGGTCACTTTTGATTTGGACCTGGAGCTGGAAGGATTACTTTTTGTGGCTGCTGCTGGATATTTGTATTTGAGAAATTTTGGGACTTTGGAGTTTGGATCACTTTTGGACTTGAGATTTTACAAGTAAGTTGGTGTTGTTTGTTTGGGGCATTGCAGTGGCTGCAACTACAGTTTTAAAACTTTTTTCATAACTTAAAATAAATATATATTGTGGGTAGCCACTGTATCCAGTAGGCCCAGGGTTAGTCATGGGTGCATGATACAACTGTTTCTGTGATTTTTTTAAACTTAATTCTCCTTTATGTCATGGAATTTTAGCTCACTGTTATATGTTTTTTTTTTTTAATTTTGGAGTGCCTGTAAAGCCTCACTAGCCAGTAGGCCCAGGAGTAGTGAGTGGTGCATGGACCAAGTCTTTCTGTCGGGTGTCTTTAATTTAGACATCATTGAGGGCATGGATGGCATTGGATTGTGGTGATTTTTGTGTGTTTTTCGACTTTTTGGGGTGTTTCTGGGGCCTGGCAATGTGGGTGGTGGCCATTTTGAGGCCTGGTCCAGGCAGGGCCTGGCCATGTGGCTGGGGGTCAAGGGGCCATTTCGAAGGCAGGCAGTGTGCTCAGGCCTGCACCCAGTTTGCCTTGCTATTTTTTTTCCATTAGGCCAAGGGGTAGTGAGTGGTGCATGGGCCAAGTCTTTCTGTGGGGTGTCTTGAATTTAAACATCATTGAGGGCATGGATGGCATTGGATTGTGGTGATTTATGTGTGTTTTTCGACTTTTTGGAGTGGTGTTGGGGCCTGGCCATGTGGGTGGGGGCCATTTTGAGGCCTGGTCCAGGCAGGGCCTGGCCATGTGGCTGGGGGTCAAGGGGCCATTTTGAAGCCAGGCAGTGTGCTCAGGCCTGCACCCAGTTTGCCTTGTGTTCTTACATTACGCCCAGGGGTAGTGAGTGGTGCATGGACCAAGACTTTCTGTGGGGTGTCTTGAATTGAAACATAATTGAGGGCATGGATGGCATTGGATTGTGGTGATTTTTGTGTGTTCTTTGACTTTTTGGGGTTTTGTTGGGGCCTGGCCATGTGGGTGAGGGCCATTTTGAGGCCTGGTCCAGGCAGGGCTGGCCATGTGGCTGGGGTCACGGGGCCATTTTGAAGCCAGGCAGTGTGCTCAGGCCTGCACCCAGTTTGCCTTACTTTCTTCCATTAGGCCCAGGGGTAGTGAGTGGTGCATGGACCAAGTCTTCCTGTGGCGTGTCTTGAATTTAAACATCATTGAGGGCATGGATGGCATTGGATTGTGGTGATTTTTGTGTGTTTTTAGACTTTTTGGGGTGTTGTTGGGGCCTGGCCATGTGGGTGGGGGCCATTTTGAGGCCTGGTCCAGGCAGGGCTGGTCATGTGGCTGGGGGTCAAGGGGCCATTTTGAAGCCAGGCAGTGTGCTCAGGCCTGCACACAGTTTGCCTTGCTTTCTTCCATTAGGCCCAGGGGTAGTGAGTTGTGCATGGACCAAGTCTTTCTGTGGGGTGTCTTGAATGTAAACATCATTGAGGGCATGGATGCCATTGGATTGTGGTGATTTATGAGTGTCTTTCGACTTTTTGGGGTGGTGTTGGGGCCTGGCCATGTGGGTGGGGGCCATTTTGAGTCCTGGTCCAGGCAGGGCCTGGCCATGTGGCTGGGGGTCAAGGGGCCATTTTGAAGCCAGGTTGTGTGCTCAGGCCTGCACCCAGTTTGCCTTGCTTTCTTCCATTAGGCCCAGGGGTAGTGAGTGGTGCATGGACCAAGTCTTTCTGTGGGGTGTCTTGATTTTAAACATCATTAATGGCATGGATGGCATTGGATTGTGGTGATTTATGTGTGTTTTTTGACTTTTTGGGGTGTTTAACTGATGTTCCTCTGGCTTCCTTTGCTTTTAGGTGCACAAGAGAACCACCAGTGCCAGGAAGTTGTCCTGCAGCGGTGTGTGCAGCACAACGTCACGTGACGTCACGTGTGGCCACAGACATGACAACTCTGCAAATCGTGCAACTGCGGCCTGCTGTTCTGACATCTGAAGAAGATGTTTATGTTTATGTTTATTTTATGTTTATGTATTTATTTTTATATAGCGCATATGTCACCGTTCGGTCTCAGAGCGCTTGCTGAAACTAAGGATAGAGAGACAGGGGGCATTTAATGAATTTAAAAGAGCCAAGTTTTAAGATTTTTGCGGAACGTTTTGTGGTTAGGGTCAGTTCTGATAAACAGTGGTAAGGTGTTCCAAGTGGTGGGGCCTATTTTGGAAAAGCTTCTATTCCCATTTCTGACTGTCCTAACCTTTGGGACTTTAAGAAGATGTTTATTTGATGAACGTAGAGTCCTTCCCGGACAATAACCCTGAAGCTTTCTCTGAAGGTACTTAGGTCCCTGTCCATTTATAGACTTATGCACCAGGCAGCATATTTTAAATTTGATGCGTTTTCTTATTGGAAGCCAGTGGAGAGTCCCAAGGCATGGAGCTGATGGAGTACGGGGTTGGAGGTCAAGAATCAACCTCGCTGCAGAGTTTTACAAGGTCTGAAGTTTAGTCAAAGAACCTTCGTTCACATCAGCCAGTAGTGCGTTTCCATAATGAAGGTGACTGATTATAAGGCCCTGAATAAGGGGTTTCCGAGATGCAAGTGGAATCCACTTAAAGATTTTTCTGAGGCTTCTCATTAACCCAATGCTAGTGTGAACCACTTTATTTATGTGTTGGGACAAGGTCAGTTTGTCATCGATGATGACACCCAAAATTTCTTGCTGAGTTTTTTGGAGCTGGGCAAGGGCCTAAAGACTGTGGCCACCATTCTTCCGTCCAGATTTTATTGGCCATACCAAATAACAGACTTTTTGTTTTCCCAGCATTTAGCATTAAATAGTTGGTCGTCATCCGTTCTTGAATGGAGATCATACACTGTTGGAATCTCACTTTGGCATCTAAGTGGTTGGGGCCTAGGGTTATCAGGATCTGGGTATCATCAGCGTAAGATACCGTCTCAAAGCCATGGGCTTTTATTACCTTAGCTAAAGGTGATAAATATACATTAAATAAAGTTGGGCTTAAGATCAAACCCTGTGGGACGCCTTTGTCATTTTCCACATAAGGTGAAGAGAACGAGCCTATTTTAACCTTTGGCTGCCTCCCTGTCAGATAGCTCTGTATCCATCTGTGTGCTTGACCTTTGACACCAATCTCAGCCAGCCGTTTTAGTAGGACACTATGAGAGATGGGGTCGAAGGCCACCGACAGGTCTAATAAAATCAAGATGGCTGTTTGGCGTCCAGGGCAGCCGGATGTTATCCACTACATCCAGGAGGGCGGTCTCGGTGCTGTGGCAAGCTCTAAAGACCGATTGAGAGGGGTCCAGTAGCATATTGTCCTCTAGATGCTTAGTTAATTGGGTATTAATTAAGGATTCCATTATTTTGCCAAATAGTGGCAAAAGGGAGATAGGACGATAATTTACTGGTTGCTCTGGGTCAGCATTATTCTTTTTTAAGAATGGTCTGACAGTTGCTTCTTTCCAAGACACAGGAAAGATGGCTTGGGCTATTGATAAGTTAAAGATTGCCGTTATTTCAGTCAGCATGGCTGGGGCTATTTTTATCAAGATCTGGGCAGATGCGGGATCACTTGGGGAACCTGATTTTACTTTCTTTAATTTATCAATGACTTCTCCCTCCGTGACAGTATGGAATTCAAAGAGGGGTTTAGACAGGGATGTTACTTCAGGGGTAGGCGAATTAGGTGGACCTGTGTCCTTGGTATTAGGAGGTTCCGTCTCTGTAGAAAAGGCTTTATGAATTACATCAATTTTATCTGTAAAATAGATGGATAGCCTGTCAGCCCATTCTTGGGACTCGATGGTGGGTGGCTGGCAGGAAGAGGGATTAGAAAATTCCTTTACTATAGAGTATAGTTCTTTATGTGAATTACCAGCTAATTCTATTCTGGTTCCTAGATAAGCTTTCTTCGCTGTGTCTATCTGGCTCATGTATTCTTTATGTGCCGACTTATATAGCTGTTTATCCAAAGGATTTTTTGTTTTACGCCATTTCCGCTCGGTGCACCTCATGGCCTGCTTCACTAGTTTTAGATCTGGTGTAAACCAAGGGGATCTTGTGTTTGGACATTTAGTTTGCTGTTTTGGGGCAATATGATCCAGTGCCATGTTGATTGCTATGTCTAGATCCTTTACCACCTTATCTGGATCAGAATTGTGGGTTACAGGGGGGGCGTAAAAACGCTAGCAAAGGAGTCCGAATTGATTTTATTCCAGGGCCTGCTCATTTTTACCTTCTTTGAGTGGGTAGATTTAATCGCATTGACTCTAATGTTGAACTTTATTATCATATGGTCAGACCATAGGATTGGGTAGAGTTCGACAATTTGAACTTCCTGAGAGTTGGTACATAGGAAATCTAAAGTATGACCAGCCTTGTGAGTAGGACCCGTTTCTAATAACATCAAGTCCATTGCCTTAATGTTGTCCATTAATTCGGAGGTATGTGTATCTTACCACAATTCAATGTGATAATTAAAATCTCCAATTAACAAGGAATTTTTACATGCTAAAACATGTGGGGCCAAAATTTCCAATAACTGAGTCGCAAAGTGGGTTTTATTTTCTGGTGGTCTATAGACAAGCGCTCCTTTCCAGGGTTCTCTGTTGTTTAGGTCTAGGGAGAAGATAAGAAATTCACCCCATTCCGTGTCAATGACCAGAATTTTTATGAGTGACTTATAGACTATTGCTGTACATCCTCCTCTCTTAGCCATCCTATCTAATCGTAGAATACTGTAGCACGTAGGTAGAGCTATAGCTAAGTCCGGGCAGTACGTTTCTTGGAGCCAGGTCTCCGTGATGAAAAAGAGATCTTGTGATTCCTGATCCAGTAGGGCCCATATTTCAAGAGCATGTTTAGGGAGGGAACGCACATTCCCGTACAAACATGTGAGGTGGCTAAGTAGGGGCAACGGTGCATGTATCGGAAGGTCATCTCTGTTACTGGAGGTATGAGGAGTGTTGAAGGAAGGAAGCTCTGAACGTGAGTATTTAAAAATGGCCATTTAAAGTTTTTACCATATGGAGCGGGCCTGGCGGTAGTCTGGCGGCGGTCTGGCGCGGATGGGCTTGTCTTAGGCGAGTCTTCCGCGTGCTGAGGACGTGCCCGCTTCGCTCGTCCGCTGCACTCCTGTCCCGTCCACCTCTAAAAACTACTGAGGGCCCATCTGATTGGTGCAGGATGCACAGCGGAAGTGGGTCCAAAGAAAGGTGGCCGTAGCGCCTCCGCAGAAAAAGTTGCCAGTGCCACTGCCAGTAAGAAGGAGCAGAAGAAGCAAGTGGCACCACCTACCCAGGAGACTGGTGGAACCACCAACACCTTTTTTGGTAAAAAAAAACTATGCCTGCAGCAGCAGCGGTGTCCGCCGGGGACCAAGCTGGAAGCAGCACCTCCGCTTCATTGGGCTCAGTGCCACCACGCCAAGTTAGGTCCAAGACCATGAGTGCTGCTGAGGCAGCCACTTTAGTTTCTCAATCACCATCGACCAGTGATGTTGGCTCATCATAAGAAAGTACCATCCAATCAACGCCGGGTGTAACTCAGCTGATGAGTGTTCAACAACCACAGCCGCAACGACAACCACAGGTGCAACTAGTACAAGCGCAAGTACATGGGCAAGGAGAGTCGCAACTAGAGGCGCAAGTAGAGGCGCATGGAGAGGTGCATGGAGAGGTGCAACTAGAGGTTCATGGAGCAGCGCAAATGCCTACAACGCTTGTTCCTCCAGAAGTAGGGGCACATCAGGAAATTGATATTCAAGCGGAGGTATCATCCGAGGAAGCCACTCCTCCTGATGATGATCCATTGTCTTCCAGATCCGAAAAAGGTCAAGGAGGGCTACTACTACTACTACTATAAGTTCTTCTTCAAGCCCCCTTCATTCTTATGACCTTGATCTTAATTGGAACCCACCAATGCACTCTGAGAGTGAGTCATGCCATGAGCCGACAAAGGTAGCTAAGCCTAAAAGGAAGGTTCCCGCAAGGCTTCCACTTATGGGTGATGACGATGAACAAGAAGTGGTGTCTTCTGCTGCTGATGAAGAGTCTGATGATGACCCAGTCATCACAGTTGTCACTCCAGCCCCAGTGGGCATGCAGCAGACAGACATTTTCACCCTATCCCAAATGGCTGCTGAGCGGGATGTGGGCGGCGTGGCACTGGTATCACCACCAACGCAGTTAACTACAACACCAACACGACCTACAGCTACCATATTTTTTAGGCAGAAGGGCCGGCAGGTACCTCCATCCAGCTCGACCTCCATTACCTCAAGTAGTGGTGCTGTAAGTGAACAACAGAAATTAATTCAGCCACGCCCATCCTCCACTTCATCTGGCATTGAAACTCAAAGTAGCACCTCCACCACCAGCAGACATCTCCAGTCCCCAGTTTGGGACTTCTTTACTGTTAGCCAAAAGGCGGAAAACATGGTTGTTTGTTCGATTTGTAAAACATTAGTTAGTCGGTGAAAGCTTGGTACCAACTATGGTACCGGAGGCCAGAGAGGTCCTCTAAAAGAAAAAAACACTATCGAGTGAGAGGCACACCTAAGTAAGATCCACTAAGCTAAAAGAAAAACAAATCCAAATGTATCCATTGATATTGCATCTGATGATGATGAGGGGCTGATCATGCAGGGGGGAGGTGAAAAAGCGACAGACATTTTTTCTGGTACACCCAGTACCCCTGGCAGCAGCACTGCAGTGGTAGCGCCCACACCCTTTACCCCTGCAACATGTATGAGGCACACTAAGAGTCTGGGAGAGACATCAATGCAAAAAAGTACATCACTGGGCCTAACTGGTTTGAAGAAGTCACCACCATTAGCAGAATGTTTTGGTCGGAGGCGCCATTTGAACGCAACCACCCACCACGTATGTACAATGTCTGTATAACGCAAAGCTGGCTAAAATGTTAGCAATGGACCTTCTCCCTTTTTCTTTCGTGGAAGGGGTGGGTTTTCTAGAATTTGTGGCAAAAGTCTGCCCTAAATGGAAGGTTCCTAGCCGGTCCTATTTTGCCAGAGTTGCAGTTCCAGCACTACAACAAAATGTGCTGGAGGTGATTGGGGCAGCTTTGCAGAAGAGTGCTGTTCACACTATCTACCTGACAACAGACATGTGGACCAGTTCCCAAGTCCTTGATAACATGTGCATCACTGCACACTGGGTCTCTTTTGCAGGGGTTAAAGAAAAGTTAAAAGTTGGAGTTGACACGGACACAGCTATTCAAGCTACTTGGAAACATGCAACAGTAGCCATGTTTGCCATGGCGAAAACTCATACTGCACCTAACTTTTTGGAGGTGTTTAATAGGAAGGTCTATGAATGGCTGCATCCAAGAAATCGCATAGTTGGTTATGTTTCCATGGATAAAGGCAGTAATATAGTTAAGGCCATGCAGCAAGGTGACTATTTCAGAGTGCCGTGTTTGGCGCACAGTAATAACATCATGGTGCAAGATTTCTTGAAAAAAGAAAACACAGTCAGCAAGTTACTGACCACCTGCCGAAGAATCTGCACACATTTCAGCCATTCTTTTAAGGCCCGGAAGGAGCTGAGGAGCATTCAACATGAACCTAGACTGCCAGTCAAAGGACTCATCCAGGAGGTGGTAACACGTTGGAACTCAAACTTTTACATGCTTGAGCGTCTGTCTGAGCAGTAGGGGGGTAATAAATGATTATGTCTTTAAACTGGGTTCTACTATGAAAGACATGAGGCTAGAGTTAGAGGAATGGAAGCTGGTTGCAAGCCTGACAGACATGTTTTGTCCTTTTGAGGTCTTCACGCGTGAAATCAGCAGGGAGGACTGTTCTTTGGGCAAAGCTATCCCATTGTTGCGCATGCTAGAGTACCAACTGAAGGCGGTGTCTACAACGTTCCGAGAGGATGCTGAAAAGCAAGATGCATATCAGTTGGTGGAGAGGTTATTAAGCTGCCTAGT
Organism: Lissotriton vulgaris; assembly: GCF_964263255.1. Classification (NCBI taxonomy): domain Eukaryota; kingdom Metazoa; phylum Chordata; class Amphibia; order Caudata; family Salamandridae; genus Lissotriton; species Lissotriton vulgaris. The sequence goes on along the minus strand of NC_141691.1, from coordinate 1,508,925,730 downwards.
TGCCAATGAAAGGCTTAAGAACATACATACAGAACAACATTACATTTGTGCCACTATTCTGGATCCACTGTACAAAAAGGCAGTGGCCAGCAAAGCATTCATTCCTTTTGATGAATCAGATGTTTCAAAGTACAAACATTGACTAGCTGTGTCAGCCACTCGGTTCGAAAAAGAGCGGCAGAAAATTCAAGGAGCCAGCAGAAGTACACCTGAATCAGCAGGCCATCCGGCGTCAAGTTCCACTACTGAATCTGTGGCCGAAGAGAGTCACTTTCCCTCACAGCCGTTAACGACACCAGCAACCGTATCATCATCCTCACCTGCACCAGGCCCAGCCATAATATTGTCGGAAGCGGATTGGCTAACTCATCAAGGGTTTGCTCGTTCCAGTGCTACAAATGCCACAGATGGTCCGCAAAGTGGAGCAACCATGGAGAACCTTGAGTCGATGGTGCAGGCCTATCTGGATGATCATCAGAACCCATTGCTGTATTGGTATAGGAAAAGGGCTCTATGGCCACTGATCACCAACCTGGCTCTAAATTATTTGTCTTGCCCACTCGCAAGTGTGTCTTCTGAATGTGTTTTCAGTGCTGCTGCTACCATTATAACTTCAAAAAGGACCCGCCTCTCACCCAAAAATGTGGAGAGGTTAGCACTGATCAAGATGAATCAGCACTTCATACCATCAGATTACAAAATACGTGAATGCACGCAGGAAGAAGGGGACACCGACTTAGGTGATGGAATTCTTCTCTGTTAGCTGACCTACTCCTGTCTCAATTCATAGAGTTTGAGGACGAGCTGTACTTCCCTGACAACGAGGCCTGAAAATTACTTCCTTTTATTTCGTCCTTATTCACTTTTATTCCTGTGTGTCTTTCTTTGTTTTCAACTTTTACAACAACAAAACTCTAATAACCTAATCACAACAAGTCCATCAGCAGCACTGTCTTTATCTTATTTTCCTTATTGAATTGAAGGTGCAGCAGTCTGCATTCCTGAGGTTCACAAGTTCACAACTCAATCTTGCTCCTCTATCCTCCTCCTCCAGACTCCCCCTATCCAATTCCGTCAAGACAGATGGATGGATTACGAAGAATAAAGAAACTTTGTCTTCGTAGACGAGTCCCCTCAAGTGGGACTGAAATTACTGACTGACTACATGCTTGCTGATTGCTGACAGAGTTACTTCTGAAATTGACAGGAGAGGCAACCCTTTAGGCCCTCATTTTCCGAAGAAGATGCAGACAAAAAAGTAGAACAGGTAATGAATAATGAGAAGATGGCATGCAGTGGACAGCAATGGCTGTCTGGCTCTGATGAAACCAATTGCTGTTTGCTTTTTGTGTATGAAATGAATCATATGTCTCGTCTTAGTTATTATTTAATCTTTTACACAGTAATTGTAACTCATGTCTACTACTCTGTTTTTTTTTACCTTGTTTAATTCAAATTGTACTTCAACTTCAGGGGCCACTATGTTGCATTTACCAATATGCAAAATGCCCTTGGAGTGGACTCCTTACCAACATACCATGATGATTGATTAAATAATATATATTTTTTCTTTGCAGTCACTCACTGGGATGGATGTATCATCAGCATCAGTTTACGGAAGAACTAAGGCCAATTCTTGAGTGGCAAACAGGTAAACCAGTCTACATCAACTACTACAGCAGAACTACATGTCTGTCTTTTCGTGGTATGTAGTCGTCTAGGACGAGGCAGTGTTGTTATGCCAGGCAGAGTCCACTCCACTCCAGACAGCAGTTCATGTAAAATTGGGGCTATGTGGCTTGCTGCATGCAATTAGATATGCTTTGTCTGTCTGACAAAGAGTCTAGGTATGCTACATCAGGTTGCTTCACTCAGTGGTGCCTGCCTTGACCGTCTGCATGGCCCTGCCTCAAGCTTGGGCCAAACATCCGTTATGTTTGCGAAATTTGCTGTTTTTCGCGAATCTCGCAAAATCACCGAAAATTCGCTAATTCTTGAGCGGAACAGTTTTTTGTACCATGCTTGCGGCAGGGCCATGCAGACGGTCAAGGCAGGCACCACTGAGTGAAGCATCCTGATGTAGCATACCTATGCTCTTTGACACAGACAGACAACGCATATCTAGGGTTCAAGGTTCAGTGCGATGTACTAGGGTTTTTGGGTTTAAGTTGGTAGGGTTCCCGCTGAGTCTAGGGCTCAGGGCCCGATGCAGGCTCGTTCATAATGATGCTGGCAAGGTTTTAGGGGGTTTGGTGTTCTTTGGTCCAGAATTGGCAGAAATTTGGCCTTTTTTGGTGTTTTGCGGGCGCGTGTGTTTGGGTGAAAAGTGAAAACTAGTTGTAGACCTTCTTCTTCTTCTTCTTCTTCTTCTTCTTTTTCAAAGAGCGCAAGGGTTTGATTTTGTTCTGCCTTGCTGAGATTCTTGGGAAGCGCTGGAACAAGTGTCCAGGTAGGTTTCAAGAGGTTCGAAGTAGTGGAAGTGCTAAAAACCGCAATTTTCTGTGAACAGCGCAATTTGCCATGTTTTGGATATACAAGTATAGCATGTTTTTGGGGGCTGTTTGGGGGTGTTCTAGATTTGTGGGGTTGGGTCGGGGGTCTTGGAGCACTGCTGGGAAGGTCTAATTTTGATTGCAAGTGGTTTCAAGAAAATCTATGGTGGAAAAGGGGGGTTTGGGCCTAGTAGCAGACAGCGTTTTGGTACGATTTAAACTGAGGCCTAGCAGTATTACGTGTTTTTGGGGGGCTGTTTGGGGGGGTTCTAGGTTTTTGGGGGTGGGTTTGGGGGTCTGGGAGCACTGCTGGGAAAGTCTAATTGTGATTGCAAGTGGTTTGAAGAAAATCCCTGGTGAAAAAGGGGAGTTAGGGCCTAGCTGCAGAGCGCGTTTGGAGTGATTTTTGAGGTAGGCCTCAAACTTTCTGTGTGTCACATTTTCCATTTTTGCTTTTGGCCTGTTTGGGGTCTTCTACTTTTTTGCGGGTAGGTTGAGGGGTCTGGGGCATTGCTGGGAAGGTCTAATATTGGATACAAGTGGTTTGGAGAAAATCCATGGTGTAAAGGTTTTTCCTTTTTAGCTCACTTGTGTGTTTTTGGGGGGCTGTTTGGGGGTGTTCTAGGTTTTTGGGGTTGGGTTTGGGGGTCAGGAAGCACTGCTGCGAAAGTTTAATTTTGATTGCGAGTGGTTTGAAGAAAATCCATGGTGGAAAAGCTGAGTTAGGGCCTAGCTGTCACATTTTCCATTTTTGCTTTTGGCCTGTTTGGGGGTGTTCTACTTTTTTGCAGGTGGGTTGAGGGGTCTTGGGGCAATGATGGGAAGGTCTAATATTGGATACAAGTGGTTTGTAGAAAATCCATGATGGAAAAGGGGGTTTGGGCCCAGCCCTAGTTGCAGAGAGAGTTTTGGCACGGTTGAAAGTTAGGCCTAGTAGTATCGCATGTTTTTTGGGGTGGGTTCTAGATGTTTGGGGTGGGTTGAGGGATCTGGGAGCACTGCTGGGAAGGTGTAATTTTGTTCTAAAGTCGCAGTTTACACTTTACACCTAGCTTGAGGGGAAAGATCCGCAAATTTCGCCCACACTTATTTATCCTTGAAAAGGAGACTCAGAGTACGCACTTTCGAAATGATGTTTGTATGTCTTGTAAAATTGTCGACTCTGAAACTGAAAGTGTCTTCTGGTCCCCGACATTGATCGACGGAGCGTCAGATGGAATGGAGGAGTACCGCAAAAAAGAGGAATGGCTGGATGCAAGCAACTTCCCAAATTCAACAGGACAACTATAACAACATACAGTTACAGTATCCATCTTCATTTCTACTTATCTTTTAAGTAATGTTATTGCTCTGAACTTCTATGAGTGTGACTCTGTGCCTTTGTTTGCTCTCTGCTTCAATTCATCCCTCCAGCCATTGTATACTTTTGTCATTGCTATTTTTTAAACTAATATAATGTTCTAAGTGGTTCTTCTCTCTGAGGGCAGATAGGCATGTGAAATTGTGTAATTACTGCAGCCCTATACTGTCACATTGTTTCTTCATAGTTAGTACATTGTAGAAAGTACTACTTACTTTTCAGTAACCTATCCATTTAGCAAACAACTTCATGCATGCAGTAGTGCATGCACTTCCTTTATGTCCCTTAAAAGATTTATGGATCGCTTCGTATCCAAAGATTTGTTTATCTTCATTTGTTGTTTGTATATGCTGTGTTTTTTTTTCCTCTCTCCACAAAACTTTCCCCACAAACCCCATTCCCATCCAAGTTTCAAACCCTAACCCTCTTCCCGCGGTCTGTGTGGTTTTCATTGATGTGTGAGTAAATTACAACAATAATTCCATTCACTTGCTGGTGAGGATAAGGTGCAAGCAGCTTCCTCAAATCAATTTTAAGGCAGCTAGATGAATTCTAGGATATTGTAATTCAGGTGAAAAAAACAACAATGAGTATTTTAAAATACATTCAGAATTTCATGCCCACCATCGATTGGATCCAATCCAATCGTCAACATCATCCTCCTACATGTCAAGAAGACTTGTTGTTACGCTGCTGTGTCGCTGTTCTTGTTGTAGCCATAATCATCCATGCAATTCTTTTTTCTCCATACTTATCTTCAGCATTGCTTAGGCTACTGTTCCTTCTAATTCTACTCTCAGGCCACTCAAAGTCTAATTTTTTTACTTTGTTTTTCATATGCTGCTACTGCTAGGGTGGTTCCACTCCTACTAACACTACAACAACGCGATTTCGGTCCGGAATGGCATAATCCCCATTTGCCATGCAGCCAGCGCTGTGCCTAGCTCTATTCTCAAACACGAATCACAGGTAAGATAAGCATTTCGGGGAGGTAGAATAATGGGCTCGGACTCGGAGGAGAGACTGACAGTAGTACTGGTAAAGTACTAGTAGGCCAATTGAATTCACTAACTCTGTTAGTGGCACTTTTGAACATTTTTGGACGGTTTAGATAATTCATGCTGGTAAGTTTGAGGAAATCAAACGTGCCGTACCCCTCGCCCACCAGCCCACAAAATAAGATCAACGCGTACACTATGTTGAAGTATGTAAAATGAATAATGATATATTTCCCCTAACAAAAATAAACTAGTCCCACCCCTCCCTACCCCAAACAATTGTCCATTTCAAATAGTCCAGTAGACGCAAATAATCCCCAACTCCCGATTCCCACCCCCCAACAGTCTTTAAAAAAGGGGCAAGTCACTTCCGGCGGTGTCTGGACAGGCGGTCCCGCCGCTCCTTGCGGAGGTCCCGGAGCTGTTTTTCAAGGTCATCCACCTTGCCCTCAAGGTAGTCCACTCTTAGGCTTAGGCAGCGCATGCGTGCCTTTCAGGCTCTGGGGGGGCAGCTGCTGGTGTTCTTGCAGCTGAGCGGAGGCAGGGGGTGGAGACGGGCCGGTGGTGGAGGAGGTTGTTGCCACCCCCTCCTCCTGTACCCGAGCCCACAGCCGGGAATGGCCTCCATCTTCCGGGCTCTGGCCCGGACAGCCATCTCCCTTCTGGGGAGCTTTTTGGGAGCATCTATATGAAGAAAGAAAGAAAAATAATGTAACCAATACTCTTTAACAATAAGACAAAATAATTCAACAGAAAGTTGTCTCACAGTAACACTAGCAATTTGCAAGCACAGTATAACATTTTGGCATGTATCTTTCTGCCGTCTTTGTAGGCCTGTAACAGTCGGAGTTTCAGGAATTCTACTACCAGGCAGCATTACAGACTTAATACATAGTCAGAGAGTACACCATTATTCTTCTTTTTTGCTCTAGTTTTGCGAAAGAAATACTTGTACGTGAACTTGTGGTAGCCGGCATAATGCCAGCTTGCACTCAAGAAAAAGAGACACAAGCCATGATGACGCAGACTTGCATGCATTACTTTAAGCAGTACATGCAGGTGAAGATAAGGAAGCTCTTACTTTTGTATAGGGGTGGCACTGGCCATACTCGGTTACATCAAGGGCTACTGCTCAATGTAATTTATATTTCGCATTGCGCCCCCCTGGGCCTTCAGTACTACAAAAGGAAAATGAAGATTATTAATTTCTGATCATGTATCCAGCCGATCACATGATTTCTTTGCTTATATGATGGATGACTTTAGGTGCTTTGTTATGATAGATTGAGTGAACAACAGCGATAGTCCACCCATGATTAACACAGCAGAAAGAAAATTATGAACACCGGGAGTGAGTGTGGTAACCATAATTGCCGGAGGAAGGGACTTACTTGACTTGATATAATTGTCAACTAAACAATACATACACAATATATGCTGTGCTTGCAAAGTAAACTACTGTACTGTTACTTTGGGCAAGGGAGAGTTTCTGAACAATCACAACTTGTAGTATTTGGATTTCCTCTGCTTTGCTACTCTGGCACGGACTTGCTGTTCGAACAAAGTAACACTCTTCATGCACTGAGCTTCTGCTCTACATTCACCTCAGCTATGTATGAGGAAGAAGATACCATCCAGGCTTCTAAAGTAAACGTCTATCATTCTTCTTTATGTCCCAACTGTAACAACTTTACTTTTTCTCAACAACCAAATAACACTCTTTGCATTTTATTTGGTAAACCACCGTCTTGACTTGCATTTGAGTTTCACCAAAATGATATATTGCAATGCACACCACGCATGAATTTTCTGATTGACCCACAAAGGCAGTAATGTTTTCTTTCTCCTCCAACCATCCTTGCTTCCAGCAGCCATGCATCTGATTCCTTCCTATCAGCCACCTCTGCCTGCTTTCAAAAACACGTATCATTCTTTAGTCATAAATGTTACGACTCGCTCGTCCTTCCATTGACCCTAAGTTCTTTCTCTTTTCGTTCATCGCATCCCTCAAGTTCATCTGATATGACTTGGCTTCACGATAAAAGTTTCTCAGCTGATTTGAAGTCAAATAGAGGGGGCCATTGCTTACTCAAGAACTACCGCCGCTAATGCTATTGCTAAGTCAAGGGTGACTGTCTTCTCAGTGATTGGCTAAAAAAATGTAGCTCTAGATCAGTAACTGTTCTTAACAGTACAGTGTACTTGTAGTAGTGAACTGTCTACTGTACAGTACATCATACACTCGTTTGCGAGCCTACTCTAAAATGTCAATAAGTAAGGAGTATAATAATAACTTACCACCATCCGCCGCTGCTGAGCCATTCCCCTCAGCTCCTCCTGGTGGTGCCGCCACATCCGCCGCTTGAGTGGACCCCTCCGGGCCGCTGGCCCCGGTACTGGTGGTGGCAAGTGCTGCATCCGATGTTGTGATGCCTAGAAAAAACGTCATATTTTTAGATGCCATACACCACCCTATACTTCGTCTCGTAATGGAAGAGAAAATGTTAAACAAGTTTTAATTATTGGGACTGAAAAGAAGTCACGGTTTTGGGGAGGGTCTTAACTTATATGCTTAGCCATAACATGCAACTCTTTTTGGCACAACTGATGAATGCTTGCTATTTAACGTGCAACATTTTTATAATTACAGACAGAACCAACTACTCCTCATCACCACCACGAGGACTTGAAGTTCCAACAAGGTGAGGGCTCCTGAGTCCCGCACAGTTACTTCTGACTGAGGTATGTGGAAAGCCGAACTGCACCTATCATCAACAATGTCCTATTTCTCTTGTCCATACTTCTGTATGTGCAGAATAGTCCCTGAAACACTAGCGGTATGGTATGTGCTACTATCAAATAAAAAAGCCAACTACTAGATTTTTCTTGGTGGACATTGACATTTTGTTGTTGGAAATTGTCAAAGCACTAACATTGAGAAGACTGGAATAGATAGCAAGGGCAACTCAGAGGACTGCACTGAGTGCCTCTAGAGCTATTGCTGGTTCAGAGTTTTGTTTAGCACTGTTTGCCGACTGGGCAAGCTTAGCTACCTACACAGACCGACTCATAAATAATAGTAAGTAGTAGTAGCACAGAGAGTGATGGTAGAGAGGCAGGATAAGAAAGTAGAAACAGTCTACAAGAAGATCAAAGACTATTTTGTATAAAATAGAATTAGGAAACAGTTTGGAATGAATAGGAGCTGTAAAAGTTAGGAAAGTATAATTATATTAACAACAGAACAACTTACTGGGACCAGTAGGAGAGCCTGCAGAGGACCGTTCCTGCCCACTCTGTTCCGCCGGAGTCTGGGATGTTGCTGCCTTGCCCCTGGGAGGTGCTGATGATCATGAAATAAACAGAAACATGGATGATTGTTTTTTGGAAATATTTGATTTCTTTGACCACAATCTAAAATTATCTCAGGGAAACAAATTAGCAACAATTGCACTACATGTATTGACCTATCTGATCTGGTCAACTAGGAGGATGCTAATACAGTGTTGCTGGATTCGCAGACTGTCTACTTGGAAAGTTATGTAAATCACTAACTAAACCAACAACAAAAAGGTTCTATTACGACTGCCAGCACTCAGCAGCACGCGACGTGACAGACACAGTCCATCATCATGGTTGCAGAGCACTAAAAAATTTCCTACTACTAATAACAAGTCATAATATGCTCAACCTATCAATCCATCACTATCTCTTCTTCTTAGTGGAAGCAGGAGTACAAAGAAAGTACTAGACTTGAGTCTCTAGTCTCTCTAGCATTATGCAGTTCTGTAAAGTACTACACTCGTACATATTCAGGCCAAATGAGCACAAAGTTGCAAACAAGTAAGCATAGTAGCATCGCCACGGAGGAGACGAGGACCTGCAATCACAGAAGCTATTTAAACACTATTTTACCTGCAATGTAATCGTATAGGCAGCATTCTTGCTCCCGGTCGAGGACGTCGGCCCACCGGTGCGTCGCTTGGTCGTAGGTGCTCCGGACCCCCGACTCCCTCCGCATCGCCCGGCACACCTTATTCCACCGCTGGCGACGCTCCCGGAGGCCATACCTTTGACCGGGCCTGCCCCCTGCTGCCACGGTCTTAGGGAGGTGGCGCAGAACAAAAAATATCAGGGCGGCAACCTCCACCGCTGTGAGAATCTCCCTGGCCACCACTTGCACCCCCCTCAAACGCCCGCATGGGAGCCGGGTGCGGTGTGCGGGACCCTTCCCCTTACTCTTCCCGGCTTCCTTTGGCATGGTCCTGGACAGCTGAAGAAAAAAAAATATGAAAGAATAGGGAAAAAGTAAAGAAAAGAATAGAGTTTAAAAAAGTAGCTTTAAAAGTAACGAAAAGTTGAAAAAAACACAAAATATAGATGTAGAAAAATAGAGGGATAGATAATCAGTAAAAAAGATTTTAAAAAGTTCAAAGAAACAAAGGATTGCAGAGATTAGGGGAGGATAGGAAAAGCATGTCCAGAACCATACCAATGAATGAAAAACAAGATGGCCGCGCCCATTGAGGACCGCGTGGGTACGTTCGCGCGATATATCCCCCGCGAGCACGCAAAAACACACGCAAACTCGTAATAGCGCACCGCACACAACGTGAGCTTGCCAATTGCGCCCGGAAATGGAAATACGCAATGCGCACAAGATGACTGAGCCCATGTACGACCGCATGGGTAACTTCACGGTCGGTGCGCTGCAAGCGGCCCGCGAATCCGCAAAAAACCCCGTAAACACGCAAAAAAATCCGCAAATTCGCACGAATTCGCGGATTCTGCGGATCACAAGTTCGATTTTGCACCAATTCACGGGCCTCGAATTCGCAAATTTCGCCCATACTTAGCACCTGCCTTCTCACCAGAGGAGCTGGATTTGCTGGCACAGGAGGTCCTCTCCCTGTATGGCCAGCTCTAAGGCTTACCAGAGTAACAGGTACATGTCTGAAATGTATATGAGAATATGTCAAACAGGTTTTTTTTCAATACCAAAGGCTACAATATCCCTTTGAATATCTGAGTGAAGTGTAGTTAGCGATATGAGCTGTCAGATATGTTGTTCCTTATAGAGGACAATGGTGTTGAGGATTTTTAAACACTTCGGAATGTTAACAAATGACAACATTAGAACGTGTTGTGTGATAAAAGCCCTAGATTATTATTAGTGTGTATGGAGAGATGTATCCATGTATATGTTTGAATCAACTGTGCTATGTTGAAAACTAACATAATGAAATTAGGAAACACATGACATACTCTTTACAACTATACATACACATGTTTTCTGCACAACCAAAATGGAAATGATGATAGCTATCTGTATGGTCCACAAATCACTCAGCCTATATCAGGACTCCCCAAACAGTTGTATGGGAGCTACCAATAGCCCCCAGGCCCCTTCAGAGTAGCACACAGCCTTGAGGTAATTTAATAAATGGGCATAGGGTCATCTGTTAATGTAAAGGTTAAGAGAAGGTTTTGTTCATCTAACAATAAGCTGTGGGGCCTACCAATGAAAAGTGCTCAGTCAGAATAATGAGCCAGCCTGGGGCTGAGTCACAGGGACAAATAACTGAAGCATCAAGGTACATTTGTCATAAACATATATCCTTGCCAGGTCAAAATGTGAGATGTGCTTAAAATGATGTAGCTGAATGCTTTTAAATGGATCCCAGTTGAAAGGAAGTGTTACCTAACTTATTGAGCTAACACTTAATTTCATTTGTCTCCCATTTCAAAGTGTGTCATATCCAAACTGCATGCTCCTTATTCACAGTGGCCACTATTCACTGTGCCATAAGTATATATGTTAAGGCTTCTATAGTTCACAATCATTTGCACTGAACAGAAGTAGGTCACATCACAGAATATGTAAGAAACCTGGTGCTATACAATGTCACAGGCCTGGATTGGTGAGCTTAGAACATAACATGGGAGGATGGTAGGCAACAGGTCAGTATCAAAGTGTGTATTAAGATATTGTTTTTGGTCAGCATGTGAAAATACACGTGTTGTATGCTAACTTATGAGTTATGCTAGTGATAGATGTTGAAAAATGCTGTTAAATCAATACAGTCAAAAAATCACCACACCATTTATTTTTTCTTTCATTTCTTTTATCCATACATTTCAATGCCCATCAGAAGTGGGACCTATAGAAGGCCGTCGCCAGGGCACTGGACCCAAAGTTCTGCTGAAGTCCAGCTTGGCCAGTCATCCAACATGTGAGGCATGCGTGCGGCACCCTGAGCCCCCTAATGGCCTGCAATATTGCGGTGGCCTATCCAACTTTGGTGGGCAGTTCAGGGCCCAACAGCAGCCACAAAGGGGGTAAGTTCTTACCAGAGTTTCACAGGATTATTCCCATCAACATTAAGAGTGACCAATGTCCAACGCACAAGAAGAGTTCTTGAGGGTGTAAGTTTTGCACAATGTGTATAATGATGTGCTTTGTCTATTAATTTGTTGGAAAGAATCCTACCTGATTCTGTTCACAACCAATGGCCTGTCCTGAGAAGAAGCATGGCTGCCTGAACTCCACACATAAATCATGTTGTTTGATGTCATGAGGGACAGTTATCCCAACAAGCTAATAGTGTTTATAGTGTCAGGTGTGATGCGCCTTCACATATGTGTATGATGTAATGGTAAACCTAATACATATGACACAGCATACTAGGCACGCATGATACAGTGACTGTACCAAACGTTACATTGGTAATTTGGCATTCTGCACAAGCAGAGTGAGCATTTGATCCAAAATGACTAGTGACATCAGTATTAGTGACTACCCTTTAGAATCAAAACATATCCAAATTATGTTTTGCATAGGAAATACTTTTTTAAACATGTTAGAAGTGAAAGATTAGCATGATATCTTACTCCTACAAATATGTGTGTATAAGTCAGTCTGTTTTTCCACAAATAATTATGATAGGCATACAATTTTTGTTGAAACACAGATAGGAATGTGTACACATTGGTGACAGAGTAACACAGAACCCTAAACCATTTCTCAATGTCCTTTGTTATGTCCAGACGATAAAGCAATGATGGAAATAAATGCCAAACGTAAAGGGGTTTTGCAGTAAGGAAAGTTCTATCACAAATATGTATGAGTATCCCATCAGGAACACAAAAAATCAGGCCAAACCTATGATCCTATGAACCTATGATATTGTTCAACTAAGAGACCAAACCACCTGTTCAACAACCACCTACCCCCTGGCTAAATGCCTCCTCCTCAATACGAGGTCTCTAGTTAAGCACAGCTCAGAAATTGCTGAGTACATTCAGGAGGAAGGCATAAAAATTGCATTCATCACGGAAGCCTGGACTGATGCAGCATCAGGTCCAGATATAGTTAAAGCCACCCCTCAGGACTTTATCTGTTATACCCAAAATAGGGACAAGAGGAGAGGGGGTGGACTAGCCATCATACATCACAAAGACATCAGAGGTTCCTTTCAACCCGGTCCCTCGGACCTAGACGAATCTCTGCTGTTCAATTTTACCCTCTCTAATCATCAGTCCTTTACAGGATGCCTTGTCTACAGGCCCCCGGGCGAGAAAACTAGATTTCTAGCTGCCTTGAGCAAACTACTAGAAGCAGTAGCTTGCTCCCAAAGATTCACTATTCTGAGTGATTTTAATTTCCATCTGGAATGCAAGACATCTCCCGACACCCAAGAACTAATCGACCTATTGGCTGGGATTGACATGCTGCAACTTGTAACCGATCCTACTCACAGAGCAGGACACACCCTAGACTGGATTTTCTCCAATCAGTCCAATTTGAAAGTCTCCTCGGTTTTACCAGTCTTCTGGTCCGACCATTCAGCAATCCACTTCTCTATTCCTCTCACCACCCATGAAAAATCAGACAACAAGAGAAACACCCCGAAAATAGTGAGAAAATGGAAAAACATCACTGGGGACGCTCTAGATAACGCACTTAACATCACATTGCCCCCTCTTCCGAACAATGTGGAGGAAGCAGCTCAGTCTTACACTACCTGGCTGGACCAGGCTTGCCTCCACTTAGCCCCCCCCAAAACCATCCACTCCAGTCGGGCCAAGCCCGCTGCCCCGTGGTTCACAGATCAAATAAGGGAACACAAAATAAGGTGCAAAAAACTTGAAAAAACCTGGCGTACGCACTATAGGGAATCGGACAAAAAAGCGCTTAACTCGGAACAAAGACGCTACAAGGAAATGATCCTACAAGCGAAAAAAGCCTTTCTCACGAGACAGATAGAAGACGCTACTAATACCCCCAAAGAACTCTTCCTCACGGTTGCCTCCCTAGCTAACCCCAAACCCATTGAAATCCCAGCAAGCCTTTCACTTTGCGAAAGTTTGGCAACCTTCTTTCGTGAAAAGGTAGAGAAAATCTTTCTCCCCCTAGACAGAACAGTGACGACTTCCGCACCGAGGGAGGCTCCCGACCTCGCCAGACCTGAAACCACGCTTCAACATTTCCCCCACATCACGGAAAAAGAAGTGAGAAGTCGCCTACTAAAAATTAAATCAGGCTCCCCCCATGACCCCTGCCCTACATCAATATCTAAACTCGCACCAGATGCAATTGCCAGGGGTCTCACCCCCCTCTTCAATCAGATGTTGGAGAAAGAGGATTATCCCTCAAAGTGGAAACAAGCCTCCATCCTACCCCTGCTCAAAAAACCCAATCTCGAAATCACGGAGATAAACAATTATCGCCCGATCGCCAGACTCCCCCTCCCTGCCAAAATAATAGAAGGCTACCTGAACACACAACTTAGCGCCTTCCTAAAATCAGCGGAAGTACTGGACTCCTCCCAACATGGCTTTCGAGAGGGACACAGCACGGAATCCGCCCTGATCAAATCCATGGAAGACATCAGGCAGGTGATGGATGCAGGGGGTAGAGCAGCCCTGATCCTATTGGATCTCTCTGCGGCCTTCGATACGGTCCACCATAAGCTATTGGTGGACCGGTTGAGGGCCTGTGGAATTCAGGGAAAGGCTCTAAAAATCTTACAAGCCTTCCTATCTGATAGATCTCAGACAGTGGCGTTGGGCAGTTACGAATCTCGCTCCTTTGTACTTCCTTGTGGAGTCCCTCAGGGGTCTTCGTTAAGCCCAACTCTTTTTAATGTGTACGTGTCCACCCTCGCCCCGGTAATCCGATCGTTCGGCTTTCAACTCACGGCTTACGCCGACGACACACAGATTGTGTTGTCCCTCCTTCCCGGCGACACAGAAAACACGGCCGATAGATTCAAAAACTGCATGCTTGAAGTTGGCCGCTGGATGGCACAAAGCTGCCTTAAGCTGAACTCCTCGAAGACCGAGGTTCTGCTCTTTGGTAACAGAGACAACTTCTGGTCCCCGAGATGGTGGCCAGACGAAATGGGACCTCTCCCAGAACCGGTGGACAAAGTGAAAAATCTCGGTATACTGGTGGACACCACCCTGAACTTTAAATCCCAGGTGAGCGCCCTCTCCTCCTCCCTTCATTTCACACTCAAGACCATCAGAAAAATTCTACCTTATCTGGAGAAGAAACACAGGAAAACAATAGTCACTGGTCTAGTGCTCTCACGCCTAGATTATTGCAACAGCCTGATGTTAAACGCCCAGCAGAGCGTACTTAATAAACTCCAACTTCTGCAAAACGCAGCCGCTCGCCTAATCACTGACACACCCAAATTTGCCTCGGTCTCTCAGGAACTGGTTAAGCTACATTGGCTACCCATCCGTAAAAGAGTCACTTTCAAGGCAGTATGCATGGTCTTCAAGACCCTCCACGACTCAGGTCCTAGGCACTTGAAGTCTCTTTTCTGCTGGCACAAACCAGCAAGAACACTGAGGTCAGGACAACTGGCCCTGGTTACGGTCCCCAGAATTAAAAAAGCTCGCTGGGGAGGCAGGAGCTTTTCTCTTGGGGCGGCTGAGGCGTGGAATAAACGTCCTCTTGCGCTTAGACAAACCCAGAATCTGATGGCCTTTAGAAGAGGTCTAAAAACATGGCTCTTCACTCAGTAAGCTCGCTCCTTCACACCAGTCTATCCTCTAGCGCCAGGACACCTCCGGGTATTAGAGCGCTCTATAAATATGCAAAATAAATAAATAAATAAATCCATTAGGCAACTGTTGAAATGCATCAAGGTGTAATATGTTGCATTTTGTAATTTATATGTGAGTGTTTGAAGCAAGTATTATATATGAATTAGTGTATGCGAAAACTATATTGTAATGTTCTAAAAGATTTTGCACCTTAGCAGCAACCAGAATATTTAGCAAAACAATTTCACTGAGACACAACAAAATACAAATAACTCAATGTATTTAGGAGTGAAATATTAAAATATTTTGCTCTGTAGCGAAGTGGATTAGAAATGTCTCATGGGCTATGAATTTACTTATGCTGTTGAAATCAATTATCAATCCCCCAAAAATCTTTGTTTCTGACTGTCTTCAACAGCCTTGGTATTAACATAGTATCGTTATACACAGCTAAGCTACTTTAGTACAGAAGTCATGTATAATTGTTGACAATTGACATATACTTTAGTAACTTGGAGTAAGTGTTATCATTGTGCAATGCCCAAACAAAGGTAACCTGCTTCCAGTTTATGCAAATATTGGTACCACATTGCAGTATTCGTTGACACACATTTATTAATATTTTACTTTTTGAGAACAGTATGCAGATTTTAGGGCCTTGTGAAAACACTGTGCAAATGTATTTTTGGTTGTTATCCTTTTTGGTGATATCATTTCACTATTGTAAACTGGAAAAGGTAAATCATTCAAAAGTGTGAAACTGTTCCTGGAGATACATAATGATGGATAAGAGACAAGATCATACATGATATATGAGCTATCATAAGGAATGACACAACTGTAACCACATGTTTTGTGAAAATGTTGTATCCATGCATGAGCTTATGCTAATGTTGAAGAAAAGTTTGGGAGCCTTGAAGCAGGTGCAATCTGAAATCTTGGAAACTGTTTTGTGATCAGTTCTGTTTACACAGAATATATAAAACTATTTTATATGTCACTTTAGCATCATCCGGGGCAGGCGAAGGAAAAGGTGCAAAAATCATCAGGGAAGCAGCAGGCCACAGTGATTTCGGTGGTGACACTGATAGAGTGCGCAGGTCACCCGACTATAATTTTATCATACTCACCTGGGCCCATAAATCAATAACTTGACAACTTAACCAGGTAACCTTTCACTACTACTATCAGTTTATTTTATTTACTAAGTCCTATACCATTGACTTACCAATCCTTGTCTCTGGTACCTTAACCCCATTGGATCAGGGAATTAGATTGAAGATAGATAGGAAATAATAACATTTGCACTCATATAATAACCACAGACTCAAAAAGTTTTAAAACTCTTTATCTAAATGTCTTAAATGGTAATGATCCAAAGTTTAAACACCACAAGACTCTCAATAAAATTAAATTAATGTTCCCGCCCATCATTTTATTTTTCAGATGACATCTTTATTCCACCGACAATGAATGTTCTATTGGTAAATACATTGTAATAGCTTTTGTACATTAGAGCTTCCTCTGACAGAGGTAAAGGGTCAGCTTCTCACGATTTTCACAGTTCATTCTGGTGTTGGCAGAGGTTCAATGTCATAGTTTGTAGACTCGGGTGGATTTCAGCACTTGCGCAGGACAGTCTTCCAACATGGAGTCACAGATCATCCCAGGCCCAAAGATTGCGTTACATGAAAGTGGAAAAGAAACTATTTTAGAACACAGAATAAATGATTGTACTGTATACAACTTATTTCTAGCAGCAGAGCAAGCTTCATGCCTGCGATTTCACCAAGAAGCCATTTTAATACTAGTGTGCAGAAGCGAGAAATTCCCCTCAAGCGAAAGATACGTCATGTCACATGATTATGACAGACGCATGCACAATAGAAAATCCCGCGTAGCAACAGCCATTTTAATGCAAGCAAGTTATCGTTAGTAAAACACATATGCAAGCTTCATCTGCATACCCCATGTTTATGTAAAATGCGAAATTAATAGAACAAACATGTTGATTAATACATTAAGGTTATAACGAGAGGGCTGAATCCAAGCAAGTTACGTTAAATGCGAATCCTTGCTCCATCAACACCACCCGCACCAATATACGCAGTGGCCCGGAGGGTTAGGGGTATTACAATGGAGGTCCAGCGGCTCTACATCATCAGAGGCCTCCTCCAGCAAGCACCCCCTAGTGGTGGCAGACCCTGTTGCATCTGTCACACCTGTGTCCTTGTCCGCCACCCAGAATACCATCTCCACCCCCCTCCCCCACAAGTTAGCCAATCCAGACCCTCCCCTTTGCTCCAGGTACCTCACCCCTACCCCTGTCCCCCCAGCCGTGCTGAATGAGGAGGCTATTGAACTCCTTAGGATTAGCTCAGTAAGGCAGACTGCATTACTGAATGCCATCTAGATGCTTGGATGCCAATTGAAACAAATGGTAGCCTACCTGGCCTACAGAAGTCTTTTCAAGGTCTAGTCTCCTCACAGACCTCAGCCTTCCAACCATCCCAACCTTGTGCCCCACCTCTCACCCCATCCCCATCTGAATTCCCTATTCCCAGATGTTAGATTTGGGGGTCTCTAGTTGGTAGAGGTAGGTAACTTTGACCAAATAGGGACCCTTGTGTCTAGTCAGGGTAAGGGGCTACACTCCTTAAAAAAAACCCGCTCACCCAGGCTTATTTCAGAGGTAGTATGTAAAGCATTTGTGAACACATACAGTAATACAGTGACAACACTACAGATGGACACCACACAGGTTGTATTATAAAAATAAGTATTTTTATATATACTTAACACAAGCCCCAAATGACAAAAATCCACAATACTGTACTAAAAAATAGACTTTAAAATGGTAGAAAATAGCTCAGTTCTCTCAAGTTCTAAATGGGACACTTTACTCTCAAAGTACCTTGGATGCGTAACACAAAGAAAACAAAACGGTCGCAGGGAAGGTGATGCCTCGGTTCCTTACACTCATGGGAATGAATGTGTCAGTTCCTTACGGCTGTGCAGGGGAGTTGATGATCCCTTCCTCACTGTATAGGGTGGTGATGTGTCGGTTTCCTACTGCTCTCCGGTACGATACGACAAGATGTCACCTCGTTACGATACTCTTCTCCGGTGCTATGTGACAAAATGAGGTATTAGTTACGGTGCAACAACCTTGATGCGATGCGTGCACGCCCGACGGAAGTGCGGTGACTCGATGAACTTTGGAGACACAACAGGTTCTGCAACACGCTTCTACAGTGATGCAACAGTGACCTCTGCGGCCGCAGCATGCTTCTCCGGTGGTGCGCCGCACTTCGGCGATGAGATGATGACAGCGGCAGCGATGGCTTGCTTCTTCGGTGATGCGACGACAGCTGCTGCGGCAGCAACACGCTTCTCATCATTGCCTCATGCTTCCAGCTCCCAGCGACACACAGTCTCTCAGAAGGCCCAGCACAACAGCAGGCACTTCAATTCCCTGCAAGGGAATTCAGGGGGGAGCTGGTTGGTGAAGTCTTGTATCCCTGAGACTTCAGGCAGGAGGCAAACTCAAGTTCAAGCCCTTGGAGATTCTTCTTCAAGTTGATGAAATGCACACTCAGTCCTCTGCTCCTTTCTTTGGCAATGGAGCAACTACTGCAGGTCAACCCCCAAACACACAGCACAGGTGTAGTCTCCTCCTTCAGCTTCCTGGTTCGTCTCCTCAGCAAAGAATTGTCTTGATTCTCAGAAGTGATCTAAAGTTCTGGGGTCTGGGTCCCCTCTTTTATACATCAAAATCATTTGTCCCTGAAGGCAGAGAGTGTCTGTGCTTAGTCCAAACCAGTTCTGTGCAGTCCTGGAGCACTTTGTTTACAGGACTCCTACTCTTCCTTTGACGGTGTAGGCCAGGGACATCAGACAGACCACAGGAGGTGGAGCCAGCATTTTGGAAGGCAGGCACAGCCCAATTCAGGTCCCATGTGCTCCCCTCCCACCACTCTACATGCAGATGGATCTATTCAGCCCTGTGCTGACTCACCCTGTCTCCTGGAATCCCCCAGCACCTGTCACTCAAAAACCAGTCAGGGAATACACAACTTAGCAGAGGCAGGCTTGGACAGTAAGGAAAGAAGATACCTACTTTCTAAAAGTGGTATTTTCAAACAAAGAATGTTAAAAACAACTTCACAAAAAGATGTATTTTATCATTCTGAGTTTGAGCATACTAAAGTCAAATGTCTTCCTAGTTCCCTGAGTCAGTTAGGATTATAAGATGTTATAATCAAACTGCCCATTTTGGCCTATGGGGAACAGGTAGCCTTGCCATAGTGAAAAACGAAAATGACTGTAATTCACTTTCAGGAAATGCCACACACATCATGTCCTACCTTTTACCTAAATTGTACCCTGCCCTTGGGCCTACCTTAGGGGTGACTTATATGTAGAAAAGGGTAGGTTTGGGGACTGGCAAGTGGGTGCACTTGCCCAGTCAACATGGCAGTACCAGACTGCACACACGCTCTGAAATGGCAGACCTGAGACACACTTCACAAGCTGCAGCATTTGATTCACAGTGTACTGTGTCTGGGCAGACACAGTACACTGTACTAGGGTCTGACAAGTAAACCAAACAAGCCAATCATGGAGTCACTAATCCATACAACAATTTACCATAGGAAGCACTTGCACTGTGGCACTGAATAGCAGTGGCACAGTGCCCAAAAGCATGTAAAACCAGCAAAAATGTAAGTGGCAAAAGCAAACAATGGAAGGGAGACCACTCTCACACATAAACACAAACAACACAAAAAACACTGGCGCACATCCAGACAGACACCACCCCAAGCCCCCAGCACAGCCACAGCCACTACACCCACTACCACAGACACATCCACCACCACCAGCATACAGTTAGACATAGCACCCACTATCACAGACATATCCACCACCCCTACCGCAACCACAGATACTGCACCCATCATCAGAGACATATCCACCACCACTAGGGTACCCCCTGACACTGCACCCACCACCATTGACACTTCCACCACCACAATCACAGCCCCAGACACCTCACCCACCTCTACCACCACAAGCACAGCTAGAGACACCGCACTCACCACCATAGCCACATTCACAACAACCACACCCAGCACCTCTACAGCACACACACACCCATATAACACACACCAAAAAAGCAAGACACAATAAAAGTTTCACAACATACACCAGACCCACAGACACCTGCACCCTCAACAGACACACTTCCGCTCCCTCTACCTCAGTACCCCAACTCCCTCCTGACCTTCGTACCCAGTCAGTCAAAATTACTTTATTCGGTTTATGTGCCAACCATAAAAGCATACTAAAAGACATACAATGTCAGAAGAATTTTAAAAAAACATGGATTACATATAAATAGACTTAAAAAATGTGCAAATATTTAAATACATAAAACAATTGAAAAGGTAGTTTGGGTGAATTACATCAGGACACAACAATTCATCAGTGTATACACAATTTGAGCTTAACTTGTTTTCCTTAAGATTCTTACAGCCACAGAGAGAAAGTTGGCAATATTAAAAATGTCCCATACATTTGACAATAGCTGCAGATAGAGTAAAGCTGGCTTGACTTGCACAAAGCCCTTGTTTGATAAAATTGGAAGGATAAAACGCTTCCAAATACTAGTAAGGTGCTCGCAAAAGAACAGAAAGTGCATGATGTCCTGCCCGGAAAAATTATCACAAGTGCAAATCCCAAGATCATCAACCCTCTTCCACCCTGGCATGTCACAGAGGAAAAAATGAAATTGATCTAATCTAAATCTAGTCAATAAGAATCGATGATTTGGGTTTGTAACAATATCCAGATATGGTTCCAAGGACAGGGTAGTCTTTTGCAGTTGATGAGCCCTTACTGTTGACGTTACCAGTTCCCTCTCTTCTCTAGCTATAGTGGCAATTCGCAGATATGTTTCTTTAGTTCATTTTACGTCTCCCCTCAACAACCTTTCTGGTGCGTTGTATATTTTAGGTCTACCCAGCTGCACAGATAGATTATAAACGTATTTAAGCCAGGGAATACAACGCCCATGATCGAGTGCCATACAGGCTTTCAGAATTTCATGATTTACACTAATTCAGGGTTCAGCCAGGTCGCTATCCATTTTAAGAGGGGTGCCACAGCAATATAATCTCTACAAAGCCTATTCCACATTCCTGGTGGACAATGTAACTGACTGTTGATTGCGGGACAGGTAGGATTTTTCTAAGGAGCCTATCTTCGACCATCTGAATGGGCTTCACATTCCTAATGCTCCACAAGTCAGCCCCGTACATTGCAGGAGATACACATTTAGCTCTGTATATCTGAAAAAGGGCCTTCATAGGTCTGGCCCCTAGTTTGCGAGCAAAACCTAGAACAGCCGCTGTGGCTCTAGTCAGTACAGTTTTTTTTGCTAAAATTTCGTTAACCCAAGAACACTGATCATCAAAAAGGACTCCTAAATAAGGGTAGGTTGTTATCCTTGTTAGTGTGTTCCCCTCGCAATGAAAAGTTTTAACCCTGGTTGTTTTCTGTCCAATCGCCATTACATGAGATTTGGAGAAATTTATACTAATATCCAGTGATCTCATAAAAGCTGCGAAGGAGTTTAAAAGTAATTGAAGTCTTACCGCGGTTCTGGCTAGAAGAGTGGAATTGTCCACGTAAAGGAGTGCCGGGATCATTCGTTTTCCAGCACAGGGATTGTCTTTACATGAGGCACGTAGAGTGGAATCCAAATTGATAATATAAAGTGTAAAAAGCAAAGGCGCCAGAATACACCCCTGCTTCACACCATTTACAACAGAAATTCCATTGAGGCAATTACCCATCTGGTCGGACCTCACAGTAGCAGATAGATCCCTGTGTAAATCTGCAAGGAAGTGGACAATGATTTTATCGACTCCTGATCGCAGGAGCGTGGTCCACAGTTTGGACCTGTTCACTCGGTTAAAGGCTGATGACAGGTCCATGAAAGCTAGGAAAACTGCTCCCTTCTTAGCAACTGTGTATTTCCCAATCAATAATTGCAGGTTTAAACATTGGTCTATTGTGCCCATGCCCTTTATAAAGCCATACTGCAGGACTGAGAGTGTTCCCGTCTCCTCCACCCAGCCAGTTAGTTGGCTTAACACCACCCATCCTAATACCTTAACTGAGGAGTCGATAAGAGATATCGGACGGTAGCAACTAGGATCCCCTCTATTACCTTTTTTAAAGATGGGAACTATGACAGATTTTGCCCATGAGTTAGGCAGACCCAGATGGCAGGCATTGACAAAGACGTTATACAGTATCTTTCTCCATGTCTGAATGTCAGACTTAAAAAGGTGTTAATGACGAGCAACATGGGCACTGTTGCTCGTCATTAACATTATTGCCTTGGCTACCTCTGCCTCGGTAAAGGATAGGGTATATTCTTCAGTGTTGAGGGCCGGATTAGCACATTGAACTTCCCCATCATAGACTTGTTTAAAATGATTGTACCACACCTGTTCCTGAATACCGCAATCAAGCTCACTATTATATGAATCCTGAAAAAAGGGCCTATTGACCATCGCCCAGAATTTAGCACTATTTTTAATGATGTCAATAGATAAAAGCTCATTCCAGGCCTCCTCCCTTATTTCCTTCTTACGGTTCTTTAGGGCCACTTTGTATATTTTCCTTAGGCTGGCTATAACCGATTTATCCGGGGGGGGGGGGTAATTTTCAATGCTATCAACAACTTCCGATGGGCTACGGAACAGTTGTGGTCGAACCATCTCTCCCCAACTCCTTCACGGCCTTTTTGTGACAGTTTGAGATCCCTGTTAATTTGGGTGCAGATTTTAGAATAAGCCACTAGGACCTCCTCATCCAACTCTCCCTCTGTCAGACAGATAGACATTTCACGACCAACATTGGCTACTAGGTTGTCATGAAACTCATGAGCGACCACCCAACACCATTTTAGTCGACGAGCTTGGTCTGTGGGCCGTATGTCTAGATTGCCCACTGTCCTGTTGGGTTTCTCCTTTTTCTTTAGATCGTCTACCACGGTTAGGGTGATGGGGTTATGGCCACTAAAGGTGGACCACGGGACACTATACCCGCTTACCCTGTCGCTCATTACTGAACTCACAAAGATATAATCCATAGTCGACCCGGGGCCTTTGCCCTTAAAGGTGGGAAAATCCCCTTCAGCATACTTTGGGTATGTCAGATCGTTTTCTGCCACTAATTCCTCCTGATAAGATCCCTGCGGTGAGTGCTCAAAATGTATGTTCTCTTGGTCAGTTGGCCCTAAACTGTCCCAAACATAACAGTTTCCTTTACAACAGTGGACGTTAAAATCACCCAACACAAGAACCGAATAGGAATTTACAGTTTCTTTACCATATATTTCCAAGAAATCATATAGACTAACTAAATGTTCATTATAAAAAACTTTGTCAAAAGAATTATAAAAATTAACAACAAGCCAAGTGCCAGCATCCTTGGTTAAGATTTGAACAGCCAAACAATAAGTTGTGCCAGTCTCCACTTTAGTATAAGTGCCCTCAATTTTGAGAGAGATCAAGGTCAACAACCCTCCCTTGGCCCTCCCCATTGAGGAGGCAACTGCTGGTGACCAAAATGCTGTGTAACCGTCCAGACAAAAAGTGTTCTTTGTGTCCCAGGTCTCCTGTAGCCTAAAGATGTCGCACTCTGTGAGGCAGTCCCTCTATTTGATGTTATCGGTCTTGTTACTGAGCCCGGCAATATTCCAGCTAAGTAACCTTGTTCCTACATGGGTAGTTATTATAGGTACGCTAAATACAAGAAGCTCGTTATTTACAACTATCCCACTCGGCGTGTTGATATCTGCTGGTACTGGGGGACCCAGTCAATCTATCTCCTCGAGGTTGGTAAGTGACTGAAATCTATTTTGCGTTGGGACAATAAACTCATTTGGTCCCTGGGTTTGTGCCCAGCCAGACAGATCTGTCCCGCTTCTTGCTATTTGAGTGGTGTTGCGATAAAAGAACCCTAAGAGTAGAACGTTGATGCCTACATCCCTTAGGTTCCTAGTCCCTACCCTCTCAAAAATCAACTTGAAAAGTTGCGGGGAACCAAACTTAAGTACCACACAATCCCCACCACTCAGTTTTACAGAATCCCCAATCCAGGGAATTCTGCAGGTCATTTTAAAGTCTCTGAAGAGACAGCTGCCCAGCCCAGTTAAGTTGTCAAGGTAATGAAGGGCTTTGTTTCTATGGGAGGACCAGTATTCCTCCATGCCTTGCTGCAGCGGGGGGACATTCGATAGGATGACAGTGAGAGGAGTGGACTCTGGAGTTAGGTTAAACTGATTTAGTCAGTGTGGTTGGTGGTTAATTCTTTGTACCGGACCATGAGATGCATCCTTATTTGGTTCTTGCCTACGACTCATGTTTGCATGAGCAGGATCTGTAATGCGTCTCTCAACAATAGGGCCTTGAATATTACCACTTTGCCCTGTAGAGGGCCCCCTACTCAATGTCATCTGTCTCCTGACTGCCTCCCTATTCCTTTCAACTAGCCTATTCAACTAGATGGCATGTTTTGACTTGGGGTGACAGTATTTTGTAAACGGCCCTTCCTCCCCTGGGTGCCTCTAGTTTTGGGTACTTTGTTTGCCTGGTGTGTGGTAACTGGGGTACTAAATGCCTTCCTTCTCTTTGATGATGTACTGGTGCCAGAAACAACCCCGTCATTCCCTGCTTGAGGTAAACGTTGCTGGTGGGTAAGGATTTTTGAGGGGCTGGGCTGAATAACGGGCACATTTTCCTCAATAGGGGTTGGATCCTCCAGGACTAATAGCGAGGGTGCTTGAGCTGGACAGTGTATCTTGGCCACTTGTGTGATTTGAGCCCCTCTTATTTCTGTTGTATTTGATGCGATTCCCTGCCACTGCTGCAAAGATTCCACAGGACCCTGGTTGAAATCTAAAGACAGCCTTTTTTGGGTTTTCTCAATCTCCTGGAGTAATTCCAATTCGGCCCCAATGAAAAAAGCATCAAGAGTCCCCACGAGACCTAGCCCCCCTTAAGTTTGACCCTTCTTCATTTTTGGCAGACTAGCCCAGACAAAAGTAAAAAAGAAAATAAAGAAAAACTACAGCAACCCTTGACAAAGTCTCACCAAAAAAAAAGGAAAGGTCTTACTTGCTGACCCCAAGTTCTTATAAAGTTCATTGTTCCTTGGTGCACAACCTTCCAAGTGAAAGAGGGGCGGCCCAGCCCAGCCTCTTGCAGTCGCTGACGGGCACGAAGGGCCCGCCCTTGGCCCGGGCTTTGACCGGGCCCGCCCGTGCGCGTTCCGCTCTGCGGGAGGGCCGGGCCGGCTTTAGAGGCCACCGACGCTCTCCAATGATGCAGGATGCGAGCGCCGCATGCAGCCCCCTGGGAGGTGTAGGCACGGGGGCCGCGGGCGCAGAGAGTGAGGCTCCGGTGGCAGGAAGACCTTGGGTGCAACAGGAGGGCCCTCAGGGAGCCGTTCCCCTCACAGCAGTGGCGAATTGTAGCAGGTAGTGTCTCTGGGCTGAAAGCGCGTCCCTTCATACCCATTTTCCCCTGAGAGCCTTCTGTTTTCCCTGCCAGACCCACAACCACCCCATACAAATACACACCTACCACTTTCACCACCCAACCCATCACTCACACATCTCAAACCACCCCATAAAAGACAGGAACCACACCTACTACTCTCCAAGATACGCTTTGAAAAGGCAAAGGCCGCATCCCAAAAGCAGCCACCGCCCACTCCCACACACAAGACCACCCCTCCCAAAACCACACCCCCACCAAAATCCAAGACCACCACCCCCACAAATGAGTATTTAATAATGCACGAGTCCTGAGCATATGTTAACAGCCAAGTGAAAAATGTAACAGGCAATGGAGGAGGCTACCTTGGTTTCAGAAATGACAGTGTTGATTTGCATCATGATCAGCCAGCAGCAGCAGAGGCAGGACGTGGAGGATTGGGCCCATGGTGGTACAGGAAGTGGGAAGGTGAGTAAAGGAAAGTTTCTGCCTTATGTGCGTTACATTCTGCCAACTCAGATGTGGAGGTTTCCCCGCCACAGTTGCGTCAGCTGGAAGGCAATCGTGATTGGCCCGGCAGAGAAACTAGTGGTCCACCCTCCGACAGCTGTTTTTGTCTATCCCGCCATCAATGAGGTAGAGATGTAGAGATTTCCTGGCGGTGACGGCAGGAACACAGCGTTCATCTATTCACAAGCCAACATCTAAACAGTGCGGGTGGACAGCCAATTCAAAGGGTGAGAAGACTGCCAAAAAGCAAATGTGAAACACGATCCGCCAAGACCTATATCAGGCCCTTAGTGTGAACATGGACATCTTCACCCCAACTTTGTCCAGCCACTCCCTGACAATGATGATACCTCCTCGGACACATCCTGCAGCCTTCCCCTGATAAACTTCACCTTCTGAGGCAACTTTATACTGAAATTTCTTCTAAGTTCAAAGGTAAGTGGTGACCGGATCCAATCAATTTTTTTGGCCTGATTATGATGTTGGGACGGATCGGCACTAACAGGCTGTCGGTGATGGTCCACCCGACATCTCAGGCTGTGGTTTGACCGCTGCATAATGATGCGGTTGGTCAGAGCACAGCTGGTGGAGGGAACAAACGACAATCTGACCATAATCCATACAGTGGTGCGTTGCCTGCAGAGGCACTGCTGTAGGGATTACGAGGTCCCTTTCCAAATGACTTTTCATGGCAGTCCAAAAGGGACTTTGGGGCCCTCTAGTAGGGCCCCCATCTCACTTGGGCCTCTGCTATGAGCCCAGGGGGGCATATGTGGTGCCCTCCCGAACATCCATGCACCGTGTGCAGGCACTACATAGTACCTGGCACATGGTAAATGGCCGTTTGAAAAATGCCTTTACCATTGTGGCTTGTGATGTGGGCCTTTTCCTGGCCGCAGCACAAGCTGCAATGGTAAAAGCCATTTTTATAATCGCCTACACAGCGGTTGCCTTGTAATTAGGTGGGTGGAACTGCCGACTACTTGTTGGGCAGTTCCATTCCCATGGCGATAACGGTCAGACGCTCGCCTGACTGCCATCATAATCAGGCCCTTTGTATCTAACCGTCGCTCAATTGCAGTAGGCTGTATTTTTTCGTTTTGACTCGGTCCACGGTTAGCATACTGATCTTTTAGGTGTTAGTTTTTAGTTACATTTTTTAATTTCATAATTCTGGTTCTATTAAATGGATGTTTGTCATTTTGGTGTCAATTTATTAAAATGTACTCACTTTTGAAAAATTGGTTTTGGATTTTTCCTGTGTTGTATTTTCACTTTAATAATGTTTGTGTGCTTCATAAATACTTTACACATTGCCTCTAAGTAAGGTATTACTGCTTTTGTGCCAAGCTACCAGAGGGTTAAGCACCAATTAATTTAGTGACTTTTGTGGTTCACCCTGACAGGGATTGTGACTGTTGTTTGAGCAGGGTTAAACACCTCAGTCAACCAACAATCCAATTTCCCACACTATTACATTATTCCAGTTCAACAATTAAACAATATACGCTTGCCTACATGTGGCGGTTCATTTGAAGTAGTACTTAGATTGTACAGGGCATGACCTGGCCTTTTGTGATACTTAATGTATTTACAATTCTGATTATCGCGCCTCTCCTTGCTTTTGTAACTCATTTATTGAAGATATTATGGGAGCTTTATTTTTTATCTTGAATCCTTGTCTCTGTGAATTATCTCATCCGTTTAATGAATCACCTTTCAAACATTTGTGGTCTTACGTTCCCACATATTTCCGGACAGAGTATTACTTGTTATATCTTTATAAAATAAATACTGAGATGCAATGATCAGTTTACAAACTGGTGCTCATTTTGGCATTATTATAGTCTTCCTTATCACAGTTCTGCTCCTAACCCCCGTTACTACTCCTTTCTCTGTTCTTGTGTTTGCCGCGGCTTGCAGATGCATGGATGTCTCTCTGTGTGCCTGAATTAAATATGAGAACAAAAAACCTTACCAGTGGTATTTATTAAATTTAAGATGGCAAAGCATAATAACAAATAGTAAATCATACTGAGGGATTCTGAACATGTATGGCTTTTTCGTTTCAGCACTTTCACCTGTGCAGCACTGCAATATGACCAGAAGTTATAAGATACCAAAAACCAATCTCTTTCTCAAGTCCATGCTTCAATTATGCACGCTAATAAGAGCCCTTATATTGAAAGACAAAATTAAAATACAGAGGGGCCCCAAAAACATTTCTTTCCATTTTGTTTGTATTAACATATTGAAATTGCTCTGCGTCTGTAAAAATGGTGTAGTCTGTGACAGTTTTTACTATGTTTTAGAATAGGAGCCCAATTGTTCTTTCTGATTACAATGTTACGTATTTTAAAATATATTTCAATTACCCTGAAGGAAATAATTTAAACATAAAACAAAGGAACAAGTTTCAAATATAATTCTCGAATGTGCTCAGTGTCCATTGGTGCACATATCTAGTTGTTTTAAATAGTTTCCAGCACTTCTAAAAAAATCTACCACCATATGTTAAAAAACATTAACAAACCTTCAATGTGTACCAAAAATTAACAATTTTAAAATAGGGGAGGAATTTAATGACAGAGAGGACGGGTTGAGCGAATAAGCAGTTGTGGGAAGAGGATGCTGGACTTGGGTAGGGATCTCTATTATTATCTATTTGTCGTCCCTTAAAAAATATATTGTGCCATAAATGACAGAAAGCTCATAGAGACACTCACATTTTGAAACCAGCTGGGGTCAAATCTCTATTAACAGCACAATGCCCATTTACTTCAACCTGCTCCATAGGAAATGCTTTAAATTCTACAGCTTCAAGTCATACAAAGTGGATTTCAAGAGTATCTCAAAAGTGTTTTGAATCATAATTTTAGCACTCTAGTTGTTCATTAGAAACAAGTCAACTAACAGACTGCTGATGGCGAAGTACATGTTTAACTATTCAGGCCAGACTTTTTTTTATCTGAAATGAATTATTTGAATTATTAAGGTATTTGAGAATGTATAGACACTGTATCCATGTGTTAGATTTGTGGGTTATAAAAATGGAACTCCTCATTTTGAACCTTCACGCAGACTCCTCTGTATGGAATTATTTAATTTCCATAGCAACTATTCTGTGGCATTCAGAAGTTCCTCACTATGTAACGATTATAGAATATTAGTGGTTCACTGGAATTCTGTGGCGAAGCTGTAATAGAAAGCTGGGGCCAGACAGATGTTGCTGTTGGAAGTACTTGTTTTACTGAGCATGTCAGACAAATATTTCAAGTGGATGACATATGTGAAATTATTATAAAAACCTGTTCTTGTTTTAGTTTCTGGAGCACCTTCCATAATCTTTACAGGACCCTCATGAGCGAAAACAGTTTTATTCAAGTGTTGTTCATCAAATCCTTTCAGATGATCATTATTTTTCATACAATAAAATCACCTTCAAATTCACCACAATCGCCTAAAATGAGCATGATACCACCAACAAATGATTTACATTGTGACTAAAATCTGCTATCACTTTTGCTATGTTCCTTTTTGGGCCCTCAAATCCAGTTATTTTTAACCATGCATTTTAATTGGACAAAAATGGCAGAGCCTTACAACTAAAACGAGGAAAAGATCCAGCAGGTATGATTCTTGTATCATTCCACCTAAATAGTCCCATGAAATTCCACCACCTAACAAACAATTTTGTGAATTTCACTCCAAATGTTAAAGCTTGGTTCACAATAGCAATATTATCCAAGCGGACCAGTGTGGATGAGGACTCTTGTCTTCACCTCAGGCACTCTGATTCCACCCTATTCAAAACTGCCTAGGGGTAATTAGAACATTGGAATGTTGAGAGCTCAATTGAAGACAACTGAGTGTCTCAACATCAATAATGGCTGGTATGGGCCTTCTGCTCCAACATTCAAATTATTGCCTTTCTCTTTCTCTCTTTGTAATTTAAGTGATTTTACCCTCGGAGGGTGGAATGTCTTGATAGCCTTTGGCTCAATCCTATAACTAGGGTTCAGGGCCAATAACAACCACTTAGGGCAGTGGGCTATAATACTGTATTACAAGTGCACAATCTCATTTGGGGAATTGCAAATCCCTACAACTAAAATAAGCTATTTACTTTGTTATGTGAAATTAACATGTGCAAAAAGCTTCATAAATAAGACCAAATGCTATTTGCAGCTGTCAGCATTTATTGAGTGTCAGTAAAAGAAAAGTATTGGAAGTTTTGACCATATGATTATTGCTGTACATCAAAAACACAGTTACCTAGTAGGTCTTTAGGTTTGCATAGTGCCACGAAAGAAGAATTCACAATTTAATACAGTTTTTTTTAGAGCTGAATAAGTTTTAACTTCAGCTCTCTAAAGCGGCATACCTTTTATAAAACTCATCAGTCACATTCACAAGGCTACTGTAAGCACTGCCTTCAATTCCAAAACTGTAATATTGCGTGCAATAAAGAAAACAAAGCAAGCTGATTATCAAAGCCTATCAGTCAGTATGTAGCCGCGGGGAAATGCTAATATGACATTTTGAAAATTTTTTGATTAAGCATACCGTTTTACTTAAATGTGCTCAGGGGTTGAATATAAAAGTAAGCTTTTTTCTCTAGCAATCGATTTATCCCTGCTGTAATTGCTTTTCACATGACTGGAAAGCAATTTCCCCAACGTTTCATGGAATATTATTTGTTAGATGAAATTTGCAGATTTCAACAGAATGTAGGATGATGATGAAATCTGCTGTTTTTTGCGTTACATTAAAAATAAGCTGTTTTCGAACACCTTAAACATGACTTTTTCAATCCTTCTAAAAAGAAGTAAGGGTCTGACACATAAAAGTGCAAGCCCTATATACAGGAAAGGTAATGGGTCCAATTCACAAAGAATCTGCCATTACAAATCCTGGTTTACTACTGCAGTTCAAAAGTAAGCTAGGGGTAATCGAAATAACTTTTGTCCATTTCCTGGAATTTAAAGGTAAACCAAAACTATGGTAGCCATTAGTTTAGGCAAATCTTTCTGAATCGGCCTATATGAGTCTTACGTTTCTAACCCAATGGTATTTCCAAAAGACGATGTTGCATATTCTCAAGGACCTATCGCTGAGTTATCAGCACTTTATAGCAGCCAAAGTGGCGATAAATATATCGCCCCATTCAAAGCTGGTGCTAACAGCCGATATCACCAGTTTCCCTGTGACAGCAGCCACAAAAAACATCGCCACAGATGACACCGGCAACTATCGCTATTGAGATGCAGACTAGGCGTTCCCGTCAAAAAAGCTGCAACAACACAACTTCGCAACATTCCCAAAGACCAGCCAGATCAGTGATAAGATTACAAAACAGGCGATAAGGCGCGTTAGCAGCAGAAATTGAACACCTGCTCTTACCTGGTGTAAAGTCGGACGACAACCTGGACCAGAAAAGGTAGCCCAGTCCAGAGCCACACCTTAAGAACAACAGATGCCATGGAGCTACTGATCATGCAGCTCGGGCACCCAAGTGGGCCACAACACCCACCGTCACCACCCCCAGGCCTGCAAGCACCCCCCCGGACCTTCCCCGGACTACCACAGAGGCAGCGCAGACAAAGACAGCGGACCTTCAGAAAGCGCACCAGCCTCAGAGACCCAACACCAGAGGATGTCATTGCCCAGTACAGGCTCAAAAGGATAACCATTCTCCGCATCCTGACCATCATTGCCCACAGTTTGACAGTACCAGCACAGCGGACAAACAACATCCCTCCACAGACAAAGCTGCTTGCTGTGCTGCTGCATCTGTTGGCTTCTGGTACCTTCCAACCAACAACTGCGAGAGTTGGACGAGTCTCACAGCCAGCCCAATCAAAGTTCCGCACAACTGTCTTGGATGCCATCATCAGCTTGGTACCCCAGTACCTTCAGTTCCCCCACACTGTGCAGGAACAGCTGGAGACCAAGCATGGCTTCTACCCCATAGCAGGCTTCCCGCACATGTGGGGGGCAATTGACTGCACACATGTCCTACATGTGCCCCCTGCCTACACTGCACACAATTACTGCAACAGAAAGCACTTGCATCCCATCAATGTGCAGGCAATAGTGGACCACCGGGGACTCTTCACCAATGTTGTCGCCAACTACCCAGGCAGTGTGCATGATTCCTACATCTTCCGACAGTCTATCATCAACCATCGCTTCCAGGATGGCACCTACAGAAATGCCCTGCTCGTTGGTAAGTACCAAACGGACACACCACACACCCCAACTCCACAATCATGCAACTCACAACTCTGGGAATGTACACATTACAAACTCACATACAACGTGCCAAACAACATGCCCTCCCACCAGACATGACAGCACAACTTACTGTGGTAACCTGGGCTCGCCATGTACATGAGCCATCAATGGCATGGCGCCTCAGCCACACAATAGCAGAATGTGGGGAGAGGTGGGAACCAGGCATTTGCAAAGGAGGCAAGTGACCAATGAATGAGTATGTACACAATGCGAAGTGTGAGGTGGATGTGCTGGCCAGACTGCAGTATGCAGACCACAGACCTATCCATGTCTACATACCCTGCTGGTGTTTGGAGTGTAGTGGACAGTGGACGCATCCATGTCACCCTAGCCAGTGTGGAAGATCGCGGAAATGTAGCTTGTTACATCCACCCCCCTGTAAGCGTAAGCGGAGTGGGCTGGCCCGTCGTACGCCCGGCCAGGGTAGAAGTGTGAATAAAAAGCAAGTAGCACTGGGCATGGTTCTCTTCCGTAATAGCCAATGTGTCTGCCTGGGCGGCGCCTCTCACCCCGCCACGAGGCCGACACCGTGGGCTGTGTTGCCTGCGATCCTGTGCGTGTGTTGCACCCCATGCTGCTGGGTCCTAGACCTGTCTTGGCAGCCCCTGTGCACCCGGGCCTCACAGCTCACCTGCCGACACCGGTGTGTGTCAAAGAGGGCCCACCATGTGACGGTGCAAGCTCCAAGCCTGAGGCCCGCGACCTTGGCAGCCTCCTCAGACCCTCACGGCCTAAGCGACACAGGCCCGCAGTATTTCTTTCTCGTTGACGTACTCCACCGCTGCCTCCGGCCTACACTACGGTCAAGCAGGTCACATACTTGAACCTGAGTCTTGGTATCCTGATGGCCGAGTTAATTTGTTCATGGGACATTTGATATCACTGTACTCCCTTCGATATGGTGCCAGACAACTCTGTGCACAAGTGTCTGTGGTCCCTTGCTGACCACTGCCTTCGATCCACACTGCAGTCCAGTAGGTCACACATTTGGAACTGAGTCTTGATTTCTCAATGGCAGAGTTCATATCATTGCACACAAGGAGAGGTGTAAGAGGAAGACACTTTTAAGTCCAGAGGAAAAAAGGATCATCATTACGGAGGGGATCGAACACTACCAAAAATTGCTCTAATGTCACTAACTCTGTGCTTCGCAAGCCAACGACATGTGGCTGTGTGGCCCTGCTGACCGCTGCCTCTGGACTACACTGTGGTCGAGTAGGTCACACATTTTGATTTATTTATGGCAGAGTTTATATCATTGTACAGGCCTCATTGCAGACGTATTCCTTTTTCAGCTCCGGTGCCACTAAGTCTGTGCCCCGGCATTCAGGGGCACTCTCTGGTTAAACTTTGGTGGCGTCTGAGTCAATGGCCTGGGGGTTGTATTCATCATCATGTAGCTGATACTGACTTGGTGGTTAAAAGTGAGCTGTAGAATTCCACTCCCCCATGTGCCTGTTTCTGATGGCTTCTGCCCTCTACATCATGCCCTGGATGGACACCCTCCACTGTCCCCCACAACCCTCCGCGGCATTGACCTCAGACATCGACGAGGACCCATTCTGCACCGCAAGTCACTGTCCCGTGGCAGTGTGCCTGTACCGGCCGCAGTGCATCCGGGGCCACTAACTCTGTGCAGCTCAAGTCATGGACCCTGTCTGATATAATATTGGATGGCCTCTGGGCCAATGGCCATGGGGTCTGTGGCCCTGCGCTGTCCGCTGCCTCCGGCCTCAACTGCGGTCTACCAGGGCTCACACATCAATTCGAGTCCTGACCTGCCTGGACCTCACATCACCACAGGATGCACATGCCACCACCAACCAACAACTGCTAGAGTGGAAAGAGTCTTACTGCCAGACTATCTGAGTTGCTCACACCTGTCATGGATGCCATCATCTGCTTGATACCCTGCTCAGCTCTTCAGGTGCCACTAACTCCGTGCACCATAACTCATGGACCCATACTGATTGAGTTTTGTGCTGCGCATAGCTCACGCAGCCTTGTCAGCTCAGGCAGTGTGGAAGACCTGGGACGATGATGAGGAAGATGATGCAGGTGTAACACACCCCACTGCAGCTGCAGCACAAATATCCCGAAGGGACACCATCCTAGACAATATATTCACATGAGCAACCTCAGCTCTGATGCCCCAACCTCAGTGCACTGTAACTCACGGAAACTTCTGATTGCATATTGTGTGGCCTCTGTACTTGCTCCAGCTACCACCATG
Source organism: Lissotriton vulgaris (assembly GCF_964263255.1). Taxonomy (NCBI): domain Eukaryota; kingdom Metazoa; phylum Chordata; class Amphibia; order Caudata; family Salamandridae; genus Lissotriton; species Lissotriton vulgaris. The sequence goes on along the minus strand of NC_141691.1, from coordinate 1,508,891,207 downwards.
ATGCTTCGCAGTTGTTTTGTTAATGCTGGTGTTTTCTGTTTCTGCTTTAATGGTGATTACTGTTCAAGTTGTTGCCAGCACCAACCACTCCATGAGGGCTGGCTTACACTCACCCCACACACATCCAGAACAGGCATCACTGTACATATGACCCTGCCAATAAAGGTGCCGGGCGCACATGCCCGTAGCCAGTTCCACAAACTATCTGAGTGTGTCCGTGTGTCCATAATTTGTGCTTGAGGGCCCGATCCCCCTACAACATTACATTGTGCTGTGTACAGTGGATGCAACCATGTCACCACAGGCAGTGGGTGAGATCTTGGACATGTAGCTTTGTCATCCCCCACTCAATACGTAAGACGAGTGGACTTGGCCGGCGTACGCAAGTCCAGCGTGGGGGTGTGAGTGATTATCCCGGGGCTCTGGGCATGGTGCAGTACTGGAAATGTGCAAATGCATGTGTCTCTGTCGCAGTGTGGGTCTCCGTTGGGGAGTGTAAGTAGTCCCTGATGGGACTTAGACACCCACGTATATGATAACGTTCGGCTTCCATGAGGTCGAACCCCCGCACCTGTTTGGCCACCTCCTTCTGGCAGCCTAACACCTGGCCTTGGAATGCAATGTGTACTTCGGTGAGGTGCTGGGAGCTAGCCGTGGTGGTGGGTGCTTCCTGCTGTGTGGTTTGTGGGGTCTCCTTGATGCAGCTAGGCTGCCCTGCTCCTGAAAGTGGGTTGCCTAAGATGTCCATGAGCTGTTGTAGGGTGTCGGTGCCGCAGGTGTGGAGGTCCTCTTCAGCGTCTGCTCTGCTGAAGGGGTTGTTTGTCCCTTTGCAACGTGAAGGGGATATGCATTTTTACATTGTGTTGACATGTATGTTGGCCCATTGTTCAAGTTTACATACAGACTGTATGGCCAGGTACATTGTGACTGTTTGGGAGGAGCTGACTATTTGATGCAGGACAGTGGACATTTGGACTACATGACGGATGTGAGGTTGTACATGTCCATTTTCATCTCACAGTTTCCTGTGTCGTCAATGTGGATGTGCTGTTATTGCTATGTGTGTGTGCTGCATTACGGGAGAGTCACCCCTGCAGCCCCTGCAGCTGTGATTTTTCTGCCCCTTATCCCTTTGAGGTGGTGTACCTTTGACTTTTGTTCTTTTATGGTGCTGAGATGTTGGCGACTTGGGTCATTTGTGCTCTTGGACAGTTATTGTACTCTTGTGCATTGTTTGTCTGCAGATGTATTGTGGACGTCAGGCGCTGTTTGTGCACGTGGATGTGTCAGAGTGTGACCTGCTCCTTTCAGGATGTGGTCCACACTCAGCCACCGCAGTGTAGTGGCATGCACAATGTCATGATGAGTGTACTGCAGCCATGCTGATCAACATGTAGTGTCACTTGCATTGTCAGGGTGGCTCACAAATACGCATCTTTGCTGGTTTTCACACGTTTGCATGTGTTGGTTGTGGGCTTGTTGATGTGTGGGGTGGGACCCCTTTGGGCACATGGTGGACGGGGGCCTACTTGGTGTTTGTATATGTGCTGCAGTGTGCCACGGGGACCAGGAATATGATCCTGGGTCATTGTGGGTGTGCAGTGTGCTACACATCGTTGTGCATGTGTGCCATTGTGCCCATCTCCCCCCGTCCACCCAGTCCCTAGTCGATACTCACCCTGTTGATGTTGTGTCAGGTCATATCGAGCTGTGTCCGGACTCCCAACTCCTTGCACAGTCTCCACACTGATGACTGTGGCCACCATTTCCTCCAGATCCTCCTGTGGCGCAGGCCCCCCACCTCCAGTCGCCGGTGTTGCCTTCCTGTTGGCAGTGGGTTTCTGCTTGGTTTGGCTTTTTACATCATGCCAGCACCTCTTGACCTCCTCCATTGACCTCCTTGACACTCCGACTGCATTCACGTGGTTCACAATGGAATGCCATATTTTCGTGTGTGTTGCCAATGACACAGTGGAGGTGACGAACAGTTGTTGGTAGTGTTCTGTCACCTCTGTGATGAAGAGCCAGTTATCCTGTGGACTGAACCCAGTCTTCCTCTTCCTCTTCTCCTTGTCCTTCTCCGACCCTGAGGTTCCATGCTGGTGGTCTGTAGGGCTTGTGGGGTTCACGTTGACCTCTACACTTGGTCCGGGGACATCCATGGTGCTACGCAGTATATTTTTTCCCCTTTTTTTCTGTTCTGCTTTTATGGTGCATTTTCCAGCATGACGCGTGGGAATTGATGGCCTTTCTCCACAAATGCAATAAAACAACGACACAGATTAAATAGTTTTTAAAAAAAATCATAATTAAAAATGTCATACCATTGAGAAGAAAAAGGAGGTGAGACAATGAAACACACAAAAGATAATTTTCTATGTCATAAAATCATCAGCTAATTTGTATAAACAATCAATACAGCCACATGATGGGTCTCTCTTATCTGTTGTGCCGGTATGTTCTCCAAATGTAGCTTTACGTGAGCGTTGACGCCTTTCCGGCGGTATTAGACAAACTCCAAACACCTTATTCAAGACAGTAATTTGTGCTTTCTCTACTCAATATCAATTAATCATTGGAACCTGTATTAGGGTATATAGATGCTAAAATTACCAAAGGTCCAGTAATTATATATTCTCTATAGACATATTAATGTGTCAAATCGCGTTCTCAAAAATATATAACAAATCAAATTTGCAAACCTAACAAGTCTTATACTATTATAAAAAACCTATTTGAAAAGAGACAATATATATTACATGTTAGACCTGGCATCCTTGGGATGCTTTCCCCTGTCTTTTTGTATCTACCTCCTAACATAACATAACATAACATAACATAACATAACATAACATAACATAACATAACATAACATAACATAACATAACATAACATAACATAACATAACGTGTATATTTGTAAAGCGCACGTATCACCCAATGGTCTCAAGGCGCTGAATAACAGATGTACAATGTTACTCAACTCAATAGTGCTCATTTTATCAACCACAGTTGGATGAAAGGCTGAGTGGACCCGCCAGGTTTAGAACCTGTGACCATGAGGCCGAACACAGGCCCCTACAGTGAACTTTTGATGTTAGGCTGAACTTTACTTTTTGCTGGTTTATGTACTGTGGGCACTTTACCACTGCTGATCAGTGCTAAAGTGCAAGTGCTCCCTGTGTAAATTGAAATTCTGATTTGTTCTCCATGATTGGCATATTATATTTACTGGTAAGTGCCTAGTAAAGTGCACTTGGTGTGCCAAGCACCTGTAAATCAAATGCTACTAGAGGACCTGCAGCACTGTTTGTGCCACCCACATGAGTAGCCCTGCAAACCTGTCTCAGCCCTGTCATTGCAGTGTATGTGGTTTCAGTTTTAAACTGCCATGTCGACTTGGCAAGTGCAGCCACTTGCCAGACATTACCCTCCCCTTTTACTACATGCAAGGCATCACTGAGTTAGGCCCAAGTAACCCCCATGGGTGTTGTTCAGTCTATGTGAAAGGAAGAATAGGTAATGGTGTGCTGTACATGCCCTGACAGTGAAATACTACCAAGTTGGATTTTCACTATTACAATGACTAGCTTTCCCATAGGCTAGCTTTGGAGCTGCCTTGTAACAGTCTACATGTGCAATTCTCAATCGGGAACAGCTAGAGACTTCGAGTTTGGGCTCTCTGAGCTCAGAATTTAAAAACACATATTTTAGAAAAGATATTTTTTTAATTGTCTGTTTGAAAGGGGGCATTTTCTTGTTTAATCATCCTGTGTCTCCGCCTGCCTGTGGAATCAACGTCTGGTTTAGACTGACAGGAGCCTGTTTCTGCATTTACTCTAGATTGTCACAAAAAGGATTTAAGGTGTGCTGTGTATATCCTGATGGCCCATCACCAGGCTGATGGGCATTCCTGAGCTAGAGTGGTGGCAGGAGTTGTCAAATACACCTGAATAGGGCTGTGCCTCGCCTCTGACAACACTGTCTCCACCCCGTGGAGTGTGTCTAGAACCAAGACCAGGCGGGACAAGAACGTGTGCACTACAAAGACAATCCTACTTCAAAGGCATACTGGGGTTACTGTATTGGACCTAAACCCCCAGACTTCTAGAGCACTTCTGGATCAAGAGGAGAATCTGCTAAGAAGGAGAACGTAAGAGCGGACGTAAGGGGATGTACTGCCCTTTACTGTGTGCTGCTTTGCTGGGTTGGCCAGCAGTTGCTACTTCTCTCTTGGAGAGGAAAAGGACTAAACTTTGCTGTGTATCCTGCTTGAGAAGTTTCTCCAAGGGCTTGCATGTGCTTGACTCCTGTTAAGAAGTTTCAAGGTCATCAAGGACTTCACCTGAGACATCCCTGAACTCCACTGCTGGGAGTTCTGACCTGCCAAGTGGTGCCAATTCCTGTCCTGGGTCCTTGGAGGTGATTTCTGTTACAAAAAGCTACAAAAGACTTTAAAAATGACACTTTGCCTTTCCGTTGACTGTTTTTTCCAATAAAGCACTGTTGTGCAGGAAAGGTTTTCAAGTACTGTTGCCGTGCGTCAGAAGGAATTGATGCAGCATCTGCCCGTGGCTGAAGAAAGCGCCGCAGCCTGAGCACATCTTTCACCACTCGCCCAAAGTGCATTAGGCCTCCAGAGAAATAAACATGGTCATCTCTTGCAGGGCATTCACTGGGAAAGTCCCCCCGCACAAAGGGTTAAAGTGCACAAAAGTGGTCACTCTGCTTTTTCTCCCCCTTGCCACAAAGCCTATTGATTACTTCTTCAACAAAAGCAAGCCATTAATCAGGATTTTCTCCACATTTATGGCTGCAAAACACTCTGACACGAGCGAGCAGGGCCTTATCTCAAGACGGCCTACAAGAATAATACAGGGGGGTCAGCGAGTGTCAAAGGCCGGAGGGCATTTGTGGTCAGCACTTGCCAGCTAGAATTACAACACGGGACTCTGTGGGGTCTGTTTCTGGGCATGGGAGCCTGCAGAAAACCCACATCTCGCAGTCGTGAATTGTGTCACTGCTGCCCAGAACTGCAGGCTGTAGTGCCTGGTCCCATGATTATGAACAGGGAAAGAAAGAGTCCACACATATCTTTATCCTGTTCCATTGTCCTCTGACCGCCATTGCGGCTCAGTGATGATGTGGGAGGCACAGGCCGACATCTTCAGTGGCGGGTTTATTAGATTCCATTTGAGACCCTACACCGATAATGTGTTTTGAGTTTTCACATGCAGTGCCTGGGAAAATACGTGCAGAGTAGACCCCCTGCCTGACGCTTTATTCCCACATGCATGGAAGGGGTACACGTGTTTGCATGCCTGATTGATTTTTAGGAGGCTTCAGTACACCGTCTGTCTGTCCGTGCACCAAATGGGAGCCATATGCCTCAGCAGCTGAGTGTGGGTTTCATATTGGTGATGCTGCATCGCAAACTAAAGTCCATGCAGTATAATTCAGCAGTATTGCGCCCAGGACAGATGAATGAATGAAGTACTGTGAGAAAACTGCTGAGAAAGTGCGGTGAATTCCTTGTTCCTTAGGTCACAAATGTGAGTGGCAGCAGGGCTGAAACAGCATTTTATCCTGCCAAAGATGAGGAAGAAAAGCTGAGCACTACTATTAACTAGCATTGGCATAGCCAATAGGTCTCGCCTTTGGGACTTTATAAGTGTTTAGCCATGCAACAGTTGTTGTTGCACCAAGGATATTGTGCTGCATAACTAAATACTAATAAGGTCCCAAAAGTGAGACCTATTGGCTGTGCCATTGCTTTTTGAACTTGTTGTGATGTTTAGTAAAAGCCAGATTCACTGGTGAAGACTGATTTATATTACATATTAATGAAATGGTACTTTTAGGAAGTTACTTTTTCCCTGCTTAGTGAATGTGCATTAGCCTGCAGCGCAGCCCTGTGAGTGCTGAAGCTCTGAATGAGGTGTGAAAACTGCTCCCATATCAGCGATAATGGTCTCAATGGAGAGCGGTGCTAGGATGACCATTTGGACAGAGCCCTGGAGCTAAATTTACTTCAAAGGGCATCTCTTGTCCAAGACAGATGCCAGATGACACCTGAACATGCCCCTTTTTTTGTTCCCCAATAATGCAGACTCTAATCCCTGTGGGGAGAGAGCTGCCACAGGATTGTTTAAAAGGGACAACCAATGATTCATTGCTCATTGCCAAGGTCACACCTCTAGATGGGCACCCAAGCTCAGCACAAGGGGTGTTTTTTCCATCTTGGATGTAGGTAGTGAGATGCATTGTGGGATTATGTGGAGTAGGACACAGAGGAACTGCTGAAAAAAGTTTGTAGGATTATTCCTGGGAACTCTTATCCTCTTCATTAGGTAGGGGTGAGTAGTTATCTCCATCCTCAACATAGTGGCAAGCATAAATGAGGCACCCCTAGGCACCTTCTTCAGAACACTCTGAACCTGTGGAAAATTAGAAAAAGGACTCCACCTGCTGTTTGAGACAGGTAAGGAGATGGTAAGGGCTGGACTCATGAAAAATAAGTTGACTCCAAAGGTCAGTTAGCAGACCTCTTGTGTAAGTTACAGTGTCACACCAAGCTACAAGAGGTCTTTCCCATGAGAAGGTCAATTGGACCATACTTGGACCTTAATGATGGCCACTGTCGGTGTGCCTCTTGACCTCAAAGTGCTTTTCCTGATGTCCTAGGACCTCTGACTCTTTTAAAGAGTTTTCCTCTTAACATCCCTGAAAAAAACTGGGACTTAGGATATTTTTAGACTAAAGTCCTCCAGTGGACTAGTACAAAGCTGCCAAGCTGATCCACCCAAAGTCTGTTGCTGCTGAGCTAAAAAACAGCTTTCTCCCATTCTGAGCTTCTCCGCTGCCGAAAACCCAATTCAGTAAACCTTGTTGAGAAGGTACCTGGCGTTGTCAAGATATTTTTGTATACACTCCACCCAGCAGCCGTTCCCTACTGGAATAGTCTATGCTCTGAAAAAGAGACTAAGTCTGAAGGTAGAAATCTTGACCAGGCAAATGCCAGGAGTATTCTGATAATGAGAGAACTTCCTTAGGTGCGAAGTTTAAATTATCCCTCTGAGTGCTAACCCAACAGCTTCACCAGTGCCACTTTTCAGATATCACAGAGTCATTTTCAGATGCAGCTTACTGCCTTGCCATGTTGAAGGATTTTGATTTCTAGAATAATGTCCCAAGGTAAAACCTCCAACCTGGTTGGTGTATCCGACCCATGCTCCATTGCAGTCAGCCTGAAATTGCAACTAAGTCCCACTGTACCATGATTATTTGCCATTTTGTACTTTTTGGTCAACAAGATACTAAAAGGCATACTTATGGGGTTGTCTGAGAAACTCGATCAGTAGTGTGATGTCCTACTTCTTTTTCTTTTATTTGACTATGGGGAGATACCACGAAAGGGAGTGGGCTTCAGCACATTTAATACTTTGAATGTGCACCCTGTCGGATGGTCCTTAAGTCTTTTTTGAGAAGGGTGTGAGAAACCTCTCAAGGAACCTAGCTTGACAAGGTTTTCTGTGTGCTGGGCCTATATTTCCTGATGGCTGAGTACATAGAAATGGCTAAAACAAACACGGAGGCCAGTCAGAAGCTTATCAAGCATTGGTATGACCAAAATCAAACTTTCAGGTCAGAAAATATGGGTTGTAGAGCCTGTGGCCCCCAGAGTCCTCCAAGAAAAATGGACTGGATCCTTCATGGTTATATGTCATACAAATTTGGAGATCAAAGCTTAGACACCCGCACCAGTCTTAACGTCCCTGTAGGTTGTACCAGATAGAAACAAAGGTGCAGAGGGTTTGAGACACAATACCCTAGGTCCAAAATGGAAAAACCAGAAAGAACCTTTCAGTCACTCTAATACAACATAGCCAAAACACCCCAGCACACTTTTATGTATTAAATGCATGCAAATATCATTATTGATCAATATTTACAGTGAGACAGATTTACAACTGACAGTTGTTTTCCCAAGAAAAGAGTCAATACGATCTTACAATATTGGAGTTCATTCTTTATTCATGTTCTTTTAAAATTTGCAACCGCCAACACGTTTCGTCCTCAATCGGACTTCTTCAGGGCTTAAAGTAAAAAATATGCTTATTCACATAGCTGACGCCAGTGTATTAAGCCAAATGATTTGCAAACTATGTATATTCAAAATTGCGCATTATATCAATTCATTAAGTAAATTGTATTTTGAAACTACGTACGTCCAAACACATATGTTGTGCCAGTTCAGTGGCTCATCAATAAAAGTGTGTTGGTGAATGTTAGACCCATCTCCATGCGATCATCTGGTTCGGCAAAGAATCACAAAAGATCCTACATGGTACCACAGACGATGGGTGAAATCACATACCTGGCAGACCTTGGTACTGTCAGACACCTCCACAGGTTGAACCATGTGAACCATCTGAAAACCCACTATGACAAGGTGGAAATTACCATGCTAATGGTCACTGCCAGAGGAGAGAAAGAGAAGACTCTCATAGATCTTTTATCACACAAGGTTGGTTCACTGGAGGAAATAGCAGGCACCCCTACATTGACCAGGCAGCATCAGAGCGACTTTGCCAGTTGTAGAGGCAGTTTACTTGACTGCATCCAGCATCAAGGAAGACATTGTAGAATGAATGTTGTACCTGGGGGTGAGAGAGCCCTCTGGTAATCCCTGGGCCAGTCCAGTGACGCTAATACCCACGACCAACCCAAGAACTGAGTTTCTACGCAGACTACAAAGGACTTGAGGCCCGATGTAGGCGGCAAATACCGGTCGGAAACGGCCGAATTCGGCCGTTTCCGACCGGTATTTGGCATCTTGAGATGTAGGGGGCCAGATTTTACAGATTCTGTAAATTTACCGAATCAGTAAATTTACAGAATCTGTAAAATACCGAATCTGTATTTTTACCGATTCGGTGATTCCCAGATGTAGGTGGGACTCTTCTGAGTCCCAAAAGCCCTACAAATTCGATATTTTACCACCCAATCCAATTGGGTGTTAAAATACCGAATTCAGGTGTGCATGCACATGTGTGCATGCACACCTAGCCATGTGACAGACAGACATGCCCTTAGGGCATGTCTGTGTGCCACATTGCGCACATGCCTATTTTTGGGGTGTCAGAGGGTGTCAAAGTGACACCCCCTGTACCCTTGTGAAATTCGGTATTTACTGATTCAGTAAATACCAAATCGGTAATGCCCATTCATTCCTATGGGCTTCAAAGCCCATAGGAATAAATGGGCATTACCGATTCGGTATTTACCGAATCGGTAAATACCGAATTCTTCCGATTCGGTATTCCAGCACATCTGGAATACCTACATACCCACCCCTTAGATTTACTGATTTTTAATTACCGAATCGGTAAAATTCGGTAATTAAAAATCGGTAAATCTATTCTACCTACATCTAGCCCTTAAGGCTTTCAACAAGACTGACACACACCATATTTCCAGAGCAGATGAGCTCATTGACTGCTTAGAGGCTGCCACATATCTCAGCACATTTTATCTGGCCTCTGGGTAGTGGCAAGTGGCCTTGGCTGAGTGAGCAAATAAGAGATCAACAATCTGAACTCCTGAGGATCTCTTCCACTTTAAAGTAATGCCTTTTGGATTGAATGAAGCTCTGGCCACATTTCAAGGGCTGGTGAACAGGATGCCATCTGACCTGGAGACCTTTAGTGCAGCATATCTTGATGCTATTGCTGTCTTTATCTCCACCTCTCAAGGACACATGACCCACTTTAAGGAAGTGTTGCGGGCACTGCACCATGCAGGACTGACTGTCAAGACCAGGAAGTGCCTGATAATTCAGGGGTCTGTGCGTAACTGGGCTGCTCATTGGCAAGATGCATCTGTGGAATCTCCATCTCAAGAGCCACACCATCCTGGCTTCAGAACCACCCAAAAACCTAATATATGCCAGGACTGGATATACACCTAATTGACATCTTTAATGTTACTATTATTCACCACTATCAGTTACAAAGTATACCCAGGGTATGTAAGTTAAATATTACTAGTGGACCGCAGCACCTATTGTGTCACCCACTAGTGTGACATGTGTAAACATGGCTTCTGTTGTAGCCTGGCTGTGGCAGTTAAGAAACTGCAATTCCACCAGTCACAATAAACCCTTTTGACAGGTCAAACCTTCTCTATTAAATATTAATACGTCATCCACAGTAGGTCTTACAGCCCATAAGCCAGGGTAATTGATAATTAAAAGTAGGACATGTGGAAAGCTGATATTAACCTGTTATTAAAGTGACTAGACTTAAAAGCTATTTTCAAACTAGCAAGGATGGCTGTTCCATAAAAAAACACTTGGATGCACTACTAAATTTAATAATGCTGTCTTTGATTAGAAATGTAATACTAGGACTTTATGTAAGGTTTATTAAAAATCCAATTCACTGGTGAAGAAAGATTTTTATTACATATAAAGAAAAATGTATTTTAAGAAAGTTAACCTTTCCCTGCCTAGAACCTCTTGATGTTTATTTGCATTAGCCTCTAACTGCATCCCTCTGAGTGCTCAAGCGCTAAATGGGAGATGTTTAAAATGATCCTAGAGCAGAGATAATGGCCTGGTTGTTGGAAAGAGTTTCTGTTCCTCAGCCAGAACGACAATGTGGGCAGTGTCCAGGAATTAAATTAGCTTCAAAGTGACCTCCTCTGACAGAAGCAAATGTCAGATGATACCTACATAGGCCCTTTTCATTGCTTCCCTTGTCAGGCAAGCTCTAATCTCAGAGGGGAGGGAGCTGCCCAATAACTGTTTTGAAGTGACTAAAGAGGAGGGGTTGACCATTGCTATGGTCACACGTCTAGGTGGGCACACAAGCTCTGCACAAGTGTTAAAGGGTTTATACTCCTTGGTTTTAGGGAGTGAGGGGTACTTTGAGAATGTTTATAGAAAGTCACGCTGGAAGTGGAGCAAAAGTGGGCAGGCTTCACCCTGGGAACTTTTACCCGATTGGGGAGGGGCAAGGAGTCACCTATACCCACAAGTTAGTGCCAGGCATAAATGTGGCACCCCTGGGCACATTCCTGAGAACACTATGGGCATGTGGAAGAACAGAAGACAGAGTGTACCTGCTGTTTGGTACCTGTGAAGAGACATGAGGGGCTGGATTCGCTCCAACTTGTATCCATGGCAAATAAGTGGACTTCAAGATTCATTTGGCTGACCTCTTGTGCAAGTTACTGGGCCACAAAAAGCTGCAAAAGTCAATTTCCTTGAAGAGTCCAGCTAACTAGTACCAACTGGACCTGACCTGAAGCCTGATGGGGGTGTCTGCGGGAGAGAGTCTTGACCTTGATTGCTGTTCCTGATGTTCTTTGACCATTGGCTGTGTCAAATGGTACTCCTCCTAACATCCTGTCAAATTTGTAGCTTAGAAAATTTTGGACCAAAGCCCCCCAGAGGACAAGGACAAAACTGCTATGCTGATCCTCCAAAAAGCGTTGCCCCTGAACCAACGAAACAGGCTTCCCCTGCTCGGAGCATCTCTGCAGCAGCAAATCAGTTCAGCAGGACCTCGAGAGAAGGTATCCACCCTCCTGGAGTCCTCTTTGGATGCAGCCCAGAGCCAAAGCAAACCCTCTGACTAGTTCAAACCTGGTTGCTATATCCAACCCACTCTCCATTGAGGTTGTCCTGAAATCACATCTATGTCCCAATCTACAGAGACCACTGGCCTTTTGGCACTATTTCCACTAAAAACGGCATATTCACATATCTGGTTTCTCTTATTGGAATTTGCTTGTTTTGTTTTTATTTTGTGCATTAAATTATTATTCATTTAAATACATTGGAGTGGTACCTTTATTGTGTTGTTCTTTTTACTTTTTACTGTTTTTATACTTCTAAATTCAATATCACATTTTCTTAAGTTGGTGTGCTATAGCTACTAGGGTCTGAACTTGGGTTTCAATTACTGAAACCTTTTACTGAACATAACATTATAGTGCCTTTTTTACTAGTGGTGGACCTCAATTCACCCCAACTAATAAACCACTTTGTCACATTGAATGCAGCAGTGGCATCCGCTTGTTGTGTTTAGCAGTCCCTCTAGAATATAAATATGGAAATTAAAATTCCCTTATTGACCTCAGGTCTCAGACTGAGCCATTATTTATTTTTTCCATATTATATTTCATTCCAATTTTTGTAATGTTTAAACATTTCTGGGGACATGTAATTACCCTGATGGCTCTCACATTGGTGGAGATGAGGGCCCGATACAGAATAAGGCAAATTAATTGCCAGAATGTCAGAAAGACAGATTACAAAAGGCCCCTCAATGCCTTCAAAGCAGTCTACAAAGCACATATCCCCTCTAAAGGATGAAGCAATAGATGCAGTCCCAAAGAATGAAGAGTCAGAGGACCACTTGTCCCAACATTTATTTTCTAGTGTCCCCTCCAGGGCTTTGAGCAAAGCAGGCTCTGCCAGCATTAACCCTCTGAACTGACTGTCTGTTGGAGCTGGGAAGTCAATGGGATTGAGTCACAAAGGTGAGTTATAATTTTGAGTAAGTTTACATTTTGTTGTAGTTTTACTAATTTCAGTATTTACACATTCCAAAATTAAACTTACTACAAACGTTATATGTCTCCACCCCTTTACAATGCAATTAGCGTTCTATTATGTGGATGGGTGGAGTCCCTCCCAAAGTCCCTCCCTGACCCTGCCTAAATCCCTCATATTCCTCCCTAATCCCATCCCCTTCAGTAGTAAGCCTGAATCTTTTCCTATGCACTAACCTGTGTCTCTCCCACATTTACTACTAACATTTATACTTACATGTGCAGAGACTCTGCAATTGCCATAGAGAACTCTGCACATACAAATATAAGGAAACCTATGATTCACTGTTTGAGAATCAGGCTCTATTCGCAGTACTAGCTTGGCAATTTAATGAGGCTTGAGTGTCTGGAGGGACTGGCCTCTCTGTGATCCGCTGTGCACAGAAAAAGGTTTATGCCTGCTAGGTACTTGACTATTTAACTGAGCTTGAGTGTCTAAAGTAATTGGCCTCTCTGTGAACAGCTGTGCATACTGTGCAGTCTATTCGCATTAGGGACATGGCCACCTAATGGAGCTTCAGTGTCTAAAATGAGTCACCTCTCTGAAGAGCTGTGCAAAAACTAAATGTTGTGGTTTGCCGAGGTATGGCTATCTAAGGGGGTTTGAATGTCTAATGGGACTGGCCTTACTATGAAGAGCTGTTCACAGGGTGAACATTGTGTGCAATAGGAGCTTCTTCACCTAATGTGTCTTGGATATGTAGAGGGACTGCCTCTACATGAAGAGCTGTGCACAGGGTGCAGACAGTGCACTCTAGGTGTTTGGCTATCCAATAGGACTTGGGTGTCTGGAGGGACTGGTGTCTCCATGAAAAGCTGTACACAAGGCAATAGTCTGCATAGTAGGCCTTCATCATATAATGAGGCATCACTGTCTGCAGTGACTGTTCTACCTGTTATGAGGTCTACAGAAGGTGAAGACTCTGCATAGTAGGGACTTGGGACCAAATGCACTAAGAACTAGTTTCAAATTACTGACCAGTATACTTGCACTTGAGTGGTAATTAGCAAACGGACCTGTGTACTCATAGGTCAGTTCACTAATTTCAGATCCACTAGGAATCACAACTATCACAGGAATGGCGGTCTGCTGAGGTCACCATGTCTGTGATTGCTTTTAAATGAAGCTATTTTTTTGTAAATGCCTCCAGTTCCCCTAAAGCAAAATGGGATGCATTAAAAAAGTGTAAATTTCAATGGAGTCACTGCTTACTCTTAAAAATGCTTTTGGCAGTATTCACAAAGCAGAAGGGATCCACTGAGGACCCCCTCCCGTTTGTGAATGGCATACTGCCTCCTTTGAGGAGGTGGCTAAAGAATAATGTTTTGTGACTGAATTTCGGTTACAAAACATTGCTAAATACCAATCTGATTCAGGATTTTAGGGGGACGCCCTACAAACTGGTCTTCCAAATACTGAATCAGAATTTGGTTGCTAACCTAAATTGCGATTGGGTAACATGTCACCGAATCACATATTAGTTTTGTACATAAGAAACAGCCTTTACGCGTTTGCAAACATCCTGAATCTATGAATCAGAACCTTTCCAAAAAGGAAAAAGTCGAGCAGAGGACGGCCCGGGACCAGGGTTCGATTCCCGGCGCAGCAGGTTTCTGGACCAGGGTCAGCGGACTCGATAATTCTCTCGCCTCGGTGCCCACTCTGATCAGCGATCACACTCGGCAACTCTGGGCATTAGCTTGCAGCGACGGCTCGTGGAGGGAGTTACGGTGGGGCAGGAGGGTGGGGGGTGGGAGGGGCAGGGTGGAGGTTGCTAAAAACCGGCATATGGATAATTGCAGGTAAGTAAACAATTTAATTGATAAAACGAATTTCGTAGTGCGCCTTGCATCGCAAAATGCAATGCAGTGCGAGCTACGAAATTCGTTTTATTAATTAAATTGTTTACTTACCTGCAATTATCCATATGCCGGTTTTTAGCAACCTCCGCCCTGCCCCTCCCCCTCCCCGCCCTCCTGCCCCACCGTAACTCCCTCCACGGGCCGTCGCTGTTAGCTTGCCTCATCTTCACTGACGGCCCCACCAGACCGCCGGGGATGCCTGGTCTCACCCTGGAGATACCCATTAAGGGACCATCTCTCAGGGAAGCCAGGAAGGGTTTCGCAGCGGTCGAAGCGCCTTGGGACCCTCCGGGTAAGTAGTGCGCTATATAAATGCCTATACATTTACATTTACATTTACATCTAGGCCCTAGAGGGACAGGCTTCTCCGTGAATAGCCCTCCATAGAGCAAAGGCAGTGTGAAGCAGGGACTATGACAACTAAAGGGATATGGGTGTCTGGAAGAACTTGCCTCTCCGAGAAAATCTGTGCACAGGGAGAAGGCTGCACATACTCAGGCCTTGGCCAACTAATGGTGCTTTAGAGTTGGAGGTAATCAGCTCTCTCTGAATATCTGTGCACAAAACAAAGCCTTTGTGTATGGACAAATAATGTTACTTAGTTGTCTGCAGTTTGTGGCCTTTCCATGAAGAGCTCTACACAGATTAAAATATCTGCATAGTCAGACCTGACCACCTAGTGGGACTTCAAAGGCTGGAGGGACAGAGCTCTCCTAGAAGATTTGTGCACAAAATCAAGCATTCTGTGCAGTGTAATCTTAGCAACTTAATGTGACTTGGCTATCTATCTGGATAGATAGGTAGATAGATAGATAGATAGATAGATAGATAGATAGATAGATAGATAGATAGATAGATAGAGAGATAGAGAGATAGATAGAGAGATAGATAGATAGATAGATAGATAGATAGATAGATAGATAGATAGATAGATAGATAGATAGATAGATAGATAGATAGATAGATAGATAGATAGATAGATAGATAGATAGATAGATAGATAGATAGATAGATAGATAGATAGATAGATAGATAGATAGATAGACAGATTTAAACAAAGAAGTAAATAAATAAGATAGGTGCTATTCAATAAAACATTTATCAATTAAAATCTATCTATCTATCTATCTAGATAGATAGATAGATAGATAGATAGATAGATAGATAGATAGATAGATAGATAGATAGATAGATAAATAGATAGATAGATATATTGCACATTAATATATTTTATATTAAGAGTTTGAAATTGTTTCTACATTCATGGTGTTATTTACTTATGTAATGTGAAATTTTATATTAAGATTTTGAAATCGTTTCTACATTCATGGTATTACCTAAATATGTAATGTGTTTGAAGTGAAGTACTTTCCCTACGCTTGCTTCGAAAGAAGAAGCAACAATCAACAAAACAGCTTAACCTGCTGGGAGATCAGGAATCCACAACAACTTTGCAACCGGCCAACCAACCCCAATGACAGATACAATGCTCTCAAATTGTTCCACAATTGATTAGAATCAAGGCACACATGATGACTGCAAGAGATGAAGAGACTTGATGAATGTGCATAAAGGTGACTGATCTTGTTTGTTTTGATTTATTCCATTTGATACCCCCCTCCCTACCTCCCCCCCCCATCTAGCCCGGACTCGCTCCTGACCGGTTGCTCCCTCCTTGCTCCTCTCCCAGTACTGCTGCTGCTGTCTTCCTGCTGAATAACATCACGGTATCGCCTGCATTCTGTAATTTAGAGGCATCGCCTGCATTTGACCAATTTGCGCTGTGTTTTCAAAATCTCATAACTCACAGCGCATGTGATTGTAGCGCCGCCCGCCCTGCTTTGCATGTGTTTGTAGCGTCGCCCGCCCTGCACTGCATTTAACTGTATTTGCCCACCTGGCAGCAACGTGCATTATTGTATTGTATTAATTTTCGCTGTCCCAGGCGACCTACTGCCCCTGCCTCGCCTCCCCTCTGACCTCCATCTTGTTTGCTGTTGTTGTTTTCCCTGCCCCTCCTCCCCGCTACCGCCTCCCAGCTGCTGACCCTCCCACCCACGTTCACAGAGCCTACCTCGTCCTTTCAGCCCCTGTGACCGCCCGGACTCGCTCCTGACCGGTTGCTCCCTCCTTGCTCCTCTCCCAGTACTGCTGCTGCTGTCTTCCTGCTGAATAACATCACGGTATCGCCTGCATTCTGTAATTTAGAGGCATCGCCTGCATTTGACCAATTTGCGCTGTGTTTTCAAAATCTCATAACTCACAGCGCATGTGATTGTAGCGCCGCCCGCCCTGCTTTGCATGTGTTTGTAGCGTCGCCCGCCCTGCACTGCATTTAACTGTATTTGCCCACCTGGCAGCAACGTGCATTATTGTATTGTATTAATTTTCGCTGTCCCAGGCGACCTACTGCCCCTGCCTCGCCTCCCCTCTGACCTCCATCTTGTTTGCTGTTGTTGTTTTCCCTGCCCCTCCTCCCCGCTACCGCCTCCCAGCTGCTGACCCTCCCACCCACGTTCACAGAGCCTACCTCGTCCTTTCAGCCCCTGTGACCGCCCGGACTCGCTCCTGACCTGTTGCTCCCTCCTTGCTCCTCTCCCAGTACTGCTGCTGCTGTCTTCCTGCTGAATAACATCACGGTATCGCCTGCATTCTGTAATTTAGAGGCATCGCCTGCATTTGACCAATTTGCGCTGTGTTTTCAAAATCTCATAACTCACAGCGCATGTGATTGTAGCGCCACCCGCCCTGCTTTGCATGTGTTTGTAGCGTCGCCCGCCCTGCACTGCATTTAACTGTATTTGCCCACCTGGCAGCAACGTGCATTATTGTATTGTATTAATTTTCGCTGTCCCAGGCGACCTACTGCCCCTGCCTCGCCTCCCCTCTGACCTCCATCTTGTTTGCTGTTGTTGTTTTCCCTGCCCCTCCTCCCCGCTACCGCCTCCCTGCTGCTGACCCTCCCACGCTCCGCCCCCTCCACCATCCATTTATGGCCAATGCCTCCACGCGCAGCGTCCACGCGCCCAACCCGCGCCGAAGGTGCGCCAAAGGTAAGCCCATCTACGCCCGTCCGCGCCTGGACCGCGCCCAGCGCCAGACCCCCTGCCCCTCGTGCCGCCCAGCCCCCCCGCATTACCTACGATGCCGCATCCCTCCTAGCCCTTAACTCCGGTCGCGCCCCGAACTGCGTCCAAGCCGCCCGGGACACACCCATGGACCCTTCTCCTGCTACTCCTGCAAATTCTGCGGCACAGACAACATCACCACTACGACCACACCACAGACTCCCGACCCCAACCACCTACAATGCATCCTTCTCAACACCCGATCGGTCCACAGGCACGCCATTGACCTATGGAACCTACTAGACACCATCTCTCCAGACGTCGCCTTCCTTACGGAAACATGGATGAACGCTTCCTCCGCACCAGACATCACCATTGCCATCCCTGAAGACTATAAGATCACTCGAAAAGACCGTACCAGCCACACAGGAGGAGGAATCGCTATCGTCCATAAGAAATCAATCTGCATCTCAACCAGCTCTGACGCCAACCTCGCCAACTCCGAACACCTTCACTTCCAGATCCACATCGACCCCAAAACCACACTCCGAGGCACTCTCCTCTACAGGCCACCAGGACCTCGCGCAAAATTCAGTGAAGACATCACGGACTTCATCACCCCACACGCGCTCCCCTCCAAAGACTACATCCTTTTGGGAGACCTCAACTTTCACCTTGAAAAGAACAACGACCGCAACACCGCCACCCTTTTGGACAACCTCGCCAACCTCGGACTTAAACAACTTGTCACCACCTCCACCCACATCGCAGGTCACACACTCGACCCCATCTTCACTTCCAGCAACCATGTCTCCTTCAGCCACACCACAGACCTCCTCTGGACTGACCACAGCTGCGTTCACTTCACCTACAACAAACCAAAACCCAGCATCCACCTCCAACCTACCCTGCAAAGAAACTGGAACAAAATCACCACGGACCAAATCTCCGCTTCGCTCCTTCAAAACACCCCAGCCCTCTCCTCCAACACTAACGAAGCCGCCGCCAACCTCACCATTTGGCTATCCAAAACCGCTGACACCCTAGCGCCACTGAAAAAACGTCAAAACAAACCTGGCAGCAAGAAGGCCTCATGGTTCAACGATGACCTTAAGAAGTCCAAGAAACTCTGCCGCACCCTTGAAAAGACATGGAAAAAAGACCCAACCACCAGCACCAAGGACGCCTTCAAAAACGCCACCCGCATTCACCACCAACTAATCCGAAAAGCCAAGAAAACAGCATTCAAGGATCGACTTGACAACAACGCTCACAACAGCAAGGAACTTTTCAACATCGTCAAGGAATTTTCCAATCCCTCGGCCAACTCCAACGACATCACCCCCTCTCAAACCCTCTGCGACTCCCTAGCCTCATTTTTCCACAACAAGATTGCAGACATCCATAACAGCTTTGACAACCAACCCGGAAATTAACCCACCCTACCAATTGCTGATCATCCTCCCCCCGCGAACACCCTTAACGACTGGAACCCAATCTCCACTGAGGACACCATCCGCCTGATGAACTCCATCCACTCAGGATCTCCCACAGACCCATGTCCTCACCACATCTTCAACAAAGCAGACTCCGTCATAGCACCGCACCTCCGAGACGTCATCAACTGCTCCTTCAACTCCGCCACCTTCCCGGAAGACTGGAAACACGCTGAACTCACCGCCCTTCTGAAAAAACCCACAGCGGACCCCACCGAACTCAAAAATTACCGCCCCATCTCACTTCTTCCATTCCCGGCCAAAGTCATCGAGAAAGCTGTCAACAACCAGCTCGCCGCCTTCCTCGAAGCCAACAAATCCCTCGACCCCTCACAATCCGGATTCCGAGCAAAACACAGCACTGAGACCGCCCTCATCGCAGCTACAGACGACATTCGAACTCTACTGGACAATGGTGACACTGTCGCCCTCATCCTCCTTGACCTCTCTGCAGCATTCGACACAGTCTGCCACAAAACACTTTTACAACGCCTCAATAACATCGGAATCCAAGGAAAAGCACTTGAATGGATCACCTCGTTCCTCACCGGAAGAACCCAGAGAGTCCGTCTTCCACCATTCACGTCAGAGGCCTCTGAAGTCATCTGCGGCGTACCACAAGGATCCTCACTCAGCCCCACCCTCTTCAACGTATACATGAGCCCCCTTGCGGCCATCGCACGCCAACACAACCTCAACATCATCTCCTACGCGGATGACACGCAACTGATCCTTTCTCTCACCAATGACCCCAGCACCGCCAAAACTAACCTACACGAAGGAATGAAAGAAGTTGCCGAATGGATGAAACTAAGCCGCCTGAAACTGAACTCAGACAAAACAGAAGTCCTCATCCTAGGTACATCCCCATCTGCATGGGACGACTCCTGGTGGCCGGAAGCCCTCGGAAAAGCACCCATCCCGACAGACCACGCACGGAACCTAGGCGTCATCCTGGACTCTTCACTTTCAATGAACAGACAAGTCAGCGCCGTATCCTCTTCCTGCTTCAACATTCTTCGCATGCTCAAAAAAACATTTCGCTGGATCCCCTCTGACACAAGGAAAACAGTCACCCACGCTCTGGTCACGAGCCGACTGGACTATGGAAACACCCTCTACGCAGGTACTACCGCAAAACTCCAGAAGAAACTCCAACGAATCCAAAATGCCTCAGCCAGACTCATATTAGACATCCCATGCAACGAACACATCTCTGGTCACCTTAAAGACCTCCACTGGCTACCCGTCAATAAGAGGATCACTTTCAGACTGCTTACCCACGCACACAAATCACTCTACGACATCGGTCCAGAATGCCTCAACTCACGACTGTCCTTCTACACCCCCTCCCGCCAACTACGTTCTTCCAGCCAAGCC